>NC_064571.1:40938000-42368000 GCF_937001465.1 Orcinus orca
AGAGTTAAAAACCCTGAGCATGGAGTAGCTGTGCTTTATACTCAGCTATAATAACACTTTACATTGAAACATAATGGTAAGTCAAAACCGACTGGAAACTTCTGCTTATATGGAGTACAAATTTCATTCTAGTAGATTGGCATCATCTAGTGTACCCAGAGTAGATTGTTATATAATGGAGAGACTGTATAAATGTCAAGTACACAAATAACCCTAGAGGAAGTCAATGAAAAGTATTAGAATTTCTTAAATTACCATTAAATTTTGTTGGTGGGACAATCTCATTAGCGTCTTCAAAATCATGTGTGGCTTTGTGTAAGTCTTTTAAAAATGTATTTTGAGGGAATTTACAGACATTGAAACATTGTTTTAATCCAAACCAGTTCAGGCTTTAGATGTACCTTAAAAAAAGTATACTGGTTTTCAAAGTACTTAAAGGGAGTGGAGGGGTAGAGAGCATATAAAGGGAATCCATCTCACTGTGGTAAACTGTTTTTCAAGCAAAGTCATAATAATGAACAACACATGATCTGAAATTTGATCAGCAAACATACACTTATGCCAAGGAATTTTCTTTCTTTTTTTCCTTTTCTTTTCTTTCTTTCTTTCTTTCTTTCTTTTTTTTTTTTTTTTGCCGTTCACATACCAAGGTTCTGTAAATCAGTAAACCAGGCAAAGAGTAACTATTGTAAGGGGGTGACCAAATCGTAATATACAGAATGGCACAGCTAAGCTGTCTTTTTGGAAGAAACATGAACATCATCACCACTAACAACAATGACAAAAAAAAACAAAAAAAACAACCCTTTTTACCAAACTGGAAATGACAGAATAGTTTTAAAAGGAAAAAATTTAAAAAACCCACCCTACCTTCTGATGCTCAAAACTTCAAACTATTAATAGACCACCAGTGAGATAGACTGTCTTTGTGCCTTGAAATGCAAAATGAGGGAAATAATTAGCAGAGGAACAAAATTCTCAAAATTTGAAGAACTTCTGTGATTACTGGGGGTACAGTGAAAAGAAAATGCAAATTTTCTCCTGATCTTAATTAGATTCGATTGTGTGGTGGGTGTGTTGGATTTGGGGGGAAGGGAGGGGGCAGGGAGTGCTGGGGGTGAAGCGAGGGGCTTCGGGATGTGGAGATAGGTTAGCAGGGGCCTGGTGGTGTGGCAGCAAGGCAGCTAACAGCGCTGGTGCGGTAAATGGTGCTGATGGGGGCACGAATCCTAAGCCCTTAATTTAGCAGGGCTCATTTCTCTCTGGGTCTAGAGGATTTCGTTTGTCCTTCCAGGGGAGGAGTGGGCATTGAAGTAACAGCTTGGGCTGCCTTAGGAAGGGGAAGCAGCCTGTGGGTAACTTTTCCCAGCCACACGGGAAAGCTGTGTGAGATGTCATGGGCCGTGCTTTGTGCACCGTGGCCATCAGTCGGCCTCTCAAGGTGGCATCTGCACAAAACCCCCAGCACCAGGGCACTGCTGTAATCCCCCCCACCCCGCCCTGCAGCCAAACATGCTCTTTAGAGTTCAGTGGTGATGGTTGGCCAGAGTCCTGCCAAAGTATGTGTAGCAAGTTTCACTGGCTGGATTTCCCCTTGTGTGAAATAATAAAAGCCCTGGCTAAGGCTTCTGAATCTATTTTTGTTTCATTAATATTATTTATTATGTATTTTATTAATATTTTTAGGAGGGACTGTGCTCTCATTTGACCATTTGTAGTTGTAATTAATACATTCAGTACCGGTTGTAAAAAGTGTACTTGCATTTAATTGCGAGTCAGGATAAATTAATGGATATGATTTGAAACAAAATTCACTTAAAACGTTCTTGCAGGGAGCAAAAGAAGGGGCAGTCCCTGAATTTCATTTATTTTCTGGGTGTCTGTGCTGAGAGGGTCCAAAGGATTGTGTGGGTCTAACGGGATGCATGTATGTGTCCAAGGGAAGAGGGGGCCACAGGGGGAGCAGGAAAACCTGGGCAGGAGGAGGGGCAGCCAGGAGCTCCATTCTTTTCTTTAATTTCTGAGGTTACCGGGACGGCCTTAAGCAAAGTGGTCAAGTCCATATGCTCCCGAGAAGGTGGTAAAGAAAAGAGGTTAGTAGCAAGAGGGAAGGAGCACAAAGGGAAAATTGTACATTGGGAGCATTGCTCTCCTGGCTGTGGTGTAGCCAGACTGGTTTAGCAGACAGAATGATAGATTGTTTTGTCAAGGGTCCCAGGGTGTGCCCTGAACTTGAAGCACTTTGTTTATCTTGAATAGAAAGGGAAAAGTGCAGACATAATCGATGTCTAGTTTTTAGGAGCTCGAAAGAGGTAGGAGAACAGAGAAGAGTCGGGGAGGTGGGGGAGGTGCAGGCCTTGGTTGTGGCTGTCCATTAACAGATGAACTTGGCCGAGGGCCAAGCTTTAGATGAGAGCGTGTCAGGGCCCCAGTGCAGCCAGGCCTTTTCAGTGGTGGTTTTTTTTTTTTTTCCCCTTTTCTTTCTTTCTTTCTTTTTTTTAAATACCTGCCGACTGTACATCAAATGCTCCCAGGTCTTTGGCTAAAGGCAAGAAAAAAAAAACATACACAGCTCAATTTTTTTTCCCTCTGAACCAGTTGAGGCTAGTCTTTTGGCTACATACACAGTTTCTATCATCTTTCCTGGCTTGCCGTTGGGAAAAAAAGAGTTGTGATAACGCCAGTAACCCAAGGGCTGGGGATCGGAAGGGTTGGTGTGTTCAGGAGACCAGAGTGTGTGAGTGCATGTGCCGGAGTATCTGTGTGCCGAGCCAGAGAGGGGCATGGCAGGTGGGCCTGCGTGTGCAGGTAGGAAATCGGTGGGAACCCATTTTTTTAAATGGCTGCAGTTAAACTCCTCGTTGGAAAGGACCTGTGAACTGATCTGTTGGTGGCTGAGCGATATCATATACAAGCAAGGCCCAGGAAAGGCCAGGAGTGGGGGAAAAAAATGCCCTGTTGGAAGTACAGCATTTCCCAAGCAGGGCTGATGGCAAACCCATGTGTCTGGGCTTGTTTTGTTCTCGATCATCTTATCTTCTTTGGTGTGTTTCTGTGTTTTTTAGTTTATTGTGACACTATGTATTCACTTATGAGTGTTGGCAAGCAAGAGTCATCAGCCCAATAACTTCCTGACATTTTTGGCTCTTTTAATGTGCATCTTTGCCCTCTTGCTGCAAGTGGCGAGGTAATTGAATTTCCCTGTTACTCACTGGCAGGAGGCATGTTCTGGCTCCCAGCAGAGGGGCTGCTGGGGCTAACGCTGGGTCCAGAGAATTCCACGAAGGGGACACTGGGGTTTTCAAGTGGTCTGGAGGCCTGTCCAAAGTCCAGTTCACACAATAAAAAATATTTTTTCCCATCATGGACTTGAAAAGGCACCATCGTGAACATCCATGTAAAATATGATAAAATCATGTTTACTTCCCCAGGCTGAAGCCTCACAAGGGAGGTGGATTTTCTTCCCCGTCTTCGTCTGGGAACCTATAGAAACTGGGAAAATTTGGAGGTCCCTGGGCTCATCCCACAGATAACCCCCAAAACTCAGCCAAGCCCTTAGATGCTGTCTTCTCTCTCACCGAGGTTGTCTTTGTAACCTGCGTGGTAAGAAAAGGAAGAGGGCCTGAGTGAGGGGAAATAAACTCTTAAAAATACGTGTATGTCCTTTTTTTTTTTTTTTTTCCCTTTTTAGCCTCTGTGAGTACATAGACTAAAGTGGCAAAAAAGTGCTGCCATTTCTGGTTGTGTGAGCTTGGGCACATTTCTTCATCTTTCCAAGCTCCGGTTTCCTCATCTGTAAATGGAGGCGGGGGCGGGGGGTGCGTGTCACAGGACCCACCTCATGGGACGTTGTGAGCATTACATGAGGATGCTTGCCTGTTTCCCCAAGTGAACACTTGAGGAAAGCTAGTTACTATTATGATTATGACTCATGGCTTACAACTTTTTTCTCCTTTAAGGACTGGGATCTCGATGTAGTTTCTCCCTGTGTGGGGAGAGCAGGTTGGGATGAGAGAACAGGGCAGGGGAGTTTCTAAAGCGCTCACAGCCTCTTTCTGCCTCAAGGTAGGCTCCTGTGAGAAAGGGCCCTTGGGTGGAGAAAGCTCAGGAACCCTTGCAGATCTGGTGTGGTGGGGTGATTGGTGTGGGGGGGGCTTCTCTCCATCGGCAGGTCCCTCAATGCTTGGCCTCTCTCTCTGCAGACATGCGCTGCCTCACCAGCAGAATGTGCCTGGGTGTCTGACATAGTTGCTGTGGGTTCAGTGTCCTGCTTCACCACTGACTGGTCAGGAGGGTGTGGGTGAACCACTTAACCTCTGTGAAATGAAGACCACTCAGAGAACCTCCCTGCCAGGGTCTGTGCAAGGGGTAAAAGAGAGAAAGCATAAATACAGAGGACGCACACCGAGAGTTGCCAGTGCCACACTGTGGATCCAACACATTGTTACTCTACCCCGTAGCAACCCCAGAAGGGAAGTCCTGTTAGCCCCATTTGATGGAGGAGGAAATCGAGGCTCACCAAGGGTTAAGTAACTTCCCTCCTTAAGGGCTCACGGTATTAAGGGTTCTGTCCTTTAGCCTCTAGTCATTACCGTCTGCCACCTCCTCACGAGGTCTGCCGCTTTCTGCAGTGGTGCTGGGGCACCAACTGAGCGGGAAGCTCTGGTGCTGGACGGTTCGCCCTCATGTGGGTTCTGTGGTTGAGTTTTTCAGTCTTCTGGGAAGGAGAAGAATGTTCCCATCCAGTCCCTGGGCGGCTGTCCTGGGCGTATTGGAGTCTTGGAGCTAGCTGTTGGAAAGAGCAGTAATGTAAGGAATTCTGCTTTGCAAGTAGCCACTTCTCCATCTGCCCAGAGTGATGCGCAAGTGGGGCGAGGGTCCTGAGAAGATGAGGGAGGGGGTTTTACTATGTGTGTGTGACTTGGTTAGGAGACACTAGAAGGCTGACCAAGAAACCCAGCTAGCGCTCTTAAGGAAGGGCTGGCGGAGTCTGGCTTTCAGCAGTTCTGTTCTGTTGTCTCTTTGGCATTCTCTTCACTCACTGCACCTTTAGAGGGTCCGGAGAATCAGAATTACACTGTGAGGGAGAGAGTACGTGTGCGTGTGCGTGTGCGTGTGCGTGTGCGTGTGCTTGTAGGAGGTCCTGAGCGGTAATAATCTGCTTCAAGGCGGTTTTCATTTCTGGCCAAACAAGCGCTGTGGTAAGGCGAGTCCGGAAAGCAGGCAAGGAGACTTGAGGGAATTTTTGAATGGAAACTGCAGTCAACAACTCCATATGATCCACATGTGGCTTTCCCCGAGGCAAGTTTTCAGCTGCATGGTGGCCTCCCCCAGTCACTCCGCAGGCTGCTCTGACACCATTAATATTTGCTGAAGCAAGACCTGAGGTTCGTTGCAGAGGGATTACATAATGTATTCCAAAGCCAAATGGCAGGGGTTTCCTTTTATTACCCATCCTTTCAGATTGGCTGGGCCACCAGAGACCACCATTTATATAATTTTAGAGTCGTGGGGTAGTCAGGAGGTGCCTACTGTGTGCGGAGGCCCCATGGGGGAGCTGACGTGTTGGCCTCGGCACCGAGCAGTGTCACCTGGGACCTCTGCTCACCCGGTAACCGTTTTCTTGGAGCCGAGGCAGGCTGTTTAGGTAGACCCACCACCAAGAGGTTGCCGTTGGCATGGATGCAGGCGGTCTTCTGAGTGGGCGGTGGGGACGGAGGTGGCTGCTGAGAATACACGTGGGTGGAGAGCTGCAAGCCTTACATTTCAGTTCTTACTCAGCCCTGGGAAGAGATCCGTGCTTCCTTCCTTCCCCCTCACCTCTTCTTCGCCTGGCTCCCCACATCTCTACATGCCCCAGGTTGAGGACTGAGCACCCCAGAAGGGAAGCTCTGAGTTTTGTGGACTGGGACCCCTAGGCTGAAAAGCTGAAGTAATAAAGAAAATACCATTGCTTTAGAGCCCCTAATTCCCCCCCACCCCAGTTTTCTCTCCATTCTCTTGAAAATCAGGCCAGCTCTCTGATGGTGGCCTTTTGTTTCTTTTTCTTTTTTGGCTCTGCCTCCGTTAAGGTAAGCACGAATTTAATGTCCCAAGAGGCAGGCCGGTGACCTTTCAGGCCAAGTGCCTGGATGTGGCAACGCTATAATAAATATTGAATGGTGAGAGCAATGGAAATTTAACAAAGCCATAACTGAGGAGACCGCAGAGGGGCAGCGGACTGGTTAAGAGGCTGTTGGATGAGCTGGGTAGTATTTCTACTACAACCTGATTGAAATGTCGACTAAAAATCAATGCTGTTGACTAGTGATAATTTACTGCGTTCCCGGTGCTAAGTAGTTCCCCGCTTAAGAATGTGTTGGCTGGGCAGAGATTAGTGCAGGGAGTTGTGTGTGTCACAATGAATCAGACGCATTATAGGTCAGCCCTTTATTTGTTTCATCATGACTTTTACACAGTTGTCATGTAATTTATGGCTGCTTTCACATTGTCAAACATTCTCATTGCATCTTCTTCCTTAACACGCTCCTGACACAGACGCGCTGTCTTGGAAGGCTTGGTGTTATTTCCTAATCTGAGAGGAGGCCTATGAACCATCAAATTACACTATCTTTGGGCTAATCTAAATGCGCTGCAGATTAAAATCAGAGCTCATTTGTCCCTGATGCAAATTATTAAGTTCTAATTATAAATATCCATTTAATTACCCCATACATTTTTATTTTGCGGACCCTTTTGAGCACTGCTGTCTGCAACGGAGGGGGAGATGCATAGGAGACAGTCTGCGATAATTAATGTACACTCCCCAAATGGTAAAGGATAAACATATGCTGCTTTGTTTGTCTTATTTATTGATTGATTAGATGTATAGAGATTTTGGCATCAGCACAATTCGAAGTTGAAATCCTTTTAAAAATGAAAACTATTTAAAAATCTTTGGGGAAAGAAAAAACACAATATAGCCAACCCAGAGCTTTCAGTTAGAACACATTGTCCTAAAATATGGGATTTTAACCAGATTCTAAATTTGATCCAGTCTAGATTTTGCAGGAGTTAAGAGTGAGAGAAACCATACCTGTTTTGCACCTAGAATGTGAAATCACTGTTATAGAAAAAACTGTAATCTTAAAAAAAAAAACCCAAAAACCATTCTGGTTTCCAGCCCTGCCACTATTTGCTGCTAGGAAACTACAGTATCTGCCTGTAAGAGGAAGACAGTTCAGTTGAGAGCATGGTGATGAACCGTTTTCGATTACCAAACAAGAAAGTAAAAACAAAAAGAGAGTGATAAAATAAAAGTTTGTACTAGACATTTACTCTTCCATGAAGGCAATGGAAAAATGACCAAGACTGGTTTGGGGGATGGTGAGGATTCAGGTCTTTTGGGATTTTTCTAGAACCAAACTTTGACTTTTAATGATAGTAGAGAGACACTGGTCTGGCAACCAGTATGCCTGGCTTCTGACCCTGAGCTGTGAGACCTTGGGTTCCCTTCATTTCTTGGTGTTTTAGTTTCCTCATCTGTAAAATGGGTAGTCTGGACCAGCTGGGTCTTTAAGCCCCCGTCATATACTAGCATACACTCTGAACACCACAGGCAGATTCCCAGCTTCCTCTCCTTCCTGCTCTTTTTGGAATCTGGCTGCTGAATGGGGCTCACCTGCAAATAGGCCAGAATATTTTCTTGATTTGCCTCAAAGTTGGAAGCGACATTGGAGATGAAGGCTTGGGTTCATGATCCCCCGGCAGAAAGCTTAAGAGCAACTTTCCAATTGCTGGAAGCAAAATGGAAGCATGGTATAATGGAATGGTGATAATTCACAGAAGTTTCCAGCCTTACAAGATTTCTCCATCTTTTAATTATAGCAAGCTGTTTTTTTTTGATAAACTCTAAAGAGTGTAATGTGTATTTTCTCCAAGTTTGCTTTTTTGGGCAACTGTAGCTGTGTCAAAATAGAAATACGTTTGACAAAGAAATCAGTTGAATTCAAACAACCAGGTATTTTAAATTCAATTAACTGACTGAATTCAGGGATATTTTCCTCCTTCCTCCCCCCAGAGCTGATTTCTCTGTACGGACATAGCCTACATATGCTGAGTTCTTGGAGTTACAAATTCTTGCTTGTTAAAGGCATCCGATGCAACATGTTTAGAAGAACTCTCCCTCTGTTAGTGTTGAAGACAGCATAAATTGAAGGAAAAATGTTCTTTTTTTATTCATCATGTAGGTAAAAGCATATGGCTGCTTCTGGGACATGTGATCTTTGCAATCCATTTTCTAAACTTGGTGTTTACCATTGACTTTAGCATGGATGTTTCCGTTTTCCAGGCTGTCCAGCAAATACCATTGATACGTGGCATTAAATTAGATGTAAAATGATGTTTTCAGAAGCATGCTGAAAGCCAACATTCAAAGTTAACCCTTGGATAATGATTATCTGACACTTTCTTTTATTATCCCACGTGCTAAGAATAAGGGGGAAATGAACCAGTTGTGAAATACGTGTTTTTGGTAGGACACAGGCAGTCTTGAGATCTATAGCTTCAATAAAAAAGTGATTTATTTAAGTTACTGCCTCTTTAATTTATAATCTTTTAGGGATTCTTTTTATTAGGAGTGCTCTATTAGGGTGCTGATAATCAGCTATTTCAGAGTTTGTATGCTCTTCTGTCTCTGGTAAAAAAAAAAAAAAAAAAATGTTGGGGAAAAAATCCCCAACAGTGAAAAGGAAAAAATTTAGCTCTAACTTAAGCCAAATGAATATAACGGACGGATCGAATGAATGGCAGCCACCTAGAGGCACTATTTTCCCCTTCGGTTATTACCTGAAGAGAAAGCACGATAATGTTCATGCCAAAGAGATAGGCGACAAAATATGTATTCAGATATGAAGTTTAGGATTTCATAGCCCGATAGTCTCTCTCTCTCTCCCCCCTCCAATTGTATTGTGCAAATGTATCAGCTGTTGTATTGTTAATGTCTGATAGGATGCTGCTGCTAGGACAGTCTTGGCTTACTAATGGGGTCAGCTGTGTCACAACGTGATATATGGATTATGTTTACGTGGCATATTTTGTTTGCGAGCTGGGCTGTGAGATGGGAGCAGATGATAAATGAAGATACCCTACAGTTTTCACACTAGTTCCTGTGGTCCCGAGTCTCCAAGACAATCACAAGCAGTGCTGACAATGGAGAAGTATTTATGGGGGCATAATTGACTTCAGAGTTTCACATCTCTGGCTGAAGTTTAAGATGTGATAGTCCATTATGTTAATGTCTTTATTTAAATGTCCTATTTGACTTCAGGGTTTTGTTGCTAAAACCTTGGTAAATGCATGAATCTTTGGGCTATAGTTAAATGACTTTCCAGTGGCTTTCTGTGCCTGGATGATTCATTTGCTTTGGCTCCTGTGTGTGTGTATGATTTCTAAGTTTATTTCTCAAGTTTCACTGGCAATGAATGATTTTTCTTACTGGAGTCTTGTGTGGTACACCTATAAAAGACTTGTGATGCCTTTTGAAAAAAAATTCCCCAATATAGCAACACTATCGTCATGAGACGTAGCATATATATACACATACACACATTTATACATACATACAAGCTACATGAATACACATATACATACATTACATGTATATACTGTGTGTATATATAGTGCGTGTATATACAGTGTGCGTGTGTATATATATATATATATATATACACACGCACACATACTCTATATATACATATAGAGAGAGAAACATTGAGAAAGTAGGAAGATCTTTAGATTTACCATGATTCCATTAAGTTAGTATAAAAGTTTTAAAAAATCGTTCATGTGAATACCTCTTTTCATCGAATTCTGATTTAGGCAAATAGCATCCTCATACTATTTGTCTTTGAGGGTCTGTTATTCACATAGCCCTAGATTGAAGGGCATAGTTGCAAATTTAGGGACAATAATCTCAAGCTGAACTCACGTATGGCCGCCTGTACCTTTTGCCTTCGCTGAGTTGAGAAGGCTGGTTTTTCTCTTGCTCGGTGTCTGTAACACTTGTTGCCTGAAAGTCCCTTCTTCAGAGTTCTGCCAGGAGTATATTTCCCCTGACCTGCCTCTGCATCTGGTTAAATGGACTTCAGTAATCTGTACAGTTACTTCTTATTTTATATCCTGAAAGATATTAAGTCCAACAAGCTTTTACTCACCGAGTCTATAGAGAAAACGGCCAGGCAATTTTTGTTTCAATCTCCGTGTCTCTCTGGAGCAGTAGTTCCAGAGGCTGATCAATAGGTTTTATTGTAGACCTTACTGTCTTTAAAAGCACTGTGACCTTATCCTGTCTAAAAATAGTATTTGCTCTTGCCTGTGGAACCTTGACCTGTGAAAACCCATTTGGTACATAAGTGACATATCTAGTCAGCTGTATATCCAAGACATGCTCTGTGAATGAATTCTGTGCAGAACTGTCCAAGAGAACACTTTCTTCAACGAAAAATAAATACCGGTTCTGAACACTGGGAGTGCACCTGCCTGCCCGACGCGGTGATGAGCCACCTGGTGGGGAGTAAGGGAGACTCGGGGGCTGGTGGGCATTGAGAGGGGTGAGGACCCTCACAGAGGACTTTTGGAGCGTGCGTTTGACCCCCAGTAGGGCAAGGAACTGCAAGGGGCGGGAGTTTGGGCTAAAGTGCAAGATAGCTTTAAACAAAGTCTGTCACCCTTTTTAGAGAGTGTGAATCTCCCAATGCTTTCCTTGGCAGCTTCAGTCTCGAACCCTGGTGAAAGGGATTCTCCCAAGCATAACCTAGATGGAAAGAAGTATTTCAGAGTCTAAAGTAACTTCCCTATTTAATGATAAGAAATTACTTTCACTTTATTTGTTTTTTGGTGTGATAATGGTTTTGTGGGTTTTTTTAAAAAAAAAGAATCTTTATCTTTTAAAAATACGTACTGACGTATTTACTGATGAAATGATAGGATGTCTGGAATCAATGTAAATAATCAGTGGGCAGGGTTGGCGATAGTTAAAACAACACTGGCCGCGAGGTGCTAGTGGTTGAAGTTGGATGGTGCGTACCCGCGAGCTGATTTATCGTTCTGTCTACTTCGGTATATATGTGAGATGTTCCCGAAAATAAAGGCGCTGCCTGGGTGGTAAAGCAAAAGAGCAAAAAGTGGTAAAGAGTTCGGTGGGTATTGTTTCTTCACCAAGGGTTTGGCTCAGAGGCAGTGAAGAAGCAGGGGTCCTGTGGTGAAGAAATCACCTGGGAGCCCAAATCTTGCATCTGGAAGGTTTGCTGTTAAGGGGGTCGTCTTAGCATCTGCACTGTGCTCCACGCTCCTGGAAGAAAAGAGAGCCCATGTTTTTTGGTGCACGAAGAAGAGTTGGAGGTGGAGTTTGACCAAGTTTCAGCACCGGTGCCTCTTCTCATCCTGGTGGGTGTTAGGAAGAAGGAGGTGGGCAGTGGCCACTCCCCTGATAGTGTTGAGGAAGACAAGGCTCTTGGGCCTTCCTGTGGCCGTTGGAGCCCTGGCTGTTAGAGAAGCGTGGTTTGCCTGACAGGAGGCTGACCACACTCTAAGGAAGAAGGGGACAAAAAGTGCTAGTCAAGGGAGGACTGGGGCACAGCCCCCGACAGATGAAAGGCAGGGGTGCAGTGATTGCACAGTCATAAAGGGGCCTCGCGTTCTCCTGTGTAGCAACAGCCGGGACGGTCACCTGCCTCCTGGAAGCTGAGACCAGCCTCTCTGAGCCATCCCCAGGCCCGGGTTCCCCTGGTTTCACAAGATGTCTGCTCCTGCTTGCTTCATGTGGAGGCTATTATTAGCAAGTGTCACTCAGTTATCTTGAGAGTGGCGCTTTTAGCTGCCATCTAAGTGGCAGCTTGGGTTTATAGCAGATTAAATTAAATTTTAGGCTGGTTTGGCTTCACTGGCAGTAGACAATAGGAGCAGCTGTTGTAGAAATGTATCCTGGCACCCTCCAGGACCGGTGTGTGCGTGTGCACGTGCGCACGTGCTCAGAGGCGCACTTGTGGGAGTTCCGAGCATGCAGGTGACTCTTGGGTGATTCGGGACCTGATAGGCCATCGTTGAGGGAATGGGGAAGGTGCCATTGTCTGGGGCTGACTGCTGGGCTACACCTCCTTTTTCTCTTCTCCCCATTTCATTCCTTCTTCAAAAAAATGTTCAGACAGATAGTTTCTCCAACTTGGTTTGATTGTGCCTGGTTAGCAAAGGAAGTGCACAAAGCTGGAATAATCTTTCTACTGTTTGCACATCCATGCCAGTGTTTTTCTGCAAAGAAGGGGCTAAGCTTGCATAAAAACACCAGTGGAAACAAGCAGAGAAGGGTGTGGATGACTTCTGGCTTATTGCAGCGTGGGGACCAAGTTGATCTGATGGGTGATGTAGGCAGAATGTCTGGCTGCCCCCTGTCCTGCTTTATGTCTCGGATTCCTGTAGGTCCAGCAGGCAGACCCGCATGGGAGTGGGAGGAAGGTTTTGGCTCTTTTAGACGCAAAGATCTTCTCCTTGGTGCTTGTGCCTGGTGTGGCTGTGCCTGTGAATTGAGGACCTTTATGCCTTGTACTGTTGAGTCAGAGCGAAGCAGTGCACATCAACATCACTTTTAAAAAATGCTTCCGAAAACTCTGTGGGGATAATTTCTTTTTCTTAGAAGCAGAATGCAAACGTGTACGTTATTCCACAGAAGGGCAATGCTCTTTACTTTTATCATCTCGATTTAAAAAATTCTGTGGCACTTGAGTTCAGTTCCTCAGACTCCAGAATTTATACTCACTGATTAGTAATACATTATGCAAATAACTCAGTTTACATATCCAAATACTGTTTGCATCATTCACACCTCATGTCTTGGGAAAAAAAAAGTGAAATGTTTCCTCAAAATAAACAAAACCTGCAGAAGAGTTTATTGTAAGGGTGAAAATTAAAGAGGCACCCATTTGCCTGGGAACTTTTGAGGAAAATTTTAATGATACTCCTGCATAAATCATTTTGCAAGGGTTTTTTATTTATTTATTTTTGGCTTTTGCCCATAGGCCATGCCTTTCAAGGTATAGTACGTTATCTTTGGCTTTCTGCAGTTTTCAATTTTTGGAAAAAAGAAGCCATAACACCATTACGCATTTGTGCATAAATACATCAGCTGTAAGTGAAAATTCAAGCTGAATTATTTGAAGGAGGTACAATAATTGCTTACCAGTGACATGAGTTTTCTGCCAGAGAGAGGGGAGAGTAAGTAGATGCAAACTTTTATGCTCTTTGTCAAGAGAGAGTTAAGTAAGCATGGCCATGAGTGCTTAAGTTATAGGTTGGCAAATGGCAGTGCCAAACGAAAGTGTCTTTTAGCAGCCAGTGGGTTTCTTGTCACTAGAGTAATTCAGGAGAACACTGGATGTGACCTGGAGCCCCTGTCTGAATAAGCACATTCCCGTGGCCACGTGAATGTCTAAACCAGTGGCTTTGACCTCACGTGTCAGAACAGAATTGGCCTCAGCCATCTGCCCAGGATTTCAGCGGTTCCAACCTCACCCTCTGGAGTAGTTCCCTTAATGCTGTTGCAAAGTATGTCAGATTTTGGGAGAAATTTCCTTGAGAAGGCAGGAAGGATGGCAGGAAGGCAAGAAAGCAAGGGGGGACCTTATTTTCTCTCTGTGGCGTGAATGCTGTCATCTTTCTCGGACGATGCTCCGCACCCATCCCTCCTAAAAGGGTATAGACACGTTTTGGGCACCACGTGAAGTCAGCGTTCCAACATGTTTTTAATCTTTAACTTGCACATCGCTAGAAGTCTGATGTACTGACTTTCAGCTGCCTGGAGATAGTTCAGGGCACAGCACCTGACAGGTGTAATGTTTTGTGTTTTATGTCTGAAAAATGCCTTAAAGATGTTGATACCCACATTCTGAACATGCATGATCCTCCTTGCTCCACTTTTACACCTACTTTTTTTGGCAGCCTGTGTCTGATAGGGCCCTTGGTGTATTTGGGAGACAAGAATCTTCTTGGCCTGGCATTACCTACCAGAGTGTCAGGATTGGGAAATCCCAGGACTCTTCATTTTCTCTCCCGGGTTAAGAGATGTCTGCCATAGCTCGCATTTTGCTGTCGATTGTGGGGAGACAGATTTGGTGGGTGCTGTGGCTTCAGGTCTCAACTTGAATGACGGAAGGTCAGCAACAAGCAGTCCCCTGAACTGTCGCCGTGAACAACTGTGTCGATTTTTGCCAGGAGGCATGTTAATGGGGTCCATCCAGCTTGACCTGAGCCTGAGGAGTCATTGCTGGGTCCTCAGGATGCCCTGCGGCACCCCGTCTCACGTCAGGCTCTGGATGGACTTTTAAGGGAACTCTGTGATGATGAGCAGCCTCTTAATATTTCCTCAGTGTTCTCTGGTGGGCTGTTCCCCACCCCAACCCCTGCCCCCGCCAGCGTGTGGCGATTCTCAGGTGGAACGCGATGCTCCTCACCTTGTCCGCCAGGTCCGTGTGTGTGAGAAACTGACATTTTCACGTGCGATGTCCTCCCAGGCTGGGCCCCACCTCTTGCTCTCCACTTGAGTAAGTGTATTGAAATTCAGGTGAGTTGGAATGCCATTTTACAGGCACAATCTTGAGTCTACTCTAACGCAGACACTTCCAAAGTAAATACATTTTATTAGTAATAAGTGGTAACATTTCTCTGGACTCACTTCCCTACCGGCTGCAGCACAGCCATGCGGAACCGAGAGTCTGATCCACGCCGCCTTCCCCTCCAGTGCCTTAGGCGAAGGGGGAGCGGATGCTGGTGGAGGGAAGAACCAGGCAAGGTGATGTCAGGCCCAGCGTTGTCGGAGGGAGTTTGGGCCTGATTTTGTCTTTTTAAATTAAGTAGCGGAATCTCAGTAATTAAAGTGTTTTTTTAAAATTTTTTCTCTCCCTAAAATTGACTTTCAGGGCAAGGCTTCTTGTTTCTCATTGACCAGAGTAGCTGCAGAATCACAGATGACAGTACAAGTCTTTGGGCATGGACATCTTCCTTCGTGCAAGGGGGAAGTAAATACTTACTGAGCATCGTCTGTGTAGATGTAGAATTGTGAAGTCCTGTTGTTTCCTGTGTCTTTTATAGATGAGGCATGTTGAGGCTGAGCGGGGAGTCAGGTGCCTAAGTCTACTCACCAGGCAGTGATAGAACTGACAGAGCCCGGGGCCTCACACTTTCATCCCTGGCTTCATCCCTGGCCCTCTGTCCCAACTCTCCTGGCCCAGCGGGACCCAGGGTGGCCCTCCTGCACTTCTTCTCAGAGACCCGTGCTACTCCCAACGCTTTTAGGTATGACAGCTGCAGTGGTTTTCAGAACTGGAGCTTTTGCTGGGGGAAGATCCCGGAGCTCTCTGGGCAATGCTAACCTAGGGATTCCGTGGTTAAAACCCAAACAACAAACACCCAACCACCCGGGCCATTGCAGAGGGTGGTCGTGTTGCTTTGCCTTGTTCCTTTCCACGTCCTCTGCCCGGTTTTGAGTGGGCCTTCCCGCCCCGTTTCCTGATAGGGCTCCCGTGCTGTGGCAGTTCTGAAGTTTGCACCGGGTGCGTGTGGAACAGCTTGGCGTTGTATCCAGATCACAGGACAGATGGGGTAGATGGAGTTGGGGTGGTGGCGCCCCTCTCCGTGCAGATGGGTCCTGAGAAGTGGTCGGTCCAGCCTCTTCCTCCACCAGGGCTCTATTTTTAAAGACACCTCTCCTTATCTGGAAATCCTTCCTTTCATCTGCCTTAAATCCCTTATGCTTCAGTTTAAACCCGTTTCCTCTTCATTCCAGAGAAGACAGAGGATCTCATCACCAGCTCTGGGCTGAAACCCCTCATAGTTTAGAATTCTTTGCTCTACTCCCTGCCACAGACTCCTTCCTGAGTAATCTCTAGTCCCTAAACTTGAACTCATAGAGCTATTATTTTTAAACCCATTTATTATTTTTGTCCCTCTCTTTAGAACTACCTGGTCTCCCAGCTCTTTTACTCACACGTTAGTCTAATTACTGCTGAGTGCAATGACAAGATGCCTTAGTTTTCCACATTCCTTTCCTACAGCTGCACTCAGGTATCTTTGCTTGTTTTTAAAAGACCAGCGCTTCATTGATGACTCATGCGCAGCTTGATGTCCACTAGGAACCCTAGATCTTTGGCAGCCATCTTTTTTTTTTTTTTTTTTTTTGCGGTACGCGGGCCTCTCACTGTTGTGGCCTCTCCCGTTGCGGAGCACAGGCTCCGGACGCGCAGGCTCAGCGGCCATGGCTCACGGGCCCAGCCGCTCCGAGGCATGTGGGATCTTCCCGGACCGGGGCACGAACCCGTGTCCCCTGCATCGGCAGGCGGACACTCAACCACTGCGCCGCCAGGGAAGCCCGGCAGCCATCTTTAAGTGCAGTTAAACTTTCACTCAACCGTGTGGATGCCACACCTCTCCCTTGCCAGACACCCTTCTCTGTCCTTGTCTACACTGAACTTGGTCCTCCCCTTCTGTCCCAAGTTCCCTGGCCACCTTTCTGCTTCACCGGGTGATGGAGAGTTATGATCCTGTCTCTGGAGGGGCCTCCTCCCTCTTGGTTCCTCTCCCACTGACAACTTCACGGAGGCTGAGAAATACAGTGAGTGGCTTTTCTTGCCTCACTCGCTGCTGGAGAGAGCTGTTCATAACTTTCCTCTGACATCTGGAGAGCATAGGTTTTGGAGGAGCAGAGCCCAGATTCCCCACGAGCCGGCAGAGCCAAGTCTTTTTTGAGTTTCCAGCACAACCTGTGTTAAAATAATAGGAGTTGGTCCTTGTGTTTAATAGTAGAACAGAGTCTAAGTGCACATCATAAGCACATCTTTTCTGTGTGCTGGGGTGAGTGGAGGTGACCGTGAGTGTGTAGGATGATATGAAGAGCATTACAGACATGGGAAAGCATTTCAGAGCACACAAACATGGCATGAGTAATCGCAGGCTTATAGCCACAAGGCTGCATTTTCAGTCCCTGCCTCCCTTTTTTGTACCCCAGTTCAATCAGTTAAGATGGAAAAAACGTGATGAGAAGAGGGGCCACCCGCCCTTCGGACTCCAGTGTGTTTGTAGCCCAGGACACCTGCATGAGTGGGGACCCGGCAGAGCCCGGAGAACATGCCCTGCTTGGCACTTTCTCGGACTGACTGGCTCACTTCCCGTTCTGCCTAGCCCAGAGGTGACTCGGTAATCCCCGCCGTGTATGACCGCACGGTGAGCTACGTGGGCTGGGAACTTCTGCCTCCAGTCTCAAGTCAGGAGCAGAAATGGGGCATCTGGGAAGCTGGGTGATCAGACGTCGGTTGGAAACGCCTGTGTCCGTGTCAGACCCCTCCGTGCACTGCCATGTGCTCCTTTTCTGAAAGCACTGGGCTGTGTTTCAGGGAAGAGGGAGGTAGCCAAACCCCACATACATGCACTGAAGGCTTGTTTCTGTGTTGTCTGCCCCCTGGGCTGGAGCTCCAAGGCCCTTTCTGCAGGTAACTAAGAACGTCTGAGCCTGGACCTGGCACAGCCCTGACGGTCGCTTTCCTTGGAGAAAGGGTCGCTCTGGGATTAGTGAGAAGGCATCCGTAGTATCCACATTGCCTCGTGGGTTTGGTGTTTTCTCCTCCCCAGACTATAAGCTTTTTGAGAGCAGGGATCGTGTTTTATTTTTTGTGTTTTCATGCCCCACATAATGCTGGTTCATCATGGGATTTAATTCATACTTCGTTCTGGCTGACTGATTGGAAATGGAAAGGCCAGGCTTTGGATCGGATGCTTCGGCTCCCCGAAGTGGAAAGGTGCCGAGGCTGGACAAGTTTGTTTTCCTCCTTGTTCCCTGGGGAGGAGATGAGAGAGCTTGGGGTTGGGGTGAGGGATGGCATCTTTGCCGCTTTCACTCTGTGCTCGCCTTTTCTCTTGGCCAAGCAGTAAGGTCTCTGCTTGTAGTTCCTGCCCCTTCTCACCTGAAAGTGGGTGCGGGGAGGCTCCTCAGGGCTGGGCAAACACGGGGAGGGCAGCTAGGGGTTCCCCTGGGGGTGTGGGAAGCTGGGAGCCGCGTCCTGCAGACAGCCTGGGGCTTACCAGAAGGGAGTACGGCTGTGCTCAGAGGGACTGAGTACTGCTGTCCTCCTGGCAGCTCTGGCTAACGCTGGGTTGTCTTTGGGTGATTCTCTCTTTTTTTGGTGTATGTGTATGCAAGACCTTTGATATTTGAGTAGGGAAATTCTCGCTTCGTGTTACCCTCTTCAGTGTGTTGGGAAGAGAGTCATCCAGACCAGCTAGATTTCTTTCATAATAAGAAAGAACCTCAACTGAATGCTATGTTTAGGTGGCTTGTTCTCCAAGTCCCAGGACTGTCCAGAAATGGGTTCCTCAGAAGGACCAGTCTCAGGACTCCTGTCCCATCAGTGGCCAGGGAAGCCCACAGCCTTCTAGTTGAGCTGTGATCTTTCTCGTGGTACTTCTTTACCTGTTCCTACCTGCAGGAGGTGGCCAAGCATGAAAGCTTTCCCCTTGGAGAGCGGTTAGAGCACTGCTGGCTGGCAGTGCTCCAAAGTATTGGTAGCCCGGGACCCCTTTGTAGGTGTTGACCCAGCTGTGCTCCATTCTAGAGCTGGGTCTCGCTTCTAATTTCCTGATAATGGTGCTATGGGGGTATTATTTGCTGTGGGAGCCCTTTTCCCATCCTGGCCAGGGTGGCTTCTGCTGTGGGTGAGAGTGGGCAGCCAGTCCTTTGAGGTTGGGGGAAAGGAGAGGGCCGGACAGGGAAGATCCCGGCAGGACTTGAAGATGTGCTCCAACAAAAGAGAAGCAGGAGTTCTTGCCGGAAGCTGGCCCAGTCCCCACGCCTACCGAAGGCGCTGGCAGGGGTGGTGTGGCTTCCGGGCATTGGGCGGTGGCTTCTGCTGCAGAGTTGGGGGGGCACGGAAGCAGCATCTCCCTCACCATCTGGCAGTGAACACCACAGAGGAGTGGGCCCCCGGAGGCAGGAACTCCACCTAGAGCCCCTCCGAGGACCAAATTCCTGGTCCCCTCCTTCTCCCACATTCCCCCATCGTGGAGCGGGGTTGACTGCATGGATTGGATACTGGGACAGTATTGGGATGTGCCTCAAACCTACTTAGCATGTGAGCCCCTTGCTCTGAGCATCCTCCTCCCAGGCGAGGCCCTTTCAAAGAGTAGTGCTGGATGAGAAAGTCATTCACCACCCTTCAGAGACTCTCCATGCATTTTGGTGGGGGGTGGGGCGAGTCCTCAAAACTCTCCCCGAAATGGGACTGTTCTGTGGGCCGTCCTTGCTCTGCCTGTCTCGGGGGTAACCAGGGGTGGTGGTGTGGTCAGATGTGACGTGTCGGCTTTTGCCCTGGGTGTTCTTTTTTGGGTGAGATTCATCTCCGAGACAGCTCACAGGTGAAAGTCCTTTCTCCTTGTGTCACTGAGTGGCTTCCATGTGGGTTGGCAGTGTGGTCAGGTGTCCTCCTTCACCGTGGGTGTGCACTTCAGTAAAACCTGCCTGTTCTACCCCTGGTTAAAGGTGACTCATAGTTGAGAAACTGAAAGAAAATAAACCGACTTCACCAGACTGTGAACCTCTCCAGGCTCTGAACCAACTTTCAGCAACCTAGGGACGTCCTGGTACCTACATCATGGAAGCCTCTTAAATGAGATGAGCGATGTGAAGTTACTGGAGGCTCTCATTTCCACAGGATCAAAGAATTAGAGCTGAGAGGTGAAGCTGCCATCTAATCTCATTGTTAAAATTCAACATGTGTTCATTGAGCGCTTACTTTAATGCCTGGCACTGTGTTGGGTGCTGGAGATGGCAGAGGTAAACAAGACCAGGCAAGCTCCCGCTCGTGAAGCATTCTCATTTAGGAGAAGGGGTGTGTGTGTGTGGGGTGCAAATCCCTTCTACCCGAGAGCCAGACACGCAGCCCGAAAATCTAAAGGACCCAGGCCAAGAGAGGTGAAGTGACTTGCCCAGGCCACCCAGCTACCTAGCAGAGCTCAGCCACAGCCCAAAGAGGTTTTTCTGAGTCCCCAATCCATGGTTTCTCTAGCACGTCATGCAGCCCGCTTTAGCGACTCCACAGAGTTAGATGTGGGGTCTAGGTGCCTTCTGAATCACCCCCTTAAAGCATCCCAGGTGAGCAGGCTTCCTCTTCTAACAGCCCTCCAGGGAAGCTGCATACAAAGCTTCCTTTGCAACTCCCAAAGCCAGTGCTTCTTACCCTTCCAAGTTGTTTGGATAAAGTTGCAGGCCCAGATGGCTGCAGACTTCTTTTGGAGTCACTGAGATACTCGTATTTCTTGGGAAGAGTTACTGTGTCTTTGGCCCAGTAGTAAGTACTGAACCCATTCTTTTGCCTTTGAACACGCCTCCCATTACTGGAAGGACAACTTGGTGAGTTGGGTGTAGCAGATGAAGCACCTCACATTCTTATTTATTTGTGTGTTTGTTTGGAAAGAGAAAATAAATTCCCATTTACTTTACGATCCCTCTTCCTCCTGGAGACAGAGTGCACAAAGCTTAGAGGAGAATCAAAGGCACCCTCCCTGGAACCATGTCTAACATTACAAGCTGCTTCTATGCCTACTGTATTTTCAACTTATTACAGCTTTTCTGTGGCTCGGAAAAACCCTTGACTGAGTGATGATTGTTTTCATGAAGTGGTGCAACATGTAAAGCTACGGTTGTCATTAATAGTGCAGTTATGTAGAGTGTAGCTCTTTAAGCCTTCAGTTTCAAATCAGATTAGCGCTCTGTTAACTTAAAATAGCCCCCAAAAAGAAGAAAGAGAGAAAGAAAAAAAGGAACTGTCGGAAATCAGAGGGAAATATTAACATTATGAAACATGTTAACAAGTGGCCATTAGCACTTTATGTCTGCATGAATAGCATCTTTAAGTGTTTTATCGGTAACAGAGTAGAGTGGAGTCACAGAGAATGGCATTACTTTTCAAATTGGCAAGTCCTTTAAATTCAGACTTCTCGTTATTGCCTGCCGGGGAGCATTTATTCACCTGTCAAAATATGCGCCAGGGTGGGAAAAGGTACTTTAGCTTTCCTGGCTGATCCTGGGCTCTCAGGTGTGAGGGATTTGTCCCTTCACTGTGGCCCCCTCCACACCCTCCCCAGCAGGAGGAGGGAGAGCCTGAAAGCACAGATGGAGGAAGAGTAACGCCGTGCAGGAAGCTGGCTTCTCCGGGCTCCGCGCCTGGCCCAGGGCCCCTGCACTGCGCTGATGTGCGTGCCCACGTCTCTGTATGCCTCGATGGGTGGCTGGCTGCCAGGAGTGTATGGGGACCACTGAGTGGAGGTGGTGGAGAGCTCTGAAGGTTGGCACCTCCCCAGGCTCGAAGCCTCTTCTCCTTCTAGTGAGTCCTCAGAAGCCTTAGGGAAAAGACTCTAATTTGGTCTTGACTGGCCCCTCTCGAGTCCCCCCCCATTCTTCTTTTCCCCAAGCCAGCTGAACCCCTCCATTTATATTCTAATGCAAGATGCTCTTCCCCCTGGGCTTCAGGGCCTGTGTGGGCTCTGGGGGGAGAAAAGAATTTGCCTCACACTCAGACTGCAAAGCCCAAGTGCACCCAGATCGGGCTGCCTGGGTTGAGTTAGAATTCTGGAGGTTCACTCATTCATTTTTCAAGACTTTTTTTGAACACTTGCCACGTGCCAGGAACCGTTCTTGGTGTTGGACATATAGTGATGGTCAAAGCATTCAAATGTCGCTGCTCTTGTGGGACATTCTCGCTGGGGAGACGGACAATAAATGAATAAACAGGTGAGTTATAGAACATGTCAGAAGATGGCCAGACTGCTTCCCTATTCCAAAATAGGGAATGTGTGGTGAACATGCTTTTAACAGGGTGGTTAGGGACCGCCACTCTGGGAAGCAAAGGCTCCCAGGAAGTGAGGCAGTCGCCATGTGGGTTTCTGGGGGAAGAGGGTTCCAGGCTGAGCGAACAGCAGATGTGAAGGCCTGTGCATAGCCTGCCTGGCTGTAGAGCAGGAGGGGTCCGGCGGTCAGAGTTGAAGGAGTCAGGGGGGCGGGTGGAGGAGACCAGCCAGCGCCCGCCTGTAGGCCGTTGTGAGGACTCTGGTTTTGACCCCACGGGAGATGGAAGCCACTGGAGGAGTGGCATCGTGTGGCTTAGTTTCCAGAAGGTCCTTTGGCTGCTGTTGAGGCAGAATCAGTCAGGAGACTGTCGCCACAATCCAGGCAAGACGGTGGCAGCTGGGATCAGGGGCCCAGGGATGTGAGAAAGGGTTGGATTCTGGACATATTTTGAAGGTGAAACCAACAGGATTTGCTGACAAGTTGAACGTGGAAGAGAGGCGTTAAGGTGGACCCTAAGATGTGTGGTCTGGTGCCTGGAAGGGTAGAGTTGCTGTTTTCCGAGATGGGGAAGGCATTGGGGGTGCTCGGGAGGATGGGATGCCCAGTTCGAGCTGTGGGCGTCTCCTCTCCCTCCGCTCCCCAACTTCTCCCCTTCATCCTCCTCTTCTTCCCCTTCCTCCTCTCCTTAGGGCCCTGGGTGAGGGTTAGACTTACCCTGTTCAGGAAGGCTTGCCCCTTTTGGGGCAGTTAGGAGAGCTCTAGCAGACGGCCTGTAGCCAAGATGACTCATGTCAAACTCTAACTGTAGTTTTTTAGGGAAGGTGTTTCTCTGAACTTTTATTTATTTATTTATTTATTTACTTTGCCGTACGCGGGCCTCTCACTGTTGTGGCCTCTCCCGTTGTGGAGCACAGGCTCCGGACGCGCAGGCTCAGCGGCCATGGCTCACGGGCCCAGCCGCTCCGCGGCATGTGGGATCCTCCCGGACCAGGGCACGAACCCGTGTCCCCTGCATCGGCAGGCGGACTCTCAATCACTGCGCCACCAGGGAAGCCCTTCTGAACTTTTTACCCAGTTTCCTTCTCTATTTTTCTTTAGCTACCAGACACAACTTTTAGACTTTGTTTCTTGCATTTCTTTCCCTGAGCTTGTTTTCTCAGAGTTCAGGTAAACCATCAGGGGCTGCTGGAGAACCATGGGATTTGGAAATGGGTATATAAGCTCTTGCCCCGGACAGCACCCTCTTCAGATGCCTGAGGCTTTTTAGGAATCCACTGCTGTGTCTTGTACCTCCAGAGAGTTCTTTTGCGAAGAAGCCTTTGTGGCTCTGCTGTGCTTAGATCTGCTGGTCAGCCCCGGGTATGGAATTTCTTATGGAAACCCGTTGTTCTCCTTTCCCCTGGTCCGCCTCCTCCCTTTCCCCATTCCTGGAAAGAAGTTGGCTGGCCGATAGAGTGTTTTTCCTTGAAAGGAGAGTGGAGAGCCCTCTAATGGAAAAGTAAAATCATTCTTGGAATCCTCGTAACAACCAAACTGGCCAAAGCTAAGACCAAGTAAATTATTTGGGGGTAATTTGCAAGGACCTGAATCAAAATGAATTGCTTTCTTGCCCTGGCCTCAGCTTGAATCTTTAGTCCAGAAGCCGGTGATTTTAGCAGTCTGATAAGAAATGAGAGCCAGCATTTCTGTCTGAGCCACCTTTGTTTTGAGGGTGTCTTTGAGGTTTTAGGGCTCACAGGTGAGCATCTTTTGTCAGCAACAGGTTCCTTATCATAGGAGGAGTGCCTTTGCCCTCAAATCTCAATAAAGATCTTAAATGACAGCATTTAGAGCATGAGTTTAACATCCCTCAAGTCAGACCTTAGTTTTCCATCTCCTTTATGGTGCTAGCTTTGCTACACGTAGAACAAATTATCTGGAATCATAGGTGACTCAAGGGAGAGCTCATGGAAGAGTCTAGGCTGCCAGCCTGGAGGTCAAGCCCTGCCTTCGAAGAGATTCTCAGGGACATCCAAAAGCCTCTAGCCACTCCCACGGTCCCAGATATGTGAGCATCAGCCTCCTCCTGAAGCTTCTCATAGCCACACCCCTCTTGGACCAGTTTGCCCAAGTGGGAGTTCCCAAGACCCATTTCTGTCCTTGCCCATCAATCATATCCTTCCCATCCTGGAGGAAAGGAAAGTCCTCTTCAGAAAGGGAAGAATCCAGCACAGTTCCACACTGGCTGTTCCATACCTTACCTCCACGTTCCTTTAGAAATGTGTCTTGAGGTGTTTGTCTCCCAGCAACTGACAACCTCCTCGTTTTTGTAAATGTCATACTCGGTAACTGGGCTGCGTGTGGCCCCTTTCACCACTGCAGGGAGAGTGGCCTGGGCGGAATTCTGTGTCTCCAACAAGCTTTTCCTGGGCTCCTCTTTCACATCAAGCCTTCTCCGCCACGTTCTAGGGCAAGTGTGGCCGAGTTTGCGTTTCCTCCTATTCTCTCTTTCTTTCTTTCTTTTCTCCTCTTCTTTATTTATATAATTTTTTGCACTTGTTTGGAGGAGGGGGTAGACAACCCTGGGGCAGTCAGCATGTTAGTTTGGCCCTTTGAGATGAATAACTACTTAGCTGTTGCTCAACTACTTTTGTTTGTGACATAAAGGCCAGTAAGCACCATGACATGAGAGAATTTCAGGTTTATTGTGATTTCTTTTTTGTGTCTGCATCTGTCCTGCTCCATTAGGGCATTACCTCGAACTCCATAGGAACCAACACCGAAGACCATATGATTTTCAAGCTTTAAAAATCTGCGTGTGTAATAGGTCTTTTGTGAATTTTTTTTGTTCTTTTGCTTTAGAAACTGTAATAATAATCCATAGTAATTATCCCATAGTATGCTGTCCTTTGTTACAGGAGCACTGGATTAGAGTGAAAACGTGTCCTGTATACAGTTTCAACAGCTTGATTTTGCTTTTTCCTCCCCCTCCACCCCCCTTTTCTGTCTTGTGCTATTTGGAAGACAATTTCCACATTTCTGCCATATGTCTTAGAAAAGCCCGGGACTTAGAGGCAGTAGCAGACTTAGGACAGCAAGCTTAGTTCAGGTGGGGAGGTGGCCCTGTGTAACAGACTATTATGCAGACAGTGAGCTGTTCAAACAGCTGCATTTGGGTGCTTCCCCCTTGCCCGCCCTCTCTTCTTGAGAGACTCCAAAACATCTGAAAATGCAAAAGCACTTCACCAGGTTTTAACTTTTCTGGCTTGCACAGAAGCAAATCAGCATGAGCACAGCAGTCTTTGTATGTTTTGTACACATTTTTTCAGCTTTTCAAGAAGGACAAGCCTTTTTTTTCTTTCTCTTTCTCTTCCTCCTTCTCTTTCTTTCTTCCTTTTTTTCTTCCTTCCTTTCCTTCCTTCCCTTCCCTCCCTCCCTTCCTTCCATCCTTCCTTCCTCCCTTTCCTCCTTCCCTTCCTTCTTTCCTTTCTTCCTTTCTTCTCTTTTCCCTTGTTTTGCATTCTGTTGAACTGGAAGAACATTTAATCCTTGGCCTCCTGTCTGTTGAGATATTACGTTTTTTTTAATAGTGCTTGTTTATGACTAAGGTCAAAGACAGTATTTCAGAACAAAAATTAGAGTTAGTGCATAATTGAGTACATATGTATGTAACTGTTTATTTTTATAGTTTGCTAATTTATTTTTAAACAGCTCAGTTATGCCAACATGTTTATAGCTCCGTTCATCACATGCCTTACCAGTCAGGGTGTTAAAAGGCACGTGCTTTTCAATAGTTTGGATCCCAAGTTAAATTAGATAATGCCATCAGGTAGCAATTTAATTACATTAATTGAATGTTTAGGCGGAAAGGTAGTTTTGCAGAAGCTATAATGAAATAACA
The DNA here is from genome assembly GCF_937001465.1 of Orcinus orca. Taxonomy (NCBI): domain Eukaryota; kingdom Metazoa; phylum Chordata; class Mammalia; order Artiodactyla; family Delphinidae; genus Orcinus; species Orcinus orca. The sequence continues at coordinate 40,963,740 of NC_064571.1, forward strand.
TTTGTAAGTACACATGTATAAATCTCAGCATTATAGGCATTATTTGAAGTGGCTGACAGGAAAATGGGTATATATCAGGCATTTAGAAGGAAACGTGAGGGGGCTCCCTCATCAGTGGTAGACACTGCCTTCGCAGTTTAGGAAGCTGCTGGGCACGGCCATTTCCTCCGTGCGCCGCGTTTATCGTTAGTCCTCTGAGCAGAGACGCACAAAGGCACTTGGGTCATTTTGTATGTAAGCAAGCCAGGGCTTTCCTGGGAGGCAGCTGGCCAGCCTGGGCCAGCTCTCTGAGCCTGAAAAGGCGAGACACACTCTTGTGAGGTCTTTGTCACCTTGGACGGCCGAGGCTTGGCACTCTTGGATCTCTTTCCCTGGCACTACAAGCCAGCTCTGTCCAGAATCCGAGGAGGGCTGTCTCAGGGTTCCAAGGGACTTTACAGCCCAGGATGGAAGCCGCTGCCAGGGCCTTGGGGCATAAGATGTGGCATGTTCACCCACAGCTCTTGCCAGTGAAGGTGACTTTCTGTGCTGCAGAGGGACTTAAATGAGGGCCCAGAGCCCCAGCCCCTGGTCAGCTGCCCTCCCTCCACGGCCTTGGACAAAATGGGAGCGCCGGCATGTGGCTGATAAGTCGGGCTCTTTGGGCCCGTGATGTAGTGTGGTGGGTATCAAATGAGGGCTAGCAAAAGGGGGTTTTTAGGTGTGCCAAGAACGGATCCTTTGCCTGTGAGTAACTCACTGTCTTCTGACACCATCTGGTTTTACCCAGGCTGTGAAGCCCGGTGTGGTGTCCCATACCCTGGAACACCCTACGTGGGTTATTCACCAAATGTCCCACGCCTCCCGGGCAGCGACTGGGAGGTCTGCTGCGACTCCTGGGTGTTTGTTTCCTGGGTGCAAATTCTTCTGCCCGTGTTTGATTTGGGGATATTGACCCCCTCCCTCAGGTAAGATTGTTCCTGGCCGTATCTGTAATTGGCTCGTTCCCCTTAGGAGTCAGTCATGAATGACTTGGTCTGAAATTAAAGGCCCAGAGGGAGGATTACCATCCTCATCACAGAGCGAGCCGCCTTGTGTCCTGCGTCCTGGGAGGTGGGACGGGCGGCTGGGGTTCCGATTTTACCGCAGTCTTGCCTTGGTGGCCTGAAGGTCTCTGTTCCTTGAGGGAGCGTTGAGGGACCTGGAAGGAAGGGTGGGAGGTGTGCCTTTGAGGGGAAGGAGGCCTGCTGGTTGGGACAAGAAGGGAAGGGAGGGTGGGTTTGGCCCCCAAGGGAAGGACAGGAAGGCTCTCATTCCCTCTGTGGTTGCAGTGTTTGTTCAGCTGAAAGCAGCCCCACTCGGTTGACTACCTGATGAGTGATTTTCCCCAAGCTGACAGCTGCTCCAACACATTTCACCTACAAGTCCTGACAAAGCGGGGTGTTCTTTTGGGGCTGTTGTTGCTGCAGCAGGCGTTTGGAAGAATCTGGAAGTAAGGGGCTGCAAAGGACGACCTTGAAGCAATCTCCCCATCTCTGTGCCTTCCCTCTTGCCAACCCTCTAGCTCTTTGGGTTTATGAGAAATTGGGCCCCTCCCTTTCAAACATCCATTGTGCTCTCAATAAGGGGACTGGAAATAAAATCATGGTGTGTGTTTATGGTTCTGGAAGAATCCTTGGAATGAGCATCGTCATGTTTGAGCCTCCCCTCGCGAATAACCTTGTGAAGAGCCAGGGGAGGGGGTATCTGAAACCCAGAGTGCTAAAGGGCGCGTCTGGTCTCACACAGCTTCAGGGGTAAACTTCGGATTTGCACCCAGGCCTCCGCAGTCCTGGCCCTCCTCCCATCCACAGCCCGCCCACAGGGCAAACAGCGGGGCTTGGGAGGCGCTGGGGCAGGGAAGCTGTGTGCCATTTCTCACTGGTAGGGGAAGCAGGTGATAGGGATTAGTTTGATCTTTGAGAGTTTGCAGGGACCACAATGTGCCAGACATTCAGCTTCTGTATATAATTTCAGGAATTTATTGCCATAGTCCCAAAGCACCAGGGGCAGTGTTAACTTGGAGGAGCTTCTCAGTAAATACCTCAGGTACGTTTCCCAGGGAGCAGCAGTACCTGTTTCTTGCGTTTATCCCTCAAAGCTGAGTGAAGGCTTTGAGGAGGAGGGCTTGGGGCAGACAGGCATGGAGAACTCTTTTTCTTTTTTTTTGCGGTACGCGGGCCTCTCACTGTTGTGGCCTCTCCCGTTGCGGAGCACAGGCTCCGGACACGCAGGCTCAGCGGCCATGGCTCACGGGCCCAGGCGCTCTGCGGCATGTGGGATCCTCCCGGACCGGGGCATGAACCTGCATCCCCTGCATCGGCAGGCGGGCTCTCAACCACTGCGCCACCAGGGAAGCCAAGCACTCTTGACTTTCTGTTTGCCTTTTGCTTTAGACTTTATTCTTTTCCGAGGTTCCGGGATGCTGAGCTCCCATTTCAAGAAGAAAATTAGTGTAAAACTCAGGTGGTCAGAGGGTGACTTCTTTGTTTTATTCTACCTTCCCCTCTGGGAGAGTGGGCTGGCAGGGTGAAGGGTTCAGGCGTGTATAACATGCTGGCATTCAGGTTGGTGGCCTCTTTTGCCTTTGCAGTAGGTGGCTGGGCTGGGTGAGCCCCGAGGAGGCTTAGAAAGGGAAGGGTAGACCCCGCAGGGCTCGGGAAGACTGTGCAGCTTCGTCATTGCTCCTGCATGCGTGCCAGCCGGCGACTGTGCCTGGATGGCTGGGGAGACCACCATGCGGTGTGAGCCCCAGGCGCTGGGTCTCTTTGTGCGAAGACCCCCTTCTGTTTTGTTGGGGGGGAGTCCTGCCAGGCAAGTGCGAGTCAAAAATGAGACCAGGGCCCTGTGGCAGAGAGGTGGTGAAGGCTCGGTGATGCTCTCAGAGTTGTCAGACTGTGCCACCCAAAGCTGCGCGTGCTTCCAGCAGGCAGTGAGGAGCGCGAGGTTTTGGTCTGGTTGTGCCTTGAGGCTCAGTGGCTTTCACTTCCTTCCTCCCTCCCTCCTCTCCTTCCCCTCCCTCCCTCCCTCCCTCCCTTCCTTCCTTCCTTCCTTCCTTTTTTAGTTTGGTTGAGCCTTGACACTCAGTGTCTTTCATTCCCTCTCTCCTTTCCTTCCTTTTTTCTTTCCTTTTAAAAAAAAATCAATAAAAGAGTCGATCAATTTTCAGAAGGTTTACAGGAATGCAAATACTTGTTTAATTTTTAAAAGTTTACAAAAAGAATTAAACTCTGATAAATCAAAGAGCCAGAATACCATCCCCCTCCATGGGCATTGGATTTATATCTTGTCTCCCAAATCTTTGGGTTGGGTTCATTTAGCCCTCCCAAAATGTCACATTTTCCTGGCAGGGCCATCTGGGTATTTGATGAAGGCTTTCCAGTGCTGGGTAGGAACTGCTGGGTGTGGAAACCACCAACTGTGAACCGTGAGACAGTCACTGGTGTTGGAGTTTGGACAGCGCTCAGGCCTGAGCACCACAGATTCCTTCCTGGCCTTGGGTAGTGCATGGCGAGTCTGGCTGGTAGGTGGGAGGCTCGCACCCCATCCTGGGGATAGTGGAGGAGCCGGTAGAGAGGAAATCGTGTTGTCGTGCAAAGGAAGCAAGAGCCAGCTGTCTCACAGGGAGAAGTCTGTGTCCTGGAACGCCTGGCCGGTTGGCGGTGGGTGGCGTGGGTGAGGGTTTTAATAAGAAGTCGAAGTCCCTGGAGAAGTGAGGTTCCTTTGCAGCCTCCCCCCTTTTCTGTCTTGGGTCTCCTGGTTGGACCTCAGTCTGCCCTTCCACCCGCTTGGAGACTGCTGGGGCTTCAGAATGGGGCCGACATGATCAGGGGTTGTGGGCCCCCCTCCTGCGACGGGGGGTGACCTGGTTTGTAGGAGGTGGCCTCCTCCCCTACTCCCACCCCTAAGGCAGATGCAGTGAGTGGAGCTCGGTCTGCTCCCTTCCCCACAGATACCTTCCTGACTGGCTTTGATCCTTATTTAAACACATTCCCTGCGTATTAAGATGACAGACACACTGGTTTTGCTCCAGGTGAGTAGCCATGCACCCTGGATGGGCCCTGGGCCCCAGCGCAGGTAGGTGTTTGGAAGGGAGTGAGCGACAAGCCTCACTGTTTCTTCTGGGAGCCCTGGATGGGCCAGTGTCCTCTCAGTCTCGCTCACCCCTTCCCCTGTCTCATTTTACCCATGAGACACTTGGATCTCTTAGAGATGAAGTGCCCCGTCCTGGTCGCATAGCCTCTCAGTGACAGGACTTAGGTCTTTCGGGTACCAGCTAAGTGCTTTTTTCTGCTCTACTGTATATTACCATCATCAGAGCCAAACTGGTTTTCTTTGATTGGTGTCATTTAAAGGCATATTTTATTATTAGAAAGCATGGGATTGGGTGTGAATGATACTTTCTGACGTAAGAGGGAGATGAAGGGAGGAAGCCGACTGGGGACAATTCCAGAGCAATACCTGAGAGCCAGGAGTTGTGATCACGGCAGAGCATAAACATGTGCTAGCAAGGACCCACTGTGCTACCCTTCTGAATTCCACGAAGAAGTCATTCTTTCTATGTAATTTTATTAGGCCGAGACTTTTTCCGATGGTTTATTTTTCCGTTTGCTCACAGCCCATAGAAGTGAGCCAGGGAGGGAAGCCAACATGCTTGCACTATTTACCTACTCTCTGACTTTGGAACTTAGCAAATCTGCTGTGTGTGGCTTTGTTTCGCCGACTTTTGCAAATCAAGACCATAAACTGTAAGCACATCAGCTCACTTCGAGGGACCTGATAGCTGATTGTTGCTTTGATAAGTGTCTGTACAAATATTTATATGTTTCTGATAGTCTTAAGTTGCGTGGTTGCAACATGCAAAGCTGTCAGGTTTCCAGGACTTCTGGTGGTTAAAGCTTCTCCATGGAGTGACGCTTATGTTCAATCTGGCTTTTCCTCCATGAAACCTTGCTAGCCTGCGATTTCACCTAATGCAGCACAAGTTGTGGAAAAAGAAACAGAATATTACCCCATTCCATCATTCACTAGTAAAATAACTAGAAGAAGAGGCCATTCTGGAATGCAGAGAGGCTGGTATAACTTCTCAGAATGTGTTTTCCTGATCCCCCTTCTTAAATTTTCATGTGAGACGAGCACATTGCTGTAATTAAGAAAGCAGTGTGGTCTTTTGGAAAGGCCTTTATCTCTTGCCACTCAGGTGGGCACCTAAAGAGAACCTGTAAACCATTTGGAAGTGACTAATCCTATTACAAAGGTGTCCTTCATTTCCCTGAAGGACCCACGGCTTCCTGGGACTCTTACATGTCTATTTACAGATCATTAAGGATTAGAGCTGCTAGACTGTGAGCTCCTTGAAGCCAAGGAATGAGGTTCATTTCATTTAATTCTCCCCACCATTAACAATACATGTTTAGAACAAATGAATGAAATTGGGTGCCATTACATATCAAGTGGAATGAAGGTAGTATTTCTGGAATGAGAATGTAAATAAGTGCAAAATTGGATATTCACTGACTCCTCTCCGGAAACAGCTCTCGTTTGGGAGAGGCTCCTGAGGTGGCCGGAGACCTCCGTTGTTGATTGGGACAAGCAGTTAAGGCTTTTCCTATATTACAGATGAGGACTTGAAGACCCAGGAGTGCTTGTGAGCCCTCAGGGCAAGGTTACTGAGTCCTAGCAGGTCTTGAGTTCCTGCTCTGGGCTGAGTGTTTCACAGACACTATCCTAATCAGTTTCCACAGCAAGCCCAGGAGGCTGGCAATACAATACTATCATGCGCATTTTCCTGGTGAAAAAAAAATGAGGCTCAGAGAGGTTAAAGAGCTGCACTGGGTCACACAGCCAGGAAGTGGTGGTAGATGAAGATGCCAGTATCTAATTTGGGAGCTTGAGTGCCCTCTCTGCTGACCCACCAGGCCTTGAGCTCACATACCCCACTCTGAGCTCTGGGTTTGCAGTTCCAGACCTGCCAGCCTTGTACCTGGCCTGCTGGCAGGTGCTATCTCTAGAAGGTAGCAGCCTCCAGTCTGGCTCTGGACTTGGTCCCTAGGGGTTGGGAGGAGTGGAGTGCCCTTAGTACACTTAGTCCTTTCCACTCTTTCCCCGTCTTTCACAGGGCCTCACTTTCCTTCCCTACTAGAGACGCTGTCTGCCCGCTCCGGTGTGCATTCCTGCCAGGGGTTATTGCTCTGGCCAGGCCGCAGCTGCTCTCCATCCCGTGCTCTGTCAGCCTGCAGGGTGTCCTTTGGCGGTGGAGAAGTCAGAGGTGGCTCAGCCTGACGGGACTAGTCCCAGGGAAGCCCACCTGTCCCCTCTCTCCTTCCCACCTCTCTGGACTGGGGGAGTTACACTCTTAGGATCGCCTCTCTAAACGCAGCCCCTCTGCTGCCCCAGGTGCTGCCCTCAGACCTTTTCAGGCCTCTGGGTTTCCTATCCCGGTCAGAGAAGCAGGACTGTGGGAGTCCCAACCCTCAGTGCCCTGGGCAGAGCCCTGACATGCAATCGCTCTGGCAAGCAGCCTTTGGCAGGCCTGGGCAGAGGACGCAAAGGAGGAGAAGGAGAAAGGAGAGCTGCAGCAGACCCGGTGAGAGACAGAAGCCAGCTCTCGAGCCAGCCGCCGGCCGGGCAGTGCAGTGGGCGCCCCGGAGGGAGGGGCTGGCCCGCTGGGGAGGAGTCAGGTTGGCGCCTGCTCCCTCAAGAGTCTGAGTCCTGCTGGGGGCTGGTCAGCTGCTGGACTGGGTGTGGGGCAGTGGGTCTTGAAGGTTATGGGCTGGGAGGGGAAGAAGGAGAACTGAGCTGGCAGAGCACCAGACAGCGCTGGCCTCTGCCCCCTTCCCCACTGTACACTGTGGCCCACGTGTTGTCCCCTAGAGCTGTTTCACAGTAGCCTCTCCCCTCGAGGCCGAGCGGTTTTCTTCACTATAGTCCGCACTTTGGTCCTGGGGGTCTCATGGTCCCTGGGCTGGTGGGTAGGTGCAGGGCAGTTGGCAAACATTGTCTTGAGAAGGCAGCCCTTTGAAAGGCGGTAAAGCCAGGTACGTCTGAGTTCCTCCAGCCGTTGGCTGGGTGGCCTGAAACGAGTTGACCCACCCCACTGAGCCTCAGGCTTCTCACCTGTAAAATGGAGCTAATTACCTTTCCTGTCCACTGGGAAGAAATGTTCCGCTCAACTCTCATTCACTCAGAGGTGTGACGGAATGTACATCTTCTCCCAGAGGTGTTGCTCCGGAAGCATAAGGCATGGTGGTCTTTTGGCTTGAGCCTCAGCACTGTGGGCTGAAAGTGTGGCAGGGGAAGAGGTGTGCCTGGGCCCCGGTGGCCTACTGAAGGGCGCTGTCTGCTGACCTTGCCCAGCACGTGTGGCTGGCCCGAGCTCCCCCTGGCCTCCCCAGCCTCTGTGGCCAGACATTGTCCTCCAGCTTGGCTTGGGCCCAAAGATGGGAAAAGGTGACGGCAGCCCTAGGAACCTGAGATCCAGGGGATGTGTCCTGGGGTCATCTCCCCGATGGGTTGCCACTGTGGCGTCCTTCCCTTTCAATGCCCGCGTGCAGAGAGAGTCAGAGGAAGGGAAAATGGGGAGGAGCCGCTGCCCCTGCGTCACAACCCTCACCCTACTTGCTTCCTGTTCTGTTAGAGAAATGTGGTTTCTCCATGAGTTGGACAATCATCTAAGGCTGATCAAGGCTTATGGGTGATTCAAATATGAGTATAAGGTCCCTATGTCTTAGTACACAAATCCAAGAGGTTTCCCTTAGCAACAAAGTCTCCAGGCTCCTCGGAGAACCAGCAGCCTGGCAAACGATGGGGGTGAGTCCAGGCTGACCTTGGACCTACAGGTGACCTCGGTAACGCTGCTGGCTTCCGGTCTCCTTTTCCCTCTTCCCCTATCCCTCATCAGCCTGCTTCCCTCTTTCCTGATTGTACGTGTTGGTGAGTAGATGGGTGGATCAGATCACCCCTGCTCACATCTCTCCAGCACACTAAACCTGTTAGCCATTAACATTTTTAAGACAAACCCAAGTGCCAGAGGTGGCCGTGTTAGGAATGTCCCAGACCACTTCTAGGAAGGAAAGTGGGCATGGGGCAGCCCAGTGCTTCGTGGTGCCTCCCTGGTACCAGCACGATGCAATGCTTGCAGGCTGTCACCTCCCCACCTCCTAAGTGCACGCCCTGCAAGCTTGCAAGGACCCCTGCGTCCAGCCCAGCCTGGGTGTACATCTTGCATGCTTGGTCGGCACTGATAGGGGTCACCAGTGGGGAGGGGTTCTCCTTGGAGCACACTGCTGCATGTCCCGTGAGCTGTCTCGGAGGCTGTGCCCAGCCAGCAGTGTCCAGGGCCTCTTCTTCCAGGGCCCTGCTGGTTATCACCATGGGCATTATCTCCACTCACCACCTCTGTGCCCAGGGCTGTGGTGTCCCCTTAAAGAACCACACACCCATCTACGCAGAGTCCCTTCTGGCTTAGAGTCGGACCCAATCCCCACCCCTCACCCCCACTTCCAGGGACTTTTGACTCACCCCGGCCTTGCTCAAAGCAATGTCCTTCCTCCCCAGAGGACCCAACCTGGCTCTCTAGGGGCTGCCCTGGGGGTCCGGGCCATCTCAGCAACGCCCAAAAGTCTTGTGGTGGCCCTCGGCTGATGAAGTGGTTTCATTTAGGACCAAGCACAGGACCCTTTTGAACATTTCTGTACTAGACCATTGTCCTGTCATTGGCAAAGAAATAAATGGGACAAAAGAGGTCACGGAGTCCTCTAGGGGAAATGTGTGCTGAAGATAAGGTGGTAGCACAGAGAAAGAGGGAGTAGAAGACTGGTCTAGAAGGCCTTCCAAGGAAGAACAGTTTGTTCAATTGCTCTGTAAGCTGCAAAGTGCTAGTCAGTGGCATCTATGGTTATCATCATCATCATCATGGCCATTATCATCACCATTAGAGGATATGGCAATGAGGTAGGGGGTAACTGTAAGCACTGATTGAGTTTCCAGTTGATTTCCTGATTTTAGAGGCCATGAATATGTCTACCTGGAACATGCCAATGCAATTCAGGAGTTGAGTTTTGAGTCTAGACTTCAAAGCTCTCTGATAGTTCCCTGGCTAGTTTGTAGGGTTTGACTTGAATACGTGTCCATATTGTGAAGAATCTGAATTTATCAAACAGAGCAGTAAAAAGGTGAGGCTTCATTTTACAAAAGATTTTTTTTCACTTTACAAAAGGATCCTCAGTGGTATTCCTTTTCAGTGGAATGTTTGTCTAGCTCAGTAAGTGTTTACAGGTCATTAACTACTCCATGGAAGGATTTTGGTAGAGAAAAGGAAACCTGCAAAGAAATAGACTCACAGCTCTAGCTTAGAGGATGCTAAAGAGAATTAGACTCTGTTGGCTGACAGGTGTCTGCTAAGCGATCTGTGTGTCCAACGCTGGGAGAGAAGTAGGCAGCATGCTTCGTTCCTCGGAGAACTGGTAGTCTCTTTGGAAGCAAGACTTCTCATGAAATAATTGGGAAGACAGTGTCGTGAAGACAGAAATTAAAGTGCTAAGTTGTGTTTACCCATCTCATGATTTATTAATGGGAGAATGGGCTTTGCTTTACAAAGATGCAGTTTACATACTGCTTTTTAGGAATACTGTTGTGGCGCACAGGGAGGGAGACCGGAGGAAGGAGTTGGCCTAAGACTCCTCTTGGGAGCACGGAGAGAGCTTGTGATGGAATGGAGAGGGTTGGCTGTCCTGGAATTTAATTCTGTGTGATCAGAGTTTGCCTCCCAGAAATGACCCAGGCCCCCGCTGGATGCCGGGGGAGAGACATCTGTAAGGCAAGAGGTTTGTACAAGGGGGAGAAATGTACTCATCAGACTTCCCGGAGGGGTAACTGGCTCGAATCCGAGTCGCGGACTAGAGGCAAAGTGGAAGATGGACGTCATCCTTCTTTCCTCCCGAGCTCCTGCTGGCTGCTGCTCTGAGCGCACTTCTGCCGCGTGTCAGAGGTGACCAGAGGACTAGGCAGACCTATCATCAGACGGTCAGCACCAGCTCTGTCTCTGCTGGGAAATAGAGAACCACAAAAAGCTCCTGGTTCTGGCCTGGACTCCTGCCTCAGAAGGCTAGGCACTTGCCCCTTTAGTAACACCTTTGGGATGGTCAGCTCTTACCCTTCCCCGTCTGTGGCAGCCTGCCCCACCTCTTTGGGCCAGGCATTCTGTAAAAGGGTTTATTGGGCTTCCAGTGTATAGATCCTAATTTGTTTTTCCAGCTTGGGGGGACCCTCCTTGGTCCTAGCATTCTGGGATTTCAAGAGCAAATCCATGTTCCCCTAATCCATTTCCTCCGTATATGCAGAGCTTTCCATCATCCCCCTTCTTTTTTTTTTTTTTTTTTTTTTGCGGTACGTGGGCCTCTCACTGTTGTGGCCTCTCCCGTTGCGGAGCACAGGCTCTGGACGCGCAGGCTCAGCGGCCATGGCTCACGGGCCTAGGCGCTCCGCGGCATGTGGGATCCTCCCGGACCGGGGCACGAACCCGTGTCCCCTGCATCGGCAGGCAGACTCTTAACCACTGCGCCACCAGGGGAGCCCCATCCCCCTTCTTGTTATCCTAAAAAGCTTTATCATGAATTGAGTTTTCACAGGAGAGTGGCCCTGGTCTCCTATTTAGTTTGTGCCCCCCTTTTCTGGCAATCTTTCCAAGATTTGTAGATTGTTTCCTAGGTGTTTTTAAAAATATTCTAATAAGAATGAAAATATCCTTGCAATTTTAGAGACTCTCAGAGAAACGGGAGCGCCGTTTAGAACCCGGAGTTGCAGTCTGCCCTAAGTGTGCCGTCTCCCTCTGCCCCAGGCTCCCACGGTGGCAGTGGGTTTGGGCTGGTAGGAGTCTTGGAGTGCCTGTGTCTGAGCAGGAAGGGAGTCTGCCAAACGTCCTTTATGTATCTGTACCTTTTGGGAAGTCCCAAGCTCTCAAACCACGGGCACCATAAAAATTTCTGCACCCCAACCTGGAATACAACCTAACTACCTCCACTTGCCAAGCTGGGCTCATTTCTAGGGGGTTCCGCCCTGATTTGCCGACGGACCCCGAAGCTAGGCAGGACTTGGAAGTTATCCAGAGTGATACGGCGGAAGAGAGATACAGGGCTGGTCTGTGCCCAGGTGTGCACAAACGTGAGCAGGTTGCTGACTCCAGTGCAGAGCCCCAAACTGGCGGAAAGTAGCTACAGCACCTCCTCTTAGCCATGACCCACCAGGGTCAACACAGCTTGAAAAGTTGGTCTGGAGCAAACCAACGGTTGCTTTTATCGAAGTTCCCGTGGAAGAGTTTGGCCTTTGATTGGGGTGGGGGTGAGGGTGGGCTGGAAGAGGAGTGAGAGCTCCAGGTCCGTGGCCTTTCGCTTAGGTGGCCTCTTTCAAAAGCGTCTCTTGTCGGTGGAGAATTTGATTTGATTACTCAATGGGAAGAAAATGATTTGTATGCCATGGCAGGTGGACTAGATCACCCCTCCCCAAATTGTGAAGGAGGTGAGGGCTCCCCTGTCTGCACTCTCCCCACCTCAGCACTATCCATCCATTTTTCATCTGTCCATCTGTCCATCCATTGGTCGCATACAGGCACCTATCAGCACAGCAGCTTAGAATCTGCATTCCCAATTGACCCCCCTCCCCCCAGCCTCACGTTCCTTGATCTGTTCTCTCCCTCTTTCCTTTTCTACTGATCCCAACTTCCTCTTGGGAAAGGGGCTGATGACCTCATTTCTGCTGAGGTGTAACTAATAAATACCAGGAGGCATGTGTTTCATTTCACAACAAAATGTACGTACTTACTCTGTTCTAAGTACGTTACAAATATTAAGTCATTTTACTTTCATAACAACCCTATTAAGCAGATACTATTATTATTCTTCCCATTTTACAGATGAGTCAATTATTTAATTCCAGCTAAAGAAATAAAGTTTGGTGGTGAAACATTAGGAGTGAGCCAGGAGTATTTGTCATCACAGAAGCAGTCTGTATCTCCCCCAGGCTGGCTTTGCCAACTGGAGATTAGGTGGTTAGAATGAATACTCTTCCTCCCCTTTGCTATTTCATCTCAGCCAGCTCTGGGCCATTTCCACTTTCCTCTCCCCGTACTCCCATCTCTGCAAAAATGGCACAAGATTTATAAGACATTAGGGAATTAGAGATAATTTATTCTAACTTCCTTGTTTACCGTGGGGCAACTGAGGTCCACAGAGGTGACGAGACCCAACATGGTCACCGGGCCAGGTGGTGGCAATGCACAGGCGAGAAGCCAGGGCCCTCAGCTCCCAGCCTCACATCTTCCCACGCTCCTGTGCCGCTGTCAGCACCACCCTCCCCCTGCCTCATGCTTCCTTAGTCTATATAGCTAAGGGATCTGTTGCCCCAGGAGTACGGGTCTGCTTAGGCGTCTTAAGTGATGTAGGCATGCCTCACTCATGGGGCAGGAGTACAGGTCTACTCAGGCGTCTTAAGTGATGTAGGCATGCCTCACTCACGGGGCTTCACTTTCTCAGTTTATTGCCAGTAGTAGTCTCTGTTCTGTTTCTTTCAGCTTCTTCCCCTTGAGTTGTTGTCTTTCTATTTAAGGTGGCTGCCCCCTCTTTTTTCCACTCTCCCTCCACTCACTGTGTCTTCCCTCAATCTGCCTCTGCCACTTCCTGGGGCCACTGCAGCTCCAGTCTCAAGGCTCCAGCTCCTTCACAGATCCTTCTGCTTCCTGGTCACCTGTTGACCCCCAGCCCTGCCCTGTCACAGCCAGTGAGGGTCAGGGAGGGGAGGCAAGGGGAATCTTCACGTCTTCCCCTGATTCTCTGCTGTCCACAGCACTGGCCAGCAGCTGGGGGCCCTTCTGAGGGAGGCCTTGGTGTAGTCTAACTTCCCAAGGCCTTTTGGCAAGTTAGAAGTTATCTCCAGGACCCTTGGCTGCTGTACAACTAGTAGGTCAACCACCCTGCCTTCTGACCTAGGAGGGCTCTTAGGGCTCTCAACACCACATTTAATAGTTAGCCCTGACTCAGTAGGGGTCTCAGTCCAAATGAATGTCCGTTATAAAAATCTTTTGGGGTCACTTCCCATCCCTCCCTTAGAATAGTGGCGAGGTTTCTGCTTGGAGTAAGATGACATTTGGTAATTGAACCAAACAGGTGGCTGCGATACGGGCTTTGGAGCTGTACTCCTCGGGGAATGGGGTGGAGGTGGGGCAGGCTGTAGGGTGACAAAATGGGGACTCCCTGGACTCTCAAACTCAAAACCTTTTCTGTGTTCTCAAAACTTGAGTTGCTCTAGATGTTTATCTAAGGGAAATGAAGACATGCATTCATACAAACACATATACACAAATGTTCATTGTGGCATTGTTCCCAATAGTCAAAAAGTGGTAACAACTCAAAGTCAATCAATGGGTGCATGGATAAACAAAATGTAGTACAGCCATACAATGGAATATTCAATATAAGAATGAAATAGTAATACACCCAACAACATGGATGAATCTCAAAATCATTCTGCTCAGTGAAAGAAATTAAGACAAGATTTAATGCTGTGTGATTCCATTTATGTAAGATTCTGGAAAAATCAAAACTAGAGTGATGGGTAGTAGATATATGATTAAATGGGGTCAGAGGATTAGGGGAGGGGACTGACTGCAAAGGGGCATGGGAAAACTCTTTAGAGTGACGGAAATGTTCTCTACCTGATTTTGGTGGAGGTTATACCACTGTATACAATTAGCAGAATTCATAAAACTGTACCCTTAAGTTGGTGACTTTTATTGTATGTGAATTATGCCTCAATAAAGCTAAAAAATGAAAACCAACCACTTGAGTTGGACTGTCATGGAAGGCTGTCTGTCTGTCTCTAGCCTTTAACTGTCTGCGTCATCTCAAGACTCCAGCCGTCTCTGAAGGGGGTGGGGGGGACACTAAAGTACATTTCAGGGAACTCAGAATGCTCTTTGAATTCGGAGATTTCATGGAAGTTGGTTAATGTCTGGGAGAGAGACAGAAGCAGACTGAGGTGATGTTTTCCACCACCAGCAGAGCACGTGTACTTATGTGAAAAATGCGTGAGCACTTGTGAGTGTTTGAGGCGAGAGACAGTAAGAGGAGGGGTTTATTTCATAGAATTCTAGAGGGCTTTAAAAGATGAAAGGGGAGAACATGCCTGAGTCAGTCTTACTCATTGATATATCTCCTCCTTGGGTGGAGATCCCAACTGTGTGACTGTCCGGTGAATTCCTGTAAAGTGAAAGTTTTTGTTTGTTTTTAACATCCATCTTCCTCTCCAAATTGTCTCTCGTGCAGTTTCCAAGGTAGTCAGCATTCATGTGATATCTGAACTTTCCTCATTCATCTGGCAGATGTGGGGAGAATGCCTTTTCTGAACCCAGATCTGTGCTAAGGCTGCATAGATTTAAGTCCTTACGTGGAAGACTTCTGTGCATGTGTCGTGTTGGGTTGCATCTGGCCACACGGCCTTATTCTGCGACTTGACTGTTAGGGGGCTTTGATATGAACAGTCAGCCCAGGCTGGAGAATTGAAGGCAACATTTCAAATAATAGTTACATTAGCTGCTGCCTTCGTTTTTGCGGGGCCTTCCCTTTACCACACCCAATAGATAAGGCGGCCAAGAACATTCATGTTTCCTGCTCGCTGGCATCAAAGCGAAGTCCTTTTTTAGTGGTGCTGGATTCAAAAGAGTATTAAAAATATGTGTTTAGAGCTTAGTGTTTTGCATTCAGGGTGTACTTCTGCTGAGCTTAACTTCTTTGCAGCTGACCAAGGTTGAAATAGAGCTAGAGGGTTGTACAAGCTTAAAGATGGGTTTCCCATAAAGATGTTATTTTTTGGTAACTGACAGCCAGACTCAATCAACCTGGCACACATTCTGGCTGGTGCATGTGCTTCACTTCTGCTCTTCTCTAGGGTGTGGGGTGGCTGTTTAAGGAGGGTGGATATTAATGCTAATCTTTGTGTAGCATAACAGGTTACTGCCACTTGCCTTTTTTTATCTGGAAATTCAAGCAGATATCAGAAGGGAACTGTTTGTGGCTACGGAGATGGTTAAAATTGTCATTATGGACAGAAAAGATACTTGGAAAAATAATTTTCCTCTTAGGAAGGCAAATCAGTCATTTAACCATTATTTGTTGAGTTCCTAGGATATAGGTATATCATATATCACGTGCTATGCTGGATCCTTTGAAGTAAAACAAAAATAAGTAGAAGACGGAGTCCCCACACTTAAGAAGCACACTGGAAAGATGTAGAATTAAGTAGAGGCACAGAGAGGTAACCAGTGATGTAAGGACTGGTTATGAGTCCAGGTGGTGCAGGGAATGAGTGCTCCTTAAGGTTGGGAAAGGAAGAGATTGATTCTTTATGCTAAGGTGACTAGTAGACCTTTAGCTGGGACTTGAAGTATGAACAGGATTCCAGGAAGTTGAAGAGGAAGAAGAAAAGCCTGAAAGGGAATGAGAAAGGAAGGGATTTTTACTTGAGCAGAGTATTTTCCTTGGTGCATAGAGGGAGCTAAGCCTGGAATAAAAATTTAGGGAGGGACTATGGAGCTCTGGAATGGATGCTTAAGGCGTTGGACCATATCCTGTAGACCATGGGAGGCTGTCAATGTTCTGAGCAAAGAACGAAGGCAGCGTTCTAGGGTGACATAAATTAAGGACTCTGTCCAGAGGAAGGATGGGGCCAGTTGTTGGGATTCTCTCTTTAATGTCCTTCATGCTGAGTTCTCCCCTTTGACAGATATGTTCTAGAGGATGGAATGGTTGACTGTAGGATTTTCACATGCAGAATGGAACCAAACGTTGCAGGAGACTAGCAAATCAGTCTGTTATTGGTGTAGAGTCTCGGAAAGTTTTCATTTCACCCCTATTGTGAGTGGGGAGTGGACAGGAATGAAGTTTGGAATCAAGAACCAGTTGGGTTCCCGGTGGACCCTTGTCCCTGTCCTCCAGACCATCCATGTGGGGAATTGCTCAGGGCATGGTTAGTTTTTCATGATGGCATTTATCATTCAGGTGGTGTGTGATGAAATAAGGCAGGCACCAAATTCACATCCTTATGAACTCTCTTTAATAGCACCCTCCTACTTTGGGGATTTTTAAAGCTAGCCTGAATTTGAATGAACCTTTGTGGATGATGTAAGAGGAGAGTTGATAAAAGGAGTATTAGATAGGCATTTGGGAGGGGAAAGGAGGTCTAGGGGCTCATGAGATTAGCCAGGGACACACAGAAAGTCAAAAGGAAAGCAGAGATCCTAGTGGACCCAGAATGTTCTAGAGGAGGACTAGCCTCTGTTAGGATCTGAAATGGTCAGAACATCTTTTCAGCTTCCTTCATGGGACTTCCTCCTCTAGCCAGAATTTTCTTTTGTGACAGGTGTTGGTCAGACAAGTGTTTTTTGTTTTGTTTTGTTTTGGGTTTTTTTTGCAGTACGTGGGCCTCTCACTGTTGTGGCCTCTCCCGTTGCGGAGCACAGGCTCCGGATGCACAGGCTCAGCGGCCATGGCTCATGGGCCCAGCCGCTCCGCGGCATGTGGGATCTTCCCGAACCGGAGCACGAACCCGCGTCCCCTGCATCGGCAGGCGGACTCTTAACCACTGAGCCACCAGGGAAGCCCCAGACAAGTGTTTTTGTTTGTGGCTGGTGTCTTGGCATACAGCATGGCTCCTTGTCCTGGACAACGAGGAGGTCATTTTAGCAGCAGGCAGGGTAGCTCTGTGCACTGCAAAGGAATATCAGCTTCTAGGAGACTTGGTGGCTTTGGAGAAAAGCTCACAGTGGCAGAAATTAATTAGAAAGTAGAGTAGAACCGACTTCCAAAAGCTGGTATTATGTGGATCTGGATGTGCTGTGGGCCAAATGACAAAAAGGAAATGGAATGAGAAATGGTGTAAATGACTAAGAAGGACCCTGTTGGCAGGGGCACTGCTGTTGACCAGCTCCCCGAAGTGAATGTAGTTAGGTGTTTCCACTTTATCTTCCCCAAACTCCCTGAGGCAACAGTTTCATTAGGGTCTAAGACTTCTTCAGGAACCTCTTGGTCACCTATTGTTTATGATCAACAGCAATTTTTTCTTTCTTTCTTTCAAGATAAATTAATTTGGGGTGGTAGTGACTTCAGGCTGATTTTGACTCTTTGGCTATTGGTTTGAATTTTTTTTTGTTATTATTTTCACATCGACCAAAGCTAGAAAAGTTTCACTGAATCCCCCTGCAATATAAATGTTTCCTTTCATCGGGGAAGCCAACTATTTACAGCCATGACAAGGTTTACCCTGAATTGTATAATTGATACTGACTTCTGTGTCAGCAAAAAAATGAAACAAAAGCTGATCATAGATGACGTTACCTAAATGACGGTACCTACGTGTGTCCTTCCTTTCACATTTGCTGTAATCTTGTTACGGCATTGTCCTATTACCTCAAATACTGTCATCTTTAAATGCTGTCAGATCATAACTGGATTGCCAAGGACAGAGGACAGGAATCAGCGAGAAGTCAATGGTGTTTCCCAGCACACCCCAGAGACGGGCTTCTTTCCCCTCGCATAGGTTGAATTCTTGGAGAAATTGTTTAGTTAAAATGATGACTCAGGTGTCTTTTACAGGCTTTGATGAAATAGCCAAGTTCACTCCTTGTGTTCCTAGACAGAAAGAAAGAAACAATCTCTTCCAACAGCCAATGAGACAGACTCTTCCAGGATAATGTTAATGTTTCTGCACAATGAGAATGCATTATAAATATTATTATTGTGTTTTTTTAAAACCAGCTCAAAAGTAATAGCAAAGAGAGGTCTCTATGTGAGAGTTGAACATCCAATTATTCTTTATAATGTTTCCCCAGATTTGGTTAGGGGACTCCATTTTAGAGATGGGAAAACTGAGTCATAAGACGCTTAGAGGTAGACATCATTGGACAGCTGGAGTCGGGAACATTCCTGTCTTATGTTTATGCCATATGTCCATGTTCCTCTCATATATTTAGACCCAATTCTTATCCAGATTTCTCATAAAGTGTTCATAAATTTCCAGTCTTCACTTTTCTGCAGCTTCCTTAGTTAGAATAGCTGATAGAGAAATGGCTGCATTGAAATTAATCCCCTTGCTTTTTGCATTCCGTTGCTCATAAATAAGGGAGTGAGAAACGGTTACTTTGAACGCCCTTATTAAGGCAGGTTTGGCTGCCAGAGAGTAGGGCAAACTGAAGGGGATGGGCTAAGACATCTTTTTCATGCCTCTTTTTTTTTTTTTTTTACTTTTATAATGGTATAATTTAGTTTTTCCTTAATCTGATTCTGTATTCATTTTTTAATATATAATGTTGATTAGTATGTTCTATTATTTATAGCCCTCCAGAAGGATCCCAAGGGAAGGTAATCTCCATTTGAGAAGACGATTTCCCAATTTCCATACAGATGACGAAAAAGTCACTGCCCACTGCATGCCACCCACCCCTTGCCCCCTGCTGAGTTTTCTTCTTACCCTCTCAGTGTGGGGCATTGTGGGCCGCAGATACCCGAAAGCCTGACTGGAGATGCAACATGGGATGTGCTGACATTAACGCAAAAGGACTGCCTAATTGACTTGCAAAATATAGGTTAGGGAGTTTTATGGGATATCAAATTATCTTATTCTTTCTCTGATTAAAGACAAAACATTATATTAAGTAGATCATTGACATGGGTAAAAGGTTAGAACTTCGCACACTTAGAGGTGTAGCCTGGCTTTCCCCGTCCTGCCTGTGGCAGAGGCTCGTGGTGAGTAACTGATCGAAGGCGGGCAGATGCCCTGTTCGTAGAACTCTGAACTGTCTGAATAGTCAAGTTAGATTTATAGGAGGGACGTTTGCCTTAGCTTTGAATTTCCTGAGTCCTTTTAATTCTGATAGAATAGTAATCTTAAAATTAAATTTTAATTTGTTCTGATTCCATTTCTTTTAGCAGGGAAAGGGATGAATACCTGAAAGGGGGAATACAGGGTGAGAGCAGTGGCCAATTTTGAGAGATGAGTGGCTTCACAGCGTTTTGGGCAGAAATGCCACTCCGTGTAGGGGTGTGGTCATGTTGAGACTATGGGCTGCTTCTCTGTCATACCATGATGCCTTGGTCCACCACCTAATGCTTTTAATGATGCCTTGGTCAACAGTCTAATGCTATAAAGGTCTTCCTGAAAGACATTCCAGACCCAGTCGTGTTGTCGAGTTGGAGCTTCCACGTATCTGATAATAACCTACCAGCTAATCCATCATGCTGCCCACTTCCGTGCAAAATGTGTGTGTGTGAGTGTGCACATGAGCATGCGTGTGTAGTCTAAGCATAGCTTTCTTGAATTTCTCACTCACTTCAGTACTTAACGATACATATGTCCATAAAGTGGACTTTGAGCATTTGGCCACTGCGTTCTCTCTCATTGTGTGGGAAGAAGGCACGGGTGCCCAACTGGACGTGGGTCAAGGTGGGCTGGCAGAGCTGTGATTGATGTCTCCATTTGATGTGTAGGGGAGAGAGCGAGTCACAAGGCATTCTCTGCAAATGAGCCATGGTCCACCTGCAGAGCTGTAACCCTGAAAGCCCCAGGACTGACCTCCCCAGGAGGTCTTGACTTCCAGCAGCCTTTCAGTCTAATCCACTTCAGAATGGAGAACAGCTTGCCACTATCCTTTACTCTTGATCTGCTGACAAAGCAATGGTATTAGAAACTTGGGTAGGTATGGAAATAGATCCCTATATATACTAAACATCTTGTGTGTGTGTATGTGTGTGTGCGCACGTGCACGTGCGTGTGTGAGCACATGTGGGTGTGTGGAAGGAGAGAACCAGAGCAGAGGGTCGGAGAAAGAAAGTAGGGAAAGTAACACTAAAATGTGCAGTTTCATTCCTCAACCTCCCGAAAATGGGGATCTGTTGTAGCAATATGTATTTCTAAGAGAAGACAAGGCCATCTATTGGGTGAAGGGGTTTGTCTGGGGGGACCTGGAATTGCTGTGTGACCTCAGGGAAATACTTGCCTTCTCTGGGTTGAGCTCAGCCCATTGTCCACAAGGGGCAGTGCTGGTATTTATAGACCATGTTTGACTGTCCCGAGTGAAAGACAGCTTCACTTCTCACCTCAGAATAGCAAGCGTTGTTTCTCATATCTAGGTTGCTGGGACAGTTTCCTAGGAACCTAATGTTCGGCAGCTTTGTGACGTTGGAGGGAGGGTTTTTCTTTTTAAATGACTTGATTGGTTTTTGCCACTTTTCACATTACTTCCCAGGTCTGGGGTTTGTCTTATTTTCCCTCACAGGCAGAATCTAAATGATCCTGGTTTTGTTCTGTTTTGTATTGGTTTTTTTCAGTTAGCTTAAAGGTACCAAGGGCTTTCCCGGGACTGGTGTCTGGAGGCCAACGGCCAAGCTGACAGCAGCATGATGTCAGTGGAAGCCTGGGGTTAGCTGCCCACTGTACCTGTTGAGGAGGCTGGCTTTGGGATTCTTGCTGGGGTTACCTTGCTCCACCCTGCCTGGTTGCTGTGACTTTAGCTCATTCTGGGTTTGTGTGAATTCATCAGTCTGACCTATGGCATCCCACCCCATTCCATCCCATTGCATTCCATAAGCCAGCAACTGCAAGACCAGGCTCCCAATACCCTCAGCTTCCTGCATTTGTGTGCAGGTCTGCTTAGGGAATTGGGCTTTGACCTTGAGATCAGTCCATTTGGGAACTATGGTGGCAAGGGATAGTTGTTCTTCCGGGCTGTCCCTTGTTGTTTGGGGTGGGGGGGTGTGCACATAATTTTTATATTTCCTATTTTGATTCAAATACTGGTCTCTTTTTTTGGCCGAGTCTTAGGCAAATGCCACAGAGGGTTTCTTTTTGGCTTGAACCTGATGAGATTGAGATGAACTTGCTGAACGCAAATTTATGCACATGTGGTCATGGACAGATCACCACCTCTCCCTCCCCCCACCAGCACATAATGAGCTATTCCTAAGTAAGACTTCCTAAATTTTGAGGTGTCACTTTGCATGGTGATAAGTGCAGAAGACCTCAACCCCATATGCATTTTGGCTTGAGTTGTTAACCTTTCCTTCCTTCCTCCTCCTTTTCTCTCCCCCTACAAGGTCTTCCTTCCCTTAAGAAAAAACGTGTGAGCCATGCTGGGAGTATAGACTTGACCTCCACCTCACCAGGTGCAGCTGCTGACCAGCACAAAAAAAAAATAGGAAATACGTATTTTTTTGGGGGGGTGGTTTCTGTTCCACAATCACTGCTGTTTCAATAAAAAGCAACCTGGTTTATCTGTAAAACCTACTTCCCTTTCTGGTGAGTGGTACCAGTTTGAATGGCAGAGGACTCCTTTGGAAGAGAAAAGGGAGGGGAGATAAGAGAAGGGAGATGTAGAAACAGAGGTGGAAAGGAGAAGAAAAATGGGAAGAGAGAAGGAAAGAGGGAGCGGGGGAAAGAGGAGTGACATTTGGGCTATTTTTAGCTGGACTCCAATGCAGATTTCATCAGGCTCATTGGCTGTGGGGAAACCGACTGTACGGTCAGTCACCGTGCCTGTAACTTACTGTGAAGCGGCTGTGGTGACTGAATTTTCTGACACTCCTGGAAGGAGAGCCTTACAACTGTCACAGGCGAAGCATCAGAGGCACGCGCTGTCGATAGTGACCTGCATTTGCAGAAACTCTGAGGGCTTTCTAATTAACGGAGGAGATCCAAATTAGAGGAAAGCTGTTCGACAAGCCCCCTCACATGCACTAAGTGTCATGGCGCAGATAATCATTACATCTAACAAGCTCCTGATTTTTAACAGAAGCTGTGAGATGAACTGTCCTATAACGGTTCAGTTTCAAGGGAAAAAAAAAAAAAGCACACCCTAGACCCCCGTCTGAAAAAGAAGAAGGAAAGAAGGAAGGGAATAAAGAAAGAACAAGAAGAAGAAAAGAAAATAGGGGAAAAAATAGGAAAAATGGGGGGGAAAATGAACAAGAGGTTCTCATGCTAGTGCTTTGGGCAAATGTTCAGACCCCATCCCTGAATTCTTGCCTTTGTCACTGGCTGGAACAATCAGATACATCTTCTGTTTTAGATTTTCCTTACTGTAATCTATGTCTGCTAATATGCCAGCTCGTTCATTTGATGTTTCCCGGAGACGAGCCTCCTCCGTGAGTTATTTCTGACCATCGCAGCATTCCACAGGGTCTGAATTGTTGAAAGCAGTGACCCAAACCATAACAACTTGAATATTACAATTGAAACGTGATGTAGACAACAGTTGATTTGGGGCTCAACCTTGGATGGAGAAACAGACTAGGGGCTGAAGGGGACCTCATCTGTCCCTGGAGACTTGCCTGAGATCCCTTGGGGATCTGTCTGAGCTCAGGCCTCCTGACCCCATCCAGGGCTCTGTGCGCAGGGCAGGGGAATTTAAGTCCTGGTTTGAGTCATTGATTTAAACCAGCTTTCAAAGGCCTGTGTGGAGCCCATCATTTGCGTGCCTTCCTTTCTGGGTGTTCCCCTTGTCAAGACCATTTCTCTACATGGGACACACATCAGAGGGGGACAGGGCTGTAAACCTTGAGGGTTGGCTGACATCGTTCAGGAAGTGCAGTATTAAGAGCAGCACTTCTCTTGTCCCCGTTGATTCTCCCCAACTACCCATACTATCCTTGTAGTTATTCATGGGAAATAAAATAATATAAATCACGCTGCCTGATTCTTCTCAAACGGCTCACAAAGTAATCACAGGCTGAAATGCAGGTTTTCTTACCGTATCTTTGTCAGTAAATCAGATTTTGAGCATTTATCAGCAAAAGTTAGATTTAAGCATCATTCTTGTAATGTTTGAAAGAAAGAAGATTTGTTTTGGTAGGGACTCTGCCAATCAGTGAGCTTCCAGCTTGACTCTGCTATCAATTATTGCTGCAATTATTTGTCTAGTTGGATATTTAAAATGTCATCAGAAAGAGATGATTACATATTACAGAAAGCAAGGCACTGTATAATCAGATGAACTGAATCCAGTTAAATGTAGTGTGGTACCAACCTGTCCTTCAAAGTAGAATTCTTGAGCTACCACCTAAGCAGCAGCCTTCTGCCCGGTTTTTAGGAAGCTGATCTTAACCTTGGGCTGCAGCGTGTTGCTGAGGTCGGGTGATACTCAATTATGGGAAACTTTCCAAGTCTGAAAATGGAATTGCTCCTTCAGATACATGAGAAGTGCATTTTAGTTATCTCATTCAATTCATCTGCAAATCTATAAATAAGATGTCCCTCTATTCTTCTTGCTTCCTGTGGATTTAAATGCCAAATCCTGATTTGTGGCAAAGTTGTCACATGTCCCTTTTCCCACTCTCTCTGCCTGGTGCCCAGGATCTAAGCAGTGGCAGTAGAAATTACAACTGTTTGGAGGCCAAGAAAAATCTCCATTTCTCGCTTTTCTCCAATTCCGGGTATTCTCGGCCCTGCTCCATCCACCAGCCTTTCCCCCCCCACACACCTCCTCCAGCACACACCCTCCTTCTGTCCGCACCACCAACAGGAAACAAATACAGCTCCAATTTTTTTTTTTTTATGGAGGAAAAGAAACCACAACCTGAACAAAAACTCCAGCCAAACCTAACTCTCTACAAAGAGCGATCCCAAATGTTCTAAACGTATAGAAATCCCCCCTTTAACAGGTCTGCCCCCCTCTCTGGGCATCAGGAGTGCCCCAGAAGAACAGGATGTTAGATCTGAAAGTGATAGCCAAGCCCTCAGCCGGGAAACAGTCCATCCCCATTCTTTTATTTATTTATTTATTTATTTATTTATTTATTTATTTTGCGGTACGCGGGCTTCTCTCTGCTGTGGCCTCTCCCGTTGCGGAGCATAGGCTCCGGGCGCGCAGGCTCAGCGGCCATGGCTCACGAGTCCAGCCGCTCCGCGGCATGTGGGATCTTCCCGGACCGGGGCACGAACCCGTGTCCCCTGCATCGGCAGGTGGACTCTCAACCACTGCGCCACCAGGGAAGCCCCATCCCCATTCTTTTGACACCAAGATTAGAACTGACGGGAGGTTCTGGAGATGTTTTCTGTATCTAAGGTGGGTTTCATGAATTTGAGAATTTTCTGTGGGGCTTTTCCCAATTCACTTTCCAGAGATCATGCTTAGCTCTTATGCTTCCAGAACACCACGATGATCAAAAGACTTTCCCACCATAACATAAAATTTGGGGGTGGGGAATCTGTTAGAAAATTAATCTCATCTGTGGGGCAGGGATGGGGGAGAGGGGGTGGGAGAAGACCTTTTAAAACACAGGAGCCCTGGGTTGTGTGTGCGCTGGAGCATGTGGGAGAGAGAAAGGTGTAGAGGGTGGAGCACCCAAAAAATGACTTAAAAAAAGAGAAACTCATTGAAATGGAGGAAAAAATATTGTCTCTGCTGCAGTTACCTCCTGTCACCTTTGTCCCTCTGCTCCTTCACCAGCTGTGCTCAAGGACATTCACGTCTTGCCTGGGTTTCCCTGCCAGGCCCTGCAGCTTGGGGTGATCCGGGTCAGCTGACCACACTGCCCTACTGGGGGGCAGAAATTGCTTTGAGCCTTGAAAGCAGGTTATATGCTTGTGATGGGTGGGGTGTGTGTGTGAAGACCACAAAACAAGAGGAGTGAAGGACCAAGTTTAGCTCTTAGGAAGCAGACAGGAGGCCCAGGGTTCTGAATGTTTTTGCTTTTCCTGGGATCCCTGCCTCATTTTAGTTTTCCGGGTGTACGTGTTTCTCTCATGTTCTCCGGCGCATCCCAAACAGAGGTAGGGGCTGGGCTTATGCCTGGAGCTCTGGCTGGGCAGGGACATGCCAGTCGTTTGGCTGGGAAGCCCCAGCCAGCACTCCAGGGTTTTGCACTCTCTTCTCTGGGCCTCCACGGGACTGTGCCAGGATCTGGTGCAACTTGGGCCATGAGCTGTGGGCTGCTGCAGGCGTTCTCCTGCATTGGAGGCAGGGAGGCAGATGAGGTCATCCAGACAGCCTTCCAAGGCTAGCCTTATTTAGTGGAGCAAAACTATGTGTTCTAAATAGGATTGCTTGAACTGCAGGACTTCACACTGTTCTTTCTCTCGGGGCAGAAAGATAGGGGTGTAGGTGGGGAATGAGAATAGAGAAAAGTGTGGGAGATTACTAAAAAAAAAAAAAAAAAATTGAGAGAGGGAAGGACCCAAACTAGGTAATTGGGACCAATACATCAGAAGTCTTAAGGAAATTTGACATCTATGTAACTCTTCTAACTGTATAATTACACAGCATTTGGAAAGTGAATTATTAACTTGATTGTCCATAACGACCATTGAGTAAATATACAATCACAGGTTGTCAAAATTATACAGTGAACCGATGGGCCTGCAGCCACTTTCAAGGGACTGTAATCATCTCCCGGGTCAAGGCTGACCTGGAGGCTCCTTGCTTAGTGAATCATTTACGGGAGAGACCTCAGCGACTCCGGGAAGGCAAGGTTCCCCTGGTCCCTGCCGGGTCCTTGGCAGCTCCTTCCAGCCAGGTCATTTAGAATCGCCCTCCGGGAAGACAAGTTCACTGAACAGCACTTGATTTACGAGTATCGATTAAGGGGCTCTTCTTTGCCCCGAATGGTGCCAGGCAATGAGAGGTGGACAGCACGCTGTTGCTTCTCAGAAGGCTTGGACTTTAGTTGGGACCAGTGGTGGTGGATACATAATGATCGCGTGGAGTCCTGGACCCAAACATAGTGTAAGGCTGGGGACCAGGCGTGGGATAGCCTTCACTGGCCTCGCCTTTGTCTAACCAGGGGCCTTGGTGCCCCTCGCCCCCTGAGCCAAGATGCTCCCGCCCTGGGTGCAGGCGGGCACGTAATCTCAGTGGGGCCTCTTCCCGGGGAAGTCCGCAGCCTGCTCCACACTGGAGGAGCGGCCGTGTCAGCCAAGAGCCGCAGGCCATAAATGCAAAGTATGGTTTAACAAAAGCAGCTTTTGAGTGAGAAAGCTGAGTGGAGTTGTCCCAACCTGTCAACTTCAGATTTCTTTCCTCCTCCCCATAAATCAAAAAACGGTTGGTGGAAGGGAGGGACAGAAGCGTTTCATTTTCAGATTTTGTAAGAAAATAAAATCAAATCAAAAGAACCTGTCCCACGCTGATACCTTACATGCCAGGTTTGAGCCCGAGGCAAATTCTTGTGGCCATGTAATAAGCCTCTTTAAAATGGTGACAGACCCTTGACTCTGCCTTGAATTACACTGATAGAAGACATTTTATTGCGTTAGAGCCAGGGCAGGAGTACAGGATGCTTCTTGCCTGGTCGGCCTCTTTGAACACACCCGCCCTGCTGTCCACACTCCCACCACCTGACAGGGCTGGGCCGTGATGGTGGCGGAGATCTGTGGGCCGGTGACAGAGGGGGCTTTCTACCCAGCAGTGGAAAGTTGAGGCTCTGGAAGCAAAAGGATTTCAGCCTGAGGGGCCTGTTAGGGAGAGGGGAGTGTCTCTGTTCCTAGTGGACCTGGGAGACCGTGACACGGGCGGCTCCGGGTCAGTCTCACGGCTGGTGCTGCATGGAAATAGAGTATAGCTGAGGCCTCATTGCCCAGGCAGTCTTAGATTCAAAACAGGAAATGATACTGGGGACTCCCCTGTAGGTGGGGGGGGGGGGCGGAGGAGGGCCCTTGATGTCCATGGAGACGGGAAAGGGGACGGTGGCCTCAGGGTCCAAAGAGGCCAGGTCTCCACAAGCTGAGTTCCCAAGTGGACCTGGCCAGTGGGCGGAAGGGATGGTGTGTTCTTGGTTTGAGGAGCTTGGAGGAGGCTGATAACTTTGGGTGTTGCCCCCGTTGTATCAACGGAACTAGTAAGCCCGAGCACGGCCAGCAGCACCCACCCTGCGGCTGGACTGGGGCCCCTCGGATGGCTGCCGATGATACACGTGCGCATGTCCATTTTTATTCAGGAAATTCTTTCCAATTTGGTCAGTGGGATAAATGAAGGATTCGGAATTGGGTAAAAAGCCAGGAAAATATCTCTGAAGCCAAGAAAATAGGCCACCAGTCAGTAGGCTGTGTCTGCCTCGCCTTTGTTCTGTAAGGCTGTCAGAGAGGTTGGGTCTGAGGCCAGGGCTCGGAGGAGGAAGGTGCTGAGGGACTGAGCAGATGGTAGCAGAAGCTGGAGGAGCGTGTGGGCGGGCAGAGGCCTGTTTCTGAAAGAAGGACTCTCTGCCATGGGACGAGGCCTGGCCTCGAAGCCCCAGAGCCCTCCTTGATTCAATCTCACCTCAGGCAAGAGGGCAGCCTAGTTTTGTTCCTGAAGAAATGTCAGAGCCTGACCTGCTAGACCATTTTTTTTTTAAGTTTGTAGAGCTTTGAAGCCTTAAATTAGTTCTCATAATTTCTGAGCAGTTCTGTATTAACCACAGGACATAATAGGTTTTAATTCTGGAGAATGGCCAGTTCTGGTTCTAAGAATCTCTTGGCCAAGATTGTCACAGAACATTAGGCCCATAGAGTGTGCCTTCCCCATTTCCCTGGACACGCACACCCTATTTTATCATCCCAGGAAGGCAAGTGATTGCCTGCAAGTGGCTGAAAGACTAGTGCCCGGACACTCTGCCTCACCCCACCCGGAGGTGGGGTGAGTGAGGTGAGTGAGTGGTGATGAGGGGCAAAGGTTGGTCCCCAAGTCAGTGGACAGGACTCTGAGTTCCAGCTCTGCTCTCACTGCCTGCAGCAGGGTGCCTCTGAGATCTTCTGTCACCTGGGGAGGTGAGGATAACACCTTCCCTCATCCCACAGGATTACTGTGGGGTCAGAATGTGAGGAGAAGGCTTTGGGAAGAAGATAAAACCCTCCACAGCGGCCACAACATACTTTCTCAAAAAGGGCCAGGCTTGGAGGCTACCCGTGCTTCTGGGCCCGTTTCCTTTAAAGGTTGCACACATCAGTCCTGGAAGATAAAACCAGAAAACTCTCCAGCTCTCTGGGCCTGCTCACATCTACCAACCATGCCTCTCCCCTCCAGCAGCATCACTGCCCACATCCCACAAACGTCCTCCTCTGCAAGGCCCAGGGACACCTGAAAATAACAGGGGTCTTCTTATAAGTGCCAAGCTTGGTTTTCTTAAACTTATTCTGGTATTTTTCTTAGACTGATGAAAATGGAGATAGGGAGGCAATAAATTACGTTTGGTAGTTGACACAGATAAAAAGGCTCGGGGTGGCCTCTTCAGAGGAATTTGGGAGTTGCATGTTCTGCTTGCTTTGATAGAGAAGTCCTTCTCTGCCCTGGCTGGTGTTATCAGAATTAAACGTTTGCTGAGCAAATGGTCAGTCTCACTGGATCCACCTTTACAGCCCAAAGGCCTTCCTCCCCTCAGTTGAAAATGCTCGTTCCCTCAGACATCGAATCCTTAAATCATGGGGAACACACGTGTAGTTTTCAAGGCTTTCCAGGTGCTGGGGCTATGATTTTCCATCCTTTTCTTCCTTTCGCTGTGCGGTGAGTGGGGTCTGCGAATACATTTGCGTGAGACTGGATGATTTGGGCAAAAGAAACACGTTCAGGACTTCACCTTCTTTCATTCCTCACCCCTTCTTCTAACCACTGCAGTTGAGCCCCACTTTAAGAAAGCCCAATACACACCAAATCTCATCAATGGAAACTGATAAATTAGAGGGTGATTTTTCACATTACAGAAAGATTGTTAACTTTTCAAAAGGTTTCCCCGCAGGGTTCCTTTAAATAGTGAGCTCCCCCACTGAATTTAAAGTGTTTGTTTACAGATCATTAACTACTTGAGGGAGAGGTTGGGGAGGGGGTGGAGGAAGAAGCACTTAAAAGGTAAAAGTGTCAGAAGCCCAGCCAATCTGGAAGGGTGATGAAACATCCCTGAAATTACCTCCGTTAGCAAATGTGATTCAGTTTACAGAAATTCAGTTGACACATGGCTTTCCAGGAACCCTTCAGGTTGGCTGGGGCAGGGACCACAGGACGCTGGGGCCTTGCCTCTCTGGTTTCGGGCAGCTGGGAGAGGATTCTGGCTTTTCTTAGAGTCCTGTGCGTGCCCTCATGTGCAGTGGGTACCAGCCTCTGACATGAGGCCGAGCTTTGCCACTGGCCTTCGGGCACGGGCAACAGAGACCTTTCCCCTTGACGTTTAGCCTGAGCTTGTGGGAAGTTTCTTCCTGGTTCTCTCTGACCTTCAGTCTCTGTGGCTCAGGACTCACCTAGGTTTCCTGCTTGAAACTTAGACAGGTAAGCTTTGCGCGACTGTGCCCCAGGAGGTTGAAAACCACCACCAGGCCTACTCTCTGAGTCTAAGAATTAGCCTGGGGACCAGACCCAGCCCACAGAGGCCTGTAGGTTTTTTTCTCATCCCTGCAAGTTCATAAGGGGCATAGGCCCATCCTGGCCAGCTTCTAGGATGGCCCATAGTAGGTCTCTTAACTGCTTCCAAGACTCCTGCCCTTGATCTGGTCTCAAGGAGACTCAAGACTGGCCTGGGAGAAAGAACTCATCCATCTTAATCCAGTCTTCTCTTTTTAAAGATGGGAAAACTTAGGGCCAGAAAGGGGAAGGGATTTACTCAAAGTCATGCTTAGCCGGGAATGGCAGAGTTGGGATTGAAGAACTTAAATTCCTGATTTTGTTCTAGCAGCTCTCTCCAGAGGAATGAGTACCTAACATCCTGAAGGAAGAAAGGAATCCGAAGAGAGTTTCAGTGGGACCCATGAAGGAATAGATTGGGCAAGCCCTCTTTAAAAGTAGTTCCCCAGTTCCCCCAAATAACCTGAAAAATAACCTCAGGTAGAAGCAAGCCTGCGCCCACACATGTGCACTCCCTCACACCCCACCACACACAAACAAAGTCCTCCAATGAGGACTCAGAGCGGGAGTAAGGTTACCCCCGCTCTTCCCGTGGCTCTGAAGAGAAGAAAGGGGGGAAATTTGGAGGGAAGGTCAAGGTGATGATTGAAGAGACACAGAGAAGTATAGGAAAATCTCCACCTTTCTTGCACAGTCATTTGTTGAAGATGTGTCAGCAAGTACAAGCCCATGTGAAACTGGCAGTGCTACATCTGAAATAGATTATTTAAGCCGGGGAGGCAGGGTTGCAGGAAGAACATGGCTATCAACACTTGTTTGTCTGACTCAGAGGAATAGAACACAGTGAATTCTGCCTTGGTAGACCACTCACCACTCATCAGGGGGCAAAACAATCAGGGTGGGGGGAAACAAAACAGGACAGATGACCTTTCATAGTTTCACCAGCGTCCACGTGGCTGCATCCATTATTGTAAGAAAATGTGGTGTTTGAAAATAAGAAGTTGTGGAAGGTGAATCCTTCACAAAAGCCCTCAGAGGGTTTATTTAGATGACCATATCCTCTGTTATCAACAGGATGGATTGGTGAGTAATATTTTGATTTAAATGTACTACCTGTTGGGCCCCATTTGCTCTGGGTACACCTCGAGCTTTGCTTCTCTTGGGGCATCAATACCTGCTTTTTTCTTTTGTCTAGAAAGTCCTTCCTCTTGGCTCTCCAGGTCCAGTTCCTAAGTTCCCTTTTGCCTAAAGCCACTCTCCTCCCTTACAAATGGAAGTTATTTGTGTCTTTTGAATTTCCGTTCAGTTTATCTGTGCCTCTCTTATGACACACTTTTTACTTTGGAGCAGAGCGATTCCTTTCCAGGCTTATCTTCTCTACTAGATGGAGGTTCCTGTAGGGGAGTCTGTGTCTGACTTTTCTTTGCGTTGCCCACAGAGGTAGTCCATTGCTTGGGGCAGTATAATCGTTCACTGAGTTCGGGCACTCAGTAAATAGTTGTTGAATGAATGCGTGAAAGAATGAATGAATGGAATTTATCCTGGGTACACTCGTCTTGCAGAGTGAGGTACACAGTTAAACAAAGGAAAAAAAAAAAGACTGTCCTAAAACAATTTGTCTTCTTATGAGCTGCCCTTCCAGTCTCCTCGAGAAGTTCCACCATTCTAAGGCAAGAGCTTAAAATGTAATAAAAATTTATCTAATTCATGATCAAGTGAAAATACTTAGGGCCCAGAGCCAAAAAATATTATTGGAATGAACTTTTTTCAACACCCTAAATTTAACCAGTTGGAATTCTTTTTTTTTAAGTACCATCCTATTCAACCTTTTGAAATGAAGGATTTGCCTTTTAGTGGGAAATCTGCATTTCAACACAAAGATGGAACACAATGTCTTTGGCTTACTTATTCTTCAGAAAAGCAAGTTCCTTTTTTTTTGAATTATATGCTTTGCTTATGTTAAAGACACAGATTGCAGAAAATTTTGTTTAGGCCTGACAGATTGGTGGCTTTCATTTTTTGCATTTTTATAGATAAAGGGGCATGAAAGATGTCATCTCTCCTCCTCACTCATAGAGTGGATGCCTAGGGTGAGAACTCTTAAAAGGTGAAATTAGTAATGTGTTGTTAGATAATCAAGGCTCTGAGGTGATAGGCTTGGTCAAAAAAGTTTTTCAATGAGTGGTTGATGAGATGAAAGTCATTGGTGAAGTCTCTACGAATATAAGGACCATAAACAAGTTTCAGCAAAGAAATTCTATAGTGTGATGTCTGAAGAATTCTTGCTTGCTTTGTATATACAGAGCATCACGATTCCGTAAAATCTTAGCTAGTGAAAAAGCATAGTGATGGGGAAAACACTCATGTAAATGCTCATTTCTAGAACAAAAGGGAATACGATTTTGACAATATCAGAAGGTTAATTAAGAAGTCTGTGAGCAGTGATAAAGCTGGCACATTTTCAGTTCAGATTGACACAACTCAAGACACAGGCATTGCTCATGTTGGCTCTATAATACTCTAAAAAGTCACAGGATCTGAGAGATGGGGGCTGGTATCTGCCTTAAATGTAGGGTCAGGAGCTAGAAGGAGATTTAGTGGATTTGCTTTCCAGTTAGATATAGAAGCCTCTATCCTAGACTAGCTGCACTGTAGTTATTTTTGTGATTTAGATCCAGTAATATTGATAGAACGGGAATTGGTTCGTTCAGGGAACTTTACAAACTTTCGGGATGCATTTTAAGTGTAGTCTGTAAGCTGGCTACTGGCTGAGGGCAGGGAGGGGACTTGAGAATGTTGGAGCTAGAAGGGGCGGTAAGTGTCCTTTATTTTGGCCTGTCACCAATATAGAGATCCCTCCCCATCATAGTGGGTTGTCATCTTCTCTTTTTTTGAAGACGCAAGGTGAGTGGGAGGTCACGCTTCACAGGGTAACCCTTCCTCTTGGGGATGGCTCTACTTCTTTGGTGCCCCATCTTGCTGGGAAAATAGGGAAGTTATCTAGAAACATATGGTTAAGAAAAGAAATACATAAATGCACATATACGTTTTCGTGAACGGCGAACATCTATACATGTATCTACTCCTCTAGAGAGGCCTGGGTTTTTAATTCCTATAAAAGTCAGCACCCGGAGCAGTCATTCAGTGTTTTGGAAATAATGCTTTGTGCTCAGCTGTTTCAGCACATTTGTAGATCAGCGGTATTACTTGTTGATTGGTAGACAGTGATGTGGCTATATGACACACCTAGTGATTAGTTTCAGAAACAAATAACAGGTCAGTAGTAAAGGAAGCTTTGAGATGTTCTTGGGGTAACCTAAAACTTGATTTAGTGATCTTCAATTCCAGGGACATCCCACCTGGTTTATAGAGCTCTGTGTCAAAAGTCGGTCCCGATGCATATAGAAATCTAAAGTGACCGATGCATAACATTCAATCAAAACCATTCCCAATTTGTGGCAGATTTTTTAATGAGACCTGAAAGATAAGATTCATTATTTGTTACTCAGCCATAAGGAAACATGGCAACCTAATAATACATAAGGCATTTCTGAGGCCCTAAAGTGGGAATGCTGGGTCTGGAGAGACTTTTATGAAACAGAACAGGTTAAAATGCTTTTCACCAGAGGAGTACAAGGCATTTGAAAAGATTAATTCAGAGGAGGGCAACACACTGGAGAGTCCAGAAAGGGAAACAGGAGTCCAGTGCTTACTGCATCCGTGCGGCGTGCCATAGCTGCATTTGCAAACATTTCCGCATTTATGGAAGCAGTGAGGACACCATCTGCCTGACATAAGCTGGTTTGGATGTTATGCAAAGAGCGTTCCCTATTTGAGTCTGGGCCTGTTCCGTGTCCTGGTCAGTGAGGGAGGGTGGAACCTTGGATTCCACATGGAGGGATCCTTAGGAATTTCCCAGGCTTGCTCTGGTCCTAAAGGAGGTGAGTCCCAGACAGAAGGGATGAGAGCCTCATAGCCAGGGGATCTCTGGCTGCCAGGAGAACATCAAAGCTTCCAGCTTCCATTCCTCCCCTCATGCTAAGACAGCCCTTATGAAACTGGATTGTGCGTACGAATCACCTGGAGTGCTTGCTAAACATAGATTCTTATACTCTACATCCACTTCCCCAATCCCAGTGTTTGATTCAGTAATTCTGAGGAAGGGCCTGAGACATTGCATTTCCAACAAGCTCCCAGGTGATGCTGATGCTGGGCCTGGGTCTACACTTTGAGAACCACTGCCCTGAGAGAACCACCAAGGAAATAAAGAGAGCATAGTTGGACCGCCCACTTCCCTGCCAGCCACCGGAGCCCACCTCTCCCTCAGTCAAGGAGAACGAAATGCAGGTGGGAGGAGAAGAGGCCCTCAGTCAAGGGCAGCCTGGGAAGGCAGAGCTGCTGGTTGAGGGTGATGCTTAGAAGCATTAATTGTGAGACTCTACTCTGCCTAAACTGTGATGGAATAATTGAAAGCATCATAGCAAGAAGTTAAACCCTAGGGAAGCTATTAACAATTCAGCATTTGCAGTTCCTGTGGGAATGTTGATTCTACTTACCAATGAGAACGTGTTCAGAGATGTGTTTGGCGGGAGAGGCTGCAGAATCAGCTGGGGTCCCCATTGTCTTTGGTTTGACACTCTTCATGGAGGAAGAGAAATGCAAGTATGAGTCTCTCTCACGAAGACAGTGTCAGTAGCTTGTTAGGCTGATAGGAATGGTTTGTTTCTCTTCAGCTGGCTGATTCTGCAGGGGAAGCAGAAGTAGAGGATGAAAACAGTGGGGGGTGAGGCAAGGTGCAGGAAGTAGATCAGGTGTTTTCCAATTTTGAAACCAAGTCAGTTCATTTGGACCTTTTGAAAGGTCCACTCAGCACCTCTGGGCTGGACTCTTCCCCAAGAGAGGTTCTTCCTCCGAATGGGTCAAGAGAAAGAGATCCCTTCTCACCGGTACTTCTTGAGCAGTACAGACCAGGGTGGGAACGACAGAGGGGAGGAGAGAGATGGATATCCCAGAAAAGAGCACTGGACTGGGGAGTCAGTGCTGTTCTTCACTTTTGTGGTTAACCATCATTATAGCCGTGAGCCAGTCACTTAATTTCTCAAAGCCTCAGTTTCCCCACCTGTAAAATGAAGGCATTAGACTTGATGATCTCTAAGGTTTTTTACAACTCAAAACCAAACCCCAAACCAAATAATGGGGGCAGATACTCAGACACTCTCCTTGATGAGCCCTCACGTCGCCTTGTGGCCTAGTGCTGTGGGGAACTGGGCCAGGCTGCTACCCCCAGAAACTCAGCTTGCTCTAGGCCAATGGGTTAGTAGATGAGTTTGCCAACAGGAGATGCATGCAAGTGGTCAGGCCTGGACCAGGTTAACGGTTCTCCCATTGCTTGCTGGGGGTCTATTTGAGGCACCTCAGGTCTTCCCAGAGTAAGTGGCAGGGAATATGAAATGAGTCTTTCCCAGTGTGAGGGTCCAAGTACCTTGTTGCTTTTCTGCTGGGGTCACAGTACTCTGTTGTATGGGTCTCCTAAGAAACAGACTTCAGTCTTGGCGACAAACAAACTTATTAAATAGCTGAGGCAAGAACAAGTGCAAAAATGGATTCTCAGATTTCTCGTTGAAAAACACTATGACTAAATCTGTAGTTAATTTTACCCTTGCCTCTCAATTCATAGAACGTAAGCAGTTAGATGAAGACATGCTTGCTTTTTAAGTCTAGTCTTCTGCTTTTGCTGGTTCATTTTGTGGCATTTGTTTTGTTTGGGGTCAGGGAGGAGGACAGGCCTCTGTAGATGGTCTCGGGCTAGGCGGAGCCTTCGTGGCAGCCTCCCTGGACAGGCCCAGTAACGACAGATTTATGCCTCTGTGTAAGAGCTTCCACGAGCAACACGCCATTGTTACCCACCAGGCTCCTCATGAAAGGAAACCTTGTGCTGACTGCCCTGGCTGTTCTTGGCAGCATGATCTATAGAAGGAGAACAGGATGTATTTTACACTTGAGACCTGCTATCCTAGAGTATAACAACAACTCTTCTAAGTGCTCTTAATATTAAGCTAATGGAAAACATACTCTGTTTACTCACCATCAAAGTCTGTTTTTCTTCTCTCCCGCCTCCCCCAATCATCACAAACTCCAAGCCTCTAGGACACACGGAGTGTCCCTGCTCCATCTCTCCTCCACTCTGTCTCAAGGTTGACCTCTCCATGCTTGGTTAGCTCAAGGTGGACTTGGAAAAGCTAGGAACTCACCACATAAACCATACAATCCCCAGGTTGCCCAAACCAAATATTTCCTTTCTCGCAAAAATCTCACAAGAATGGCTTGATTTACAGCTAGATTTATGTTTATCAGTGTGAGAAGTCATTTTTCCTCACCAGAGTGCAACCCAGTGCAGTAGAATAGAGAAGGTGGGCCACGTTTTTCAGGGTGTTGCTATTTTTGGAAAGCTGCTTCGCTCCTTGTCATTGAACGGTAGGATTCCTTACCCTTAACGTGAGGACTTGGCCAAAGTTATCTTAACCCCAGAAGTCTAATCTTTATTGCCCACTGCTTCGTGCTGTAAGAAGCCATGTCTACGTGGGGTACTCCGTGGATAGAATTCCAGGTCCTGAGATGCCCAAGGTTTCCCTATCACTGAAGGTGCTGTCATAAAGACAGAATGGGAAGAGTGGGACAGGAAAGGCCGAGTGGGACTCTGTTCTAGAAGAAAAGATTCACAAATCTACTCATTTCCTGTTACCGTATTGTTTTTTGCTTGAGCTTGTCTATAAGTAAAGTAAATGTATGCATGTAAACCAGCCTTGCAGATAAATCCCCCCATTCTACCAGGCTGCCAGTCATATTACCAATTTCCCCCTTGCTATTTACACATCTCTTATTGAAAGACAATAATCAGACAATAACAAACAAACAAATGAACCAAAGAACCCCCGCCCCCCCTGCTGCCCCATACCTAAAACAAACTCCCTTCCCTTTTGTCAAAAAAGACCAAAATTAGAAACAAAGCGGAACTGTGGGAAAGAACTCACCACTGTTCTTTTGATATAGGCCTTGGGCCTGTTAACTATCTGCAAGGCTGTTGTAATGATGTTAATCTATTTTAATGGAATTGAAATGTGATATCCTGTGGTTTAAGATGCACGTTGTTTATAGCTTTAGTGCTTGATTTTGGGTTTCTTTCACAGATAAACTTCTGCACTGGAGGGGCCTCTCCTCCCCTCGTTCTACACACGGAGCTCTAATCCCCACGCCTGGGATGAGTGCAGAATATGCCCCGCAGGGTATTTGTAAGTTGAGCATTATTTCTTCTACAAATGTCCATGTGTGTAGAGATGAGAGTTTCTGGAAATTACCCTTACTTTTTAAGTACTGAAAGGAGTTATTTCCAAAATACATTGGCATCTGCATATGTATATTCCATTACTCACTTGGCACCCAGCTCCCCCAATCCATTCAGCCCTAAGTGGCTTTTTTCCCTCCCCTTTTTCTCTCTCTCCTTACTGAAGGCATGGGGCTGGAAGCAGCTCATCCCTGCGGGTCTCCTCCCCAGGGTCTTGTGTGGCTCCATGGCTGGTGACTGCGTATATCTGTGTGTTCAGGGCCCATTGTATTGCTGGACATTTACTCCCATGGCCTCATTTAGGACTTTGGATTTACTCCATGGCATATGTCTTTAGCAGAGGCCAGAACTGAAAGGAGTCAGTTCACAGTTACTCTAGAGTTATCCTCATGCATGTTATATATGCATTTACGTGTGTATTTAAACATGGTATATTTTTATATATGCATCGTACATTATATATGTGCAGACATATATGATTTCTATTTGTTTTTCTCCTAGATTTAGAGAAAAATGCATAGCATTGTTGCTAAAATTCAAAGATACCACACACACCCCTCCCGCCATCACTGCGACTACCACCATCCAGTTACTTGCTTAAGCCAACTTTCATAGTGGGGAACTTCTTATGAAATTTAGATTTGTATGTTTATAAAAATGTTTTTGGGAAAAAAATGTTTTTGAAAGATGTTGTTTTAGAAGGTAATACAGTTTGCTTCTCTCTGTAGGAATAACATGCATGGCTAAAAAGTCAGATGCGGGGGTAGGGGTAGGGGGCCGGGGGATTGATTCCACCCCAAACACAAAAAAGCAGGTTCAAGAAGAAAAGAAGTGTGGCATCTAATTTGTATTTAAGGAAAATATTTTTAAAGTAAATGAAAAAAATAACCTTTTGTGGAAAGAAAAGAAGAAAGGGAATGA
This sequence comes from Orcinus orca, assembly GCF_937001465.1. Lineage (NCBI taxonomy): Eukaryota > Metazoa > Chordata > Mammalia > Artiodactyla > Delphinidae > Orcinus > Orcinus orca. The sequence goes on from NC_064571.1 coordinate 41,001,359, forward strand.
TGTGTCGTGGAAAGGGAATAACAGACAGCAAAATGCAGGAGTTGGGGCCTTAAAGGTGACTGGTTTTCAGATGGGAGGTCAACTAGACCCAACCTTCTTGTGAATGGTGTCTGCAGGGCAGGGCCTGCGCCCTGAGATCAGACTGGAAGCTAGTTGTTTATTTTTATTAACTCCTAGGTCTAGGTAACAAAGAGTTATTGTATGAATTTCACAAGCCCTCAGGTCCTGAGGGCTGGGTGGTGCAGGGGTTAAAAGCACCTCCCCGCCACGCACCCCCCCCACCCCCACCTCCCCCGCCCCTGGCACCCACAAGCCTAGCTGGGCAGAAGCCTGGGTTAGGTCACCATTGTACAGTTTAGGGGTTTGGACTCATGGTTTCAAGTCCCTACATGCTGACTGGGTGGGGAGAACTCGCCTCGTTTTGCTGGGGGTGCCTGGGGCCCTTACTTGGCTGTGGGAACAGAGCCACCCTTGGAGGGAAGGGGTAGGAAGGGAGTGAGTTCTCTCTCTTGCTCTGGATCCTCCTGAGGGCAGGGAGTTTGATCTAGGGGGTGGGAAACCAGTAGCCTGATAAGGAGCCCCTGCCTTCTCCCTGCTTCCGGCAATGGGAGGGAGCCTAGTTTGCTGGCGCCCATGCCAGCAGGACCAGTTTAGGAGTGACCAGAACAAGGTATGTGGAAATGGGTTGTGGGGATCCAGAAAGTTCTGAAGCAAAACTGACCCGCACCCCACTCAGCTGCCTTAACCAGTGCCCTTGGCTTTCAGAGCATTTAGCACTGACCTTGTGGCCTCCCTGCTGGGTGGACCATGGGCAAGGGCCTTAAAAATCACCCCCTCTTGCTTTCTTCTAACCAGGGCCTCCCCTTGGCCTGGGAAAGCCCGGATTCTGGATTCCAGTCTTTCCTCCAGAAGCCCTTGTGGGTGTGTAACGTGTGGTTAGTCATCGTTCGTGGTAACTAATCAAGCCTGGTAATAATGAAAACTCACGTTCATGTTGGACCTGGTAGATCACAGAGAGCTTTTATATATGTTTGTCATTTGAGCCTCACAATTCTTTAAGGTACTGTTTTTTACGCTCATTTTCCAGATAGGAAACCTAAGACTCGGAGAAATTAAATGACTGTCCCAGAGCTACCAGCTAGTAAATAGTAGAGCCAGGGGTCCCTCATAAGACATCACTCTTCTAAATCATGACTCTTGAGCCTTGGTGACAAACCAGGAATGGGGTTCTTCCTTTCCATACAATAAAATGAAATAAAGTAAAAGCTGTAGGTGAGCTAATAGCTGAGTTTAACCGTTTTGATGCCTCAAGTTCCCATGCTCGGGGCCAGGTCTCCGTTTATTGCTCTAAATCAAAACAATCCCAGTGAATGCCCAATGAGGCTCTCAAATTGAGAAGTTGATTTTCATCAGAGTAAATGAAGAATATTATTATATTTTACACGTCAATAAATCAATGTAGCCCTAATTTTGCCACACAGGAAATCAATTCTGGTCTTTCTAAACCATCAAAGATGTTATGAACAAAGTAATTTCACAAATTACAGCAAGTAACACATTTATTGATGACTGCAGTTTAGGAATTTAGAATCTGTGAGCACTGTAATATAATATGGTGCACTGGCATGAGCTGAGTGAAATACAGATTATATGGTGAAACTGTAATGCATCATTTGCTATTAGTGGACTGGTAATAATTACCAGTTTCAAAGCAGCTCTTTCCATGTAATCTTTAGTCTCAATCGTAACAGCCCTTCTCATTGACATTATGATTACACTAGCTGCCCTCATGATCTAGAATATCTAGTTGATGGGAATACTAAAATGCGGTAGTGAAAACTGTATGTTGTATGCTCATTATAAGATAAAATGCCATTTTCTCTAACCTGATGTATGAGAGAGAGGGGAGGGTAACAGCACAGTGTTAACATATTGTAGCATGATCACATAGCTTTGAAAACAAAATTTTAGGAAGCTCAGTGCAGCAAAATAAAATGGGCTTTTCTCATTTAAGCCTTTTTAAAAGGATCCAGATGAGACCCTTGATGTAGTGCTATATAGATTTCGGCATCTATCAATGACTGCATTCATGGTGCATGCAAAACCAGCATCGCTAATTGTGGGTCCAGTCCTGGGTTTCAATAGAATATTATAAGGTAAAATATGATTTAAAGGCATTTGTAGTGATGAAAGTGTTAACAACTTGCTTCAGCTGACAAATCTCCTTTTTACTTACCCAATTCAGATTGTCAGGCTAAATGTATGATAATAACACAGAGTCCTAGAGAGGCAAAGGAGAAAGCCACAGAGGGTCACGGTAGTTGGAACTAGATAGTTTTTTTCCTGCCTATTTAGGACCCAAGTCATTGTTCAACAACAACAAAAAATTTATGAAAATATTCTCAATGATGCTTTTTATTTCCCTTTGAAGAGAGAAGGCAAACAAAAATAGGCAGATAATGTGATACTAATGTCAGCGGTTTTCTTTCAAAATCTTTCTGCCTTTTTTTTTCCCCCTCCACATTAGCAAATGTTTGAAACCTAATTTTGGTATCTTATCATCTAATCTTGTTAAAGAGATTTACCCAGGAGTGGGATATATTGAGTGAGATTATAAATGCATTGTAAAGTAAATTACAAGGTCAGGGCAGGGAGTCCATTATTCAGACAAGTGCTTGAGTGAGGCTGGCTTGTTTTGGAATATGAGTGTTTGGGGCTCCTGAGAAGATGCTGCCAGCTTTTCTGACTTGCTAAATGGAAGAATCATAATTGATTAATTCCTCATTCCCACTTTTTAACTCCATGGTGAATTTTTTCCTTTTTCGAGAGTTACTGACAAATACTACCTGTGGCCTTAAGGAACTCCTCTTAAAAAGGAGGACTAAAGTGTATTTCTCATTTGTGCTTTATACAGTGTCTTTTTTGGAATTCCTGGGAAGTTACTGATTTTTCTCATCCTAGTCCTTTGGCCACCAGCATCTGAGCCCTTTTTAATGCTGAGTTGACTGGTAAACTGTTAGTTACTCCCTTGTTATATGTGTTTTTTAGTTTAGCTATCACCGAAAAGGAATGATTGGGAAGTCAAGCTGGCCCCTCTTTGCCACAGCGGCATTTCCCACTCTCGGGTTCTTTTCAGCGAGAGAGAAATAATGTGACTTAAGCAGGGCCCCTCTCCAGACGGCTTGGCTACTGGCCAAAGAGTTGACTAGCTGAACTGTATCTTTCTGTTTCTTTCTCAACTGGAGCTGAGGCTCAGCTGAGGGCGCAGGATGTTGTATAATTTGGTTCACGTTGTTAGCCTCTCAAAATAATGAGGAGGAGGCTAGCGTAGCATTTCTCAGCCTGCTGCCCTTCATGGTGCTGGCTGCTTTAACTGTTCTTAAACTAGGATGCTGTGTCTGCTTAAGTTGGCACTAGACACTCCACCTGACTTCTCTAGACTCCCATTTGTTTGACTGGGGTGGACAACTCCTAAAGATTTGAAATGCCCTGTTGGTTAAATCTGAATTAAATTTCTCTATTGAGATTTTTTGTAACAGCCCTTGAGATAAAAATGGGAATCCCCGTGGGGTGTTGTGGAACCAGAACTGGGACTAACTGACCCTCACACAGGCTGGGGTTGTGAGGATGTCGCTAGTCTCTCTTCCACGTAATTATTTCATGAGTACCTTCTCATTTTTAACAATATCAACAATTAGTGTGTTTCAGGCTAAGATTAAAAGCATCTCTAGGGCCACAGAGAATTGTAATGAGTTGACCTTCTCTTTTTTCATATCTCCATGAAATGATTGCCTGTTTAGACAGTTCACCTGCCACCCAGGGGGATTTAGGAAAGCAGGAAAGTTTCCCTTAGGCCAGCCTGTCCAAATCCCTCACTTAACGGACAAGGAAAACAGAGGCACAGAGATGAAATGGCTTGCCCCAAAACACAGCTGGTGAAAGACTGGAAAGTTCAGAAGATGTTTGCTGAATTTCTCTAGAATGTAGGGATCCTCATCCTCAAGCTTGAATCGGTCTAGATCTTTCTACTTTGAAGACTGGATTTAAAATTCTTAGAACTGAGTCAAATGGCAGGAAGACTGATTTGACAAATTTTTATTGGGCACCAACCTCCAGATGTGCCAGCACCATCTAGGCACAGGGGATAAGGTCAGTGAGGGCTTAGGCCGTGGGGTTGAGGGCTGGGGGCAGGGAAGGCTGGAGGTGGAACATAAATAAGCAATTGCTGATGCCCTCCTTGGTGATTAAACATTGATGTTGGTGTTGTATTATTTTGCAGGTAAAGATGAGCCCAGCAGCTACACATGTACAACTTGCAAACAGCCATTCACCAGTGCATGGTTTCTCTTGCAACACGCACAGAACACTCATGGATTAAGAATCTACTTAGAAAGCGAACACGGAAGTCCCCTGACCCCGCGGGTTGGTATCCCTTCAGGACTAGGTGCAGAATGTCCTTCCCAGCCACCTCTCCATGGGATTCATATTGCAGACAATAACCCCTTTAACCTGCTAAGAATACCAGGATCAGTATCCAGAGAGGCTTCCGGCCTGGCAGAAGGGCGCTTTCCACCCACTCCCCCCCTGTTTAGTCCACCACCAAGACATCACTTGGACCCCCACCGCATAGAGCGCCTGGGGGCGGAAGAGATGGCCCTGGCCACCCATCACCCGAGTGCCTTTGACAGGGTGCTGCGGTTGAATCCAATGGCTATGGAGCCTCCCGCCATGGATTTCTCTAGGAGACTTAGAGAGCTGGCAGGGAACACGTCTAGCCCACCGCTGTCCCCAGGCCGGCCCAGCCCTATGCAAAGGTTACTGCAACCATTCCAGCCAGGTAGCAAGCCGCCCTTCCTGGCGACGCCCCCACTCCCTCCTCTGCAATCCGCCCCTCCTCCCTCCCAGCCCCCGGTCAAGTCCAAGTCATGCGAGTTCTGCGGCAAGACGTTCAAATTTCAGAGCAACCTGGTGGTGCATCGGCGCAGCCACACGGGCGAGAAGCCCTACAAGTGCAACCTGTGCGACCACGCGTGCACACAGGCCAGCAAGCTGAAGCGCCACATGAAGACGCACATGCACAAGTCGTCCCCCATGACGGTCAAGTCCGACGACGGCCTCTCCACCGCCAGCTCCCCGGAACCCGGCACCAGCGACCTGGTGGGCAGCGCCAGCAGCGCGCTCAAGTCCGTGGTGGCCAAGTTCAAGAGCGAGAACGACCCCAACTTGATCCCGGAGAATGGGGACGAGGAGGAAGAGGAGGACGACGAGGAAGAGGAAGAAGAGGAGGAAGAGGAGGAGGAGGAGCTGACGGAGAGCGAGAGGGTGGACTACGGCTTCGGGCTGAGCCTGGAGGCGGCGCGCCACCACGAGAACAGCTCGCGGGGCGCGGTGGTGGGCGTGGGCGACGAGGGCCGTGCCCTGCCCGACGTCATGCAGGGCATGGTGCTCAGCTCCATGCAGCACTTCAGCGAGGCCTTCCACCAGGTCCTGGGCGAGAAGCATAAGCGCGGCCACCTGGCCGAGGCCGAGGGCCACAGGGACACATGCGACGAAGACTCGGTGGCCGGCGAGTCGGACCGCATAGACGATGGCACTGTTAACGGCCGCGGCTGCTCCCCGGGCGAGTCGGCCTCGGGGGGCCTGTCCAAAAAGCTGCTGCTGGGCAGCCCCAGCTCGCTGAGCCCCTTCTCCAAGCGCATCAAGCTCGAGAAGGAGTTCGACCTGCCCCCGGCCGCGATGCCCAACACGGAGAATGTGTACTCGCAGTGGCTCGCCGGCTACGCGGCCTCCAGGCAGCTCAAAGATCCCTTCCTTAGCTTCGGAGACTCCAGACAATCGCCTTTCGCCTCCTCGTCGGAGCACTCCTCGGAGAACGGAAGCTTGCGCTTCTCCACGCCGCCCGGGGAGCTGGACGGAGGGATCTCGGGGCGCAGCGGCACGGGAAGTGGAGGGAGCACGCCCCATATTAGTGGTCCGGGCCCGGGCAGGCCCAGCTCAAAAGAGGGCAGACGCAGCGACACTTGTGAGTACTGTGGGAAAGTCTTCAAGAACTGTAGCAATCTCACTGTCCACAGGAGAAGCCACACGGGCGAAAGGCCTTATAAATGCGAGCTGTGCAACTATGCCTGTGCCCAGAGTAGCAAGCTCACCAGGCACATGAAAACGCATGGCCAGGTGGGGAAGGACGTTTACAAATGTGAAATTTGTAAGATGCCTTTTAGCGTGTACAGTACCCTGGAGAAACACATGAAAAAATGGCACAGTGATCGAGTGTTGAATAATGATATAAAAACTGAATAGAGGTATATTAATACCCCTCCCTCACTCCCACCTGCCACCTCCTTTTTTCATCACCCTCCCCTTTCCCCATCGCCCTCCAGCCCCACACCCTGTAGGATTTTTTTCTAGTCCCATGTGATTTAAACATACAAACAAACAAACAGAAGTAACGGAAGCTAAGAATATGAGAGTGCTTGTCACCAGCACACCTGTTTTGTTTTGTTTTTTTTTCTTTTTCTTTTTCTTTTTTTCCTTTATGTTCTCACCGTTTGAATGCATGATCTGTATGGGGCAATACTATTGCATTTTACGCAAACTTTGAGCCTTTCTCTTGTGCAATAATTTACATGTTGTGTATGTTTTTTTTTTTTTTAAACTTAGACAGCATGTATGGTATGTTATGGCTATTTTAAATTGTCCCCGATTCGTTGCTGAGAAAACATGTTGCTGTTTCCAGTTCCGTTCTGAGAGAAAAAGAGAGAGAGAGAGAAAAAGACCATGCTGCATACATTCTGTAATACATATCATGTACAGTTTTCTTTTATAACATGAGGAGGGAAAACAGTCTTTGGATTAACCCTCTATAGACAGAATAGATGGCACTGAAAGCAGATCTCTACAAGCTAAATGTCTGTCTCTAAAGGGTTAAATATATCAATTGGAGATGAAGGAAAGGCCTTGAATTGACAAATTAACAGAAAAATAAAACAAGTTTATTCTATCATTTGGTTTTAAAATATGAGTGCCTTGGATCTATTAAAACCACATTGATGGTTCTTTCTACTTGTTATAAACTTGTAGCTTAATTCAGCATTGGGTGAGGTAATAAACCTTAGGACCTAGAGTATAATTCTATATTGTATTTCTCACAACAATGGCTACCTAAAAATATGACCCATTATATCCTAGTTAATCATCATTTTTCCCTTTCGTTTAATCTTGTAAGCAAAACTGATTATACCAGTATAAAAGCTATTTTGCTCCTGATGAGAGCTTAAAAGAAACGGGCTCTTTTGCCCAAAGTTTTATTTTTTTTAAATGATGATTAAATTGAACGTGCAACGTGCAAAAGCTCTGGAACACGATGAAATACATTAGTAAGGGATTCATTTTATGAAGATAACTTGTTTTAAATAATGTCTTTTGAAAAAAATTCTGGCACCAGAAGAAATAGATCCAGATCTACTTGGTTGTCAAATGGACAATCAAACGATAAACTTTAAGACCTCGAATAGCATGTTAAAAAGAAGAGACTGACAATAAGGTTTGACAGAGGGTAACAGAGGAAAAAAAAATGTGATTTATTAGCACAATGTGGTACTATTTGCCATTTTAAACTAGAATAGGTGTATAAGCTAATATTGATACAATGATGATTAACTATGAATTCTTAAGACTTGCGTTTAAATGTGACATTCTTAAAAAAGAAGAGAAAGAATTTTAAGAGTAGCAGTATATATGTCTGTGCTCCCTAAAATTTGTACTTCATTTCTTTTCCATACACTGTGTGCTATTTGTGTTAACATGAAAGAGGATTCATTGTTTTTATTTTATTTTTTTAATTTTTTCTTTTTTATTAAGCTAGCATCTGCCCCAGTTGGTGTTCAAATAGCACTTGACTCTGCCTGTAATATCTGTATCTTTCCTCTAATCAGAGATACAGAGGTTGAGTATAAAATAAACCTGCTCAGATAGGACAATTAAGTGCACTGTACAATTTTCCCAGTTTACAGGTCTATACTTAAGGGAAAAGTTGCAAGAATGCTGAAAAAAATAATTTGAACACAATCTCATTGATGAGCATTTAAAAAAAAAAACTAAAAAAAAAAACTTTGCCCGCCATTTACTTGACTAATGAGCTTACTTACTCGGACTCAACATTGCAAGCGCTGTGAATGGAAAACAGAATACACTTAACATAGAAATGAATGATTGCTTTCGCTTCTACAGTGCAAGGATTTTTTTGTACAAAACTTTTTAAAATATAAATGTTAAGAAAAAAGAATTTTTTAAAAAAACACTTCATTATGTTTAGGGGGGAACTGCATTTTAGGGTTCCATTGTCTTGGTGGTGTTACAAGACTTGTTATCCATTTAAAAATGGTAGTGGAAATTCTATGCCTTGGATACACACCGCTCTTCAGGTTGTAAAAAAAAAAAACATACATTGGGGAAAGGTTTAAGATTATATAGTACTTAAATATAGGAAAATGCACACTCATGTTGATTCCTATGCTAAAACACATTTATGGTCTTTTTTCTGTATTTCTAGAATGGTATTTGAATTAAATGTTCATCTAGTGTTAGGCACTATAGTATTTATATTGAAGCTTGTATTTTTAACTGTTGCTTGTTCTCTTAAAAGGTATCAATGTACCTTTTTTGGTAGTGGAAAAAAAAAAAGACAGGCTGCCACAGTATATTTTTTTAATTTGGCAGGATAATATAGTGCAAATTATTTGTATGCTTCAAAAAAAAAAAAAGAGAAAAAAGTGTGACATTGTACAGATGAGAAGCCATATAATGGCGGTTTGGGGGAGCCTGCTAGAATGTCACACGGATGGCTGTCATAGGGGTTGTACATATCCTTTTTTGTTCCTTTTTCCTGCTGCCATGCTGTATGCAGTACTGCAAGCTAATAACGTTGGTTTGTTATGTAGTGTGCTTTTTGTCCCTTTCCTTCTATCACCCTACATTCCAGCATCTTACCTTCATATGCAGTAAAAGAAAGAAAGAAAAAAAAAAGGAAAAAAAAAAAAAAACCAATGTTTTGCAGTTTTTTTCATTGCCAAAAACTAAATGGTGCTTTATATTTAGATTGGAAAGAATTTCATATGCAAAGCATATTAAAGAGAAAGCCCGCTTTAGTCAATACTTTTTTGTAAATGGCAATGCAGAATATTTTGTTATTGGCCTTTTCTATTCCTGTAATGAAAGCTGTTTGTCGTAACTTGAAATTTTATCTTTTACTATGGGAGTCACTATTTATTATTGCTTATGTGCCCTGTTCAAAACAGAGGCACTTAATTTGATCTTTTATTTTTCTTTGTTTTTATTTTTTTTTTTATTTGGATGACCAAAGGTCATTACAACCTGGCTTTTTATTGTATTTGTTTCTGGTCTTTGTTAAGTTCTATTGGAAAAACCACTGTCTGTGTTTTTTTGGCAGTTGTCTGCATTAACCTGTTCATACACCCATTTTGTCCCTTTATTGAAAAAAATAAAAAAATTAAAGTACACAATGTAAGCTTCTTGTGTCCTCATTTGACACACTCTGTAAATTACTTTCAAGAAAATAACAGGTTTTAAGAGAAGGCCAGTCAGTCTTTTTCAAGATTATTTCTATGGGCATTTTGATGCGTGTATTATACCCTAAAGGAACATAAAAATACTTACTATATTAAAATAGACATATCTCAAGCCATGGAAATAGTTTAGACTTTATAATTCTAGAATAATTTTCGAGAAATGGAAAGTGTTTTCAGTATGATGTTAAAAACTTCCCCTCCATCTCTTAGCAGTAATCCATTCAGATATAAATGAAAAACTTCCTGATAATAGCATCTTAAACCTTTATTCCCTTTGGATTTTTTTTGTGTTCTTGTTGTCTAAAAGTTCTTTTCTATTCTCCCATCATGCCCTATCTTAGAACATAATGTAAAAAAGTTGTTTTTTTTTTTAATCAGCTCTTTTGTTTCCACATAAGAGTCTTTCCTCATACCAAAAATAATCCCACCCCTCAAATCTAAAAATCCAGAAACAAAAGCATCAGGTAAAAGAGAGAGGGGGAAAAAAAAAAGAAAGCAAGTAAGCAAGTAAGCAGTAACTAGGAGTTTAGCCAGCTTTGGCCAAACCTGTGGAATCAGCCACTAATTTCCTGAGATATATGGCGGTTTGCTTTGTGATTCTGAGATCCTAGGGACCCTAGTTGGGACAGATGTTGTAGCTGTTTTTATAGGGTCTTCCTGGTTGATAGCAAATGAGGGTGGGAATACCCTTCAATTATCTTTTGGCCAACCAACAGATTTATAAAATGAAGCAACGTCTTTGAAAAGCAAGTTAGGTCTGTTTTAAAAACCCCTACTTAGAAATCTGTGTTGTCAGTTTTACAAATACTGCATGTTGCAGCATCTATTTGCTTTATTAAACACATACCTCTGTGACACTGTCTCCCTGTTCCCAGTGTAGATGAATGGATACGACATTGTTCTTCTTTTTGTAAAAAACAAAACAAAAACCGTTCTGTTGTCTTGTGGTAGCATTTCTGTTGCTCAGTTCTTATGCCCTGGTGCCTTGTGAGGTGGCCTTTTCACAGAATGCCTTTTATCTGAGGCAAGAATTGTTTTATCTTTCTAAAATATAGAGAAAGTAAGTGTATTTTTTAAAAGTCTGTTTGGGTGGGAAGCAGAGAGTGGAGGCAGAGAGGAATCTGGTAAGAGATGATTTGGGAGAGCATAAATGGTACAGGAGCTGGGATGGAATGAGGGGGTACTTGCAGAACTTGATAATTGGCAGTGAAGTGAGGGGTGATATATGTGTTTTAGATGAGTTTAACTTCACAAGTGAATCCAGAATGCTGTTCAAGACAGATAGAAATATTCTTCAAGTGCCATGCCAGTTTCAGACATGGTGACTTTGCTCCACCATATTAAATGTCCATAAAACCGCTGTGTATTCCTATTACTCTTTTATTAGGCGCTCTGAGTACGGCTGTGCAGGTTTTATATACAGTATTCACTTAAATTTTTCAGTATATGATGCTCTTAGTGTAATTAGGTTTTGCATCCTGACAGACAGAATTAATGGTGGATACTGTATGCTTGTATGCTCAAATTTCTTAAATGGGGAATGGGGAGGGTGCAAACATCTGGTGATAAATCACAGATTATGTTTGATTTACATGGTCCCAAAGTTAAATAAATTTATTGGGAGACAGGTTCTTCAGGGTTCTCAGTCTCCTGACTTATTGAAGCCCTCTTATAAAATATTATTTCTGAAGCTGCGTGAACAATAGAAGCCTGAAAACCTAGGCAACAAGAATATAACTTATAAATGACATCTTGTATCTGGAACCCTAAAATTAAAAATCTTAATATAAAATAACAAAAAACATTTCCAACAGTAGGGTGAAGTCATGATAAAGCTTTAAAACGAGGAATTGCTAAGGACATGAACACATTTCAAAATTCTCAACTTAAGTTTATGTGACACCCCTGATGTGTTGAATGCAATGTTCTCTACATACTTGAACTCCTAAAGCTTAACATGTTCCTTTTTATCTTCATTTTGAGAACAATTTAATAAACAGGAATACAGTAAATACTATTTCTCACAGATTTTAACCCAGACACTCTCCAGCACATGTACTACCTTCATCCTGAAACCAGTAACTCTCCTCTCTCTGCTTAGGACCTACAAAAAGAGTGAGACGAACATATTTTAAAGGTTGCTAAGAAGTGAGGTGAACGCTTGGGTCTTCGTTTGTACCAGCAATGGCAGGAAGTGTGAAGTAGCTGAGCTTTTCCCAGGGCATTCTGTGATAGAACTGTTTATTTAAATACCATTTTTGTATATGCAATAAGTTCATACTGTATATATTCACAATGCTTGAAGTGAGGACTTGAAAGGAAGTGGCGGCGGGGGCTAGATATCATTTCATTTGGAGAAATAAGGAAATGAGCTGGTTTATTCACAGACACTAAAAGTTTGTTAAAAGGTACTGGGATATTTCAGGCCTTCCTGGAAAGGAGTTGAGAAGCCTCAGGCCCCATTCTGTCCTGCTTCAAACACTTTACTCTCAGAGAGTGAGGGAGGAAATAGCAGTGTTTTCGTTTTTTAAACCCCTCCCCGGCTCCATACACACAAACATGATTTCTTATGACTGTGTTGTAGTCGTGTGTTCTTCATTATGATTCTGTTACTCCATTGTCCCTGGGCCTGGTGTGTTCAAGAATGTACACATCCTATGCTCTTTTTTTCAGACTACTTCCCATTTAAAAAAAAAAAAAATTGTGGGACTTTTGCTGGTATGAGGATGGGATTAGCAGTGTTCTTTAAACCTGCTTGGAAAAGTGTTTTATAAAAGACTGTTAACTTTTAAAAGGCATTAGCCACTTAGCAAATTTTCCTAAGTGTCTCCTAAGGCCCTGCAGCTTTCCCAATTAACAATAAATGAACCCATTTTTAGAGCCATGGACATCAGAACACATAGATGGAGCTGGGATTATGTACATTTATTCCAGGGTTGCTTTAGCTACAAATTGTAGACATGGGTTGGTGGGTCTGTTCTTTTGCTTGCTGTCATCTTGTTATCCCATTAGCCCGCTGTTTCATTTAGTAAAACACATGGCCAGTGAATCAGCCTTTAAGGGGATGGGCCTATTTCTCTCTCTCTCTCTATTTCCCAGTGTCATTCATGATCATGGGATGCGATCAATTCCTCCCTTTCACATGGGAAAGGAGACCGATACAGTTCACGTGGGTCCATTGTACTCAAGAACCTAAACTTGGCTGAAGGCAACTCAATGGTTGATCCAAATACTGTTTTCCCTTTCTGTAAAGTGATAAAGGGAGCATTTATCAGGTCTTTATGAGATGGCAGAAAAGGCAAATTAAGCCATTTCCCCAAAGTCTATCCTTTAAAGTAGGACCCCCAAACCCATAGGGGGGGCTGTGCTTTTAAATAACAATGGATGTGGTACATGCCCATGCTAGCTATACTTTGTCTGTTAGGATTTTAAATATTGGTAGCAGGTCTGACAAAGGGGTTTGATGGGGGGTGGGGTGGGTATCAGCGAAAGGGGCCTCGACGACAGTGACTTAGGGCTGGGCTGGGAATGGAATTCCCAAGAGCCCACCTGGACACAGCAGGCCCCTCAGCCCAGGTCTCCACTGCTCAGGGTGGGGGGATTCGAGAAAGCAGCTGAGCTCCAGACCCTGGGCCTCCTGCGGCGCCAAGTCAGGGGAGAGGAGGCCCCAGGCCCCTGCTTCGGGTCGCCATGGCAACGAGGCCTGGAATGCCACAGTCGTAGCCCTCTTCCTCGGCACATCCGGACTCCCAGTTCTGCTGCTTCGAGTCAATGTACAAAGCAAGGGAGGAACCCTGGAGGAAAATAACCACTCCCTTCTTCCCTTCACCACTGCCTTGTCCCCTTACAAAAAAGAAAAAAAAGAAAAGAAAACTGCATGTTTGAAAGAAACTACAGGCAGTTTTTGGTGCCATTTGGGAGCAACTATTTTGAGCTCTGGTTTCCTCTTCAGAGATTTGTTCGCCTCTTGTAAATCGTTGGCTGCTTTGACGTTGAACTTGATGACATTTCATGTTTTCGTTGTGCTGCTTTTACATCAATTTTGAGTTTTTTGTTTCTTTATAATTTTATTATTATTTTAAGGAAATGTCCCCCTCCCTCCTCCTTCCCCTGTTCTCCTCAACCAAAGGACTGTTTCCTACTCAGTTTTCTCAGTCATAAGGGAAAGTGTTTCCTTCCAGGTGTGTCCCCAGCTTATTAGGACTGTCCTATGATCGGGGAGGGTGTCCGGGTCCTTTGGGGGAAGGCGGGGAGGGAGGCATGGGGAAGGCACTCAGAGGTCAGAGATTTGGGGGAGGTGGGGGAGATTGAGTTTGAAATCATGTTTAAGATGCCGGTGGCTCAACCTGTGCTTGATTTAAGTTATAATTTTAAAAAGCTAGTTAGAGAACAGAAAATGACTGGGCCAAGTCACACCTGTACTTTTTTTTTCCCCCTCCTCTGTCTCCAACCTCTTTCTAGGTTCTTCACACACCCCCATTCGGCGTAGTACCCAGAGAGCTCAAGATGTGTGGCAGTTTTCGGATGGAAGCTCGAGAGCCCTTAAGTTCTGAGAAAATTTGAACCCCCAGGGGCGGGGTGGACGCGTGCCGCCCAGCCGACATCTGCGTGGTCTGTCATCCTGCTAGTTTGTGATGTTTTCTGACAGTAGCCTCCAAGAAGCCGTTGTGCGAAGACAGAGTCCTGCAGTGTCCTTCCTGCCCGGGCCTGCAGTGCCATTTTATTTATATTTTTTAATAAAAAGTAAAAACAAAAAAACAGACCCACATTGGAACAGTGAATCAGTCCCATATTGAGGGCCCATGGACCATCGCTGTCCTGAGTGCCGTCCTGGCCCTTCTGAGACCAGCCAACCTAATTCCCCGTATTGTGGAAATGAGCATGAGTCCCCCAGACCCCTTGTTTCTATACATTCTATGTTGTCTTTTAAAAAGTGTGCTTAACATTGACACAATAAATGTTGGAGCTTTAGGTGGTGTTTGCTTGTTCTTTAATTATTAATGCTTATAAGACAATGTAGCCGCTTAAGACGGTATTTCTGTACCCGTTTTTGCAGACACCCATCGGGTGGGAAGGAGGAACAGATTTGAGGAATGGGTAGGAGGCGTAGGAGGGGAAATAGGTTACTGCTTATCAGATGGCATAAATTTTCAAGGAGAATCAAAATGCAAAACTTGGGAATAAATCATAGCGATATCATAATTAATGTAGTAGTAGTGTTGCTGTTTATTAACGCTAAAGTGTGGTTTTCCTAACTGTCTGACATAATTTGCATACCATTAAATAATGCATAATATGGCATGCTGAATTCTGTTTTTCAAAGAAAATAAAAATTCATTATGAAATGATGGTGTTATGCGAGGGCTAGAACTTTTGAAAACCCACGAAAGATTGATGATTTGGGAAGACATCTCCCCGTGTGATATGTCAAGGTCATGTTTCTCCGTGAACGGTGGAAGCAGCAGAAGGGACTGACAAATCTGATTGGGGTCCTCACTGTGCCCTCTCCCGAGAGTGAAACTTCAAATTGCAGAGAGATTAATTGGCTGCCCAGCATGCACTGAGCACGGATTAGAGGACAGAGTTCCGGGTTCTCGGGAGGGTAGGGACCAAATAGGGGACATTGTTCTTACCCTCCCACGCCTGGTCTATGAACATTAATTTTGTGGTCTGTCCAGATTGTCACACTAAACAAAAAGATCTGTTAGCTGTCTGGGTCCATGATGGCAGAGACTCAGTAGCTCCTACAGCACCCAGCACCTGGCCTTTTGAATACTGGTGGTGCTGGAGAAATAAATGATTGTATCAAAACTGGTGGTAAAGAAAAATCTTAGGGAAGGAGAGAAAACTTGGATCCTACTGAGGTCTAACTGAGCACCCCAAACCTCGGTAGAATGTCTCCTAGGCATTTTTGCTTGGAGTTTTCCAGAGTATTTGTATTAGAGCCAAACCTATCGAGTGGTAAGAAATATCTTTCAAGTTTTATGTGTGCTGACATAATTTTCTTTTTTTGAGGGCTAGACAGTGAAGTTAATGTTGAAGATGATCATTCCTATTAACATTTTTTCTCAGTGTTAATGTTTATTCCTATGAAGAATTCTTATTTTAGAAAGTAGGGTCCCCAAAAAGGAGTGGTAGAGAGGATCAGAATGGAAGTATTTTGCAGGTGCTGTTTCTCTTCTTGCATGCCACATAGCTTTGGCTCCTTTTTGGTTGTAGCGTGAGAGAAGAGATTTGAGGAATATGCATATTGGTTGTAAAGTCAATATGGAATTCAGTTGAAAGTTCAGAAAAAAGGTGTGCTGCAAGCACACGTTCCTTCTTCAAGGATCCATCCTGAGTTCTTAATCAACAGGGAAACAATAATGTTATGTTGCTTTTCTCTGACTTCCTAGCAGAGACAGCGCTTTTCAGTTTGCACTGTTCCAGGGTTACATTAAGCTAAAGAACGTTTCAATTCCAGCAAAATCCAGAAGCAGTCATTCTTTTCCTTCCTATCTTAGTGTAAATTAAGATACCTATTGTTAAATCCCATTACTTTTCCCCTTGCTTTATATTTTAAAAAATGCTCCCAGGAAACACTTAAGGTTTATAGAGTGCTTTTGCAGACATGATGGAATCAATTCTCCTAGTGATTCTAGAAATTAGGTAGGACAAGAATAGACTAAAACTTGAAAGGAACCACAACAATCATTCATTTTACAGATCAGGGCAACAGAGGCCCAAAGATTAAGTGAAGGACCTAAGATCACACGACTTGAAAAAAGTGAGAGCCAAGCTTGAAACCACACAGTTAGTGGCTGAGCCAGAATTGGAACCCAAGCCTCCAGCTCCTGTGCAAAGGAACTCAAACGGCAAATCGCTCCCTTGTGACCTACTAAATTCAGAAGCAGGAATGGCAGAAAAAGTGTGCATTACAGGAGAACTTAAGAATGAAATCAAAAGCTTGTTTTGGTGCCAGTCCTAGTGGGGAATATGTAAGCGTGTCCCATATTTCAAGGGTTTCTAAGCGGCATCCTGATGACAGGGCACATTTAGGTCACTACCTAGAAAGGTTCCTCTTCTAATCCACCCCTCTGATGGTAGAAATGAATTTTAGGAATCAAGAATTGCTGGGAGACAGCATTGAAAGTTAAAAGGGCATAAAAAAGAGCTACTCACCAAACCAAATTCATCTCAAATGTCTTAAATAGATCTCACAATCTGTTCCATTCTCTAGGCAGGATTTAAGGGAAACACCCACTTAATTTGCATTTCGAGCCCTCATCACATCCTGTTAGAGAATTCAAATAGCCAATAGCATGACCTGAATCCTGTTACTAGGGGTATTTAATTTTGAGTTTTAGTTCAATAACAATGAACTAAAGGGAAGATTGACTGAAGTGGTATACAACTCTGGGTTGTGAGAATTATTCCACTTACTGTGCTATTTAGGCTGTACAGTCTTTTTCTGCACAAGGTGAAATCTTAGTCCTTTTCCCCTTTGGTCAGGGGTTCCTGGCTCTGTTTAGAGATGTACAAATTCTGCTCTGTTCAGCTCTTCTGCCGCCATTTCTTTTCTTGCCAACCATCCTTTGATTCACATTTACTTCTTCGAATGGACATGGGTTGACTTTGAATGTTTCGGGGCCCGATAGCGCTGCAGTTGCTGTGTGCAGCAGCTGTTTCGAGCCTGCACAGGCAAAGTTATCCCTGAAATAGGAGCAGGGCAGCAGGAAGCCTAAGAGAGCCACAGCAAATCAAATATCCCTGTTGAGGATGGTCTGAGAGGAAGTAATTTGCCTGATTTTTTTCCCTGCTGATTTTTCCCTCTTCTCCGACACACAGAAAGCAAACCTACGGAGAGGTGCATGGAGATTTTCTCCCTTTGGTGCTAAGATTTGTGAAGTGTTGCTCATGCCCTATTATTGAGTGCCTGACTTTTTACCTGTTGCTGGCTTCCCCACACTAAGTGGAAAAACGAAAATGCAAATACTCCTCTTCGGAAACTCGCCCAAAGTTCGGAACTCAGGAACACGAGAGATTTTCTTTTAAAGGGGTCCCCTTTGTGTGGATTTGCTGGTGGCTGCTTTGCCTTATTTGTGGAGTCCTTTTTATTTTTCGGCTGCTTTGAGAGTACACGTTCCTTCCCCTCTGACAGGCTGATGGGCCAGGGATGGACTCCTGGCGTTTTTGGTCCAGGCTGGTGAACGCGCCTGGTCTCTGAGCTGACGGCTCTGGGTTG
Source organism: Orcinus orca (assembly GCF_937001465.1). Taxonomy (NCBI): domain Eukaryota; kingdom Metazoa; phylum Chordata; class Mammalia; order Artiodactyla; family Delphinidae; genus Orcinus; species Orcinus orca. The sequence goes on from NC_064571.1 coordinate 41,019,170, forward strand.
TAATCCTGGTTTTATCTTCGTCTTGCTCACCCACCTGTTGTCCTCTCTCTGTGCTTAACCCCATTCAAGCCGCATTTCTCCCTCCGAAAAAGGAAAAGACACACATTGCTTCCTACCTCTTATCGAAGAGCAGCACAGAACAGTCACACAGTACAAGCCATCCGAAGGCTCTGGACTCTACGTAGGATGGGGGTACTGACAACCAGTCTTGATGACTGGGGGGAAGTGGGGTTGGGGTCCATCTTAACAGTGGCTTTTCCTTTGCTTTAGGTTAGTAGACCCATTTCCTTTACAAGTTTATGTCACAGAAAAAAAAGCTGCAGTGATTTTTGTTTGAAATCTAAAGCTGTCATCATGTTTTTAAAATGCCCCAATTTTGGAAATGGTTGCATTTGCAATGGTCAGGGTGAATTTTATCACTTTGGTGCACCTTAGGGTTGGAGGTCCCTCTCTACCCCTCTCCCTGCCGGAGGGTAACACTGGAGGACAGCCCTCTCCCACAGGCCTTGTGCATCTCACCAAGGGTCGCTAAGTACCACACATCTTCTGCTGCCTGGGGATTGAGGGCCAGGCCATGTCCAAACTGTGACCTCTGACTGAAAACCTAACTCTTCTCATCCTCAGCTGGCAGACTGTCCGGAGCTTGGTAAAGAGCAAAATATAGGTTAAAGTAGAAATAATAATATCAGCTAATGTTTATTGAGAATTTACTATGTGCTAGGTACAACAATAAGACTTTTCCATTCAAGTTCTTATTTCTTCTTCATTATCATCGTGTGGGGTAGGTACTATCATTATTTCCATTTTACTGAAGCTTAGAGAGACTAAAGTGACCTGTCCAAGGGTGTACAATTGGTCCTGCCACTGTGATATGACTTAGGAATCTTCACTCTTATCCTCTACCTACTGACCTCCAGGATCTCATTTTACAGTGTTGTCACAATATGTATGCCAAAGTTGGGGGGTAGCATATGAAAAAAATGACAACAGTGCTAATTAAACTGATTAGGAAGCATACTCAAAGTGGCTTTGCTTAATGGGTTCTGGTTCTGTTAACTACTGAGCAAGGCCAGTGTCAGTATTTCCCACGGTGCTTGCATTTCTGTCCGTCTTTGGAGCTGGGAGGACCAGTTTGATTTTGTGAGGCGTATCTGAGGAATTCACTTGTGCATCTGCAGTAAGCCTCATTCATTTGTTCAATCAACAAATATTTATTAAGTCCCTGCTATAAGCAACCTACAGAGCTAAGTGCTGGGGAAGGGATGCAAAGAGGTCAAAGACACAGTCACTGCCCGTCAGAAATGGCCACCAGTGGAGAATTAAATTAATTAGAATCTTCCTAAATAACTAGTCTTAGTTAAGCTGATGTAGTGAGAACAGTGGGCCTTTTAAAATGCTAATATATAATTCACTTTGCCAGCCTAGACAGCAGTCCCAGGCAAGGGGCTTCAGAGCTCCCAAATGAATGGGAATGTTATTCTTTATACCTTATCAGTAGGATGCACACTTAAAAGTTGTTTTCAGACGGTGGAGATAAGTATACATTGATGTTTCTTCACCTGGCCCAGTCTTATTGAGAAAAAAATAACAGCAAATAATTTAGAAGGATATTAGTAATAGAAACAAAATTCTTGCACCGTGATCAAATGTAAGTGACCTATACAGGGGATAAGTCCATGTATTCAACCCTCTGAGCTGATCTGTAACTGATTACCTGCCTCTAATTCAATATAAAAGGAACATGACAAAGAAATCTTTACTTTTCTATGTGCAGTCCTGTGATCTTTCTCAGAACGTCAACATAAGCTAAGTTTGTTTTCTCCACCTACAATGTGCAATGTGGTGTTCTATGTACTTTGGGCAACTATAAAAACTATAAGACCCCACTCCTGTTTTCAAAAGGATTATGATTGGCCCTAATGCAGGGGATAAAGACTATAAACATACAAGCAGATAATTAACAATTAAAAGGTTCAGGGACTTTCCTGGTGGCGCAGTGGTTAAAAATCTGCCTGCCAATGCAGGGGACACAGGTTCGAACCCTGGTCCGGGAAGATCCCACATGCCGTGGAACAACAAAGCCCGTGTGCCAGAAATAATGAACCTGCGCCCTAGAGCCCACGAGCCACAACTGCTGAGCCCACGTGCCACAACTACTGAAGCCCGTGCGCCTAGAGCCCATACTCCACAACAAGAGAAGCCACTGTAATGAGAAGCCCGTGCACCGCAATGAAGAGTAGCCCCTGCTCACCGCAACTAGAGAAAGACCGCGTGCAGCAACAAAGACCCAACACAGCCAAAAATAAATAAATAAATAAATAAATAAATAAAATAAATAAGTTTATTTAAAAAAAACCCCACAACAAAAAACAATTAAAAGGTGCAATATGATTAATTCAGAAGTGAGAGACATGAACTGTAGGCATATGAAGGAAGATAATGTCTCTGGGACCCACAAAGATGTTGGGCTTTTAGTTGGTCATCAAAAGCAGGCTGGGATTTAGATGGTAAAGAGAAAGGACGAGGCAAACCAATTCAAGGCAGCGCTGTGGTGCTTGGAGGGCAATGGCTAGACCAGTAAGGCAGGAAGAGAAGGGTTGTCTATGAAAATCATGGAAAGTAAGGTTGGAAACTAATTTGGAGCCATTTTATGGAGCACCCTTAATGATAGGCTTAAGGGGGTTGTATTATAGTCAGTAAAAAGGTTTTCAAAATCATGTCCATAGAAAAGTTTTAAGAAGAGTGTGGCAGGGTATGGAATGGATTGACAGTGAACGTGAAGGAGACCAAGTGACCAGTAGGAAGTGATCCTTGAAAGTGCTGGTAATTTCCTAGAGGAAGGGCTCTGCTATGAGTATAGTATTTGGGTCCAATTATGTAGTCATCTTCATCACATTCAAGCAGACAATGACCCCATTGTTCAATGGTGTATCTAAATCCCCCCCTTGCCTTAGTCTAGAACCGTTCCAGACTGTCTGTGGAAGCCCACAAAAGGTCTTCCTTGTATGTTGACTGCTGCTAGAAGCCCACCCAACGAAGAGCCTAAAGATGAAGACCTTGAGGCTCAAGCAGGCCAGTTAGTTCCTAGAGATGGACCATGTTTATAATACAAAGGGAAAACATCATGTCTCACGAAGCATTTAGTACTTTACCATCGTCTCAAGCACAATGATAAACTCAACTCGAAAAAGAACAGAAAGATACAAGAGTAGGCTCCAGGGATTTTCCTTCTCAGGGGGGAAGAGTTACACATTTTTTAATTCTCTTGACTACTTGTAAAAGTTATATTATGGTGCTTTTTTCTTTGCAGCATGCTTGTTGATACATGCTATATCCTGTAATAATATGATTTTATTGTCATTTGGCCACAAAATTACATGAATTTCATAATGAAGGCATGAATTAGAAGAGAGCAAGCATGTTTATCCAGAATCAGAGTAATGTTCTCTGTATAAAATAAGGCTGAGCAGGCTGGGGCTTCACTCTCTTGGAGTTTACATTTCAAAAACAGAGACCTTTGTATTTTTGTTTTGAAGTTGTATAATCTGGTATCCTTCCATGCCTCATGTCCCCTGCCTATCTGTTCCTCCTGGAAGCAAGACTGGTCTATGACTGTCTGGTGTCATAAATCAGGACATTTCAGGCACATAAAGAATAATTTTTGGCACTGGGTTTCAAATTCTCCCTTTCACTCTTGAGTTTCTTTCGGAACCCCCTTCCCACTCCTGTGACCTGTTCATAGCCACAAGCCCCAGCCCTGGACCCACCCTTCAGGAGGATCGTCAGGGTGTAAATACATGCTAAGTGAATGGCCAGGAGATTCCCAAAGGGTTCAACACACATGGAAACATTCCCCTGAGGTGTGAAAACATTTTGATATTACCAGTATGGCCTATATCTCCCCTCCCACTGAAATAAAGTATAACTGAAAAAGTTAAGTGTTCCCTACAGACCTTGATGGGGGACAGGGAGGAAAGTAAGGTCTCTGTGAGATGCAGCCTTTGGAGCAGAGGACAAAACTTCCTTCTCTAGCTAGGTATCCCCTCTTCCATGTCGGCACCTCAGCAAAATGATAATCACTGAAAATCATGTATACTTGGTTAGGAAACCCAAGGGTCCAAACAACTGTTTAATGTAATAGTTTGCATATAATCACTCTTTCCATTTTCCCTTGGAGTCAGAATTACAGTGTCTGTACAGGAAGCATGTACATATGTACAGTTTCACCTCTAATTCCTTATGTATACACCTGTTTACAACATATGCATATTCATATCTTGTGTGTGCCGCCTGTCCACACACAGCCAGACAGGAAAGCACCCCTTGTCTGTAATGACTATGATGATCTCAAGGACATTATTGGGCTTTGATCTTTGATATTCATCATGCCCAGGTTTCTAGAGTCTTATCTTCAGAAATTGTATTCGCTCTGGGCCCCCACCCGTCTTCTTCTGGAGTTAAACGTCAAGGCGACAAAGCTGGGCTAGAGAGGCTTGGTTTATCCTTTCCAGGCCTAAGGAGTCATTGTGTCTACAGAACAGATGTGGGATGGGCAGGAGCGGAGTAAACCTATCCCGTCTCCTACTGGAAATCACATTTAATTCTGACCCAAGGGGCCTCTGTGCTGCAAATGGAGAGGTAATTAAGCCTCCAGACTCTGAGCTTTTTGGGGTGAGAGGGCTTAGTCTTTCATATATGCATCCAGTATATTTTTGAAGAGCAGAGGGTGGGGGTCAGAAAGGCTTAGGAAGCCTTGAAGAGAACGGAAACAAGATGACAGGTGTTGGGTGTATTGCCGTTAGGTGGCACGGATAAATAGAACACATATTTAAAAATTCATTCCTGCTTTAAAAAGCTCAAAGAATTCTACCAGCGTTCTGGGTGGTGTGACAGAGGAATGGGGACACTGACGTGCTTGGTGAGGGCTCACGTGAGGGAGTGGAGGCTGGAATGTTCCTCCTGCTATCATTATTATTTAAAAAAAATATGATGAAGTGGAAAAGTTTCACCTGCAGAGACCAGAAGTGAGACCTCGAAGGACAGGAGTCCTCCGCTGGTAACCATAGTTGGTTGTTAACCAACACAGCCAAGGACGTGGAGCCCAGTGACCTAGAGGGAGATGGCTGAGGTATCCAGTCCCCAGGAGCAGTCCCCCCGAGGAGTGTCGGTCCCATTTCAGCCACTGCCGGCAAGGAATATTCCACTTGCTGTGGCTCTATGTTGGTTCAGACCTTGCCTTCTGGGTCTGTGGCTGCAGTAGAACTTGTAAGATCTGACGCAAGCGAGAGGACTTAAGATTTCCATTTAGGAACGTTGACACCTTCCAGGGACACGGAGAGCGTGTGTGTGTGTGTGTGTGTGTGTGTGTGTGTGGTGTCAGGCTCATAGAGAGGGTGGGGGTCACTCCCTCACTCCCTCCAACTATGTTAGCACTGGTGAAGCGAAAGTTGCCCCTGTACACTGCAAACCCTCCCCTTTCACCACACACTTTAGGAACCAAGCTGAGAGAACTCTCTAGCATGGGCACCCTTGGTTTTTTTTTTTTTTTTTTTGATGGGCCAAGCTTACAGTTTTCAAAGTGCTATGACAGGATGGTTGCAAAAATAAAAAGCTAGTGAAAGCTTAGTCACAATATTTCTATAGCTGGCAATCAAAAGATCATATTGCACGCAACTTGCAAAATCATCATAGAGAAATTATGCATTTTCCAGAATACCTTATTCCCTTCTGTGTATTAAACATTACTTTAATATTCTGGTGACAATGTTTTATAATTAATCTAAATGTAAGGGAATGAACACACCAGAGATTATGTCTCAGTGCAAAGAGGTGAAAAAGGCTTTTTTTCAGGGGCAGACCGGATTACTGACTCAACTCCTTCCACTTAAGAGTAGCCATGGATGTCACTAAGGGTAATATCCCGTCCCATCCTCCAGTGAATGCAAACATTCTGTACACTTTGGGGAGTAAAACCCTTTCACTCATAAGGGTGTTCATGTTAACACAGAAGAAAAGCATTTTAAAACTTGCATTAGTTCATAGACTTATATTGAACTCATGAGGGGGAATCTAGCCCCAGAGAGATAAAAACTAAAGAGCTGAGACGTAAACCAGTACGATAACATGCTTATTATAAGATGCAAATTGAGGGACCCAATTCACTAAAACACATGTTACTGGTATTTAATTTTGCTTGTGGGAATATATCAGAAGTTGGCCTATGCCTTTTGCACAATCTAGTTAAAAGGAGGGCGAGTAACTTTAGCTATTAAAAAAAAAAGTGCTAAAGAAGCACACGGCAAGCCAAGACCGAGAGAGAATTGTGAGGATGCAATTTAAGTGTCACTGTACAGAGCTTTCTTTCCTGGCTTGGGCTTAGAGGTACAACACTGGCATGGGAAGGCAAGTGGGGCTGCGCTCCTGGGTGGGGAGCCCGGGTTCTCAGCAGGGCGGTGGAATGGGCTAGCCAAGCCAGTAGGGAGGGAGCTCCTGTGGGTGGGCGCCAGAAGAGGCAGGCCCACACCCAGTGGTCATCGCAGGAACTTCACTCACGATAGTATGGTTGTGAGCCTGTGGTTTGGAGCAGAGAAGATGCACTTCCCCGTGAGAAAAAGGTCAGTTCCTCTTTCCTCCGGTGGCACAAACAGCCTGCAGCGTGTACTTGGACTTCCTGCCACTGCTTCCAGGCAGCCCCCGCCCCCCTCCCCCCACAAGTCAGTGAATTATGCTTCCCTCTCAAGCTGACGTTGTGAGGTTGTACCCCGCATCTCCCAGGTGGCCATTCCTGTGGGGCTCAATAGACGGGAAAACTGGTCCTCAGCTCTCCCCTCCTCTTACCACCTTCCTCACCTGGGGGCTCTTCAGGAAGGGATCTCTCCCCTCAAGACTCAAAGTGCTATCAGTGGATCAAAGTGCTGTCACAGAGAGTGGGCATCACCTGGGAGTCCATTAGAAATAGACAACCTACAGACCCTCCCCAGAGATACTGAGTCGTGTTCGGCATTAACTTTTGAGAAGTATGGTCAACCCCATGCTCCGACCTATTGCATGAGCCCCTCATTTTGCATCTACCGTTTAGGGTTTGTATAATGAAGAAGGGTTCCTCCAAACATTTATTTTTTTTGTGTGTGGGGGGGCCGGAAGAGTCAAATCTTTTTGATTAGAGGGAAAAAATATCATAGGAAGCATAGGGATAAATTGGAGGTTGTCAGGGCACAAGCATGACACACTGTTAAATACTACCTTGGATACCATTGAGGTCACCTTGATGTTGGCTGGAGATGGAACGGGCGTCCAGCCCATGGGGGAATGGAGGGTCTGTTGAGGGGATACATTTGCTCTGACAGTGTTGGCTGAAGCCCTAGAAGAAGCTTTGAACATAAGGGTGGTTTGCCCCTGCCTAGCCCTCTCCAGAAATATGCTGTCAGCAGCCTCCTTGAGAGCAGAAGTTAGGGAGACAGGGAGGCGAGGAAAGGGGTGAAGGACAGGGAACCCCCAGGCCACCTTAGATGATTAAACTTGCTGACCCCAAGGCCGGCCAGGTAAACTTTCAATGATTTTAGGGGCTTCTTGGGCTAACTCTGCTCCCACTAACTTGCCGATGCCTGAAATTCCTTTAATAAGATGAAAATCCTTTCATAACACAATTAGGAGAGAAAATGCTTACACTGCAAAGTCTGGGTTGAGGCAACACTTAAGTGTGAATGAGTTGAAGAATAACAAGCCAGGACTTCCCTGGTGGCGCAGTGGTTAAGAATCCACCTGCCAATGCAGGGGCATGGGTTCGAGCCCTGGTCTAGGAAGAACCCGCATCCCACATGCCACGGAGCAACTCAGCCCACGAGCCACAACTACTGAAGCTCGCATGCCTAGGGCCCGTGCTTCACAGCAAGAGGAGCCACTGCAATGAGAAGCCCGCACACCACAACGAAGAGTAGCCCCGGCTCGCCACAACTAGAGAAAGACCGCGTGCAGCAACGAAGACCCAACACAGCCAATAAATAAATAAATAAATTTATTAAAAAAAAAAAAGAATAACCAGCCAATCAATCCTCAAGTCTGGACAGGTAAAGAGATGGGCCTGTCTTGGTTTGGCTGGGCCGAGAGACTCAACTAAACTCAACTAAAACAGAGAAGAGGGCTGGGTGCAGAACATGAATTTTGAAGACTCCACTCTTAGCTATGAGTGGGGCCCAGTTTACTTCACCCTGAGCAAGAGGAGTGGAAGCATCTAAGGAAGTATTTTAGTCTTGCAGCTGCAAAGGCACAGCACAACTTTGCATTATTCAATGATGGTTTTGTTTTTTGTTTTTAAACCCAGGTTATTTCATATACCAGGAGTTTGTCTCCTAGGGCTTTATTAATTGGAGCATTACATTTAAATGTCTTCTCTCTCCACTTGTCCCTGTCCCACAGTTGCACCTTTCCCTGGAGTGAGCACAGTGCCTGCACACAATTCTCTGTAGAGATGCCCAGATGTAAGTGGCCCTTTGGAAGGGCCAGCAAGACCTTCAGTGGGATAATTTACTCTCCCAGGATGGATTTTACTCATTGTGTTATCACCAGGACAGCACACGTGCATCCAGGTCTCTGGAGTAAGTACCTTCTATTTTTCTTCTATTTTTTAAAATCAAAGAAGATACTTTTCATGAGGCTCTCAAAGTTCAGATTACACCATCAGATTGATCTAAGTGCTTTCAGATGCGCAGGGGATTGACGAAGGCGTGGGGATGGGATCGTTAATGAATGCTTTCAAATGTGCAGATTAAAATGCTCGTGATTTTCCGATAGTTCAGATCCAGGTTCTAGCCTCAGTTTCCTGTTTGGCCTTTGAGGATCCATCTCTCCAGGTGGTTCCTTTGGAAAGGAGAGCCCTAGGTGCTTGACTCTGCCTTGTGGGATCAGAAGGAATGATTGCTGGGCACCTGAGAGAAACGCTTAAATGATAGCAGTGAATTGCTGGGGAAGCAGCCCCAGGTTTTTGGAGGAGGCACAAGTAGTTCATGAAGGTCTGTAATTCTGTTTAGATTCCCAGTCATTTTCTTATTACTGTTACCGCTGCATTTGTGTAATTATTGGCCTACAAAACAGTTCACAAGCATTCTCTCATTTGATGCTCACAGGAGCCCTGTAATATGTTACAAGCAGAACACGTGCTGTTACCTCCATTTCATGGACTGGAAAACTGAGGCTTAGAGCTGTTTGATCACACAGCTAGTTACAAGTCAAGTCAGGTCCCAGGGTAGACGTTCCAGTACTATGTGAGGATGGCATAAAGTAAGATCTGTAGACCACTGTTTCTCTGATGAGTTCAAGTTCTCTGCTTTGCTTCTTCCTCCCTCCAAGGCAATAAGTTGGTTCAGTGTCCTCTCCTGGAACAAACTTCGGAAGCATCTCATCAGTGCTAGGTAGCTATGATTTGGTCCAGCAATTCTACTCCTATGTATATATCCAAAAGAATTGAAAGCAGGGACTCAAACAGATATCTGTACATCCATGTTCATAGCAGTATTACTCACCATGGCTAAAAAGTGGAAACAACCCAAGTGTCCATCAGGAGATGAATTGATAAACAAAATGTGTTATGTACACACAATAGACTACTGTTCAGCCATAGAAAGAAATGAAATTTTGAAACAGGCTACAGTGTGGATGGACCTTGAAAACATTATGCTTAGTGAAACAAGGCAGTTACAGAAGGACAAGCACTGTATGATTCCGCTTATATGAGGTACCTACCACAGGCAACATCATAGAGATAGAAAGCAGAATACAAGTTACCAAGGGCTGTGGGGAGGGGAGAGGGGAGTTGTTTAATGGGCACAGAGTTTAGATTGGAGATGATGAACAAATTCTGGAGATGGATGGTTGTGAAGGGTCCACAGAATTGTAAATGTAGTTAATGCCGCTGCATTGTACACTTACACGTGGTTAAAATGATAAAGATTAAATATTATGTTATATATATTTTACCACAATAAAGAAAAACTTTAAAAAAAGCAGGCAAACAAAACCCAAATATAAAACAACAACAAGAACAAACAGCAACAACAAAATAAGAAGAAGTAAAAGAGGAGGCGAGGCAAGCAGAGAAAGCACAGGGTAAAGCAGGGGTCCCCAATCCCTGGTCCGTGGCCTGTTAGGAACTGGGCTACACAGCAGGAAGTGAGCGGCAGGCCAGCGAAGCTTCATCTGTATTAACAGCCGCTCCCCATCGCTCGCATTACTGCCTGAGCTCTGCCTCCTCTCAGCATTATGGTGAGTTGTATAAGTATTGCATTATATACTACTATGTAATAGCAATCGAAATAAAGTGCACAATAAACGCAATGCACTTGAATCATCCCGAAATCATCCCCCCCATCCCCGAGCCCGTGGAAAAATTGTCTTCCACAAAATCGGTCCCTGGTGCCCAAAAGGTTGGGGACCGCTGCGGTAAAGGGCAGGGCTGGTGTGGGAGACACAGTGGCATGGAAATGGAAGAGGGCAGAAAGAAAGGAAAGTGCCCAGAAGCAAGTGCTCTACCCAGGGGTCTGCAGCCCGTGGAGACAGAAGGGTGATCTCTGGGGCCCAAGTCTACAGCACGAAACCATCCCAGACAGGTTCCGCCAGAGGAGGGCTGGTTTTCTTTTACTAAGAGAGAGTGTGCGTGGAGCCCTGGGGCGGGCGGGATCACCTCCCTGGGGTGGGAGAAGTGTCCATTTCCAGTTTATTTATGTGTTTTATCCCAGGAATGGGATAAATGGCTGTGAAACCGACCTGATATTTATGTCCATTTTAAGGCTGGCGGTTGATATGAGTGCTTTCTAGAGGAACTGCGCCCTCAGAGCCATTTGCTTTGTTAGAAGATTTCTGTTGGAGAGGAGACTGGGAAGAATCATCAGATTCCCTGCTTGCTGCTCCCTCTAATTGTATTCTCGCCTTTGAATAATTTCTGAGAATTAAGGAAGCGTAAGAAGTGGGGCCTCTTCAAGTTATGGGGGCATTCCAAAGACAGGTAAAATGTACTCTACTGGGGCCGGGCTCTTTACTGTTAGTTTGTGAAATCTACTTTTACCATTCTAAAAGTTTCATGTTGCCCATACTGCCCGTCAGGAAAAGTAGCAGATCAGGCTTTCAAAGATGTGCTCGGGCTGGATCAGGGAAGAGAGATTCTAAATCACACCTGGTCTGTTAATTTGTGTGGTCATTTCTTTTTTATTTAGAATTCCCTCTTCTTTTGCCTTTAAGCCACAGGTGGTATAATCACAGCTTTTGCCTGAAGAACTCCCCACCTGTCAGACCCTGAAGGTTCAAGTCTGTGGACAGAAGAGGTGTGAGTACTGAGCTAAAACGGAACATGGGCAAGAGTTTTGCCTGGTCACCACTGGGCTTTAAGAACTTGAAGGCCGAGAACTGGCCTCAAAAACAAAGGAGTGGTGATAATTTTGTAATGTACAAAAATATAGAATCACTATGTTTTGCACCCGGAAAAAAGAAAAAAGATGAGGCAAAGTCAATATATGCTTTAAAAAGGTATAAAACACACACATACACACACACGTATATAATAATTCCTTCTCATATTCTTAGAGCCACAAAAAAGAAAAAGCAAAGAACTGAAGGGACTTGAAGTTACATTCTGAGACCAAGGCCAAGGACCCCACACCTTCGGATCTTGCTGTAACCTGCTTTCAGGTGGTGTTCAGCATGCATTTGCTTGGTGATGGAGGCAGGTGATTGGAATTCGTTTTTCACCAAATGATTTCATTGTCTGAGTCCTGAGCCCTGGTCAAATCTTCTTCCCTTTTTATCTTATTTATAAAAACATCAATTGGTACAGGCTGGGCTTAACTGCAAGAGAATTTAAGCAGGAGGAGAGCCTAATTCATACAAACTACCTGGTAAATCTGGGACTTCTCTGAAAGGATTCCAAATAAATGTATTTGTCTGGGAGGAGGGCAAGGAAGTAATTATATTACTACTAATAATGTAATGAGAAAATCGTACCTTTGAAAACTATTTTTACCTTTGTTGAAGAGTTTTCTCATTTTGTCCCCATGCTACCCAGGTATTGCCATTAGCCTCATTTTTCCTGTGAGTAAACTGAGGCACAGAGAAGTCCAGTGGTTTGTTAGGGGCCACAGAACTGGTTAGGAGAATAGGCAGGGATTAGGACTCATCCTGCAGACTTTCCCTGGGGCTTTTAATCTTGTCCTTTCTGGACATGCCCACTCCTGGGTTTCGACTCATGCTAGGTGCTTGGTGGGATAAGTGTTGGATCCAGTGTGATGTGTCGGGTAGGGGGTGGCTCCTGAAAGTGCTAACGTGCTCAGGCTGCCATGGTGAGGTGAGGGGAATTGAGGACAGCCCGGTTCCTGGAGGGAGAATTGTGAGCCTTGGGGTTATGATACTGATCTGCGGTTCTCAGTGATTCCCTTTGTTATCGACCCTTTTGAGTTGGGCCCCAAGAAGGGTCCTCCTACCTTCTATTGGTCTAGCCAATAGAAGGAGACCGAGTTTAGTTCAGAAGTTTTGTTCTTTGATTCGAGAACGGAGAGGTGCGAGCTCAGGCTCTAGAGCCCATACTCCGCCCAGAAGGCCATGCGCGGGGGTGCTCTGTAGGGATCTCGTCAGCGGGGGGGCGGGGCCGGAGTTCTCCCAGCGCTGGCGCGCCTGCGCTGCTCCCGGCTCCAGATCTCAGGGCGGGGTGCAGCGTCTCGCACGCGCTCTGCTGCCGCCATCTTGAATTGAGTGTCATGTGGAGCGCTTCGCCGGCCGAGCTGCGGTGTCGCAGTCGTTTCCTACCGGGAGCTCTGGTTTGAAGGGCCCGGAGCAAGGCCTCTACATGCAGCCCACTTTGAGCAAGTGAAACTAGACGAGGCACAAAGGAAAACAAGGTTAGACGTTATTTTATTACCCAGATTCTATTTTTATTTCCCAGGAATTGTTCAAGGGGGCTTTGCCGGTGACACATGCAGGCTGAGAGAGCAGGTGGATTTACGTACCACCTGATCCACTGGGCCACCTCTGGGCCTGGCCAGCTCCTACCTCTTACCTCTAAGAGGGCAGGCAGCTTGCTCCATCACCCCTGAAGTTTCAAATGCCTTCTTTTAAAATTACTGTGCTGCTCGGGACAGGAAAGCCGTTTCCTTCAGAAGGCCTTGTTTTGTTTGTTTGTTTTTTAGAAGGCCTGTGTTTTAACATTCTCAGATTATCTAGGAGGAGTCATTAGTCTCCTTTCCCCAGATGGATTAGTTTGTCAGATTTTGTACGTCTCACTTTATCCAAGAAGGAAGGAGTCTGCCCTCGAGAACACACGGTGCTGGGAAGTCCTATGAGACAAGCCTGGAGGCTGCAGGGCGATGGGCGATGGAGGGTGGCGGCCACACGAAGCCTATATGGGCAGACAGCTTGGAGGCCAGGCCGGCAGCACTGAAGGCAACATCCCTGGACCTCACAAGCGATCCCACTGGACTGTGTGCCGCGGGAGGGGCTGCTGGGGACTCCTTCAGGCCGGGTGTTTGGTGGCGCAGTGCTGGATTCAGAGTCAAGACACCTGGGCTCTAGTCCCTGCTCTTTCAGTTCATTTTCTTCTCTGGGCCTTAGTTTCCTCATCTGTAAAATGGCTACATGAATTCCAAAGTCATTTCTGACTCTAAGATTCTATGTGACTCTCCCTGCAGGGGAGAACCTGGGAGGGTAACCTGAGAGAACACAGCTCAGGGGCGTCCAGGTAGGAAGTCACCTGGTGTAGCCATAGGAAGAATCAGTGAATGGCTGTCTCAGCTGTGAACAATCCGTGGTGAGAGGAGTAGGCTTAGGCCAGTCAGGGAAGGAAGGCGATTCTTAAAAACGCCAGGGAAGTTATAGAAGGAGGTTTTGCTTAAATGACGGGCAAGTAGGCGCAAATAAACCAGCTCAAGGTCTCAATTTGGTCAGGAAAGGAGTGCCTTTTTTTTTTTTTAAAGGAAATAATCCAATCGGGTCTTTTGTCTTGTTTAGAAATAATAAATTTAACATGTATTGGGGTTAGTAGACCAGTTCAGGGGCTCTTTGGGGGCGTGGGTTCATTAGGCTGGGAGTATTTATGAGGCAGGGTTTATAGGACACCATTCAACAATCCTTGGGCCAGGGCTGTTGTGGCGGCAGCTTTGGGTGATCTTATGGAGTTCTGTTTTACTGAAATATAGTTTAGAGCACAAAGAATTAAATGGCTTTTGAAAACATTTCCCTCCCACCCCAACTAGTTAAATTCCCAACACTTTGCAACCATGGCTATAATTCAGTTTACAAACACAAATGGAGTGCCCACATGTCTTCCTACATGCAGTACAGTATGAGGTATTTCGAGGAAAATAACAATGAATTACAGCAGGGCCATGGCAGGTGACGCAAACATTTTCCTGTAATAGGTTTTGGGAATTTTCCTTCTCATATGAGAAGGCACACCAGCACGTACCTACACCATGACCTCCACGTGCCTTTTTGCTACAGGACTTAGTTTTGGTTTCTGGAAACTTTTTAACAATTGATAGGCCACACTTAGTCCTAATCAAAATATGGTAGACCACTGGTTAAAATATGGCATGAACATTGTTTTAAAAAAGAAGATTCTGGAATGCAAACTGGTTAAGACAATAAATGAATGCCCTCTCACTGGGCACTTGGTGAAGGTAAAGGGCATGCTCTGTTTTTGAGCTCCTCTTATGTGTATGTCATTTGCTCCTCTGATCCATGTAGTATTATTGCCATTCTCCAGATAAAGAAACTGAGGCTTGAACTAGTTAAGTGACTTGTTAAAGGTCATTTAGCTTGGATCTTAAGCTGGGTCTCAGAGCGTGGAAAAGATTTTCAGGGGCAGAGAATAGAGAGGATAGTTAGAACAAGGTATGTCTTGGGAAAGAGTGAGGTGCAGAGGTAAACAGGAATGGATGGTTTAACTTCTCAATGTCACAGCCTTTTGGGTTGAAACATATCTACCTGAAGTAGCTTTTCAATCCCCCAGTATTGGAGGGGGTAGAAGTAACCTGCATTGTGTTACTCCCATCTGTCTCAATAGTGCCCATCTCTAAGTCCAGAAAGAGAACTGGGAGGAGTGAGAATATAAAATAATTACTCTTTGATGGCAATTTCCATATGCTTCCTAAAATGATACCCAACCCAAATTACCTTTCTACAGGTACATCTAGACAGCTGAGGCTTAATAAATCTGAAATAATAATGGGAAAAGCCATAAGAGTAATGATTTTAAAAGCCCTGTGTTCCCAAGGGGCATGTATTACCAGCTGCACACTCCTTTCTGTGTGTGATCAAAACCGTTTTTGTTCAGTTTAAAAAGAAGACACTTGAAAGAAGGTGCTTCATTGGTTGAAGAAGTAGTTGCTTGGCCACTGGCTTGATTTCTGAAAACAAAAATGACGTTTCTGTGGAGTCAACCTGAAAAAGGTATTTTGTTCGGCTTCTCAAAAGTTGCAAATAAACTTTAAAGAGATGCTCAGGGAGGCGGTTGTGGTGATGGACTTACTACTCCCCAAGCCCACCCCTCCCCCTCTTTTCGCCTGTTTACCATCCCTGGATAACCCCAAGGAGTTAGGATGGGATGAGAGCGCAGGGTGTTGTGGGCCTCTGACGTTGGTCAGGAGAGGTTGGAGGCTGGAGGTGGAGCCCCAGAAGGATAAGGAGGCTCAAGGTGGTATCGCCTCTTATCCACCACACTTCTCCCCAAGAGAAGGCTGCTGCCACCATCTTCTCCTTTGCCACTGGTGGTGACTATGGGAATACATCTCATAGGATTTGAGAGGGATGTCCAGGTTCATCTCTTAGGACCCATTAATTCAGTTGCTTGGGTGTTCTAGTGACGGACTTGTGTGGTATGGTGGAAAGAGTGCCAGATTGCAAAAGAAGCCTTGGCCCTGGACAGTTCTGCTGTGTAGGTTTAAGAGAGTCCCTTAAGATTTCTCCATCTCCATTTCCTTATGTGCCATCCAGGATGGTTGTATTAGATTATCTTCACGCTCCCTCCCAAGTCTGTGAGTAGAGGCTAAAGTTGTAAATCGAGTCTCCCATCCTCAGGGTATAGATAATGCTGCTTTGTGCCACAGGCAGACAGTGGCCCTCACCTGCCCTTATCTGGACTCCTCTAGACGAGGATGTCAGTGGTTCAGTACAAATCCTTTGTCATTTTAGGTAAAACAGCTCCTGGTCGATGCAGTCAGCAAAATTGTGTAGAAGAACTAGGGCGAACAACTATGCTGGTTTGCCTGAGACTGAGACAGTTTTAAAACTGGCAAAGTCCTGGGCAAACTGGGGCGAGGTGGTCACCCCGAGAAGGACAGTGTCCACCAACTTAGCGTGAAGGTGCTGCTCAGCCAGGGCCAGTGAAGATATCACTGAGAGATACAGGAACCTTCTAGAAATCTCCAGTTTCTCTTGGCAATTATGTATTCCCTGGAAATCTCTTCAGGGCTCTGTTAGACAAATATTGAAATTTAAGTGATGAAATGTCTTCTCCCCCCAGGCCCCAGGCCTATGTTACTAAGACACTTCCTATCCCAGAGGCTATTTTGGCCCTGGTCTAATTGATCTTGCACCAAATGTCCCTGAAACCACCTCTTGCTCACCACAACCTCCTAGTCCAACATTCACCTGCCCAGTGCAGGAGGCATGATCCGTACGAGTCTGATGGGACTATGGTGAGCCTCTGCCCAAGTTCTCACATACCCTCCCATCCCTCACCCTAGGCCTAGGAATAAGTAACCTCCCTTCCAAAACTGATGCTCTGACTGGGCTGCTAAGTAAGAAACATGTGACCGTAAGAAAGCAGGAGACTTAAGAGCTGAGTATGCATGTTTCATGCCCAGGATCCAAGATGTCCTGATTTAGGTGATTATTCTTAGAGGGAGGCTTCTGAGAGTGGCTGCAAGAGTCTAAAAGAGCCTATATTGGCAGAACTATTCCCTGTTGCCAGTAGCTGCTCTTTGTAGGGATGTGACAGCTTCTTTCTGGGGCTTGGACTCATTTTCTTCTGAACTTCTTCTGAGTTGGGGAGCAATGTAGGTGGTTCCCTCAAGTCTCTTCCCTTTTATTTAATTCTACTTCTCTCCTAGCTTTTCTTACTTGGGCCTTCCTTCTCTCTATGCTTTGGTGGCACAGAACTCTGAGCAGTGATTTTATAATTTCTAAAATCTGTTTGGATCATACAATGTATATACAGTTATTTTTTTGTTGTAAAAATTCAAATTTTGTCAGTTGGATGGATGAGAATGATGTGGTCTTGGTTTAGTTCACGTTTCCTTGGGCCCCTGAATGACAGTGTGAGGTAGGCCCTCCTTCATCTGCCACCCTCTGGATAACCTGCATTAGACTGTGATATAAGTGAAAAATACTGTTTTATTGTGTTAGGCCACTGATATTGGGGTTGTTTGCTACAGCAGTTGGCCTGCCCTGACCAGTGCAAGGCGTTTCAAATAATAGCAAAATACCGAAACCTTCTTGGCCTCTTAATACCACACCAGCCAGGCCCTGTCCTACCTGGCCTGTGTGTGAAGCTGACTTCCATTTCTTTTTTTTTTTTTTTTTTTGCGGTACACGGGCCTCTCACTGTTGTGGCCTCTCCCGTTGCGGAGCGCAGGCTCCAGATACGCAGGCCCAGCGGCCATGCTCACGGGCCCAGCCGCTCCTCAGCGGACTGGGGCACGAACCCGTGTCCCCTGCATTGGCAGGCGGACTCTCAACCACTGCGCCACCAGGGAAGCCCCTGACTTCCATTTCTTAAGACCTAGCCTATGGTGTGAAAACCCAAGTAACTACAGAGAACTGAAATAGCCTTTTCCCCCTCCTCTGTTTCTGTGTCTCTCCCATAGCCATCCTTCCACCATTGTCTTTGTGAATAGTCTTTTCCTTTCTCTCTCCCTATTTACAAAAGCAAAATGGAAATGTTCAAAGGTTAAAATAGGCCAGTGATTCTTTGACTATGTCAGTGCATAACAAATTGGGGTGGAGAATTTTAACAATTAAAATTTTTTTTCCCTGAATCTTCGTTTGGCCTTTAGTACTATCTAGATAATTAATGCCACTGTGATATCTTTTCTCCTCTCTTTGGGTGACTAAATATTTGCATCTCAGCTCCCTCCTTTTTGTGTATGTGTATAGAAATAATTTCAATGCCCTAGCTTAAGATCTGGCAAGGAAAAATATCCTTATCCCCTTGGAGAAGGTCATCCAATTCTGGAAAAGCTGCCTCAAGAAAGAACCATATACACGTTCTGTAAAAGCATGATTATTAAGTTTCAGGTTTATTATCATGCAAATGCTTCCATCTCCCCTCTTACCCCACCCAATCCCCTCCTACAGTTGTAAGTGAAATGACATCTGGGACATTGGGAATTTAACCAGCCAGTCAGGAAGGTGGAACAATGTATCCTCAGCCATTGGTTCACAGGGGTTTTCAGAGGGCCTTTGCAGGGAACTTAAGGAGTTGTTCCTTTAAACAAGGTGCTAGCTTATCTCACATTTTAAAACTCCCTTTGCTTTTGGATTTAAGTGTTTATCTCCTTGGGAGTATGAATTGGTACAAGCAATTTGGCAACATGCATAAGGAGCATTAAAAACATTTGCTTATTTGACCCTGTAGTCCCACTTCTAGGGCCTTATCCTAAGGAAATAGTCAGAGATGTGATGACAGATGTATGTACATGGATGCTTATCACAGTGTAATTTATGATAGCAAAACCCCTGGAAACAGCCTAAATGCTGAATAATAAGGGTAGGATAAGTCTGCTTGATAATGGAATACTATGCCACCTTTAAAAATAGTATTTTCTCCCTGAAAACTTAAGGACATGGGAAAATGTTCATGATACAGTGTTAAGTGGGACAAAAAGTATACAAAACAAATTCTCACCTTTTATTAAAAAATAGTTTATCGAGGCACACATACATAAAAGAAAATGAATAAATACACATAAGAAGAGTTTGATTCTAACCTCAACTCTGACGTCTAACTGCTTAGCATTTAGATGCTAAGTGATTTAAAACCTGTGAATTTTTTTTTCAGGGTTGTGGTGAGGATCTGAAAGAATGTTTGCAAAGTTCCTTGCCCATAGTGGTTGCTCAGTAAATGGTAGTAACTATTATCATTATGATTCTTACCACTATTATTTATTAGTGGTAGGAGTTTGTCAGTGACAAAGCTCAGGTAAGAGTAGTTTTGTGGGGACAGCCTTCCTATTACTCTCAGCTCACTTTCCATTGTTGTCTACTCACTATCTTCTGTGAGGTGGTACTGCCCACAGTCCAGACAAAACAAACCCCAAGCCCCAAAGTGGACATTGTCATAGGGGTAAAACCTCCTGGAAAACATGTGGATGGGGACGTTTGGAGGAGAGCAGAACTTCCTCTGGTTGGTCAAACAGAGCAAGTTAAGCATTTAGGAAAATGACTGACTTATTGGATTGAAAGCAAATGATAGTATACCGTCTGCGTGGTGCTTCATTATTTAAAGTCCTATTATCTCATAGGAGGAAGCATTTCTGTGAAGTAGCTTATATGGTTTGATCTCCTGTATTAGTTATCCATTGCTAGGTAACAGATCACCTCAACACTTAGCACTTACATCAACACACATTTATTATCTCGTAGTTACTATGGGTCAGGAATCCGGGTGCAGCTTAGCTGGGCTGAGGGTCTGTCATGGACCGCAGTCAAGGTAAGGACAGATCTACAGTCTTCTGGAGGTTCAACTGGGCAGGCTCACTCAGTGGCTCTTGGCAGGATTCAGTTTTTCATGAGCTGTTGGACTGAGGGCCTTGGTTCCTCACTGGCTATCGGCTGGAGGCTGCCTTAAGTTCCTTGCTGTGTGGTCCTCTACAGGGCAGCTACAACATGGCAGTCAGCTCCATTGGAATAAACAAGTTGAGAGAGAGAAAGAGAAAAGTCACAGTCCTTTGTAATCTAATCTTGGAGTTGATATCCTACTATTTTTGCCATTTTCTTTTTATTAGAAGCAAGATCCAGGTCTAGCAAGGTCCAGCCCACACTCCAGTGGTGGGGATTACACAAGGGCGTGGATGCCAGAAGGCTGGGGCGTTGGGGTCATTTTAGAAGGTAGCCTAGCACATCCCCTTTTTACAGCAGAGGAAACCAAGGCTTAGCAAGGATGTGTGGCTGTTCCCTAAATCATCCATGAAGGAAGACTCAAACCAGGGTATTTTGGTTTCCAAAGCCTGTGCTGTGTCCACTCATGCAAACCTCTACTCATTCCACTGTAATCCTCATGCATAAAGGCATGCATGGTGTAATTTATTGAATGCTTAAGTATTTTCATATAATAAAAATAGTCTAAGGCACCTACAACATTTTATGATATTCTAGGTTGGGGCCACATTTTGGAGACAGATAGAAAAATATGATAATTAGACAAATATACAGAGGCTCCATTACCTACAAATGCCATCCAGAGTTTTCACATAGGAGGGCCTGGAAAATAGTTCTTTAGGCCATCCAGGGTAGCAGCGAAGATTAATTCCAAGCTGTTAAGGCATTTTACTATGCAAATACTCCAGCAGCTCAAGCTAGGAGAAAGTCTGGGTACTGCCCCCTCCCCGTTCACTCTGGACACTCAGTTTGCATGGAAATGTGGCACCCTCACTAGGAGGAAACAGTTTGGTTCTCCTTGGTGGGGAGGGGGGTGTTAGGATGTGGGGGCAAGGAGGTGGTGGAGGGAGATCCAGCTATCCATTAGTGACATTGATCATTTTAACACCATTTGTGGTTAGAAAAACAATGATATTACCTTAATTTAGTAATTAAATTGCTCCAAGCAGGAGAGATCAGCAAAGCCTAGGGTCAGTTTCAGGCGCACTGAATTTGGGGCCTTCCAGGAATGGGAGTCGAATCCTGCATCACGGGGAAGAAGGCTATTCCACAAGACCAGTGTTCAGTCTCAGTGGGGTTGGGGAATCTTGTTTCTGGGGAGAGAAAGGCAAGCAAAGGGAGCATGTGTCTGGGGGCTAGATGAAGTTTTATCTGGGATTTTTTAGAATGGTCAATACTTGGTATCAAGGTGGTGATTACTGATGATTTTATGGCTCTTTCCCATTAAATAATACTTGGGAGGTTGGAGGGGGCACTCAAAACTTTGTTCAGGGAATGAACAACCTCAGTTTAGGCATGGCAGGCTTGTGGGCCGTTAAGCCCTGTGTTGTCTGAGGTAGCTGTTGAGGAGGCAAATCGGAGGTACAGTTGGAGGCCTCTGGAGAGATCGGCCAGGACATTGGACTGACTTGCGAGGTAGAGTAGAGGTGCTGCAAGTTGAGGACTTGAGCTGTGCAGTTACTTGGAAGTGGGAGGGGGCCCCCAAGACCAGAGCAAAGGTGAGCTCAAATATCTCTGGGAAAGGCCTCTTTCCAGAAGGAGAGAGGGAGATGGAGAGATTGGCAGAGAGTTGGGATGTACATTCCCCCCCGCCCCCAAACCTCTACACACATTGAGAATGAAAGGACTCAGTCAGGTTTTCCTACTGTGGCGAGGGAGTTCTACTGAAGGAAGATAGTGTACATGCAGGACAAGCCCCTAAACCTCCTTTGTCATTCCTGCTTCTGGCAATGAGTTTTCAGAAGAAGCATGTTTTCGGAGTGTGTTATCTCCATTCCTAAACCTTCCACTGTATGCCACCTTCTAGACATTTGAGGGTACTTCTGCTCTATTTTCACTG
The DNA here is from genome assembly GCF_937001465.1 of Orcinus orca. NCBI lineage: Eukaryota > Metazoa > Chordata > Mammalia > Artiodactyla > Delphinidae > Orcinus > Orcinus orca. The sequence continues at coordinate 41,040,864 of NC_064571.1, forward strand.
TATCCTCACAATGCCTTCAAGCAGATGGGGTGGGTGTTATCATCCTCATTTGACAGAGGAGAAAAACCGTGGCTTGGAAAAGTTCAGTGATCGGTGAGTTTGGAGTAGGTGGTCCAGAGACCAGGTTTCCTGACTTCTGGTTCAGAGCCCTTCCTATTTCACCAAAGTACCTGGGAAAGACAAAGCTGGTTTGAAGTGAATGACAAAGAAAGGGAGCTTGGTCCCAGTGAGGATTTTGAGGAGAAGCCACTAAGGTTCCTTGAAAATGGCTTCTGCTGATGGGTGGACAGAAAGGGAGGAAGCATCAGGGAGACCTGTAGACCAGCCTCTGAATTTGTGGAACAACTTAGAGCTGATTAACTGATTAACTTCTTAAAGAGGCTGGGATATAGTGGAAAGGTCATTGACCTGGGGACAGAAGACCTATATTGTTTTCTAGTCCTAGTTGTGCTACTAATTCACTGTTTAACTCTGTGACTTCAGTCTCTCCAGTTCTTGTTTTGCCCACTTGTAAAACACAAACTAGATGATCTCTAAGACCTTTCTAACTCTTTCTAAGGGAAATCAGATAGAAATGCAGTCAACTTCCATTCCATTTCACCGTGATTGATTACTAGATTCCAGCCTCCGGGAACCCCAGTTTCTCCCTCTAGAATAACCAAGTTCTGAGCATCTTGGAACTTTTTCTGACCGTGAAACACAGTGACCTAGGTTATGAGAGAAACCTTCCTTTCTTTCTATTCACCACTTTCCTGTGCCACTCCTAGGGTGACACACTAGGAGTGACAATAGTCACTTTGCCCCCACCCAAGAGTTTCCATTCATTGTCCCCATGTCTGCATTTGACGCCGCACCATTCCTTACCTGTGTTCCTTCAGATCTACCTTCTCCCATTCTGCCCTCAGCCTCCCCTGCCTGCAATCATAGCCTCATTTCCCCAGCGAGGCAGTTAAATGACCATTACTCAGGAACCATGAGGAAAATGTAAGATAGATTCCTTGTCCTCCAGGAGCTTAAAACATAATGGGGGAGAAATTGATCAAAAGATCAGCAGTTTTTTTTGGTTGAAATTGACAAATTGATTCTAAAGTTTATATAAAAATGCAAAATGTTTTGACTACCTAGAATAGTCAAAACAATTTTGAAAGAGAAAAACCAAGTTGGAGGACTTATACTATCTGATTTTAAGACTCAGTGTAAAGTTAGAATAATCAAGACATTGTAGTGTTGGTATACAGATAGATATGTGGATCAATGGAACAGAATAGAGTCCAGAAATAGATCCACACATACATGATCAGCTGAATTTTTACAAAGATGCAAAGGCAGTCATGAGAAAAACATAATCTTTTCATCAAATGAACTGGAGTAATTAGAATCCATGTGCAAAAAAAAAAAGAACTTCAATCTCCATCTCACACCATAGACAAAAATTAACTCAAAATGGATCATAGACCTAAATGTAGGAGGTAAAACTATAAAACATGGGAGAAAATCTGTGTGACCTTGGGTTAGACAAATACTTTTTAAATAGGACACACACACAGAGATCAAACTATAAAATAAAATATTGGTAAATTGAACATTATGAAAATTGAAAACTTGCTTTTCAAAAGATACTGTTAACAAAATGTAAAGACAAGACAGAGACGGGGAGAAAATATTTGCGAAAAATATTTTATACTTTATATCTGATTAAGAACTTGTATCTGGAGTAAAGAATTCTTACAACTTAATGAGAAAACAAACAATAAAATGCGCAAAAGATTTGAACAACAGACAGTTCACCAAAGAAGATATGCAAATGGCAAATAAACACATGGAAATATGCTTAACATCATTAGTCATTAGGGAAATGCAAATTAAAACCATAAGGGGATACCACTACATACATGCTCAAATGACTAAAATTAAAAAGATAAAAAATATCAAGATTTGACAAAGATGTAGCGCAGCTGGAACTCTAATTCATAGGAATGCAAGATGATACAGTCACTCTGGAAAAGAGTTTGGCAATTTCTTGTAAAGTTAAGATTCACTGACGCTATGACCCAGCAGTTTTTCTGCTAATGAGAAATGAGAGCATACATCCACACAAAGACCTGTATTCCAGTATTCATGGCAGCGTTATTTGTAATAGTGGAAAACTGGAATAGCCATCAACTAATGACTAGGCAAAGGAATTGTGATGTAGCTGCACAGTAGAATACTACTCAGTAATAAAAAGAGCGGAAGTACTGATGCCTGCAACAATATGGATGAATCTCAAAGGCATTATGCTAAGTGAAAGAAGCCAGATAAAAGAGTACTTTCAGAATGATTCCATTTAAATGAAATTCTAGAAAAGACAAAACACTTGGGATAGAAAACAGATCACAGAATGCCAAGAGTCGGGGGCCTGGATAGGAGGTAGACTGCAAAAGGGTGAGAGATAACGTTAAGTGTTCTACATGATGGAGGTGTGGTTACATGACTGTACACATTTGTCAGAACTCATTGAATTGTACACTGAAAATTGGCGAAAGTTTTATTTATGTAAAATCACACCTCAATAAAGTTGATTAAAGAAAATACAGTGAGGAGAGAGGAAACATGCTGGCTTGAAATGAACAGTGTCAGGTAGAGTAGGAGACACTGCCCAAAGAAGAGGGACAGAAATTAAAGATGAGACCTAGCTCCCAGCTGTATGTGGGATGATCCTGGGAAGGTGGGGAGAAAGGAGATTTTCCGGGTGGTCCCTGAGGGCTTGGCCGGGCTGGCACAGGAGGAGAGGAAGGACAGAACCCCGGGGAATGCCAGCTTCTAAAGGGCAGGTGGGGAAGTGGTTCCAGCCACCGTGGTTTTGGTCAGCCCCTTTACAGTAAGCTGTGGGGAAGTGTGGAGGTGCTCGAGTGTGGCGGCACTTTTGGCCTTGAGCCCTGCACACGGGTCACTTTCATCAGAACAGGAAAACGAAACAGGCTCCCCTGAATGATTTATGGGAGGGCTTGTATTTTGGGGATGTGATACTGCAATTTGTGCTATGGGATCAGGACATCTGTTTCCAGGGAGGTGTGTTCTCTTACCATGAGTCTTTCCCACCAGGGATCTCTCACCCCCTCAGATAGTTGACACGCTTTGTCTGGGTTGCTTGTTAGCATAAAGGGGCCTTCTGGTAAAAAGTGGCCTCAGCAGTGTGTGAGCATGAGTGGTCTGGGGCCAACTGGGAGGTGGGCAGGAACTGCTTGGGTCCCACCCCGTCCCTCAGATGGCATCCAGCAGTGCAGTAAGCTGTAGGATCGGTCAGATGGCATAGGCAGCCTCCCACTTAACAATTAAGTTTTAGCCATTTATTTGATTAAATTCCAGTTATGCTAACTGTCCCCATGTGGATTAGTGTCCCTTGCTGGGGAACTCTACTGCCAGCAGATCTTGGCCTACAACCCCTTCTCCCCAGGAGGCACATTCCCCGGGGGAGGTCTGAAGCAAGAAGGCATGGAATCATCTAATATTCTGACTAGAGGGACTTGGGCAAGCTTCCTGTTCAACTCTGCACGTCACAGGTAACGAAATTGAGGCTAGCTGGTTACAGGGAGCCTGTAGGATAGGGACTTGCTCAATGTCACACAGCCTGTTAAGTGTCGAGCAGGACTTGATGCCTCTAGCCTCAGGGTTTTTTTCTAGGTCATGCGGACTCATTCCTCTTGGTTTACAAGGAGTCTGGGCTGGCTGGGCATGTGTTTCAACAGAGACACGGTGTATACTTATGGTGGGCAGGTACCCTGTCTCTTACGTGGGAACCTTTGCTGGTGCCCACCTTTCCCTGCCAGGCTAGTTCAGGAAAAGAGCCCCCAGGAATAATTCAATTTGGAAGGCACAGTACAAGCCACATTTTTTTTTTTTTTTTTTCTTAGCCCCATCCCTTTCTGCTTTTAAAAGGAAATACAAATCCTCAGCTCTTAGTGAGAAAGGTCTCCTTTAAATCTCAGGGACTTTATTTTGTCCAAAGGATGTTTGAGTTTCCAGAAGTATCACCCCTCCCAGTTTTAATACTCTGCAGTAATCCCTTCAGCCCGAGGCCTTGGCCACATGGTGTTCATGGTCTCTTACCATGGCTGGGTGAATCCCAGTGCCCAGCCTGAAAACCTCCTGTAACCCATGAGTGCCAGGAGCATATTAAGCAAGAATGTGTGTGTACAAGCTCCTCCCCCACACTGTATGTGGGATCGAATATTCATTGTATAAGTGAAATTAAAATGTATTAACTTTCCTTCCAGATGCCCCCTGATAACAAGTTTAATTACTCTGGACATAATTAAATGGGTTTAGGAGATTAGAAATATAAGGGAGTAGTAAAGAGCATACATTTGTGGGGAAAAAAGGCAAATTTAATTCCAGAGTCTTTTGTCACTTGATGGGTAGAGTGCTGGGGACCAGGAAGCATGAAGGAAATGCTGGGGTAGAGGCAGAATGAGGAGGGTTTTAGGAGGTCGAACCAGTTCAGATGTAGTGGGTTGGCCAAAAAGTTCCTTCGGTTTTAAAGTAAAAATAAAAGACACATTTTTAATTTTCACCAAGAACTTTATTGAACAGCATATTCACCCTTTGTCCCACTACCTTCTGCCATTTTTCAGACAACTTCATAATTCCATCTTCCCAAAACCTTTTATCTTTTTGAACAAAGAGCTGTTCCAGGTGCCTTTTACAGTCTTCCAGGGAATTGAAATTTTTTCCATTAAGAGAATTTTGTAAAGACCGAAATAAGTGGAAATCCAAAGGTGCAATGTCCTGTGAATACGACAGATGAATCAGAACTTCCCAGCCAAGCTGTAACAGTTTTTGCCTGGTCATCAAAGAAACATGCGGTCTTGCGCTATCCTGATGGAAGATTATGCGTTTTCTGTTGACTAATTGCGGACGCTTTTCGTTGAGTGCTGTTTTCAGTTGGTCTAATTGGGAGCAGTACTTGTTGGAATTAATCGTTTGGTTTTCCAGAAGGAGCTCATAATAGAGGACTCCCTTCCAATCCCACCATAAACACAACATCACCTTCTCTGGATGAAGATCAGCCTTTGGTGTGGTTGATGGTGGTTCATTTCACATGCCCCATGATCTCTTCCATTCCACATTATTGTACAGTATCCATTTTTCATTGCCTGTCACAATTTGTTTTAAAAACGGAATGTTTTTGTTAACGTTTGTAGAGAATCGCATGTGGAAATACAGTCAATAAGGTTTTTTTTGCTTAACTTATGTGGAACCCAAACATCAAAGCGATTAACATAACCAGGCTGGTGCAAATGACTTTCAGCGCTTGATTTGGATGTTTTGAGTATGTCGGCTATCTCCCATGTGGTATAATGTTGATTGTTCTCAGTTAATATCTCGATTTGGTTGCTATCAACTTCAACTGGTCTACCCGACCATGGAGCATGGTCCAGCGAGAAATCTCCAGCACGAAACTTCGCAGACCACTTTTGACACATTCGATCAGTCACAGCACCTTCTCCGTACACTGCACAAATCTTTTTTTTGCACTTCAGTTGTGTTTTTACCTTTCTTGAAGTAATAAAGCATGATATGCCGAAAATGTTGCCTTTTCTCTTCCATCTTCAATATTAAAATGGCTACACAAAAATTCACCAAGTTTGATAGTTTTCTCTTTAAGTGCATGCTGATATGACAGCTGTCACAATACAGTCTTGCAAAATTGTTTTGAATGAAGTTAAAGACAACTAAGTGCTACTAGAGCCATCTTATGGAAAAAACCGAATGAACATTTTGGCCAGCCCAGTATCAGGATGTATCAGTCTCTTGCCCTACAAATGTAGAATGCAGGAGGCCCTATGCCTGCATCTTTCCCCTGACTCAGGGTGGTCTCTTCCTGCAGGAGGTCCCATATACTTGGGGCAGATAGATCAACAAAGGAGCTGGCAAGCAGACAGTTGCGCTGAGTTCTGCCCTTTCTCCTGCTTCATTCTAGGGCGTGACCCCATCCTGTGATAGGCTTTCCCTCCTGAGGTAGGCTTTTCTGGGGACTCAAGGTCAAGTCCACAAATGTCAGTGTGTCTTCAACAACAGAACTGTTTCCCTAGAATGCTCGCTGCTTTGTGTTTCTCTGGCTTTTGGCCCATCACACACCTCCAGGTACTTAACCCCAGCCATGTCCAAGGAGCAAGAGGAGGGAGGCAGATTCCACATGGAGTCTATAGACCCCTAGTCCTGCTGACTAATCAGATGTTGGGTTTCTCCATTACCCTCCCCCCCCACACTAATAGACACACTCACACTGATACACATACTCTCACAGTCACATACACTCACCTGCATGAACACAAACTCCCATACATTCATACACTCGCTCCTAATCTCACATACGTGAACACACAGCAACACATATACTTACATACACTCCCACACATACACATTCACACACTCGTATACACGTGTATGCACACTTGCACATACTTAATTCACTCTACATATACCTATTCACTTATATAGACGCACACAAATAATGTACTCATGCATACACATGTCTGCTTACTCACACACACACACGCAACTAGACACTCAGAACTCAAAGGTGAGTGCTTTGGAGAAAATATCCTCTTTGTGATGAATCTTCCTATAAGTCCTTCTCTTCAGAATCCAGTTTTTCAGCTGGAGGGGGTATTGGCCTCTGACTGGGAAAGGCGGTTGTGGTTTGTTAAATTTTTTAGCTGCACAGGGCGGAAGGATGTTCTTCCCTGTGGTTTAGAATTACGTTCTAGAAAGTTGCTAACAGATTTCCACACCCATTCTGAAGGTGCCTTCCCCTGCACCGTGGCTGTTTTCAAAAGGCTGGTCAAAGCTCTAGATCAGGTCCCAATATTTTTTTATGAATGTAAAGAGAAAGCACCAAGGCACTGAATGAATAAGGAATGTGAAGGCACAGCAAACCTGCGATAAAGTGAAAATCCTCTTACGTTGGAGCCTGAGGTTGAGGGTGGGGGCTGGGGACTGCCAACTGCTGCAGTAGTGTGTTTAGAAAGAGAGTCTGTGTTATGTCTAGTGGTCCTAGTATTTTGTGTTACTCTGACCCCGGCATTGTATCATTTCAATGCAGTCGGGTGCGCAAACATTCAGTTCTGGCCCATGGAAGGCATTTTGTATTCAAGACAAATCTACATTTCAGATTTGAAATGGGGGGAAGCTGGGGGGAGAAGGGGGTGGGGCTGAATAGGGGCGAAGGTCAGTGTTCACAGGTCTGAGACCATGTTTAATATCACATGACACCTTTGTCAAACAGTGTGTCACCCCTGCCCCTCCGTACACTCAGGCTGTCTGGGTTTCAGTACCTAAGGGACCTTCCTCTGTATTGTCTTCCTGCCCAAACGCTCAGACTTGCTTTCTGTAAACCAGATGAAATGAATGAAATTTGACCTATCACATGATTTTTTTTTAATATGGTGGCGTGAGAAGCCCTGGAGGGTCATGTGCTCCCTTCTCTCGCTGTTCAGGCCTGTCTGCAGCCCCCTCCTGGGCTCCTGTGGGCTGTCTGAGGCCTTGGGGACTGACTGGAGGCTGGCCGGGAGGGAGTGGTGTTGTGTTTCGTACCCATGACCTTGCAGGTGAGCCTAGGGTCTGCAACCCCGGGGTCGGGTCATCTTCTGAAAACTCAAAGGAGATGAATGAAACCTGGACGGTCAGATACATTCCAAATGGCCTCAGAGAGCAGTGATTACGGCTCTGGGTTCTGGGACTGTCTGCTGTCCTGCTCTAGTAATGCCCTGCTCTAGCCCACAGGGGAGTGTGGGCTAATGGTCTACCATTCACCTTATGGACCAGAGTTCATCTCTGGCTTTGATCTTCACCTAAGACCCCGTGGTCTTCCGTCCCTATCACTATGGTCCCTGCATAAGCACTGCTGCTCTAGATAAGACCCTGGCTGGGATGGTGCAGTGACATACCTCTCTGTGTCTAGAGTCTCTGGGTCACTCATCCGTGCTCTATAAGAGGGGGTAACATGGATGGATATTGTAGTTCCTTTCTTCCTTCATCTTTCAGACCAGAGAGAGGTTTGAAGACCAGGGAGACAGAGAATGAGCCACCAGAAATAGCAGTTTCCCAGTGAAACTTTATCTGAGCTTTATGAAAGAGATAGCTCCATTAATGAGCACAGATCAGTAAAGGCAGGACTTTGGAGGCACAGAGACCTAGGTTCAAATCCCAAGTGTCAGTTGAAGCTGTACCTTCTCTGAGCTCCTTCCTTCCTCATCTTGAAAATGGGGATAATAATAACTCAGCTGTGAGGTTACTGTGAGCATGGATGAGTTATTGCGTGCAAAGTGTCTGGTGTGGCTATGGCTTTCGATCTATGTTAGTCATGATTCATTTCTTAAGATTTATATCTAGCTCTTATTTCAAAGAGTTAGAGGCAGTTTGTACATATATCCATGGGGCAAAGGCAGAGTTTTGAGATGGGCATATGGAGAGGGAAAGGGATCTTGCTCAAGAATGAGGTTTGAATTCTTTGATCAAGCAATACTCCTGACAGAATCACGACTTCCCTCATTTTAGGAGCTGAAGAATTCTTCTCTCCTTGGTGTGTTGTGTTGGGAGGAATCCATGCAGAAGCCAAGTGGTACCCCCAGGATGGGCATGAAGGCTCAGTGCCCTCCTTTAGACCAGCTTCTATTTTGAGGGCTGTTCTTAAATGGATTAAGATCAGTTTTACCTGCTTAATGATCTGCCTGGATGAGGAAACAAGATGTCAGGAACCATTTGGGGGAGACTGGACAGTGATATTGTGCAGAAGAGTCCTAGCAGTGTACCGGCCCCCCCTCCATCCTCTTCCCTGTCCCTGTCTCCCAAGCCCTGCTTCCAGACTGCTAAGGTTGCTCTTCAAAATAAGACATAATCTTTGCGGTTATGCCTGAGACATCACAAATCACACACAGCAAGTCATTAGTTCCTTCTATATGAGCTTCTTAATTCGTTAAAAAATCCAGTCCCTTTCAGTGTGGGAAATAACTGCTCACTGCCGATTTTGAAATTCCTAAAGTCAAGGAAAAAGCTGGAAACACTGGGCAGAGGGAGATTCTGTGATATGGTAGAGAGGCCAAGAACTGAATTTCATCTCTGGCTCTGACACTAATTAGCCACAATTAGCCATAAGATCTTGGGCAGGTAAATCTTCTAACCTGTGCCCTCTCAGTTTTTCGTTCTGTAAAATGGAATGATGGTTCCTGCTCCATCTCCTGGCTTTGTTTTGATGTACACTGAGATAATGGATGGGAGGGGAATAAAGTGCTCTGTGTATTATCATTTGCCCCCCTAACCTGTGATTCTTCCTTGAAGAAACTAAACCCAGCTTCACATGGCCAGTTAGCCTGCAGTTCCGACTCACGGTATTTCCCTGAGTATTAGCATAGTCACCAAAAACCCTAACAACGTCCAACTTGCCTAACCCTGTGGCTGTCTGGAGGGCTTGACAGACTGGTGACCATGCCCAAGACTTCAGTCCTCCTTGACACTGTAGCATGGAAGATGGCAAGATCTTCAGAGGTGGCCCTGTCTGTGATGCTCAAAAGAAGTCACAAAATGAGGGACTTGTTGGTATAGAACAGGGGTTGGCAGACTACAGCCCGGGGTCCAAACCTGGAGCACCGCCTACTTTTGTAAATACTGTTTTATTGAAACACAGTTGTTCTTTTATGGATCTATGTCTTTCTAAGTCAATGGCTGCTTTCAACGGCAGAGTTGAGTAGTTGTTTCAGAGACTGGCCCTGAAAAACAGAAATATTCATTACTACCTGGCTCTTCACAGGACAAATCTGCTGACCCCTGGTATAGAATGTAGATCAAAGTAGGCTGTCACACAAGCCTCCTATGAATGTGTGATTTCACCAGTTATTTAGCTTATTTACTAATGAATTCCTATTTATATCTCAGGGGAGTTAATACTGGTTCTGGGCTCAGTGGGGAAACAAAGTATCATTTTCTTTGTTTTTTCCCTTTTTTGCAAGTTTCCTCCACAAGAGACAGAAGAAAATTAACCATCTCTGTGCCAGACACTTTAATTATGCCATTACCTTTACTTTTTAGGATAAACCAGTGAGTTAAATATTTTACACGTGAAGGAACCGACCTTCAGAGAGGTTAACTCAGTCAAGATCACACAGCTAGTATGGGGTGAAGCCAGGATTTCAATCCAGGCCTGTTAAATACCAGACTCTTCCCATCAGAGGTTGCTGCCTCCATGCCCTCTGGCCCTCCCTCTGAAAGCTCCTCAGAGACCAGATCTAGACATTATCTAGGCCTTGGAGGCATGAACTAAAGCCAGGGGGTTACCTCTTGGGGCATGCTATAGCCTCAGTTCCAATCATGGAGTAAAAGGCTTTCTGACTTACAGAAGGGATTTGAGGCATCAAATTGAAAGATGAGAAATGTTTTTGGGGAGAGGGGATTAGGAAAGTGTGGCAACCTTCCCTGAGCCCTAAAATCACCTTGAGGGGTGATGCCTCATCACCCATGTGAGGGGCAGTTTAGAACTGTTGCTAATTTATATGGATTTGTCTATGTAACTACCCCAATCTTAAACAAATTACTCAGTTTCACTGCATTAGCAATCCTTTACATTACCCACATTTCTCTCAAGTAAGGGGTAGAGATCTGGTAAGTACTGACCTGGAGGACCCAGGATCCGATAGCTCCCAACCTCATCCATAAACTTTCGTCCATCCACCCCACAGCCTCTCCACCTATAGCAGAGCAAGTGCTCTTGCTGGCTTTGCTGTCTGGGTTGTTGGTGATGGCCCTGTTTTTGAAGGCAACAGGAGAGTTCCTGGATTCTGGAACCAGCCTGGACATGGGGACTGTCTGTGTTGGCTGAGCTGTGCTTTGGCACTGGAGCCAGCCTGGGAGAAGAGGCATCTGATCTGTGATAAGGATGAGAAGCCAAAGGTATCTGCAGCTGCCTTCGACCTGGCCCTTTTGCTTAATATATGGTCAATCTTCTGATGAAAGGGCTGGAGGTTAAAGGTTGGCTCTGAGTTGACTGTTAATATACCTGCCCTCCTCTTGCTCTCTGGGGGAGGGATTTTTTTCCGTAAGGTTAATTCAGGGTAAATGCATTTTAGGGAGAAGGAGGAATGACAAAGACGTTAAAAAAATTTTTTTTAAAGGAAAAAGGCCAATGATTAATCTGCTATGTTCTGAGTTGCAGATCTTAGTGTTACACATGTCTAATTCTTTAAAGGCTCAAAGCTCCTAGGCTTACGAAGGGATGATAGATAAGAAATAGTAATTAAATTAAGGATGCGCACACTGGCCCCTCTAAATTCCGGGAAGTTTGAAAATGGACTCACCCTTTGTCATAATTAAGGCCCTCACTAAGTATGTTCTGGTGGTACTGAGCTGAAGGAGGTATCACGGGATCTCCCCCAGGGACTCCTCAAGCTGTCACAGGTTAGAATCTCCTTTGGGAGAAGGAGAGGTGGAGAAAGAGAAGGCCCTGGGCAGGGGCTGAGCTGACTGTGGCTGCATGGCAGTGAGAGGGAGAGGCTGGGGGTCAGACAGACGTTTACGGCATGGGGTTGGAGCTGTCGGAGTCTGGGTCCTCTGGGGCCATGTTTATCAGATCTCTACGCTAACTTGAGAGAAATGGGAGCATATAAAGGATTACTAATGCAGTGATTTATTTGGGACTGGGGTGGTCTTATGGAAAAGTCCGTGTAAAAGCCACACTGTCTCCTCTGGAGCTGCAGCTCTGCAAAAGGAGTCTGCAGCAGGAACTGAGGGGGCCACTTTTTTAGCCTCACATGGAAACCTTGAGCCCCTCACTTTCCCAGGGCTGTCCCACCCAGAGTAATGTTGAAGAGACAGACCACGGCTCCAGGAACAATCAAGGATGGCCATTGCAGCTCGTAACTCAGGCTATGCGATTTTGAACAAATCCGAAACATTGAGATAATAATTCCTGGAGGGAGGAGGTCCTGGCAGCCAGACATGTGAGGGTCAGTCTTCATGGAAGAGAAGGATCAGAGGCATTGATAACATCTGGATGGGTGCGAGTGAGGAGGGACAGAGTCATGGGAAAGTCTGTCTCCTGCAGTCACTCGTGGGGCTGAGGGAATTGGTGTGTGTGTGGGCTGAGGTGGGAAGGGCTGAGCCTCTGACCTCTGGGTTAAGGAAATGCCATTTTCTTTCTTTCCTTAAAGAAAAAAACCACACACACACACACACACACACACACACACCAAAAAAGAAAAAAATTCCAACAGTTCGTGGTCCTGTTTATTCTCAGACAGGGAGTGGATGGCCTTTTGGAGGTGTCCGACTGTGCCGTCCAGCCAGACTGACATCTGTGGGAGTTCAGGGTTTTAAATGTTTAGTCTGCATGAGACCCCCAGGCCCCAGCGGGCTCAACTCCTGATAGGCCTGACTTAGCCATCTACCCCCACCTCTCCTGTGAAATGGAATCTTGGGGGTTTGTATGAAGGAAGCTGGCTCCTCCTGAAGTCCAAGGGTGAGGACCGTGTGCCGGGCTGTCATCAAAGTTGTCGGGAACCTAAGCCTGGGGACTTAGTTAAGGCTGTAGGTCAGTATCTGCCCTCCCCTCCCCTTCTCCCCTACAGCTAGCCGACATCTTCTCCTCTGATGGGCATGGCCAGGGCTATGCTCTCTTCACTTAGACCTTCACACTTACTGCTCTCACTGCACTTACACACAGCCCTGCAATTGTTTGTCAGCATGTCTGTGTCCCCCCAGTAATTCTGTTCTTTATTTTAAGTCTCCAGCTCCCAGAACAGTGACTGGCACAGAGCTTTTGTTCAATAAAAACTCTTGGAATTGGCCTGAACTGAACTCAGGTGAACAGGCTTGTCAAAAGCCCAAAGATTTCACTGGGCCTGGTGGCATTTGGGGCACACACAGGGAGAGAGCTTTGCAGATCTCTGAGTCTGTGTCTGTAGAGTTCCTGGGCCACAGTCCTGGAGTAACCAGTGGGCAGGGGCTGCCCTCTGAAACCTGTGCTCAGCTGTGGAAGTTGGCCCATTTGGCCACAGAAGATGGACAGCTGGGGTCCGTGGGACAAGGAGGGGAGAGAGAGGGGATTACCCCTGTGCTGCAGGTGTGCACTGCAGTCGTTGCTTTTCTAACTGGAGGTTCTGCAGGGCCTGGGAGAGGGGATACCCTGGGAGTGACATCAGGCTGGGTCTCATAATCACCTACTTAGTTCCTGCTTGAGTAAGCAGCAGGCAAACCACAGTTAAATATGTCTTGTTTAAAAAATATGTTGTTGCTAAACCTACACTTTTTAACCAGTTTATGTAACACTTTGTCCTTCAGGGTTCCCAGAGACTAAAGGGCGTGAAGATGCATAAGGCAAAACAAACAAGTTCAGCCAGCAAATTATTTACATTGATAAACATAATTTATATAGATCAATTAGCAGAATATGAATTGTAAAAAAAAACAACACCCCCCAAACACCAGTTTGAGCTGTATGTTGAAACAGTGGCTTATGTGTGGTGCTAAGTGCCTGCTTTAGAGGTCATCTCCAGGAGGAGCTCTTGCCCTCCTGGGGTCTCTTTCTGGCAGCGCCTGCAGTTTGGCCAGTTGTTCTCGGACCACAGGAGCTTCGGATTTGGAGATTCTTTACGTGCCAAGGACGATTCAGGGGTTAAGCTTAGCTTCGCTGTTCTTCAGCCTACACTGTCTGCTCTGATGTTGATCCATGTATCTGTTTCTACTTCCATTTAACATTTATTATAGTGAGCCTACTATGTGCATTATGTAGCCTTGTGACATTGTGAAGGTGATTCCAAAGATACGGAATGCCTTCACCCTGAGGAACTCACCATCTAATTCAGGATTTCTCAACCTCCGTACTATTGACATTTTGGCCTGGAAAATTCTTTGTTGTCAGTGGCTGTCCTGGGTATTGTAGGATGTTTAGCAGCATTCCTGGCCTCTACCGACTAGATGCCAGTAGCGCCCCCTCCCCCCACTTCACCCTCAGTTGTGACAATAAAAAATGTCTCCAGACACTGTCCCCTGGGGGGCAAAATCACCTCCGGTTGAGAACTGCTAGTCTAATTGAAGACAGACACACCTGACATAGAGCAATGTGCTTTAATGGATGTTTGCTCCACTGGTTATGGGATGAGAAAGGAGGGAACAGGGGACATTTGAGCTGCACCTTGAATAGGGTGTGGAAGTTTGCCAGGCACAGCAGAGAGGAAAGGGCATTGTATGCAGAAGGAAGAGTGTGCAAGGTGCAAAGGCATTACAGAGCATGGCGGGCTCGGGGAGCAAAAGGAGTTGGACATGGCTGGTGCATGGGCTGAATTATGGTGGGGGAGGAGGAGGCAGGAGAGGGGGCTGATAAAATAACCAGGACCAGGTGGAACAGCACCCAGCAGGCAGTGATACACTTGGATGACACCCTTTTCTGACAGTGGAACCAATGAAGATCTTCATACTTAGTCAAGCCTGGGGTGGGGTGGGCAGCTGGGATACCACTTACGTACTAACCAGCCAATCAAATCAAATCAGAGGAACGTAAGTGACTTATACTTAGTCTTCCTCTTCCTTGATCACCTACTCAACCTTAAACAGAAACTAGAAGTAAAATGAGCTGAACTCATCATATGTAAGCCAAGATTTTTCCTGGGAGCATAGGAGTGTACTGTGCCCTTTCCAGGCGATGACTGTGCCATTTCTTTTCCTCTTTCACCAACCCTAGGGGAATGACGCTTCAGAGCATGTCAGAGCCACAGGACAGAAGGAGCCTGGGCCCTTGAAAGACTGTGTGGGAGAGAGCTGCTCACAGCCAGAGCACCCTCCCAAGAGCTTACACAAGCAAGAAATAAACTTCTGAGGTGTTAAGACACTGCATTTTTGGTTACTGCATCTTACACTTTCTTAACAAACACAGAGACTGTATTTGCTAATCCAGTCCTAGAGCACAGATGTCTACTCTGTTGCCAACACTGAACTGGATGAGGCTGAACACTGCATTTGCAATGGCGATGTTTCAGGTGAGATAGCTGGGGGCAGAGTGAGGTGCTGGCTTGGACTGATCCTCCTTCCCAGAGCTTGCAGTAAGATTTGCAGATGGTAGCTGCCCTCTGTGCTTTTACACCTTTCCCTCCCCACCTACCATTCCCTCTCATCCCCCACTATTCTCTCCATCCCCTTTCCCCTATTGGTTACAAAACCTCCCCAGGAAAAGCTGGAGGACTCAGCCTTTGGTTTTCTGCTAAGGCACCAGGCAGAGAGCTCACTGGAGCTCTCAGGAAGGTACAGATGTCCATTGCTTCTCTTTTTGTGGTTGAGCCCTAACACTCCAGGCCAGCTGTGTCATCTGGTCCAATTGGCTGCAACTAAAGAGTAGATTCCTTCTCATGCTCCTGAAAATAAGAGGGCTGTCCGGTGTGTGTGTTGTTTGTATGTGTGTGTGTGTCTGTGGGCTGTGGGCCTGATATTAGACACAGGCAAGTGAAGTGTCATCCGTTGGCATGTGGGAATCAGAGGACTGGATATGGGGACTTACAAGAGCATACACATGGATACCTTTTACCCTTAGGCTGGTGAGGGAAATGACCTGTGAGATTTTAACAGGAGCTTCATATGTGCATGTTGGTGACTGTTGGCAACAAGATAGCAGCAAGAAAGGCATTGCTTTCTGAACTCCCTTTCCCAAAGGACCCCTTTTTACCCAATCTGCCTTACCTGCTTGCATACTTTAATGGAGGGGCGGGGGAGGAGGAGGAGGGGGAAGTGAGGGTGGTGGTGAAAAATAGAAGGGAAACTTGAGTGTGCCTTTTCTTTCTCTTTCTCCACCCTCAGCCATCATTAACAGAAAAATATTTTTAAAAGATCCCTTGATGGCATCCCCAAATGCAGAGCCTGACATTTTCTTAGCTGATGGCCTCCTTCGTGAAGGTATTTTGTGTCCTCCCAGCATGCCTGCTGGATCCCTGGTTTGCTGTGGTTGCTAAGGTAAATACTCTTTCCATTAAGCACCACAGCCCAGGAGTGGCCTAGAGCTCAAATAAATGACCAAGGAGCAAGTTAAACATTCCCTGGGGTGATTTTAACCTATGCAGTGACTTTTTGGGAAAATTGCCTATTTTTTCAAGTTTTGGCCGGTGGGGGGGGTGTCTCTTATTCCCTTCTTTTCTCTTTCCTTTTCAGCTGAGTATACGTTTTCTTCATTTATTCATGCATTGGATGAAGGGTGGAAGCAGGATTAATAAATCACACAGGACTGCCCCCCCCCCAGCCCCGTATTTGTAAAGAAAGCCAAGGCAGGATACATGCGTTATGTTAACTTTGGGGGGACCTGGGCCATGTAGCCAATTCAGGCAGAGGCCCCACTTCCCTTTCCTGTGAAAATACCACAGCACAAAAGGCACTGGAGAACAATGTCCTTCTGGAAGACTTCTCTGGCAGGAGGAGGATTCAGGGATCCTGGTCCCCTGTGACATTTCCAGATGAGTGTGCCCAGAGATTTGCACATGGCCTGGCTTTGCTTGTTCTCCTTTGCCTCAAGAAGGATATGTTCACAGGCCTCAGGGGAAAAACGTGTCCTGACGTTGTCATGCTTCGTTATTTGACCAAGACTCCATAGGACAGTCTTATCTTCTTTTAATCTTTCGTGGCGGAGTATGGATCACCTGGCAGAAGGCAGTGTTTGGCTGATAGAAGGAAATCATGAATGGGCAGTGGCCCCTTGATGCTGGCTGGACCCCCGTGGAAGAGAATGTGTCAATTCTTCCCTGACTGCCCCATCTGGGGATTTGCTACTTGGCTGGGTGTGCTTTATCTCCCTGCTAGATGACACATTCCTGCTGCCCCAGACTCCTGTCTCTTCCTTCCACACTCTATAATGTCTGCTATGCCCAGGATTCTCAGCAAAATGTCTGAAAGCACCTCTTGTCACAGAAGTCAAGTACTGAGGGGACTGAAGACCATGATCATAATTCCCCAGGTTGGTACTTTTCAGATCATGTTTCTTGGCTTCCAGGACAACAAGAGCCCTTGGGTGTGGACGGTGGTTCCTTGGCCAACGTGATCTTTTTGGAAACGTGAACCAGATCACGTCATTCCACTCACTGAACTTTGAACAAAACTGTGTCCCAAGAGTTTGGCTTGTGTTACCCCACCTTTCTCACTGCATCTCATGTCCTTTTTCTTCCGGGGGGCTGAGGGCTCCTCAGCTCCCTCTGCAGTTCTGGCCTCCATGGCTCTTCCCTTGCGTGTCACCTGGCTACTCCTGTGCATCCTTCCTTTGGGTTCCACTTAAACACCTGTCCTCTGAGAGGCCTTCCTTGACCTGCAGACAAAGTCGGTGTCCCCGAGGGCACATTCATAGAGCCTGGTGGTGCTTTTTCTCCATTGTATGAGGCCCAACCGAAACTACGTAGGTATTTAGTGTGATTATTTTCTTAATGTCCATCTTCCCCACTAAACTGTAAAATCCACAGGAGCAGGAACAGGCCTGTTCCATTTGCAGATGTATCTCTAGCCCATGGTATATAGTAGGTGCTCGATAAATACATGTTTAATGAAAGAGAGAATGATTGAGTGGCACTGCTTCTCCCTGTCAGAATGGTGTCTGGCTTCCTTTTTATTTTTTTCCCCACTCTTCAAGTTGTCTGTCAGCTGTTTAACAGAGCAGATTAAAATAATTTCACCAGCACTCTTTTTTTAAAAGGGAGGGATGAGTGGGCCTTTTAAAGCATCTTCTTTAGTCAGCCCTCAAAGGATATAGTCTTTCTTTCCCTTCCTGGTGTGGGAAATCGGAGCTCCCGATCAGTACTCACGGGGTCTGGATCCTGGAGATGTTGGAAGTGACCTGGATGTCCTGGAGGCTGTCCAGGGCCTGGAACCAGTTGAAGGGGCCCCACTGCCCAGTGCTGAGGCCTGAACTCCTTGTTCAAGCAGCCTCTTTGCCAAACCGCTTTGGGCTACAGAACCAGGCTCCAGAGCAAGACTTGGATGGAGATATTAAAGAATAGTTCTGACACCCCCCTCCTTTTCCTTCTGAAAAAGCCCAGCTTTATGGCCCTTTCAGGAAATATGGGAGGGGAAGGCCCAGAATGTAACTGGGGCAGGAATAGGGGTGGAGGAGAGATGGAGGAAAATTCTTATGTTTTTCGTTCTTGACGCTAAGTCAGTCTGTTTTTGTACTTGTGTCTTTTAAGCTTTTCCACATGTGCCCCAAGGGCCCATCGGTGAGTGTGTTTTATAAACTGGAAAAATGAATAAAAATAAAACCCAGAAGGGAAATACCAGAAGGAGTGTGAAGGGAAAAGTGTTAGTTCCTCTGTACCTCCCAGCTAGGCCTGCCCTGCATTTGTGGGAGTCCCAGGGTCAGGTTTATTTGGCTTTATGGATAAAACGTGGAGTCTTCACTCAGAAAAAGCCTCATCGGTTTTGTACTTGGCCTGCTCCGTTCAGCATTAATTAACTTCAGGAAAGTAAAAAGTGATCCCGTTTTATTTGGCTATCTGGCTCCACAAACCTGGTTGGCTTCCTGTCCCATAGGTGTTGGATTGATGGGACTGCAAATGTGTAAAGTCTTGTACAGGAAGCCCCCCGGCATGGCCATTCAGAGGCTCTCACCTCCTGCCAGACCCTGAAAACAAGCAACGAGGAGGCCCAGACCCCATCTCTGAGTTTGCACTTTAGGAAATGGTACCGGAAAGAAAACTCCATTTTCTACTCTTACCATGCTTGGGCCAAAACAAGAGCCCAGGAAAGGGGCTACTTGGAAAACAAATTCTCCAAATTGCCTGAAAAGCCAACCACAACCAAAACCCAAACTATTTTGAAAAGCAGCATATTTAGGGAGCTTGAAGAACTTCAAAATAACTCCAGAAGGTTTATGTTGACCCCAGCATGGTCTCTGTCTTGTGACCTAAGGCTTTGTCTTCCAAACCCTGCTTGAGCAACTTTACCGGCAAAAACATTTTTGAGAATGTACACCTAAAATATGTTTGTTTGTTTTTTGTTTATTTATTTATTGTAATTTATACATACTTTTGTATTCGCATTTTACATATATTTAATAACAACCCCCTAAATAACATGTTAAGAACTGATATAGATGAAAGAAATATTTAAAAATAATGATTTTAATCTATTAACAGTACAAAAATCTTTTTGTTCTTACTAAGATATATGATGAATAATTATATTTTTAGTGAGAGCAATGGATTGGTTAGGCTCACTGTTTTTGAACATGTAATGCTTTGTGACACAGTGAGTCAAAAGTCTGTTTCTAGGTTTAGTTTTTCAAAACCTGGGCTGTAATAGCTAAAAAAATATATAAGATACATAAGCCCAAATGGAGGAAGGGCACTGGGGCTCTCATTTCTGAATCCCAGCCTCTGTGAAGGCATAAATTTTAATCTGTCCCAATGTGCTACAGCAAACAAACAAGTGAAGGTGCCGCTGTCAATCCCTCTTTGTATGGGATTCCTGCCTTTCTCTCAAGACACATCCAGTGCCTTATATGACAGTGATCCTCTGTAACACAGCAGCAATCTGTCTATCAAATATTAGTAAAGCTTATTTTCTTTATTATTGTGTAGGAAGAATGTTCTCCAAAGGTGTTCACGCCTAATTCCTGGAAACTATGAACATGTGACCTTACGTGGCAAAGGAGACTTTGCAGGTGTGATTAAGGTTAAGGACCTTAAAATAGAAAGATTATTTTAGAATATCCAGGTGTACCCAATCTAATCCCTGAGACCTTAAAAGCAGAGAACTTTCTCTGACTGGAATCAGAGAGATGTGACCAAAGGGGAGGTCAGTTCAGAGCAATTTGAAATGTGAGGACTCGGCCCACAGTGGCTGGAGGAGTCCCCATGGGAAGATGGGTAGCAATGCAGGTAGCCTCTAAGAATGAGACAGCTGGCCCCCAGGTGACAGCCAGCAAGGAAACAGTGACTTCAGTCCTACAGCCGCAAGGAACTGAATTCTGCCAGCAACTGAATCAGCTTGGAAATGGATCCTTCCCCAGGGCTTTCAGTAAGGAATATGGCCTTGGCCACACTTTGGTTTTGCCCTTGTGAGACATTAAAGAGAGGACCCAATCAAGTCCAGCTGGACTTCTGACCTACAGGAACTGTGAGATCATACATTTGCGTTGTTTCAGGCTGCTAAGTTTGTGGTAATTTGTTTTGGTAGCAATAGAAAACTAATGCAATTAAACATTAGAAAAACTGTAAGTATAGCCAGGACATGGATGCAACCTAAGTGTCCATCGACAGATGAATGGGTAAAGAAGATGTGGCACATATATACAATGGAATATTACTCAGCCATAAAAAGAAATGAAACTGAGTTATTTGTAATGAGGTGATGGACCTAGGGTCTGTCATACAGAGTGAAGTAAGTCAGAAAGAGAAAAACAAATACCATATGCTAACACATATATATGGAATCTTAAAAAAAAAATATGGTTCTGAGGAACCTAGGGGCAGATGTAGAGAATGGACTTGAGGACATGGGGAGGGAGAAGGGTAAGCTGGGGCAAAGTGAGAGAGTGGCATGGACATATATACACTACCAAACGTAAAATAGCTAGCTAGTGGGAAGCAGCTGCATAGCACAGGGAGGTCAGCTCGGTGCTTTGTGACCACCTAGAGGGGTGGGATGGGGAGGGTGGGAAGGTGACGCAAGAGGGAGGGGATATGGGGATATATGTATACGTATAGCTGATTCACTTTGTTATACAGCAGAAAGTAACAACATTGTAAAGCAATTATACTCCAATAAATATGTTAAAAAAAAAGAAAAAAAACCAACTGTAAGTAGAAGCTCTAATATTTCCTTCCCTCACCCCATTGGTTCAACTTGTGCCCCCCTTGAGGTGTGGGGAAACCCCTTGAAACCACTGTCATCTAGGATTCTAGCCCCTACCTGGGAAAAGACCCAGATATAACTTTTAGACTGTATTTCTGAGCCATTCACAACAAACCTAGAGAGAAGATGGGGCCTGCCCAAGTGCCAAGCAGCATGACGGTAAATTCTGGATGTAACAACGTTAACAACTGTATCAACTCTCCAAACGTCCTCATAGCAGTGAGAGAGAAGGAGTGATGAGAACCAGGTCCCAGCTGTCGGGGCCCTGTGGCTGGAGCTTCATTTTGAGTGGAATGTCACTCTTGCTCATGGCCTGCTCGTATCCTTTCAGATTTTGTAGCTGGTTATATTTGCATGGCAGCTTCTGTTCTGTGAGCACAGAAATGGTGTGGTGGCCCTGATCTGCAGGACCCTTTCCTACTTACAGTGGCTCAGTGTGGGCTATCTCTTGGATATTTACAACAACCAGAAGAGTGAGGGCACGAGCACCAAATAAGCTCAGAGAGGGCAAGTGATCTGCCCAAGGCAACAAGGCAGTAAGCCACAGACTGAACATACTCAGGGCGCCCGGATCCAACAGGGGTCTGGACGAGGGACCAGGGCCTACAACACCAGGACACTGGGGAAGAGAGAACATTGACACGTGGGGGAATGAGCATCCCCCAGCCAGGACTGACTTGAGGATGTGTGCAGCTCTGTTACAGAAAGTGGAAGAGCCTGTGGCACTAGGCCTCACCCAGCCCAAATGTCTCACTCATTTTCACCACCATAAGACTGCTTGTCCCAGTCTGTATATTTGGGATCCCCTCCTACTTTCTCTCAGCCTCTCCATCCTTCAAAAAGCCATCCTGAAATGCCTCTCCCAGGCTTTCCCTTGCCTTTCTTTATTCCCTTGAATTCCCATTGTGTTAATTGTTCAAAAGACTAATTCTGGAACTTACCATATGCTGCTTTGTATCACTATTAAAAAAACAGCTGCTATTTTGACTGTTGAGATGGACCTTACATGCCCTGCTTTATACACTACTGTGGCCCTACCCTACCTGGTGCAGTGGGGGCTTAATAAATATGTATATGTTGAATGAATGAATGAATAAGTGAGATGATTTCATTTCCTTTGTTCTTTCATTCTGTCTGCTTTCATGTCTTAAACAGTGTCCCCTTTAATAACAATAATTATTTGACTTATGTATAGGTTAAAATGGAGACTATAAGTCCCTGCAGTCCCAGCTGGGTTAGTGAGAGTATACCCATCTCTGCCTGAAACACAAACGCTGAATCAGTTTAAAGGCACTGTGTAAAGAAGGCGGGCTGGATTCGATTGGGCTTAGCCTTGGAAAGAGCCACAACACCAACTCATCTGTTTCCGTGTTGTGTCTGATTTCAGGCAATAGCTTTGGTCCCCCCACCCCCCATCCCCAACCAGGACCAGATAGTGGAATGTGTTATTAAAAACCAGCTCTCAGCCTGATTCCCAATAGACTTTCTAAAGGCCCAGTCTAGCTGCTGAGTGATGGCGGCATTGGACCCCAAACCTGCACGTACAGGCTAGTTCTGAAGACTCACTCTGGGCCGTGAGGCTGATTGCCTCTGGCTCGGCTCCGTCTGCTCTCGAGCTTACACTGAACAGGACTGGCTGAGTTAATACCCCAGCAGGTAGCCTTCGCCCTTCTCAGGGGGACTGACCTTTCCTGCACCCCCAGTGCCCAGCAAGTCAAGCCCCATACCCTCTGCCTGGCATTCAAAGCCTGCCAAAAGGACTTTGCAAATTTTCTCTCTCCCCTCTCCCATACGGCTCCTGTGCCCCAGCCAGGTTGGGCACCTGGATTTCCCCTGCACACATCACACCCATTCCCGATTCTGAGCTACTTTGTCATCCCCTTTTTCACAAGCATCCATTTTTCTCTGTGTCCCTCCCAACTTCAAATCTTGCTTTTAAAAAAGCCATTCCTGATAATTCTGACCCAACTGGCCGTTTCCCTCCTTGATCACCCACAAGTCCCATTGTTTGTCCCACACATTTTGCCCATGATAGTCTTTTTGAATTAAATTTAAAAGTATTTATTTTGAAACACACAGAAAAAACACTTTAAAAATTACTAGTAAGTCTTCTGCCTGGTACTTAAGGGGGATCCAGAGGAACATGGGCTGCCAGTGATTGGACACTTAGTAGGTGTCAGGTGTGGTGCTGAGTTCTTCATGATTCTGGCTTTATGTGATCATCATGAACAAACACCCCATGAACAGGCAATTCTACTTGGAGGAGCAGCCCTAGAAAAAATCTGGTGCACGTGCACAGGAGGTGGGTGTCAGGGTGTCTCTGCAGCCTTGTTTGTAATAGTAAAGAGCACCCTGAATGTCCATCAAGGTATATAAGCTGTGTGAAGTTCATGTAGTGAAACCTTATAAATAAGTTGTGGTAAATTCATATAATGAAATCCTATACAGTAGTAAAAATGAATTAACTAAAGGTTCCATGTAATGGCTCAGACAAATCTTAGCAAACATAACTTTAAAAAAGGAGTGACCAGTTGTGGAAGCAAATGTACTATATAATACCATTTATATGAAATTAAGACACACCAAACAACACTGTATTTGGACATACACATGTGGTGTTGCAGTATGAAAGTGTGTATGGGAATGATATAGACCAGGGGTTGGCAAACTACACCCACTGGCCATGTCCAGCCTGCCACTTGCTTTTTGTATGGCCTGTGAACTAAGAATGGTTTTTGTAGTTTTCAGTAGTTGATAAAAATTATATGTCAATTATATCTCAATAAAGTTGGAAAAAAATGTAAGAAAAAAGTAGCTGGTAATAAAATCAAAAGAAGAACAATATTTCATGACACCTAAAAATTATATGAAATTCAAATTCCAATGCCCACAAATAAAACTTATTGGAACACCACCACACTCATTCTTGCTTTTTGTTCCACAGGCCTGGTTGAATACTTGTGACAGGGACCATATGATCGACGAAGTTGGAAATGTTCACTATCTGGCCCTTTACAGAAAAAGTTTGCCAGCTCTGGCTCTATATTAAATTCGGGGGAATGCTTACCTCTGGTAAGGGAGGAAGAGGAATGGAATGGAGAGGGGCACAAGAGGGGTGTCAGTGATAACATTTTACCTTTCAAGCTGCTGATGGTTGTATATTATTATATTTTCAATATCTGAAGTATTTCATAATAGTCAAGAGGTAAAACACAATGCTTCCTCCCACCCACCGAAAACCCCTCCTGTAATTGGTCCCCTTACCCTTCCTAGTTCATAGATGAGAAAGCAAGACTTGGAGCTGGCACAGAGTAAATGCTGTAAGAGGAGTGAACTCAGGAATGTCTGACCTGGAGCTTCCAAAGCACTAGCCTGTGCTGCCCACCAGGGTCTGCAGGCCAGCTGGGGAGAAGCGACTTAAAGCGGAGCTAGTCTGGAGTGAACATTTGCCTCCAGAAGACAGCTGTTGTTTGAAATTTCCACCCACCTCATTGGCTTCGTCTGAGGCTGAGAGGAGTGCGGCGGACAGGCCATCA
This sequence comes from Orcinus orca, assembly GCF_937001465.1. NCBI lineage: Eukaryota > Metazoa > Chordata > Mammalia > Artiodactyla > Delphinidae > Orcinus > Orcinus orca. The sequence goes on from NC_064571.1 coordinate 41,065,244, forward strand.
TCTGCAGCGTCAACTGGGACTGGATTGCCTAAATAGTCACAATACCCAATATTTTACAGAACTTTCTGTTTCTCCAGGCTGTTTCTACAGACTCACTCAGGAACCCTGGTTGGAAGCAAGGCCGTTGTTCTTGTCTGCATCATGGAGATGCTTAAAGGGACATTCTGAGCAGGGCTCAGTTCTTTAACATCGCTGAGGCTCGGTCAGGAGCTCGGATGCTGGGGTCTGACTCCAAGCCCCCGTGGTCGCCCAGCTGAGTGACCTTGGGCAAGACCTGCATTCTCTCCAAGACTCAAGAGCCACATCTATAAAATGGAGACAATAATTAGTTCCTGCTGCATAGGCCCGTTGTGAGGCTCCCTCCGCACCACCTACTGTATTGTTTTTGTTTTATTATTAATCAAATTCAGTATAGAATTCCTCCCCACAGTTCTCTTTATCGCTGTTAAGACTTGGCCATGTTCAGGATGAGTGGTCTTTGACAAAACCCTGGTGGTCGGTAATACTATGTGATTCCCAGTGTAACTGTAAGGAAACAGTGTCAGAGAGCAAGGGCCTGTCTCTGCTTTGTGTGTGGGCACGAGTGCCCCACATTCCAGGCACTGGGACCTGCCTGCTTTTACTCTGTAAACATCAGGAACCTGAGTGTCCCAACCATCAGGGCAGGACAACCATGACCAAGTGGCGGTTGCTGGGCACTTATCAAAGTGGGTGTGGTTTCCTTTCACGTGGTACACAATTCATGGCAGTTATTTTTTTCTGAAGCAGGGCTACTTTTCTTTCCCTGGTGAGGTACTTGTAACAGAGATGGGTGGGGAGAGGCACTGGAGTGAAGAGTTGATGGTGGGTGCCGCAGAGTGAGATGGGATTGGCATAGTTCAGAGGCTGACAGGCCAGACCAAGGGGGCTGGCAAAGAGAGGCAGGAGAGGCACTGAGAGATGGAGTACTTGCTGTGCCCAAGTGGTCCAGGAGTTTTCATTCTCATTGTTTTTGGTAGTCAGTGTTCACATGGAGCAAGGAGCTTAGTGTTCAAAAGCAGTGGCTGCAGGTTCTTTGAAGGGGCTTGACCTAAGGTAAACACTTTGGCTGGAATTTGCAGGTAGACCACTTTAGGTTGCAGGTGACAAAAACTCAGCTCAAACTAGCCATAAAAAAAAAAAGCAGTTGTTGACTCATGTATCTGGGAGTGCAGAGGAACATGGGATGCAGGTACGGCTGGAGCTGGGTATTTCACAAGGTTGTCAGGATTCCGTCTCACTCTCCATCTCTCAGACATTTCTCTGATACAGGCAGCCCCAAACTCACAAACTGTTAGCTGAGATGGGAAGATACAGTCTTTCTATATGATGCCAGTAGACTTTGTGGGGGTCTGGCTGACGGGGCCTGGGTCACTGTTAGGAGAAGAGATATTTACTCCACAGTACAGGGCAGCAGGGGCTTCAGGTCCTTTTTGTCACCTCACCATGAAAATGAGGATGATTTTGGTGGTTAGCACATTCCCTCTTATTTTGCCTTAGTCTCGTCTACATAAACTAGAAAATACAAACGTGTACATATTTTTAAAGCTGTTTTTAAAGAGGGAAATGGGAAGAATCTGTAACACTGGGAACTTAGAACAAGAAAATCTGCTGTGTCCTGCATGAGGTACACTTATACTCTCAGTTACTCTCTGAGGCCTCCTTGCCCTGCTATCTCTTTTTGGCTGAGTTGGGGATGATTTCTTTTTTTTTTTTTTTTTAACATCTTTATTGGAGTATAATTGCTTTACAGTGGTGTGTTAGTTTCTGCTTTATAACAAAGTGAGTCAGTTATACATATACATATGTTCCCATATCTCTTCCCTCTTGCGTCTCCCTCCCTCCCGCCCTTCCTAGGGGATGATTTCTAACTTCAGTTTTGCTTGTGAATGTAAAGAAAGTCTGACCTCCCACCCCCGGTACATCAGGGCTGTGCCCACAGGGACCTAGAAAATGTATGGTTTTCCCTAGAGCCTGAACCCACGTTCCTTGGGGACAGACTGCCTCTCTAGGCCCTGGGGAGAAACCCAACTTCACTTGGCAGTGTAGACGGGCTGCTCTGGGGAAAAGCTGTGGCCATCCTCTGGTAAATCTTCTTTCCTTTTACCTTCCACAGGGAATGGAGCTGGTCCTTTGCATGAATATGAAAGATACTAAATTGGGGTTCAAGAACTGACTTTGGGGGATCTTTAGTTACAGGGTGGAGTCCACACATGTGGCTCAAGTCTCACTGGCTACTCCAGTTTGGAGGGCCCAGGATCAAAAGGCAAGTCCATTCGTTTTCTAGAAAAATGTCTTGCAGAATCTTTGCAAATCTTGCTCTGAGGCTGTGGAAAGTCTTTCGTGTCCTTCCTTTATGCCTGGCTGGAAGCCTTTCCCCTAACTGTGGCATGTCCACCTGGAGTCCCCTTGGAGTAAGCTAGAAGTGTTTTCCTTTTATAGGGCATCTTCCACAGCTTCCTCATTTCCTGCGTGATGGCTAATGCAGCTCTTCCTTTTTCTAGAACACTGGTTAGCAGAGTCCCAGCTCCTCACATGGTGGCTGAGAGGATACTTCATCCTCAATCCTTCCTTCCATCCCCAGCCCTGTCATTTCCTTCTCCCTCCTGTCTTTGAAAATCCTTCCCATCCTTTACAGCTGCAAGTCTGACTTCCTTCATAATCTGAACTTCAAAAGCATTTCTTATCTGTACTGCCTGATTCTTATTTTTCCATGTTTTTCTCAGTTTACGTGTACCCCCCCATGTATTCTTACTACTGGGCTAAACTGTGGGAGGGTAGGGGTCACGGTTTCTCCTTCCCCAGCCTCCCCCCATCCTAGAACTCACCCTAATGTTGGGCCCATAGTAGAAGCTGAAGAGGTACTTGTTGATTGAGATTTAAAAAAAAATGCAACAGAACTCCATTTATTCAAATGGAGTCTTCAGTGGAAACTAAAACATATAAAAAGAACAAGCAGAAGTGTTCTGGTGGAATGAGGAGCCTGGAGTCCCACCAGCTTGGACTTTCTTCCTATCTTGTTACTGGCCCCCTCACCAGACCCCTGTCCAATCCAGCCCTAGAGCAGCTCATGGAAGTCTTGGGGACTGGCCCACAGCCATGGTCACTACATACCTGTTGATTTACTTGATTGATGTTGATATTCATGGCACCTAGTTTCTGTGGCTTGAGTCACTGTCATTGAGCAAATCCGTTCTGCTGAGTAGAGGCCCTAAGTGTGGTGGGGTGTCCTCCTTGCCTGCTGGTCACCCTAGACCAGAGTTTGGCAAATTTTTCTGTAAAGGGCCAGATGACAACTTTTAGGCTTTTGGGGCCATAAAATCTCTGTCACAGCTTCTCAACTTTGCAGTTGTAGGGAGAAAGCAGCCGTAGATCATAAACAAATGAGTGTGGTCCAAATGTTCTAGCACAACTTTATTTACAAAACAGGTGGCAGATCAGGTTTGACCCCTGAGCCACAGTTTACTGACCCCTGGTCTAGACCAAGGATTTAGCTGGCTTCAGGGAAGGCTCTTTATGATGACTGGAAGAAGGAGGTTAATAAATCAAGTGTACTTTGAAAGTGTTACCAGCACTGGCTGTCTGTGCTGGATACTTTAGGTTGTGCTTCATCCTTTAAGGCTCAGAAGGGCAAATGAGGGCCAGTTCACCTCCTTTAGAGGACCTGCTGTCCCCACGAGCCACTTGATGGGAACTTCAATGTCTCTGTATAAGTTAGATGCTTCCAGTTTAAGGAACGATGACATAATTCCATCACTTTAGGAGATGGGGGATTATCAGAAGGACACACAAGGAGGTGAGGATGAACAGAAAATCTTCAGAGTGGTCACAGAGCAGGCTTCACTGAGAACCAGAACATCACTCGTGGCCACATGGTGTGATTTAACAGGAGCGTGTGAAACCTGGTGAATGAAATCTCATGTTCCATAATCAAACTGCCTGGTTCAGATTCCAGCTCTGCTAGTTACCAGGCTGTGTCCCTTCTCTAGCCTCAGTTTCCCCACCTGCAAAATCACGACAATAATAGCACTGACCGAATAGGGTCCTTGTGAAGATTCAGTGTGGTCACATGTGTAAGGGCTTAAAAGTGCCAGGCACAAAGTTATGTTCGACCAGTATGGTTGCTGTCGACAGTGGCTCTGTTAATCGTGTTGTTGTTAATACTTGTTATTAACAGGTTCTACCGACAGAGGTAGTTATCAATGAGTGTCTACTCCAGTGCTGGGTAGTTGGAGTGATTCAGTTACATTTTTCTGTTCTGCTGCATCTATCATTACTTGCCGACGGTGGCTCCCCTGTCACAGCCAGATGTCCCGGGAGAAGATCTGATAGCTCTGCCAGATGTTATCCATTATTCAGCAGTCCTGCTGGGCACAGTTTTCACACTAGGCCATCTCATTGGCCTCCTGGCAGCCTATGAATAAATCCCTTGTTCAGTCAGAAGTGGCCAGGACAACCCATGACTGAAGACCCCCTCAGACTGTGGGCAGGAAGGCATTTTGCAGAGCTTATCCAATGAGACACTCTGGGAACTCATTTACCCATCAGGAGCCCTGCCCAGATTATATGAGGGCACTTGTGCTCTGCCGTTGAAGGCCCTGTCTCCATCTCACACCATAAGCGTCCCTCCCTGCCTCTACTGGGCTTCCATTTTCACTTTTCCTCTCACATATTCTCAGCTTAAAGCAAAAATGAAATATCTATATTGAAAGCTAGAAATGTTGGGTTCCAAAGCAAACTTTTCAGAGAGGGTCCCCTTAGAGCAATGTCCATGGACTAAAGAGATGAGGACAGAGGGCTGGCCTTGTCACATTTCCTAGGGAGCCCCAAGTCACTTAACTAAGTGTCCTTCTCCGAGATGACCCCTCCCTCATGGAAATGGGAATTGTAGGTAAAAGGGGTGCTTGGCATAGCTTTAGACATCTGCTGGCTCTCTGAAAACATCCCCTAGTGAATGGGCAGGGAGCGGGTAGCTGTCTCATTGTTTTCTAGACTGGCTTCTTAGAGACCCATTTGGATGTTGTCTCTAGAAAATTTGCTCTTAAGCTCTTGGTAGATTTGAGGTAGACTGTTAGTTGAAGCTTCAGAATCTCCTTTCTTCGATTCCTTCAGCAAAGTCCCAGCCTGTTGACCTTTGGGTCCCAGTGCCGAGCCCGGATTTATCTACCCCACTGGGGCTAAATGCCTGACTTGTTAGCCATGCTGAATGGTTTTATTTGTTTTTGTTGTGCATTTTTATCATTTTTGTTCATGTGTCTGGAGGCTTTCCTTAGAAAATGATGGATGCGTTTTCATAAATCAAAAAATAAATGAGAAAGGATATAAAGGCAAGAAATAGACCCAAGCCTGGAATTTGCCACTCTAGGCTGGAAGGAGCTGCTAGCTATTTCCCAGTGAGAATGAACTTTTTGATTTTACTAGGTCAGATCCTGACTTATTTCACAGAGAACAGTTTTCAGAGCATTTCCTAATAGTAACAGCCACAATAATGATGATGGTAGTTCCAGCAGTGCCTGGTACCGTGCTAAGTGCTTTATATACGTGATCACATTTAACTCTCGCTACAATCCTATGCGCTATATTCCACTTCCATTATACAGATGAGTAAAGAGAGGTTCAAGAGGTTTTATTTAACCAAGGTCCCACGGTTGGTAGGGAGTGGAATTAAAATGCAAGTGTCCCGAATACAGATCTCATGCACTTGACTGCTACACTGAACTCCTTTTTAGTACTTGTTGGAGGTGCTGAGGGGTTGTGGGTTCTCCTTCCAGCTCTGCTGGAAGGCAGGTGGCTGGGAGAGATTTGGCAGCTCCCAGTGGGAGGCGTTCATGGAGAGAATCTGGTGTCACTGGCTCTGTTTATGGAGTGCCCCAGGGCCAGAACACCCACCTTGCTGGGCAGCATATTGGGACAGTTCCTCACAACTGTTTATGATGTTTTGGACAATGTCACTGTCACCACCAGCAGAAATTCCCCCCCCCATCCTGTTTCGTCACCCTGCAGCCAAGGTCCCCTCTTCCCTTAGGGTGTCCTCTAGGACTAGACACAGGATGGTGGTCTGATACAAACCAGAAAGCAACTGGTGAGAGTTCAAATGCTTTCTGCGTTAGTTATGAGTCCTCTGATTGTAAGTAACAGAATCAGCACTGGGACCAGCTTGAGAAGAAAGGACGTGTAGGATGTTTATTGGTTCATGTAACCAGAGCAGAAAATGTGTTTTCTTCCTCTTGGGGTTGAATCCTGATTTCCCTGGTCAGTCCAATGCCAATCCTCGGATCAATGAACGGGATGGGGAAACTGATTGGCTCAATCCTGGTCATAAGCCCACTTCTCTGGCAAGAGGATAAGTGACTGTGATGGGCTGCTGGAACCACAGAACCAAAGTTGGGGTGGATGGGGCCCACAAAAAAGAAAGTTGCTGTCCTTCAAGACAATTTGGTAAATGTCCAGGATCTTTTCTATTGCTTTTCTTCCATCCCATGCCTCCCTCCTTTGTCTGGGCTATAATATGTCCAGCCCACGTTGAAGTTGCGGCATAAATCTCTGGTGAACTTGTGAAAAATCCCGCTTGTTCTTTCCCTGCTCAGAGCAATCCTGGGTGCCCCATCCCACCAGGGGTGTCTTTTGTGGTAGGTGTCCATATTCTATCTTAGGGCTTCTGACGTCAGACCCTGCCCTTTGCTCAGGCTTGGAGATTTCAAGTGGGGTCACTAGGAGGAGTGCAGGATTAGAGAGGGAGTTAAGCCCATAGAGTTTCTAACTGACCAAGTTTGGAATTTGCCATTCAGCAGAGCTTAACCTTTGTGAACATCTGGTAGGAACTGAATCCCATCCTGATTGTGTGTTCTTTTTCTGACATTTGAACAGTAACAACATGTGTAGTTTTGCAAAAGGCTTTCACAGTTTTATGAGTGTGTGTAAATAGGTTAATTAGCCCAGTCACTTGCTATTTCTTCATCTGTGTGGCACCACCTGGCCCAGGAGCATGTAACCCCTTTTGAGCTCCAGGCAGTGAGACGTGGCAAACAACCATCTTGACAGGGTACAGGATTAGGAATTTCAAGACCCTGCCCTGGAACTTTGGCCAGGAAACCCACTCTTTCTTCTTGATGGGCAAGGATGAAGGTTTGGGGACTTTCTGAGCAAAATATCTTAGAGCAACTTAAAAAAAGAAAACAAAGAAACTTCCAGTAACTATCATGTACCTTTGTAATGAATGATTCTCTGCTTCCTACCTGGTGACCCTCGTACATAATGGTCTATCAGCTGCTCTGCTCCACCCAAATCCCCTCTTGTATTGTTCCAATTTGTTTTTCAGGGTTGATCTTGTCTAGCCGAAGATGTCCTGAGCTCTATGAGGACAGGAAACCTATCTCCTGTTTCTTTATTTTGTGTTTTTTTTTTTTTTTTTTTGGTGGTACGTGGGCTTCTCACTGCCATAGCCTCTCCCGCTGCGGAGCACAGGCTCCGGACGCGCAGGCTCAGCGGCCGTGGCTCATGGGCCCAGCCGCTCCGCGGCATGTGGGATCCTCCCGGACCGGGGCACGAAACCGTGTCCCCTGCATCGGCAGGCAGACTCTCAACCACTGCGCCACCAGGGAAGCCCTCTCCTGTTTCTTTTGTTGGGCGCTTGGTAGGCACTTGGTAAGCCTTCCCTGGCTGAGGAGTTATAATTGTAATTGTGTGTGTGTATGTGTTGGCGTGGGGGTGGTGTATGTATTAGTTCGCTAGCGCTGCCATAATCAAGTATCACAGACTGGGAGGCCTAAACAACAGAAGTTTATTTTCTCACAGTTCTGGAGGCTGGAAGTCTAAGATGAAGGTGCTGTCAGAGCTGATTTCTAGTGAGACCTCTCTTCCTGGATTGGTAGATGCCTTCTCACTGTGTCATCACATGGCTTCTTCTCTGTGTGTACATGGAGAAAAAGAGATCTCTTGTTCTTCTTATAAAGACATAAATCCTACCGGATTAGGGTCCCATGTTTATGACCTCATTGAACCTTAATTACCTTCCTAAAGGCCCTACCTCCAGATTCAGTCACACTGGGGGCTAGGGCTTCAATGCGTGAAAATTCAGTCCCTAACCGGGTGGCACCTACAAGCAAGGGCCCTGAGATCCTTGTGGCCCTGATCTCAGAGTCACCTAAATTGCATATATAGAGGTTTTAATTTTGGGAGGGAGGTGCTGTTTCCTAACGGTGCAGATTTCCAACTGCCCCCTCCCGTCATTGCTGGGTCAGTGAAAGCTCTGAATTGTGCGTTGGAAATGCCACTGCTTTCCATAACAGTTATGTATTTACGTGGGACAGAGCTGAGGCCAAACAGTGCTGGCAGCTCTTCAAAGCCTTCCATAACCTCCCAAAGTTAAAGGCCAGTCACATGCCTGACCTGATGTTTTGGCTTCTCTAAAGCCAAATTCCAGCCTTGGTTGATTTTCTGTTCATTTGAAATAGATCCGTATGAGATGTAAGTGTATGTCCTGTAGGAGGGTGTGGGGGGAGAGTCAAGTGAGTCAGAAGAGAAGAGGGGGATCTCTGTCCTGACAGTGCTACTTGCCTGCTCTCTTCTGATGAGTCTAGATGGGTTTAAGGGATTTGATGTGGCCACGTGAAAGCATGACTTAGAAAAAGCAAAATGTCAGTGTTTTGAGGCCTTTCCGTTGGGGAGGGTGGGAAAGCGGTGGTCACTGCCTGTTCTCCTTAGACCAGGCAGGGGAAAGGGAAGTATGTGCGAGTCTCTGATAATCCTCTTCTCTTTCTTCCCCTCGCTTTTGTTCTTCAATAAATCACTCAGGACAATCTGCTTCTCTTTAGTGGTGTGTTTTCCTAGGATTCAGTCTTTGTTTGAAATTCTAGAACAACAGAGTTGCAGTAAATATGGTCAACCTACGTGTAATTATGCTGGTATGTCAACTTTGCCCCTCAGAGTCGGGTCTGCTCTGGTTAACCAGAGCCCCCCTGCCCCCCCGACTCAGAAATAGGACCTCCTGCAGGACCCTGTGGAGGGCCGACCCAAGCCCTGCATCTGAAGGGGGTAAGCGAGCCCATAATTATGCTCATTGTTTAGGTCGGAGCACGGGAGGGTTTACATTAAAGACCTCAGCTGGCACACGCAGCGCGCCTATGGAAAACATGAACTGGCTCCTTCGCCCGCCCCGTGGTCCCGCATTGCCTGTCCAAGAGCTTGGGTTTCACAGACGCCTTCTGTGACTCTGCTTCTGACCACTCCTGATTAGAAGCTTGGATTCCCCCAGTTCCAAGAGGCATCTCAACCCTGAGGTCTGGAAATTGAGCCACGAGCCGCCTTTTGAGATCAGAATTTAGGTCTTGGGAAGGACATGGAGATGGTCTCAGCTGGTGTATCTCACACTTTACTGTTCACACGAATCACCTAGAGATCTTATTAAAAGTGCACAATTGAATGCAGCAGTCCTGGCCTGGGGCTGGAAAGTCTGCAATTCTAAAAAGCTCCCTGGTAATGCCCTGGGGCTGATTACTGGACTGCCCCTGGAGTAGCCTGCTAAGCCTTACGAAGGATAAAAGGGAGGCCCAGAGACTTGAAAGAGCTTGTTAGGGCAGAGTAGAGACTTGATCCTTCTTGTCCTTAGAGTGGTTGCTGCCCAGCATGGGCACTGCTGGAAGGTCTGGGTGGGTCCTAGCAGAAAATACTCTCCTGTGACCACACCTGGAATCTTGGAGCAGGGGCTCTTTCTCAGATGCTCTGGGTAGATGTAGATCCCCAGAGCTCTTGACATGAGCCCGTGGGCCTCAGCAGCTGGGAATCTGGATAGGAATGGATCACTATGTGTTCCTTCCAGGGCTTCAAAGGGGCGTGGGAAGGGAGGGCACTTTGAGCATGTTGTCTATTGAGAGACGCGTGCAGGCAGGGCCAGTTCGATAGGCAGGGTAGAGGGGAATGAGTGTTTTTAGTAGAAATCAGAGGATGTGAGGCTCTGTTTCTGTCCACACCACCATGAGACCTTGGGCAAGGGAGTAAACCTCTCTAGACCCCACCAGTATAATACGGTAGAAACAAAACAGAGAAATGTACTCCTATATGCAAAGCCTACCTGGCTGTAGAGTGGATCAAGGAGTCTAGGATATTAGTAAAGAGCCTGGGCTTTGGAGAGAGACAGACCTGCAGGTGGAACTGGGCATTCGTAGTTCTTGATTGACGTGGGCATGTTACTTAATGCCTTTAAGCCTCGGTTTTCCCATCTGTAAAATATACTTACCTTGAAGGCATGTTGAGAAGATGAAATGCAATCAGGTATGGAAAGTACAGGGCATGCAGGGAGCACTTCATAAATGGTTGTTGTTGTGATTATTGCTATTATTATTACTTCTGCCTTTATTGGTGGTGTGATTTACTTACCTATTTACCTTTTATTTATTTATTTTTTTTTTAAAAAGAGAAATCTGTGCCTTGGTTGGCCAAGCAGGCTACTTGAGGGGGATGAAGCAGGAGGAGTGAGTGGCTTCCGGCCCTGCTTCACATGTTTATAGGTGATTCAGAGCATGCCTAGGTAGTGACCGATCATCTCAGGCTTAATTTCCACCTGGTTGAAAGTCTTGTGGTTGTAGATGCCCACTATGCTGGCCACCTTCTCAGGCAGAATGATCATGACCCGCAGGTGTGTGTTCACCACTGCCGGCTTCTCCTTGGGCGGCGCCTCCTTCTGGGCCTTGCGCAGGCACTTCTGCAGGGATGCTGCTTCCTCCACAGGCCTCTGTTCAGCATCTGATGCTGTCATGTGCTGTGCAGCTGCATAAGCTGCTGGTAGAACACATCCGATATCTGATCAAGGTCCACGCTGCAGTAGGTGAACTTGCGGAAGGTCTGCTTCTTGTGCCCTACTTCTGCCGTCTTGTCAGTTCTTCGGCAGCCTTAACTTTTATACTTACTAACATTTTGCCTTGTTCAAAAAAGTATTTGAGTGGCCCATGTACATGGAAATAAGATAGCCTGATAAAATAAACTACCAAGAAGTAGAAAAAGAAGTATTGGGTAATTGGCAGCAGCAGCTGAAAACATGGGATGCCCTCTTTGTGGGGTTCTCCAGGAAGACCAGGTCTGCTGAGGGGTGGGCTGCAAGATTGGGCCTGGCCATCTAAGATTGGGAGGGCTGCCACCGGAGGCATGGTGACACGTCTTTACATCAGGGGTAGGGGATGATCTTGTGGAGGCCAAGAGTTTAGAAGGATAGCAACTCACCTGGCTTGGAGGGGAAGAGAGAGTCAGGTCTTTGGACTTTGCATCTTTGGACTCACTCAGTCACAGCTTCTGTGTTTTTCTAGTTGGTAAGTAGAATGTTCATTCATAGAGGTATGTGCTATGCTGTAAAGAGCTGGGGTAGAGAATAGAGGTAACATTTGTTTTTGGAAAACTTTCACCTCTACTATCTATTCTTTCTCTTCCTTTTGTCACCTCCGGGCATTGCCAAGTCTCTCCAGAGGCTATATTTTTCCTTATTTCTCTTATTTTTTATTACTTCATAACTGATAAGGGTTTTCGACATTGGCCCTTCCAAGAAGATTTCTATTTTAATGGTAGTGGGGAGAGGTCTCCTTATGAGCCACTATAGTGATAAGAGATGGTGATAAACTCTATTGATAAATAGTGAAACTTAAAAAGTAGAACAAAACATTCTCTATCCCCAAACCAACTCAAATCCTAGAGAATTGTACTGAAGAAGTTCTGTCTAACTGAGCATTCCAGAGTCCACCAAATCAGAGTCCTGAATTACAGCTCTGACACTGACTAGCAGGTCACTTAATCTCTCTGTGCCTCAGTTTTCTTATCTGTAAGAAAGATGGGGATAACAATAGTATCCACCTCACAGGGTTGCTGGGGAGAATAAATGACCTAATAATATAAAGAACCATTAGATTTTGGTGGCCAATGGTGTTTCAGTTACAAGAAAAAGTTGGATATTAGAGTAGTTCAGTCTTTTGATCACAAAATACGTGATTTGCACAAGTTGACCACTGGCATCTTGGGGTCCCTCAGAGTTTTCACCAGTGGGTTGGGAGTCCAGCAGAACAGATTAAAAATGTGGAAAACAATGTCCTTTTGTCATTCATCAAGTCTGATTTGCAGTTGGAATGTTCATGGAAAGGATCCTATTTGGTTAAATAATGGAAATCAACATTCTTTTTATTTGACAATGAAGCGTTGAAGTGTTGGGGATGAACAGTCCCTGGTTTGATGGCAGGTTCAGATTTCCCCAGCCTTCTCTTTGACCGTGGTCTTCAACTGCTGGATCTTGAACCAGAATACAGTTGCAGGAGCACAGTGGAGAGAGCGCAGGATCAAACATTAAGACTGAGTTATGCATGGGACTGGATAGATGACAAATTTTGTGAGTCTTGGTTTCTCCATCTCTAGAATGAACACTACAAAACTTCCTTCGTAGTGCTGTTAGGAGGACTAAAGGAGATGATGTGTTTGAAATGTTTTGGCAATGATTAAGGATAATGCAAATATTTATTATTGTTTTATCCTCGAAATGAATTGACTCATGTCATTGCAACTAGAAGGAGGCCCAGATGGGTTCAATGCCTTGCTCAGGATGAATTAGAGGGAGGAGGCGATGTGCCTTGGGGCTATAATGGGTCTGAGCTTAGCAATCACCTCCCGCACTTGTCCAGCATGTCCAGGTGTCTGCTGATCGGGAACAGATTTGAGTCTGTTGGTTTTTTGTCTGCTTGGTTGAATTGTAAAGATCTGTGCTGTGTGTTGTATTAGGTTCCATTCTCTGTCCAATCACTGATTAATTCTGTGACTCAGTTAAGTCATGTAGGTCTGGTGTCTCCACGAAATGGGTAACCTCGGCTCTGCCTGTTTCAAAGGGAATTTGGAAAGTAAAGGCAACTAAAGGATTGAAAGTAAAAGCACTTCTTGGAAGATGCTTCCATTCTGGAGGCAGGATAGCATCGAGTTTATGTGCACAGACTCCTGAGTCAGATGCTTATCTCTGAATCATAGCTCTGACACTGACTACTAGGTCCCTTAACTTCTCTGTTCCTCAATTTTCTCATCTGAAAATTGGGGATAACAGTAGTAAGTTGGGATTGTCGTGAGGGTTTAATGCTGAACGGCTTCAAATGGTGCCTGGTCCAGGTGGGTGCTCTGCACTTGTTAACTACAGTAGAGTAGGGCCTGTCCTTTGTCCCCTTGGAAGGTAAGATTGCTGCAGAAGAAATCAGTCAGGGATGTCTGAGACACGTTGGTCCCTATTTTTTTGTAGTATTGTCCCTCATAAGTCACTGGTAAGGGGACAGTTTGCCAAGTGCTCTGCCAATCTTTGTAAAAAAGTGGATTAAAAATGTTTAAAGATAAATCTCCAAATATTAACCTTTCCCTGACTGTCCTAGAGCCCCAGGAGCAGATTTGTATTTATATGAACTTATGGGGAAGGAGGCCTTTAGTGGCTGAATTAATGCATGCAATGAGTTGTTCAGTGGTAGTTGTACCATCACAATGGAAATCTCTCATGTTCTAGAACTGATGGACAAGGTCATGCTACAAAGTTGATCAGTTAATTCTACCTTTTATTTGTAGAGTCCGTCTTCCCAAATGCTGAAAGGAATGCTGTCTGTTCTCTGACCTGTTATTCCAAGTTCAGTGCAGGCACACAGCTGCCTGTTTTGTAGACCATGAGCCTAAGACCCAGAGGCACATTTACTGGCCACTTTTACCACGAATGCTGATAATGGTTGTGTTATTTTGACACCAGTCGTGACAATTTTGGACACTTCTTACAGGATAGAAATCCCACTTGAAGGAACTTTGGAGTGTTTCATCGGAAAGCATGCCGGCCTAGGCCTGGTTTAGGAAGGGTTAGTTGTCATTCATTATGAGTGTTTGTAGAAAAATGCAATCAGCAAGACATTTCTGATATAGCATCACCCAAAGAATACCAGTGTTGATGTAGTTGGACACAAAACACTGTCCAGCTGACTGGGGTCCCAGCTCTGTGTTGTAGCTGGTCCTGCCCTCAGAAGGTTTGGGTGTCCTTGCTGAGGCTAGAAGGAAAGAAAACAGCTGGGCGAGCAGGATCACCAGGAGCTCTGGATCCACGTGTGCCGAAGTGCTATTTGGGATAGAACAGGACTGAACTTGTGCCCCAGGACATCTGCTCCTGGTGCAGCAATGAGATTTCCAAGAAAGCTTTGCATTGCTCTATCTCCCCTCCTAGAATTGTTTTTATTATTGTTCATAAAGAAAAGAGTTTTTTTTTTTTTTCATTTCCAATCATACAGGTGAAACTTGTCCAGTGGAATCCAGTGCTCTGGGCCAAAGGAGAGGAAAATGCCATCCTAGCCATTCCTTATTGGCAACTGTAGTTAGGTCCGGTGTGTGTTGTTATGCAGGGTATGGCATAGTGCAATATTCTTGGAAATCGTGGGAACATTAGGTATGAGCCTTGGCATTTCGGATTCAGGAGCTGTGTCAACATTTGGGCTGTAGCATTCTCTTATCTGTTCACTCAGCAAGGTTTTTTTCCCTCCTGTTTACTCCTCATCCTTTCTAGAAGAGAAACATTTTTTCTAGAAGAGAATGTTTTGGAATATCTGAGGGTCTTGTAGTATATGCTGCGGTAGGCTTCCCAGCTCCCCCTTCAAAACCAAGAGATGTTGGCTCCTGCTGATTCACAGCTGTACTCTCTCTGGAACCAGCCCTGGAAGAAGGAAGCTGCCTTGCCCAATCTTACTCCTTCTCCCAAGGGCTCCCTGCATCCAATTATTAGTTACTTGAGAATAGGAAAGCCTGGTTCCCTTGCTTTAACTGGGGCAACTCAGAAGGGCATCTCAACTCCTGAGTTCCCTACGGGATTGTCACAGAGGCGACAGCTGCATCACACAGTTCAACTCTCCCACCTGTCCTTTTCTGTTTCCCCCTCTCTGTCACAGGTATTATTTCCAAGCATGCTCCCCAATTTGCTCTGCACCCAAATCTCTGTCACGGAGTCTGTTTCTAGGAAATATGATCTGAGGTAGATCCCTTGGAGCCATGATTAGGGATGAAGTGGTGACACTGGTCTCTGACCCTTTTTATCTTTTCCAGAAATGTTTCCTAGTCATTCTTTCCTAAAAATGATCTTGGAGGCAGGGTTTCTGAGCCGGTCTAGGCCATTATTATTTCCATGCATATATATGGAAAATCTGGAAGGATACCCACTGAGCTGTTAACAGTAGGAGAGGAAGTGAGGAGTGAATTTCTATTTTACCTGTATAAACTTCAGAATTGTCTAAATAGTAAAATAAACATGCATAATGTATCAACTGTATAATTATTATATTTCTTACTTATTAGTTGACTTTAATATCTGAGTGTGACCAGTGCACAGCCTATGTATTCACCATCGCTGGTCCTCTGAGTGTTTAGTGGAGAGGCCATGGTGGGGTGAGGGGTGGGGGAGTGGGGATGACTCCCAACCATAGGGGTCAGCTTCCTCTACCTCCTTATTTTTAAAAAAAATTTATTTATTTTACTTTTGGCTGCACTGGGTGTTGCTGCGTGCAAGCTTTCTCTAGTTGGGGCGACTGCGGGCTACTCTTTGTTGCGGTGCGCGGGCTCCTCATTGCGGTGGCTTCTCTTGTTGCGGAGCACGGGCTCTAGGTGCGTGGGCTGCAGTAGCTGTGGCACACTGGCTCAGTAGTTGTGGCTCGCGGGCTCTAGAACGCAGGCTCAGTAGTCATGGCACACGGGCTTAGTTGCTCCGCGGCATGTGGGATCTTCCTGGACCAGGGCTCGAACTCGTGTCCCCTGCATTGACAGGTAGATTCCTAACCACTGTGCAACCAGGGGAGTGCTCTACCTACTTATTGACATGAGTCAAAGCAGAGCAATGCTCTGTACCCTTTACCACATGAATGGAACCATCTTACCCTAGTGTTTGAAGAAGTGTTTGCCAGTTTTTTTTTTATAGGGAATGACATAATTCATGGAAAGTATCTAAGGTGGCTGGGAAAATGCTTAATAAATGATGGTTATTTTACCATTATTATTATGTTGTTGTTGTTACTGGGTTTTGTATTAGAACATTAGCTCTGGAGGTTTTTTTTTTTTTTTTTTTTTTTTTTTTTTGCGGTACATGGGCCTCTCATTGTGGCCTCTCCCGTTGCAGCTCCGGACGCGCAGGCTCAGTGGCCATGGCTCACGGGCCCAGCCGCTCTGCGGCACATGGGATCTTCCCGGACCAGGGCACGAACCCGTGTCCCCTGCATTAGCAGGCGGACTTTCAACCACTGAGCCACCAGGGAAGCCCAGCTCTGGAGTTTTTTTACCAGAAGGGTTCCCCTTCCCGCCCCTGGAATTCCATGTCAAAGCAGGAGAATTTAATGCAAAGTGAGCACTGTGATGGGGCTCTGTCCCTCCAGTTCTTTCATGGGCCTGGAAGCTGTGTCTGGTCTCTGTTCTGCTGATGCAGGATGGTTAGGAAGAGGGACCCATAGAAAGCTGCACTTCTTTCTGAAAGTTTCCTTTAGCATTTAGGGCTACCTCTTTGGCGTTATCTATAATGCAAAATGTCAAAGACTGATCCTTTTCCATTGGGGGAAAAGGATGAATTGTCCTCACTTTGGGGAGGGCAAAGAAGGGTGAACCCTCATACTCACTCCCCTCTCTCCCATATGTGAGCCCTAGTCTTCTGTGTCTCTCCCCCAGGTGGCACTGAACACAAGTTGTCAAAGGACAAGCAGGCCACAGAAATCGAGCCTGTTAAAATAATTTACCAATTCGACAGTAATCCACAAAATGGAAACCCAGATCCTATGCCTTGTTGTTCTAAGAAAAGTTACCTCCAGCCCCCTTGCCTCAGTTTACTCCTGTGGAACATTGAAGTAGCCATACAGAGGCTGGAGAGATGGAGGTGGATGTTTGTGAAGTGGGACCTGGGGCAAATCCTCTCTTATTACCTGTCTGGCCTCCCTCACAGTGCTGTTTGGACCTTAATTGGCTGGGTTAATGAATGTGGCTATATAAAGCAGATTGTATGTAAATATAAGATCAATGAAAAATATAGTTTATTTGCTTTAAGTAAACTCTTGAAATAAATGTCTTTCTGGAAATCAAATGCTACAGTGCAGCTACCATGATAGATAGATGTGGATAAAAAGAAGCAACTTTGCTCTGGGGCAGTGTTTCCAAATGTGTTCCAAGGAACCCTAAACGCAAAAGATGTTGCTTTGAAAAAAGGCTGCATGTATTGATATTTGTCTGTGTGTATATATTTGTGTGATCAACATGTTTGGGAAACAAAGCATGCACTTTAGAAGGAGGGAGGCTCTAACAGTGAATTCATATACAGAAGGAAAAAATAAATCAAATTATATAATTATTAAACATGCTGACAAATATCTAGAAAACTAACAATATTTTGAATTAATTACTTGACATACTTCTATGATACTTTTCCTTCTATATTCTTTGTTCACCTCTTTGTACACAACAATTTTGTAATATTTTCTACAGAGAGAATAGAAAGATAATTTAGTCTTTCTCTAACATGGCTGATAGAAATTTGTCTTTTATTATTGACAATTAAGAAAATGTCAGCTTTGCTGCTTGTAATTGGTAATGTCATAACTTTTTAGGTTGTTGACAAACTTGGAACAACCTCTATCCAGTTTGCTTTGTATGTAAGCTGTAAGATTTCAGGGTGTTTCAGGTTTTCTGGTATAGTAATTCATCTTACCTACTCTTTACATTGATGACCCTCACTAACCTACCAGTGTCTTGGAAGGGCTCCATATAGCGAGGGACCCTGACACTTAGGCTTCATCCACTTCAGGGTAAATGTGCCTTTGTATAAGACCTCCTTCCCCTATCCCCAAGCATTTGTTTGGAAAAATGTCAAACCTAAGAAAAAGTTAAAAGACTTGTACAATAAACATTTATATACCATTCACCACGATTCACCAACTGACATTTTTCTACATTTGCTTTACCTCTTTCTTTCTCAGCCTATATCTCCCCGCCTTCCCCATCTAAACACACACACAAACACACTTCAGACTACATATTCTAGGAATAAGGACATGTTCCTACATAATCACAATACTATTACCATGCTCAACAAATGTAACATAGATATAATAGTATAAAGTTTCCCCCTACAACCCTTGGGAGGACAGCTTTGGAGACCTTGGTACACACCCTGAGCTAAGGAGAGTCAGCAGGCCTGGGCCCTGAGGGGGCAACTAAGTGTGACAGCCAGGGTTCCTTACGTGGACTTGCTTCCCTGGATTCACTTCACAGAGTCATTAATAAGTTTTGTGGGTGTTTTTTGTTTTTTATTTTCATGTTGTTTTGAGAACTGTCCTTTGAAAGAGTCCTAGAGAGGGGCTGATTCTATAAAGATGGTGCTACCCAGAAACCAGAGGGCCAGACGAGCTGGCAGAGGAGATGAGGAACTCTGGAGATGCCATCCCAGCTGTTAACTGGAGTGTCCCAGGAGAGGCCCTGGGGAGGCACTGATGAGCTGGAACTGGAGGTGGCCACTGTTAAGAGCTACCAGATGTGGGGACAGACAGGAGAAGCCACCCAGCTGCTGCCACGCATAGCAGCTTGCACTGAGACCGAAGACCCTGGCAGGAAGCCCTTCCATTGGAAGCAGAATTTCCCATTATTCTCCTGCCTGGGCAAGTGACTAAGGGAGAAGGTTGGAATATCAGTTAACCTTTCTCCAATGTGATTTCCTCCCCTTTAAACCAGGGGACTGGATAAGATGACTGGTTTTCATGACTTTTAAAAAAAATTAACAAAACGAAGCCTTCTGTGGGAGCCCGATTAGGTAGAAGTACAGCTGCTCTACTTGAAGAGGAAGTTGGGGCCCCAGAGCCTTCCCAGAAGCCCCACCCCGTCACCTTCTTCTACCTCTCAATGGCCTCTGAAAGGAGTTCTGGGTTTTTACAAACAGATTCCATCTGGAATAAAAAACAGAGATCTAAAATATTTTCCTCATTTCAAACATGCAAATGCAGGCAGAAAATTGATGAATTGGAATCCTGCATGGAATGCGTTTGTGAGTGCTGGTTTAGGAGGCAAAGGAAGTGCCTCAGAACCATGTGTTTATATAGCTGGGGAGGAGAGCCATCGAAGGACCCCAGAATCATTACGACTGTTGGCTCTGATCAGGGCTAAGAGGACCAGATAAACCCCAGTCCTGCGGCTGTGACTCTTGGATATAGGAAGTCAACAAAGCCTTGGGGTCCAAGTTTGAATGCATCCCAAGTGCCTTCTAAAGGCTTCATCCTTTCTGTTCTGCTTACCACGGGTCTGCACTGATACTGTGTACACTGGCTATAGCCTTTAGGCTTCCTAGAAAATATGAGCAATTCTGGTGTTTTGGGGAAGCTCTATCCTATCCAATTCTTGTTGTAGAAGAGGGTATATTCCTTCTAGTTTTGCACAGGATCCATAAGAGTATGAGAATACTAGATAGGACGTTATGCTTCCAGAAGATTTTAATTTTCAGAGGACATATCGTGACCTCATTTGATTCTCACAACGAATCAGAAAAGTAGGCATTAGGCTCATTTTTCAGATGGGCAAACAGAAGCCGAAGAGAAGGTAAGTGACTTGCTCGTGGTACATGGCTGACACCCGGTGAAGCTGGGACTGGATTTTATGGTTCTGCTAAGCCAGCCCCAGATGGCCACTTCTATCCAGATATTAGATCAAATGCAGGTGCCTAGAAAAGAGTTTTGTTGCTGTGGCTCCTGTGGGGAAGGTTAGCCATAGGCATCATTAAAGGTGGTATTATGACCCCTTGGCACCAAGTGCCTGCTCCAGGTTCCAAACTCCACAGCGCATGTTGGTATCCCCTGGGGAGGGTAGTGCTACCTGCTCCTGCCCGGCCTCCAGCTGTAATTGCTTTTCCTCTCGCTCCCTGGGGCAGTAGGATGTGGCAAGAGTCTACAGATCTGAATACTGCTCCTAACTCCATTGCCAACAGGTTGTGTGTCTTTGGCAACTTCTCTGAGCCTCAGAGGATATTGGAGTACATCCTTGTTTCTCAAAGTGCTGTGCTTGGGCCACCTGTGACAGAGACGTTGTGTGTGCGCAAGCGCCTGGGGGGCTTTCAGTCCCACTGCAGTAGAATCTCTGGGGCTGGGTCACAGGCTCCTCTGGTGATTTGGTGGCTACCACTAGACTGAAGAGTCCCCAAGTGTCCTTCCAACTTGGTGCCTCCTTTCAGCAGTAACCCTTTGCCTTGACCCTGGACGGGCTGAGGTTTCTATAGGGAGAAGGTGGCACTTGATTTAACTGAAGATTTAAGAAGCTGTTTCAGGCAAAGACTTGCAAAAACTTGAGAGTCTAAGGAGGAAGTTAGCAAACAGGTGGTTCAGGTGTGGTATGAGAAGATGTCCTTCGTGCTTATTTCAGGAACTGCTCTAAGTTCTTAAACTCTGCTCATGCCAAGCAAGTGTGTGGGGACTGTCTTGCCTCTCATTAAAGCCAAAATAAATTACTCTTCTGGGGAGATGCCTCTTGCTGTCCTCTGCCTCTCTGTCTTAATTTAGGGGCTGTCTGGGGTTTGCACCCAAAAAGGAAGACCTGAATTCTTCCTTCCATTTCCCTGGGCAGACATGGCTGAAACGACTTACTGTATTGACTAAAGAAGTGATACCAGGAGCACTGAGATGAGGAAGAAGGCCAGCAAAAGAGTCACATTTAAAAATATGTGCAATGCTTATTAATAATTGTTTTGTGCACTCCTGTGGTGTCTTAAAAGATTTCACACTTTATAAGGTCTGCCTTCCAAACTGAATGTGATATTGTCATGTACTCAGGTTGCATATAAAAGTAGCTAAAACAGCCTAAAGAGCTAGTTTTAGGATTAGACTCACGAATCAGTGTTAGATAGTTGATGCTTACAAGCTTGAATATTTTAATACGCTGGGGTTGATAAAGTTATCAAAAGTGTCATGGCAAGAAGTCAAATCCTAAAGGGAGGCCATCGTCTTAAAAAGTGGTTAGCATTTACAGCTTATGTGGGGACATAAGTCTTACTCACCTAAGACTACAGAAATTATGGTTTTTTTGATGCAGCAACATGTGACCTGTACGATTTAACGTGAAGTACAAGAGGTGCTGCCAAGTGAGTGGGACATCTTGCTAGGTAAGCTTTTGGTTATCTATTGTCTCTTTATGTAACTCAGAATCTATTACTGTTAGCTAATGCCTGTAGATTATTATTAGCTGCCCATGAGATAAATTTTAGGTATACTCTTTTCTGTGGGGTGCAGAAGGCTGTAGTTTGGAAATGAATTCTGGTCAAGAAGTGGGCATGATCCACTAGAACATTAAGAGGTGCTGTTTGGAGCAAGGATGTAAAATTGGCCCCTACCAGAGTTCTAACCCTTTTATTCTCATTCTTTAATTCTTCAAAGATCATACACGGCAGATCCAAGGCCAAAGCTGCAGGTTGTTTCAGTATCCTGGGATCTTATTCAACAGAGCTAAGGAGATTCAGGTTTATTTTAAATTGCTAGGCTCATTCTTCCCAGCCTCTTATCTCTCCTGTGTGGCTATTCCAGTGTCCACCCCTAAGCAGCTTCATTGCAGCCAGCCAGCTGGACGCCAGCATCTGTGGTTAAGCAGAATTCTGACTTTCCAGCCCTCAGTTTCAGCTACTGCTGCTTTCTCCCATCCAATGATTATATTGAAATAAACTGTTCAGGTGGAGTGAAAATATCTAGAAAGAGGCCTGTAAATCTGAGTCAGTGGAAGAGTCTGCAGAAGGGAATTCTCCCTGAGATGTGTGTTAGTGGTGGGAGCAGCAGTGTGGGGTGATGCTCACCCTGCCAGGGCTGCTGTTTCCATGTGGAACATCTTAATTAGGGCTTCATATAGTTAGAATATTTTGCATATTACTGTTTTTTTAATTTCAAAATTATAGCTACTTTAAAAAATAATAGTTCTTAAAAAGTTGCTGGGTTTTCCATTTATTTTTTAAATTATAAAAGACACGTAACATTACTGATAGTTTGAGAAGTAAAGATAAGGGAAAATAATCATTTATAATCCCTAACACAATTGTTAGTTTTGTTTATTCCCTTCCGGTCTCTTTTTGTATGTATGCTTTTATCTAGTTGTAATCACAGTGCAATACTATTTCCAGTCCCTTTCCCACTTAGCATGTGTCACTTGCATTTTTCCATGTTGCTATATGGTCTTTATCCTCCTAATGGCTGCGTGATGGTCCATTGCAGTGTATTCACTTAACAACTTACCTATTGTTATCATTTTGATTGCTTCCAGTTTCCCACTGTTATAAAGCATATTGTGATAAGCATCTTTGTACATATTGTTTTCCCATATTTGTGTTATTTGTTGCATATTTTAAAAAGTGTTATTCAGGAACCAAGATATTTACTCAACAATGGGAATTACATTTGAAGCTAATGAGGAAATGGGGCATTATTTAACCATTTGTTGGGTCTTCACTATTCCATAAATTGAAGGGAACATGCAGCAGAAAAGTATTAGCACAATCATAGGTGTTTAGACATCTGAAAAGTGCCTCTGGTTCATTCCGAGGTCCTGGGCATTGTTAGACTCTTCCATCCTTAGCGACATGATGAAGTACTTTGGTGCTGATCTTCATTGCTTCATTGCAATTTCAATGCCATATGCAGATGCATAAGAGTCTATGTGAAAAGGTAAAAAAAAATCAGCATATTCTTTGGTCAGCATCTCTCAGGAAGGATACCAGTGATTCCTCTTTTCTGAACTTCACCTAAAAGTGTGGGTTTTGTGGCTGTCGTAGCAATGCCATTCTCATCATGTTCAATGTCAGTAATATAGTCCTTAGTGAGTGTCCAAGCGAAGGCTGTGATCTCCTATTTAATATTCTTGAGGCATTGAACGTATTGGTCACTCACATGCCAAGTACAGGCTCGTAATTATAGTGACAGTCTCTATTTTTTTCAAGGGTTGCAAAGGTTTTATTTAATGAAACATGCTTAAAACTAACTAGAACACTTTTCTGTCTCTCTTTCTACCCCTCTTTTCTTGACTGAACTTCATTCCCTCAGTGTGAATGAGTAAGGGTGAGTTTTGGGAGGCAAGGAAGCAGGGTTCACGGTAGTGGGTCTCTGTGAGCTAATAGCAGGGAAGAAAAATAAGCATTGCAGTTTTTAAATGGGGGAAAAAATCAGGAAAAAGGCATGCATAAAGGATTTATCCTTTCCACGAAAACACTGATTAATGAAATCTAGTATGAACGGGGTGTCATGCCCTTTAAATATTAGATTTCATTCTTAGTGGATAGTAGTCTTCTGAAAGGAGATATTCTGCCTCTGCTGGCTCTTTACGGACACGTATGTTTCAGGCCCTTGCACTGATCAAGGATGCAAATGCTTCAGGTAACCGAATCACTGGACAGGGTGAAACATTGTGCTGGACAGATGTGTTGTCAGGAAAGGGCTTTTGCTGATAAAAGGGACAGCTGCCCTCGGGATGGGGTGGTGGTGGTGGGGGGGAAGGGGAGTCAAGTAAGAGGGAAGGAAGTATGCAAGGGAAGGTGACCCAACCACACGAAGCCAGCCTCTTGAGCCCCCAGCTGGGAAACTCCACCAGCTTGCTAGCTCTTCCGGTTCTAGCAGAGCTGGCCAGACATCTGGCCTCTGTTCTAATTAAAGTGGGCAACCAATTTAGTGGCTATAGTGAAGAAAACAGCAGTGAAATCTTGATGCCTGTAGGGTCATAACAAGGTTCCACATAATTCTTTAAGACTGAGGCTTTGCCAAGTTGTATCCATTTCCTAAGGGCCATTTAATTCAACTCCACTTAGATTTATTGAGTGCCAGTTATATACAAAGCCCAGAGCTCAGCCCTCAGAAAATCCATGTCTTTTGGGGAAGGAAGACAAGGGGACAACAAACTATGTTGTAGAGAAGATTGAATTAAAGACCATGATAGAGGACATTCAGGGTTCTCTAGGAGTGTAGCAGAGGAAGTATTTTATTATTGAGAGAATCTGGGGAGGCTTCCTGGTGGAGGTGACATTTTCTCCAAACTTGGAATTTTGAAGTCAGGTTCTAGGCAAACATTCAGGTTCTAGGCAAACATTCTGTGAGCAGAGAAACAAACTCCCTAAATGAAATTTCCCACCTGGAACTCTCTTCTCTTTCTGGGAGTGAGACAAAAGACTCATTCCAGTATAGTCATGGAATTTCTTACATTTCATGGGTGGCAACTCAGGCCCTGACACCTCTAAGACTAGGACTTTAGACAGGTGGAACGAACCAGGAATCTGGCTTTTCACACGACTCCAATTGTTGGAGAAGGATCATTTTAGCCCCTCGATATCTGGCTTTTGTTTATGCTCCAAACAGTGCATATGGTAACCTGTTACTATCAGGAATAATTAAGCCCAATCGACCCAAGTTATCTCCTGCTAGGTAGTTAACCTGACTTGGCTGTGTTGGTGGCATTGGCTAAAGGCAAAGTGAGAGCTATCTCCATATAAATGAGCCAGTCGGAGCTGATTTGTTAATTGTTTTCTTTCCCTTCCTGCCCCCTCTGATATTCTTCCCCCCACGTTCTCTTTGAGTGCCAAAGGACTGGTTGGCAAGACTGTGCCAGGGATCTGAAAAACTCTTATTTTATCTTTGTTACTGAAGGCAAAAATGATCTGTTATATGTATTTTATAAGAAAATGTGTTTTGTTTGTAGCTCTACAGTCAGCCCTCCCTTTCCCCCTCCTAATAAGCTCATGTCAGAACTCTGAAGTAAGTTCACCATAATGGTAGCCTAAAGGACATATTTTGTAAGAATGAAAAATGAACATATTATTTATATATCAATAGTGTAAGAAGCATTGATCAATGTAAGCAGCCTGATGTTTTGCTTCTCTATTTCCCCTCCAACCCTCCTTTACCTTACCCTGCTTCCCCCTCCCTTCTTGCTGCAGGTGCCTGTGACACTCCTACTATTTAGAAAGCGAGTTCTAGCCTGTCCTGGTCAGTTTGTGCTGGGATTTGGTCTTTAATACGGAGCCTTCAACGGGCCGAGCCTCCAAAATGACTCTCTGACAGCCAGCCATTAATTACCATCATCCGCATCTAATTCATTCATCCCTCTCCCTCTCATGTAGAGGGACAGCTAGGGCTGAGGGCACTCAGGGAAATGTAGGCATGATTCCATGTTCTTTATGCAGAGAGGGCTGCCGGAGACTTTGTTGGATGCAGGGGCTTTAATTGAATTGGCTTGCCAATAAAGCTGTTGTCATTCAGTAAGTGAATTTGTTGTACTACTCAAACCACAGCTGCTGCAGACAGCCCGGAATTTCCTGAAGGCAAGCCAGGCCATGGGCTTGCCTGGGTTCAGCCTTTTCGATTGATCCTGAAGGCCATGCAGAGTGTGGCCCTGTGGAGGTTGATTTTGGCACCCATTTGGATGACAGTGAGTTACAGGGGCAGGCTGGAACCTGATGAGTCAGTGGGGTGTGACCTTGGGGGATCTTGTAGGGATCAGGGAACCCATAGGTATGTTAGGGACAATGATTGGTGGGCGGAAAGCCTTGCCCACCACAATTGGGTGTTTTCATCAGTCCCCAGACAGCCGCTGCCCTTGGCTCCATCGAGCTAGTCATAAGAGGATATCACTTCCCATTGTAAAAAAAAATTGAGAATATGACAGTTAATATACTTGTAGAGCCTTGTTTAAGAGGTCGAGTGGTATTGAGGAAATGCTGCAGCATTAGAACTGGCATTTGTTACTGGGAGATCGTTGGGCCAGAAATACTCTACCTCTCGCCACGGTTTATAAAACATGGCAAGATTGGCAGGTTGTGTGATTTATGATGGCTTTAAAGTAACATCAAGATTAAGGAAAGTTTTTCAAGGGACTGCAGGGCCATTTTTATTTTCTGCATCCAAGCACATGCATGTAGTTGGCTCAAGCGAATGAGAGCAGGACTGGCAGGCAGATTTTCATGTTTTGGTGTCTTTACAATTTAAATAGATGGGGATCTCTTGTTGAACTCTTCATTCAAGTGATTTCTCCCCCTTGTAATTTGGAATTCCCTGACCAGTGCTCAGACCTTTTCAGGGAACCTGCTCTCTCCGGTTGTGGAGAGTTCATAGAACAGAAGGATCTCTAGTCTGCTTTCAATTATTCAAGAGCAGAGCATTTTCCAGCCCTTTGCACCTGTTCTCCATCGTCTAACTACCATTTGGCTATTTTCTTGTATCTTCACCAGGAAGTGGAAGGGAAAAAAACCCTCTAAGTCAAATTTCATTTTTGTTTGAATCCTGAAATTCTAACAACTCAGAAACTCTTTAAATTAAGCCAGTGTATTGGCCCTGTTCTTGACCTGACAAGTGAGAACTGAATTGATATGCCGCATACATGACTCTAAGCTTATAAGGAAAAAAGACGGTGGAGCATGGGAATGAGACTTTGGGATTCTCTATCAGCAGGAATACATTCAGAGTGAGGGAGAGTGAGGTGGAGTGTATACGTGCTCGTGTGTGTGTGTGTGTGTGTGTGTATGAGAGAGAGAGAGAGAGAGAGAGAGAGAGAGAGAGGTTACTTTGATGTCTGACTTTGGGGTGAAATAGAGAAAACAGTGCCCCTAATTCTAGTAAGTAAATCCATTGACTGTAACTTTCCCTAGGTACAATCATGCTTTTGTAGACTCTTCTCCTGAATTTAATCATGAAGGAAGATGGAAATATATTAATTACTGTTTCATTGCAAGAAGGTGGATTTAACTACAGGTAAAATTTAAGGTCCATTTTCTGAAGCTTCAGGCTTAGGTTAATTTTTTTTCCAAAACTGGTTAACTTTTAAAGTCAGAGCCAAATTTAAGTTATGTTGAGTTGAAGGCGAGATCTCTTTTCCTCTTTGCAAATGAGAAGTTTGTCTGTCTAAGCCACCGATGTTCTGAAACAGTAAGAAAAAGACAAAACAAATTAAAGTTATTCCTCCAAATGGCACAAGCATGCCTCCAGAGGACAGGATTTTGGTGGCTGTTCTTCTCCATTCCCACCATCTGGCCTCTTTTGTTTTCTGTTCTCTGTCTTCTGGCCTTTGTATCATTCCTACTATTCCCTACTCCTTCACCTGATCTCCTTACTTCCTCTTTCTCCCGTATGTCTCAATCTTTTCCTCCCGATCTCATCCGATCATATATCAAATTATATAGGAATAATATTAAAATTTAAAATGGTCTTGCCTTTAAACACACAATTTCCTTAACCTTCTTCCCCAGCTGCTGCTTCTTCCTTCCTTCACGTTGGGGGGTTTGCACAGCTGGTACCCAATGAGGAGGCCACCATGATCCTGGTGATTTGCTCCCAGATGCTGCTTCCCACTAGCTACCGTCTTGGGTGGAAGGCTTAGATCTGTGTTGAACTTTCCAAGGTAATAAATTCAGGGAAACCCAGCTGAGACCAACCCACAATATTCTTCATTTTGGGTTTCTGCTTTTCATAATGAATGCCTTTCTGTACTTCTCTTTGATAAGTGGAATTAATGTCTCCACCTGAACTGGAAATGCTAAATTGGTGATAGTCTCTCGAGGATTTTGCGTCTTGCTCTGACACCTTCAGTGACTTCATCAGAATTTAGGTGTATTAAGGGATTAAGGAGTTTGGCCTATATGTATGAAGTTCTCAAGGTGTTCTCAGAGGCTGTTCCTAAGCCAAGTCCTGATGGTCCCTAGGGGAGAAAACTTTTCAATGAACACTGTTCAGTGTGAAACCTCATGACAAGCCAGCATAAGACTTTAATCATTTTCTAGCAGTGGCTATGGAAAATGGTTATGGAAAAAATATAATCAGTCTCCCCCTACTTTGGTAAGCATTGTTTTCACTTCTCTTTCCAAGATTCAGAATTCTGCTTTGGTTCCCTCGTTGCTTTTCTTTTCAAGCTGGGGTATGTGGGGTGAGGTGGTGGTATGCTGGCCAAACCTTGGGGCTGTAGGATAAACGTGGCAGTTTCCCCAGAGCATTTATTTTATTGAAGGATTTTTGAGGAATTGTTAATTAATGGAAAGATTATTATTACATTATAAAGTTGAATACAAAATTTGCATTAATTTTAAAATAAGGAAACTTCAAACTTCTGCTTTAGATTCTCTATGTTATCCTCTATGTTGGGCCCCCAGAAGTGTGATTTCACTGTTCTCGGTATGAGGGGTTGGAAGTTGCATGACCCTTGAGCCAATCACCCAACTGGGCTTCTTATCAGAGCTGAGAAAGACTGATTTGTCTGACAGTGGATCTTAATATCTTTGGAGCGTGAATCTTATTGTATATATAACGTCAATTCAATAACCCCTAATAATGGTGCTAGATATTAGCAGCTGTGTTATAGGCAAGTGTAAGAAGGGTGAAGGACTTTGGGCAATTTAATCTCTTCTTGGTTTATGAAAATGTCTTGCTGTGCATATATTCAACCCACAGTCATCTGGGGACATGACATTTGTGTGTGGATTATCTCAGCTTCTTATGTTCCAAATTTCCATTTATCTGCTCGTTCAGCCAGTTGTGATGAGTTGGAAAGCTATTTAACCAGGTCCTAAACGTCAACTCTTAGATCAGGCTTAAGGGAGATATGCAGAGTGGGCACTCTTGGCAAAGGCATCCTATTGATTTCATCATGGCTTTGGTCCCATGCCCTGGTGTGAAACTTCTGTTCCTGCTGAAATCTGCACTAGCATGGGTCACAGGGCTCCTTTAGCCCTTCTGGCTGAGGGCCTGGCTCCAAAGCGGTCTAGTGATCCCTTTAGTCCTGTAGCCCCACACCCTGAGCTGAGTCTTTCAGTTTTGCCTCTTGAGATGAGACAAAGTGCAGGTCTTCAAGGAAGAGCCAGTGAAGAGGACATTGCTCTTTAAGGCTAGCATGGATCTAAGACGCCCACCTTCGCCAACCCACAAAAGTAATAATCCCAGGTTCAGTGGCACAGGAATACTAAGAGAGGAGTATGAGTAGATGAGACCGGAAAAAGCACCGGACCCAGACACTCCACACTTTTTCACCCTTCTCTCCTCACAGGGAGAAGCTTGGGAGTGGGAGAAGGGGAAGAATTAGGGCACCAAGGCCGGCTAGTGAGGAGCAGGATACGGAGGAAAGTTCAATGGAAGGAGCTGTCAGGTTTCTCCTGATGGCTGGAGTGTGGGACTGCCATTTTGTCCCCCACCATAAGAAGGCCCCTGCGGAGAGAGGCGGTGATCTGACACACGGCTTTATTTTTTGTTTATTTTTCAGGCTCTTAGGTGTGGTAAAATGGCTCCGTTGTGGTGGAAAATGCATTGTGTTCTCAAGGCGGCTTTGGATTGTGTGGTGCTTCCCTGGCAGGGCACCTGGTGCTAATGCTCACACGATCCACGAGGAAAGGCTTTGCTGACCAGATTAGCAGTGGGAACAAGACTACAGGAGAGACCGTTTATCTGCCTGAGAACAAACTTTTCTAGCACTTCAGCACACCACTTACATACAATTTTAATGTGCTAATGGCAAGTGATTATTACTAGTGAGTTCACCTGAAAGAAATAAAATAGCCTTCTCTGTTCTCTAGTTCAGACATCTCACTAACTCAGACTTGCCACGTGCTCTGAACTAGAGAGGTGCGACGGGAATGTTCTCTTGGATTTGGGGCATTGAGCGTGCATGCAAGCAGGGTTCCTTTTCTTCAGAAGAAAAATAAATGGCAACATTCTGTTTTGGGGTTTGAAATCGCGTGACTGAAAATATAAAGGTGACAACTGTGATATGCTTTTTAAATAAGGGCAGAGATGTCAAGAGAAACCAGCCTTCTAGGAACAAAACAATATTCTGTCAGGTGCTATGGACTTAAGACCTTTTTCTCTCTTGGAATAATGTCCTTAAAAATAACCAAATTTTCCATTCAATAGAAAAATGTTCATACTTCCCTCCCCATCAATATGAATTGTTGTCATAGAGCATGGGGCACTAGCAAACCATATTGACTTTGGAAATTAAAATGGGAATGTTCAAGAACGTTTTTGAAGAATTATATGGGATTTTAGCCATCTTAATGGCTTCCTTTTTAGGGTCAGTGAGAGTATTCTTGCTAAAATGTAGCCCATTGCTTTAGAAATAGTTTCCTTAATGTCTTTCCTGTTGCCCCTGCTGGGTCTGTGCAGGAAATGTAAACCAACATACAATATGTGTGTTTATTTTCATGTCCCATTTTATGGGAAATTGGATGGGATATTCCGCTGAGGCTTCAGCTATGAACTGTTGACAATATGGGGAGAGCAGGGCAGGCTATTGCTGAAAAAGTTTGCCAGGGAAGAAGGGGCTTCTGAAATCTTTGAGAGCTACGGGGAAGAGCCAGGCCTCCCTGCAGGAGTTCCGTTACTCAGGGGCAAGGAGGGGAGGAGTGCAGTAATGAAACTGGCTGGTGCGCTACTGAGCCAGTAAACAACAACCTCACCCTCCAGCCCCAGTTGCCAGCACAGTAGAGTAGGTCTGCTGTACCACACCTCATCTTGTGGGATGTTAAGTCTGATACTGTGTGGTCTTCCTGCCTCTGCTGGATACAGGAAACTCAGGATACCAAACACCTGATCCAAAGTCCAAAAGGAGTCATTAACTCGGCAGAGGGCAGAGTTACCCCAAGGACCCCTGCAGAACCGGAGAGGCTATAGGTTGTCAAACCAGTCATAACCTGGCCATGTGCAGGTGGTAGCTAAACAGAACCTTTTCCTGGTATCCTACTGGAGAAGTAATTTTAAGTGTCTGGGCAGTGTGGGCCCTGGGCAGGGTGTGTGTGTGTCAGTGTGTTTCCTATAGTATGTTTGAAATCTCAGGGCTAGGCCCATCTGTAAGGCAGCGGTAGGTGTCAGTGGGAATGCAAGTTCTTCCTACAGAAGAAAGGAGTTAGTATGTTTGCATTTTAAGCTCATAAACAGCTGTAGTTTGGACCATCATCACAAGCACATTGGGGCTGGAGGCGCTAAGGGCGGCCGTTTGCCAGTGCGCTGTGGCAATTTCCAAGCTGTAGACTGAAATAACTGTATAAACTTCCAATTTGATTAGGATTTTGTCTTGTGTTTTTAAACAAGAAAATTGAGGAGTGTCAAATTAATTTTGTAGTCTTGGTCACTTTTTAATTCCAGTTGGCCATCTCAGCCTGGATTTGTGCAAACACTGATTCCAGGAAGTAGTCAAAGTGCTAAACTTGGTAAATAAATGTGTTTATTTTACAAATGGATTCAAGATGAAACACCCAGCACTTCTCCAGGGCATTTCTGTCCCTGCCTGTTCATTTTAGCAGCTTGACCAAATGAATTCCCTTCCCTTAGTATAATATTTAAATGGACTTCTGGCATCTGATGCATTGCCTGCTGCTCCAATTTCCTAAGAAAGTCATTTAAATAAAACTTGACTATCTTGCATCTACTATGGAAGCCAATCCATTAAAAATCCTGGTCACTTCTCTCTCTCTCTCTAATTTTAGACAAGCCATGTGGAATTATTGGCGTTTGAGAAAATTCATCTTATCAGAGCTGAAAGTTTTGGATTTAATTTTTAACAATTTTTTTTCTTTCCTAGCTTTCTAAGTGAACAAAAAGACAAATAAGAAAAGGTTGCCATGAGAAGTTAGCAAGCTGTCAATGGAGATTTCGCTACTAAATGAAACTCCACTTCAGCTTTTTGGGGGAAGAGTTCCACCTCCCTTTCTTCCAATTCCCAGCCTTCCCTCTACACTGCTCTTCCCATGCCCAATATGAGAAAGGAAAAGAACCTTGGCAGGTGTCCTGTCTTCCAGGAATTTGCAGTCTGGTTAAGGAGACAGGCTCTACCCATTCAGAGGGTAGCCTGTGTGATTTGGGTTATTTGCTGAGCACAAGATGAGGGTGCAGAGTGGAGAGGGCAGAGAGGTCGTTATGCACTGGTCAGGGGCCAGGATGCGGGGTGTTGTTAAGTTGGTCTGAAGGGTAGTGGGAAGTGGTTACATGAAGAGCAAGGGAGGAGATGCTGACAGTAGCACAAAGATGGTGAATATGAGAGGAGCAGCCTCCACAGAAGAAAGAAGTGCAAAGCAAAAGGTCAAGCTGGAGGGCAGGGACTTGGCCAGCTTGACTGCACCCCCAGAAGGAGAGGGGATCGTGGAATTGCCAGAGACAGGGCTGAAACAGCCCCGGGGCTAGGCTGGGCGAGGCCTTGAGGTGGGGTCAAGGAGTTTAGATTTGTGGTGTGGCTGGTAGGAGGGGATGTGCTGGGAAGTGGTGGAGAAGAATGAAGCCCAAGGTAGAGGGCTTCTGTTCTCAGTGTTCTTGGGCCTTGGGTGGCACACGTGTCATATCACAACGTGGGTCACCAGAGCCAGAGCTTCCTAGAGGCAGGGGCCAAAGCATGGTTCCACGTAGCGCGAGGTAGACGATGCTGCAGACTGGGGGTGGCTGGGAAGGTGTCTAGGAAGAGAGGAGGGTTTTGCGACATGGAGGGTGTGGTCCTAGGTAGTACTTAGAGTCACCTTTTATCACAGGAAGATGATTATTAAAGCAGCACTAGATCCTACCTTGGCATTCAAAACGTATGAGTAAAAATATATTGGTTGCCAAATTTACTTGTTCCCTTTCTTCCCGTTCAAAATAGTAATTGGTGCTTTTTCCCCCCAAACAGATGTTCTCAATTTTTTAGCACGTTGTGGGGTTGCAGAGTGTGTGTGTGGGGCAGCAGCTGGTGATAACATCTTTTATTCTTTATTTTCTGGCTGTGGGTTGGAGTTAGAATCAGGATTTAGAAATGAGGAAGCCGTGGCTTGTGGTCCTGCATCCTGACATCTCACACTGCATCTCAGGTAGCAGTTGTCCTCATGAGTCAAACCTGC
This sequence comes from Orcinus orca, assembly GCF_937001465.1. NCBI lineage: Eukaryota > Metazoa > Chordata > Mammalia > Artiodactyla > Delphinidae > Orcinus > Orcinus orca. The sequence goes on from NC_064571.1 coordinate 41,098,089, forward strand.
AACCTATTAGCAAGTAGGTTGCATCTTTATATTATGTAAGTTATACCTGCTTGTGGTTAAAAAAAACCCCCCAAAACCAGAACATTTCCTTTTCTCCAGTATCTCTCTCCAGAGGAAACCACTGTTAACAGTTTGGTATTTATCTTTTGTCTTTTTTGCAGATAATAATACTGATGACAACTAACTTTTAATATGTGCCAGATACTTTTCTAGTGCTTTACCCATAGGAACTCATTCAGTCCATACATTAGTCCTATGAGGCAGGTATTATTATTTTCTTCATTTGACAGTTAAGGAAACTGAGGCACAGAGAAGTTAAATAATTTGCTTAAGTTCACTTAGGTAGTAGGCGATGAAGCCAGGATTGATACTCAAGCAGTCTGAGTCCTGAATCTATGCTCTTAATTATGAGTTTATGCTGCCTCCCTGAATGTGTATAATATACATACACAAGATTATATATTTAGTTCTTAAAAAAATAAAATCATTCTTTTAAAAATCTGCATAGAATCTAACTGACGTACCACCAATTATTTAATGATTCTCTTATTGCTGGCCATTTGTTTTCTTTCCAGATTTTTGCTATTATAAACAATATTGCAGGGAACATTCTAACAACAGTAGCAGCAACAACAGCTAGCTACCATTAATTCTGAATAGTATGCTTACTATGGGCAGGGTCCTGTTCTAAGCTCTTTTCCAAGTATTTCTGCGGGTTAGATGCCTGGAAGTCAGGATGCTAGGTTAGAGTCCAAGAACATTTAAAATTTTGATTACATCTGCCAACTTTTCCTCCCAAAAAAGAGCAAGTATTTATTGAGTGTCAACTTTCAATTCAACATTCTGTTAGGGATTGTTTGCAATGCAGAAGCACGTAAGATTAGGGCCCTCCTGGAGGTCTACAAGGGAAGAGAGACAAGCCGTACAAGTCATCAGGTGATTCAAATAGACTTTACATAGGGCAAGTCTGGTGGTATAGCTGGGAGCAGTACCGGGGTGCAGGGAGAAGGGAGGTCTGTGAGTGACAGAAGGTTTCAGCAGAGGCTTCAGATGGGCTGCAGGAAGCTTGGAAGGATTTGGAAGGGATGGGGTGGGGAGCAGTCCTGGTGAGGGTTGGAGAAGAACAGCGCTGGGGGAGGAGCTGGTGTAGTTCAAGGATGAGGCAGTGTGTCGGTGGGATTGTGGTTCCGACTGAAGCGAAGGGTGTGTGTTGGAAAATGGCAAGCCAGCCTATTGCCAAGAAAAGAGCACGATTAGAGTAGAAACAGAAGCCTACCTGTCCCATGACTAAATGTTTTAAAATTACAAATAAAACTAATAAATTGCTAAAACATATTCTATTCTTCTGCCTTGACACATGAATCTTCATAATGACCTGGAAGAGGTTTGAACTTAAAATTCTCACCTCCATGGAACATGGCACTGGAAGGTGATGAAGTATGTTTCCAGATCAGCTGCAAGTCAGAAAGGGACTAGGGCTTGTGATAATCTGGTATATTTGCCTTAGTCACTTTGATTAGCTCTTCTCTTCTGTCAGTGCTAAAGCATACTGGTGGTATAGCTGTTTTCAAGAGCAGACAATCACAGCCCAGAAAAGGTGTGTGGGTGCCCTGGACACACAGAGGTTGAACCCCCAGTCTCTGGCTTGAAGTTGAGAGGTGGAGATGAAGTGTCCCTCTTCCTTCTCCCTCCTCACCCCACCCCCAACCAACAAAGAAAGACATGCAGGTGCTTGTCTATGACTTTCTGTTCTGCAATGGAAATGGCCTCCGTGTTTTTGTTTCACAAGCACAGTTAAGGTCTGATTTCAATGCTACAAAGGAAACGAGGGCAATGGTAAGAAACCCAGAACTTGGATGCAAATCATGAACCATTTTTAATTTGTTCGGTATATTCAGGTAGGGGAAATTCTATATTTGAATATAAGCAGCCACTTTGAACCAGGTATGGAAGTAGCTATGTAAGCAGTGTTTGGTGACGCATTGCTGAAGTTGTAAAATTTGTACCTCTCAAAACAAGGACGTTGAAAAGTTGTTTCTCACAGCAATACTAACATACCTGCATTGCATTGCATGGGCAATTCTGCATCATAAATAATGGATTTACAGGCCTAACTACTCCTCAGGAATATTATACATGTGGAATGTGGCTGAATTAATGTCACCATGACACCCTTAGCTTTCGCTGAGGAGGTTTCTTCAGCCTTAGGCTGGGGCCAGGCGGGGCCGGGCTGGAGAGAGCCACTGTTGCCTGGCCCAGAAACTTTGCTTAAAGGGGAAGAACACTGTTTGGGACTCAAGGATTTTGAGTGCCACAAGCTACAAATTGCAGGAAAAGAGAAATCAAGCATTAAGGTCTTCCCCAGATTATGACTGCCTGGAGCAGTCTGGAAATCGTAGGGTCCTTTTAACTGTCGGCAGGGACCTGCGTGAGGTCCAGCTCTGCGGTGGTGTTTGCTTTTACTACTGCCATTTCTCCATTTCTGGTTTTACTTGTCTGAGCCCTGTCAGAGCAAGTATGGAGAACTGCTCTCACTGGCTTTTCCTAGAGCTGGAAGGAGTCCTGGGGGAGAGTTGGGTGGTGGGTAATGCACAGAGACCGGGGCGTGACTTATACGCAAGTCCCTATGAGCCCCGTGACCACACCAGTCTTAACTTATCCACAGGAGGAATTGGGTGAAAAGAGACTCGAGGGGTAGCAAAGGAGGCAAAATGCAAGGACATCGTGCGCACGCGCGCGCGTGTGTGTTGCAATGTCTGGAAGGAGGCTGGAAGGTGGGACTTACCGGTCCTGGTCTGCCACACTGCAGCTGGCCTGTGAGTTAGTGTGGAGCCCGCCAAAACCGGTTGACTTCTGGTCATCGCACCCTGGAGGCAACTTGCCATGAACTTTCGGCAGAACCTCCTGGGGTGCTGGTGTGGGGCACACATGTTGGTTTCCCTTTCCTTCAGTGGGAGGAACTGGAATCAGTTGACCAGCAAGTCACTATGGTGCACTTTTTTATGTGTTCTGCTGGGCTAGGGGCTGCGGAGGACACTCAGAGTCTTTGGTCAGATGATTGCAGATGTATGTGCATTCTAAAGAGCAGCCCAGGACACGTCACGGGTGCCCAGTTCAGAGGATGGAGACCTTGAGTGTGTGTGTGTGTGTGGGGGGCGCGGGAGGGGCAGGGGGTGGGGGGTTGGGATGGGGGAGTATAGTCAGGGAAGGCTTCAAGGAAGAGGCAGCCCTGAGCTGCTTTTCAAAGGAGAGAGAGGAGTTTAGACAGGCAGAGAGAAGTGGGTATAACTCAGTAGAAGGAGGAGATTCCAGAAGCCCTGAGGATCTCTAGCCCTGTAGGGAACAGGGCTCCTAGGGATAGCTTTTTGGTCTGAGTTGAGGCCTGAGTCCCAATTTCAGTCTGAATGCTGGTCAGCTGAAGAAGACACTGCCACTTCACTCTCCTCCTTCCTGTTCTGCTCATGACAGTCATGATAAGTTTATAACCAACATTGTGCCCCCAGAGGCAGGCAGGCAGGTAGTTGGCCTTCGCCACTGGTGCAGAGAACCAAATCAACCAACCGGGGTTCCCGCCAGAACAGGAAACCATGGGGAGTATCTGTCTGGCTGCATCCTCTGAGACACTTTCTCACCCTGTTCCCTGAGAGGAGAGCCTTGGTGTGGCACCTGCCTCACTGCGGACATGTGGACAAGGCCTCCGGAAGGAGAGAGCCCCTGCTGGCTTTCCTGAGACAGGTTGGGTGGCTTATCATTGATGACTGTTCCCCCTCAGCAGCTGTTTGCCCTGGGTGAGTGAGTTCCTCTCTCTAGACTCAGTTTCTGAATCTGTAGACTGAGAGGGTGGACCAGATGGCTTTGGAGGTCCCTTCCAGGTCAGCTCTCTCCTGTCCCTAAAGGCAGATGGAGGCAGGTGGGGAGGGCAGTGGAGCAGAGAGAAATCGAGAGGAATTCCCCAGCCAGGCTCTCGGGAACCACACAGTTCCCCATTCTAGTGCCACCTGCTCGGAGGTTGCGGGTAAGAAGGGTGCTGGCCTTGAAGGCTCCATGGATGGGTAGCTTGGCCTCCTCAGATGTGCCCGTAGGCTTCTTGGGGTCCATATGTGGACAACTGTGGAACCCTTGCTTAGGCCATTCTTAACTTATCAGGGAAAGTTCAGTCTTTGGGTATACAGCTGCCTGTGGTCCCGGGGAGGAAACTGTTCCCTGAGATGCTCACTCACTGTCTTGTGACTGCAGCAAGGGCTGTGTCATCATGGCCAGAATCAGCAGACACAGGTCCAGGGGAAATGCCCCAGGTGCCTCCCATGAACTCCTGGGTGCAAACATGCCCTTATTCCCACAGCACATAACATCTGCAGAGCCAAGGCTGGAAGACCCTGGCCAAGGACTGCCCTGATGCTGGAAGCCTCTTCGAAGAGTGAGGCCCGGAGAGGACAGATGACTTGTCCAGAGTTGTGCAGCCACTTGGGGATACAGTTGCAGCTGACTCCAAGTCTCCTGACTCCCAGGCAATTGTGCTTTCTCTTCCACCAAATTGCAAGGTGGAAGGAGGCTTGGCATACCACAGAATAAAACTTGCACTGACCCCCCTGAGGCTCAGACCATTCTCTAAAAATGTGTCAGAGGAAGTGAGAATGCAGGGCCTCTCTTCACACGTTGGAGTTGTAGGTGGGGCACGTGCTCTCAGCTCCAGGCAGGGCAGAGAAAGTTGTGGAAGGGCAGCCAACCAAGAAGCACTTATTTAAACATTTGTGTGTGCCCAGCCTTGAGCTAGTCATAGTACAGCATGGAGGAGCTTTAAGGTATACACCTCACACGGCAGTTTCACTGCAGCTGGCAAGGCAAATTTAACTCCCAAATTAATTGCAAAAACACCTAAATGCAAGCTCCTGTTTGTGTTATAAAATAGAAGAACATATATTTACATTTGCATAAAGAAAATCTGGAAGGATACAAAAAGCTAATAAAAGTGCTTAATGAGCAGTCACCTGACAGGAGGGGGGGGGTAAGGTGTTGTCCTTTGTACCTTTTGATTATAAAAAATATTTTGGACTATGTGAATGTATTATCTTTGCAAAAAATTAGGTGTAAACGACAACACCAAAACCAATCAATCACATGCTGAATTGAGTGACTGGTGGCCAAAGGAATTCAGAAAAAGCAGAGCTCAGGGGGTCTCCTAGAGCCTTCTAGGGCTCCTGGAAGATTAGAACTGGAAGGGACTCTACGTGCCATTTTATCTGACTTCCCGCTCAATGCTGGCATGTCTCGTACAACTACCAAGACATAGACGTTCCAGTGTCCCTCACCCGATAATTCCTAAGTCCCATGACATGCATGGACAGTGCTAATCCAGGGATCACAATGCACAAAGAGGCATCTGTCCTTAATGGTCTTATGCTCCCAAAGTGCACCTTTAATTGAAATGCAAGAAGATTTTGAGTCCCAGGGGAATAAACAAGGTGCTAAGGGGCTTGGAAGGAGGATGAAATCAGGGAAAGCAGCAGAGTTAATATAGTATTTGAAATAACCAAGGATGGGTCCCATTTTGACAGTCCGAGGGCAGGAATACCAGGGAGGGAGAATGTGAATTCATGAGTTCAGGAATTCTCAGGATTGGCTAGAGAATAGCCCATGTGTGGTGGAATAGTGGGATGGAAATTTGGGTTGGGCTAATGTTGTGGACTGTACTGAGTGCCAGTCTGAGGTGTTTTTATTAAAATTCAGTAAAAAGTGGGGAACCAATAAAAATTTATGGGCATGTGCTTATTTTAGAGATTCTCTAATAAGTGAGTACTCTCTACTTCATCCAAGAATCCATGAGGAGAAGCTTCCTGGAAGCAGTAGGAATTGAGCTGGACCTTCAAGGATCAGTAGAATTTAGAGAGTATTCATTCTTGAGGGGGGGAAGAGCATGAGTCCAGTGTTGATGGTCACCACTGAAGGACTTTGCCCATGAGAGAGCATGTTGATGCTGTGCATTGGAAAGACAGGTCTGGCTGTGCTATTTAGGATAGAATGGGGAAGGATTACCTGAAGCAGGGTGATTGGTGAGGAAGCCTTCTCAGTCTCAAGGCAGGACACTGAAGGCGTGACTTAGGTGGCAGTAATGGGAATGGAAAAAGTCAGACACACTGGAAAGACCTTTTCCTCTCCTATCCATAAGGTCCTCTTTGCTTGGATTTAGCTCATTTGCCAGTCCTGAGGGAAGAGATCATTCTTAGCTGAACACTCCAAGCTCTCTGTTTACCAGCTGTTTTCCTGGGTCATTTCACCACTGGCAGGGAGTGGCAGCCATGTTTACCCCAGCCCTGCTGTTCATTGGCACTTTGCTGCAATTTGGATTGTGTTGATGGTGGGATAAACATTTACATCTTGGGCATCTTCTTCCCAGCAACTTAGAAAAAGTTGCTCAATGGTGGTGGGACATCGCTAATACAACTAGACTCAACATTCTCTTTTTGCATGTAAGTGTTTAGAGGTTCGGAGATTTAAAGGAACATGCTGAAACCAGAGAGAGAAGTGGGGACATGGGAGCAGAATTATGTCTTTTGACTCCAAGTCCTGGACATTTTTTTTTTTTAGCATACCTTACAGTTTCTGTTGAATAATGCTAATATTTACTGAGCACCTACTATGTGTCATACACTGTGTTAAAACTTCAGTATCATTATTTAATCCCCCAATGACCCTATCATTATCCCTATCTCTTCAGATGAGAAATGGAAAGTCAGAGAGATGAAGTAACTTTCCCAGTGTCACATGACTAGGAAGTTGCAAAGCCAGAATTTGAATCCAGGTCTCTCTAAGTATCTGTTCAGGTATAAGAAACCCTCAAAATTATTTATTAAAAATAATTAACTCTCAATAGGAGTTCTACTTTTGACATTTACTGTTTGAGAAGATACAGTGAACTCAGTAATACCTTTAGGTGAATTTGTATTTGAATAATCAGTGTCTACATACATTTTGGGAAATAACATATTTGAAAAATAATAGTATGTATATGTGCCAGACCTGGCAGGAATGAGTTTTAGAACTCATCCATTGGGTGGAAGAGGTAGTATAGTAAGTTAGGTGGGAGAAAGTGGTGGCTTGGGAAGTACAGTAAGTCAAGCAGTCTCATTGGAGTGAGTGAGAATTTTCAGGTCTCTGGTGTAACCTGACCCACCAGCCTGTGGGTATGAATAAAGTCACACATTTGATTGGCTCATTATTCCTACCTGTGTAACTCATGACCTTGGGTCTTCCTGCAAAATTTCCTACTTAACACTAGTACTCCTGGGACACTCTAAGAGGTATTGTGTATAAAAAAGTTTGTAACTGCTGATGGACCCTAGATATTTGTTATGTCTTTCTGCTCTTCCCATGTCCTGCTCAGTGCCTCTGTGCTCCAATATGCTGCTGTATTGGAGGTTGTTGGTCTGTGGTAAAGTGTGGGGAGGGAGTTGGACAGGGGAATGTTCCTCTTCTTTGTAAGAGGCATTTGTTAGAGGGGGTCTTACAGAGGGCTGCTTGAGCATCAATGTGTCACAGAGTTTAGGGAAACATTTCTTTCTGATTTTTGATTGAGTATAATTTATACTCAGTAAAGTACACAGATCTTTAGTATTCCGTTCAATGAGTATCGACCATTGTGTATGCCTATGTAATCAAAAAAGATATAGAACATCTCAGAAATTGCTCTTGTATCCCTTTAGAGTCAATTTCCTTGTCCCCAGAGGAAACCACTTTCTAATTTTTATCATTTTACTTTAGTTTTAACTTCATCTAACTGGAACAATAAATATGTACTCTTTTGTGTCTGGCTTTTTCCTCTTAAAAGAATGATTTCAAGATTTATCCATGGTGTTGCATGCATATAAATTTTTGTTCATTCTTTATGCTGTTGATTTATATTCCATTGTATGGATGTGCCACAATTTATTTTTCTATTCTCCTATAGATGGATATTTGGGCTGTTTCCAGTTTTTTACTATTATGAATAAAGCTGCTATTAACATTCTTGTATAAGTCTTTTTGTTGAAGTGTGTTTTTATTTCTTTTGTGTAAATACCTAGTAGTGAAATGCTGCACCATAGGATAGATGTGTATTTAACTTTATAAGAAACAGCCAAACAGGTCTGCAAAGGGATTGTACTATTTTATACATGCTCCAAATGTTGCTCCACATTGTCTCCAATATTTGGCATTGCTAGGGTTTTTATTTTAATTGTGCTAGTAGGTGTGAAATTATGGTTTTAATTTGCACTTAAAGATGATGTTGAGCAACTTTTCATGTTTAATTTGCCATATCTTATTTTGTGAGATTTTATTTTGCCTATTTTAAAAAAAATAGGGCTGTTATTTTTTAAAAGCTTGATTTGTAGGTATTCTCTATGTATGCTGGATACACATCCTCTGTTGAATATATGTATTATAAATGTTTTTTCCCAGTCTGTGGATAGCCTATTTATTTTCTTTATGGTGTCTTCTGATCACAGAATTATTCTTATTTTCAGAATGCTCCAGATACTATTATTACATAATAAGCTATCCCCCAATTTTTTTTTTAACTTAAAATAATGACAGCATTTATTTTGCTCATGAATCTATAATTTTGGTAAGACTCAGTAGGGATAGCTTGTCTCTGCTCCCTTAGGTGTCAGCTGAGGTGGCTTAAAGAGTGGGACTTGAAGTCATCTGAAGGCTTGATTACTCACATGTCTGGCCATTGATACTGTCAGCTTAGATCTTAGATGGGACTGTTGGCAGGAATAAATACTATGACCTCTCCATGTGGCTGGGTTCCAAGGGTGAGAGCACCTCCAGAAAGAGAGAGAGGAAAGAGAGAGTTAGATGGCAGCTGTTTTCTTTTTCTGACCTAGTTTCAGAAGTCATATATCATCACTTCTACTTTAGGAATCGAGCAGCTACAAGCTCACCCAGGTTTCAGGGAAGGGTTAATCAACTCAGCTTCTTGGTAGGGGAGTGACAAAGTTTTGGAAGAGCATGTGGGACTGCTGTAGCCATTTTTGGAGAATAAAATCTTCCCCAGACTAATTTTTTTTTTGGCCATGCTTTGCAGCTTAGTTCTCTGACCAGGGATTGAACCCGCACCCTCAGCAGTGAAAGTGTGGAGTCCTAACCATTGGACCACCAGGGTATTCCTCCCTAGACTAATTCTAATACATGAGTTTATTTTGTATTGGTTAGTGCTTTTTGCAACCATCCTAAAAGATCTTTGCCTATCCCAGGATCGCAAAGATATTCTATGTTCTCTTCCAGAAGGTATATAGCTCTAATTTTTACATTTAGGACTATGATCCCTCTTTCTTGAATTAATTGTTGTGTAAAGAGTGAGATAGGTGTTGAGGTTCACTTTGTTTTTAACACAGATATCAAGCTGATCTAGCACCATATGTTAGAAAGACTTTCCTTTGTAACAGAAGTTGAAATCAATTAACTATATATATATATATGTTAATTAATAGATTATCATGTTCTATTGATCTATTTGTCTATTTTTACATCAATATCAAATTATAACTTTCTGATAAGGCTTGAAATCATGTAGTATGTAAGTCCTCCAAATTTGTTATTCTTTTTCAAATATTTTGGATATTCTATGCCCATATAACTTTTAGACTTAGCTTGTGAATTTTTCAAAAAGGTCTACTAAAATTTTTATTGGAATGGCATTGAATCTATAGATCATTTAGACAGAGTGGACATTTAACAATATTTTGTCTTCCAATTCATGAGCATAGTACCTTTCCATTTATTTATCTCTTTAATTTCTTTCTGCAAAAATTTTGTCACTTGCACATTTTAAAATAGTTTTATTTATCAATATTTAATGTTTCTGATACTGTAAATGGAATTTAAAAATTATTTTCCAATTATCCGTTATTTTCCAATTATTCCAATAGAACTAATAGAAATTAAATTGTTTTTTGTACATTGGCCTTGTATCCTGTGACCTTCCTAAACTCGTGTATTAATTCTACTAATTCTTTTGTCGTTCCATAGGATTTTCCACCTATGCAATCATATTGTCTACAGATAACAATGGTTTTACTTCTTTTCTAATATTCTTGTGTTGTATTTTTTGTCTTGCCTTATTGTACTGGCTAGGACTTCTCATATAATACTGAATAGAAGTGGTAAGAGTGGATATAAGTATGCCATTAGCAGTAGGTTTCTGGAGATCCCGTTTATCAGATTAAGGAAGTTCCCTTCTCTTCCTATCTTTCTATGTGTATATAAAGCTAAATTTTTGGCTAATATTTGCTTAAAGATTTTTGTATTTATGCTCACGAAGGATATTTGTATTTTCTTGTAATGTCTTTTTCAGGTTTTGATATAAGAGTTATATGAGCTTCATATAACAAGTGGGGAAGTGTTTCCTTCTCTAATTTCTGAAAGTGCTTGTGTAAAATTGGCACTAATTCTTCCTTAAATGTTTACATAATTAATTGGTGAGGCCATCTGAGCCTGGAGGTTTCCTTTTTAGTAGGTATGATATTATAAGTTTAATTTCTTCTTTTAAAAAATTTTATTTATTTTTGGCTGCATTGGGTCTCTGTTGCTGTGCACAGGCTTTCTCTAGTTGCAGTGATCAGGGGCTACTCTTCATTGTGGTGTGTGGACTTCTCATTGTGGTGACTTCTCTTGTTGCAGAGCATGGGCTCTAGGCATGTGGGCTTCAGTAGTTGTGGTATGCAGGCTCAGTAGTTGTGGCTTGTGGGCTCTAGAGCACAGGCTCAGTAGTTGTGGTTCACAGGCTTAGTTCATCCACGGCATGTGGTATCTTCCTGGACCAGGAATTGAACCCATATTCCCTGCACTGGCAGGCAGATTCTTAACCACTGCACCATCAGGGAAGTCCAAGTTTAATTTCTTTAATAGATATAGGACTACAAATTTTGTTATGTTGTGTTTTCTTTATTATTCAGTTAGAGATATTTTCTAATTTTCCTTATGCTTTCTTTTTTGAGTTCTGGATTATTTACAAGTGGTAATTTGGTCCAAGATGGCAGCATGGGAAGACCCTGAGGTCACTTCCTCCCATGGACCTACTGAATTTCACCTATATATTCAGAAATTCCTCTTAAAGAAGAACTGAGGGCTGATAGACATGACCTTCTGCACAAGAAACAATAGAGGGACAACATAGAGATGGATAGGAGAGATGGAGACATGGTATTGACAACCGGCAGAGCGAGGGACATCACTGAGGAGGGCCTGCATGTGGAATCAGCCACCCTGGAGCACAGAGAAAAAACTGGTCTAAAAGGCACCTAGATTATGTGAAGGAAATCCATTTAATAACCCTAAAGCATCTGCCAAATGGGTGGGGAATTGCTGGAACTCTCTTCAGGGTTGGAGGCACTGGAGAGCACCATTTTTTTGCATTCCCCCTCCACCTTGATAGCATGGGCAGGAACTTTAGCCAGCCTGTCAAAGCTGCCTCAGCATGCCCCTGACCTACACCAACTCTAGTTCTCCCATGAGAGCAACCCCAGTGTGGTGCACACTGGGACACCCTGTCCCATTCCAGCTGTTCTGCCAGGGCTGCCCTATTGTGTTGAGCCCTGGAGCCCCCCTGGCCCATCACTGCCCCAGTTCTAGCTGGCCAGCCAAAACTGCTTTGCACATGCAGTCACAAAGAGTCAAACAAAACGAGAAGGCAGAGAAATATTTTCCAAACAAAAGAACAAAATAACCCCCCCCCCAAAAAAGCCTAATGAAACTGAGATAAGTAGTTTACCTAATAAAGAGATCAAAGTAATAGTCATAAAGATGTTCACTGAACTTGGCTGAAGAACGGAGGAACACAGTGAGATCTTCAACAAAGAGTTAGGAAATATAAGAAAGAATCAGTCAGAGCTGAAGGATGCAATAACTGAAATGAAAAACACTAGAAGCAGTCAACAGCAGATTAGATGATACAGAAGAATGGGTCAGTGATGTGGAAGACAGAATAGTGGAGATCACCCAATCAGAAAAACAAAAAGAAAAAAAGAATTTAAAAGAGTGAGTATAGTTTAAGGGACCTCTGGGGTAACATCAAGTATACTAGCATTTGCATTATAGGGGGTCTCAGAGGGAGAAAAGAAAGAAAGGGGTAGAAAACTTATTTGAAGAAATAATGGTTAAAAATTTCCCTAACCTGGAGAAAGAAACAAGTATCTAGGTCCAAGAAGCACAGAGTGTTTCCAACAATATGAACACAAAGAGATCTACACCAAGACAGATCATGATTAAAATGCCAAATTTGAGGATAATGAGAGAATTTTAAAGGCAGTAAGAGAAAAATAACTACTCAAATACAAGGAAACTCCCATAATACTATCAGTTTATTTTTCAGTAGAAACTTTTCAGGCCAAAAGGGAGTGGCAGGATATATTTGAAGTGCTGAAAAGCAACAATATTACAGCCAAGAATACTCTACCTGTCTAGGTTATCATTCAAACTGAAGAGGCTGTAAAGAGTTTCACAGACAAGTAAAAATTAAAGGAGTTCGTTAACACTAAACTGGCCTTACAAGAAATGTTAAAGGGTCTTCTTTAAGCAGAAAGGAAAAGGCCACAACTAGAAATAAAAAAAAAATATGAAAGAAAAAATCTCACTGGTAAAGGCCAATATATATATATAAAAGCAGTGAATCAGACACTTAAAAAGCTAGTATAAAGGTTAAAAGACAAAATTAGTAAAATCAACTATAATTACAATAAGTAGTTAAGGGATCCACAAAATAAAAAGAAGTAAAATGTGATATCAAAAACTTAGTGTGGGGCTTCCCTGGTGGCGCAGTGGTTGAGAGTCTGCCTGGTGATGCAGGGGACATGGGTTCGTGCCCTGGTCCGGGAAGATCCCACATGCCACAGAACGGCTGCGCCCGTGAGCCATGGCCGCTGAGCCTGCGTGTCCAGAGCCTGTTGCTCCGCAACGGGAGAGGCCACAACAGTGAGAGGCCTGCATACGAAAAAAAAAAAAAAAACTTTGTTTGGGGTAATAAAAATGTAATGCTTTTAGAATGCATTCAGACTTAAACTGGTTTATATCTCATATATATGTCAATATATATGAACCTCATGGCAACCCCAAACCAAAAACCTTTAATATATACGAAAAAATAAAGAGAAAGAAACCCAAACATAACACTAAAGAAAATTATCAAACCACAAGGAAAGAGACCAAGAGAAGAAGAAAGGAACAGAGAACTGCAAAAACACCAGAAAACAATTTTAAAAATGTCATTAAGTAAATACCTATCAATAATCACTTTAAATGTGAATGGACCAAATGCTGCAATCAAAAGACATATGGTGGGACTTCCCTGGTGGTGCAGTGGTTAAGAATCTGACTGCCAATGCAGGGGACACGGGTTTGAGCCCTGGTCCAGGAAGATGCCACATGCCGCAGAGCAACTAAGCCCGTACGCCACAACTACTGAGCCTGTGCTCTAGAGCCCATGAGCCACAACTGCTGAGCTCATGTGCCAAAACTACTGAAGCCTGCATGCCTAGAGCCCATGCTCTGCAACAAGAGAAGCCACTGCAATGAGAAGCCCATGCACCACAACAAAGAGTAGCTCCCGCTTGCCACAACTAGAGAAAGCCTGCGTGCAGCAGCAAAGACCCAGTACAGCCAAAAATAAGTAAGTTTTAAAAAAGACATATGGTGCCTGAATGGATAGAAAAATAAGGCCCATATATATGCTGCCTACAGGAAACTCACTTAAGATCTAAAGACACACATAGACTGAAAGTGAAGGGTGGAAAAGGCTATCCCATGTAAATGGAAACAAAAAGAAAACTGGAATAGCAGTACTCATATTGGACTAAATAGACTGTAACAAGAGAAAAAGAAGGGCATTATATAATGATAAAGGGGTCAATTCAAGATAACATTTGCAAATATTTATGCACCCAACATAGGAGCATCTAAAAATATAAAGCACATATTAACAGACATGAAGGAAGAAATTGACAGTAAAACAATAATAGTAGGGGACTTTAGTACTCCATTTACATAAATGGGTAGATCATCTAGACAAAATCAATAAGGAAACATTGGATTTAAATGACACATTAGATCAGAAGAACTTAATAGATATATACAGAACATTTTAACCAAAAACTGCAGAATAAACATTCTTTTCAAGTGCACTTGGAACATTCTCCAGATGGATCACATGTTAGGCCAAAAAATAAGTCTCAATGAATTTAAGAAGACTGAAATCATATCAAGCATCTTTTCCAACCAACAGTGTGAAACTAGAAATCAATTACAAGAAGAAAACTGGAAAAAACACAGTCACATGGAGACTAAACAACATGTTACAAAACAACCAATGGATCAATGGAGAAATCAAAGAAGAAATTAGAAAAGATTCCTTGAAATAAATGAAAATGGAAACACAACTTTCCAAAATCTGTGGGACACAGCAAAAGCAGTTCTAAGAAGGAAGTTCATAGTGATACAGGCCTACCTAAAGAAACAATGTAAAGAAAAAGACCCTCAAATAAACAACTTAACTTTACACCTAAAGGAACTAGGAAAGGAAGAACAAACAAAGCCCAAAGTTAGCAGAAGGAAGGCAGTAAAAAAGATCAGAGTAGAAAGAAATGAAATACAGACTAAAAAAACAATAGAAAAGATCAGTGAGACTAAGAGCTAGTTCTTTGAAAAGATGAACAAAATTGAAAACCCTTTAGCCAGACTCATCAAGAAGAAAAGAGGGCCCAAATTAATAAGTCAGAAATGAAAAAGGAAAAGTTGCAGCTAATACCACAGAAATACAAAGAATCATTAGAAACTACATATATAATCATATATAAACAATTATATGCCAACAAATCGGACAAACTGGAAGAAATGGATAAGTACCTAGAAACATGTGATCTTCTAAGACTGAATCAGGAAGAAATAGAAAATATGAACAGACCAATCCTAGTAATGAAATTGAATTAGTAATCAAAACCTCCCAACAAGAAAAAATGCAGGAGTAGATGACTTCACAGGTAAATTCTACCAAACATACAAAGAAGAGTTAATACCTATACTTCTCAAACTATTCCAAAAAACTGAAGAGGAAGGAGTGCTTCTGAACTCATTCTACAAGGCCAGCATTACCCTGATACCAAAATCAAAGACTACAAAAAAAGAAAATTACAGGCCAGTATCCCTGATGAATATAGATGCAAAAACCCTCAACAAAATATTAGCAAACCTAATTCAACAATACGTTAAAAGGATCATACACCATGATCAAATAGGATTTATTACAGGAATGCAAGGATGGTTCTATATCTGCAAATCAACCAACGTGATACACCACATTAACAAAACGAATGATAAAAATCATATGATTATCTCATTAGATGCAGAAAAAACTTTTGACAGAATTCAACATCCATTTATGATAAAAACTTTCAACAGAATGGGTACTGAAGGAACATACCTCAACATAAATGTAAAGGCCATATATGAAAAACCTACAGTTAACATCGTAGTCAATGCTGAAAAGCAGAAAGCTTTTCCAGTAAGATCAGGAACAAGACAAGGATGCCCACTCTCACCACTTTTATTCAACATAGTATTGAAGTCCTTGACACAGCAATCAGACAAAGAAAAAAAAATAAAGTAAAAGGCATCCAAATTGGACAGGAAGACTAAAACAGTCCCTATTTGCAGGTGACATGATACTATATATAGAAAGTTGGAGACTCCATCAAAAAAACTATTAGAACTAATAAAGAAATTCAGTAGAATTGCAGGATGTAAAATTAATATACAGAAATCTGTTGCACCTCTATACACCAATAATGAACTATCAGAAAGAGAAATTAAGAAAGCAATTCCATTTACAATTGCATCACAAAGAATTTAAAAACTGGGAATAAATCTAACCAAGGAGGTGAAAGACCTGTACTCTGAAAACTCTAAGACATTGATGAAAGAAACTGAAGACAACACAAATAAATGGAAAGGCATACCATGCTCTTGGATTGGAAGAATTAATTTTAAAATATCCATACTATGCAAAGCAGTTTACAGATTCAATGCAATCTGTATCAAAATATCCATGGCATTTTTCACAGAATTAGAACAAATAATCCTAAAATTTGTATGAACCACAAAAGACCCCAAATAGTCAAAGTAATCTTGAGAACAAGAACAAAGCTGGAAGCATCATGCTCCCTGATTTCAAACCATACTACAAAACAATAGTAATCAAAATAGTATGGCACTGGCATAAAGAGACACATAGATCAATGGAATAGAATAGAGAACCCAGAAGTAAATCCACACTTATATGGTCAATTAATCTACAGCAAAGGAGGCAGGAACATATAATGGGGAAAAGACAGTCTTCAATAAATGGTGTTAGGAAAACTGGATAGCTACATGCGAAAGAATGGAACTAGACCACTTTCTCACACCATGTACAAAAATAAACTCAAAATGGATTAAAGATGTAAATGTAAGACCTGAAACCATTAAACTCCCAGAAGAAAACTTAGGCAGTAAGCTCTTTGACATTAGTCTTAGCAATACTTTTTTGGATTTGTCTCCTTAGGCCAGGGTAACAAGAGCAAAAGTAAACAAATGAGACTACATCAGAGTAAAAACCTTTTGCACAGAGAAGGAAACCATAAACAAAATGAAAAGGTAACCTACTGAATGGGAGAAGATATTTGCAAATGATATATCAAACATGGGGTTAGTATGCAAAATAGATAAAGAGTTCATACAACTCAATATCAAAACAAAAACAATCTGATTAAAAAAATGAGCAGAGGACCTGAATAGACATTTTTTCCAGAGAAGACATGAAGATAGCCAACAGGCACATGAACTCGTGCTCAGCATCACTGGACATCAGAGAAATGCAAATCAAAACCACAATGAAATATCACCTCACACCTGTCAGAATCGCTATGATCAAAAACATGAGAAATAACTAGTGTTGGTGCAGATGCAGAGAAAAGGGAATCCTCGTGCACCGTGAGTGGGAGTATCAGTTGGTACAACCACTATGGAAAACAGTATGGAGCTTCCTCAAAGAATTAAAATAGAACTTACATATGATCCAGCAATTCTACTTCTGAGTATTTATCCAAAGAAAATGAAAATAATAATTTGAAAAGATTCATGCACCCCAAGGTTCATCACAGCATTATTTACAATAGCCAAGATATGGAAATGACACAAATGTCCACCAATAGATGAATGGATGAAGAAGATATGATGTGTGTGTATATATATAGTCTATTGTATATATATATACACACACACACACACACACACAGACACACACACACATATATATGTATATACATATATATATGTATATATATATATATATACTCACACACATACACAATTCACTATTACCCAGCCATAAAAAAAGAATGAAATCTTGCCATTTGTGACAACATGGATGGATCTAGAGGGTATTATGTTGAGTGAAATAAGTCAGACAGATATTGCATGATTTCACTTATGTGTGGAACATAAAAAATAAGTGAACAAACATAACAAGAGAGAAACAACTCATAGATACAGAGAACAAACTGGTGGTTGCCAAAGGGGAGGAGGTGGGGGGATAAGTGAAATAGGTAAAGGACATTAAGAGGTAAAAACTTGCCATTATAAAATGAATAGGTCTTGGGGATGTAATGTACAGCATAGGGAATATAGTCAGTAATATTGTAATAACTTTTTATAGTGACAAACAGTAACTAGACTTATTGTGGTGATCATTTTGTAATGTATAAAAATATCAAATCACTATACTGTACACCTGAAGCTAATATGATATTGAAAGTCATTATATTTCAATAAAAAAAAAGAAATGGGTATTTAAGTTTTGAAATAATTCAGTATTTTCTAGGTTATCTTATTGTAATTGCTATCTAACTTAATTCTTTTGTGATCACAGAATGTTATTTTGATACTTTGATATGATTTTGAGTCCTTGATAAATGTTTGAGATTTGCTTTATGTCCCAGCATGTAGTCTTTATTGGTGAATGTTTTAGGTACAGTTGAAATTAATGAATATTTGTAGGTATTGGGAACAGTGTTTTATAAATGCCAGTTATGTCAAGCTATTTAAAAGTGGTGTCCAACTCATATTCTTACTGATTTTTTTGATCTATTTTTTATGTCAGTAACTGAGAGAATGGTGTTAAATCTCCAACTATAAATGTGGATGTCTCTCTTTTTTTTCTTTAGTTCTGTCAGTTTCTGTGCTGTGAATTTTGAAACCCTGTTTTGAGTATATACTAGGATTATTAGGTGTTCCTGATGAATTGACCTTATTTATAATTATGAGATGCTCTCTTTGTCTCTGGTAACATGTTTTGTCTTAAATCCACTTTGTCTGATTTAAATACAGCACACTAGTTTTTTATACTTACAGTTTACTTAGAATATCTTTTTCTGTTCTTCTTTTCATTCTGTGTCTTTATATTTAACGTATGTTATTTTAAAATAACATATAGGTAAGTCTTACTTTTTTATCCAGTCCGGCAATTTATGCCGTACAGTTGGTGTGTTCAATGTATTTATATTTAATGTAACTAAATGTATGAGTGGGTTTAAGTCTACCATTTTGGTATTTCCACCATATGCTCTTTGTTTCTTTTTTTTTTTTTCTGTATTCTTTTGGATGAATCAAGTATTTTTTAGTTTTCTCTTTTGTCTTCTCTATTGACTTTTAGCTACTTTTTGTGTTATTTTTACAACATATGCACTTTAGGAATTAAACTGTGTATCTTTAAGTGACCGCAATCTACCTTCAAATACATTCATTCATACATTATGAATAGTGTAAGGACCTTACCTGCCTCTTGTCCTTTGTACTTTTGTTTTCATATATTTTACTTCTATTTATGCTGTAAACCTCATAATTCATTGTTATTGTTGTTGTCTTTTTTAAGTCAGTAGTTTTTTACAGATATATGTATATATATTCTCTCTCTGTCTCTCTCTCTCCATCTCTGTTTCTGTCTTTATCTCTCTGTCTCTCTCTCTTTCTATGTATATATGTACATATATACACACACAGAAGTGTTTATTTGTATTTCTATATATTTATCTACAGAAGTATATATATCTCTTTATGTTAGTGTTTGGATAGATCTTTCTCCCCCCACACACACACCCCACACACAAAGAAACAAATATGTATTACACACATGCACACACACACACACACACACACACACATATATAAAACATTTTGAGGGGGACATTTCTTCTAGTACTGGTCTGCTGGAGACAAATTGTCTCTTTGAAAATGTCTGTATATTGCCTCTGTTTTTGCAAGATATGAAACATTAAGTTGATAGTTTTTTTCTTTTTTCCTTATAGCACTGTAAAGAAGTTGTTCCAGTTTTCTGGCCTCATTCTCATTGTTGTTCCCCGTTAAGTAATTTTTCCTCTGGCTACTTTTATGAATTTCCTCTTTTATCTTTGAGTCTCAGCAGTTTAAGTATGACTAGGTGTGATTTTCTTTGTAGTTATCCTACTTGGGTTCATTGAGCTTCTTGTATCTATGGGTTTATTTTGGAAAGCACTTGGCTGTTTTATCTTAAAAAAATAATAAAAAATATATTTACCCTGTTATCCCTCTTTTTTTCCTTCTAGAACTCCAATTACATGTTTTCTAGACTGTTTGTTATTATCCCACAGTTCTTTTTTCTTTTTCTCTTTATTTCACTCTTTGTTTTTGTTTGGATAATTTTTATTGATTTGTGTTTAAGTTCACTAATCTGTTCCTCTGCTGTATCAAATTTGATGTTAAGTCCATTAAATAAACTCTTCAGCTTTGATATCATATTTTTCATTTCTGTTGTTTCCTTTGGGTCTTTTTTTATAGCTTCTTTCTCTCTTTTGAAATTACTAATCTGTTCATGCATGTATTTTTTCCACTGGTTTCTTTGAAATATTTATCACTGTTGTTTCAAAGTCCCTGCCTGGGCCATCTCTGGATATGATTCAGTTGTCCGTTTCCTCTTTTGAACATGGGTAACATTTTCTTGCTTCTTTGCAGCTTTCATATATTTTGATATATGGGACATTTTGTATAGAATACCAGTAGAAATTAGGTAAGTAATAGTCACCTCCAGCAGAGGAGATCATCTTTTTCTGAGGGCATGTGTTGGGAGGTGAGTCAGTCTCGTCTGAGTAGCTCGGCTGAGTCTGGGCTTGATTGCTACTGAAGTTAGAGTCATTTTGCCATGGCCTTAAAACAATCTGAGGAAAGAATCAGAGCTCCTTTTAGCAGGGTTTGGGATCTGAGCACTGGTGAGATTTCAGAAAAGTCTTCATCTTTTAGGAATATAAAATATTAATAGGAAAAACATTCTCTTTGCTTTCCAATTTTACCCCCATCTTTCTGCATCTTGAGAGTTCTCTCTCCACACAGATGCCCTGCACACACATTATGGAGAATGGCTGTAGTGCACTTGGTAGAGGCCCCAAGTGCCTTGGAGGGATTTCTCTCAGATCTCCTGCTCCACCCCCAGCTTCAGCCTTGCCCTTGGAGAAGGCCCTGGGTACCTCAGGAGGATCTGTCTCATCCCTCTTTCCCTACCCCCCCAGCCCCTCAGCATACTAACTTTGGGTATAGATGAAAACAATGGGAGTGGGGTGGGTGGGTAGGTACATATTTACCGTCTGGCTGGGACCCCTCAGGGTCCTAATCTGTTGTGCTAACCCACTCACCACTATAAGTTTGTCAGAAGTTTGGCAGGTTTCTCCTTACCCCCATCTATGGCAGATTTCTGTTTCTCTGTGTCTTCACCAATGATGAAAGCATCATGGCTCTCTTCTTGCCAGGAAGGGGTTATTGCTTTCTGAAATTTAGTTCATTTTCCCTTCTTTGCATCTTCGGTTCCCTGATGATTTTTAAACAATTGTGATTTTGTCGCTTATCTGTCTTGCTCTCATTGTTAGTGTGGTAGCAGCGGTCTCTTGTGATTTTCTGCACTCTAACTGGAAATGGAGCACAGTTCTTTCTATTTTATTTACTTTCTATGCCCAGGACCTAGACACCTATCCATGTAGCTAGGATAGGGATAGATTTGATTGACTCCAACTCAAAACCCCTTATCCTGTTCTGTGGCAAAGGCTTTCTATTGGGTGAAGCTCGTAATTCCCAACTCCTTCACTCAGGAAGAGTTGTCCCCCCAAAGTCTCTTCAGACCCCATTAAGTGGGTTTCTGTTGGGCCCACCCCATCAGTGTAACAGAGGTATTTGCATCTCACCATTCAAAGTGTGGCAAACTTCCCCACCCCTCAGCTATACACTGCATTGTGTTAAAGTGAGAATACCTCAAGAGGGGCAACAACTTAAGAACATTTTCAGGATGGTGACATCAAGTTCTACAGCCATGAGAGAGATCTAAGGGTAGGGGTCACAGTAGGAAACTCTTACCTATTAGTATCTACTTTGAGTCACCCTTTTTCACAGTTAATCCTGTGGTGTCCCCTTGAGATAGATATTTTCACTTTACACCTAGGGAAGCTGAGATTCAGAGATGTTATACAACTTGCCTAAGTGGCAGAGCTGGGATTTGAACTCACAACTGTCTCATTCCAAAACCAAGGCTTTTATTTTTCTTTACCAATATGGAGGAAGGCACAGCAGAAGGTGGGACTGGGCAGACCACTCCTGCAGATGTTGGTCACGGGATCAGAACCAGCAGTGGGGGTCTAGTGTCCGAGACCCAGCTTTTCCCATTAGGACCCCACTATAAGCAAACCTTGTATCTGATGGGTGACCTTGAGCACTTAATCTATTTTTTTTGAACATCAGTATTTTTCTAAAAATCTGAGTTTCCCCAATTCTTTTGGGGAATTCAGAGCAGCTCCTCCAGGGGTCCTCTTTTCAGCAGGCCTCTCTCCCAACAACTGGATTTGTAGAAAAGAAAGGAGAGAAAACAGCAGCCCCGTCACCCACCCCAGCCCCTACCCATCCTAATCTGCAGAAGCCTTCTCTCCATGCCAGAGGCCACTTCACACTTGGCCTCTTCTCCCTGGCACAGAGGCAAACACAGGAAAAGCCAAAGTGTAATTAGTTAATAGCAGAGCTCCTCTGTTAATGGAAAGGGCATTTCAAACTGACTTATGCAAACACATACTGGGAGATTTGTCAGAAACCACGAGTAGGATGCAACAGAGAGGACTCACAGGTCACTTGTCAAGTGGAGACAAAGCTTGTCTCATTTAAGCTTTGAGACCTAGAATAGCTCTCTGGACCACAGGCTAGCTTGGAGGTAAAAGTACTGGGAAAAGAAGCTGGAGACCCCTCTTCTGAACATCTTCTCCCTAATAATAGCCATGTGTCAGGACTGTGCTACATACCCAGCATTATCTCAGCTTTTCCTCTCTACAATCTGATGAAGTAGACAGATTACTGTTCCCATTTTATCATGGAGGAACTTGAGACTTAAAGAGCTAAGTAACCTCACTAAGGTCAAGCAAGTGGTCAGTGGTGGGCCTGGGATTTGAACCCAAGGCTGCCTGAATTCTAGGTCTAGGTGGTTCACCTCTTAGCATGGTGCGTCTGCACTCAGTGGTTGGGCATTCGAAAACCTGAGTTGCTAATAAAAGATGACACTTGGACCTTCTTAAAGCTGGTAATTGATCACCATAACTCTTTTCTCCTCTTCCTGGGCTCACAACCACACTAAATTTCCCAGACTCCTTTGCATTTGTGTTAGTCATGTGACTGAGTGCTAGCCATGGCACAAAGATGGTGGACCCACAAGTTAGAAAGAGCCTGGGTCCCTGATTCACCAGTTGGAGAACATTCCTACAAGGAACACGGTTGTCAGACTCTTTTATTGTGTTAACCCCCTTAGAAATGAAGGTTTATTGGATGAAACAGCCAGTGTTACCTTAAGCAATGCAAGTATAAGTCTCCAGGAAGGGGTTGGGAAGTCACTAAGGAACTGAGGGAGTGGACCTTGATCCTGTGGTTTCCATGATTAACCTGCCTAGCATGGTAGAGGTGAGCAAGCTTGGTCTTTGTTGTTGCACAGAGTTAGGCTTGGGTGCAGGCTTCACCATGGATTAGCTGGGAGACCTTGAGCAATTGATTTAATTTTTCTGAACATAGCCCTTTTTTTTTCTGAAAATGAGAATGATGGTTACATCATTCTGTATGAATTTAATTCATTCAAAAAATTTTATTGAGCACTTACTACACGCCAATGATTATTCTAGTTGCTGGGAACAAAGAAAAAAATCCTTGCCTTTATGAACTTACCTTCTGGTGGTGGTGGCGGGGAAGGGGGTTAGACAGTAAATTAGTAAGCGTGTCCTATGGTGATCAGTGATATGGAGAACTTATAAAACGGTAAGGGGGAGGTGAGAATACCAGGAGTAAGGGGGTTAGGGGCAGGTGGTCAGAGAAGGTGTTTCTAATTAAGGACACTTGAGCAGAGACCTCAAGGTAGGGAGTGAGCCTGTTGGGTATATGGGCAAAGTGTGCTTCAGGCAGAGGGACTGGTGAATGCACAGGCCTGAGGCTGGAGACTGCTTGGAATGTTGGAGGAGCCAGGAGGTGGTTAGTGTAGCTGAAGCCATGAAGGCAAGGGGTAGATGTGGTACTGCTGGGAAAAGCATCCAGCATGGGAACTTTTAATAAATGTTAGACCCTTTCCTTCCTCTCTAATGGCTTTCTAGTCATCCTAGGAAGTCTTCAGTGTAAAAACAAACAAACAAACAAATAAATAAAAATGGAAGCAAGTCAAACACAAACTTCCCTTATTGACTGGGCTGATGCTTGGAATTTCACCAGGAGGTCTTGCTCTTTTCGTCTAAGGCTCTGATACCTATATCATGCAAATACTTCAGGCGAAGGATAATATTCTAAGCTATTTTTAGTGGTTATACTGTAAAGGGGTTGATTGCAAGTTTGACTGAGGTTGGTGGGAAGAGAGGGCTTTGAGAAAGGAGGTAACTGGGAGTCTGGAAAGAGGTGAAGTAAAGATGAAGCTAGGACTGGGGAAGGGCAGGAAAGGGGAGATCATCAAAGCTTAACTTGGCCTGAGGTCACATTTTGAAGCTCTTCTGTGTCACATAGCTTTAGGTGGGTGTCAAAGGAACTTACATCTGCAGATATCACTGATTCAAAGGAAGGACTGCCTTACCTTAGGAGGTTGCCTTGCACTGAAAGAATTAGTTCCCTGTATCCCCAGGAAGGGATGACCCCTTTCCTCTACCCTGTCACCAGTGGAAGAGAGTGCCCCCCTAGAGCATGGACAGGTGTCAAATGTCTGTGTGCCCCAGGCTTCTGCTCCTTGGCTTCTGAAATGCATATTGTCAGTGTTCTTAATTGTAGGCAACAGAAACCTCTTGGACTGTTTCAAGAAGAAAATGTATTTATTAAATGATATTTCGTTCCCTCCCACCCCCCAAAATCATTGGGAGTTGCGGGAGAAGCAGATTCAAGGTTAAGCTTCCAGGAAAAGTGCCCCAGCACTGTAGAGTTAGTTTGAAGATGAAACCACCATTGCAACTGCTGAGAACTCAATGCCAGGAACCCATCATCTCAACTCAACTGCATGCACTGCTGTTTCTAGCATTAGGGCAGCTTCTGTGTCTGGATCCGTACCTGGTGCCCCAAGGCCTGATGCCCCTGCTGCTAATGGGGTCAGCCAAAGGGATGCCCTTGACAGAGCCTGGTTCCTTGTGTTGCTCTCTTCCTCATTTCTAGAACAAAATCTTATGTGGATGTGTATAATGACTGAGCTAGGTCACAGGCCTGCCTCTCAGTTGCAAAAGAAAGTGGGAGTTTGAGTTGTGATGATAGTGAGGAGGCAGGAGTGATATCATGGGAATTTCTTCAGATATAGAAAGGATTGATAAAGATATGGTCAGTGTTCCTGCAGGCAATGTCTGCATAAGACCCTTATTAAAATTTAGAATCTTACTTAGAACAAAAGGCCTAGATGACCTTATTGGGCCCCTGGGAAGAACGATGCCCAGGAAGGTGGCCTTTGTCATGGAGTAATCACCAAGGATGGCAGCGTCTACTAGGGCATGGCAGCGGGGCCTGCTGGGTGTGGGGTCCTCATGAGCATGGAAGCAGCCACCTGGGAACTGGAAGGAGCCCAAGGCAAGCTTATGTTGCCTTGGTCTTTCTGACAGCACCCTACCCTGCAAAGAGAAAAAGGCCTTCATGGGAAATGATGGGAAAGCAAAAAATCATCTGAGTTTGGTTTGCATGGGGACTTAATTACTGAGTTATCCTGATGCCTGCATAAACTCACAGCTCAGAAAAGTGAAGATTCTTTCTGAGAAAGTTCTGGTAAATAGAAGCCCATAGGTGTTTAGAGGAATCCAGGGATGTTTTCCATTTATCCTGAGCTGGACACCAAACAGATGAGTTGGTCTTTCCCTGCCCACTTAGAAGGCCTCTTTCTGTCCTGAGTTAATATATTTCAGGTTTGAAGGGGATGACATCCACCTCCATTTTCTGATTTGACCTAATCCCATTTAGAAATTTTGAATAAATTTTTAATAAATTGGAACCACTATCACAAGTCAGAACTCCAAGATGACTCAATAATGAATTCCCCACATAACTCAGACAAAGATAACTTTGGTGTTTTCCAAAGCACTTTCCCACGAAGGGCGAGATTCTCTCGGCAGGGTGGGGCATGGTCAGAAGGGAGACCTTCATCTTCTGCTTCAAAACAAGCTTCCAGCCCAGCTGTCGCTCACCGCCTTGTACATAGCACTATGCTTTGTTTTCTGCTTCCCGACCCTGCTAGGCCTGACATCCTTTAAGGCAGGCCAGGACCTCCTTCTCCATGAAGCCTCCTGCCCATGGCATGCACCTCTCTGGTAGCTCCAGTCTGACTGTTTTGTGAGGTGAGATACAGTACAGAGATGCTCTGGGAGTCCCAGAGGCCAGTTCAGGTCTGACTTTCAGGCTGCAGGACTCCTGCAAAGCCTGATTCTTAAAGACATCGCATTGACTCATTTGGTCCCTGAGCCTTTCTTGGTTTGAATTTCCCTGCTAAGTTCCTTTTCTCCAGCAGCATATGCCCGCCTTTTTCTACTTCAGTAAACTCAGTGGTAGCTCTCACCATGTTAAACAACGGTCTGATTTGGCATGGAAAAAAGCAGTCAGTTGTTTCCTTTAAATCTTAATGTCTTAGGCCCTGGGAACATTTAAAGTAACTAATGAGAAGACTTCTGGTGAAACACGGGTAAGATCTTAAAGGCTCTAATGGCTCTCTAGATAAAGCTGTCAGGGTTAAGGAACCTCATTCAGGTGGTGTACATGGAGCAGGATGAGCAAAACAAGGCAGAAGTGCGGCCCAGAGGCTGCAGGGACGACGCCCCCAATCTGGTGGATGGAACTTCTTGCACCCGGAAGATTTCTAGAGCCATACCTTGAGCTGTCAATAGCAGGTACCTGCTGGTCTACCATTAGGCCCCCAGATGGTCAAACAAATGACTTACTTTTTCCTGGGCTTAGCTGCCTTCTAATTTAGAACCCAAATTATAGTTCTTTCCTCTCCTCTTTCATTTAAATACAAAATGAAACCAAAAGGAAACCAAACCCCAAACTCTGTTTTCCCTTCTCACCCCCACTTGAACCTTTTATTTGTGCATCATTCATGCGTTTATTCACTACACAAATATTTATAAAGTGCCTTTTGGGTTTCAGGCACTACCCTAGGCACTGAGGATGTACCCAATTATTCCTTGTAGATAGTGGCAATAAAATGAATTTATGAACAAAGAGGCGAGAGAACAGGAAGACACCACATCTGCTGGCAGGGGCATCTTCTAGGTGGAATTCCACAAAAATGCTGGTTTTTGGGGCAAGTCAGTATCCCCCCAGCCCTAAGTTAGGACTGTGCATGGTATAATGGGGGAGTTTTGTCACAGAAGAATAACATTGAGTGTGTGCCCAAGGCAAGGGAGAGCGAGGCACTTTGGAAATGGGGCTCAAATTGACTTCTTACTTAATTGAAACAAAAAGCCCTTTGTGTGGGCCTTCCCCCCCTCCAGCCCGACAGAGGTGGTCCTTTCATTCTGACGGTAGGCCCTGCAGCTGCCTCAGGTAGAAGTGCTGCCTGGCCCCGAATAGCCACAATGTCTGTGACCATTACACAGGCCTAAGTGGGTTTGGAAGCTGTACCCTTGGAATTAAGTAAGAAAAATGGACGCGAGAGCAGGGCATGCTGTAGCCCAGACAATTCAGTTTTCTCTTGATGTGAGTGAGACCTAAATTGGGAAGTATTTGGCTGATGGCAAGGGCAGATAAACGTTACGGATTTGATGTAATCCCAGACCTCAGGCTTGAAACTGAGCTTGACCCTTCCCGTTGAGCACTTTTATGCAATACTACTGGACATGTAGTAACAAGAAAGGAAACAGAGGAAGGATATCGGCTCAGCCATGTGTCAACTCTGGGAGAGCAAGGCATGAGATGTGCATGGAGTCAGGAGCTGAAGGAAAAAAAGAAAATTCTGTGAAGTTTGAGGTAGCGTGTCCTTGAGGAGACAAATGAGCTGGTGTGAGGGGGATGCTGTTCCGTCGTAGGATAGGGGAGGCGTGTATATTGGTGGGGGAAGCTGGGGATGTCATCTGGTTGTTTAGAAGTCCAAAACAACCATATGGCCTGAAATCCAATTTAAAATAATTACAGATTGCACTCATTTGTCCTCATAAGCCTAAATGTTCACCATGCCTGCATTTAAAATGGGGAAACTGAGGTACAGGGGGTTTACATGACTTACTAGGGTAATACAATTGGTGGTTGAGTTTTGTACAAAGGGCAGTGCTCTCATCCTGTCCTCCCATAATGATGATGCCCTGAATTTATCAAGGACATTTGCATTTGTTATCTCATTTGACCAGCCCCAAACCCCTGTAGGAGGTGGAATGGGTGAGAAAACTGAGGACCAGAGAAAGATTGAGAATGAAATGGAACTCCCATTTCTTGAATACTTACTATGTGCTATGTGCTTTATGTATGCTGTCTCAGAAATTACAGTCTTTTAAAGGTAGGTATCATTAATCTTTTTTTTTTTGTGGTACGCGGGCCTCTCACTGTTGTGGCCTCTCCCGTTGAGGAGCACAGGCTCTGGACGCGCAGGCTCAGCGGCCATGGCTCACGGGCCCAGCCGCTCCGTGGCATGTGGGATCTTCCCTGACTGGGGCACGAGCCCGTGTCCCCTGCATCGGCAGGTGGACTCTCAACCACTGCGCCACCAGGGAAACCCTAATCTTTGTTTTAAAGATGAGGCTAAATCATGGGAGGGTAAGAAACCTGCCCAAGGCCACCCAACCAATAAATGGTAGACTTGAGATCCAGACCCAGGTGTCTGATGCCAAAGGCTGGGCTGTTCCATCGCAGCAGACGACTCCCAGGCCCCACCACCTGCTTGTCGATGCCCTGTAGCCAGTCAGGGCAGAGTCAGCATTAGAACTCCATTTTCTATACTCCTAACATTTCCATCAAGTAGCTTGCAAAATAACAGCTTGGTGGTCAATAGCAGAACTGTGGAACCACAGGGGCCTGAGTTTGGATCTGGGCTCCCCTGTGTACTAGTGAAGGATCTAGTATAATTAGTGCCTCTTAGATCCAGTTGCCACATTTGTAAAATAAAGATGAAAGCTCCCTCCAGAAGATTTGTGGTGAGGGTTAATGAGTGTAAACTGCTTCACATGACACTGAAGGTGTGTTGAGTGTCCACAAATGGTAGCAGGGATAGCATGGGACAGCTGGGCACCTGTATCCTGACTTGGTCTGTCCATTTTCCCCTATCCTGGCCCCTCCTCATTTCCACAGTCAGGCACACATTTTCGAAATCTTCCTGTGCTCTCTCTCCCAGACCTCTTCTCTCTTTTCTCAATTTCTCCTCTCCCGAGTTCTCATCATGGGTGTGGAGTGACCTCTTTTTTTCACTCATATATGCCAAAGCCAACGCATAAAGGTGCAGAATGGATCCATCAGTTCTGACCCCACCTTGGCTTCTGTATCAGTCAGCGTTCTTCAGAGAAACAACAAGGAATAGGCATATGCAATTGTGCGCACTAGCAAGTCTGAAACCTGTAGGGCTGGCTGGCAGGCTGGAAACTCAGGCAGGAGCTGGTGTTGCAGTCTTGAGGCAGAATTTCTACTTCCTCAGGGAAACTTCACTTTAGCTCTTAAGGTCTTTCAATTGACTGGATGAGGCTCACTCACATTGTCTAGGATGATATCCTTTACTTAAAGTCAACTGATTGGAGGTATTATCCACATCTATAAAATACATCCACAGCAACACGGAGATTAGTGTTTGGTTGAATAACAGCCTAGCCAAGTTAACATATAAAACTATTGTAGCTTCCACGGCTGCCCTCAGATGAAGGTTCTTTTTTTTTTTTTTTTTTTTTAATACAGCAGGTTCCATTTTATACATATTAGTGTATATATGTCAATCCCAATCTCCCAGTTCATCACAGCTGTCCTCTGCGGCTTTCCCCCCTTGGTGTCTGTACATTTGTTCTCTACATCTGTGTCTCAATTTCTGCCCTGCAAACTGGTTCATCTGTACCATTTTTCTAGGTTCCACATACAAGCGTTAATATATTTGTTTTTCTCTTTCTGACTTACTTCACTCTGTATGACAGTCTCTAGATCCATCCACGTCTCTACAAATAACCCCATTTCGTTCCTTTATATGGCTGAGTAATATTCCATTGTATATATATACCACATCTTCTTTATTCATTCATCTGTCGATGGGCATTTAGGTTGCTTCCATGACCTGGCTATCGTAAATAGTGCTGCAATGAACATTGGGGTGCATGTGTCTTTTTGAATTATGGTTTTCTCTAGGTATATGCCCAGTGGTGGGGTTGCCTGGTCATATGGTAATTCTACTTTACGTTTTTTAAGGAACCCCCATACTGTTCTCCATAGTGGCTGTTATCAATTTACATTCCTGCCAACAGTGCAAGAGGGTTCCCTTTTCTCCACACCCTCTCCAGCATTTGTTGTTTGTAGATTTTCTGATGAAGCCCATTCTAACTGGTGTGAGGTTATACCTCATTGTGGTTTTGATTTGCACTTCTCTAATAATTAGTGATGTTGAGCAGCTTTTCATGTGCTGCTTGGCCATCTGTATGTCTTCTTTGGAGAAATGTCTATTTAGATCTTCTGCCCATTTTTTGATTGGGTTGTTTGTTTTTTTAATATTGAGCTGCATGAGCTGTTTATACATTTTAGAGATTAATCCTTTGTCCGTTGATTCGTTTGCAGATATTTTCTCCCATTCTGAGGGTTGTCTTTTCGTCTTCTTTGTAGTTTGCTTTGCAAAAGCTCTTAAGTTTCATTAGGTCTCATTTGTTTATTTTTGTTTTTATTTCCATTACTCCAGGAGGGGGATGAAAAAAGATCTTGCTGTGATTTATGTCAAAGAGTGTTATTCCTATGTTTCCTCTAAGAGTTTTATAGTGTCTGGTCTTACATTTAGGTCTCTAATCGATTTTGAGTTTATTTTTGTGGATGGTGTTAAGGAGTGTTCTAATTTCATTCTTTTACATGTAGCTGTCCAGTTTTCTCAGCACCACTTATTGAAGAGACTGTCTTTTCTCCATTGTATATCCTTGCCTCCTTTGTCATAGATTAGTTGACCATAGGTACAGGGGTTTATTTCTGGGCTTTCTATCCTGTTCCATTGATCTATATTTCTGTTTTTGTGCCAGTATCATATTGTCTTGATTACTGTAGCTTTGTAGTATAGTCTCAAGTCAGGGAGTCTGATTCCTCCAGCTCTGTTTTTTTCCCTCAAGACTGCTTTGGCTATTCGGGGTCTTTTGTGTCTCCATATAAATTTTAAGATTTTTTGTTCTAATTCTGTAAAAAATGCCATTGGTAATTTGATAGAGATTGCACTGAATCTGTAGATTGTTCTGGAGAGTATAGTCATTTTCACAATATTGATTCTTCCAATCCAAGAACGTGGTCTATCTCTCCATCTGTTTGTATCATCTTTAATTTCTTTCATCTTATAGTGTCTTATAGTTTTCTGCATACAGGTCTTTTGTCTCCGTAGGTAGGTTTATTCCTAGGTATTTTATTCTTTTTGTTGCAATGGTAAATGGCATTGTTTCCTTAATTTCTCTTTCAGATTTTTCATCATTAGTGTATAGGAATGCAAGAGATTTCTGTGCATTAATTTTGTATCCTGCAACTTTACCAAATTCATTGATTAGCTCTAGTAGTTTTCTGGTGGCACCTTTAGGATTCTCTATGCATAGTATCATGTCATCTGCAAACAGTGACAGTTTTACTTCTTTTCCAATTTGTCTTCCTTTTCTTTTTCTTCTCTGATTGCCGTGACTAGGACTTCCAACACTATGTTGAATAATAGTGGTGAGAGTGGACATCTCTGTCTTGTTCCTGATCTTAGAGGAAATGCTTTCAGTTTTTCACCATTGAGAGTGATGTTTGCTGTGGGTTTGTCATATATGGCCTTTATTATGCTGAGGTAGGTTCCCTCTATGCCCACTTTCTGGAGAGTTTTATCATAAATGGGTGTTGAATTTTGTCAAAAGTTTTTTCTGAATCTATTGAGATGATCATATGGTTTTTATTCTTCAATTTGTTAATATGGTATATCATATTGATTGATTTGCGTATACTGAAGAATCCTTGCATCCCTGGGATAAATCCCACTTGATCATGGTGTATGATCCTTTTAATATGTTGCTGGATCCTGTTTGCTAGTATTTTGTTCAGGATTTTTGCATCTATATTCATCGGTGATATTGGTCTGTAATTTTCTTTTTTTGTAGTATCTTTGTCTGGTTTTGGTATCAGGGTGATGGTGGCCTCATAGAATGAGTTTCGGAGTGTTTCTTCCTCTGCAATTTTTTGGAAGAGTTTGAGAACGATGGGTGTTAGCTCTTCTCTAAATGTTTGATAGAATTCACCTGTGAAGCCATCTGGTCCTGGACTTTTGTTTGTTGGAAGATTTTTAATCACAGTTTCAATTTCATTACTTGTGATTGATCTGTTCATATTTTCTGTTTCTTCCTGGTTCAGTCTTGGAAGGTTATACCTTTCTAAGAATTTGTCCATTTCTTCCAGGTTGTCCATTTTATTGGCATGGAGTTGCTTATAGTAGTCTCTTAGGATGCTTTATATTTCTGCAGTGTCTATTGTAACTTCTTTTTCATTTCTAATTTTATTGATTTGAGTCCTGTCCCTCTTCTTCTTGATGAGTCTGGCTAATGGTTTATCAATTTTGTTTCTCTTCTCAAAGAACCAGCTTTTAGTTTCATTGATCTTTGCTATTGTTTTCTTTGTTTCTATTTCATTTATTTCTGCTGTGATCTTTATGATTTCTTTTCTTCTGCTAACTTTGGGTTTTGTTTGTTCTTCTTTCTCTAGTTCCTTTAGGTGTAAGGTTAGATTGTTTATTTGAGATTTTTCTTGTTTCTTGAGGTAGGCTTGTATTTGTATAAACTTCCCTCTTAGAACTGCTTTTGCTGCAGCCTATAGGTTTTGTATCATTGTGTTTTTACTGTCATTTGTCTCTAGGTATTTTTTGATTTCCTCTTTGATTTCTTCAGTGATCTCTTGCTTATTTAGTAACGTATTGTTTAGCCTCCATGTGTTTGTGTTTTTTATTTAGTAACGTATTGTTTAGCCTCCATGTGTTTGTGTTTTTTATTTAGTAACGTATTGTTTAGCCTCCATGTGTTTGTGTTTTTTTCCCTGTAATTCATTTCTAATCTCATAGTGTTGTTGTCAGAAAAGATGCTTGATATGATTTCAATTTTCTTAAATTTACTGAGGCTTGATATGTGACCCAAGATGTGATCTATCCTGGAGAATGTTACATGCGCACTTGAGAAGAAAGTTGTAATGTGCTGTTTTTGGATGGAATGTCCTATAAATATCAATTAAATCTATCTGGTCTATTGTGTCATTTAAAGCTTGTGTTTCCTTATTAATTTTCTGTTTGGATGATCTGTCCATTGGTGTAAGTGAGGTGTTAAAGTCCCACACTATAATTGTTTTACTGTCGATTTCCTCTTTTATAGCTATTAGCAGTTGTCTTATGTATTGAGGTGCTCCTTTGTTGGGTGCATAGATATTTACAATTGCTATATCTTCTTCTTAGATTGATCCCTTGATCATTATATAGTGTCCTCCCTTGTCTCTTGTAACATTCTTTATTTTAAAGTCTATTTTATCTGATATGAGTATTGCTACTCCAGCTTTCTTGTGATTTCCATTTGCATGAAATATCTTTTTCCATCCCCTCACTTTCAGTCTGTATGTGTCCCTAGATCTGAAGTTGGTCTCTTGTAGACAGCATATATATGGGTCTTGTTTTTGAATCCATTCAGCAAGCCTGTGTCTTTTGGTTGGAGCATTTAATCCATTCACGTTTAAGGTAATTATCGATATGTATGTTCCTATGACCATTTTCTTAATTGTTATGAATTTGTTTCTGTAGGTCCTTTTCTTCTCTTGTGTTTCCCACTTAGAGAAGTCCCTTTAGCATTTGTTGTAGAGCTGGTTTGGTGGTGCTGAATTCTCTTAGCTTTTGCTTTTCTGTAAAGCTTTTGATTTTTCCATCGAATCTGAATGAGATCCTTGCTGGGTAGAGTAACCTTGGTTGTAGGTTCTTCCCTTTCATCACTTTAAGTATATCATGCCCCTCCCTTCTGGCTTGTAGAGTTTCTGCTGAGAAATCAGCTGTTAACCATGTGGGAGTTCCCTTGTATGTTATTTGTTGTTTTTCCCTTGCTGCTTTCAATAATTTTCCTTTCTGTTTAATTTTTGCCAAGTTGATTACTGTGTGTCTTGGTGTGTTTCTCCTTGGGTTTATCCTGTATGGGACTCGCTGTGCTTCCTGGACTTGGGTGGCTATTTCCTTTCCCATGTTAGGGAAGTTTTCGACTATAATCTCTTCAAATATTTTCTCGGGTCCTTTCTCTCTCTCTTCTCCTTCTGGAACCCCTATAATATGAATGTTGTTGTGTTTAATGTTGTCCCAGAGGTCTCTTAGGCTGTCTTCATTTCTTTTCATTCTTTTTTCTTTATTCTGTTCCGCAGCAGTGAATTCCACCATTTTGTCTTCCAGGTCACTTATCCGTTCTTCTGCCTCAGTTATTCTGCTCTTTATTTCTTCTAGTGTAGTTTTCATTTCAGTTATTGTATTGCTCATCTCTGTTTGTTTGTTCTTTAATTCTTCTAGGTCTTTGTTAAACATTTCTTGCCTCTTCTCGATCTTTGCCTCCATTCTTTTTCCGAGGTCCTGGATCATCTTCACTATCATTAATCTGAATTCTTTTTCTGGAAGGTTGCCTATCTCCACTTCATTTAGTTGTTTTTCTGGGGTTTTATCTTGTTCCTTTATCTGGTACATAGCCCTCCGCCTTTTCATCTTGTCTGTCTTTCTGTGAATGTGGTTTTTGTTCCACAGGCTGCAGGATTGTAGTTCTTCTTGCTTCTGCTGTCTGCTCTCTAGATGAAGGTTCTTAACTGGCCTCTTTCTTCTTCCTTTATCTGATGGGCAGGCACCTTTTTCCTCTCCCTGCCCTTTAACTTTTACTGATCTTCAGGGTTCCATTGTTGGTACTTTTCTCATTCTAGATGCTCCTCTGGGGCAGTCTTATCTCCTCACAGCAGCTGAACCTCTCTCTGTACACTGGTGATGCCTTGTTTTATTTCCAGAAGCCTATTTATGACTGACCACTGAACACCTCCACTGGGTGCCCACCTCAGCTTCCACCTGATTCCCCACTCTCTCCTTTCCATCTTGCTGAACCCTGCCTTCCCCACTCACCTAGTTGGCCCAAACCGAAATCTGGTCACCATTCTTTGCTCTTCCCTGTGGCGCTCTCTTGCCACTCAACTGGTGAATAAGTCCTACTGATTTTCACCTATTAACTGTCTCACTCAAGAAAATATTTATTGGTTATCTACACTTGGCACCGAGCTAGGTTCTAGAGCAGAGTTTCTCAGCCTTGGCACTATTGACATTTGGGAGTCAGATAATGCTTTGTTGTGCAGAATGTCCTGTGCATTGTTTGATATCTAGCAGCATCCCTGTCCGCTAGTGCTGCCATAACAAAATACCAGAGTTGGGGAATTGTGCAGTAGAAATTTATTTTGTCACAGTTCTGGAGGATGGAAGTCCAAAAACAAGGTGTCGGGGGGTTGGTTTCTCCTGAGGCCTCTCTCCTTGGCTTGCAGATGGCCACCTTCTCCCTGTATCCTCACATGGCCTTTTCTCTGTGCATTTGCATTCCTGGTGTCTCTCTTCTTATAAGGATATCAGTCATATTGGATTTAGGCCTACCTTAAAGGCCTCATTTTAACATCCTCTCATTGATGACCTTATCTCCAAGTACAGTTACATTCTGAGATACTGGGGTTTGTGTCTTTAACATGATTTTGGAGGGACAAATTCCACCCATGAAATCTGGCCCCCACCCACTAGACATCAGTAGCATCCTTCATTCCAGGTTGGGATGATAACCAAAAATTATCCCAAGATATTGCCAAATATCCCCTGGGGGCAGAATTGCCCGGGTTGAGAATCACTGCTCTACACAGCAGTAGTTTTTAACACTGGCTGCACATTAGAATCAGTTGAAGAAGTTAAAAAAACCCCAAAAAACCAACATCCACAGAAATTCTGTTCTGTTTTTTTTGGGTGGAGCCCAGGCAGGGGTATTTTATAAAAAGTGTTCCAGACTATTTTCACATGCAGCCAGGGGTGAGAACATTCTAGTAGTGTGAGAATGAACAAGACAGATATTAAATAACACATTTCATGATTAAAATTTTAAAACACCATTATGGTTATATTCTGCATACTGTTGTGTAACATTTTCCTTAGCAATGTATCTTGGACATTTTCTTGTGTCATTAGATAATCTATAGGTAAAATTTTAATCATTTTGCATGTGGATATGCTGTAAGTCATTTAATCAGGGACTGATTATATATTTTGGAGGATTCAAACTCCTCTATTGAAGTAATACTGCGAATAATATTCTTGTATGCATATCTCTGTAAGTAGCTTTGATCATTTTCTTAGGGTAAAATTCAAGAGGTGGAAATCCTGGGTCAACGCGGTGAATATTGGTATAGTTTTTTTATACATATTACTAAATTGCTCCTCAGAAGTGCATTAATGTACAATTCTGCTAACAAAATATATTAAAAAGTCATTACCCTATATCCTCACCAGCCTTGGATATTTCAGTTTTTGAAATTAAATGAAATGTGGTGCTTTGTTTTAATTTGAATTTATTTGGTTATTATTGAAGCTAAACATTTAAAACACTTCTATGTAATCTGCGTTTTTCCTTTTTTGAATTACTTGTCCATCTCATTTGCTCATTTTTAACAATATTTTAATTTTTCTTATAGATTGCAAGAGCTGATTGTAAGAATATTAATTCTGTATCTGTTTCATGTTGCAGATGTTTTTATCAAGTTAATATTTGCCTTCAATGTTTATGTCATTTTGATTTTTAGAAGTAATTTTCATGTAGTTAAATCTGTTAATATTTCCTCCCTTCCTTCCTCCTTCCCCCTCCTCCCTCAATTTTATTCATAGAAAAGTTTTCTGTACCCACCATCAGACTGATATTCATCTACATTTTTGTTCTTTCATTATTTTTTGAACATTTTATTTTATTTTTTGAACATTAAAAATCCATTTGGAATTTTGGCATGCCATATAAGGTAAGGATTGAATTTTACATTTAATTTCAAATAGTTACCCTGTAGTCCTACAAACCATTCTTAAAAATTTTATCTTTCCTGTTCATTTGAACTGTCACACATTTCCTAGACTAAGTTTTTATCTGGTTGGTCCTGTTTTGGTGCTTACTGTTCTGTCCTGCATTGTTTTATTTACTAGATTTATAATTTGTTTTGGCAGCTGAAGTTCAACTTGTCATTATTTTTGATTTTTTCAAAACAAATTTTGAAATTCAAAACCATTTTTTTTTAGATTCCCTAAATTCTCACTGTGATTTTGAGTAAAAGTCCATTGACTTGGGGAGAATTTACAGCTTTCCAATATTAAGTTTCACCTTTCAGATACACTATATAACACTCTTTCTATTCTTTATGGATCTTTGTGAAGCATGTCATTAACTTTATAAAGATCCTGCGCATTTTTTGTTAAATTTATTCCAAGGTACTTTGTAGTTTTCTTGCTATTAGAAATGGAACCTTTTACCCTTTATGTTTGTTGGGTAGTTATTGCTGCTATTTTAAGAAGCTACCGTTATGTATATATTTATTTTGTAATTGTCTAGTTTACTGGATAATTTGTTTCAGTGGTTTACTACCTTGAGTTTTCTGGATGGTGACTATCAGTTATGCAAATAATGCTAATTTGGTCTCCTTTTCAATGTTTACATTTCTTATTTCTTCTTGTCTTACTGCATTGGCTAAATATCTAGAAAAAAAATTAACTACAGTGGAAATAATGAGTGTACTTAACCCTCCTTGAAGTGTTTTGATCTTTTTACTTCTACTAATATGAGACTGGCCAGAGTTTTGTTAGACTGTTTGTTTATTGTGCTGTTTTTGTCTTTGTCAGATTTTTGTATTGGCATTAGGCTAACTTCACAAAATAAACAAGGGAGATTTCAAAAAATTGTATGGTCTGGAACATTTTATATAGTAATAGAATAGTCAGTTTCTTGAAAGTTTGAAAGAATTTGCCTATAAAGCCATCTGGGTCTAATCCCTTGGCAGACTTTTCCAATTCCTTCCATGGCATTTGTTTGTTTAAGTTCTCTACTTCTTTTGGATACAGTTTTGGTAATCTGCATTTTCTTAGAAAGTTATCTATTTTACAGAGATTTTATTTTTTATTTGTTATACTGTGGCACATGAGATTCTTATGTAAGTAAAAGTATTTTCATGTTGGTGGATTATACACTTTTTACCCCTAATTTTGAATATTTATATTTTTCTCTTAAATTTATATATAAGACCAACTCTTTTCTAATACATTAATTTCTGTTAATCATTTTTTCTTTACTTTTTCTAAGTCATTTGATTTGAAATTTTAGTTTATGTATTTTTATCCTTTTACAAATTACTGATAAAAACATTTAAGGCTATATATTTGCCCTCTAACTATAGATTTGAGAGCATCTCCTAATTTCATGTTTATGATTTTCTGTATAGTCCTGAGCTATAC
This sequence comes from Orcinus orca, assembly GCF_937001465.1. Lineage (NCBI taxonomy): Eukaryota > Metazoa > Chordata > Mammalia > Artiodactyla > Delphinidae > Orcinus > Orcinus orca. The sequence continues at coordinate 41,136,304 of NC_064571.1, forward strand.
TTTTTCTCCTTCTTTAAGTGAAATTATTTATGAGTGAATTTTTATTTTATTTTATTTATTTTTTTTTGCGGTACGTGGGCCTCTCACTGTTGTGGCCTCTCCCGCTGTGGAGCACAGGCTCCGGACGCACAGGCCCAGTGGCCATGGCTTACGGGTCCAGCCGCTCCGCGGCATGTGGGATCCTCCCGGACCAGGGCCCAAACCCGTGTCCCCTGCATCGGCAGGCGGACTCCCAACCACTGAGCCACCAGGGAAGCCCTTATGAGTGAATTTTTAAAAATTCAGGGAGCTAAGGGTATTTTGGTAGGGGATTATCACTTTTGTTAATAATTTCTAGATTTGTTCTATGGTAAATTGAGGATGTGGTTTAAACAATTTCTACTTTTTCAAATTAATTATAATTTTCTTTATTAGAAGGGTATCCACTTTATACATACCCCTAGTTCACTATGCACATTTTTTTATAGTTACGTGCCCACATGTCCATCATTCCATTAGCCAATGAGCCCAGTGTGCCCTTGGTCATTTCTGTATTTTTAGTGTTGAGAGCAGTTTCTGGTAAATACTAGACATCAATAAATGTTGGCTGAATTGACCTTGAATGACAGATGGGAGCATGACAAGTTCAGTTGACTAAGGGGGCTGAGATTCAATTGGCTAAGGGGGCTGAGATTGTAAGTACCATTTTCAGATGTACCGGTTGACTTTAGTGATTTACAGCAAAAGGCCAGGTACAAGGGGATATTTGTAAAGGAGGGTAAACATATTGGGAACAAATTAGTATCATTACTGGCAGGATTAGATCTGACTTTTCTGTGGTGCGACCAAGTAGGAGTGTACCTAGTGCCAAAGTTACGGGGAGAAGCAATCTAGGTAGTGGAAAATAGCTGTTCTTAGAGCTGCATCTAGCCAGAGGCCAGACCATGATTTGCTCTGGTAAGTCACATAGGCTCTCAGGGCCTCAGCTTCCATGTCTGTCAAGAGAGGACACTGGACAGGGTGATTTCTAATGATTAAAGAAAAAAAAAAAGATATCTGGTAAGTGGCAAGAAAAAAAAGTAACTCACAACACCAAAAGAAATTTTGTTAAGGGACCCAAGAAACATTTTTATATTTTGGAATTAATTTTTAAAATTACTTAGATCTCTGAAATAGAATGTAGAATTTTGTATTTGTGTATTACATATATATATATATATATATATATATATATATTTTTTTTTTTTTTTTTTTTTTTTTTCTGTAGAGAGAGTCTAATTAGGTTTTAAAAGTGTCCATGATCCAGAAAAAGCTAAGAACCACCTTCTTAGCAGGATTCCACATCCGAGGGTCAGATATCCTAATGAAATATGGGAGAAGTTTTATTTCCTTTTCCTTCCAAACCTCCCCATCACATCATCCCCTCACCTGTCAGTCAATCAAATATTTATAGAGCAGCTCCCATGTTGAAGGCATTCTGCTCTTCCAATGAGGAGAAGTGAAAAAGGGGCATGATCCTGTCCCTGCCTTTTAGAAGCTTAAGGTATGACAGGGGAGAGAGGAAAAATAAATGTGGAAGGTTAGCAAATAAGACTTCTGGTGCAGGGCAAATATATTGGCCACAGACTGAAGCTTCCCCTTTCTACCTTGAACACTTACAAATGATGGGGTAAAAATTTAACAAGTACTCAGTCAATGCTTAAATCAAGAGAGGAAATTTCCAGCAGTCATAAATGCAGAGGTTTCCATAAAATAATTTAATACATGGGCCACACTGAAATTTGGAGGACTTAGCTGTTAGGCTTGTGGGGACTGGGAATGGGACTGACTAATCAATGGGCTCAGGCTGGGACCCTGTTACCCTGAAAGCCAGAGGCTTGAGTTATACAGCCTACATGAAGCTAAGGCCTAGGATCAGGCTCTCCCTATGAAATGTGGGAGGGAGGCAGCAGAAAAACCCTGCTTTCCTGCCTAGGGTTGTGGCTAAGCTCCTAAGAAGCACAGTCCAGCATGACAGGACCTTGGGAACTTGCTGTATACTCAGGGCCATGGTTAGTAAGCATATTACTTTGAGCTGAGAAACCTGTGTCTAATTATCAATTCCTGCTTAAGACTGCCCTGGGTTTTCGGGATATTGATAGAAAGAAATTTTCATAAAAGATAATTTCACAAATAAAAATTACACAGCGCCCAGGAAGTCCAGCACCATGAAAGACAAATAACAAACTCAGCAAATGGATGAATCAACATTCAAAGAAAGGAGGTAATAGAGCAATAAAAAAAAAAGTTTTAAAATAAATAATTTAAATGTTTTCAAAGATAAGGGAGGGCAAAGAAATAAAATAAAAACAGAAGGCAGTGAAACAGGAACAGGTGGTGGTTATGGAAAAATTAGAAACTTCAGGAATGAAGAAATAGTTACTGGAATAAAAAAAATTGAGTCTATGGGTGGATTAGTTAACAAATCATGTCAAAACTTAGTAGCTTAAAAACAATAAACATTTTTTATCTCGCAGTTTCTTTGTGTCAGGAATTCAGGAATTGCTTAGCTGGCTAGTTTTTCAAGGTCTCTCGTGAGGTAGTGAGAATGTCAGCCAGATCTGCAGTCATCTGAAGACTTGACTGAGGCTGGAGGAAAGATGGTTCTTTCATGGGTCTGTTAGCAGACGACCTCAGTTCCTCCCCATGTGGGCCTCTCCATAGTGCACTATGACGTGTCCTCATGACATGGCAGCTGGCCTGCCCTAGAGCAAGTGAGAGAGAGCATAGAGGAAGGAAACCACAATGTTTTTTATGACTAAGTCTTGGAATTACACATTGTCACTTCCACCATATTCTATTCATTGGATGAAAGTCATTAAAACTAGCCCTAACTCAAGCGGAGAGGAGTTAGACTCCACCTCTTGGAGCAAAAGCTATCAAAGAATTTTCTGGTATATTTTAAACCCCACACAATAGTCCAGATAGCATATTGCACACAGCAAAAAAATGAATTATGAAACTGTAAGTCTGAGCTGAGGAAATGTCCCAAAATGTGGCATAAAGACTTAATTAAATGAAAAACATGAAAAAAAGTTAAGAGATCTGAAGAACAGATCAAAAGGCCCCAACGTATGTTTAATAGGAGTCCCAAGAGGAGAAAATAGAGGAAAAAATGCAGAAGCAATATTTGAGGGTGTAATGGCTGAGAATTTCCCAAGACTAGAGATAATATTTCCCAGATTATACAATATCATTAGGACTGAGCATTATAACTAGAAGTTAGCCAACTCTGCAAGGCAATTACATTGGCAAAAAAGAGTGGTGAAAAAAATTGCTTCAAAGAAATGAAGGGCAAGAGATTGCAAGAGCTGGAGTAGCCAGAAAACTCTTTATAGGTGGTAGTGGCAAGGGTGGGAAATTCTGTTAGGTCTGGGGCGGTGGAGAGAATTTTGAGCTCAGAGGGCAGAAAGGGACCAGCTGTGTTGGGCAGCCATGATAGTGCCCTTGTGTCTTCCACTGACCCCAGGACAACTTCCTCCCCATCTCTGCCACTCTCAAAAAGCCAACAAAGATGAATGATGCTGCCCTGGAGCTCTGAGGCCCAGGGTATAATGGCGAGGCCTGAAGACATTGCACTTCTCCTGAGTGGAATAAGTTGGCTTTCTGCCCCAGGATCTCCTCTCTAGCTCTTGGGCCTCAACTGTCAAAATGCTGCAACCAAATGAAATCAGTTCTCTTCTGCACCAAGGCCTCAACTTGCCACACTGCTGTTCATTTTCACCCCCCAAAGCTGTAATTACTAGTCAGACTTGGTTTTCCCTGCAGACTTAGAGACAAGAGTAAGTGTTAATTTGAACACTTGCAACTAACAAATGTCTTCCCATTGACCATGCATAACCCAGCAGTTTTGAGAGATGCTGGGTCCCCTGAGGTGGTGGTCAGGGAGAGGGGTGGGAGGTGGGAGGTTCCAGGGAGGCGGGAGCTGGTGCAGTCCAGCCCTGGCTGCATTGCCCATATCATCAAGCTGAGACTTGGAGATGCCGCAGCTTAAAAAAAAGTGATGGCCTTGATGGGAAATGGCAGGAGGCAGACATCTACACCCAAACCCCGAAGAGACGCAAACATCACTCCTCTTGCAAGGGAGTTAAAGATTTGGCTGGGAAAATCAGTCACTTGAAGAGAGAAAACAATATCAGGGGAAAAAAATCCCTCCGGCCAGGCAGTGTGATCCGACCCCCTGAGAAATTTTTCTTAGGGTCAAACCTTTGCCCTTTGTGTCCTGGTCTCCTGCCTCGGGCTGAGGCTGCCTGGATATATGTCTCTATGCTGAGGTCACTATTGTCTGAGGTTCAGTAAAGCAAGGCCTAAGGGAACAAGTCTGGGGGGAGAAAAGAAAAAATTATTGGCAGGGAGAAATCAGAGTCATAAAACCACAACAATTTGATGGCCACAGGAACTTGCACACTCAGTTCTTAGTCCAGTCACTGTCTTTTCTTCCAGCTGTCGCTGTTGTTGTTTTCCTTGGTCTACATTTTCTCCCCAGCTTCCTGCAGACTGTTAAAAAATTGGATAGAGAGAAGACATCGTCTGCTTTCCCTCCCCTCAAGGAAAAAGAAGTTTCCATCATCACCAACCATGATGGTGATTTATTCATTGTGGTTTCATTTCTAATCTCTGGGAACATTGAGGAGAGGAGGGTACCTCCTTTGTCTTCCCTGCCTCTTTGTCTCCTTGTCACTCATCCTGTCTCCTTCGATCACTTGGTCTCCTTCTAGGTCTCTCTCCTTTTCTCTCTTTCTCTCTGTGTATTTGGGTCTTTCTCAGCTAGATTCTTTGCAGAGCCAAACTATACCAATATATCAGTGAGCCATTCAGCACCCTCAGCCAGCCACGATCTCACCTCCCACACAGCCATCCCATACCAAGTTGTACTTTCCACCTTGTTTCGGCACCCCTAGGTAGTGTGCACGCTGAGTAACTTGAGTTCTTTCAGCCCTCTGGGTGATCTTTTATTTTAGTGACCCTGGGCAGACCACAGACTGAGCTCAGGCTGCAGACCGAGACCTGACCTCTTTTTACGCAGTTATGGCGAAAGGAGCATCTGTGGGATAGCCAAGTTTTCAGGCCAATAGTTTTGGGATGGTTGCATGTGAGTGTGTGTGTTTGTGTGTGCGTGTGTGTGTGTGCGTGTGTATGTGTGCGTGCCATTTATTTGGTGGATGCTATTTAATTTCTTAGTTCCTATGAAGTAACTTGAAAGCTTTTTTCTTCTTCTTATGAGAGAAGAAAATTGGCAATAATGCAAGTTACTGAGGAAAAGAGTGAGGCTTTCTGTAGTGGGGGCAGTGCTAAAGTTTATATCATGATGCAGGTAGAGGGTCAAAGGAATCAGGGCAGAGAAAAAAAATGGTGACTCTGTCAGGGCTAGAAATAGCACGATGGCAGGGAGGCCGCTGGCCAGAAGCTCCAGGATGATTCAGACGCAAGGCAGCTTTTCTGTGACTCAGGGACTCTGATTCTGAAGGCCAGGGGAAGGCATGACATGTGGTTTGAGTGAAATCCGTGACTTTCTTGGGTGCTGCAGTGGTTGAGGATGGAGGTCAAGTTTTTTAATAAGTTTGAACAGCACACCAGAATTTTAGGGAAAGAATTTTTGTTTTACAAATTGCTGGATGTTTTCCGGTGAACAGGGTGCTGGTTGACCTGTTTGGGCTCCTGGCATTACAGAGATTTGTGGGAAGCCCTGGGGAAGAAGGAGGAGGCCAGCTGCCTAGACAGATCAGGGGGAGTTTCTCTACTGGTCCAGATACTGGGGGGCCCTGGAGTTTTGCATTTAGACCTGGTTCTGGAACCCAGGCTTACTGGCAGCTGAGCAGAGATTTTTGCCAGTTTCTTGTCTCTTATAACAGTAACTCATAATCTTGGCATTTAACGCTAGGGGTATTTGCGTGGTCACCTCTTCATTACCAGCACTAATCCTCAGCAAAATTGCTAAGTGGGTGGATCCTGCCTCGGTGCCTTAGGCTTTTGAATTTTCCTCCCTCACTTCCTTCTTCCCTCTCAACTTGGTCCTATGCTCCTTTTCCGTCCCTCACTAAAAGTCCTTTAGAAAACACAGACCTTGGTCATTTATATCTTAGTTATCTTTCCCCAGACTGTTTGCATCTCTCATTGTCTTTTGAAAGGCTTCATCCTTTGTGGAGGGATAGAATGTAAGTTCCATGGGGACAGATATTTTTGTCAATATGGTTCACTGTTGTATCCCCGAGACGTAGCACAGTGCCTGGGATATAGTAGGTGAACAGTACATTTTATTGAATGAATGAATCAACTAAGTGAATTCAAATTTTGGTCAGCACATAGGGACAGCTCTTCCTTGTTGGGGTGTTGCGGGGCATGACTGGGGAAGGAGAGGCCCCAAGACTGTCCCTGCTGTCTCTGGGGTTTCACATGCAGGCTACCACCTCCTCGGTGCCCCCTGAATAAGGCCAATCCCTTAAATAACTTTTTAAAGATGTAGCTTTCTTTCATCAGGCTCTCTGGGATCCTAAAATCCTCTGCTTCGGTTCCTGGCAAATTTTCCATACTTTCAGGGCAAAGATGGTTTCCTTTTCCACTCTCCCAGGCCCCAGGCTTCATTACTGTGACCTCTTCCAGTGTACTGGTCAGTGCCTAACGTTCATGCGCCCCTGGGGGATTGCAACGCTGCATATGCACTGCCCACCTCTGTCCTCACGGCCTCGGGAATGGAACAGCGTCTTCCATTCCACAGACCTCCAGTGTCTGCATCTCCTTTGTACAACTGCTTAATAGGAAAATTGACCTGCTTCTGGGCAGGGGATTGGGCCTGGTGACTTGGCCTTAAAGTCATATATGCAAAGGACAATTGCTCGGAGCTGTCCCTCTCTGAGGACTGCGCCTTGTTAAGGTGTGAGATGGAAAGTTGACAATGGAATGAAAATATTTCGGGCTGTTTGGAGAGCTATTTTTAATACGTGCAAGGGATGTGGTATTCCTTGTTTAGACCATCTTCAGTTTGCCAGGGAACTCTGTGAATGGAAAATGTGAGCCAAAGGCTTGAGGTGGAAAAGGGAATATAAACGCAGGGACATTTGCGATCTGGAAATTCACCGGCTGTTCCAAGCTGCTGGGGGTTTGAGTTCTGTGTGTATTAGGGATGGCTCTTCCTTTATTTCTAGATATTCTCTCTTCGTCCTTTCAGCTGGTGAGTAAATACCCATCGGCACCCCGGTCTGCAGGACCATCCCAGCCAGCTGTACCATCCACAGTGTATTGTATACATAATGCAACACCATTAACTATAATGCTGTCACACGGCAGAAAGAGTGCTTGGGAAGTGCTGGAAGGAAGGCAGGAAGCTGCTGACCGGCTGGCTCTCTTTTATATAATCATAAACTCAAACCCACATTTCTATGAAAGCAAGAAAAATCACCCAACTGCCTTTTGATTACACTTTTACACAAATTAGTGTCATTTTCCTTTCCAACAGTATTGACTACAGGATTCAATTTGGTCCAGCAGGCTCTGGGTAACGGGAAGGCTGCTAAGAGCAGCTGCGTTAACAGCATCCCTCTTGAGAAAGGATTCTCTGAGGAGGCTGAGAGGAAAGAGGGAGAAGAAGATGAAGAAGAAGAGAGAAGGGGGAAAAACAACAACTTGCACACACACACCTCCCTGCGCGCTGCGGCTGCCGCCACGGCGGCTGCTTGGATGCGTCTGAGATGGCACCTTGGTGCCCTGCCACATTCGGTCTCCTTGGTACCGAAGCGGCGCTCAGCTTCTTGTCACTGAGTGGATGATGATTATCTGCACCAGGGTCTCAAGGGTGCTCAAGCTTTGCTGGCGACTGGAGCTGAGATGCTTCAGCTGAAGGATTTTAAAAGCTGTGCAAGGCCAAAGAACCATTACCAGTCACTTGCTGTGTGATGCCTGTTGAACAAGGGGTGGGTGTGGGAAGGAGGTGCTGTGGGTGCAGGGTAGGGCCTCTGAGATCTTCATCCCCTTCTGTTCACGCTCTCTCCCTGCTCCTCCCACCTTTCCACCTTCCCACGCCTTTTTAGCCACTGTACCCTTGCCGAGCCACAACAAGGTTATGTCACTGTGGTCTGAGAATCTATTGATCACGGCCATCAAAGATCTTTGTGGGAGTTTAGGGATTTGGGACTTTGCAAAACACCTCACTCATCTCGGTTAACTCCTCCTGTCCCGGCCTGGGCTCCCATCACCTCAGAGGTGAGCTGTTGGCAAAACTTGCTAATTTCCGTGACAGCTGTTTTCCGAACTATACTCATAAGGCTGTCAAAACCATTGTAATTGCTATTATAACAGAGCTCAGGTGCATGACCTGGGCAGCAAAAAAGCAGAGGGATTGGACCAGACATAATAAAGGGGGAAAAACCACCTATATATGCTACCCGCCCCCAACAGACCTGCACATACCTGCACACACATGTGTGAATGCACAGATACATGCATGTATTTGCCTTGTCTTCTTCCCCTTGAGGGACCACAAAAGAAAGGCTCAATAAGCAAAAAGGATGGTGTTGATCCCCTGCCCAGGCAATTTTTCTTTTAATCTGTGAAAACTAAAAGAAATGCCACAGACCACTGAGACACATGCTTGCATTCTTCAGCATATAAAACTTTTCAATAAATGTTTATTGAGCATGAAGTGACAGCCAGCATTGTTCTAGGTGCTGGGGCTAAAGCAGTATACAAGACAAAGTCCCTGCCCACATGGAGCTGACAGTCTTGACACACTGACCCAGAACATTCTGGATGCCTGTCTTCAAAATCTGTGAGCAACTGAGACACCCCACCCCCCACCCCCTGTGACCAAAGGATGACTGCATCACTATTTCCCTCGGTGTGATTTGCACAAACACACATACTCATGCACACATTCACACATAATCATCATAGGCTTTAGTGACAGAAAGATGAGAAAATATCTGGGTCCTGCAAAAGTTAGAAAAACGAAAATGTCCCAAACCAATGAGCCTTGGAGAAAAATTATGGTAGTTTTTCGGCCTGAAGGTCCGCTGTGCTGTGGGAGGTCTTTGTGTGAGCCAGACTCTGTCCATTAGGAAGGACAATCACAGGGACTTGTAGTTCATGGAAAAGTCCATTTCTTACAGTGAGAGGTGATTTTTGCCTGGAAGGTACTGGGATGGGCGGTACCCATGGATACCCAACCACAGGTTTCCTGGGATGGGGAGGGGAGGGTGGGATAGAGCACAGATATGAGTGTGGGTGGAGTGGTCCTGGACAGGAGAATCAGAGTGTAGAGGAAGAGGCCAGGGCTTGAGGGCACCATTGTACTGGGCAAAAAGCACCAGGAACCCTCCTGGGATGCAGGGCATCATCAAATCTAAGACTGTGGGCCTTAGCACCCCACCCGGGGTGGGTCAGATTGCCCAGATGCCCGGGGAACAGGACACGCTCAGCCTGGCCAGAGGAGACTTGCAGGCTTCTGGCCACAGCTGGCAGCAGAGAAGCCTCTGCTTGTTCCTCTCTCCTCTAGCACTGGGTGTCACTGCAGCGAACGAACGAACGAATGTGCATCCCTTTAGAGACTGTCTTGGAGCTTGGAATTAATCACCTGGCTGGGGAGGGGGCAGGGTGGAGGCTAGAGGGAGAGCAAGTCAAGAGGAGGGGAGAGAAGGGCCATCCCAGTTCAGCCGTTCCCAAACCCCCTCAGAATCTGACGCTGCATCCTTTGCTGTCCTAAAAGCGTCATTTGTGGAGACAGATGCAATACCTCGGCCGAATCCAGGCGTTTTATGCATTAATGTGCTGCCTTTGAACACCCTGGGGGCTCTATAGGTTGGAATCCCAGACACTTCTATTTACAGAGCCCTCCTAACAGCTTTGAGAGGCGGTGGCATTTGTGTCATTGTCTCAGAGGCAAGGGCTCTATGTGGGAACGGGGAACATTTGGCCACCACCTCACTGTCCAACAGGGAGCCCCGATCCCAAAACTTCTGTTTGAATGGGAGCCTGCAGAGGGTCAGTGCAGCACATAGCACAACCTTGTTTCCAGCCTGCAGCTGAGGGGGAAGAGGAAAGAGAGTTTCTTTTCTCCGTTCTTTTCTCTTTTCTTCTCAGTCTTTATGCTGTCTTCAGAGTTGGGGGGCTGAATTTTGGATGGTTCTCAAAAGGCATCTTGTTGTAGTTAAGCGCGTCTCCCCCATGCTTTTGAATCATACAATGACTTTATTCATGAGGTCACCCCTTTCGAGGCAGTCGATCAGGGAATGAAGAGTCTAGGTACACAGTAACATCATTACCAGCCAAGCCCAGATCAGGGGTATGAGCAACAGAAGTCGACATCTTCCTCCAAAAAGGATTTATTTGTAAATAATGAGAAGAAGATAAGTTGTGTGTGACTGTGAGTGTGTGTGTGCGTGCACCATTCGTGGACTGTATCACTGCATAACTCTGGGTGAACATGGTAAGCAACTCGAACTTGGTCTTTGTGATCCTTGTAGTTTTATAAATAAACAGAAACATGGAAACAGAGTCACTGAACTCCAGCCCCACCTCCAGAAGGCTCCCCGTCCTCCTCCTTCCTCTCTCCTCCTGTCCCTTTTCCTCCCTCTCCCTCCCTTCTCCCTCCTCCTTGTCAGACAGTTTCACTTCTGTCATGTTTTATCATTTTCGCCTTTAGGTTTTTTTGCCTTACTGAATACCTTTGTAGTGAGGAGTGGGCTTCCTTCCCACCTCTTCTCACTTCTGCCGTTTTTGTGATCTTGCGGTTTTAATGAGAGCACAGTCAATAACTATGGAGAGGTGCTGACGACATTACAAAGGAACTTGCCCTTAACAAGTCAACTGTAGACGAGGTGCCAACGGGATGGACAAGAGGATTAGAGTATTTATGCCAAAATATTAGAAGCACACGCGGAATTAGTTCTCCCGTGTTAGATATTTTACCTTCGGCAAGTCCGTATTTAAAAATCTGTTATCCTTGTTTTGCTTAAAGTATTACAATAAGCCCCGGATTTTTCACAGTTACACTTGTATATTTTCACAGCTGTTTTAATCAGAAAAAATTAATGTGCTTTTGATAGCTCAGAAATCTATCACTAGCAAGAGCTTTGCAAAAAATGTGCTACAGAGCAGAGTGGAATCCTCAACATTATATATTTTGCTGGCTATTTGAAATTCATAGAATTTCCTCTAAATATTTCCTTTTGCAATTCTTGCCTAAATTAATCTAACAGCTCAGGCTGACTTCTTTGATAATCTCTTTTGTTATGAATGCAGGGATTGCTATTGTTAACATTCTTTGGGAGCCAAACATGAGCTGTCTGTTACTGGAGGAAAATACAATTGCTATTTTTGCTTGTATCGGAAGTATTTACTCAAATAAAATATACAGCATAATGAAAAGGCAGGGCTGGCAGTCTCCTTGATGGCTTTATGGCCACTGGTTTAGCTACAGTGCTCCCCTGGATTTTCACAAGGAGCACAGAAAAGAACTTGACTTTTGCTTCTCCAGGTCTGGGACACATACAGATCCACAGACACACACTTGAGTGTCAGGCATGATTAGTACACATGGTCTTGGATTCAAATGCTAGGCACACATCCTGCACAGTGCAAGAGAGGGAACTACCAGGACTAAAGTTCTATGAGTGTGCATCAATGATGATAAGAACACCTACCCATAATTAAAAACAAAACCCAAAAAAACTAAACTAAAAAACTTGCAACAAGGGAAGGAAAAGATGGGGAAGGAACAAAAGGGATGAACAAAAGTCTTGGTTGCCCCTATCTGCCTGGCAAAGAAGAGGCTGATTTCCAGGGGAGGGAGAATCAGTGGATTAATGTGAACTTTAATACTGGAGCCGTGTGTATTTATTGCTGGTGACCACAAGACATAAATCTTGCAAGCACAATATACAATACGATGCAGCCCCAGTTTTTTTTTCCCCTCTCCCGTCTCAATTTGTGTGTAAGTGTGTGTTAAGTGCTGTTGAAAAATAGTGACCTTTAATAAAGGATTATATCCTGCGACTATTTTCCCAGACACACAGTGACCTTTCAAACCAGACTGAGGTGAGGGGGTGTGGAGTTTGGACTTTGAACTGGCCAGACCCTGCTGTGCTCCTCTGTTAGCCTGGCCACTTTTTATTGTGTCACCAGGGAGCGTTCTGTATGCAAAGCAGCCCAGGCTGGCAGCCTGAACCTTTGCAAATCAATTTGTCTGTGAAGGCGAGTCCACTGGAGTGAAAGATGGTCTAACAGGGCACACTGCCCCCTCTCTTTGTGACATCATTGCCTGTGGTACTTTTGTCAGTCATGTCTGTCCAAAGGACTGTTGGAAGGAGGGGGAATGCTGGGGTGTGGGGTGAGGGGGTGGGACGGGTTAATCCTCCTGACCAACTGCAGCCTGAGAGACAAGGGGTGTTCTTCTTAATAGGACAGAGCTGGGGGTAGTCTGCTGGGCTGTGAGGGTGATGAGGGAGGGTGCCATTTATACCTGATATTGTCACCTGGCTGTGGTTGCCAGCCCTGCTCTTGCCTCTCCCTCCTGGTCTCAACATGTTACAGGAGGGGATTACTATCTCCTTGACCAGGAGAGAGCCTGGGTTCAGAAGAAATGTTAAAAGTCACAGTAGCATGAGAGTTTGTCCCCCGCCCCACTCCCTGCCCATAGCACTGGTGTCCGTGGACTCTAACCTTTGGCTGTTTTCCATCGAAGACCCTGAGCTACAATTCTTTCTCATAGCAAACCTTTTCATGAGGGTTAATATTATTATTGATCTCCCTAAGTCTTTCCAACACTCAGGACTCTACATTAATCAGTAGGTAAAAATGTGATGGAAAAATTAAATTACTTTGTTCCCTAATTCAAATTTCTTTGAGAAGTTCCTTTAAAGTTACGGAAATCCTGCATTTTTCATAAAATAGTGGTTAGATCAATTTCTGTGTAAGCAATTAATCATCTTTATACTCCATAAAAGATGGGGAGCAAAGCTTGACCTACTCCAGCACTGCTGACTGATGAGTCGCCTGGTGAGCAGGCTGGTGGGAGGACTGCAAACTCTGGAGCCTTGTATAGGTTTAAAAGGTAACTCTCCTCGGAACCCTTTAGGAGGAGGAGCACATGAGGGTGGTCACCCCGACCAGCTCTGGGGGTGGGTGAGCTTGAGCTCTGATTCTCGTTGTCACTTGCCAAATTATGGGAACTCTGGCAAGTTACAAATTCCCTTTAAGCCTTGGTTTCCTTGTCTGTAAAACAGGAATGATAAGAATAGCTCCCTCATGGGGTTTTGGTGAGAGTGAAAAGTTAAGGCATGTATGCTGTTTAGCAGAGTGCTGGCACTCGGTTAGCACTCAAGTGTTAGCCCTGGTAATAACAGCATATGAGATGATTATTGAGGTAAAGTGCTAAACAGGATGTAATTGTACACATGGATGAAGTATATACAACTAGGGTTTTGAATACCTTTATCATCCATGAGACACTTGTTTCACTTTAAAGATCTTAGGATGTTTGGGCAGAAGTTGTGTTTCATTTTGCAGATTATCATGCTGGTTTTAAGGCTATTGACATATGTACCATATATGTAGCATTATATATATATATTATATTTGTGCTATACACATCATTTTTTTCTGACTACAAATCTGTTTTCAGTTATAACCCCCAAGCACAGGACACTACAATTTATTTGTGTATCATATCTTTTCTACATGGGATCACAGGATGATTTGCAGAGAGTCAGTGGTGAGCTGACAGGGAGAAAACGTTTTGGGGGAAGGATTAGAGAGGAAAATTTACTGTGAGGTAAGACTAGCCATCCATTTGTAAAGAACACAGACGTGACTGGCATGGGCTCAGGTCTGAAAGAAATTCCAAAAACTATATGATTTTTAAGTTGAGTTTCACTGTAAAAGTGGTGAAGGGGAATTGGTTGGCTGTATCTCATTTTGAGGGGAAAATTTTTTTACTGACCCTTTTATTTAAGAACCAAGGGAAGAGTAATGGGGGATTTGAGAAGGATTATGGACACAGGTAGGGATTTCAGAGAGGCCCAAAGTAAGATGGAATGTTCTAGGTGATGAAAAGGAAGTATTAGAGGCAAAAAGCTAAGAATGAGGTCAAGTATCAGATAGTGGAACCAAAGTTAGGATCCTAGGATCTCTTAAAAATAGTAATAAAACACAACAAACAAACAACCTCCCAGACAGGATAATGCAGAAACAAAACAGTCCTCTAAGCCACAAGTTAGTGGTGTAAAATGAAGACCTTGAAAGAGCAAGCAAAACAAAGAAAACAAACAAAGAAAAAACTTATATTGAGCATTCCTTATGAAGCATTGAAGACTCTGGGATTGAAAGCAGATATAATGTTTAGTATGGAAGCAATTAATGCTATATTCCAGAAAATGAAGAGAGGATGATAAAAGCAGGACATGCAAGTTCAATGGGATCTTGTTTTCTCGTTTCCGGATTCAGTTATCCAAGGTGTCACATCATATTTCCTGGATGATAAAACTAGATGGTTCCAAAGCCTAAACCAACAAAAGCAGCATCTGAGGTGGGCTGCTTTCTAGTTCCTTGGCTTCAAGTCACCTTACAAAGAGTTCCATTGCACTCCCTAAGTAAGAGGTGAATCAAGATGGCTGTAGCCAAGCCTGGACAAGGCCAGGCTGAGAAGCGGGGCAAGGGGGAGTAAGTTATTGGGAAAAGATGAGAAACTGTTCTTAGGAAATCTGGCAGTGTTGATAGCATTAAAAGTGCTTAGGCATAATGCTTCCAGGGTAACCAGGGGCTGAGCTGGAAAAAGTGGTAAGGGAACTTGGAAGTAGTGTGGCCTCTGTGAACCTGTTAGATTCTGCTCTGTTTTTCTTAGATCTTGGAAAACCCTTGTTGAATCATCTCCTTCAGCTGCTTATGAATAAAAGGGATTACATTATCTCGAAGTCCTCTTCTACAGTGAGAGAAAGTTGATGACTGTTATCAACTGGAATTATGGAGAAGTATGAGAAGAGATTAGGAATCCATAATGAGACAATAGAAGGGCATTTGTCACCTGGGGCAGGGCAGCCATTTGCCAGACAGAAGTGAAAGTCTAGGTGAAAGTGATCTGGGAGGAGGTGAGTGGTAGGACCACAGACCTTTATTAGGGAAAGGAAACTCAGACACTGTCTTTCTTCCTCTGTCCACAAAGGAGGGGTCATGGAGCCATTTTCTGCTACTCTTTGGCCATAACATGTGTTCTGACAGGGGCCATGTTTTGGGACCCAGTCCAGTTTGTACTCTGAATGTCCCTGAGGCAGGCACATCTTAATCAGTTTAAGGCAGTGTGTTATGAGGAGAGTAAGAAGTGGAAAAGAGCAGGGCCCCTTATCCTAATATACTCAGATTGGTGATTTTAATTATTCATCAAATAAGAAGCCAGTGTCTCATCTGGCATCTCTAACAGCAGGGTGGGAGCTTCCTGGTGGTTTCCAGCTGCTCAGACAGGATGCTCGTGATTTCTGGACAAGGTGTTGGGCGTATTATATGAGATCCTTTCTGCGAATGTAGCTAGCACAATGCCTGATGAGGACAAGGTGCCCAGTGAGTGGGAACTGTATCATTACACTGCTACACTTAATTGTACACTGTCTTTTCAGTCACAGTGTGATACCTTGAGTGTAGGGCCTGTATCTCTACAGTAACATTCCCCAGACTCTAGGACAAGACTGACATGCAGTGGCCAGAAACTTTGCAAGTGGGATGACCTTGCCATCTAGGTATTGAAGGGGTGGGAGAAGGAGGATAAGAGGCTTAAAAAGAGATCCCCCAGCTGTTGGGAAGGGCAGTGTGTGGGTTGTGGGAGAGGACATATGGGTGGTTAGTATTTTTGGTGAATCCTAGTGAACTTTATCCAAGTGTCTCTTCTGCTTAGAGCTTATCTGATTTCCACAAGGGCCATGGAAAGCTGCTCGGGCTGGGTGCTTTCCTGGATTTATAGCTGTGGATACGAATGTCCCAGGACAGTGCCTGTCCTCAGTTAGATGGGAATTGGGATTAAAAGCCAAAGAATTTTACTCTGTGTAGCACTCTGCCATTTTGCAAGTGCATTCATAAAGTGGATCTCCAGGTAGAGTTGCCAAAGAGAGTACAAAATACCCAGTTATATTTGAATTTCAGACAAATAAGCAATCATCTTTTAATATATGTCTGCCCAGAATATTGCATGGGACATACTTAGACTAAAAAATTATTTGTTTTTTATCTGAAATTCAAAGGTAGTTGGGTGTCCTGTGTTTTCTGTTTTTTCCCTTAAGTCTGACAGTGCTGTCTCCAGGTGGAGGACTGGAACGATGGTTAAAGCACAAACACTGTTAATATAGACATGGTTTGTACTCCTGGCTCTGTAACTTGGCAGCTTTATGTTTTGGGTAAGGTTTCTTTTCTAAAATGCGACCAGAGTTTTCTGGCCTGTGTGCCAGGCCATGCTGTGAGAATGTAATGAGAGGATGCATGTGAAGTCTCAGTGCATAGTGCCTGCTAAGGAAGCTGTAGTTACTGTTAGTCTCTCATTGGAGCCTGGTGGTGGCCTGGAAAAAGGCAGCCAGGCATTTCTCTACCTATGTAGTGGAGATGTCTCAGGCTTTGATCGCCAGTTCAGCTTTTCATACTAGGTTGGTAATACTAGGCTTTTGTTTTGCTGCCGTCTTGACATGGAAAAGCAGACTCTGCTGCAGAATCGCCTGGTGCTACCTGTCTTCTTAGAGCAGGGAGAGCAGGCCTCTCCCTCACACATCCAACCAGGAGGCTGGTGAGTCCCTTTGCCCATCAGCTACTGCAGCCAGCAGGGAGGAAGGGGGCATTTTTCCCAGGGGTTTCGGTCATGAGCCTTTGATGCTGCAGGCCATGACCCAGGTCACAGCAGGCTGAGAAGCACTACCTGAAAACACCCTTCCCGTACCCATCAGAGGCCCTGCTCAAGAGGAATCCATGGCTCAGTTCTTGGCACCCACTTGTGCAGGACAGCCTAATCCATACTTGTTCCTGGACTAATTTACATGCCCCTCCTGGGAAGTAGATATGTTATGAGGACACTCTGGGTGAAAGTTTTTTTTTTTTTAAATAAATTTATTTGTTTATTTTTGGCTGTGTTGGGTCTTTGTTGCTGCACACAGGCTTTCTCCAGTTGCAGCGAGCGGGGGCTACTCTTCGTTGCAGTGTGCGGGCTTCTCATCACGGTGGCTTCCCTCATAGTGGATCACAGGCTCTAGGCATGTGGGCTTCACTAGTTGCGGCACGCAGGCTCAGTAGTTGTGGCTCATGGGCTCTAGAGCACAGGCTCAGTAGTTGTGGTGCATGGGCTTAGCTGCTCCGCAGCATGTGGGATCTTCCCGGACCAGGGATTGAACCCGTGTCCCCTGCATTGGCAGGAGGATTCTCAACCACTGTGCCACCAGGGAAGCCCCTGGGTGCAAGTTGATAGAAACCCAACTTAAGCAAAAGGGAGATCTGGGGTCCCATAACTCAGTCTTCAGCAGAGCAGCAGGGGCTGCCTTAGGAATCACTGCAGCCAGGGCTCGACTGTGGTCAATTCTCAAGTTCTGTCTTCTGTTTTTTTCCTTCGTTTTCTCTAAACACAGATGGTTTCTCTCTTCCAAAAGAGAACAGGCAGCTCCTGATTTTCATGCTTACACCCTTAAATTCAGAGAGGGAGGAGTTCCTCTCTGCCAGTTCCAGTTAGAAAAATCTATGGGGAAGGATCTTGTTGGCCCAGCTTTGGTCATCCCTGGACCAATCACTGTGACCAGAGAGATGGGTGGCTCGTCTTTATGGTTATCCTTGGACGAATCATTTTAGCCAGAGGGATGAGATACTCAGCCCTGATCAGAACCGTTCGTTATGCTGGGAGAAAAGCAGTTTCCAAAGAGTTGGATGGGGGAGTGTTATTATCAGAAGAAGGAAGTGTTGATGCCTGTGCCTCCTTGTAAATGAAGAGTTCAGAGCAAGGAGGGGCTGGGTTGGGTTGGACTGGTTGGATGATCTTCATAAGGTGGGAGGTCACCTGGGTCATGGAGATAGGCTTACTGACCTCTAGTTCGCTCTCTGCTGGACCATACATCATTCTGGTTTGATCTGGGCAGTCGGATAACTTCCAAAGAAAAAACAGAGGTATGCTTGTGACTTTCAGTACTTAAGGGGGTAATTACATCTATGGACATTCTACTAGGCATTTACTTGATGCCAGGTAAAGTACTAAGCACTTTAGGAGTTTCAAAATCAACAGAAGACAAGATCCCATCCTTTGAGGAATTCATAAGCTTCTTAGGTCGACAAGATGTCCACATGTGAAACACTTAGAATACCCTTTAAGGAAGTGCCAGAGAACAGGCTCTGAGCTCTGTGACACATCAGGATGTGGGGATTGTGCCTTGGGCTGAAAGAAACGGGGAGGCTGTCTAGGGGGATTTGAGCTGGGGCTTGGAGAACAAAGTGTAAGGTGAATGCAGAGGCTGAACTCACAAATAATAAAAGTTTAAAAATTTTTATTGTGCCTTAGGATAGATAAATGAAAACTGGGTTTTGTGAAGGCTGTAGCCAGGGTGGATGCTGCCTTAGGATGAAGATCCAGATTTCTTGTCCCCCAAAATATAAAAAAATTTGTTTTTTTAACCAAGCTAAAACTTGGGGTTTGGCAAAGAGCAGTTTGGTTTCTATGGCTATCTCTGCTTTGCTAATGTGCCAGGAGATACTTAGCTATGGATCATGTATTGATAAATAAACGCAGAATAGGGAAAATCACTGATACTTTTTATCTTAAGCAAGCTAAAACTTGTTTATGAATGAATAAACGGGAAAGGGAAAATGTTAAGAGAGAAACCTTTAAAAAGACCACACAGGCAAAAGTTTTCATGAATATTGTGAGGATACAGGAAGCAGCAGATGTGCAGGAAAGAACAGGATTTTTTTTTTGACTGAGTTGGATCTTCATTGCTGCACTCGGGCTTTCTCTAGTCGCGGCGAGTGGGGGCTACTCTTTGTTGCGGTGCGCGGGCTTCTCACTGCGGTGGCTTCTCTTGTTGCAGAGCATGGGCTCTAGGTGCACGGGCTTCAGTTATTGTGGCTCGCGGGCTCAGTATTTGTGGCTTGTGGGCTCTAGAGCACAGGCTCAGTAGTTGTGGCACATGGGCTTAGTTGCTCTGCAGCATGTGGGATCTTCCCGGAGCAGGATCAAACCCGTGTCCCCTGCACTGGCAGGAGGATTCTTAACCACTGCGCCACCAGGGACATCCCAAGAACAGGATTTTTAAAGTCTAGAGGATCCTGGTTCGAATTCTACCTCTGCAGCTTACTAAGGGGCATGAGACTGGCATATAAAAGGGGAATAAGGATGGTACTTCAGAGGATTTTATTTTTGAGGATGCAATAGATTATCTATGCAAAATACTTAGGGTGGTACTTGGCAAGCAGTAAAGACTCAATAAGTTGTTTTAATTATTGTTGTGAAATATAAACTAGTTGTGGGCAGTTGGAGCAGGAACCATTGTGGTTCAATGCCTATTATGTGCTGGACACTGGATTATGTGGTGTTTTTACATGAATGATTAAATATCATTGCCACAAAAGACATGTGAGGAGGATACTGTGATTTTCATTTCAGAGATGAGGAAACTCAGCCCCAAGGAGGTTAAGGGGCCCCAGCCAGATCAGTTTGAACCAGGGTGTGTCTGAATCCAGAATCTTGTTTTCTTTTCCTTATGGGGCAGATCAAAGGTGGCTGGTGGGGATCCACCTTTGGATCCAGGCGATTTCCAGGCCAGGGCCCTGCATTGTAGACTCTTCGTTCAGACGCCTTAGAAGGAACCCAGAAGGTTGGGGGTGAGGGGGCAGTGATCCACACCCAGTGGAAATGGTTGGTAAAGGCAAGATGTAGGTGGGCAGTCTTTTCTTGAGCCAAACTCCATAATGAGCTCCTGACACCAGCATTTTCCCAGGAATGCCAGAATGAGAGAGAGAGAGAGAGAGAGAGAGAGAGAGAGACCCTAAGAACCGATTTGCTGAGGAGCTTTGCTAAGCAAGTGTGACCTTTCCCTTCCTTTGGGTCAGTGCTTCCTCTCTCAGGGACACCTGGAGCCCTTTTTCTCCTGTGACCCCTCTCCAGCCCCATGGAGGAGGGATACTGGCTTGAGCTCCCCATGTGCGGGTGGCAGCTGGCCTCTGCCATGGCGATGGCTCCCATCTAACGAAAACACTGCAAGATGGACAAGGCATAAAGCAGAGCAGAGCCGCTAGTGTGTGCGGGCAGGTGTAGGCAAAAAAAAAAGGTGGGGGAGGTTAGCATTCAAAGTTGAATTGCGGAGATGTGGGATATCTTAGTAGTATGGGCAAAGGGGATTGTGAGATCAAAGGCTGTGATAAGAGAGAGATTATTTCATCCTTACTCTGCTGAGGAAAAGGACAGTCATATACGCAGGCAGACACCCCCCACACAGCCATTTCTTTGATTTCAAAGTGGGAAACACTCAACCCAGCCCCACACAGCCTGGCCCCCTTCCGTGAATCCCCACCCCACTGGCTGATTCTGCCCTGGTTTTATTTGCTGCTGGGATGCCTGACTTCCAGTGCCCACCAAATTTGCTCTTGTGTGATTTTAATTTTATTTCCAGCTCATATTTTTATTTCTTCAAAGCTAAATAATTTTCCCTCTAGGAGCATCCTGACTTTTGCTTGAAGTCTCAGCCTATGTTCTTTACTTGGTTGTAGCCATTGGGAGTTGATTTGGAGGCTTAAAAAAAAAAATTATTGTGTTTTAAGAAAGACAAACCAGTTTGCCAGCATTATTTCTAGTTCTTAAAATTCAAAGCAGTTTTTTAGAGACTGTTCTTTGCTTTTGGACATGGGGCTGATTTCAGTTTATAGCTTGTTGTCTTCACACCCATCTCGGTGACCAATACTGTAAGATGGATTTCCTATTTTTTTTTTTTTTCCTTCCTTGAAGTGGGTTTCAAATCCCCAAAGAATTTCTGGGAAGGGAAGAAAAATCCTTTAATTGAAAGCAAGAGAAAACAAAACAAAAAAGCATAAGAGAGCTGACAAAAATATCATGTTTAATGAAACCAAGTTCCATTCTTGCAGATGGCTGTGGAGGCACAGAATGACCTAAAGATAGAAAAACGGGTTTTCTTTACGTGCCTTGTGAAGGGTGGTTTTTCTTTTGAATGTCACGTGTGTGACTGGCCGGCGCCTTGCAGAGCCCCTCAGCAAGAAGGTAGGGGTCCAGCTACCCTTCCGGCTGTGGAGGGTCCCCCGTGACAGTGCTGAGGTGGCCTCTGCAGGCGTCCTGGGCTCTGCTGTCTGCTGACCACTGTAGCACGGGCAGCGTGTTCCGCATTGTTCAGCATTTGGTCAGTCACCTTCAAATCTGGACTCAGCCACTTAGTAACTGTGTGGCCTCAGGCAAGGGCCTTAACCTCCCTGGGCCTTTCTCCTTCGTAAGCTGGAAAGACTCATATCTACCTGCATGGGTTTCTAGGAGGAGTATTTAAGATTCAGAGGGGAATGTTCTTGGCATGATGTCTTTAAGAAAGGGTGCTGGTTCCTCCTGTGGCCTGATCCTCCCCCTTGTGTCCTGTGAGGTGGGGCTGGGCCTTGCACACCTGAGGAGCTTCTTGGGTGCTGGAGACCAAGGAGACCCTTACAGTCTGTGGGGACTAAACGAGTAACCAAGAATAATGGAATTACTCAGGCAGCCTTCTTAAAATAACACAAAAAAGTACCAGTCTCTCTGAACTTCCCTCTTACACAAAGTAAACAAAAGCTATAAAGATATAAACACATTTAAAAACTCCACAAGTTTGAAATTAACTTTAATTAGGAATTAATGACTTTGAACGATTTCCTGTTCTGCTGTCAATTCTTGCATCTCCGGTGACTTTTCCTTTTCCACCTTCTGTCTGTGAAATTACTCTCCCGGGGGCTGAGGGAACTTGGGCAGGTTTTGCAGCTGGAAATGGGCTTGACCGTTCTCCATTAAGGAAGGGTGCTGTGGTTGTAAGGATGGCATATGGACTCTGGTCCATGAGACTCCAAGGTAGCAAAGGCACAGTTTATTTTGGAATCGCCTTTGCTAGAGAACAGGGGAACCTGTGTATCTCAAACCCCCCTTTTCTACCTTCCTCTTCGCACACACTGTCTCCTCCCAGACCAGGGCTATTTCAGACACTTGGCTGGAGTCTCCGACTTCCCCCAGTACCCCTAGCCTGCATGCATTTTTCCTGACCTCACTCCTTTTCTCCTCCTTTGCTCTCTGTGTAGTAACACCCTCTGTCTTTGGTTTTCCAGCCTGACAGTTCATCTCTCTGCATGCTGTTTGCTCATCTCCGTCCCTTTTATGATGGGCACAGACATCTTAATTCATTGCATTGGGTTTGCCTAACTCAAGGGCGCATTGTCTCTCTCTTTCTCCCCTTTTCCTCTTCTTTTTCTTTTTCTCTCTTAGTTTATTTCAGTCCATGTACCTGGCAGCTACATTTCTGGCTGGAGTTCCATACTTTAATAAGTTCAGGAAACTCTTCTTTTTGATATCCTTTACTTTATAAAAATTCCATATCATACCTAGCAACCCAAATTGGCCCAAAAGATAAATAGCAGCTACTTTTTCAAATTACAAAAGGTTTCCCTCTAGGAACAAGAGCTGGTATGCTGACAGTGAATCCATTTATTAAAACGATTTATAGTTCACTTTTACGAAATATATCTATTCTGTAACTTGAGGCAAACCTGTGTTCCGTTATGGGTTTTTCACCCCATCATTTTTTTCACTCCAGCTCTTCCCTGCCCTATCCTAGCTGTTGCCAGTTTGGTAGAAACTTAGCAGCATGTACACCTTAATACAGTCATCTGGTGAGTCAAGTCCAGGTCTCTTCGATTTGCATCCTTCCCTCGCTTCGTCAGGGCAAGATGGCAGGGGTGGGGGTCGGGGGGCAAGATAGGAGTGAAGGGACTGACACTGCTTTTTAATCACTTGGAAAACATACCCTTCCCTTTGGCTTTGCTTTTATTCAGAGGCTTTTAAGCCTGTTAAGTCACACCTGGTCTCCCAATCATTGCCTCCTCCGCATTAAAGTTTACTGCCCCCTTCAGTAGAGATGGAGTGAAAACTGGGGAATTTAGAGACAAACCACAGGCTTTCACTGAGCAGCGAGATTCCTCAGGGCATGATACTGTGGGGCTGCAAAGCATCACCAAGGAGGAGGAGACTCCCAGGGGGCTAGAGAGCACCGTCACTTCCCACGGGGCCTGTGGGTTCTGAATGCCTGAAGTCCGTAGACCCTGAACAGCAAGAGGGACGCGTGCTTGGGAGACTGGTTCATGATACCCCCTACTTGTTTGGTGATCTTTTCGTTCCATATTTTATTTTTTATTTAATTTTTTCTTTTCTTTTTTTTTTTCGGTACGCGGGCCTCTCACTGTTGTGGCCTCTCCCATTGCGGAGAACAGGCTCCAGACGTGCAGGCTCAGCGGCCATGGCTCACGGGCCCAGCCACTCTACTGCATGCGGGATCCTCCCGGACCGGGGCACGAACCTGTGTCCCCTGCACCGCCAGGCGGACTCTCAACCACTGCGCCACCAGGGAAGCCCTCCCTGTAGTTTTGCGGTATGCGGGCCTCTCCCGTTGCGGAGCACAGGCTCCGGACGCGCAGGCTCAGCGGCCATGGCTCACGGGCCCAGCCGCTCGGCGGCATGTGGGATCTTCCCGGACCGGGGCACGAACCCGTGTCCCCTGCATCGGCAGGCGGACTCTCAACCACTGCGCCACCAGGGAAGCACCCTCGTTCTATATTTTAAAAAATTCTTTCTTTCAGAGAGCCTCAAACTGTCTTATTGCTTTCATCTCTGCCAATGCCAAAGGAGCAGCATGGGTTAAATCTAGTTAGCTGTGCTTGTGCTTAATTTCTGTCTCTCTGTCTCTCTCTCTGTCTATCTGTATCTCTAGACTTAACTGGTTTAATTTCTGTTATGAAAGGTGAAGTCCTGGTAGGGAGTTGGGGGATTGGCTTTGGGAGCAAACTTAACAACACCCAGTTGGAACGCTGTGCCTGAGAAAGATTACCTTTTTTTAAAGGGCGATAAGTTGACTGATCTGGGCACAGGCAGGACACCCCAGGAGAGCCTTGTATACTGCACACAGGCTGTTTTTGCCCCCTTTTCTGGTCACCTGATCTCTCTCCATGTGCTGCTTTTAGAACTTCCTGGTGTTCAGGCCTGGTCTCACAAAAGGGAACAGCCATTCGTGTCCAGACACATTGCAGACTTCTGGCAAAATAGCTGGAGCTCACGAAAATTTACACTTTTTCTGGCACCTGGCCGAGAGAATGAGCAGGACTTGGCTTGGGTTTGCTTTCAGTTAGAAAAGCCCTTTGGGGGGGGTGGAGAGTTGGGGGTGGGGTGGCAGCAAGATCCTTGTGAAGGGTCAGAGCTGCTGAAGTAAATATCAACTCGGCTAGAGAGCAATTCCTGTAATTATATCTGCCCGATGACTTATAATCAGCATTCTTAGCAGAGTCTGTAACTTTCATGTCTTCTCCTTCTGTGTGCAGTATGGGTGGCACTGACGGTGGGTGTGCTGTGAAAATCACCTTGATTTTAAAAAAGTGGTGGTGTTACTGGTGGTTGTTACTGTTAACGTGAACATCGTTCTCACTGAAGATTACCTTTGAAATAATGCCAGTGGGGCATTTGCTGGAATTTCTGGTGTTGGGGAAGGGGCCTGGGGACTGTGTATTGTTTTTCACTAGGGAGAATCCTGTGTATATAGACATTTAAAAGAGCAAAACAGGGCTTCCCTGGTGGCGCAGTGGTTGAGAGTCCGCCTGCCGATGCAGGGGACGCGGGTTCGTGCCCCGGTCCGGGAAGATCCCACACGCCGCGGAGCGGCTGGGCCCGTGAGCCATGGCCGCTGAGCCTGCGCGTCCAGAGCCTGTGCTCTGCAACAGGAGAGGCCACAACAGTGAGAGGCCCGCGTACCGCAAAAAAAAAAAAAAAAGAAAAAAAGAGCAAAACAAAGCTGAGTGTGTGAATAAAGCTCAGACTTGCCATATTGGTCCTGCCTTCCAAGCGAGGGTCCATTTTGGATCGCAACTTAATGTAGCCCATTCTCCATCTCCCCTCTTTGAAAAACTTGAGAGAAACCAGCTGTCTGCCAGTCCACAGGCTGTGTGTCATTTCCTTCCCTCTCCAAGCCTCAATCTTTCCACAGAGGAGTCTTTTCAAATTAACGTTTTCAGTTCATTAAAGACCTTTTCGCAAACATTTCGTTCTGGTAAAGGCAGCAGTTCATCTGGAAATGGTCAGGCTCACGATGGCACAGAATGTCACGAAAAAGAGAAAAAAATCAAATTCCTTCTCATCAAGTGGACAGACAGTGTGCAGTAAGGCTCAAATGGGTCTTCCTTAGAAGCTGGGGAGATTTCTTTGGAAGGAAGAAATAAAGTCAATGAATGAAAATTATTTGCTCTTGTTTGTTTTTCAAAACTAGCAAGGGAATAGGGGAGCTGGGCTTTCATTCTTTTTCTTTAAAAAAAAAAAAAGATTCTCTGGGAAGAAGCAGCTCACAACTGTGACCGTTTGTCTTGCTTTTGCTAATATCCACTGCAGCCTCTCCAGGGCTCATTCTGTGTTTGGGGAGGAATGCATGAAAATCCTTCTGCTTCCAGATGGAAATATGGTCTTCCCCTCCCTGCCTTGTTTGAACTAGACACTCTGAGAGTCTGATGCAAATGGCCGGCTTCCCCAGAACAGACCAGTGGAGCAGAGCAAGGTACCAGTGGAGCAGTACCTTGACAAACTTGAGTGCTTGGGGCTTGTTGGACAAAGTTACAGAAAATCTTTGGTTAACGTAGGACTGGAGGTAGGCATGCAGAGCATGAGTTTCTGCTGCTGTTGTTGCCCCAGCCTGGGAGGAAAGAACCCAAGAATCTTCCAGGAAGTAACCTGAGAGATTAGCTAGTCTGCGTGGTGTTTGTTTGTTGTTACTGTGTTTTGCAGACAACCTTAGGATCAGCTCCATTTTTATCTGTTTCATGTGGTGGAATTGGGCATAAGATTTCCCCTAGGCCTTAAGCTTCCTGAGGCCTGGGCCACGTTTGTGCTGTTCATGTTACTTACAGAAAGTCGGTTCTAGGTAAATATTTGTTAATGAATAAAGAATGAATAATGTAGCTTAAAAGGCGTTTGAAAACCATGGATCTAGTCCTTTTGCCCTCCCCTGCCTCCAGCCATATTATGTCAAGGCCAGAGAAGCTTGGTGAGTTTCCCAAGGTCCTCCACCCAGCTGGCCACTGGCAGGACCAGGACTGGGAACCCAGGCTTAGTCCATAGCTTGTGTCTTAGTATTCCTTACACCAGTGGGACCCAAAAAACTCACAGATGCCAGCTTCTTGAAGGCAGCTTTCAGATAGGGACACCATTCTCCACTCACCATCCAACTAGTGGGCATGACTAGCTGGGGTATTTGTTTATTATTATTATTATTTTGAATTTTATTTTATTTTAATACAGCAGGATCTTATTAGTTATCTATTTTATGTCAATCTCAATCTCCCAATTCGTTCTACACCCTCCCCTTTCCCTGCTTGGTGTCCATACGTTTGTTCTCTACATCTGTGTCTTTACTTCTGCCTTGCAAACTGGTTCCTCTGTACCATTTTTCTAGACTCCACATATATGCGTTAATATACGATATTTATTTTTCTTTTCTGGCTTACTTCACTCTGTATGACAGTCTCTAGGTCCATCCATGTCTCTATAAATGACACAATTTCGTTCCTTTTTATGGCTGAGTAATATTCCATTGTATATACGTACCACATCTTCTTTATCCATTCGTCTGTCGATGGGTATTTAGGTTGCTTCCATGACCTTTGTGTTGTAAATAGTGCTGCAATGAATATTGGGGTGCATGTGTCTTTTTGAATTATGGTTTTCTCTGGGTATATGCCCAGTAGTGGGATTGCTGGGTCATATGGTAATTCTATTTTTAGTTTTTTAAGGAACCTCCATACTGTTCTCCATAGTGGCTGTTATCAATTTACATTCCTACCAACAGTGCAAGAGGGTTCCCTTTTCTCCACACCCTCTCCAGCATTTGTTGTTTATAGATTTTCTTATGATGCCCATTCTAACTGGTGTGAGGTGATACCTCATTGTAGTTTTGATTTGCATTTCTCTAATAATTAGTGGTGTTGAGTAGCTTTCATGTGCCTCTTGGCCATCTGTATGTCTTCTTTGGAGAAATGTCTGTTTAGGTCTTCTGCCCATTTATTGATTGGGTTGTTTTTTTAATATTGAGCTGCATGAGCTGTTTATGTATTTTGGAGATTAATCCTTTGTCCGTTGATTCATTTGCAAATATTTTCTCCCATTCTGAGGGTTGTCTTTTCATCTTGTTTATAGTTTCCTTTGCTTTGCAAAAGCTTTTAAGTTTCATTAGGTCCCATTTATTTATTTTTACTTTTATTTCCATTACTCTAGGAGGTGGGTCAAAAAAGATCTTGCTGTGATTTATGTCAAAAAGTATTTTTCCTGCATTTTCCTCTAAGAGTTTTATAGTGTCTGGTCTCACATTTAGGTCTTTAATCCATTTTGAGTTTATTTTTATGTATGGTGTTAGTGTTCTTAATTTCATTCTTTTACATGTAGCTGTCTAGTTTTCTCAGCACCACTTATTGAAGAGGCTATCTTTTCTCCATTGCATATTCTTGCCTCCTTTGTCATAGATTAGGTGATCATAGGTGCATGGGTTTATTTCTGAGCTTTCTATCTGGTACCATTGATCTATATTTCTGTTTTTGTGCCAGTATCATACTGTCTCAATTACTGTAGCTTTGTAGTATAGTCTGAAGTTGGAGAGCCTGATTCCTCTAGCTCCATTTTTCTTAAGATTGCTTTGGCTATTTGGGGTTTTTTGTATTTCCATACAAATTATAAAATTTTTTGTTCTAAGTATGTGAAAAATGCCATTGGTAATTTGATAGGGATTGCACTGAATCTGTAGATTGCTTTGGGTAGTGTAGTCATTTTCATAATATTGATTCTTCCAGTCCAAGAACATGGTATATCTCTCCATCTGTTTGTGTCATCTTTGATTTCTTTCATCAGTGTCATATAGTTTTCTTAGTACAGGTCTTTTACCTCCTTAGGTAAGTTTATTCCTAGGTATTTTATTCTTTTTGTTGCAATGGTGAATGGGATTGTTTCCTTACTTTCTCTTTCTGATCTTTCATTGTTAGTGTATAGGAATGCAAGAGATTTCTGTGCATTAATTTTGTATCCTGCAACTTTACTAAATTCATTGATTTAGCTGTGGTATTTATGACTGTGAGCTGCATAAAAGCAGGGAGTATGTTTGTTTTATTCATGTTCATCACTGGGTTCTGTGTGCCTAGCACAGTGGCTGACAATAGCTGCTCCATCACTGTAATATTTGTTGAATGAATGAACACAAACACAATTCAAGCCCAAGTTACCTTCTCTAGAGAGAAGATAATTCTCAGTCCCAAGTTTGTCTTCAAGAACTCTAGGGTCACAAAGGTTTTTGGGTCTTAATTGAAGTGTTAGCACCAATAGAAGTTCACTCTGCGCTGCACCCAGCCTCTGTAGTCATTGTCATCACCAGCATCAGCATCGTGAACAGCAGCAGGAAGGTATGAAGTGCCTTATTCTTATGAGGCTGTACAGGGAAATAAGCAGTTCTTGCCTTGTTTGATAATGGCTACCAGTTGGTCTTACCCCTGTAATCTTCTCACTCTTGCCCTGTGCAAATTACAGACTACCACACCCTGAATTCACGGGTGATGCAAAGAACACTGGACTCCTGAAGTAGCAGATTTGGGCACTAGAGTTGGCTCCTCAACTTCCTGGTTCTGTAACCTTGTATGCGTTCCTTGTCCCATTTGACCTTCAGTTTCTGCATCTGTCAAAAAGGAAAACAAACCATGTGGATTTGCTACTTACCAGCTGAGTGATGTTGGTCAAGCTACTTCATCTTAGGTCTAAGCCTCAGTGTCCTCAACTGTAAAATGGGTCACTAACAGTATGTACCTCTCGGGGTTAATGTAAGGATTACATGAGCTAATGTATGCAAAATGCTTGGCATAGTAAGTGCTCCATATATAGTGATACTTGTTTTCATCACACAGGAATTGTAAAACTCGTATGGAATGGTTCATTCTGCAGAAGAAGTCTATATATAAGGGGCAGCTATTGAAATTTTAATTATTTTGTCTGTGTATCCAATTACCTACTAGCATTCATACTTAGCTGTTTTACAGAAATACCAGAGGTAAATGGTTCCAAATGGAAGTCATGACCTTAGCTCATTTCTAGCACTCTCCCCACCCCCCTCACCCCTCCTGCCCCCAACTCATCTCCTCTTCCTGTGTTTCCTGTTTCAGCGAATGGTGTCAACATCTTTGCAGTTGTCCAAACCAACAGTTGGGAAGAAGTCAATTTCTATCTCACCTTCAAAACCAACCAATTACCAAGTCCTCTCAATTCCCCCAGTTAGGGGGACCCTGTCCTAAGGCTGGACATGCATCTCCCTCGGCACTGTGCTCCCTGGTGTCATGCCAGAGCCTGTGCCTGGGCTTGGGCAGCCGTCTCTCAGTGGTCCTGCTACCCCATTCTTGCCCTCTGCCCTCATACGTTTGTGTCTTCCCATTTCTTGCTTCTCGCCTTTACACAAGCTGCTCCTCTTCCCCTCGCCTGGACAACCCTTCAGAATTTAGCTTAGATAATTCCTACAAAAGACCCTCCTTGACTATCTTTCTGCAGTCTGAGTGAGGAGTTCCTTCTAGGGGCATCTTAAATATACTGTCCTGGGCATACCTCTGTCATGGTATTTCTCATCAGACCATACTACAATTTTTAGAGACTTTAAACCTGGAATGGATTAAGGTATCTTTGTTTCAATATGCAGTCTAAAAAACAATACCAAACTATATATGTCATAGTAATATTAGTTAACATTTACTGGGCACTTGTTATGCACGCGGCTCTGGTGCTTTATGTATATTAAAATTCACATAATTTTCACAGCTAACAGTCACATAATATGTCGGTGCTATCCCCATTTTACAAATAAGAAAATCGAGGCCCAGAATATTTAAGTAACTTGTCCAAGGTCACAGATCTAGTAAATGGCAGAGCTGGGCTTCAAATACAGGCAGAATTATTTCAGAATCTATGTTCTCAACCATGTACTGTAAAGAAATTTAATAAAGTTCTGATCTTTCTCTATTTTGCATTTTTTGGAGAAAAATCCACTATGAAATTTGTTCAGAAATATTTCTCTCTCTTTCCTGCTGTTGCCACTGCTATGCTGAGCCCCTGTGCACGCACTTGAGCTGCCTACTAGTCTGCCTGTGTGCTCACCTCACAGTATGGAATTGCCTTTGACATGTCTGTCTTCCCTCCAGACTCCAATCCCTGAGGGCAGGTCTTGCGTCTGTGTCTGGGTGCCCAGTGGGGAGAGGCTCACCCAAGATGCCGAGCCAGTGAGGGTCACTACAGCCTAACTAGACCTCCAGCTCATGCTGGTTTCCTCTTTGTTCCTTCCCCATCCAGGTTCAGCTTACCTTGCCTAGTGATAGGGCCGGCTGAGGTAAGGATGCCTTAAATGTCTCTAGAACCTTCCATTCCCTATCCTGTGCTCCTGCAACTAATTTCCTAGTAGTTTCCTGCCTTTCCCCATAGTTTTCACGTGCCCTTAAAAACTGTGTCTCTTGAGCAGGAACTGTGAGCAGTAAATACATCGTAATATATTAAATATAAATAATAAAGAAATAAAGTTTCTCCCTTGCTCTCCTTGTTCTCAGTATCCCTCATTCTAAAACACTGTAAGGTTAAAAATACACAGAGGGGGCTTCCCTGGTGGTGCAGTGGTTGAGAGTCCGCCTGCCGATGCAGGGGACATGGGTTCGTGCCCCGGTCCGGGAGGGTCCCACATGCCGCGGAGCGGCTGGGCCTGTGAGCCATGGCCGCTGAGCCTGCGCATCTGGAGCCTGTGCTCCGCAATGGGAGAGGCCACAGCGGTGAGAGGCAGCCCGCGAACCGCAAAAACAAACAAACAAACAATACATAGAGGGAGCTGCCTCTACTGGGTGGAGATCTAGCTTAAGTTTCAGCAATATTATTCTGGAAGGCTCCTGTTCTCTGCAGCCACCCCCAATCCCGACGCTCAAAATATAGATGGGCCCATGAGTCCTTCAGTTCTCTGGAGGACTGCTCTCCTCCATGGGGCTAGCTAGTTTTCTATGTACTGTTGAGTTACATTAGTGTGTGCTTAGTTACCCAGCATTATGAGGAGAAAACTTGCATTTGCCTTGTCAATGTTTTGTTTGTTTCTCTTTGGATGCTAGAATCCCTTTCTCTTTGCCCCATCCCACAAAGGAAGCAATGATGCCTTTCTCCAGAACTTTTACTTTTCTGACTCTTTACAGTTTTATCCAACTTGAGCTAACCTATTGGAAATGTGGTTTTCAATATGCATTGCATTTTATTCTTTCCACAAATAAGGGTTGAGCCTACTATGTGCCAACAAGGGTGCCAGCCTTGTTGTGGGAGAGAGTTCAGTGTGACAGGGGAGAAGGTGTTTTGGGTACCACTGAGGAAGGATGCAGAGAAATGACTGTATTCATAGTCACGGGGATTCGTTCTGGGTGCAAACAGCCTCCTGGGTCTGACAGTTGTAGCTTTCTTAGTGAGGGTTCTGAGTTCTGTATGCATACATTGGTTAAGTTTCCTCTGGTCTTGATTACTTTAAGTGTAATATCATGGGAGTCAGAGACAAAATCACTGTTAACTTTTCCATCACCCTCAGATTCTTGGACAATTAAACCCGGGAGTTTAGACTTCTCACCTTCACAGCTGATTGCAAGTAGGACCCAGATATGTTTAGGATTAGAAGAGAGCATTAGATTTTTGGTTTAGGAGGCTCATAGACTCTGATTCCATTTGAGCAACTAGTTTTGTGCAATGCAATAAATGAAAAAAAAATTGTTTTTAGTATAAGTATATCCCAAATATTGCCTTGGATATGCTTATACTAAACAATTATTTTTTGTTTACATGAAATTCTAATTTAACTGGGTATTTTGTATTTTTAAAATTTTTGTGTAAATTTGGCAAACCTAGAATGTAGGCACTTGAGGAATGGGCTTTGAAAAGATTCACGTTGTATGTGCCTGGGTGGGTTTGTGTTTTAGGTGTGAGTTTGGGAGAGAGAAGGGAGGGTCTAGAGGAAAACGTCTTGGGCTATTGGACAAGTGCACATCATCGGGAAAGTCTGATGGGAAAATTAATGGTGAGTATCTACTCATAAAATTCTGATTATCTCAGGAGAGATCAACCTGGGCTTGGTGATCTCCTAAGGAGGAAGGTCTCTAGTTGTTCTTGGCACCAGAGCTTTAGGGAAAGACACGGTGAAAGGAATTCTAGTGTGTGCCAGGAAAGCTGAGTTCCTTTATTATGGCCAGTCAGTGTGACCTTGGGCAGCTCACTTAAGTCTGGTTTGTCTTCCTTTCTGCATCTGTCAAATGGGGCTTAATGATAATTATTTTATTTGCTTCATGGGTACAAGCAATGCTTAAGCTCTTAGAAACAGTGTAAATTACTATACCACTAAAGGAAATGGACCCTTTGTCTTGGCAAAATACACGGGAGCTGTACCACATAGCTTTGGGAATCTGGAGCGTGGAATCCATGCTTTGGGCACTCTTGGCAGGAAGAAGCAAACTCATCTCCCAACCAGTCCCCTCTCCTCCGTTCAGCAAGGAAGCCCTTTGGATAAGTTCAGATGATTCTGTCTTTCTCTAAATGCTGTTCTGAGGTGACTCGTGTTCTTGGTACCACAGTGGGATGCAAAAATGTGACCGAAGTGAATGTGGGATAGTTATGTACAAGTTGGTTCAGCTTAGCTGGGAAGGAATATCTGGGTAAAAACTGAGAGGAGAAAATGACTGTACATGGATTTCTCCACAGTGACTTCAGTATCTCTACTCAGGTGACTAAACAGAATGTGTCGCATGCATAATAAGACAGATAATTCACATAGCACTTGAAAGTTTACAGTGTGCCTTTTCACACACATTATCTCATCCATGTATATATTATCTCCCTTTGGGCAAAAACAGGCCTTTTGCTTCTCTGTACACATCTGGGGAGGAGCACAGGCTGCGGAAGGGGCGACCGAGCAACCAGACCCAGCTCACACCCGCCCTCCTGCCTGCAGGTGTCCTTGACCATTTGGGCAACACCATCTCCTTCGCTCCTCACTCTGCTCCATGAAAAATGCTCATTTAGCATTTTTATCATTGGAGCTTATGATGAACTTGGTTCTTTCTTATACTGTTGTTCAAAGGACTGTTGTATTGTTAAGCTCCATGAGGGGAGGGAATTTTGTGTTTTTTGTTCATTGCTTTGTTCTCAGTGTCGAGAATATTGCACGTAACAGGTGCTCAAGAAATATTGAATGAATAAGTGAATTGTTCTTCATAGCTTAGTCATATCTCCTCAACTAGATTCCAATAGCTGTGAGGGCAGGGACTCTATCTTCATTTCTCTGGTCCCCTCAGTGTACCTGGCATGCTGCTGCAGAACTTGAATATTAGTGGTGTTATTTATACGTGAATGACCCACATGTGCACATGGAAATGTGTCTTGGATCAGTAGGTGTGGCCACTTCAGGACCTTCACAGGCTGAAGGCACCCTTATTTTTGGAAGCCTCACCCAACATTATATTATCTTTAAAATGCATGTACCTTCCACTATATATTGTGTGTGTGTCTGTGTGTACGTACACACACATAATTTTGCTGTAAAATGTAAAATAACATTTGTAATTTGCCTTGTTAATTGTTACTTCAATTACCATGTTGATTTCACAGTTTCAGTTTTGTTATCTGGAGCCAAAATAGTTTTCTCATCTCAAACATTTTCATGGCCCTTTACAAGCTCCAGCCCCTAGGCACTGCGGATGTATCTAATGGCTTTGCCTGTGGGTACTTCCAGGACAAGAGTGGCTGACCTAAGACCATTAATATCGCCTTCAGCCTCCCAGCGAAATTGTTCTCCATCCCCTTTTATCCTGTTCCTGGGCCTTCTCTCCTGCCCTGCCCCATCTGCCAGACTCCAGGCGTGTGCTGAGAGAGGATGAGCTCTCCGTTTTATGGTATCCGTAGTTGTCCCCCAAGTGTAAGCGTCTAATTAGGCTTGACACTACCGAGGCGTTTCCCTGACATTTATGTCACTGTCTCTCAATCTTTAGCAGCATTCGGTCTTGTGGGAAGCACAACAAACAATGTCAGAAACAACATAAAATTCCCCATTAGAGGGGGCCCTCGGAAACCGAGCCGCTGTTTATTAGGCACACTCAAAGGGAAGGCCGAAGGGTGGGGCTGGTGTGTGGATTCTGGGCTTGGAGGAAGAAATAAAATGGCTCATTTAAATTCTTAAGAACTGCATAGGAGGCAGAAGACACAATGAGTATCTTAGAGAAGAAAGGCCATCAGTTGAACAAACTAATCACATGGTAATCAAAGGGGAGTGATTCGCTGCCTACTGAGAAGTACTTTAGAAGAAGTTCCAGCCAGGGAGAGTAAAGACCTTATCGAATGACAGCTTTCATAAATTATAGATTTTTAAAAATTGCACAGAGGAATGTGTAATAACGTGCGAAATGGATTTAAAAACGAAAAGTGCCCAAAGCATCTGAGAAAGACCAGGGAACAGGAAAGCCTGAGGAGGGAGGGGCTGCGAGAGCCTTGGCGGGAAGCCCCGCCCCCCGGGGTCTCCTGGAGTGGTTCTAGGGGTACCCCGTGTGATGTGGTTGCTGCCCGGGTTTGGATTCCTGGAGCCTCACTCTACAAAGGCCCTAACAAGGGGGTCGGTGCCAGTTCTCCCTCCCCGCTGCTCACCCCACCCCCAGTTTTACAGACTGGGGATTCTAAGCTTCAGCCAGGCCCTGGGAAGGCTGGGAGAAGCTGCATGACTAGGCCTGGCTTCTGCACTGAGGCCGGGATCTCAGCCCAGGAGTCACGGTGTGCTCCAGCCTTTGCAAACCAGTAGACCCTCCTCCTGCCTGCGCACCGCAGCTGCCTCGAGGCCTCTTCTTTCTCCGTTAAGTGTCAGCCAGTTCCATAAGCACTGTTAGCTGATTACCAAGGTGATAACTGGTAATGCCTTCATATGTGACTCTATCCAGGAGTTTTTGTCTTTGAAAAGGTGATTTGAGAAGTTGGGAAAGTCATGGATAAGTTAGAAGTGTTAGGACCGGGTGCTCTTTCTAGCTGTGTGATCTGGGGACAGTTACTTAACCTTTCTGGGCCACGTTTAAAATGGAGATATGACTCGCACCTTCTGAGTTGTGATGAGAGGCTCAAATGAGGTCCTGGATGTAAAGTGCTCAGAACGTAGCCCGCAGAGTAAGTGCATTGTGCTTCTATGGTCTCCCTGAGAATGGCAGCCAAGGCGGACACAGGCATGGGCAGGTTTACCTCTCTTCTGACTTCCTAGAGGAGCAGCAGTGGAGAAGGAGTGTTGGCCCATGTGAGTTACTAATATGCCTCTGAGGAAATGGAAAGCTCCTCCTCT
Organism: Orcinus orca; assembly: GCF_937001465.1. NCBI lineage: Eukaryota > Metazoa > Chordata > Mammalia > Artiodactyla > Delphinidae > Orcinus > Orcinus orca. The sequence goes on from NC_064571.1 coordinate 41,171,907, forward strand.
CACCACCAGATTCACCCTAGTGAGTGAGTGAAAGTCGACTGCAAGACTTAAAAGTTTATGATGCCCAGGCTCTATTGCTGGTTCACCCCTTCTCCCCTTTTCAACAAGGTTCTTAGGTGATCCTAATATTAAGCCAGGGCTTAGAACCACTCCTCTAGGCAGAGGGCAGAGGGAAAGGGAGTGCTTGGACTGGATATTTGTATGAAGGAGGCCTGTGTTAGGGTAATTATGCTAGCTACTATAATGCATGACCCCTAATTCTCCGTGGCAGACCACAATAAAGCGTTATTTTTAGCTCATGTCACAGCCCTGTGTAGATTGGTTGTGGGGAGGTGGTCTGTCCGGTCCATGTTGTCATTCAGGGTTTCAAGCTCCTTCCATGTAAAGGCTCAGTCATCTTCATTGTGCAGCTTCAAAGCATCCCTGGAGGGACTTCCCTGGTGGCGCAGGGGTTAAGTAAGAATCCACCTGCCAATGCAGGGCACACAGGTTCGAGCCCTGGTCTGGGAAGATCCCACATGCTGCGGAGCAACTAAGCCTGTGCGCCACAACTACTGAAGCCCGCGTGCCTAGAGCCCGTGCTCTGCAACAAGAGAAGCCACCGCAATGAGAAACCCGGACACCACAAGGAAGAGTAGCCCCCGCTCACCACAATTAGAGAAAGCCTGCACGCAGCAACGAAGACCCAACGTAGCCAAAAAGAAATATAAATAAATAAATTTATTTAAAAAAAAAAAAGCATCCCTGGAGTCATCCAGCTGGCAGACCAGGGAGGAGAGAGAGTGGGGAAGGTGTGCCTGCCCCTAACTGCCTCCAACAAGAAGGGACACATCATTTATGCTCATGTCCCTTTGCAAGAATCGGTTATACATCCCCATGGATGTGCAAGGGGACTGGGACCTGTAGTATAGCTCTGAGCCCAGAAGAGAAAACAGGCTTGATGAGAACCTAGCTGTCTCTGAAATAGACTCTAAAATGGTACAGGATAGCTCAAAAAGTGGGCTCGAGGTTCTTAACCTGAGATCCTTGAATTTCTGGAGGGTTCATGCATCTCTTGAAATTGGATGCAAAATGTTGTGTGTATGAGCTTTTTCACTTTTATCCTATGCTCAAAGGCTGAGAGGGCTGAAGTCCTGTCCTTGCTTGGATTAGAGTAGTATTACAGTACCTACTTTCTGTGTCTGGTATTCTCTGAAAAAATGATGGTGCTGGGTCAGGATTTCTTGTCTCTTTCCTTTTCTTCCTCCCCTCTAGTGGGGAGAGAATGATGGATAAGAGGCAGAGGTTTGTTGGCACCATATCCTGTGGCAGCGCTGCTATTGAGAGGCTGTCAGCATTAGGGAGAGGAGGGTTTATTTGGCTGTGAGGAATCTGAGAGACTGCAATGGGCAGGGTAAGGACCCAGCTTTGCCCTTCCAGAGTGGCAGGGCATCCAGACCTTGCCAGTTTTCAGTTTATGGGGGCAGTGAGAAGAGGGAGATCAGAGGGAAGGGACTCCCAGACGCTCATCTGAGACAGCCTCTTTAAGGAATGAAAGGCGACTAGATGAGAAAATCGACATTTTGCACCATTGTCTCAATGCCACATCTGCTTGTGATGGGTTCAGAGTGCCATTGTTTTCTTCCTGGTAATGGGCTCTACCTGAAAGCCCTTCCAGACGTTGAGGGCATGGCTGAGGGGTTACAAACGGTTCCATGGCTTAAAAAGAAAAGTTGGGAAACCACTAGTGTAGCCTAACAATGGAGCTTTGTGCTCTAGCCTGACCCTGCCTACCAGAGGGCCTTTTGTTTCCAACAATTGCTGGCACTGGACTTCAGGAGGCCATCGGCCCTGTTTCTCTCTTAAAGTCAGAAATACTTGCAGCTGGCATCTTGTTTTCTCCCATCTCCTTAATTCCAGGGACCGGCCCCCCTCTGAGGCCGCGGCTGAACAGGAGTGGCCTGCTCTCTCCCACACGTTTGTAAGGCAGGGCAGGAGACAATGCTCCGGCCGGCCAGGAATGCTGGCTGTCTGGATGAGTGCGACGCCAGCTGTCAGCCTGGGACGAGGTCAGACAGAGGCCACCGTGGTCCCAGGTGGGCAGGGGTCACCCAGGTGACCAGACTGCACCGGAGGCCCAAAGAGTGTGCAGGAGCACGAACTGTTAGTCTCCTCTGTGGGAGAGGAGGCGCAAGCGCTGATGGGAATGAACTGCAAACTCTGGCCAGGGGGCCAGCGTTCCAGGTGCCTCCATCCCTTCAGGAAGTTTGGACTCTCCATTGAGCTTCTGTGTCTGCAACCTGAACACAGGGGCATCTAGGCTGTACTGGCGAGGCAGCCTGTTCCCGTTAATAGTTTTATCATCTGTGGGAGTGCTTTAGGCAGGGGAGGGTATGTTGGATCAAGCCCTCTTTCTGGCTTTGGAGGCAGTGAAATATGATTAAGGATGAACATTCTGGAGCCAGACAGTCTGTGTTCAAATTCTCAACTTAGTAGCTCTGTGACTTTGGGTAAGTGACTTGTTTTGTCCATCTGCAAAATAGGCCTAGGGAATTCCCTGGTGGTCCAGTGGTTAGGACTCTGCTCTTCCACTGCAGAGGGCCCAGGTTTGATCCCTGATTGGGGAGCTAAAATCCTAGAAGCCTCACAGTGTAGCCAAAAAAAAAAAGGCCTAATAAAAATATGTACTTATTTCATAGGGTTGGTGTTAGTTTGAATGAGTTGGTGCTTATAACACACTTAGAGCAGTGCCTTGTAAACAGTAAGCAGTCAATAAATGTCAGTTTTAATTAATAGCAAGAAGTACACAGCCCATGAGCAGATCTCTAGGGGAAAGGCACCTTCCCACTTGTGACAACGTGAGGGCTCTGTGAGTGGTGTTTATGTCCATCCATCATCATCCCTGAGAAGCCTTCTCTTATTGCTCAAACCCACAGGGGTTTGTTTTAACTGCCCTGGTATTTGTGTTCTGGTACCTTCTTATCTACATAATTTCTTCAGATTGAGGTCCCTGCCTTATTTATTGATTGATTGATTGATTGATCCATCCATCCATTCATTCATTTATCCAGCCAATTCTCCCACCTAGTAATAGAGTGAATTCTTATTAAATATTCTTTTTGGTAGGATTATACACTTAAAAAATAAACTTGCACTCTTTGTATAAATATCCTTCATGAAAGGAAAAATCTCTAATCTAGGATAAGGTTCTGACAGTTTTGTGCATTTTATGAACTACAGTTTAAAAAAAAAACAAAACACTCTACCAGACCAAAAATATATTGTAAAACTATGGTAATAAAACAGTATGGTACTAGTTCAGGAAAAAGATAAAGCAATGGAACAAAATAGAAAGTCCAGCTATACAGCCAGAAATGTATGAGACTTTATTAAATTATAAAGGTGGCATTGCAAAGCAATAGGTAATTGATATATTATTATTCAATAAATGGTGTTGAGACTCATGGCAAGTCATTTGGAAAAGTAAATAAGCCTAGATTCCTAAATGTACAAAGAAAAAGTAAACCATAAAAGTATAATCACAAAAAAAGGAATGAAATTTTTAATGATATTCAAGTAGAGCAGACATTTCTCAGTAAGACATGAAACCATGGGAGCTATTAAAAAAACTGACTAGTTTGATAATGAAAAATCTGAAACTTCCACATGGTGAAATATCATAAAAATAGGAAATAAAACATGGCTAATTGATTCTACATAGCCAAAATACCATAAACAAAAAAAGACTAATTGGGAAAAATCTTTCTATATTACCTTAATATGCAAAGAGCTCTTCCAAATCAATAAAAAGACAAATATACCAATAGGAAGATAGGCAAAACTCATGAATAGTTATTTCAAAGAAAAAGGCATATTAGTGGCCAATAAATATATGAGAGATTATTTTGTAGTTTTAAAAAAGTCTCATAGGTAGTTTCAAGTACTATAATTGCAAGAGTCTCATAATGCCTAATGTTTCCAGGGTGTTAGGTAACATACTCTCAAACAGTGTTCGTGGACATGTAAATAGGCATTATTTTTTAAAAAGGCAGTTTGATAATATCTCTTAAATTTCAAAATATATATTCCTATTGACACAGACATGCCATTTCTAGTAATTTATCATATATACACTTGTGTGTGTATATATATATGTCTCCATGCATACGTAAGTGAACATTTAATGTGAAGTGTTGCTTAGAATAGCAAAAATTGGAAACAACCTAAATTGTCATCAGTAGGAGAATGGTTAAATAAATCATGGTACTTTGATAGAAAGAGATTCTGTTCAGCTGCTAAAAAGAATGAAATAAGTCTCTCACTGTATTTTTATAGAAACATGTCCAAACTATGTTAAGAGAAAGAAAAAAATAGTAAAATAGTATATATGGCCTTGTGTCATTTGTATTAAAATGTTTGTATATAATATATTCTTGCATGTGTATAATAGTTTTGGAAGGATATACATCCAAGGAAGGGTTAACAGTGTTTACCTGGGGGAATAGGACTGGAGGGGTGCCGGTGAGGGAAGAGGGGTGCTTTAACTTTATGCCCTCTACAGTCTTCTAGTTTTGTTTATAACAAACTTGTACTACCTTTAAGATAAAAAAAAATTTTTTTAATTAAAAATATCCTTATTGAGGTCAACACAACAATAGCAATATCAATAGTGATGGATTTCAGAAAATATGTCCAGTTGCAGAGGTTGTTGATTCTGCATATCCAGAGGGCACTGTTCACAGAAATAATCTGCACAACCATATATACATGCTGTGCATATGTGCTTTAAAATAGTCTTTGAGATCCACCACTTCATTTTCTCTGTCTGATCAACAGGTGCAAAGTCTTGATCTCTGTAATATTCTCTGTTAGGGCAGGCCTAAACAAAATAAAAAGCAAACCTTAGGGTCAATCTGAAAAACCAAATGGCAAATGAACATGGCATCACTCCTGAACCAACTCCACAGAATCTGTGGATACAAGATGAAGTTTGAAACACAGTAGGTACCTATTGCAATGGGTGGGAGTGGAGATGGAGAAAGAAAAATGAAGGGAGAATGAAAAGATTAAATGAGGGGGACTTGCATGGACTAACAGTGATGTGTGCCATGAATTGGGGCATAAGAGTAACTTAGCTCTGGGCATCTGTCACTTTATTCATTACCCATCCTAGACGCCAGCTCTACCTAGCATACCATTTGAAGAAGGATAGGGTTGGCATGGAAGATCCCTCACCAGTCCCCACCACCCTTCGTTTTCTTCTGCATGCCCTTGCTAAGGGCTGCCCAACAGCTGGGTAGAGAACAATATAATCAGGCCTCCCATTTGTGGCCTCTTTCTCCTTTTATTTCCATTTTAGGTGGCTTCCCCTCTGCCTGGCCTTGCCCTGTCCTGGTACTAGTGTCACATTTTCAGATGTGAAGGAGTGATGCAGAGCTCCCTCCTTGCATTCCCTATGCCCTTTCACACTGTCTTTGGTCTGCTACTCAGGAGGCCACCTTGGGCACACTTGACCTTCAGGGCTCATCTCTGAGTCCAGAGACACCCTTTCCTTATGGAAGGTCTTCTTTGTTGTTAGAATGCCGTTGTTGTCAAGCTTACCTCACATTAGTTGTGGCCAGCATCTTGACTTGATTAACAGAGATGCATGTGACCATTTAATAGCAGAATTGACTGAAATGAACTTTCAGTAAATTTAGTCCTTTAGATCCTGGCAACTCTAATCTCACCTAGGCTTTAGCATCCTTGAAAATAACTTGCCTGTGGTAGTGAAACTTGTAGCTGGTTAGGGCCTCTTAATTGTGCCCATGATTCAGATGCAGAATGCCTCTTGCCATTGGGCAGAGAAATCAGGATGTTGACTGCCTCTGGTCCTGCCAGGGCAATGGGTATATTCTCCAAGTTCACCAGCTATGAAGCTATGGTGCATTTGCCCATCATGATGTTTCTTTGTAAGTCTTCAAAGATGAGGAAAGGAGTCAGGAACCTGAATATGCAAATCCTGGGATTTTGAGCCAGATCTATAATGGGGAAATATTAAAATATTTCATCTGGATTAATGCCCTGCTAGTGGTATCTCTCTATAACTATCCAACGATAAAGTCCAACTGGAATAGTAGTGATTAAAAAAAATCCCAATCGAGCCTCCAAACATCCTATCCTCACCAGAAACCTGGCAGCATCATTCTGGGGTGGTTTTTGTACAGCCCTGTTGTGAAGCAGAGGCCTGGAACGGTACACTTTTATAGTTTCCCTGTCCAAGCTCTGATTCCAGGATGTGGTATTTTTTCCCCTCTTGGTTTTGTACACTTGATTTATTTTTTCATCTTGTATTTTCCCTTTCTGAAGCTTTAATTGGTGTACCAACATGGCAGTAGGTGATAGTCTTCTGAAAAGGGTTCTTTTGCTGTGGAAGTAGTGATACGGGGTAGAAGAAAAACGGAAAGATGTGGAGGCGGGGGCAAATGGACATTTGGGGCAAAGGGTACCATTTGGCAGAGCCTGTCTGCGGGAACCACTGGAGTAGAGGCTTCTCTGGCTCTAGAAGCTTCCACAGGGTGTCCTAAGCCTGGGGTCTCCCCCTTTATCTACTATCGTGAGGGACCCTGGGGCTGGGGACCAAGACCAGGAGCACCCACCTTGATCATTCAGTGTCTCCTTGCTTTTATCAGGGATTTACTAGATCGATCCTACAATAATCGAGGTCTTGAGAGTTTATGTGGTTTGAAACAACCTTCCTTTATTATAAATGGTGGCATCTGGGATGCAGGAGAAATGATGTTACCCAGGTTGATATTCACGTTGGTCGTGAGGGGAGAAAGGCACCTGGTGCTAGAATCAGTATGGAATCTGGAGCCAATTATTTTGGCTAATTATCTGGCATTTTGGTAGTGGACAAGGCATTTGGCCCTCTCTGGTTGAGATGAGGGCAGTAATTTCTGGTAGGTTCTGATAATACTGCTAGGAAGAGAAGGTGTGGTAATGATTCTGTAGGAGAAACTGGGGGATAGAAATAAGAATGAACTCCCATTTGAAATGTGCCTAGATACTGTTCAGAGGAAATGAATGTTTTAAAGCTGGCAATTGGAGCACAAACTATTGTACGTTGGCTTAGTGTCATGGTGTTACAAATAAGCCTAGAAATACATCTTGCCTATACAAATGTTTTCTCAAATGCAGAGATGTTGGAAGGAGAGTGGACAAAATCGGTATTTATTTTTCCTACTGGTAAAAAATTTTTAAATGCTGGTAAAAAATTTAAAAAGTCGGGGCTTCCCTGGTGGCGCAGTGGTTGAGAATCTGCCTGCTAATGCAGGGGACATGGGTTCGAGCCCTGGTCTGGGAAGATCCCACATGCCGCGGAGCAACTAGGCCTGTGAGCCATGGCCGCTGAGCCTGCGCGTCAGGAGCCCGTGGTCCTCAACAAGAGAGGCCGCGACAGTGAGAGGCCTGCGCACCGCGATGAAGAGCGGCCCCCGCTCGCTGCAACTGGAGAAAGCCCTCTCACAGAAACGAAGACCCAACACAGCCAAAACTAAATAAATAAATTAATTTTTTAAAAAATTTAAAAAGTAAATAAATAAGACAGGTTTGCAGTTAAGGACTTTTTTCCAAGGCTATCTGAAGATAACCTTTTTTAAGGGAGGTGGGACTAGGATAGAGGGTCATGGTATCCGTACACAAGAAGAACAGTAAATCCAAGTGCAGTTTCCTCTTAATTGTACCCCGTGTCTTTGGCCTTGAAGGGCAGAGACTCAAAATTGGTCCAGTGTGCTGCTTCATCAGTCATAAAGATTTAATTACAATCCTTATTTGACTAGGATTGTAATGGGAGGCCTGGTTAGTATTTGCTGGGATTCTCTCTCGTTGCCCCTCATTTTCTCCCCTTCCTTCCCACCTTCCTCTAGCCCCCCGCACCCCATTAAAAGGATGACCAGTTTTGAATTACGGTAATAGCTGCACTCTTGGTTTAGGACTAACCTCCCTGAAATTTTCAGGACCACTAATTTGTGGTTATTCCAGTGCTAGAATTAACTTGGCTCTCTGGCCTTTAGACTGGCAGTGCAGTAAAAGTTGAAAGCGAAGACTGCCTCAGAGCCAACAGAAGAGAAAAGATGGAAACCTAAAGGTTATCCTGAAATGCACTTTACTGTTATCTATGAGAACAAATGAGTTAAAAAAATTTCAAATACCAGAATACCCTACAGGGAGGAGATATAACTATTAAAGGGCTGTTATAGCTGCAATAAATGTAGGAACAATAAAAATAAATTGATGAAGTAAATGTCAGCGCTGTTCCCCTGAGCTGCCCCCACACCTTTGTCCAAAAGTAGAACATCTCCAATTACAGAGGGTGGAAACAGCCTTCAATGACAATATGACAAGGACAGAACACAGAACGCTGGCACAGAGAACACAATTATGCACAGCCTTGAAAAATTGTATCATAGCACAATGCATGGGAGAAATCAATTAATGATGCAGGGCTTCCACTGCTGTCTAATAATCCTAGAAAGGAAAGGAGGGGGAAAAAAAACCCTGTACACCCAGTGCATCAAAAAGGTGACCCTTAAGTGGAAGTCTACTTAATACCAGAGGTCAGTCTTCAGAGTTTATAGCATCCGAAATACTCTTTTTTCTTCTCATTTTTTTTCCTCTTAAAAAAATCTAACAGTCTTAAGGAGGCATTTAAGTAAAAGTCACTTCTTTTCTGGTTAAATAGGCTTGCAAAAGAGAGTTCTTTGGCAGAAAGGGCAGGGATGAGCAAAGCGCGTGGCTGTCATCGCGAGCCCACCAGCTGAAAGGGAAAAGGCAAAAGTTAGGCATAAACACGGTGGAAGGTAGAAGGTGATTTATCTTGTGCAATTTACAACAGGTGCTAAACATTACGAAAACCAGAGCTATTAAGCAATCAAATTAAGCTATAATTATAACCGAAGAAAACTGTACAGGAATTCTAATTAATTCAAATCTGAACATGTCCAAGAGGAATGCTCCAGCAACCCCACTTCTGAATAAAACAAAACAAAAATAACCCTTGGATAATGCCTTCAGATTGCACATGAAATTAAGAAACACTTCTCGGCCGGAATATCCCAGGCATTCTTTATTAAATGGTGAGAGAAATTACCTGCAATGCCTGAGCACTTGGCTTTTCAGGTACGCACCATGTAAAGCGCGTAGTTGAGGGGGGGCCCTTAACTTGGTGGGATTTGAAGATGGAGTGGACCAAGGGATTCCACCTTCCATGTAAGCACTTCAAAGCGTCTGAAGGGGTGGCTCATTCTTCTCTCCTTTGAAGGTTTCTCCCAGGGCATGTGGGGCTTTTAAAGAGCTCTTCACACTCCCCTTTTATTTTTTTGTGTCTTTTGGACCAATTCCATTTTCTTTTCAGCCACTCTTCTTCCAGTCCTCAATCCCAGTCGTTGCATCTGACTTGAGCTCTCTGCTTTTCTTCCATCCCAGGGAGCCCTGGGATGTCAGAAGACCAGCGCAGGGTTTTCTATTGGATGTACCTGAATCATGCAAGTCGTGTCCCATTAAGCCACAGAGTTATGGGAAGAAGTGGATGTTTAGATATTTGAATAAGACTTCCAAGCCAAAGACGGAACCATTTGATTAGGGTACCTATTTCCCTAATTCATGATTCTTTAATTTTAACAATTTAAGAACAGAAACAACAAAAACAACAGCATTGACAGCTAACATTTATCAGAAGCTTATTATGTACCAGATATTGTACTGAATTCTTTACTTGGATTATCTCAATTAATCCTCTTAACCACTGTATGAGATAGGCCCTCTTACAATACCCATTTTATGGAAGAAGAGTCAGGGCCCACTGTTGGCTGTCAAGTCAACTGTTAAACAAAGACCCCTTTCGTTTTATTCACATGATGCTCTTGCATTTCTAAATAATTTAATGTAAATACTCTTTGCTTTTCACTCTCTCAGGTTAAGGTGGTGGGGAGTGTGTGTGGAGGGAGAGTGATTTTCTCAGGATGAGTTCGCCTTCTGGACTGAGTGCAGCATGGCCCCTGTCGTTAGCACAGTTTTGCCTGCCATTTTGAGTACTCACCTCTGAACACATCCTTGACTTTTGCTCTGACTTTGCTTCCATTCATATTACAAAATGCCGCTTGAGGGCAAAGATGTGTGAAGAAGCACTGATTTTGTGCATATTGGAATTCATAGCTCTTTTAACCATTACTGGAGTTTGTGTTCTCATAGGGATCTCCATGCTGACTTTTGACTGTGTTGATAATGGGCATGTAGCTATTTTCCTTCTGTGGTATGTGGGTCCCTCAGAGCCGTCCTACAAGGCCTCAGGGCCTTGATTCACGGGGTAGGGTAGAGTTGGTAGCTTCCTAGTTTGGAAAAAGTAGTCCGTAAGTGTTTGCTGGAAACAATTCTAATAATAGCACTGTGGAGAAATTCTAATTCCCCTGGATAGATGAGGAAACCAAGAATTAGAGAGTTAGAAATTTGACCAAGGTCACATTGCCAGTTACGTGGTAGACCTAAGAAACGAGCTAGAGTGTAAATGCTCTTCCGTGTGCCATGCCACCTGTGCATGTACATGGGCACCCACACCCACAGTGTCCCTTCTCTGCCCCTGAAGCACCCTGTAGGAGATATGGAACTCCCCACAGCCACCCTTTCTTTCCTTCTTGCTTTCCAGGGCATCTGCTAAACCTGGGACTGAGGGGAGTACAGAAACTGCCCAAGGCTTGCTGCAAGGAGGGTTATGTGAACAAAAATGGCTTTTGTGCAGCGTATCAGGGCGTGAGGACCTCCAGCCTGGAGCCTCCTAAAGGGTAGTTTAGGGATTCACCAACCTAGCAGAGGACTGGACACAGTAGCTCCTCAATAGAAAGTAGACGACGTTATTATTACAGCCGGGAGATGTGAAGACACCTGCTCTCGTGGGAATATGTACTAGCTGACCAAAAGCTACACTACACATACATTCAAAGAGATAAATAATAATCCTTAACATTCACTAAGTAGTTATGTGCTGAGGCCATTGCATACATGTCATTTGATTCTCACGACAACCCATTGAGGTTGATAAAATTACTGTCCCCAATACAAGGCTGAGGAAATTGGACCTTAGAGAAATTCAGTGACTTTTCCAAGATCTCATAACTAGTAAAGGGCAGACTCCTAGGCGACAAGCTATGCCTATCACAAACCCGTAGTGCAAGAGAGGGTTCCAAAAGCAGAGTGTGCAAAGCTCAGTGGGGAAGGGCTGTGGACCTGGGGTCGGGGTGGCTAGGAGGAGGGTCTTTTCAGCTGGAATCTCACAGTTAACTGGGGTTTGGGAAGACAGTGAATGATGGAGGAGGAGCGAGATGTGTAGACCTCACAAAAGGTGTGAGCAGAGGGCAACCCCAGCCAGGGGGCCTGGAGCAGTAGGACTCACGGGTCTCCTTTCACCTCCCTTCCCTTTCAGGGTTCTGCCAGGTACAGTTTGCACATGGCAGACCCCCCTCACCCCTAATGTGACCTTGGCCCTGAGGTACTCTCCTGAGCTTGCTGCTCCTGTGGGGGCAGCAGGTGCCCTTGGGATCCCCCAGGGAACTTCTAACTATGGGCTTCATGGCCCGAGGTGTAATCTGTGCTTTCTGTGCTTTGAGAGACGTGGGCTGCAGCCTGCAGTGGCCTGTTGCGATGACAAGCTTTGCTTGTCGGTCTGGCCTACTGGGAATTTTCTCAGCCTCCCCTCTGCCCCCTGCTGTCCTGTCCTCCCCCGTGAGGAGCTTCTGAAGTTGGGGAGGCCCTGGCATTCCTTATGTCTGCACACTCTGCTTCTGGCTTTTGAAATCCTTCCCAGTTTTTAAGTAATGAGCACCTCTCTTGCCTGTGGGTTGAGGCTGATTTTGACCTCATGCAGTGAGACTTGCTTTTAAAAAATTTTTTTTATTTTTTGAAAAAGTTATTTATTTTTGGCTGTGTTGGGTCTTCATTGCTGCGCCTGGGCTTTCTCTAGTTGCGGCGAGCGGGGGGGCTACTCTTCATCGTGGTGCGTGGGTTTCTCATCGCGGTGGCTTCTCTTGTTGCAGAGCACAGGCTCTAGGTGCGTGGGCTTCAGTAGTTGTGGCACATGGGCTCAGTAGTTTGTGACGCATGGGCTTAGTTGCTCCGCGGCATGTGGGATCTTCCCGGACCAGGGCTCGAACCCGTGTCCCCTGCATTGGCAGGCGGATTCTTAACCACTGCACCACCAGGGAAGTCCCAAGACTTGCTTTTAAACTGGCCTAGCGGGTGACCCAAGGGCAGCTCCCAGGGTGTGGCTGGAGCCCTGGATGGGCAAACCAGTATGGCAGCCACCCAGTTGCCCTGCGTCCTGCTTGCTCTGTAAAGTTGGACCAGGAGTCCTATCTGGGATCAGAGCATGGTGGTGATGAGCTCTGGCTCTGGGACCTGACCGTCTGGGTTTAAATCCCACGTCTCTCACCACCAACAGCATGACCCTGGACAAGTCACTTAGCACTCCACTCTGCAGTGTCCTCACTGCACCTCTCTCGGAGTAATGGAAAAATACATGGAAAATACTTAGGAGAGCAGCTGGCATATAATAGCTGCTCACTGAAAGCTAGCTGTCTTTTTGTACTATTAGTGCTCCAGGAACCTCATCCTACCTGCCCATTTCACTGATGAGAAGTCTGAGGCCCAGATAGGTTGTTTCCCTGCCTAATATCACCTACCTGGTATCAAAACCAGGGTGTGTTGCTCCAGCAGCGCTGGGCTCCCACACCAGGGCTTTTTCCATTTAGCCCAGTTTCTAGGGTTGGGTCTTTTTCTTGAAGGAGGACACAAGATCCCATGCATCTTGTTAAAAATAGATTCCTGGGCCCCAACCTGGACCCATTAAAATGGAATTTCTGGAGGGGTGCATGAAAATCTATATTTTAGCCAAGAGCACACCCCTTCCATCCGTACCTTCCACCTACCACTTGATTCTTATGTAGTTTAAAGCTTGAGAACTGCCGGCTTAGCTTTGAGTAATTTGGTAAAAATACTGCAAGGTCAACCCCAGCAAAGTCTCCACAGTCTTCAGTCAGCCCAAGTTCGTGTCCTGCCTCCTGTGTGCCCTTCATGCAGCCCCATCAGCCTGTCCTCAGGGAGCTTACAGATCTGTCGATCAGCATCGGCGGGGGGAGGGGTGCTGGTGAGAAAGGGGGAAGGTCAGCAGGGGTTCAGGTGCTCAAGAGGAGGCAGAGATGATTGGTGACACTGATGTTCAGAGAGGTCAAAGGCCAGTGAGTGGGCAGTCAGGAGGGACTTCAAGTAGAGGAGCTTGGAGTAGGCAGAGGAGAGAAGCAAGTGCAGCTCTGGGTGCACCACCCCTGGGGAGTGGAGCTGCAGGGAGCAGGTGTCACTGGGGGCAGCTGCAGGGTGTGCGGTGGGGATGGCCTGACTTCCCAGCTACCAGGACACCTGCCCGCTTCTTTTGATACTGCCAGGCTACTCTTTTATGATTAAAAAACACCCTCTCTCCAAAGCTACCATTGATTTGACTTCATCTGTATACTTGATTTTTATTTGTTTGGGGGTTGTGGGAGAGCAGTTTGCCCCTTGATGCCTTTGTTCCTACAATTCCCTCGGGGACAGTAGAGGCCAGCGTGGACCTCCTGGTGTGGCCACAGGAGACGTGGGAGCAGCAGGCACGCAGGGCAGAAGGGAAATGGTCTGTGGGGGGGGTGCCGTCTCTCTGGTGCTCTGCAGAGGCACCCCCCCAGCAGCTCCCGGAAGGGATGGGGTGGGCTGGCCTTCGTGACAGGTGTGAAGGAAGAGAGCCCCCTGGTTCCTGTCGCTGGAGGTGACGAAGATTTATCTGCGCTGCTTTACTTTCCTTCTGAAAGCTTGCAGGGTATAAATTAGAAAGAAATAAAAATAGATTTATCAGCACTTTCCAAGTTTATACCAAATTTGGGGGTGGCAGTAGAAGTGCCTCCCTGAGCGCTTTAATTCAGAGGTCAAGGTGTGTGTGAGGATAAAGACCAAATAGCTGCTGCCGTCCTCAGACACCGCCACTGAGCAGAGGCTCCCAGCTGGACATCTTGATGAGAGAGGGCACATGTGGTAACTGCTGATATTCCCAAGTGCTGACTACAGACCATTCGCTGTGATAAGCTCTTTACGTGGATTAACCCTTCAAGATGGGTACCAGTATCACCATTTTCTAGATGAGAAAACTGAGGCCCAGAAAGAAGAGTCTGCATTGGTAAGTAGTAAATTGGAACTGGAACCTAGGCAGCCTGGCTGCAGAGGTCACACTCAAACCCACGCCACAGAACACCTGCCTTATTTGCTCAGGGGGAGAAGGGACTCTGCATGTTTATTGCTAGTTGGTTAGAGAGACAGCTGATGTGCTTGGCTCCACTGTATTCGGAGGCTGGCTGGAGTCAGCATTGTTTGTGGTGGGCGGACTGGCAGCTCCTGGAAGGCAGGGCTGGGGGCTGGTTGAGTTGCTCTGCCAAGACCCCAGCATCTCTGACTTTCGTGCGTGATGCCATTGGCTGCAGATGGTCAAGTGCAGCCATGTTGCACTGCCCAGCATTGATGGAGAACCACCTTTTCATTACTAGCAAGCTCTCCCCTTCCCATCGTACTTTTGCCCACTAGGTTTAGGATCCATAAATGGTTCTTGCCTGTCCCAGTTACTACAGTGTATTTGCTTAATGGTGATTTTCTATTTCTTTTATTTCTTCCACATTTAGTAATTGGAATTCCGCTGTAAGAAACAGATGGCCCCTCTCTCCTACCTATCTATCTATCTACTATTTTGGCATGGACCTTGGCTGTTTATTCTGTTGAACCCATGGGTTACCTTTAAGTTCCACTGCCATGATTGCGAGTTCAGCCTTGCTCCGTTTCTTGCCTGGATCGCAGCAATAGCCTTTGAACTGGTCTCCTTGCCTCCAGCCTCCTCCCTTTCAAGCCAGACTTTACATGTGCACCTGAGGTCATGTAATGCCAATCCGACCATGTCACAACCCTTCAGCTGCTTTCTTTTGGCCGTAAGTTCCTTTGAATGGTAATATAATGACAACTAACATTTGCTGAATATTTTCTAAATGCTTTACATGCATATTCTCATTGAATCCTCACAATACTTGAACGAATTGGGTAATATCAGCCTCAGCAGCAGCAGCATCCCCCTAGTGCAGATGAAGAAACTGAGGCACAGAAGGATTAAGCAGCCTCCCTAGGGTTGCTGAGCTGTTAAATGTTGAGTTCATAATCTCAGCCACTAGACTTGCCACCTGCTAAATAGGCCCTTAATGATCTGACCTTGGCTACTTCTGCAGCCGCATTTTCACCAGCCCTGGCATTCATCGCACGTTCCATAAATAGTACTTGTAATGGAAGTAGGCTTTCTCACCCAATGTTGCTGAGGATCCAGATGACATTTTGGCTGCAGTGCTGGTAGGGACACTGGTAGCAGCAGAAGGAATAGTTTTCTAAGAAGTATAATTGTATGAACAGTGGCCAGCTGTCCTATGACCATACATGAGTCTAATAGTTCAGTATAGCCAACTAAATTGCAAGCCCTTGTGAATTTCTCACTTACGTGCCCACCCCTGGACTGCCATCCCAGGCCTTTATTGCTTTTTCTCTTTTTTCTTTACCGTTCAGCATAAGGTAAACCTCCTCGGCAACATTCTTCCTGAGCATCCGGTCTGCCATGATGCCTTTCGCATCAGATTCCTTCATTGGGCCCAAAGCATGCTGATGCTACTTTAGGTCTTCAGGACGTTCTGTAAGAACTCTGGTCAAGGATCATGCATTTTAACTGGTTACATGCCTCCACTGCCTGGAAACTTGCCTTCTGTATAGTATGTGCCCAATTTGAGGATTCCCTGATTGATAACTAGATATAAGACACAACGAGTCATGACTCCAGTGCAAGTTAATGCAGGCCCCATATTCATTATCTAAAACCCTTTGGACCATGTGTATTTTGGAATATAGAATTTTTCTGATTTTAGCAAGATATTATGGTGTGTATCCAGTATAATTTATAATACCCTTTGTGGGGCCTGGGGAATTATTCCACAAAGATGTTAATATTTTTCTAATGAAATATATGAAAATTCTAGGAGAGGCAAATAAAATTTTTAAATAGCTTCATGACAAGTCTTACCATCACGTAAGTTCCAAAATTTTTTTTCATTTTCAGAGCTTTTTCTCTTTTGGAATTGCAGATAAAGAACTGTGCACTGGCATTAAGGTATTAGTAGGTGGCGTAAAGAGGCACCAACACTGTGTCCTGGGAGTCGAGATGAAAGACTTCCAGGGATGAGAATGCCAAAGCCACTGACAGTTGTGGGCAGGGGAGTCCTTCGGCCCCTCGCCTAGTTGAGAATTAAGAGCCAATGACAGGATGGAGAGGCCAGTGAGGAGCAATTACAGCTGTCCAGGAGAGAGGTCCCTGACTTGGGGTGCTGGTAACAGGATGGAGAAACAAAGTGATGTGAAGTGCTACAAAGAAATGAGCCACAGAACTTGAGGGGGGTGGTTCAGTCAGATGTTCCCAGACTTGGTGCTCCACAGTCTGGAAGGATGTTGATGTCTTAAACAGCATGAGAGTAGAGAGGAGATGGGCTGAGGAGAAGATGAATGCATTTGAGCACTTGGAATGCACTTTAACCTATCAGGTGGAAATAACTTCTAAGAATAAAAGAGAAAATAGTATGACACTACTTCTACAGTGATGTGTGCATCACTGAAAATATTTAATTATTTTCATCGGTCTTTCTATTGTTATTATGACTCTATTATTTTGCAAGCATCCTCCTCACTAGCATGCAGTCCCCGGCTGTCCAAGGCCAGGCCCATTCTCAGATCAGCATCCACCCAGTCCAGTCTGACCTGCTCTCAAGCCTCCCAGGAAAGCATCACGTGCGTGCTCTGTTGGTTTGCATTGTCAACCTGTAAATGGTCACTTATTTATTGAGAAAACAGGCTTTGTCTGTCAGCCGGGGGTGCAGGTTTCCTTGCTGGGTTATAAATCCTGGGAAATAGAGGACCGAAGGAGTGTAGTGTCAGGCTTGGGTAGGTCATCAAATTCATGGTTAGGCTTTTACAAGTAGAATTCTAGAGCTGGAAACAGTCACAAAAAATAAGCCTGCTCTCTTCTCCTTCTGCCAAGATTAAAACAGCCCTTGACCAGCAATCCCTGATCAAAATGACCGTCCTCAGAGCTGCCTGGAGCCTCCTGCTGTAGGACTGGTTCACCCTTCTTCTTTTCTCCGCTTAGGCAGAGATGAAGGAAATGAGACATCCTGGGTAGACCTCACCTCAGGGCTGCCTGGTGCTGGGTGGGAGGATGGGTCCAGCAGGCCAGTGGGTGATTGTGCATGTTTCCGGAGGAGTAGGCAGGGATGCTCTTTCTCCCTGCTTTGTGCCTCTCTCACTGTTTGCTGGTGCTGCTGGGAGCTCTGTAGGAGAGGGCTCTCAGGACTAGGATGCAGGGAGGAGAGAAGGGGAGATGGGTTGAGGGATTACATAGAAAGGGAAAATAAAGTTGGCAAATTTGATTCAACTCTGATCTCAGTTCCCAAGGATTGCTTTGGATAGAGCCAAACAGTCTCCAGGAAATGAAAGTTTTACCTCTTGGGAGAAGTTCTAGCTCTCACAGATGATTTGCATGCTTGATGATACCCATCGTCTGTCCCCGAATACAAGCGGTTTCCCACTCTGTCCTCATCCTCAGCCTGTCCTTTGACCTGGCTGGGGGGTGGGAGGAAGGAGGACCTGGTCTTTGTCTTTCTCAGTCGTTCCAAAACAACTATCGTAAACACACTCTGGTTGACCCAGTACCACATCTGCAGTTAAGGGGAGAGGATGCCTGACATCCAAAAAGGCTCTTCTCTTGGAATTTAAGTGCTCCCTTAAATGGTTATAAACTCACCTCCAGAGATGGTGGAGGCTGGAGCCCTCTTTATCGTTCTTGCACTTTAGCATCTGCTGCCCTCCCGAGGGTGTTCAGTTTTTTAAGGAGGAGATGCCAACCTCAGTGAGGTTCCTGCCCTGAGGTAGATGTGAGCAGCGGCTGTGATGGGGAGCAGTTTCAGCAGTGGCCTCAGTGTGAGGGCATTTCCTCCCTGGGATGGATGCCAAGAGCTCTGAGGGTCACCATCTTAACTGAGACACATGCTTTTCCTTCTAGACTTTTCACTGCCACCTGGCTGATGCTACCACCTGACCTCAAAAACCTGGATACTCCTTTTTTAGGCGTCTGCGATATCTTTTATATGCCCGCAGCTCATGTTGCTTTCACCAGGGGGAAGTAGGAACATGGGAATCACAATTCTGAGGTTTGCATTGGGAAGCAGCTGTGGACATGATTGGACTTCATAGTCACATTGAGTGCAAACTCTTGTGTCCCTCTCATCTCCCTTTCCAAGTTCCTGAACTGCTCACTTATTACCTCTGCTCCCACCTTTCTATTCTTCAAATCCATATCATAACGGGCCCATGACTTTCCAAGTTCAAAGGGATCCTTTGCATTTTTGGCAAACTCAGCCCTTCTGTGGTTTTGGACACTCTTGGCCACTCCCTGCCTCTGGAACGTCTCCTCCATTGACTCAGGTGACTTTACTCCCTTGGGCTTTGGGCAAGTTATTTAGCCTCTGTGAGTCTTGATCAGCCCAGTGCTCAGTGGGGACAGTTGTCATATAGCATGGAGTTGTCGTGAAGAGTACATGCATGTTGTGGTGTTTCCCCAGATGAGGTTATAGGTGCTGCTATAGGTAATGTTTGTTGACCAGTTCATTGAATATTATAGCTATATTTATTATTCCAATGTATTTTGCCAAAAAAGAGCATATCAAACCCATGGTTGTATTATGATACTGTGAGATTTTTCTCCTAAAATAGTAATGAATGAGTAAATATATTGGAAGAAAAACATTTAGCAATGATACTATTAGTGTACACAGACATGACCAAAATTGGAAAAAATACTGAGACAATACAGAGACACTAGCAAGGTGCCTGGCATATATAGTAAATGCTAGTTATTAATTATTTTGATTGTCCTACTCTCTAGCCATGTTTTTTCCTGTCTTTTCTGGGTTCTTTTCCTCATTCTGCCCTTTTAAACAAAACATACACTCACACACAGTATATGTAGGATGTGAGTGTGTGTGTGTAGAGAGACTATATATATACATATATATAGAGAGAGACAGACAGAGAGACAAAGAGACAGAGGACAGAGAGAGGAGAAGAGAAACATGCTAGTACTCTGATTACAACCCAGGATTTCTACAACTAATTGTGTTTAATGTATGAACCTGCCCCCAGTCGACATAGACTTCCAGGAGAGGGGAGATGAGCATAAACTGAAATAAAGGAAGGCATTCTTGATAGAGAAAAACATGAAGGAGATTTTTAGTGTTGTTCATCAATGTGACCCACTGGGAATTTTCCACTTGTGGCATTTTCTATTCCCCACCAGCCCCAGGTACTCCCAGAGTTACCCACAGAGCCCTTTGGGGGTTGGGAGAACTGCATGGAAATGAAACAGTGGCAGCCAGGTGTGGGCCAGGTCTCTCCAGGGAACTCCAGAGTTCCTGGCTCTCACCATGGTCCCGCTCTGTCCTCACCTGACAGAAGCTGGGTGTTCTGGAGACCTGGGCGTGGGCAGTTATCTGCTCTCCTGGTGGGCTGAGTCAGGACCCACATCCCACAAATACACCCTGATCCTCCACCAGGACTGTTGGGATGTGTTCTAAGGTGCATCTACAAATGATAAGTATATTTTACATATTTATGAACCATTTCCCATAGCAGACCCTACTACCACTGTGTAGAAGTGTCCCCTAAACTTCTCTGGAGATCAGTTGGCCTTGG
Organism: Orcinus orca; assembly: GCF_937001465.1. Lineage (NCBI taxonomy): Eukaryota > Metazoa > Chordata > Mammalia > Artiodactyla > Delphinidae > Orcinus > Orcinus orca. The sequence continues at coordinate 41,191,755 of NC_064571.1, forward strand.
AAAGGCCATCCCTCCTCCAAAGCAGATACGAGGTCTTCAGATCCTGGGGTTGCATTAGGTTTTAACTCTGGACCTGTGCTGGCTCCCATAGGCTTATATCAGAGTTTTTATGCAAATAGGACAATGAGAGAAATGTACCAAAATGTATTTTCCTGATGGGGGTATAAATTTACCTAACTCAATGGGCTGATTTAAGGGGTGTAGTGGTTGCAATTCTGTCGATAGTGTATTTTCTGGAATGAGAGATGGAGTGAGTTGAGTAGAAAATTCACAAGCTCCCTTATCTTGGCTCTCTGATCCCAATCCTCCCCACAACCAACCAACTGGCCCAGAACCTATCCTGGAACCTGAGCTGGAAGGAGCGGGGTAGGACTGGCAGAGATATCCTCTCTGGAATTGTCTCTCTCCCAGGGGAGCTCTTGAAGAAACCCTGAAGCAGAGAATTTTCCTGCTCTCCTTATGAAAGAGAAGGACTTCATTTGCTCGTTTATAAATGGGGGCTGTCTAGTAGTTAAATCTGGGGGACTGAGGTATGGGAGCGTGTTCGAGAGGTTCCTGTTGATAAATATCACATGGGAATGGCGTTCTGCTAGCATAAGCCAACTCCTGAAAAATGGGTCCTTTAGTGTCCTCTCAGTGAGACCAGCTACATGACAACTAGCCTGGGGAGCTAAAATACTGGTGAGAAATGGAAGCCATAGATCTGTCTCAGAGTGCAGCCTCATCAGCTCCGATTGTCAGGTGTTAAGTTGAAGACTCTACAGCCCTCCAGTCTTGCCTGCATATGATGGATGGCAGCTCGGGGATCAGCTAGGGCCGGAAAGGCTGGTGGTGGGTGCTGTTGCTGCTGGGTGCTAATTTGATATGTGTTCCCCTCTGGGACATGCACTGGGGATGCCTCAGGGGAGAAGAGAGACCCAGGAGTGCTGGTGATTGCATGAGTCAGGCTCCAGCCAGGAAAACAGGAAGCATTGGAGGTATTTCACACAGAGGAGATTTAATGCAGGGAATTGGTTACAGAGGCGTCGGAAGGAAGCACTGGGGGAGCAAAAGGGAGAAAGTAGGTAGTTGGCGAGGAGCAGAAGAAAGTAGAGGCAATACCTAGAGATGAGGAAGCTGCTAATCCCTCTGGACGGGAGCCTGCACCTGAGCCCAGGCTGCGCTGCTGGAATTGCTTGGGAGGTGCTGCTGCCACCCTCCTGGCGGCTGGAATCAGGAAGGACTCCATCCCGCTGCCGCTATGGCAACTGCTGGCCAGCGCCAGAGCTGCCTCTGACGGCTGGAAAACTAGCAGGAAGATTTTCTCCTTCTCCCACCTTCTGATCTCTCACCAGTGCCTCCCTTTGGCAGAACCTGACCAGAGAGACCCGAGAGTGTGTGAAGTGTAAGCCCGGACTCCCAGCCCAGTGATAACGAGAGCTGATAGAAGGGCCTGTGCAAACGGAGAGGCAGCAGATAAATAAAGGGCACAGAGTTCTGTGATTGAGGTGTGGAAGTGGAAGCTAAGAGAGAAGTTCCTAACTTGGTTCAGTGACTGGGATGCATTTACGATTTGAAATCCATTGTGCCCTGACTATGGTTTCCCCCCCGCCACCCCCGCTACAATTCTCTGAAGAAAAGATGTTAGAGTTGGAAGATGGTCAGTATTTTACCCAGGGCAGGAATGTCCTCTGCAGCATTTGGAAGCTTGGGAAGATGGCTCTGTAGCTGTTGCTCAGACATTTCCAGTGACAAGGATGCTTGCTAGTGAGGTAGCCAGTTCATTTCACAGTTGGACAGTTCTGATTATTGGCAAGTATTTTGCTGAGCAGAAACCTGACTTCAAGGAACGTCTGGTCACTGGTCCTTGTCCTATACTCCATGGGTGATATCCTCATCTCACTTACTCTTTACTTTGGGAGGCATTATGTGTTATGTAGACAAGGTGGGCTTTGGATTCTGTATTAGTCAGAAGTTGGTTGGTCTATGGAAGACAGGATTTCCCCCCCCCCACAAAGAAAAATGGCTTAAGTTTAGAATCTGGGGGAGGCAGTACAAGGTAAAGTTGGGGGCACTGCCCTGTCAAGTCCCTAGGGACCCAGTCTCCTTCCACATTTCTACTCTGCCAGCCCCAAAGCATACCCCACAACCTCATGGCCCAAGGTCGAGCTGTGGCCATCCCATCCATGTTCCAAGCAGTGGAATGGGTGGAGATGGAGGTGAGTGGAATGTGGCTTCTCTCTTAAGGAAGTATCCTGGAGGCTGCCATTAGAAACTTCCCTTTACATTTGATTGGCCAGAACTTGGTTATGTGGTCAAAATGTAGCTGCCAAGGAGTCCGGGAAATGTATTCTTTGCCTGGACAGCTAAGTGCCCAGTCCAAACTTCTGTGACCGTGGGAAAGAAGACCACAGATATCGGGGTACAGCAAGCACTCTAGCAACAGAGTCAAGTTTTATAGGCCAAGCACTGCACTAGGCCAGTGCTTCTCACAATTAATGTGATGTGAATCTCCTGGGGAGTTTGTTAAATGCAGATGTTGACTTAGTAGATCTCATTGAGGGCTGGAGTTCTGAATTGCTGTCAGGCTCCCAGCGATACCAGTATTGCTGGTCCAAGGACCATATGGTGTACAAAGGACTGGACAGTGTTGAACAAGACCAGACAGAGGCTCATCTTGCATCCCACCAATGGAGTTGAATCCTAGACTTTTTAATGTAAACCTACATTTTGGGGATACTGTGAGATTAAAAGAGCCTGGCTCCCAGGAGGCCCTTAAATGTAGCCTCCTTCCTGCCTTTGGTGTGTCTCCTCCAGGGGGGAGCTGATTGGGCCAGACAGCATGAGCTGTTCAAATTCAGTGTATCAGCTGCACACTGCAGCAAAAGGAGCAGTTGGGGGTCACCCGAGAGCCAGGCGAGATTTTCAGTGATTGTGGACAGAGGGGTCCAGCGGGCACGGAGGACAGCAGAGAGGAAGCTTCAGGCTGGGCACGGGGCAGTGCAGCAGAGAGCACTTCCTCCTGTGCCAGGGAGGACCAGGGCCTGAAAGAAACAAGGCCGCCACCGTGGGCCTGCCCAACTCCCCATCTGCTCGGGGAGAAAAAGGACACGGAGGAGAGGCAGGAATTCAGGCAATTAATCCTTTATTTAAAGAATAATAAACAGCCAGATTTTACATACTGAAAGAGGGAACAAGGTAAAAGGGGTTAAAAACTAAAAAGCAAGGACGGCAGACACCAATTAACACAATGCTAATTGACAATTTCCCCAAGCTTCCATGAAACATGCCAGGCCGATTTCCCCAATTGCTAATTAAATCAAACCACACACACACAATACTAATTTCCCTAACTTAGGGAACTCAGTAGACAAATAAAATGAGAAACTAACTTAAACATTTTGTCAAAGTATGGGAAGAAGGATGAATGAAATCTTAACATGAATAAACTTTGGCTTCACATAAATTTGTAAAAGTTCTGGCATGTTTAATGAAGTCTTGAAATATCCCAGTATCTCTGTTCTACTCACAATTGCATAAATGCACTTTGCTAATCACAAAATAATACACAGCAGTGCTCTTAAACTTACGCTCTCGCCCTCCAGTGAAGGGTATCCAGCGCATCATGGAAGTGACCTGTAAATTGCACCATTTAAAAATTATAAAATACCTACGTAATTACAATTAAAAACAAAGGAATAACTTTTCTTTAAAATAGTCCCCGAGGTTCTTTGAGCTGGAGTCTGGCTTTGTGAAAACGAGAAGCCAGTCACTTAATCACACAGTTGAGTGTGGAGGCAGCTCGCCTTGGCTGGCGTTCTGGCGACTCCCCCTCCCCCCAGCCCCGCTCTGATCTGTCTCAGGGGCCCCATCGCTGCCTTTCCCACCAGTCCCCGCTGCAGCCTGCTTTGAAGTGTCCCCTTTACCCTCTGTGCTACGCTCAGGGCCCACTAGAAGCATCCCCGTTGAATTTTGCCGTCACAGAACAGGGACGGATCTTTGAGGTCATCTATCTAATTCACTCATTTTCCTGTTGAGAAAACTCAGGCCGAGAGATGCGAATGTGTCTAAGATCTGACAGCCGGCCTGAGGCCCCCAGGTTTTTTTAATTATGTGAGAATTATATGATTATCTGAATAATCGTAGCAAAGACTTACGTAATGTTTACTGTGTTCCATAGGTTCCATTTATGTTGTAAGTGCGCCACAGAATTAACCCAGCTGCTCCTCACAATGATCCTGAGAGGTCAGTATCATTATTTCCCCACTTTATGTATAAAGAAACAGAGGCACTGCAGTGTTAAATAGCTCCCCAGAGGTCACATCCCTAAGTGGTGGAACTAGATTTAACTCCAGGAAGACTGGTTCCAGGTCCACGCTCTTAACCACTCCATTAACCTGCTCTTTTGTAGACTAATTAGAAAATATAGATAGAAATAAAGTAGAAAATGAGAATAAACGTCACCTGTAATAGTACTTTTCAGACAAATATAACCATCATTAGAATTTTGTATATATCCTAACATAATTTGTCCTCCTTCTTTTTACATATTAAAAAAAACAGAATCAAACGTAATCATGTGCTTTCATATGATTCACCTGCTTTTGCTTTTTTTCTGTTAACAATGTACTATGAACAGCTCTCCATTGCCTGTGAATGCACGTACGTGTGCACCGTGATATTCAGTGGTTGAAGTGCATCCCACTGAATGGATGTGCCACGATTTATTTAACCTATGCACTGTTCTGTAGTTGAAATTTAGGTCGTTTCTTCTTTCCCTCTTGTAGCATGCTGCAGTGGACATCTATATACAAACATCTTTATTTTCTTGTTGGATTTTCCTTATGGTAATCCTTTCACTATTAAATATATGGAAACCAGAAGATCTGAAAGGTGAGGGGGAGGGAGTGTCAGTTGGGGGTGGAGGACAGCCCTAGATATGCAGATCTAGGAAGCTGGACTCCCAGCCAGCAATGGAGGAAACCCTCACCCCCTAAAGGAAATATTTTACCACGTGTCCATTCTTGTGCAGTTTCTTGGGGATCACTAAGGCAAGGGCCAGAGCCCCCCAAAAGAATATAATAGGACACTCTCCTTCTGAGGCTCAGTAAGCGTTTCTTTGCGGGGGTAACTGATTAGCCTTAGACATATGTATGTGTTTAAAGAATTGTTGTTGTTATTATTTTAGGGTAATGGCTGCTCAGTGGGCTATATGAAAACTAGGCTGCTGGTGAAACTTGTTTACATAGCTTCACATGTTCCACCCACTAGCCAGAGGGGCAGGTGGGCATCTCTGCTCAGCCTGGGATGTAGGCATGGGAGACGGCCATGCACAGCGCAGAGCTGGGTTCTTTGGCCTTTTTGTCCTGACTGGCATCCGTAATGCATTTGTCAAGAGGGAGGCTGCTTATCTGTCCTTGTCCCTTCCTGGGACAAAGGCAGACCTGTCACTGTGAGATCAAGGGAACTCTGGAACTGTGTGGAAGGACAGCTGAAAGTCTTTCTCGTTCATTGTGATTTATCATAATCACTGACCCCTCCCCCAGGATGAAATAGGAGTGAAATAGTAATGTGATAGGTTAATGCTGATAATTAAAGTGAGTTTAAGACCAGTGTGAGACTGAACTGTGTGTGTGGGTGGTTGAAATGGTTGTTTGATGTGAAAGTCAGTGATTGAATTATTCAGAGAGAGTGATTTCCAAATGATAATTTTACACTTTACATAACTGATTTTGATTTATTATAGTGGCACCCGGTTGAGCTGCTTTAGTTCTAAGGGGCTGTTAGCTCTTCCATCCCAAACCCCTGGTTTGGAGCCCACACACACAAAAACCTGCTCATGTCTGAAATTTGACAGTGTTATCTCTCTGGCATGGCTTTTCCCCCTCGTCCCTCATACGAGTTCATGACTTATTTGGTTTTGCAGTTTATAATCTAGCAGAGGGTGTGTGTGTGAGTGTACATGAGCGAGTGCATACATGCCTGTGTGTGTATATAGTGAATGGCCCAGATAACCTGATCTCTCCTTCCCTTTCATTGTGGCTTTATGAAAGCTTTGATCTTTTGTCATTTAGCAAGAGGTAGGGCCATGCTGGGAATAGGACCCCACGGGCAGCTGGAATGAAAATGGTACAGCAAGAATACGTACGGCAAGTTGGTACAGCAAGAATGGTACGGCAAGTTGCAATGCTGCTTCAGAACTGAGAGGAGAGAGTGAAAAGCTTGGGAGCCCCACTTCCGCATAAACCCAAGAGAAGGAATGTGAGACTCTGGGATGGTATGAACTTATGCCAAGTAAATCCATCTGAAAAACCAGGCCTCCAGAGGCTGCTGTTTCTCATCTAAATCTTTTTTTTTGCTGGAAGTGACACAAACCAAGGAACAGTTCTGCTGATCTTTTCTGGAGCAGCCTAGAATGCAAGCGCCACACGGGACAGGCAGGCAGGTTACTTATCCTAACAAATCTGCTTGGTTGGCACCATGCTTCAAACCACACCCCACCCAACACTTCAGCCTCCATCCCTCCTTGCTTTTGGGACAGGGGGTGACTTATTCTTATGAGTAAAAGCAGTGACACGAGAACCAGTCATTCATTGGCAACTCTGAGCACATACATATGGTATAATAATATGGACAGCAGCATTTGTTGAGTCCTTACTTTGTGACAGGTACTGTTTTAAGGACGTTTACTATATTAACTCATTTGATTCTCCCTAGAGCCCTATGAAGTATTTCTGTTTTTGCCCCATTTCATACATCAGAGGCTGAGGGTCACTAAGTTGCCCCTGAGTGCGGCGTCTGCACTCAGAGTTCTGCTTCAGCACTGATCCATGTTCCGTGCTTACTCCTTCAGTAAAGGAGGGCTTTGCTTGTTGAAGCCTTTTGGATGGCTGGTTGCAGGTCTCTGATCTGTGGCTCCAAAATAGGCAGGAATAATGCAGCCCCACCAGAGAATATGCTGGAAAACTGGGGGGGGGGGATCTCAAGGAGTTTGGGATGGTGAGGAAAGGCTGGGTGAGTGGAAGGAAGGAAAGGAGTTGGGACACCACTGTGGGAGAAGGGCAGGAGTGGGGAGGGAAAGGGGGCATCAGCAAAGAGGTTCTGGAATTCTAGACCCTACGCCCTCTGGTTTGGCAGTCAGGCCAGATTCCCACGATAGGTAGGTCAGGTAGGTAGGTCCTGAAAGGAGGTTTGAGTTCCCTAACCCGTAGAACTTGTCAACTGGACACTTTCCCTCCTCTCTGCTTTGATCTAATTTTTAAAACAATGTTCAAAATGCCTCAAACTGGGGTTTAGATACCTCTGGAGCTACCTGGGGCTGCCCCATAAATCTGGTGGATGATTTCAAGGAGGGGAAGTTAAATGATTTGGTTGGTTAGTAATCAAAATATTACTTTTGTAACAAAATAAATCTCAATAAATTATGAAGTAGAAAACAAAATTCTAATGACTTCTTAAAATAAAACCTGGGGTTTCTAAGAACTTTTTTCCTTTCACTGGAATTCTGAGCTAGGTTCCCAGACCCCTGGCAGCACGGATCCACTCTTCTCTGCCCTTTGGGGCTTTTGGGGAGTGAAGTGGGAGCAGCTTTGTTGCACGTGTTCCCCTGGCCTTGCCAGGGATCCCACAAGGCAGATGAGACCTGGCTCCAACCCAGCCCTCTTTCCATATGACTCCAGGGGACTTCCATCCTCAGAACTTCTGTGGATAATATTCTAATAAACTTGGGGGTAGGATACCTTTCAAAGGAAGACAGGAACCCCAGAGGCTTGGAAGAAGAAGAATGGAAACATAACACTCAAAAGCACAAAGTTTTGTATATGACAAAAGACAATATAAACCAATTTATAAGACAAATAACCAACTTTTGGGAGAAGATATTTGTATCACATATAAAGGATTAATATTCTTAGTATACAAAGAGGTCTTACAAAGCAGAAAGTAAAGGACAACCGATAGAAAAAATGGGGAAAAGTACTTTTGTAGTTTTATAGGAAAAATGGCTGATAAACATTTGAGAAGATACTCAGCCTCACTAGTTATTAAAGAAATGTTAATTAAACAGTAACATATAATTTTTTTCACCTGGGAGATTTGCAAAAGTGGAAATAATTTGATGCTGGCAGGTGTGCAGGGAAATGGGCAGACTCATATGGTATTGGGGGAATGGGTATATTGGTACAGACTTTCTGGTGAGTAGTTTGACTGGATTTCTTAGAATTTAAAATGATCTTATTAAGTACCTAAAAGTAAAATAATAGCAGGAGTATTGTGTCTGTCTAAGGACACGTGTATGATGACATTCTTTACAGTGGGTTTGTGAAGTAGTTGGTTGCAACTTAAATGTCCAGTAAGAGCGAAAATGTTGACATGTACAGTGTCATCCATGCGATGGAATATTATGCCGCTATTACCTTATTAGGTAAGTCTTTATATGCTGACATGAGAATAAGCACAGTGCAGGCTGACAGTGTCACCACTTTTTGATGAAAAAAATACATGTTTATATGTAGTTATGTTGTCGAAACATAGGTACAAATCACGGAAGACAAATGCATCAAGAGGGCTATAGTCAGTGAGATTAGAGGTGGCTTTTCTTTCATGTGTTTCTTTTATGTGTTTTTCAGAATTTAAACAAACGCACTCCTGTTATATCACTTCCTTCCTGTGCACTCATTGGATCCTCAGTATTCACCACTTTGTGTTCCTGCTTACCTGTCCAAATGAATATATTTGCCCCCTTATACTATACTCAGAGAATCCAAGTTTTCAGTCCTGGAGGTGACCTTGATGTTTCATCCAACCTCCCTATTTTGCAGTATTTTGCAGTATTTTGCAAATGAGTGTGTGAGGCTCTGAGGGAACACATGTCGCCATTTCCTTAGGACAGCCCTGATTTGTCTGTCATCCCAGTGTCCTGGCTGATTAATTCTCCCTTTCAGTCTCAGATGTGTCCTGATCTGGACTCTAAATTACGCGGCTACCCTGCTTGGAGAGGTCATGTAGTAGTTCAAGTTCACAAAGTTGGTGAGAGGTGGAGGCAGGGATCAAACCCAGAGTTCCTAATTTCACTGGATTTGGTGAAAGGCAAGTCCTGTCCTCAGTGAGCTTCTAGTAACCTCGCCAAGAAAAGGCATTTCCCCACAAAGGCAGGTGGCTCTCTGGAGAAAAATGTTGGATTTAACTCTTGGTTCTGCCCCTACTGGCTGTTCTCCCAGTCTAAGCTGCCTTATCTGTAAAGTGGGGTTACTAGTGCCTGTCTCAGAGGGGTGATGTGAGTATTAAATACAGTGCTGAGCATAGTACTTAGCAGGTAAACCTCATTTATGAAAAGAGCAGTCCAATATAATGCTAAATTACATAAAACTCCAAGTATATGGAATTCTCTGGTGTAAAAATGAAATTCTCAGTGTGTCCTGGCACTGAAGGACACTAGGCACCTCGGACAAGCCCACTGTTATTTCATAGATGAACTTTCCAAATATCCAGGGGCAAGTTCTGTTTTAGGGTTGCCGGAAGATGGAAGAGCTTTGAGTTGCTTGTTAGAAGTTGAACTCGATGGCTAAGTAAGTTGATTCATTCAGGTGAGTGTTGTGGAGCCAGAGGCTCTTGCAGTCAGAAGGGAACTTGGAGATGATGCGCTGCCACTCTGGGCAGAAAATGCCCTGGCAGCCTTCAGGATCCAAAACCCACGTTGTCCTGTGCTGATCCTGCTGGGAAGCAAGCACAAGGGACCCTCTGGTCCTCTCTCTTGTCCCTGGCTTTCCTCCTCCAGGAGCCCTAGTGGGGAAAAGCCTCTGAAAGGCTCTCCTGCCACATCTTGTTTGGACACCCACCACCTAACTGGTTAGGAGCCTGGGTCAGAGGCACTTAGGGGTCAGGTCATACCCTCTGCGACCCTGGCAAAGGCCAAGTCTCCAGGTAAATACCTCCCTTACTTAACTGGTGGGCATAGAAAAGGGCTTTTGGGTTTTCACTTCTGAATTAGTAAGAAGAAGGGACAAAGGACCTGGATGAAAACAGTAACAACAAAAGCAACACATTTTTCCACTTGGTCTGTTTAGAAATTTGAGCCTAAAATCTCACTCATTCTAAGAAAGTAGATTATTCCAGGACAACAGAGCATATTCCAGAGGGCTCCATGTTGGACGTGAGCTAGCGTCATTAGACAAAAACTTCAGACTAGTCTGCTCCTATGTGCAGCAAAACAATACTTTCTAGTATTTGTGAGCATTCACTATGTGCCAGTAACTGTGCTAAGTGCTTTACAGGCATGATCTCATTTAATTCTAACAAGAACCTCTGAGCTTGGTGCTATTATTATCTCCATTATTCAGATATGGAAACTAAGGCTTAAAGGAATGAACTTGCCCTAAGTTCTCAGCTAGAAAATCCAGGGTATGAAGCCAGATTTCTCTGATGTCAACAATTATGTCTTACCTCTATATTGTATAGCCTGCCTGTTAGCCTACAGTGTGCCAGGCGCTGTCCTAGAGAAGAGCTCTTTTGTTGGCAGGTTTTGACCATGAAATTTTGTGGCACACTTAAAATATTTTTTCCTAGTTCTGACTGACGCCTCCTTCTTCCTCTCCCTCCTTTTTTCTAGAGGAAGAAAGTCTCAAATACCTGCTGATTGCCATATCTCCCAGCCTATGTGGTCAACATTTAATTACATTAGCATTTGTTTTCACTAAAAAAATAATCACATTACTGCCTTTCATGTCACATTAGTGAAAATGGATACCAATATGATACATATTAATAGAATATGATGGGAAATTGCTAATACAATTAGACTTTCACATTTTATTAGTTCTGGAGTGACACCATACGCGGAAGAACAGCTCACGTTAGTGGTGATGAGGAATGGGGGAGAGGTGGTGGATGCCTGTCTATCCTTCATAGGTAGAGCAGGCTCTCAAGGGGCCCTGGAGCATTCAGAGGGTCCCATGCTAAGGTTCTGAGCCCCACTTCCTGTTCCTTCCTGTAACATGATCACCTTTTGGATTTGGGCTGGGAGAGGAGTTCCTCCTTCACAGCCAGGCTGTGTTGCCTGAATTGTGGTCATTAAAGTATCATGTGACATGATCCTGCCTGGGTGGCCTCAGATCAGATAGAATTAATATTTCATTATCCCTTCTGCGGTGGGTGCTGGCGGAAAGGGGGACACAGGCAGGGAAAATGTCCCTAGGGCCCTTCCCAACACTCTTCAGCAGCTTTTTGATGGGTCTCTGCCTTTGGCTCTGGGCCTCAGGAGTAACATTTGGTTGCTTTGGCCTCCCAGAGGTCTCTCTACCTTGCATCCTTCTCTTCCTCCCCAGCCCCCTCTTCTCCACTCTCCTGAGTCATGGTAGAAAACCTCTTGACCGTGTCACTGGTGGACATCTGTAGGTGCATTGTTCATACTCAGTCCTGGTTAATTACCTCCTGCCATGTTGGATCTTACTTCTGTGACTTTGTCTCCTTCTGTCCCCGACTTGAAACACTCTGTCCAAACCTGATTTGTCTTTTCAGGCCCATTTCAAATCCCATTTCTTCCATGAAGCCATCCCTGTACACCTCAAGCTGATGTTACCCCTGAACTCAACACACACTGTATACCTGATTGTGCATTCTCATGTAACTTCACTAACAAGTTACAGTGGCCACTTCCTGGCCTTGTTCAAAAGGAGAAAGTGTGATTCGAAACCCTGAGAGTGAAGCAGACAAAACCTGATAAAGTTAATGTTAGACTTGAAAGGAAATGAGGGCCACCATGGCCTCCCCAGAGCACGGGGTGTGGTAGTCTGATAAGTAAGAACCAGGACTCAGAGAAGGGCAGGACTCCTGCTTCCTTCCCTCTGCTGCCTATTTCCTGGCATTCGATTTTATCTGTCTTTCCCTGGAACAAGATTCAGAACTTGGGACCTTGGACTGAAAGCCTGTGGTGTGACAATTGGGAAGAACAACTGTGGCAATTAAGGAAGACGTCTATTGCCTTGACAAAGGATTCGGTTTGACGAGAGGGGAAGTAGAAGAAAAGAGAAAAAGGTGGGGTGAGGACAACCTGGCCTTTAAATAATAGGTAATTTACTTTGGAGAAAGCTATACCCTGTGGAAATAATAAAAAGAGAACTTATGGCCTCAGAATAGTCAGCCAGCCTAAATCAGTATGGCAGCAGGGATTTCGTTCACCAGCTCTTTCATGCTCCTCTACCGGGAGGGCACCATTCTCTTCGGAGGAGGCTCCGAAGAGAATGGGGGGAAGCAGCAGGCTAGGAACTTGCCCTCCAGAAGCTTATGAAGCTGCATGGCCTAGAGGCAAGATCTCTGATCTGCGGACTGTGAATCCCGAGTCTGCACTCGGATTCCTCACCTGAAGAACTAACGGTGCTGCATTAGGTGATGTGTAGGACTGCGTTCTCCTCTAAAATTCTGTAACTCTGCTGAAGGATGCATATACCAGGTGTCAAAAGAGAGACCCTGAGAGACCTGGTGTCGTAGCACAGGGAGGTGGGTGGATATAGGGGAGACTCGGTAGGATCGAGGTTGATGCAGCAGGAGGCCTGGAAAAGGGGCACTGTCAAAGGTGGGTGCAGAAATTCCCGGCAGGAGTACTCAGCAGGATGTGGGAGATTGTGACTCAGAGGGTTTCTGTGGAAGGCTGACTTGCCAGGCCTGGGGCCAGGTGGTGGGCAGCATGGGATAGCAGCCTAAAACTGTAACACCGTAGGTGTAAGGAAGCCAGCGAAAGCAAACTCTTTCTGTTGCCTGGAGCTTGCCTCTCTGTGATGGCTCATGAGGGGCTCCCAGGAAGGTCGCCGGTTTTGTCCAGTCCATTCTCCAGGCCCTGGAGTGCTGGCAGACAGTCCTGCTGTCGAAGCTGGGGGTCCTGTGGGAGGTGGGTGAGAAGGAAGCCCACCTGGGGTGGGGAGATGTTGGATGGATAGCTTTGCTAATCGGTTTTCAAAGTGAAGGGGAAGCTGGGGGTGTATTAGGGGCCTCTTTTAAAATTCATATTCACTTTGCCTCTTAGTAGGCGAAAGGCTTTAAAAGTTACACAGATAACGTCAGTTCTGCCTCTCCCATCCAGATGTCTCTGTGGGCTTTCTGGCTCTTGCCTTTTAAGAACACACAGACACACACACAGACACACAGCTTGAAGGTGACTGTGGGGGGCGTGTCTGGCTCAGGCTGAGTCCTGCAAGATCCACACAAGATAGAAGTAAAACTGAGGCAGTAGTTAATCATTCAATGACCCCAAAGAGTCCTGACGCAGCGTTCCAGGCCAGGGGATTCTGGCCACAAAATGTCCCCCGAGGGTGGGGGTCATTTCATTAATGCTGTATCATCACTGTTGCCGTCACAGGGAGGATAACCCGGCATCAAAACATGCCGTTGACCGGTGTGGTCCCCCTTTATTTGTTCTCCTTCTTCCCAGTGTATTTCCTAAACGCACCGGTAAAATGGGTATTTGTAAGTTCTGTAGATTACATATTGAAACCGTTATCACCATGCAGGCCACTATAACAAACAATAGTGATTATAGAGCAGGGGTATATTTTGTAATTATAATGTTCTTCAAACTTCTCTGATTGACGCGCAGCGTATTTAAATAGGATGATCAAAATTTGTGTTCACAGCGCAGGCCTTGTCTTCCCTTCGGCAGCACAAAAGCTCCCCTCTGTAGGTAACAGCCACCAGGTCGCCTTTGAGCAGCTGTGTCGAGATGGGATTCAGTTTCTTTGGGGGTGGGGTGGGGTGGGGGGAGACACCCCAGCTTTTAAATCAAAGACAGTTCAGTTTAGAGAAAGATGTACCTTGTGGAAATAAATAGGAGACGGCGCAGTGTCCTGTCAGCTGGCCGTCTTCAATCAATAATGCAGGCCGTCCATCTTGCATGCCCGTTCAGCTCCCCGCTCGTCCTGCGTGAGGGGGAGGAGCACCTGCCTTCCAGCGTGGTCCTGGAGTAAAAGCCCTTATCAGGGCATGGCCAGGAGTGCAAGCGGGTCTTGCTCTTCCCTTTCGGGCCTCTCCGGAGCTGGCCCGGCGGTGTGCCTGTGGAGGTCTGAGGATGTTAATGTCCTGTACCTCCAGATCACATTAATCTGCGTCGATTATTTTGCCAAGCAGGGACACCTGGACGGGAGGCTCTATTTTCTTTCAATGGCCCCTGGCTTATAAAACAAAACCAGCAAAGAGCACGTAATTCCTTTGAGTATTCTTCTGGTGTGCCTCATGGGGGTATTTGAGAGTGCCAGGTACTCTGAGAAGACTCTGGGCTTAAAAAAAAGATGCAAGGCAGCATTTTTTAATCGTCGTCTTTGTTTACAAAGTGGTGACGTTCAGTCTTGAATCAAAGAGAACAGTTTCCAGGTAGGAAAGTCTCATGTTTGTTTTTTGTCAGCTACCAGCTACCAGCATGTCTCTCCTCCAAACTTTGCACAGAGTCACCTTACCTTGATTTAAGCAACAAAGAAAAGTACTTGGGGGTTGGAAGGGTGGGAAAGGGGGAAGCTTTTAAAAGATTATCCTTTTGGAGTTTTGATAGATTAAGAGGGTGATCAAACTAGGCAGCATCTTAATAATAGGGCCATGTGAATTTTGGCTAGACTGATGGAAGCTCTTTTGTCAATTTCCTGTAACCTGTACTTGACAGGACTCAGGAAGTGGCACGACTGGCCCACCTTTGATACCTAGAAGGGGCTTAATGAGATTTAAAGGTGCAGTACCATGACTGGAGTTTCCCACATTAGGTGTTAGTTACACATAAAGTCCTTCTATGCACCAGTTCTTAGCTGGCTTTGTCGCCTGTCTGCCAGAATTCAGAACGTGTTTTCTCTGTAGAAGTAACAGCTGAAAGCGGACAGCTGAGTTTCCGAACAGAAATTGTTTTTCTAAGAAGAGTTTTTTTTTTTTTTTTTGGTTCCATTCAGGTCTGTCTCTCTGAAATATTATCTATCATAAAAAACATGACATGAATTTACTATGGCAGTCAGCTGCAATTTTTAAATACACTCTTTAGGTTAGTGAGTAACGTCTTCCCTTCCCAAAGAGACAGGGAAGAAGAGAGGGAACATCAGACTGTTATTTCTTGTGGGTGGATAAGGAGGGGTGTGGGCAAGGCCATGCCAGAATGTGTGAGCTCAGATGGGGCCCAAATGTTTCTGATGGAATATTTGAGCTGGAAATATTCAACATGAAAGATCCTGCCTCAAGGAGCTCTCTGTCAGCTGGAAAGGGTCGGTGTGTGCCTGTTACGTGGGTTTGAGGGTGCAGCTGCCCAGGCAGCATGCGGGGTTACAAAGTCAGTCTCGTTAACCTTTTATGACTGTGGCTCTTCAGGGGATTCCCACGGAAGCAAAAAGGTCTGTCTCTGGTGGCGATTCTTGTGAGGCTGTGATGGAATAGAACAGACCCCAGTTAAAGTGAGTGAGAAATGCTCTTAGAATCCTGATCATTTTGGTACCTGTCTCCTGTGGGCATTAGGCCTGGCTGCCTGGAGGCAGGAAGCTCCTGAGCTTACCAAAAGGCTGGAGATCCTGCACCATACCACCTACTGAGCACAGACCTCCCTTCCTGGGAAGCTGCTGGCCCTGAGGGGTTGGAGATGCACTTGGCTATCCCATGCTCTTGGTCCATTCCAAGTGAAAGCTGACTGTGTTGGTCTTCTTCAGCGGTTTGGTTATCTGCACACCTGTAGTAGTGGCCCCTGCTCTCCTCCAGTGGGGTGGCCATGGCGCTCTGCCCGTATGTTGTCTACAGGCAGAATCAGACCAAGACTGCTGCTTCCAGCTTCTGAATCAAATGGCAAGATATTCATGTCCTCCAAAGAATCAAGGCCTAAGCTTCTTAGGATCCAAGCTGATAACCGTGTAGATTGATATGTAAAGGGGCAAAGCTTCCAGGAGTATTTAAAACTGATTTTCAGGATCCATATTTTGGTTTTGAATTGTCCACAGATGCACTTCAGGAAACAGTGAGAATAAGTGGGATGGATAGGTCTTGTCAGAGTTCAGATTTTTCTTTTTGATTAATTAATTTATTTGTTTTTCGCTGCTTTGGGTCTTCATTGCTGCACGCGGGCTTTCTCTAGTTGCGGCGAGCTGGGGCTACTCTTTGTTGCGGTGAGCGGGCTGCTTATTGCGGTGGCTTCTCTTGTTGCGGAGCATGGGCTCTAGGTGCGCAGGCTTCAATAGTTGTGGCACGTGGGCTCAGTAGTTGTGGCGCCTGGGCTTAGTTGCTCCGCGGCATGTGGGGTCTTCCCGGACCAGGACTCAAACCCGTGTCCCCTGCGTTGGCAGGCGGATTCTTAATCACTGCGCCACCAGGGAAGCCCAGATTTTTCTGCTTTTCCTCATCCAGCCTTATAAGAATAGATTCAATTTTTTCTTTATTTTCCATCTCATGCTCGTGATTTATCAATATCAGATCCCCCTTTGCCATCATTGACCTGGCATCAGCCAGCCTTTCTCTCTGGGTTTTTCTTCTGTGATATTCAAGGTACCACTTGGGAGAAACCAAATACAAACTGACCTATTTTACAGAGAGGCTGAGAAATTTGTGTGATTTTTTTGGGGGGGGTGCACATCTGTTAAATATCTGCAAATAGAAGCCGTGAAAACTCTCACACATGGCTCCTGAAAATGCGTAAGGGTCAGGTAAGGTTGGAGGTTCCATGCCCAGAAGCCCCAGGAGGAGCTGGCTGATGGGGATGTGGGCCAGTGGCTGTCGGCTGCACCAGCTGTGATGAAGACCAACATGCACGAGAGCTTGGGGTCACCCAGACCCCTGCACAAGCACCAGTGCCACCACTTAGTAGCTGTGTGACTTTGGAAAGTCACTTAGCCCTTCTGAATGGTGCCCTTAGCCGTGGAATGGGGATAAGACCTACCTCATAATACTGCTGTATGCTTTCCATTTTTTGGATCACAAACCACATTAAGAAATGCAGTTTACATTATGACCTGGCAGACACAAATGCATACATGCATGTATGTTGCAACCAAAGGGAAAAAGAGAGATGGGGAATCTCATGGATGCCTTAACGACTGGATCTGAAAGTTCGTATCGCCAACCACCACCACTGTAATAGCCAGAGCTCAGGCGCCTGGCCTCAGCCCAGGTGCAAGGAAGGCTGGGACATGCACTTTTCTGTGTGTGCAGAAGAAGGAAACTGAGGAGACCGAGTGAATGATACAAAGCACATAAGGTAGTATTTAGGCAGGACCCAGGGTAGATCTTTGCTACACTGAAGGCTTAGCAAGCAAGTAATTAAGATGTAGGATTGGTCTGATTTGGGGTAATGCTGCCCCTCCTCAAAGGAACAGCCTGAATTAATGACTTCAGTGGGCCTCTTTGTGCTTTTCCTTATACCATCCCCCTGATTCTAAAGTTTCACAGACTCACTTGTGATATAGATACAGTTTTCTACAACTGGGGTGAGTTTACCTGTTGCTTGATCCTGGGGCTCAATGGTGGTATTCTAGCAAGACAGTGGAATAGGACTGAAAGTTCTGTTTCAAGTTGGTGAGCCCAGACTGTGCATATCACTAACTGATAAATATAGCAAACATTTATATTGAGTGCTTCCTGTGTGCCGGGGATTGAGCTAAACAGTTCACAAGCTATATGTCAATTCACCATCAACACAACCTTATTAGGCAGAATCCTAGACATGCTGGTTCCTTTTGAGGTCATCTGTTCTACTACCTTTACTTCACAGATAGAAAAACAACTCAAGTTCAGAGAGGTTAAGTGGTTTTTCCAGGGTTGTCCAGCAAGTTAGTGCTTATGCTAGGATCAAAATCCTAGATTTTTCGATTTCTACAACAAGGACATGAGACCCGTGAGAGGCACACTGGATATTTTAGTGGCCTTAGCAAAGTGTTAATTGAACCTTTAATTTTAGGATCTTCAGTTTTATTTCAGGTATACACCAGCAGTACTAATTTGTGCTGGAATCAAATGCCCAAAACTCTGCAGCCACTATTAAACTTGTAGTTTTAGTTCGAACTGGTCATTTTAGGTAGAAATAACCAGTTTTCTCATAAGTCAACTCAGGTATGAGCCTGTAATTTAAACTGTCGTTATCAACTTCATGTAAAAATACAAGTCTAGATTGTAGTAAAAGATCCTTATCTGGGATTTGTTTTCACATAAATCTGCATGTTGGCCTCTTACTACTCAGTAGTTCTTGGTTGCCACCAGCACTGAAGGGAAAAATAGGAATTTGCCAAAAGAAAGTAAATGTGCTTCTGGGAATGATAGGATAGAGGTAGCTGCCTTAAGCCACAGTTCAAAGGATGTAAGTTCTCCTTAAGAAAGAAGCTAACGGTGATGAAGTGGTTGGGCCCTCCCAGAGACGACTGAGGAGGTGTTAGTACCTCTCCTTCTGGAGGTCTTTAAAAATGCTTCTCCAGGTGGGCTGAAGCCAGAGGTGCTGACCAGTGACCTGAGTTCCTCTCCCTGGACAGAGAGATTCTAT
This sequence comes from Orcinus orca, assembly GCF_937001465.1. Taxonomy (NCBI): domain Eukaryota; kingdom Metazoa; phylum Chordata; class Mammalia; order Artiodactyla; family Delphinidae; genus Orcinus; species Orcinus orca. The sequence continues at coordinate 41,210,200 of NC_064571.1, forward strand.
GGTTTCATGAAATTGTCTTCTTCTAGTTCAGTGTTGCAAATGTCTTCTTACACAATTACAGAAAATAGTAATCTGTGTGATGTGTGTACACGAGTGTATGCAGTTTGCACACAAGTGGCCCACATCCCAGTGCCCTTTAGAATGCCTTCCTGCAGAGGGCCAAAGGGCCTGGATATTCATGAGGTGTTCCCAGCCCGACCTGGTTGGAATTTGCATTCTTACTGTCTGTGCATGGATTTGTAGCTATAAAATGTGACATTCCTTTTTCTACTTACACTTCTCCCTCCACCCTTTTATATTTTTAGGATCAAGAAAGGGCAAAAATAAGACTAGTCAGGTAGGAGCTTCCAGCATCAGTGCCCCCTCTTCCTCCACCCTGCAGTAGGCCTCTGCAAATGCAGAGTTTCCTTCAGGTTTGCAATTAATAAAGTGTCCTGAAAGGGGTGGGGTGATTGGAGCCGCACCTCACAGCTTCACTGTTAACCAGTGTTTAAAGCAGTGTGCCACTTGGTGGGTAGCTGGGCTCCCAGGGCCTACTCCGAAGTGTACACTCAGTTGGGGAGAGCGTTTTTGTGCTGTGCAAGTACTGATAATTTTATTAACTGGAAACCAAGTCTTTTCTGCCTCGACACAGACTCCCGATATTCTTGCATAATGTGTTTGACATTTCTGAGACAGTGCAGTCTGAAGAGAATGAACACTGAATAAGGAATCAGGAGTGCTAGTTTTTGTCCTGATTTGCCTGCTGACCTGCTCCTTCTCCCTGGGCAGCTCACCTAACCTCTCTGTGCCTCATTACCTTCCTTTCCCCACCTGGAAAATAAGGACCATTTTCTCTACCTGCTCTAACTCAGAGATGTCAGGCGCGTCCAGGCAATTTACTTGGTGCTGTAGATGGGGAAGGTATGCTATACATTCATGATGGTGTTTTTGTCTTTGTTATGATTATAGTTAGTTTATTTATTTATTTATTTATTTTGCGGTACGCGGGCCTCTCACTGTTGTGGCCTCTCCCGTTGTGGAGCACAGGCTCCGGACGCGCAGGCTCAGCGGCCATGGCTCAGGGGCTCAGCCGCTCCGCAGCATGTGGGATCTTCCCGGACTGGGGCACGAACCCGTGTTCCCTGCATCGGCAGGCGGACTCTCAACCACTGCGCCACCAGTTTATTTATTTATTTTTTAATGGCTCAGCAGAAACTGCTGTGAACCCAGGATCAGAGGACAAACTCTATCTTATAATGATCTACCGTTGAGATGTGATCTTTCAGAGCTATGATACAATTTCCAAGTGTCACCTTCTGAATGCAAACTAGCATTTTGTCATAACTCTCAAGATCCAGCTCTGTGGGTCCCAATTCTGAGAGATATGGCCATCTTTCTTTTATTTTTCCACTGGTCAAGGTAGGCCCCATGTATATATTTTTTTCATTATAAAGATTTGGAAGCTCCCTCCATTGCCCCAATCCTTCTCATTTCAGTGTTTTTTTCATATGTCCTGGGTGGAGGAAAGTCTCCTGAAGCTTATCACCTGCAGATGGTGCTTTTGAAAAAGAGAGTGTTTCAGAAAGTTCCAAGCACTGAAAATGGGTGTGTAATGAGCCCTGTTTTGCATCTTTAATTATAGCATTTGCCACCACACATGCTGTAATCATATGCTTTCTCTAGAGCCGAAGCAATGTGCAGTTCCAGGTCCATTCATTAATGAACCGGCAAATCAATCACAGATCTTGTCAAAAACATCACTGCAGTGCAGGGGCCTTTACACAGACCGTGGGATCAGATATACAATGGATCCCTTCTCCCTGAGTGGTGCAAGGCCTTCTTAACAAATGTCTTACTCAATGTGCAGGTTTTCTGATGTCTGTCTGTTTCTTGTTGCCTCTGCTCCCCCTCCCCACTTCTATTTTATATGGTGACTCTTGTTTCTTTAAGAGCATGCTTCTGAAATTTGGCAAATGAAGGTTGCAAGGGGCAGAAATGGAGGTTTATGTGATCCCAGGAGAGTCCCCAGAAGTCCTCTTGGCCTAAAAATATCTTGCTGATTCAGGTTTCACAAAGTATAAAATTCCTCCACTGGGGCAGGCTTTTGGGTGAAGATTGCCCTTGCAAGAGAGGGGGCCATGCATTTTTTTTTTATAAATTTATTTTTAAAAATTTATTTATTTTTGGCTGCGTCAGGTCTTTGTTGCTGTGTGCAGGCTTTCTCTAGGGGGGCTACTCTTCATTGCGGTGTGCGGGCTTCTCATTGTGGTGGCTTCTCTTGTTGCAGAGCATGGGCTCTAGGCGCGTGGACTTCAGTAGTTGTGGTGCACAGGCACAGTAGTTGTGGCTTGTGGGCTCTAGAGCGCAGGCTCAGTAGTTGTGGCGCACGGGCTTAGTTGCTCCGCGGCATGTGGTATCTTCCCAGACCAGGGCTTGAGCTCATGTCCCTGCACTGGCAGGCAGATTCTTAACCACTGCATCACCAGTGAAGCCCTATGGGGCCATGCATTTAGAAAGCAAATTCTTTCAAGAGGCAAAGCAGAGCCCATTCACTTGTAAACACATGTTTGTAAATCATACTGCTTTCTCCCTGACATGAGGGATCCTAGAGCAGAAGAGTGAGGGTCTCCTGGGTGTCAGTGTGGAGATGGCAGCCTGGCCATGGGGGAAGGGCCAGAAGGGGCTGGAAGGCATCGAGGATCAGCCTGGCCTCCTCCTCAGTCGTGCTGGAGCCTAGCCTTGGTGAGCAGAGATTTGGGCCAAGGTGATAAGGAGGATTGAGGAGGTGATAAAATCAGACCAACAGTGTTCAGAGTTCAGATGTTACAACTTCTAAATGATTGGCCAGTGTCACATCAGGGCCTGGGCTTCTGTTTAGGGAGGTCTTGAGTTTCTGTGTAAAGCACCTGATGTTTCTCCAATGTGTTTATTAACTATTATTATTACTGTTAACATATTCTTGGTATAATAGAAGTTACATAATATATTATCAATTATTGATTATCATCAGCTTCCCCTCACTAGAATGTATGTTCCCAGAGGGCAGCTTCTTTGTTTTGGTTATTGTTGTATTCAAGTACTTAGACCAGTGCCTGGCACATAGTTGGTGCTCAATAAGTATTTGTTGGGTAAATGAACACGTTTATTCTTTTCCTTGGCGTATGTGTCTTTTCTGTCTTCCATTTCAGCACCTACATACTACTGACTGCTGCCCCAGGAATTCTTAGACTCACCGGCTTGGCACCATCTGTCTTCTGTAGGGCCCTCTCAGAATTGGGACAATTGCAAATATTCGATTTTCACTCCTTTTCTTCAAGTGAGAAAGCTGTAAACAGTGATATGGCAGTCTCCACTGGCTTTCTGCACGATGCCAGTGACGGTTTATTGCAAAGGGCAAGGCCTCGGATTGAACATAAACAAACACAGCCCATGAGTTTAAAATAGACCATTGAGCAGCTCACAGAATAGGCCCCTTGTTTTTAAAAGAGCAGTGGACGCTCTCGAGAAATAATAAGAAATAATAAGTCTGGAAGCTGGATAGAAAGCTCTGATGCTTTCTGGCTGCGTTTGTCCTTCGAACTTCATTTGCGTTTGGCACGCCTGTGATGGAGCTGCCGCCAGCCTCGGCCGGGGTCTGCAGGCAGCGGGAAGTTTATCTGGGCTGCCGGAGGGAAATTGAAATCTCTTCGAGAAAAGGGCAACATGGTGGTTGTGCTGATTTCTAAGACACAGACTGCCTTTGCGAAGGGAGTCCAGTGTTCATCCCAAGAGGAACATGAGATTTGAGGACTGACAAACGTGTGACCTAGGGACATTTTCTTAACGTCACGAAGCCCAGGTTTTCTCATCTGCAAAACTGGAGCATTAGTACCTACCTCACAGAGTCGCCTTAGAGTTAAACAATGTGAATGTAGATTCCATGAGTTGAGGGCTTGCTCTGTTGTGTTCACGTCTCTCTACCCAGTGCCTCACGCTGTATCTGGCATCTGAGAGGTGATGGCAGTGCTAACCCCCTTCTACAGAGAAGCAGCAGAGGATAGCAGAGTTCCTTTGCCAGCAGTTTGAAGGCATAAATAACATTCTTTCCCCCCTTTTCCCTCCAGAATCTTTATTCTTTCTTAAAAAACGTAAACACACACCTACAAATAATATATTAGTACATTGTCACTGCAAAAAATTTAAACAATTAAGAAATATATTCCTAGTTCTCCCCAGAGTAACCACTGTAGGAGTATATCCTTCCAGAGACTATATATCTCTAGCATCTGTGTCTCTATCTGTACATCCATCTCTATCTGTATCGCTATCTCTTTCTAGCTATAAAGTATTTCTGTAGCTACATACCTATCTATCTGTCTGTCTGTCTACTTACCTACCTATCTATAATGGTTAATTATATGTGTCAACTTGACTGGGCCACAGTGCATAGATAGATAGTTGGTGAAACATTATTCTGCATGTTCTGTGGAGGTGTTTTTTGGATGAGATTAACATTTAAATTGGTGGACTTCCAGTAAAGCCAATTACCTTCCATAATGTGGGTGGACCTTATTCAAATAAGTTGAAGGCCTTAATAGAACAAAGACTGATCTCCCCGGAAGAAAGAATCTGCCAGCAAACTGCTTCTAGATTCTAACTGCAGCTCTTTCCTGGGTCTCCAGCCTGCTGGCCTACCCTGCAGATTTGGGGCTTACCAAGCCTACCCAATCTCATGAGCCAATTACCTAGAATAAATCTCCTCCCCCCTCTCTTTCTTCACATCCTGTTGGTTATGTTTCTCTGGAGAACCCTGACTAATACTCTGTATGTTTTATTCTATCCTGTCCTTTCATCAGTCCATCCATCCATAGCAGGATAATTTATTGAGATACTAATTTGTGTTCTATTGTTCTTTTATTATCTTCTCCCAATTCCAAGAAGGCAGTCAGCTTTGTATCGTAAAGTCAAAGCAGAAGTTGTCTGCCTCCATCCTCCCTGAGAGCTCCAGTGACTTGATGGAATTATTACTTGGGGTTGGAGGCAGGGTAGGATGGCAAAGAGGCAGAAGTTCCGAGATGGGTAGGTAGGGAGATGCCCGAAGACCAAGGATAGGTTCTGTGGGATGGGACCTTGTCCACACCTTCACCTTTTCCTTAAGCAGAGACAGGGCACATAAGTTGTCTCATGTGCCCAAGGAGGCTCTTCTACCAGGACTTTCTTGCCTAAAGATGATACAAAAATTCCTGTGCCTTTTGGATAATGTAATGACCAGAGCAGATCAATGGCTGCAGGGGCCACGTGGAAAGTTTGGAACCTCGGCACAACACAGGCGTGGGAAATGGGCAGACGCAAGTCAAAATGATGACAGATATTATGTATAGCCCTCCAGCTAAATAATTACAAATGATATCATTTCTGTGAAAACTGTAAATGTACTATATGTATAGGTCTTGAATGTTAAAGTCTTTAGAGTGGAACTTGCATTTTTCACTTACTACATCTTGAATAGGTTTCCAAAACTCTCTCTCATTCAAATATTCTATAAAATATTCCATATTACTGATGTGCCTTAATTCATACCATTTCCTGTTGATATTTAGATTGTTTCCATTTTTCTCTTATTATAAACAATACCCTAGTGAACACCCTTTAATGTTCAGTAGTTATTCCTAATTGCCTGGAAAACTGAACCTCGTCTCCTCCCAGAATTCTTTCACATGCCCACAGGAGCCCCACTCAGTGATAGGCTTGGTGGGGTATCCAGAGCAGACAGAAGAAACCGTTGTCCCTGCTGGAGCCTGTGATCTTATAAAGAAAGTAAGACCTGAAGGACAAGAGACTTCTCTCTGTAGCCACAGGACCTCTCAGGGTGAGAAATCAGGCCTGGCGGCGTAATTTGGGGAGCCGTAAGAGATGGAGGCTTTTTGTATACGGGAACACAACATTCCCTGATTAATCCCACACCTTCCTTGGAACACATGAACGTGTGGCACAGCAGACTTCCCTCTATTAGTTATTCTCCAGCTGTTCACCTTTCCTTATTTCCCTTTGGAGTTATTACCTTTTGTAAAGAATAAAGACTTGACAGAGCTAAAGTCCCAGGCTCCAGTCGTTTGACAAGCTTGTATGTATCATTGCCCTGCATACTTTTGGACTTTTACTATATACATATTGCCATAAATAATATAAACCATTGTTTTAAAATTTTACAGATCTTTTCAGCAAGATGTAAACACGCATGGTCAGAGACTTGGTCTTTCTTTGTACAGCTGCTAGCCTCACTAAGCAGTTAGGGCGGTATTCGCGCTTGACCAGGTGGGAGAAGGTGGAACCTGGGAGGCCACCTTGCCTTCCTTCTTCACGCTCTTCCCACCCCTCTCTCCTCAGATCCCTCCACTGGGGGCCTGACATTTATTTCCGAAGGCTTTTGAAAGACTCTGGGCCAAAATGTTAGTTCATAAAAACTTAAAAAGTCCATTCTCCAAGGAGCCTTTTTATGGGGAAACACCTGAGAGTGAACATTTAAAAGCTAAGGAATATAATCTGTCTCCAGTGAGTGAACTTGGAGAGTGGATGGGGACCTTTTGGGCCCCTCTGGAGTTTTTCAGAGTGAAACGGTGTGAAGGGATGAGGCTCTATTGACCCGTTTGGCTAACCAGAAATGGAGAGGAAGATGCCACTCATTTTGACTGCCCCAATTTAGGAACAAGGCTCTCACCGACAGGGCTATCTTAGAAAATTCTATACTTGGTCCCCTCGTGATAAAATGAGGTACAAGAGTACTGTCTTCCTTTCTGGACAACCTTGTCTCCAGCCAGGGTGGAAAAGTGGAAAAGGAGAGGGTGAAATATCCCAGCCCTCTGAATCTAGAAGGTGAGGGGGTGTCAGTTCCTCTGGCCCCAGAGGAAGGTGCTAATTCCTCGAGGGCACAGAGGGTGAAGGCGCAGGGCCTCCTCTTCCCTCCCTTGCTTTCCTCCCTCCCTTCCTCTTTCTTTCATATGTTCTTTACAAATATCAAGGAATTGTGAAACTTCTTGTTTCAGATACTTGCACTTTAGCGTGATTTGATTTGAGCTGATTTTTTTTTAAGCTGAAGGAATGCTAGCGTTGGCATGGGTCTTTTTGTGTCAGTAAAAGGAGCAACAAAGAAAAGAAGTATGAAAAGTTCCCTTTTGATATAAGAACAATTTGTTATAAGATTCTGCATACCCAAATACCCAGCCTTGGAGAGAGTGTTTTTCCCATCAGCTGTGCACCCAAGACTCCATTCTTTCCCTCCTTTTCTTCCCTTCCTTCCTCTCTGACACTTTTGCATGTGTGTCTGAATACGATAAAGTTGCTCTGAGCTTTTTTTCAATTATTTAACAACTTTCAAGTGGAGAAAAATTTGGGTCTTTTAATTTGATTTTGGGCTTTTTTTTGCATGCGTGTGTCTCCTTTCTGTTTGCTAAACAGTAATTGCGGATCTTCCTGGCCACCTTTAATACTCCCAGCTAATTATCCTGAAATAAATCTCTTTCAAACCCGCATGCCAGCAGTTCTGGGATCCGAGCGGCTCTTTCAGCTCCCGGCAGCCTGTCACTCAAATGGGCCTCAGCTGCAACTCTGAATGATGAGTATTAACCTCCCGCTGGGAAGATTCGCCCAATCTCCCCACTTCCAACAGCAGCTCCCAGAGCCGCACCATGCTCCTACCTGTTAGCCTAAGCTGGGATTTTCTTTTGCTAACACTGTGATTTTGAAAAGTGGATTCCTGGGAGAAAGACACTCAGTTAACCTTCTCCTAATTGCCATTCAGGATGGGAAAGGGAAAGGAAGATGGTGGCTGTCCCAGGGGGGCATCTGGCTGTGGAGGGGCCCGCGGCTTTGCCAGGAAGCGCACCGGTCTGCTGGTGAGCGTGGCGCGGTGTCTGTGTTCGAAGACTCCTGCCTGAGGGCAGTGGATTGTTGGCGTCTGGGGACAGGCCTCAATGCAGACTCTGTGTCTCCTATGATGTCTTCCCTCCTCCTCAAATGTCCCTCAGTGCTGTGCTTTTGGTAGTTCCCTAGGCTCTCCTTCCTCCAACCTCTGCTGTTTCCTTCCAGGTTTCCTCTTGCCTCGTTCAGCAAGATCTAGTAGTTTCTTGTTGAGCACTTGTCTGTTTATTTGTTCAGAATTTTGTGACTGGTTCCATTTGCCTCTCCTGGGTGAGGCTGTGTCCTTCTCTCACTCTTGTTTCCCTTCTGATTCCATATGCTTCCCTGCTTCCTCACTAGGTCCTTCTGGTGAGATAAGGAGATGGCTTTTTGGGCGGGCTCCATAGCATAGTGGGTAGAGCACAGGCCCTGCCACAACACTACCTGATGCCTGGCAAAGAGTAATGAAAGCTTGGGTGAATAAATAGCAGCATATCTTATTCTTCAGTATTAGGCCACCTTCTTCCTAGATTGACTTCTCTGAAACCTTTTCTTTCCATGCTGTGAAAGACTAATTATTTGACAATTGCCAGTTTCCTGCCTTGTGGGAAGAACTCTGTTTCTTGGCTACAGGTATGTGACTGACTTTGGTCAGTACATGTTAACTAGAGCCGATGTGTGTCGCTTTCAGGTGCAAGCTCTGAGAACCTAGTATCCTCTTTTCCTTCTGTCACATTTGCTGGCAGAGTTTCAGTTCGTGGCTGCTTCATAAGCTTGGATCTTGCGGTGAGAGCCCCCAGTTGATCTGCCATGGGTGTATAGCATGGACAAGAAATAAACCTTTGTAGTTTTACGCCATTGAAGTTTTTTTTTTTTTTAAACGACTGCAGCATAATCTAACCTATCCTGACTGATACACAAATACACAAATATACTTATCTATATCCCAGTGTGGTTTCTTTTCCTTAAACTTTAAATATGTGCTTTTTACCTACCTCTGAATGAAGATCGTTTTCTAATTAGCCAGCCTCATATTGTTTTTCAATGTTGGAAACTAGAGATTGGAAACCCAAATCCTGGCCAAAGAGAAAGAGAAATGTTTTTGTTTAGATGTTTGAACTGACGGATAAGTCTTACATCATCACTGGATCCCTAGTAAATTATGTGGAACACCAAATAACTCCTGTATCTATGTATCATGTCTCAAGATATCAAAGCAGAGCTGCAACATACAGTTGTGAGGTTGTGCACTGAACAACTAAGGGACAGGACGTTTTCAAAGACCACAGTGTGAATGGCTGTGCAAACCCTTTGCTGGGCTCCTCTAGCAGAGGGTCTGTTTATAAGAAATTTTCAGGAGCAAGGGAGTCACTGCATTCCACCATCAACAGAAAACCAGAGAGTTTATTTAAATGATGCACTGGACATTGCTGAGGTCCTCAAGAAAACTATAATGGGAGGACTCTTACCATGTTGCATCTTTGGCACAAGTCAAGGAAAATGTGAGTGCCTGATACTTACAGGCGCTCTGCCATTCTCATCTGCCCCTTAACCTTAGCTCCAGGGAGGCCTCTTGAACTTGTGCTGAATTGTGTTTTGGAGGACTGTGTTTTCTGATTTTCCCTTGGTGTAAGCTATGCCTCTCCACTAGGGGGAACTCAGTAGATTTCACCCAGCATCATCTCCTTTGGGCTTTTCTTCTCCCTTCAGTTCCTACCCTGCATTACTTTCATCTGCTAAGCCCTTAGTCTTGATCAGTGAGGGGTTGGCCCTAAGATAGAGTGATGTTTTACTCCTACTGAGCATGGGTTAATGTATAGTAACATGTTGCTCTTGGGTTTTCTTTCTCTAAGGGTGTTCCAGCTTCAAATTCCAGCATGTAACATAGAATGAATACTACTGGTATTAACTACCAGAAGAATCCTTTGCTGTTGAGTATTTTTTGCATCTGTAAATCATCCTCCTATTGCTTACCATGACAGTTATGCAAGTGACCTTTGGATTTCACAATTAAAAAAAAAATTATGACATTGTAATCCACTCCATCCATGGAAATGCACCACACTGAGATTGTGAAATCAAAGAATAAGTGAAAAATAATCATCAGTGGAAACAATAAGAAACTGATGGTTTGAATTGAAAGATATTGCATTGTGATAGGAAGAGCTCCAATCCCAGTTCTGCCACTGACTGTCTGTGTGACCTTGCACAGATCACCTAACTTCTCTGGGCCTCAGTTCTCCTATCTGTAAAATGTGAAAGGATCCTTTCTTGTTCCAGCATTTTACATTTCTGGAATGTAATGTTTATGAATATTAACTCATATTAACTTCAAAAATGTATTTCCAGATATGGTCATTTCTTAGGCTCCCTGGGAGATTCTTTTTATTTTATTTTTATTTTTTTAAAACATCTTTATTGGAGTATAATTGCTTTACCATGGTGTGTTAGTTTCTGCTTTATAACAAAGTGAATCAGCTATACATATACATATATCCCCATATCTCCTCCCTCTTGCGTCTCCCTCCCACCCTCCCTATCGCACCCCTCTAGGTGGTCACAAAGCACCGAGCTGATCCCTGGGAGATTCTTGTTATTGCTTTTGATAACCTTTTTGTTGGGCTGATTTTTATCCCTTAAAAAGTTCATCCCAACAATCTTGTGAAATTAGCGAGGGCAGTTATATTTAATTCACAGTTGAGACCTATTGAGATTATGTACTTTGTCCAAAATGATACAGGCCTGTCAGTGATGGAAGTGGGATCAGAACCTGGAACTGCATACTCTCATACCCTAGATTAGATAAGAGGGAGTTGTCTCGCCCATGCTATTACTAGAGTGGGAGTTATTGAGACATACTCTACCATAATAACTCAGTTCAATCACTACCAGTTGAATGTATTTTATATGTTTTGTGGTGAGTAAAGTGTGTTGCCTCACTTCAAAGAAGGTTTGGTCTTGTGAGGGTCAGTTATAAAAACAGATGTAGGAAGTGCTATGATAAAGGTATTTTCAGGACTTCCTCTTCCAGAGAAGAGGGTTTACCCTCCCACCCAAACAACTGTAAAACTGGACAAAATCTATGAAATAATGGCTTTCAAGTCATTAGTAATAAGGCAACAAAGGACAGTATCCCTGAAGTACAGGAAACCTGTGGTCACTCCCGCTTATGTCTAAATAGAGTTTCTACAGGTACAGGGAAGGAGAACCCAGTGGATCCCAGCAGTTTTTCTGAGTTTAGAATACACAGCTGAAAGTCTAAGGAGGCAGAGAGGCTAGAGTTCACAGGGCAGAGTAGCAGAATGGAGAGATCTTCATTGAGAAAAATCTCCAGAGATCTATAGAGGGTTCCATCACATTGTTAATTGAGTGGTACTAATCATGCATGTGAGAATGCTACACAAGGCTACAGAAAGGACCATCTAAAAGGATTAGAGGAAACATACCTTTGAAAATCACACAGGGGCAGGAATAGTTTCTATTTTCATCATCCAGAGTAGAAAACCGCAGAAGTCACAGGACACTGAGGAGAATACTCAAAAGAGTTTTGTGTCAGTAGTGGAGAATATTAGGCAAAGAGTCAATGTTGAACCCACCCAAGGAAGCTTTTAAACAAATAAGACCTAAAAGAATCAAACTGTTTCCAAGCAACTTAACTGTGTCACGGGAAAAAAAAATCTCAAAATAGTTATAGGAATATAAATATATCCAGTAGCCAATAAGGTAAAATTCATAATGTCTAGTAATCTGATAAAAAATGAATAGACATGCAAAGAAGCAGGAAAATATGACCCATAATGAAGAGAAAAGTCTGTTAGTCAAAACCGACTAAGAAATTACACAGATGATAGAACTTATAGATAAGAACCCTAAAATAGTTGTAGCTGCTTTAAATTTACAAATTCAAGAAACTAGCATTACTGTTGAGCATGTTAGGTAAAGACATGGAATATATACAAACTGCAATGTCTGAGATGAAAATTATACTGGATGAGATGACCAACAGATAAAACATTGCAGAAGAAAACATCTGTGAACCTGAAAACATAGTAATAGAAACTATAGAAAATAAATCACAGAGAGTAACACAGACTGAAAAACAGCAACAACAAAAACAGAACACCTGTGAACTGTGAGACAACTCCATGTGGTCTAATATATGTGTAAGTAGAGTCCTTAAAAGGGAAGAGAGAGAAGCAGGACAGAAAAAAATACTTGAAGAAACAGTGGATAAAATTTTCTGTTAGGTATGAAGAGGTTAGTGGGAAATGGAACTCTATTGTTGTAAGGTAGCATATATGTGAAGTGGTATCATATCACTCAAAGGTAGCTCGTGATAAGTTAAAGATGAATAAGGTAAATTCTAAAGAAACTACTAAAATAACATAAAAAATAGTTATCGCTAATAAGCCAAAAAGCAAATAAAATGGAATCATAAAAATATTCAATTAATCCAGAAGAAGGTGTGAGAGAAGTAAAAGGGAACAGATGAGACAAATAGAAAACCAATGGCAGTGTGGTAGATTAAAATCCATCCATATCATTAATCACAGTAAATGTAAATGGTCCAAAAATTCCCATCAAAAGGCAGAAGTTGTCAGATTTGATTAAAAAATCAAGACCCACCTCTATATTGCCTATAAGAAATGCACTTTAAAGACACAAATAATTCAAAAGTAAAAACACCGAAAAAGGTATATCATGCTGACACTAACCAAAAAGAAAAAGCAAGAGTGGCTATTTTATTTAAAAATTTTTTTTGAATTCTTAAACATAAATTAGGTAACATATACATAGTACAAATTCAAAAGGTACAAAAGGTATTCAGTGAATATCAAATCTCCCTCTCATCCCTGTTCCCTGGCCACCCATTTCCCCTTTTCAGAAGCAACCACGGTTACACACACTCTGTGTGTCCTTCCAGAGATATTCTTTGTAAATGCAGACATTTCACCCACTTCAAACCTTGATGTGCTTGGGACACTGTTCTTGGAGCCAAGACCCCAATTTGAGCTCTACCAACTATGAGATCCAGGATGAGGGATCCAGTTTCTTCTAAATTAAACATTGAGTTCTCCTGCAGGAGTGGCTGTTTTAATATTGGACAAAAGTAGATTTCTGAAGAAAGAGTATTACCGGGAATAAAGAGTGCCATTTCACAGTGATAAAAATACCAGTTCTTCAATGGAATATTATGATCCTAAACGTACAAGAAGCAAAAACTGAGAGAACTTCAAGGAAAAATAGATACACAATTATAGTCAGAAATTTCAACTCCTGTCTCCCAGTACTTAATGGAACAAATGGACAGAGAATCGGTAAGGCGATAGGAGACTTAGATGACACTATAAACCAATTTGTTCTAATTGACATTTATAGATCACACAACCGCACGACAGCAGAAAACACATTCTTTTCAAGTTCACATGGAATATAGACCAACATAGACCATATTCTAGACCATAAAACAAGCCTCAGTGAATTTAACAGGATTCAAAGTATGTCCTCTGACGATGAGGGAAGTAAATTAATGCCAAATAACAAAAAGTTATTTTGAAAATCTCCAAATATTTGAAAATTAAAAGCACATGTAAAAATACTCATGGGCCAAAGAAGTAATCAAAAGGAAAATTAAAATGTATTTTGAATTGAGCAAAAATGAAAAACTATATATCACAATTTGTGAGAAGCAGTTAACATAGTCTTAAAGGGAAAGTTATAGTATTAAATGTCTATATTAGAAAAGAAAAAAAGGTTACAAACCAATGATCTCAACTTCCACCTTGAGAACTTAGAATGGACAAATGAAACCCAAAGTAAGGAGAGGAAAGGAATATTGAACCTCATAATGGAAATCAATTTAAAAGGTAACAGAAAAATAATACAGAAAAATAAATGAAACCAAAAGCTGATTCTTTGAGAAAGTCAATAAAATTGATAAATCTCTAATAAGACTGATTAGAGAAAAAAAGAGAAGACACAAATAACCAGTATCAGCAGTGAGAGAGGTAATATCACTATGGATTTTACAGATATTTACAGGGTAGTAAAGGAGAACTTTATGCAGATATATTCTGCAAGTTACATTAAATGGACAAATTTCTTCAAAGATATAAACTACCAAAGCTCATTCAAGAAGAAATAGATAACCTTAATAACCCTATATGAAATATTGAATTTTTAGTTTAAAACCTCACAAAGAAACTCCAGAGAGCCATGGGGCTTCATGAAGAAATTCTACTGAACATTTAAGGAAGAAAAATAATAACAATTCTATATAAACTTTTACAGAAAATTGAAGAAAATATTCTTCAATTCAGTCTATGAGACAGCATGACAGTGATACCATAACCAGACAAAGACATTCCAAGAAAAGTAAACTACAGAGCAGTTGTCTTTATGATCATAGATACAAAATTCTTACCAAAATTTTAGCAGTCAAATCCAGTCATGTATAAAAGGATAATATACCATGACCAAGTGGTGTTTATTTCAGGAATGCAATGTTGAATTAACATTTGAAAATCAAACAATTCACCAGTTTAACAGTTTAAATATAAAAATTAAATAATGATATGATCATTTCAATAGATGCAAACAGAACAAACCCAAAATGTTTTGACAAAATTCAACTGCATTTCTGATATAAGTACCCAGTAACCCAAGAATATAAATAAACTTCCTGACAATAGTGGGCATCTCTGAAAAACCTACAGCTAACATCATATTTAATGGTAACAGACTGAATGCTTTTCCCTGAGCTCAAGAACAAGACAAGGATGTCCATTCTTCTATTTTTAACATTTTTGGAGGGTCTGGGCAGTACAATATGGCAAGAAAAAGAAAAATGACCTCTATATAAGAAAGGAAGAAGTAAAAGTATATTTGTGCATGATATAATTGCCTATGTATAAAAATCCAATAAAACTATAAAAAAGCTACTAGAACTAATAAATGAATTTAAGAAAGCTGCAGGATAAAAGATCAATATACATAATTCAGTTACATTCTATATGCTAGCAACAAACCATCATAAATTGAAGTAAAAAATTTATAATAGCATTAAAACTATGAAATACTGTGGACATATATGATAAAAGTTGTACAAGACCTGTACTCTAAAAGCTACAAAACAAGGCCTAAGAGAAATTAAGAAAGAAATTAAGGAGGACACAGATAACTGGAGAAATGTACCATGCTCATGGATCAAGAGATTCAATATTTTTAAGATTCTCTTCCAATGATCTATCTGTAAGTCCAATCAAAATCCCAACAGACTTTTTTTTTTTTGGTAGAAATTGACAAAGCTGATTCTTTTGTTTATATGGAAATGCAAAGGACCTAGAATACCCAATAAAATTTTGAAAAAGAAGAATAATGTTGGAAGATTTATTGTAAAGGTACAATAATCAAGATAGTGTGGTATTGGCATAAAGATAAACAGGTAGGTCATTGGAACAGAATAGAGTTGAGAAGCAGATACACATATATCAATTGATTTCTAACAAAGGCCCAAAGACAGTGCAGTGGTAAGAGAATATTCTTTTCAATAAATAGTGCTGGGACAATTGTACATCCATATGAAAAAACAGAAGGACAAAAAGAACTTCAACTCACACTTTATACACTATATACAAAAATTAGCTTCAAATGGATCATAGACCTAAATATAAAACCAGAAAAAATAAAAAACTATAAGAAAGCATAGCAGGACATCTTTTGACCTAGGGTTAAGCAAAGATTTCTTAGATTTCACTAAGGTATGAATCAAAAGCATGATTCATAAAAGAAAAAAAATTGACAAATCAGATTTAATCAAAATTAAGAACTTCTGCTCTTCAAAAGTCACTCTTAAGATGATGAAAAGACAAATTACAGATAGAAAATATTTATAAATCACACATCTGATGAAGGACTTGTATCCAGAGCATTTAAAGAATCTCAGCATTCATTTAGAAGAAGATAATCCTTCTCCCCTTGGGTAAAAGATTTAAATAGACATTTTACAAAAAAAAGTATACATTGATGACCAGTTAAGTCCATGCTTATTGGCCAACATTGTTAGTTATAAAGGAAATGCAAATTAAACCCACAATGAGATACTATAGTACATCTAAAAGAATGTCTAAAATAAAAGTTATTGGTCATATTCAGTGTTGGCAGGATATGTTGCAACTGGAACTCTCATACAGTGCTGATGGAAATGTAAAATGATAAAACAGTTTTGAAAACAGTTTGGTAGTTTCTTAAAAAGTTAAACTTAAATCTACCAGATGACCCATCCATTCTACTTCTAGGTATTTATCCAAGAGAAATGAAAGCATGTGTTCATGTAAGGACTTGTCGAAGAATGTTCATAGCAGCTCTTTTTTGTAGTTGCCAAAAAATCTAAACAACTCAAATGTCCATGAACCGTTGAATGGATAAATAAATTGTGGTATATCCATACAGTGGACCATTACTCAGGAATAAAAATAAACTATTGATATCTACAACATGGATGAATCTCAGAGTAATTATTCTGAGTGAAAGAAGCCAGGTGAAAAAAGAGGATATACTATATGATTCCATTTATAACAAATTATAGAAAATAATCTCTACAGTGATAGAAAGCAGATCAGTGGTTATCTGGGAATGAGGTGAAGATGGGGAGAGGTAGGAGAGTGGGATTATCAAGGAGCATGAGGAGATACTATCTTGATTGTAGTGATGGTTTCAAGAGTGTATATGTCAAAATTTATACACTGTAAACATTTAGAGTTTAGTGTATGTCAGTTATACCTCAATAAAGATGTTAAGAAACAACAAAAATATATTTAAGCAACTTATATTTCTTAACAGAATAAATTGTATATCTGGATTCAAATATTCATACTTTTGTAAATTAAAATTGTGGCTCATGAAAATAAGAAGGGTGCTCAGGGTTCTGTAGGGGTCTAGAAAATCACAGCATATAACTGATAGTGTTTGTCTACCTTTACATTGTATCATGCTAACAATTAGACAGGCAGGAATGCATTTGCCATAGAAAGTCCCTGCCAAACTCAAAGACACATTCAGATTCAGGAGGTTTGGATTGGATGAATCTGCATTTTTAACGAGTCCTTTAGGTGATTCTGATGCAAATGAGTCATGGGCCACACTAGAGAAATATTGGTCAAAATCTCAACAACAGTAAAATCTCCTGTCTCTCTCTTCCAGCTTGGCTTGTGTTTGGTTCTCTTGGTTGAGGTCCATAGGTTAACTGACTTCTCCCTGTAGTATCTTCTTATTGGGTGAGACCTAGCTGCCCACCATTGGACAAAATCAATGCTCAGAAATACTGTTACAACATTAGGTCTGGGATTAACCCCAACAGTGTAATTATAGTCATAAAAACAACCTCGTAGTCACATAGTCCAGGCCCTGCCCTCCCTAAGGAACATCCATCCCTCTTGGACCATTTCAGACAAGTGAAGGCTGGGCTTTTGGAGCCCCAGGGCAGGGAAGCTCTTGGGCCTTGCTTACCTGCTGGCTCTGGTGCCAGCGACTCTTAGAAGTTCTCCTTTGAGTTTCACAGACTTCCTCCTGCAGCTGTCCTTGAGGGCTGTGTCTTTTGCAAGCTCCTTAATGGATCAAGTCACTTTTCTACTTAAAACCTTTTGGAAGCTTTCCATGGCTGGTAGGATAAAAGCCAAACCCCTGACCTTCCCCTGTAGCCTCTGCATGATCTCTGCCCTGACTGCCCCTGCTATTGCACCTCCACCAAGCACCAGCCAACCCTGGACTTGGCTCCTGGTGTTTAAACACCAAGAAGTCCTTTCCCACCTCAGACTTCTCTCACCATTTTCCAATTCCTAAAAGCTTTCTTTGGCTGCAATATGGCTGGTTCCTCTCATGCTTTATACTTCATTAAGATGTCACCTCCTTAGGAAGACCTTCCCTTGCCACCCTCTCTGGAGATGGCTCTTCTCTTCCCAGTTATTCTTTGTCCTATCGCTCCCTTTTTTTTTAATATCTTTATTGGAGTGTAATTGCTTTACAATGGTGTGTTAGTTTCTGCTTTATAACAAAGTGAATCAGTTATACATATGTTTCCATACCTCTTCCCTCTTGCATCTCCCTCCCTCCCACCCTCCCTATCCCACCCCTCTAGGTGGTCACAAACCACCTAGCTGATCTCCCTGTGCTATGCGGCTACTTTGTCTTATCTCTTATCACAAGTTGTATGTCTTTTGTTCAGCATTTTATGTTCTCTCCACTAGGATGTAAGCTCTATTAAGGTAGGGTGATGTCTTCTTTGCTCACTGTTGTATCATCATTATTGGTTGAATAATGAATTACTCCTCCAAGATCCCCTAATTTTTACAAATACTATGTCAATGGGCTAAATAGAATTCTTACAGATGAAGGTCTTGGGCACCAGTATTTTCAAAATTGTTACTAAAGCACAACAAAACAGAGCAGAGCATTTCAGTGCAGATGGAGGACAGCAAATACACATTTGCTTCCAAACAGTCTTTCTTGTTGTGTTGACCCAGGAGTCGACTCCCATTGTGGGGAAATAGGAAAATGGGTTCAAAACTAGAGTTCAGGGTTTAGTTGAGTTTTGCCTGGCTTTAGTTCCTCTCTGGTCTTATTTTTGATAGGACTCCAAGCAGGACTGGCCTCCTGGCAGTCTGGCTGGGGTGGGTCATGGCTAGGTGATCTGTGACTTACTGGCTTTTCCAAGAAGACAGGAAATGAGTGATTGTTCTTGCTTTTGTGGCGTGGAGAGTACCATATTTGTATGCAATTTCTGAAGCCAGAAGGGTGGGTCATTGTCATGACTGTTCCTCTTTTTATTACTGAGTTTGATATTTAAAATCAATGAAGGCAGAAGCCTTATGGCAGGTGTCACTATGTGCCACAGGAAGCTCTGATCCTGGGAGGTGAAAAGCTGAGCTTCCTTGAAGGAGATGGACTTCCTTTGTGGAATCTCTTTTGACTCCATACTTTTTCTCTCAAAACAATTTCAATTTACTTCCAGTTGTTTTCTCTCTGTTCTTTTGTTCCTTCTCCTTTCTCTCTTCTATTTCAGTTCTCCTACATATTTTTTTTTCATATGCAGCTCTCTTTTATAGTTTCTCTCTCTCCATCTCTTTCCTCTCTATCTCCATGACTTACCTCATGTCCTTTCATCTTGCTTCCCCTTCATCTTTTTTTTTTTGTGGTAAGCGGGCCTCTCACTGCTGTGGCCTCTCCCGTTGCAGAGCACAGGCTCCGGACGCACAGGCTCAGCGGCTGTGGCTCACGGGCCCAGCTGCTTCGCGGCATGTGGGATCTTCCCGGACCGGGGAACGAACCCGTGTCCCCTGCATCGGCAGGCGGACTCTCAACCACTGTGCCACCAGGGAAGCCCTCCCCTTCATCTTTTACTTGTTTTCATTTAAGATGATCCTGTGAAGCCAGGGACATTCTTTTCTCCTCACTTTGAACCTAGTTCAGTGGTAACTGGCTATGTTAATACCTATATATATCAATTTGAAATGATATACTTTCCTGGTTAATTGAATATGTTGATCATTGTGAGATGTTCCTTATCTCAATGAATGATTTTTGCCTTAAATTCTACTTTGATATTAATTTAGCTATACCAGTTTATTTTGGTTAGTATTTGCATAGTATTTCTTTTTCCATCTTTTCAACCTTTTTGTGTGATCATATTCAATGAGTGTCATGTAGGTAATATTTTGGGGTTTTGGATTTTTTATCCTCTCTGATAATGTTTCTCTTTTAATTGGAGCATTTTATACATTTGCCTTTTAATGTATTTATGGATATATTTTGGTTTAAATCTACACTCTTGTATTTGCTTTATATTTTTCTCACCTATAGTATTCCATGTTCTCTCCTTTCTTCCTTTCTTTTGGATTTATAATTTATTATTTCATTTTCTATTTCTATTAGCTTGCTATATGTTTATGATTATTGTAGTTATATTTTTGATGGTAATTATAGTAGTTACTCAAGAGATTTACCTAAACATGCTTGACATAACAAGTATAAAATGAGAACATTCATCACTTACTGGTTAAAACAGAGACCCTAGAATACTGTATATTTTTCCCCTTTCAACTTTATGCTATTATTATTGTGAATTTTAATTTATAGATACTTTAAATATTACAAAACAAAATTATTAATATTTCATATAGTAAATACTCATTTAACTTACCCACATGTTTGCTGTTCCTGTTACTCTTCATGTCTTCCTGCATTCTTAAGCTTCATGTGGGATCATTTTCCTTCTGTGTATAGACATTGCCATTAGCTAAAGTCTACTGAAACATTCTCTCAGTTACTGTTTGTGTGACAAATGTCTTGATTTCACTATTTTTCAAGGGTATTTTACCTGGTACAGGATTTTAGGATGGCAGTTACTTTCTTAGCACTTTTAAGATATCATTACACAAAGATTAACAAACGGGGTCTAATGAAACTTAAAAGCTTTTGCATAGCAGAGGAAACCATAAACAAAACAAAAACCCCTCAGAATAGGAGAAAATATTTGCAAATGAAGCAACCGACATAATATATATTTGCAAATGAAGCAACCAACAGAATGTATAAACAGCTCATGCAGCTCAACATCGAAAAAACAAATAACCCAATCAAAAAATGGAGGGGAAGATCTAACAGACATTTCTCCGAAGAAGACATGCAGATGGCCAAAAAGCACGTGAAAAGATGTTCAGCATCACTAATTATTAGAGAAATGCAAATCAAAACTACAATGAGGTATCACTTCACACTGGTCAGAATGGCCATCATCAAAAAATCTACAAACAGTAAATGCTAGAGAGGGTGTGGAGAAAAGGGAACCCTCCTACATTGTTGGGGGGAATGTAAGTTGGTACAGCCACTATGGAAAACAATATGGAGGTTCCTTAAAAAAACAAAAATAGGGGCTTCCCTGGTGGCGCAGTGGTTGGGAGTCCGCCTGCCAATGCAGGGGACACGGGTTTGTGCCCCGGTCCGGGAGGATCCCACATGCCGCGGAGCGGCTAGGCCTGTGAGCCATGGCTGCTGAGCCTGCACGTCTGGAGCCTGTGCTCTGCTACGGGAGAGGCCACAACAGTGAGAGGCCCACGTACTGCAAAAAAAAAAAACCCAAAAACAGAAACAAAACCCAAAAAGAGAGCTACCATTTGACCCAGCAATCCCACTCTGAGGCATGTATCCAGAGAAAACCAGAATTCGAAAGGATGCATGCACCCCATGTTCATTGCAACACTATTTACAATAGCCAGGACACGGAAGCAACCTAAACGTCCGTCGACAGAGGAATGGATAAAGAAGATGTGGTATATGTATATACAATGGACTATTACTCAGCCATAAAAAGGGATGAAATAGTACCATTTGCAGAGATGTGGATGGACCTAGAGACTGTCATACAGAGACAAGTAAGTCAGAAAGAGAAAAACAAATATAGTATAATATCGCTTATGCGGAATCTAGAAGAATGATACAGATGAACTTATTGGAAAAGCAAAAATAAAGTCACAGATATAGAGAACAAACTTACGGTTACCAAGGGGAAAGGGTGGGTGGGACGAATTGTGAGATTGGAATTGACATATATACACCACTATGTATAAAATAGGTAACTAATGAGAACCTACTGTTTAGCACAGGGAACTCTACTCAGTGATCTGAGGTGACCTAAATGGGAAGGAAAGCTAAAAAAGAGTGGATGTATGTATAACTGATTCACTTTATTGTACAGCAGAAACTAACAAGACATTGTAAAGCAACTATACTCCAATAAAAAAAAAGATATTGTTACATTATTGTCAGACTTGTGCTGCCTCTGATGGGAAGTCAGATTCGTGAATTCTGTTGTTGCTTCTATAGTTTTTCTTGTTTTTATTCAAAGACCCCTCTTTTTTGTTAATCATCACTTTTTTTTTTTCTGATGAGTAGGTAACATATTTTTAAAAAAATGATATGGTATTTATTCTGGATAGTCATAGTAAGTGCTTCTTGAATTTGTGCTTTTTTTGTGTTTCAGCAGGAAAATGCTTTTAAATATTGCTCTTCCTCTATTCTCTTTTTCTTCTCCTTCTATGACCAGAGTTATATTCCTTAGACCTTTTCTCATGTAGTAAGTCTCATGCAATAAGTCTTGATTTATTGTATACTCGTTTTTCTATTTTCCGTCCTTTTATCTTTCAGTGCTTTGTTCTGGACATCTGACTTATTTTGTAGTTTACCAATTAACTTTTCAGTTGTATTTGATCTGTTGTTAAAACCTTCCATTTATTTAAAGATTGTAGTTATTATAGTTTTAGTATTGTATTTTTTAGTGTCTTTATTTCCATCTTTTTAAAGTAGTTTCCAGTTGATTGTTAGAATTTTCCATTTTGGCCTTAAATACTTTGAATATATTAAGCATAGTTATTGTAAAGTCTGTGTCTGATAACTATTTTCTAGGTCCTATTGTATGTATGGTTGTTTTTGATTGAGTACCAGGTATTGCATATGAAAAAAAACTAGGGTTAATTTGAGGCTTAGCATAATGATATCTTACTCTAGAGAGGATTTAATTTATTTCTTACTAGAAGCTAGCAGCCCTTAGAAATCCAAGATCACCTTAATCTGATCAGGGTGGATGGGTCAAATATGGCTCCTGTGAGGACTGGTTTATTTTTGATTCAACCTTACTCCTAGGATAAGGTTATGTCCCTTAAGTGTCCCAACCCCCAAATTAGGGATTTGCTAGTCCCTCCATCTTGGTGGGTCCTGAACCAATTTTTTTTCCTATCTGCAAGACAGTCTATCAAAAGGTCTGTTAAGTTTCACACCTGTCAGCCACCTATACTGGAGTTGGCTCAGACCCTAGAGTCTGGGTAAAAGTAGCCTCACATGCCAGACTGGATTTCTCTGGATTTCCTTTGATTTTTTGGACTAGGTCCTGCAGTTCTCCCCTGTCTTGGGACATCTCTAGTTCCAGATAATTTTTACATATTGCCCAGATTTTCTGATTGTTCTCTGCATGAAGGTTTGTCCAAGTTTCCCAGTCTGCCAATACAAGCAGGCACTGCTGTTATGTTGCTGTGTAGTCCTGGACAAATCATTTCCTGTCTCTGGACCTCAGGTTTCACATCTATTGATAAAAGGGTTAGACTGGAAGACTTTCCCAATACATCTCTCAGCATTATTTTTGATCTGCTGTCTGTATGCATCAGAACTGTGGGTTAGATGGTCAGTGTTTACAGGGAAGGCTCAGTCCTTCCTACATAGTGCTGGCATCCTGCCCCACCTGGTCAAGGTAACTAGAAAGGCTTTGGAATGATGGCGATGAGCATGTTTGCTACTTTTGGGAGATTGAAAACATGTACTATAATGCTAGAATACAGCTAGCTTGCAATAAGTACCCTACTTTCCATGTTGGTGTGAAATGTAGGCAGGGATGTTTCATTTTTCTCTCAACCCAGAAATAGGAAGGATTCCCCAGGGCTATTTATCACAGTCAGAGGAAGATAAATAAAGAACAGGGATGTTGTTAATTTACTCAGACTCCAAATTCCAAGTCCCTTTGATGGAGCAGGGGTACTGGGAGAGCCCTGATGCAAGATTTCTGGTGAATTGTCTGGAGGGTCTGCCACTCATCTTAGTCTCCATGAGCTTGTGCGCACATGCGCGTGCACACACACACACACACACACACACACACACACACACACCCAAACATGTGTGCCTAATGATGACCACATTACAACTGGACACATCTGGTGGAAAGAGTTTCCAATGGGAATTTCAAAGCACTACCACTTTGATTCTAAAAGGCCAATTTAGTTACATTTTGCCTCTGGTTCTTCATTTTGAAGAGTGCTTAGAACATTATTCGTTTTTCATATACTTCTGTAGCATTCCAGCTCTGAGAAAAAAGTTCTTGCAGTACTACGTTAGCTCCCTTTGGGTTAAGGGCACAGAATCTGGGGCCAAATGGCCTGGGTTCAAATTCTGCCTCCTCCATATACAAACAGTTAAACCTGGGACGTATTTCCTTGTGCCTTGGTTCCCTCATTTATAAAATGAAGGTAATGAATAGCACCAGCTTCATAGGGCTGGTGTGAGGATTCAATGAGTTTCTCCACGTGATGTGCGTAGAAGGGTGAGCTGTTGACTGGGGTAACTGGTGTGTTAACCCTTCTGTGCTTGCATCTCTGTGTGTGTAAGCCACAAAGGCCCACAAGCCTGAGGTAAGGTGAACTGGGTAGAGCACTGGCTTCAGCGTCATGAGACCCACTGCTGTGTTAGATTCCTTTTTGGATTAACTTCCAAAATGTCAGACCTCAGTTCAGTCCTCAAACCTTTCCTGTCAAATAGGACAGTTACATGCTAGTCTACCTCACAGGGTGGATCTCAGATGAAGTGATGGATGTAGACATCTTGTGCAAAAGCACTAAGTGCTGTATAAATGTGAGGGACTGTCACTAACGGTGATGGAAAAGCCATGATCCTCTGTAGGGATGGATGAAATGGAGAGGCTGCAGGAGAGGGGGCAGGAAGGGGCTGGTTCCAACATTTTGCTTGAGTTTCCAAGCTTGTTCTGTTTCTGCATGACTCTACTCTCAGCATTCCCAGCACGCGGACTATTCCTCTGGGCTATCCATGGAAGGGATTTTGATGGGCCCTTAGGGTCAGTCTTGTCTTCCATTTCTCTTATCTCAGGGTCTTGTCCTGGAGACCCTGAACTTGGTATCTGGCAGTGTGTCTGTTTGGCCTAGCAAGGAGAATCCAGGCCCTTGCTCTTGGGAGTGAGCAGGAGGATTAAAAGCCCCTCTGGAGGGACGATGTGGGACGGTAACTGTGGCATGGGAAGGACCAGGTGTTGGGGACCAGACAGGGTGTGATCAGAGCTCTGAGGTAGGCAGAAGGTAAAGGTCAGGGTAAGTGATGTATTGGTTTCCTCTGACTGCTGTAACACACTACCAAATAGACTATACTATTCTCTTACAGGTCTAGAGGCCAAAAGTCTGAAAGCAGTATTACCGTGCCCAAATCAAGATGTCAGCAGGCTCATGCTCCCATCGAGGGCTTTAGGGACGAATGTGCTCCTTGCCTCTTCCAGCTCCTGGTGGCTAGGGGTATTCCTCGGCTACTGGCCACGTTGCTCCAGGCTCTGCCTCCGTGGTCACTTGGCTTTCTTCTCTTCTTTCTTCTGCCACTTTCTTAGAAGGACACTTGTGATGGCGTCTAGGGCCCACACAGATAATCCAGGATAATGTCCTCATCTCACAATTCTTAATCATTATCTGCAAAGATACTTTTCCCCAAGAAGGTAACATTTATAGATTCCAGGGATTAAAATGAGGATATCTCTTGGGGGATATCATTGGGCGGGGAATAGGGAAAGCAGGAGACAGGCCCACATAGGGGATGCCCAGAATGAAGGCATTAGGAATCAGGGGACCTGTCCCAATGGGGCAGAGGAAATTAGGCAAAATGGGAAAGAAACATATCTAAGGGGTAACAAAGAAACCTTTTTGACTGCCTGAATTATAGTAGACACTGAATGAAATAATGATATTCATCAAATACCTACTAAGTGCCAGGCACTGTTCTAAGGGGCTGGAAAGAAAGCAGCGTGAAACTTGCATCATTAAGCAAATGAATGAATAACTGAGGACATTCTTTGCTTAGCAAGGAAGGTCTTTGTTCTTGTTAGACTAGGTATCAAGACCATCAAGAACAGCTGACTGATGTGCAGTTAGAGATCAGAGCAGGTGCTCTGGCTGGAGTGGGGTGTGTGCAGGGGAAGAAGGCCTGCCATCACCCAGCCAGAGGAGGGAAAGGGATTTATTTAACTGGGTGGTTCTTGGCCCAAGCTGCACATTGAACATCTGGGGAGCTTTTATCAAATGCCCATACCAACCCCCAGAGATGCTGATTCAGTTGGTCAGGGTAGACTGGGCATCTAAGCAGTGTAAGCTCCCCAAGTGATTCTAATGTGCAGCCAGGGACGAGAACCAGGGTTAACATCTCTTTGTGCTGATTGCCTTATGATTTGGAATCAGACCTGGCTGCAAAACAAGGCTGAGTCCCTTTAAGCTGTGTGATCTTGGGCATATTATGTAACTTCTCCGGGTCTCCATTTACTCATCTATAAAATGGGGATAACAGTACTTATCTTATACATCTCTCTAAGGATTAAAGGAGAAAATATTTGCAAAGTGCTGACAGTGATGCCTGGTACATGGTGAATACTCAGATATTATCCTTACAACCTTTCACTAAGTTAGGGATTAGTGTGCCCATTTCATAGATTTGGGAGTTGAGGCTTAGACACATCCAGTTAACTTGTTCAGAGCCACATTGACAGTAAATGGTGGATATAAGATTTAGCCCAGACCTTCTTTTATGACCTAATTCTACCCATTATTTTTGACAGTGGTGCATTAAAACCCAGCCACCCCACTCTCTTCCCTTTGACCTCTGTAGCTGTGAATGAGCTGGCGACTGATGCTGCTTCTCTCTTAAGACCCTGGTTTCCCCTGAACACCTAGGAATTTAGGGTGGGAGAGAAGCCCACCCCACCTTCCCTCTTGGCTCCGTCTCTTACTCTGAGATAAGGTAGACATAAGATCACTGTAGGCTAAATAATGGCCCTCCAAAGATAGCAGGTCCTAATTCCTGGAACCTGTGAACATTATCTTATATGGCAAAGTCTTTGCAGAGGTGATTAAGGATTTTGAAATTAGAAAGTTATTCTGGATTATGCAGGTGGGGGGCCCTGGGCCCTAAATACTATCACAAGTGTCCTTCTAAGGAAGGCAGAGAGAGATCTGACATATACAGAGGAGAACGAGAGGTGACTGTGGAGCCAGAGATCGGAGTGATGTGGCCACAAGCCGAGGAATGGCCTCAGCCACCAGAAACTGGAAGAATGGATTCTCTCCTGGTTTCTCCAAAGGGAGCCTTGGCCCTGTGTTACTAATTTTGGACTTCTAGCCTCTAGAACTGTGAAAGAATAAATTGCTGCTGTTGTAAGCTACCCAATACATGGTAATTTGTTATAACAGCCACAGGAAACTAATACCGGAGGTTCTCTGTGGTGGTACCTTCAAGTCACAGCAAACCCAGTGGGGGTCTGCTCGCTTCTTCTTTGGGTGCCTGATTGCTGCCTCCTACTGCTGGGCCAGCAGGGCCTTAGGGAAGCTCGTGCACCTGTAGCGCTGGACGGCAGGCAAAGTTGCTTCACCCTCACACCCCTGCCCTTTCCCACCACCTGAGCTTCTGGTCAGGAGTGGATGTGAGTCCTCTCATCGACTCTGCTGCAGGAGGGAGATGGCCTGTCCAAGAGGTGGGGTGGGGATGCAGAGCCAAAGAGGCTGACAGGCTCCCATTCCCGGCCCCTTTTTGACATTGAGCGTCCCCAGTCCAGTTTACCCCCATCTTCCCAGCCCTGTTGCTCAAGGGCAAGTGCTTTCTGGAACCGTTTTACTCAGTGCACTGGGAACAAAGGAGAAACCAAATGCCTTGCTTAGGAGCTACCCATATGGAGGAGGCAAGGCTAGGCCCAGTGACAGGATAATTGCTTAAATGTCTGCTTTAAGTATAAAGGCAGACTCTACCTCCAGCTGGAGTTCAGGTTCCCACAGGTCATGAAAACAAAGAGGGGAATGGGAGAAGTAAAGAGGAATAGAAATGGAAACGATTAGGAAAGATTGCCACTACTTACAGTGGGGGAG
The DNA here is from genome assembly GCF_937001465.1 of Orcinus orca. Lineage (NCBI taxonomy): Eukaryota > Metazoa > Chordata > Mammalia > Artiodactyla > Delphinidae > Orcinus > Orcinus orca. The sequence continues at coordinate 41,237,778 of NC_064571.1, forward strand.
GTGGGAGTTGGGAATTAACCCTTTTGGGATTGTGCAAGTAGGGTGTGGGCTCCCAGCTCTTGGCTTTCCTTCTCAGGCTGGGAAAACTGGAGGCCTGAGCCCACGGGCGAAATGCTCTGCTCCAGGGCAGCTCTCCCAGGACCTAGAGAAGAGGCTGGTGGGGCTTGTCCAGGCGCTGGGCTGTGGGCAGTGTGAGTTGGTAACGGCTTTGAGTGGTCGCGCTGAGTTTGTGGGCAGCACATTCAGGTTCCATTGTACTTTTATCAGAATCCCTCCTTTTCCCTCTGCCACTTGAGCCCGTCTTATTTCCTGGCGGGTGAAGCCTCCTTATGCTTCATGCTTCTGCTGACCCGGCACTCTGGCACTCCTTTGGTGGGGGTGGGCTCTCTCTGCACTCACTCCCACAGCATCCTCTGTTTCTTCTTTGCAATCCTCAGTATGTTGGTAATTGTTAAGTTAATTGTAGTGATCTTATCTCCTCAATTCTAAGAAGCACAGTTTTTCACATTTCTGAATTAGGGCCTGCCTTACAATCATTCGGCATATTTAAGGGGTGTATTAGACATGGTTCCCCAGAGAAATAGAACCAATAGGATATATATATCCTATTATATATCATATCCTATCTATATAGTTATATCCCATCTCTATCTCTATCTCTAGGTGTATAGAGAGAGATTTTAAGGAATTGGCTCACGTGACTGTGGAAGCTGGCAAGCCTAAACTTTGCGGGGCAGAAGAGCAGCCTGGAAACTCGGGCAGGCTTTTCGTATCGCAGTCTCGAAGCACCATTCCTTTTTCTCTGGGAAGCCTTAGTCTTCACCCTTAAGGACTTCAACCGATTGGGTCTGCCTGCATTGTAGAGGGTAATCTGCTTTACTTAGAGCCAACTGATGGTAACTATTGATCACACCTAACAATTACCTTCACAGCAGCATCTAGACTAGTGTTTGACCAAACAGCTGGGCACCATGGCCTAGCCAAGCTGACACACGTAATTAACCACTGCAGTGGGGTAGTCATTGGTTTGTTTGTTTTTATTCATTCATTCCCTCCTCCAAAAAATGTACTATAAAAGTACGTACAATCTCCGTGAATGTCTTAAGCACTGGGCTATCATGGCGTTTGTTTTGAGTCTGCCCTTCAGTAGGCTGTGGGCTTGAAGAAGGCAGGGGTCATACCTGTTTGTTCACCACAGCATCCTCAGTATTGGTAACCCCTTTGACCGGCCGCTTGGCTAAGCAGTAAATGATTTGGATTCGGGTGCTCCTCTGACTTTCAATTTCCTCCCTTTGGGAGTGTCGCAGGACCTTTCTCCACTTCCTTTTCCCTTTTGTGCAGATTGCATACTCCTTTTCTTGTCTCCGTCTCCCTGTCCCCCATCCCTTTTATTTGGCTAATGCTCTGTGCCTAATCACGTTAGCCAGCATTGGCATTATAGAGATGTTTGCAATCCAGCCCAGGTCTGATCATGAGCTTGAGCAGCCCGAGGCTACTTTAAGAATGTGTTGATTGGTAGGGGTTGGGGAGGCCCCAGAGGGGGCCAGCATTTTTGGCTGATGGAGCTGCCCACATGTGTGTCTGGGCACCGCAAGAGAGCCCTGGCTGCTTGGGTTTTGGTTCTCTCCTTGATCAGGCTCCTGGTGGGGTATTTATCCTGGCTGGGTGTCTAAGCCCTTCCTGATTGTATTAAGCCTCATGAAAGTGAGGCCCCAAACCATCCAGCTAGTGTGGCTAGTGCTGTGACCACAGCAAAGTGCGCCCTGTATTCCTTGTCATTCTCTGTTTAAGCTCATTTCAACTTTCTCCCAACACTGGGAGTATAAAGAAACTGCCACGTGTTTCTTTGGTTTGCAAGCATTACCTCATTTCCCTTGTCTTGGGTATTAATTCAGAAATATTTATTAAGCGATTTCAGGATTTGGGGCAATTTTGAAAGCATTCAGTTCAAATTCCAAGAAGGATGCCATGGGTTTAAAGGAAATTAGCTACCTCTCTCCTTCTCTCCATTTTCTCAAAAGCACCCTGTATTTTCCTTTAGAGCATTTTGCTTCCTTGTCATTGTGCCTTAATTATTTACAATCATTCCCTCAATGTCTGTCTTTTCTATCAGATTGTAAAAATCTCCATCTGGGCAGGGTTCATGAGTGGTGTCTTCACCACTGTATTCCCAGGGGGAGGCACAGTAAGTTCTTGACCAGCTATTGACTACATTTTGATTGACAGGGATATGGCATCCTACCTGGAAGGTGCAATTATATTTTTGAAAGTTTGTACATAACACGGAGGAATATTCATGTAGTTGCACATAGTTATGTGTGTGAAAACTGGATCCTTGGAATCAACATAAGAGCCTGTGCTATATCGTTCAAAGAGCCTTAAAGTGTTTCTTTCTTCTGTTTCTTGAAAAGATCTGAGACAAGACTACCTAAGTCACGAACCCTAGAGAGTCTGGTGTGAAATTGTTGCAGGAAGGGGGACCTCTTCCAGGGACCGAGAGTGGGCTCTTGTCTAACACTCGAAATGAATTATCTGAGGAGACACACGTACTGACAAAGCAAGAGACTTTATTGGGAAGGGGCACCCAGGTGGAGAGCAGCAGGGTAAGGGAACTCAGGAGGACTGTTCTGCCACGTGGCTTGCAGTCTCGGGTATTATGGTCATGGGATTAATTAGTTTCCGGGTTGTCTCTGGCCAATCATTCTGACTCATGGTTCTTCCTGGTGGTGCGTGCATCACTCAGCCAAGATGGATTCCAGTGAGGAGGATTCTGGGAGGTTGGCAAGACATATGGACTGGCGTCTCCTCTCTCCTTTTGGCCTTTCCCGAATTCTTCCGGTTGTTGGTGGCATGTCAGTTCTGAGTTCCTTACCAGGACCTCTTGTAGCAAGATCAGTCATGCAGATGGTTACTGTGGTGCCTGGCCAGGGTGGGCGGTTTCAGTCAGTGGTTCCCCTAACAAAATGAAATTACTTTGGGTTGTACAATTGTGAAGACACGTATCCCCATGTGTGTATATTTAGTATACTGTACTTTGCTAAAATTAGGGGCTCGGTGAATCAGACTTCCTGGATTCATATCCCGGTTCTATCCGTTTCTAGATGTCCCATATGAATGTTGTATGGCCTTCAGCACAATGTTTGCCATCCCTATGCCTTAGTCTATTCATCTATAAGAGGCGATAATAATAGTCCTCACCTCACAGGCTTGTTTTGGGATTGAGATAATTTATAGAGCACTTAAGTCAATGCCTAGCTCAAAGTAAGCTGAATAAATGTCATTATTATTATTTCTATAAATATGTAGTAGTAAAATAGTCTTTGCACGCGTGGTGAGTTAAAAATAAGAGGGTTTTTTAGGAGGAGGGAAAACTCCGATTACTGAAAACCAGATGGGCTGTGTGGAAATGGGAGTGGGCTCTGATGTAAGTGGAAGTAATGCTGATAGCCCAGGACACAGCACTTTAGGGAGGAGGAGAAGAAACGGTGAGTATAGAGAAGACATATAGTTATTTAGTCATTGGCACGTATTAGCAAAGCATTGGGATGACAGAATTAAAAACTGGGAGATAATTCAGCCATTGACTAGGAGTGTCGATGGAGTTTCGACTCATTTGGCATCTGGGTGCTTCCAGCCATGCTCACCTGGCATCGGCAGGAATGGTCATTTCAGTCCAAAAGTTCAGTCCAGCCAACATTCAGGGATTGCTGGTGACTTGCCTTTGTGAAGCCCAAACTCCAGTCGTCATCTAGCCTGGCTGGTTGTTGGGATCCGGCAATTCTACAGTAACATCTGCCAGTCCCCCCCGGACAGTTACTGGGGTCAGAAATTGCATTGTCCCACAATTACTGGAAGCACCCAAACATTTCTGATTTCAGAATATTCCCGTAGTGAGACAGTATTGGTCGGGAATGACATTGCCTGGCCTCTCAGAACAAACACGAGTGACTTGCCACAAAGCCACCCTGATGCAGCTTTGTCACCACGTCCCCCGCATTCACTCTACAGAGTGGGCTTGAAGTACACTGCCGGAAGGAAGCACCAGGCTGGCACGTTCCCTTCTCAGTCTTCCTCTCAACTTGGCCCACAGTGGGGTTTCTGGCCAATCCAGGATGGGTCTTCTTTTTCTTTTTAATTCCTTTAAAATGGAAGACTCAGTTTTAATTGAGGTATAGTATTATTTATTAAAAATGATATATTACAGGTACTACTGTGTTTTTTCATCCCAAAGAACTTTTCACACCAGTTGGGTTCTTTGATCTTTTCAACAGCCCTGTGAGGTAAGTTGGGTGGTTAAGCATACTATTAATTTCATTTTGATTGTGCAGACTCAAGGAGGGGAAGTGATGACTTATCCAAAGACATACTTCGGTTAAACTGGTGTTAATAATAGCTAATATGTAGCAATTACCTTGTACCAAATACTATCATAAGTATTTATTTAATCCACACAGTGAGCCAATGAAGAAGTCACTGTTGTTATCCCTGTTACGTGGATGAGGAAACTGAGACATGGAAAGATGAAATCAACTGCCCAAGATTTCAGCTGGTAAGTGATGGAGCTGCGATTACAACCCATGTATCTTGGCTTCAGAGTCTAGGTACTTATCCACTGTCATATGTTGGATGATACAGTACATGGTCTCAGAGATTTTCAGGCAATTCTTGTTCTAGTTACTGTCTCCCTTTACCAGTTTCCTGTCTTCTTTAAGGATCTCCTGATGTTAGATGGACAAAACATGTTCTAAAATGAACAGAAAAGAAGTGTGTTCACTTCTTTATTATACAAGCAAGAGCAGTAGCTGGAGAAGAAAGTGGGAAGCACCTTCAAAATCATAATGAGATGAAAGATTGAAGCTTACAAGAAGGGAAAATGCTGCTGAAACTATTGTCTCACTCTTTTGGTTGTTGCCAAGGACTTTTGTTGGCCTCCTGCTCTGTGCAGTTTTATTTTGTTGAAGTAGGAGGAGGCATATCAATGCTGAAGTCAGACTCACTGTGGAGTTGGGGAGGGTCCGTGTCAGTTGCATTTTCTTTCTTTGTGGACTTCAGAGAAGTGTTGGCAGCAACCAGATTTTAGATCTTGCAGGTAAGGGTTTTAGAGCCCCCGAGAGAGCCTGCTTTTCTGGTGAGCTCCTAGGTTTGTGGGATGTAGAATTCATGTGAAAACTATTCAACTATTTTGAAAGAAAGAGACTTTAAAATTAACTTTGACTTGACTATAGGGGGTTTTGGTGCTAATAGGTTAGGACATGCTATTCAGAAATTAGGTCCTTATAGCCAGGGGTCAGATGGAACTTCCCAGGGCCATTTTGAGACAGTGAGAATGCACAGAGAAGGAGAAAGCTGACTTTTGGTTCTTTGGACCACCAGGTTTTTTTTGTGATTGAAGTAATTCGTTTGTTACTATCAGTGTATGATTTGGAGAAAATACCATTTTCTACGTGGCAAATTTTCTCCCATGGAAGATATTCCTTTTGGTTGGCTGGGAGTGGGGTGGGGGAGTGAGTAGGAATTTTCAGGGCTCCAAAATGCTCAACAGTTTGTTTCTTGCCTGACTTCACATGCAGCAGGATAACTAATTCAGATAACTCCATGGGGGCCTCACCTGGGTTTCCTGTATGGTGTCTAATTTTCTTCCTGCTTGAGTTATTATGTAATCACATTATGTTGTCAAAACTTGGACAGTGGGAGAGAGTAAGGTAATAGAGAGAGACCCAAATTCCCTGGGCACTTCTGCTTAACATGACTTTTCTGACCTTTGGCATAAGTATTAACCCGAGAATGCCAACTTTGTCATGTCTACAAGCATGTGTGAATGGGTGGACAGGGTGAGATGGGGGGTGACATTAGACATATATTATAGTAGGCACAATGCCAAAGGAGACAACTGAAAAATGAAACTGTTTGCCAGACTAGTTTATTTGACATCTTTAGACAAATAAATTGTGTTGCTTAAGAGAATTTTGGCTGTGAAAAATAGGAATTGATAATCATATGGATTTGTCTGTAGTAAATGTTATGTGCCTATAAATTTAAAGAAGGTGTTTATATTCATGTGTTGACACTCTCTGGGGGTAATTATAAACACTGCCCTCCACACAGACTGATATATTTAAATATTTGTATTGATTTATAAAATTACAAAAGTAATGTAGCAATAACATTAAGTGAATTTAGAAGAAGAAGAAGAAAAGAAAAATCTCTGGCAATCTTACTATTTGTGTGTTGTAACTTTTTTCATGTTTGACTTTTACTTTTTTGCTGTTGGCTTACATATTTTCTATAGAGTTGGAATCCTAGCTACACAGACTTAATTTACCCAATAAAATTTGCAAACTGGACGCAGCTTCAGTAGTAGATCCATGGACAGGTGAGCAAGAAGGGGCACCTGAAAGCATGTGGCCTGATCTTGTTCTGCATGTGAAATGGCAGAAGCCCAGAGAGGTGAAGGGATTTGCCTGAAGGACAAAGATTGGGAGGAGCTCAGGTGGGGCTTTTCTCATCATAGTGCTGCTTCTGCCCACTCTACAATCTCTCTCTACCTTAGTCTTGAGACTTGCCCTCCAACACCACATATCTCTTCAGCTTGTGTGTGTGTGTGTGTGTGTGTCTGTGTGTGTGTGTATATACATGTAAATATATATTTATAGACATGAATTGCTCTCTAATATATGCAAAAGCTTAGTTATGGCAAACTACAGTTCTATAAACGATTATAAAAGTTGGAAAGATTTGAAGAGGTAGTCATGAAACTATGGAATTTTACATTTTCTCACATAACAAGTCTCCTAAAAAGTTTTTTTTAAGGTCTTATGCTATGTAATGTTAGGTCACTTATGATGAAATGCCACTGCCTAGAAATGTGAAAACCTTAATGGCCCTGGGAAGTAAGCCCATAGGAGATGGAAAAGAGAATAAAGTTGTAGGGTGAGCTGATTACAATGGACAGTTGTTTTCTCACAAACAAAAGTGAAGTTTATATAAACATTTTTAAATGGAGAAACCACAAGTTTATTTATTTGGCTCTAAGTAGTAGTAAAGATTGATTTCCCATTGAGTTGGAGGGTCTATCTTTTTTTTTAATCCTGATTTTTAATAGTAGCCTTTAGCAGAAGTCTATAGGAATGGTAGTCATCATCTTGGAATGTTTCTGATACATCTGGATTAAAGCTTTCCCTCTTTTAGGTGTAGTTAGCCATACCTTTACAAATGAATAACTACAGGGAATTAAAAGAGAATGAAAACATCTAACTAGATTTGCTTGAGAGGTAGATTTGTAGATAATTTTGAGGAGGGGGATTTTTTTCTCTAGACTATAAATTAATTTTGGTAGTTAAAAATGTATGTCAAAGGCAAATCTTTTCCCAGTTTCCAATCAGCTCCTTGAAAGAACGCTGCTTATTTTTTGTTAGAAGATGCCCTTTTGGATTCCCTAGTTTAGGAAGAGTAATCTGTCTCTAGCACATCAGCACACTCTGTCACAAAAATAAGTGCCTAATAAGTACTTCCTAAATAAATGGATTTTCTTCATTCAATTTCTTTACTTTGTGGCCTGTTTCCCCGTTGGTACTCTCCAGAAATGTGTCTTCTATGTAGTGTCAGTCAGGTAGACTAGGTTACGTTGCAGTAACGAACGTCTCTGTGACTTTACACTCGTGCTACATATCCATCTTGGGTCAACAGGGAGGCCCTGCTCATCTGGTCACTCAGGGATTTAAGGGGATGGAGGCTCCATTTCAACATGTCCTCCCACTTCATTGCTATAAGGAGGAAAGGATGCCGAGAATTGTGTCCACTCAGAAGAGATGCTTATCACCTTCTGTGTCGGCTAAGGCAAGGCACGTGGCCACACCTAGATCAAATCCTACCATGTTGTCTGGAAGCAAGCTCAGAATAAGTGGGAAGTGCCCTGATGACTACCACGTGATTATATGGTAATGATGGAGATTCGTGTGGACTTTTTCCTGAAGAGTTTATAAAGTGATTCCAGTGTTTATACCTAACCCACAATTAAGGGAGATAGGTAGGTTGCTGGTGTCGCTGCTCCTGGAAGAAGTAGAAGGACATAGGGAGGGAGAATTAGTGACTTACTTAAAGCCATGGAATGTATTAGCAGACATCCTGACACCTAGACCCCCAGATTCTTTTTTTTTTTTAACATCTTTATTGGACTATAATTGCTTTACAATGGTGTGTTAGTTTCTGCTGTATAACAAAGTGAATCAGCTATACTTATACATATATCCCCATATCCCTTCCCTCTTGCGTCTCCCTCCCACCCTCCCTATCCCACCCTTCTAGGTGGTCACAAAGCGCCGAGCTGATCTCCCTGTGCTATGTGGCTGCTTCCCACTAGCTATCTGTTTGACATTTGGTAGTGTATATATGGCATTGCTACTCTCTCACTTCGTCCCAGCTTACCCTTCCCCCTCCCCGTGTCCTCTAGTCCATTCTCTACGTCTGTGTCTTTATTCCTTTCCTATCCCTAGGTTCTTTAGAACCTTTTTTTTTAGATTCCACATATATGTGTTAGCATACACCCCCCAGATTCTTGATGCGCTCTCTTCAGAACCACCTTCATGAATGGCTCTCCTTAGTCTTTTCAGGAATAACTCTCATTTTTTGAAGCATCTTGATGCCAAGTCTCTGTGAGGTGATGGGTGAGTTTGCAGTTTAAATAGACTTTTGAATGATTGGTCTTTTCTTCTGGAGCAACTCTGGGAGGCTAGATTGTGTAGACTAGAAAAAAGAAAGTAAAATGTGGATTAAAGTCAGGCAGGTCTAGGTTTAAATTTCAGTTCCATCTCTCCACTGTGTGACCTCGGGGAAGTAACTTGTCTGAGATACAGTTTCTTCCTCTGAAAAACGAGGATAGTATTTCCTACCTTGCAGATTGTGGTGATGAAAGAGGAAAGGTTGTGGAAGGCATAGCACAATGCTGGGCACCCAGGAGAGATTCTGTAAGTGCGACCACATCACCCAATTCTTCAGTGCTTTGCTTGCCCACATTTTGAGCACCGGAGCAGGCCCAGGAAAATTGGGGCACTGTTCCCAAGCGAGACTGATATTGTTTCAAGATAAACAACTTGGTTTCTGTCTGCTGTAAGCTCCTCAACTTATTTTGCTAAAATATCATAAAGTTCTAAGTTCCGTTATACATTTCAGGGCCTTTTTCTTTAGTTCTGTTTCCTCCCCAGTTCTTGGAAGTGCTTTTAGGGCAACCCAGTAGTCATGGTATGGCAAAGAGGCACCAAGAAATTACTGAAGTCAAACAGTAGCTTCTAGAAACTACCTCATCCTAGTTCCAAGAAACTTTTAGATACCCAGTGCCAAGGAGCCTTTCTGTGATTCGTGCGGAAACTTACAGTGGGGATAGCAGAGAGGAGTCACAGCCCTGAGCTGGCTGCCTTGTTGAAAAGCCTAACTCTGCTCTAGGCAGAAGATGGTCTGCTCTAGCTTCCCCCGTTAACGGGACACCAGCCTTCACCAACTTCATGTGTTCTGGGTGGGCTCACATGTTTCAACGGTGTTGTTGGGTGCCTTGTAGGTCTGATTTCACCCTGAGTTTCCCTTTGCTCTAGGTGAATTGCATTGCATTTCAAGGTGAATTGCATTGAGGCTGTTTGGACCAAAGTCAGGAGGGTTTGGGAAAAAGAAAACAAAACACCATTTTTGTGTGTCTGTTTTTTTAATTAAAATTTTTTTAATTTAATTTATTTTTTAACATATTTATTGGAGTATAACTGCTTCACACTAATGGTGTGTTAGTTTCTGCTTTATAACAAAGTGAATCAGCTATACATATACTACCCAAAGCAATCTACAGATTCAATGCAATCCATATCAAATTACCAGTGGCATTTTTCACAGAACTAGAACAAAAAAATCTCACAATTTGTATGGAAACACAAAAGATCCCGAATAACCAAAGCAATCTTGAGAAAGAAAAATGGAGCTGGAGGAATCAGGCTCCCGGACTTCAGACTATACTACAAAGCTACAGTAATCAAGATACTATGGTACTGGCACAAAAACAGAAATATAGATCAATGGCACAGGATAGAAAGCCCAGAGATAAACCCACACACCTATGGTCACCTAATCTATGACAAAGGAGGCAAGAATATGCAATGGAGACAAGACAGTCTCTTCAATAAATGGTTCTGGGAAAACCGGACAACTACATGTAAAAGAATGAAATTAGAACACTCCTTAACACCATACACAAAAATAAACTCAAAATGGATTAAAAACCTAAATGTAAGACTGGGCAGTATAAAACTCTTAGAGGAAAACATAGGAAGAACACTCTTTGACATAAATCACAGCAAGATCTTTTTTGACCCACCTCCTAGAGTAATGGAAATAAAAACAAAAATAAACAAATGGTACCTAATGAAACTTAAAAGCTTTTGCACAGCAAAGGACACCATAAGCAAGACAAAAAGACAACCCTCAGAATGGGAAAAAATATTTGCAAATGAAGCAACTGACAAAGGATTAATCTCCAAAATTTACAAGCAGCTCATGCAGCTCAATATCAAAAAAAACCCCAACCCAATGAAAAAATGGGCAGAAGACCTACATAGACATTTCTCCAAAGAAGATACACAGATTGACAGCAAACACATGAAAGGATGCTCAACATAACTAATCATTAGAGAAATGCAAATCAAAACCACAATGAGGTATCACCTCATACCAGTCAGGATGGTCATCATCAAAAAATCTACAAACAATAAATGCTGGAGAGGGTGTGGAGAAAAGGGAACCCTCTTGCACTGTTGGTGGGAATGTAAATTGATACAGCCACTATGGAGAACAGTATGGAGTTTCCTTAAAAAACTAAAAATAGGACTACCATATGACCCAGCATTCCCACTGCTGGGCACATACCTTGAGAAAACGATAATTCAAAAGGAGTCATGTACCACAATGTTCATTGCAGCTCTATTTACAATATCCAGGACATGGAAGCAACCTAAGTGTCCATCAACAGATGAATGGATAAAGATGTGGCACCTATATATAATGGAATATTACTCAGACATAAAAAGAAATGAAACTGAGTTATTTGTAGTGGATGGACTGTCTGTCCATATAGTCTGTCATACAGAGTAAAGTAAGTCAGAAAGAGAAAAACAAATACCGCATGCTAACACATATATATGGAATCTAAAAACAGTGGTTCTGAAGAACCCAGGGGCAGGACGGGGAGGGGGAAGGGTAAGCTGGAACAAAACATTTTGATTCAACAGTTGCTTAGTAAGTAGCTGCCGACCAGGAACTCACCACTTGTTTTGACTATTATGAGCCAAAAAAAGAAAATTCAAACTGGTTTATGAGCATAGATACCATCTCAGTGTTTTAAGGCCCACAAATAAAATCTAATCTTTAAAAGTGTGTGCCTGTTTGTAAAGAGACAAAATTTAAAATGTGCGTAATTTAGCAACTCAAATTCCAAATTATTTAAAACCCCATTCCTTAGACTTGATTTTAAATATACCCCCTCCCCTCGTTTCTCCCCCTCACCCCCAGCTCTAGCAGGCTTCTTCCTTCCCTCCCTCTCTCTGAGGTGCGGAAATGGGTTTATGTTTAGCAAGTCCATTCAAAACCTGGAAGGTCGATGCTTTTCTTTGAGCTGCTTGAATAAATGATAACAAAACGTGATCTTTGCTCAATACCCCTTCCCCTACCTCTTTCAACCCCCGCCCTTTTTTTTTTTTTGTAATATACTGGGGAGAAAAATACTTTCCAAACACAGAACTTTATGGCCAGAGACAATCTGGCTGCTGGAATAAACAGTCTGCTCCCTCGTTTACCATTCCATCATGGGCTTAAATCCTGAGGAGCTCGCGGCTGCCCGCAATAGTTCTTGCTTGGCAGCAGGGAAGTCTGCCAACGTCCCATCAGGCTTGTTTCTTAAGCAAAGTTGCATAAGTTAACAGGTTTTATTGTTGGGGGTAATCTGGGGTTGTGATTACAGGAGGGAGGGACGAGGCCCCCAGAGTGTTTGCCAGCAACAGCCCTTGGCTTTGCTCATTCCCACTCCTCATTAATTTGTGTGAGCTCAGCTTGGATAACAAACGTGGGGCAGGGGATCCTATTCAGCCAGGCCTGGCCCCAGTAAGGCCTGTGAGCTAACTGCTCTAATTGAGTGGGAGGGGCTGCCTTCCTCTCACTCCTGTCCCTTTCCGGCCCTGTTTGGAGAGGAATGAATGGAGGCCCACTTCAGCTCCTGCTGGCAGCCCTGAGGCCGGCTGGGCCCTGGGATCCACTGCTGGGATCCATATCACCGCCAGCCCTCTTACAACCGCGGCTCTGGTCCTTCATTGTGTGAGGAGGTATTCCAACAGTCCTCATTCTGGGCTTTGCTTTCTTGTTTTCTCTTGCTTTCCTTTTGGGTTGAGAAACACTCTGCTATAATTTATATCTGGGAAACAGCATTAGAAGTGTGTTAGCATTCCGCTCTGGATGGACAGATCATTTACAACTAGCGCAATATATTATCGATGTGCTGCTCTTTAGGACCTGCTATGTAATAGACATGTAATGAAGCATAGGAAACATGGATTTCATTTCCCAGCCCCAAAAGGAGAAAATGATTTCGGGGCAGAAAACTCACCCCAGGTGGGGGGCAAGGGGTGGGGGTTTGGGGGACAGGGGAAGGGTCTGTCTCTTTAAGACAGACTAGGAGGAAAACCAAAAGTCGTCAGCTCCGAAAGTAACAAATGAGGGCCCAGAGCTGTGGAGCTAATGTGCAAACTTGTTTCTGTCCTCTATGGCGCCATCATTTATTCAGGAGGTAGAAGCAGAAGACGGGGACTTGCATTTGCTTGATACTCAATTATACATTAGTGTACATCACTTGGCAATCTGTTCATATCAATTTAATTGGATTTTAATATTGCCTCTGATCTTGTTGTCCAATTAACAGTACTGGCTGGCAATAAAGCAGAACCACACACTATGTAACACCTTTGATCCCTGCCATATGGAGCTCTTCCATTGATTACCACATTTTCAAAAAATTTCACTCTCTCAATATGGGCTGTGATAAATGGGAGAAAAAGCACATCCCTGATGTGATAAAAATTTCACTTCAACTCGCAACTTCATTTATTTTGTTGACATTCGGCTCTGATTAAGAACAATAAAAAAATCATGCCCTGAATATCATATGCAAATACAACCCTGGGCATGAATCTAATCATGCCATGGGAGCATTACCATGACTAGCCTGGCATCGGCTCAATTTTTTTTAAAGTGACAGCATACACTTCTGGGCTCACTGTGCAAAGTAGTCACCACCGCTATGTCATTTAATAAACGTCTGATGTTTTGGTTCCCACCAAGGCATGGAGAAAGTATCTGAATTTCTGCCTGTTATTACGAGGCCTCTGTGTTCAGGTGATGCCTGGCATTGACATCCCCTGTGCCCATTCCTTTGCTCCCTGCTCCGGGCGATCCAGGCAGCTGGGATCTGGGATAGGGGTGAGGTTCTTGGGTGACCCCCTCAGGCTTCCACCTCTTCTTGGGGGCACCTCTCAGGATGGGTAGGGGCATGCAGCTTTGGTTTGGAAGGGGCTGCAATGCCAAGGACAGGACCTGCCTGCTCTTAGGAAGCTTGTGAATGCCTGTGTGCGCCAGCTTCCTGTTTGCCTCTTGGAGGCATGCAAGCAATTACGGCTTAATGCCCTGGAGACACTCCCAAATGACAGGATTAACCCCCAAGGGAAACAGGCTTCTGTTGTGAAGGATTACATCCACGTTCTAAAAGGCCCTTCCACAGCGCTGAGGAACCGCTGATCCTTTTCATGCCTCCACAAGAAGGTTGCCAGTGGCCGGAGCTGGGAAAGGCCGGAGAGGCCCCTGTCTGATTGTGGGCTCTGCCCTCACACCATTTTCTCCTTGTCCTGCTCTGGGAGAGACTCCTGGATCATCTCTGTGCCTGTGCTGCCGGGTGTGACCCAGCTGGTACTGGGGCGTTTGACTCCCAGCTTTATAGCAGGGCCTGCCACCCCAGCACTCAACGGGGATGTGGGATAGAAAGGGGGTGGATAAAGGTGGCCATGCCCAGTGGCAGTGGCAGCCGGGACTCACCCGGAACCCCGGCAACTTTGGAATGCGGGAGGGTGCCAAGGCTGTCGGTTACATATGTCATAAATTATTTCTTGACCATTAGCAGTGTTTCTGCCTCATAACTGTTCTTCAGGCATATTAAATCAGCAAGAAGGAAGAGCATGCTAGGACATCTGGGGCTGCCAGATAATTCAGTTAATTTCTATTCCCTTGAACCTGGAGGTGTTAATTTGGAAGCACAACAGAAGAGTCTGAAGAATGCTAATACGTCATTTGAATGATTAATGCAATCAGGGGGATTGGGGGGACCTCTGTTTACTCTTTAATTTTGACATGGCACAGCAAGGAGGAGAGTGGCTGATTTTCCAAAGTTAAGGGCGGGTTGGTTTCATTTCAGTCACATGGCCTCCGCTGGGGTTTGGGGAGCTGGGGTGACTCAGAAGGGCTGTATAGGACGATGGGGGCCAGTTTTGTTCGTATAATGGATACCGCCAGGAAAACAGATGAAATTGTTTGTGATCTGATGAGCCCTGTCCTCTTGGGTGAAGAAGCTCCCAGAAGCTGCTGGGAACAGCAAACAGAAGAAGAAAAAAGAAAGAAAGGAAAAGAGAGAGCCTGGAAAAACATAGCTGAAAATAGGTGATAGCCTTATAATAATGTACATGTATTTTTATCTGACATTTCCAAATTGAGTGGCTTTCTTTAAAAGAAGGAAAATATTTCCAAATTTATTTAAATGGAACCTTATTAGGGAAAGCTTAGGACTGAGCAACTATTTAAAAATATATTTTGAGGAGAGGCGCAAAGGAAGACCTTTAATTCTTAGCAGACTGTAGGCATTTTAAAGAAGCCTTGTGTCTATTTATTGTGCTGCCTCTGATTAGAGGCAGCTTATGACTGTGATAACAGGAAATTTCAAAGGGCACTTTCCCCCCACCAGCCAGACACTGTAGTATCTCCTTTTTAAAACAAAGAAGGTATTGTGAGAGTGAAAGGGATTTGGCCCCAAGCACTAAACAAATTTTAGAGAGCAGAAAAAACCCTGTAATTATGTTAATAGTAAATTAATGTTTTGCAATTTACCCATATCACCTCAGAATAGGTGTTGTTCAAAGTACCTATTGGAACTATTCGGCAGACACACTGGAGAAGGGGAGAAGTCAAAATGTTTAGTTTCTTGTAAAGCCTTGTGTTTAATTTACAAATGGAGCTTCCCAGTGCTAGAAATACCTGTTTTCCTGGGGTGCCACCCACACACTGCTTCAAGAAGCTGGGATGCAGGGCCACCTTCCTGAGAGTCTCTTGTGGTTTAGAGTTTCCTTGTTTGTTAATGAGTGGGATGGACAGTAGCAGATGGGCAGAGATGGAAGGGACCTTTCCATCTCAGAATTCTTTGACTCAGTGACTAGCCCAGACTTCCTGAGTCTATAATACCATGAATGCTTCCTCCCAATGACCACTGCCTTTGGCTTTTAGTCTTAGATGACCCATGGGTCTCAGTTTAAGTAGGGCCCTGAGTTGAATAGACCTCAATTTTGATGTTCATGGAATCAGTTCATAGGAACTGCTTTGTGCAAGTCAAACACATAGATTAATAAAACATTTACTGAGGAGCTATATATATGCCAGCAAATGTGCTGAGCCCTTTCTGGAACATAAGAGTTTTCTCAGTTAATTCTCAAAACAACCCTGAGAGGTAGGATTTATTACTCATATTTTACTGATGAGGAAATTAACGCTAAGTAACTTGCCTAAGGCTCCAGTTGAGGGAGTTGGAGGCCTGGTTTCTGACCAGGCTGTTCTAGGCACAGTTGAAGTGGACCAGAGCCCTTGGTACCCTAGGCATCCTCTCCCTCAGTGATGTTTCCTCTTTCCTTCAGGCATCCAGTATATGTATTATGCTCTCTATTTTCACCAAAACCTACTTTTAAGATCTTATATTAGTCATATATTCTTTAGTATGAATTTAAACCCAAGTCAGAAACCGTGCTAGGCTTTTTTTTTAAACACATGATTTTTCTTGGTTTATTCTCAAGGGATCTCAGTATTTAAAATTTTATAGTTAATGAACAAAATATTCTACCTGCCTTAGTAGCTGAGGCATTAACGAGTAGGAACAATTAGGGTAGATTTGCTTTAACCTTTCAAGTAAAAGTAAATGTTGGCTTTTTCTGCCATACACCAGCTAGAAGCGCTCTAGAAACCAACATTTCTCATAAGCCTCACTATGGTCAATGGAAATTGTTTTAAACAAAGCACCAGACTAGGAGGGAGGAAGCCTGGATTTCAATCCTGTGTCACTAAAGTGTGTTTTGGGCACACAGGACTGGAAATTAACAGGGTTGGATCATAGCAATGCTCTCTCTACACCTCCTCATCCATAACAGACATTATTAATTAATCTTGGGGCTGTATCTGATCAAGTCTGAATGCTGTTTGGAATCTATCTCTACTGATCCTCCAAGCAGCATCATTTATCGTTTGCAGTTGGCACTGAAGATGAAACCTATTGCCACCCAAGGGCTAGATGGTATCCAACGTTTCTTCCAGTTAAAAATTCTGTTAGATCTTCAATGTAGGAATATAAACTAGGTCCGTGGTTCCCAAACCTGTCTGAGCATAAGCACTGGAAGCTTTGTAAATACACCTCTTCAGTCATATTCTCTGGGAGAGAAGTTTGAGAATCTATATTTTTCTAAAGCTCCTCCAGTGATTGTGATGTAGCCAATCTATGCACTGGCATTTGGGCACTGCCACTTTAGATTATGCGATTCAGAGTTCTGTTTATCTTAATGATGAGAATTTTCAGGTTGAAATCATTGGTGGTTCTAGCAGAGCCTCAAAATTTTTTTTAATGAATTTCTACTTTTAAGTTTTGCTCTTTGGCACCAGTCTTCTGAAGAGTACTATGGAGTACAGCTGTCATCTGGACTTGTAGTGTCCAGCTCTGACTGGGTTCAAGTATTGGACACACAGGCTTATCAGCTGTGTGGCCTTGAACAAGTCATTTAACATAGGCAAGTAATTTAATCTTATCTTCCGTAAAACCAACATCAGAATACCTACCCTGTAGAATTGTTGAGATTCCAAGATTCTATTATTTTTACTTGATCTTATGTATAGCAGTTGTTGAGCACCTACCATGGACCAAGTAGTATAAAATCAAGTCTAGAGGCAAGAAGAATCAATGAAAACAGTTTCAGAATGCCTTCTAAACCAGTTTTGCTTTTCTTACGACAATCCCTGGGTTACACTTAGGCACGTGTATACACAGACAACTGAAACAAAAGTTTCTCCAAAAATATTTATCCTTACTTTGTGTAATGCACTTTACAATTTTCCATTCTATTCCATTAAACAATACTGACCATGACCCCCCACATTAATGTCGTGGGCCACTCATGGGTCATTACCTGCACTAGACCACTCTCTTCCCCAATTGGCCTCAACATGACCATCCACCCTCTGTGTATATACTACTGCCAGTGATGGGAAATTCTTTGAAGCCAGGAAAAATATCTCTCAATTCACTCTAGCTAATATTAATTGAACATCGACTATTAACAAAGCAATCAACTATTTTCATACTGCATGTTTTATCTGAAGGCCTGTACACTGATTATTTGGAATGCCCGTAGGGTTTCCATAGTACCCTTAGCTGATCCTTAGCTATTCAGGACCTACTCTGGTACTGTTTTCTATCCTGGACTATGAAGTCTTCAGTCCTATCAAAACTCAGCTGTCCTGTGACCTAGTGATGATAAGCTGATAAGCTAATTACAGCCAGGAGTTTCTTGACTGACAGTGACAGGTATTGCCTTGCAGTTTAAAGAGTAACCTTTGAAGGCTAAAATGAGGAATTATCTTTTTAGACAAAGCTAGTAAAGAGAGAATTTTGGTCATGACAGAATTTTGGAACCATTTAAAACTTTCTACCCTTGGGTAGCAGGACCAAGAACTTAGAATGAATGTGTACTTGTATGCTGGGCTCAAATTGGACTGGTGTTGTATCCTGTCGTGCTTCTGAACATACCAAAGTATAAGGGATGCTTCCATGAGGTTTTTGTTTTCATTTAGAGGGTAGATGAGACAGTTCACGTATGCATTCTAAAGTGTGAGGCATGACCAAGAATAAATTCTTGGATGAGGACTGCATTAGT
Organism: Orcinus orca; assembly: GCF_937001465.1. Classification (NCBI taxonomy): domain Eukaryota; kingdom Metazoa; phylum Chordata; class Mammalia; order Artiodactyla; family Delphinidae; genus Orcinus; species Orcinus orca. The sequence continues at coordinate 41,256,023 of NC_064571.1, forward strand.
AATAACTACATAATTCATGTTTGAGGCAATGACAATGCACTTATGTAGGGGAAGCACCATGTCTGAAACTCAGATTTGTGTCAGGTTAATATCAGGGTTGGATTTCTTCATATTGATTAAACTGATTGTTAATTGAATTAGCTGTATTGCTAGTGAAGCAGTGATCCAAAAGAATTTCTGATTTAAAAAAGATCAAATATTCATATATACACTAATATGTATTAAATGGATAACTAATAAGAACCTGCTGTATAAAAAAATAAATGAAATAAAATTCAAAAAAAAATAAAAATAAAAAAGATCAAATATTAGTTTGCTGATTTGATTTGAAAGACACATGGATGTCTCCTTGTTAAGCCATAGGGAGGTGTATAATGCCCTCTTCCTGGGGGTAGGGTGTATTGGTCACAAGATTAACTCTTTAAATCTGCAGTGATATTGCAGTAACTGAGGATAAGTGCGGCGGAAGAGGAAAAACACATGCATTCATACAAAGTACAAAAGGGGAATGGCAGAGAGGGAAGAAGCGAGGGGGGTTGGGGGGAGAGAGGGAAAGTTATAAATGATTCCTTGAGAGACATGATGGAACCTAGGGGTTAACTAGGCTGAACACCAACAAGTGTGTACCATTACATAGTATATTTAAGTAGGAAGCTGGTAATGATAAAAAGGGTTCTGGTTTAAGGATCAGCCAGTTGAGTGACCTTAAGCCAGTTAATTGACCTCTTTGAACCAGTTTCCTCATTTAGAAAGTAGAAGGGTTAGATGACAGTATTTCTCTTTAAGGCCTTTCTGCCACTTGAAAATGCTGTTATTCTAGGGATTTGTGCAAGTTACACATCAGTGAAACATTACAATGGCTTCTAAGCAATGCCTTCTAAATTCATAAATTTATCCATTCAACAAATATTGAGTAAGGGCCCAATAGCACTTTAGCTCCTCTACAAAGTCACAAGTTTCTCAGCTGTGCTCACTACTATTTGGCCTTTACACATTTCTGAGCTCAATCAAACTCAGGTCATCGCAGGCTAAGGATAGATTCTGTCACAGGGAGGAGGCAGGGTAGTTTCAGGATTTAATGCCAAGCCTACTTCAGGCTATAGACTACAGACATCCTGCTTCCTTTTTCTTCAGAGGAGCAGTAGCCAGAAAGGATCTTCCTGCTGGCTTCCATGGGGCAGCTGTTGACTGATGGGTGTGAGGGGAAGAGAGGGAGGAAGGGAGAGGCAGGTCAACCTTCTCAGGGGCCAACCAGCCACGTACATCAAAAGCAAACGATGACATCGGTAACCCCTGGTTGTACCAATATAGGAAAATGAGATTCTTATGTAGTTCGGAACTCATCCTTTGGGGTCAGTAGGTCAGAGATAAAGGAAGAACTCAGGGGGGGAAACCAATTATAAGACATAAAATAATATGGATCTGAATTGGAGAAAATGCTGGAAAAGTAAATGAGAAAATGAAATGTGAAATTCTTAACCAAAAACGGAAAGAGGATCACGTCAGGCCAGCTGAGCTCACAGTCTCTCTCATTGATTGTGCCTCTGCATATTTTAGGATACTGCTTGCAGCCTGTTGCCTTGGTGTTTATTTTTTCCATTGTCTAATTTTACCCCCTAGCCAGTACTACAAAAACTTACCAACTTTTTTAGAACTAACGAATAGTAGGATGAAATATGTAATAAATATTGTCACACTGATGTAATATAAAATTAAGAAATATATACATGAAAGGGTTATTTAAATTATCACCTTAGTGACAAGCAGGCATAAGAATAAGTTTGAATTTCTTAAAACCTGGATCCTTTGCTGTTAGGGCAAAAGTTATAGATTATTCAAGATCATGTAATTTATTTAATTTAAAAAATTTTTAATATAATGTACGTGAAGAATTACATATACAGAAAAGTACACAATTGTGTAAAGCTTAATTATTTTTTTAAAAATAGACTTTACTTTTTAGAACAGTTTTAGATTTTCAGGAAAATTGGGAAGACAGTACAGAGAGTTCTCCTATATTCCTCACCTAGTTTCCCCTATTATTAACATATTAGTATGGTACATTTGTTATAATAATTGAGCCAATATTGATATATTATTATTAACTAAAGTCTATACTTTATTCATACTTTCTTACCTTTAAATCATGTTCTTTTTATGTTCTAGGGTCTCACTCAGGACACCACCATACATTTAGTTGTCATGTCTCCTTAGGCTCGTCTTATCTGTGACAGGTTCTCAGATCTTCCTTGTTTTGAATGACCTGGACAGCTTTGGTCAGGTGTGTTGGGGAATATCCCTCAATAAGAATTTGTCTGATGTTTTTCTCATAATTAGACTGGGGTTATTATAGGTTTCTGGAAAGAATATCACAGAGGTAAATTCCCATTTTCATCACATCACCTCACATCATGTCAAGGGTACATACTATCAACATGATTTACCATTGTTGATATTGACCAAGATCACCTGGTTGAAGTAATATTTGTCTAATTTCTCCACTGTAAAGTTATTCCCCACCCTTTTCCATACTGTCCTCTTTGGAAGGAAGTCACTATGTGAAGCCTGTGCTTAAGGGATAAGGAGCTATGCTCTACCTGCTTGAGGTGGGGAGTACTTACAAATAATTGGGAATTCTTTTGCATAGGAGATTTATATATTATCTCCAGTTTATTTGTTTATATTAGTACATACTCATTTATTTTCTACTTCAGTTTATAGTCCAATACTATTTTATTTTGTTGTTCAAATTATTCTAGCTTTGGCCATTGGGAACTCTTTTAGTTGGCTCCTATGTTCCTATCACATGCCTTCAGCGTTTTAAGTTGTCCCCTCTACCCCAGCACTTCCCTACTTTTCGACACTGCAAGATACTCCAGCCTCATCTTCTGTGTTTCCTGCCCCATTTATAGAATTGAGCTTTTCTCCTCTGTTTCCTTTTATTGGAGAATGGTATTAGAAACCAAGATCTGGATTGTAGGTGTGCTCATTGCTACTGTAGTAGTGTTTATTCTAGGCTCTCTCGGCTGGCAGGGTAAGGACATACATACGTGTATACAAATCCATATATATATATATATATATATACACACATACATACATATATCTATAAACATTTCTAAGTGTAACCATCTATTGATATATCAGTATTAGGCTAAATATAAGTTTATATTGATATCTGCAACTCTAGTTCGTTGCCACATGGATCATTCTAACATTCTTTTGCTTATCTGTTAAATACCCACTCCAACAGTGAGAAACCTGACTCCTACCATTTGCCATGCCGTTACTTAATTGTTCAATTCCAGTATACATTACAGTTGTATCAGAATTATTAACCTGTATTCCTATGGCATGCAACACTGTCAACTATAGCACAGTCCTTATATACAGTCCCTTTTTACCTTTAGTCTTAAAAACTCCACTCATTTCCAGAGTTACTTGGGTCAGCACCCTTTCTTTCTACCTCCTTCAGTGACATTGTTTCATGAATTTGTGATACAGTTAGTTTCTTTTGTCTATATTCCATTGTCTGTATTCCGTCTTTGTGATCACCTGACATCCTATATGATTTTGAAAATTTTAGATACATTGAACTTCACACTTTGTGCTATAGAAGTCTATACATTTTGACAAATGTCATGTATCCACTGTTACAGTATTACACAGTAAGATTCACAGCCCTAAAAAATGCCCTGTTCTTCCCCTATTTAGCCTGCTCCTCTTCCCCTGCACTCCTCACAACCACTGATCATTTTACTGTCTCTGTAGATTTGCCTTTTCCAGAATGTCATCTATTTGGAATCATACAGTATGTAGCCTTTTCAGACTGGCTTCTTACACTTAGCAATATGCATCCAAGGTTCATTCATGTCTTTGTGTGGTTTGATGCTCATTTCTTTTTATTGCTAAATAATATTCCATTGTATGGGCATACCACAATTTATTCATTCACCTATTGAGGACATCTTGGTTGTTTCCAGTTTGGGGGGATTGTGAATAAAGCTGTTATAAACATTTGAGTACAGGTGTTGGTGTGGGCTTAAGTTTTCAAATCAGTTTGGAAAATATCTAGGAGCCTCATTGCTGGATTGTATGGTAAGACTATGTTTAGCTTTGTAAGAAACTGCCAAACTGTCTTCAGAAGTGGCTGTAACTTTTTGCTTCCCATTAATAATGAATGAGAGTTCCTGTTCCTCTGTATCTTTGCTACCGTTGGTATTATCAGTTTTTTTTTATTATTTTAATCATTCTAATAAGTGTTTAGTGGTATCTCATTGTTGTTTTAAATGTAATTCCCTATTGACATATGATGTTGAGCATCTTTTCACATGCTTATTTGCCATCTGCATTTCTTCTTTGGTGAGGTTTTCAGATCTTTGGCTCATTTTTCTTTTTTTAATTTAATTTTGGCTGTATTGGGTCTTTGTTGCTGCGCGTGGGCTTTTCTCTAGTTGCAGAGAGTGGGGGCTACTCTTTGTTGTGGTGCGTGGTCTTATTGTGGTGGCTTCTCTTGTTGTGCAGCACGGGCTTTAGGCATGCGGGCTTCAGTAGTTGTGGCACATGGGCTCAATAGTTGTGGCTCGTGGGCTCTAGAGCACAGGCTCAGTAGTTGTGGCTCACGGGATTAGTTGCTCCGCAGCATGTGGGATCTTCCTGGATCAGGGCTTGAACCCGTGTCCCCTGCATCGGCAGGCGGATTCTTAACCACTGTACCACCAGGGAAGTCCTGGCTCATTTTTAAATTGTATTTTTTCTTACTGCTGTGTTTTAAGAGGTTTTGTACATTTTGGATAGCAGTCCTTTATCAGATATGTATTTTGCAGATATTTTCTCCCAGTCTATGATTTTCTCCCAGTCTATTGATTCCCGTAATGCTATCTTTCACAAAGCAGAAATTTTAAATTTTAATAAAGTCCAACTTTTCTTTCATAGACTGTGCTTTTGGTATTCTATGTAAAAACTCATTACCAAACCTCAGAGCACCTAGATTTTCTCCTATGTTTTCTTCTGGAAGTGTTATAGATTTCAGTTTTATATTTAGGTCTATGATCCATTTTGAGTTAATTTTTGTGAAAGGTATTAATTCTATGTCTGGATTTATTTATTTTTTTATATATGAATGTCCAACTATTCCAGTGCCATTAGTTGAAATACTTTCTCCATTGAATTACCTTTGTTCCTTTCTCAAAGATCAGTCAGCTAGATTTGTTTGATTCAGTTCTGGGTTTTCTATTGTGTTCTGTTGGTCTATGTATCTAGCCTTTTGCCAAAACCATACTGTCTTGATTACTGTAGGTTTATAGTGAATCCTCTACTTTGTTGTTATTCTTCAGTATTGTGTTGGTTCTTCCAGATCTTTTGCCTTCCCATATGAACTTTAGATTCATTGTGTCAATAGTATCTACAAAATAGCTTGCTGTGATTTTGTTTGGGATTGTCTTGGGAATAATTGAACCATGAGCACAGAATACCTGTCCATTAATTTAGATCTTCTTTGATTTCTTTTATCAGAATTCTGCATATAAAGTTTGTAATTATTTTGTTGGATTTTTGCTTAAGTATTTCGTATTTTTGATGCTGTTGTAATGTTTTTTAAAGTTTTAGATCCCAACTGCTTACTGCTGTTATGTAGAAAAGCAATTGAGTTTGGTATTTTTTTAAAATAAATTTATTTATTTTATTTATTTATTTTTGGCTGTGTTGGGTCTTCGTTGGTGCACATGGGCTTTCTCTAGTTGCGGTGAGTGGGGGCTACTCTTCATTGTGGTGCACAGGCTTCTCACTGCGGTGGCTTCTCTTGTTGCAGAGCACAGGCTCTAGGCATGCGGGCTTCAGTAGCTGTGGCATGCAGGCTCAGTAGTTGTGGCTCATGCGCTCTAGAGCACAAGCTCAGTAGTTGTGGTGCGTGGGCTTAGTTACTCCGCGGTATGTGGGATCTTGCCGGACCAGGGCTCAAACCCGTGTCCCCTGCACTGGCAGGTGGATTGTTAGCACTGTGTCACCAGGGAAGCCCAGCAATTTAGTTTTTTATGTTTAACTTGTATAGCAGTCTTGCTATAATCATGTATTAGTTATAGGAGGTTTTTTTGTCATTTCCTTAAGATTTTCTACACTGGCAACAAGTCATCTGTGAACAAAGATAATTTAATTTCTTCCTTTTAAACCTGTATACCTTTTATTTCCTTTCCTTGTCTTATTGCACTAGCTAGACTTCCAGTACGATGTTGAATACGGTGGTGAGAGTGGACCTCCTTGCTTGTTTGTAATCTTAGTAGGAAAGCATCTAGTTTCTCACTATTAAGTATGATGTTAGCTGTAGGTTATTTTGTAGGTGTTCTTTACTAAGTTAAGGATGTTCCCTTTTATTCCTAGTTTGCTAAGAGCTTTTGTCATGAATGAGTGTTGGATTTTGTCAAATGCTTTTTCTGCATTTGTTGATAAGACTGTATGAGTTTTCCTCTTTAGCCTTCTTGAATGTTGAACCAGCCTTTCTTACCCAGAGTAAATCCCACTTGATTATGGGTTTAAAAAATTAAATTGAAATTAAACTAAAAATTATTTTTATACATTGTTGAATTTGATTTTCTAATACTTTTGGGGGGGATTTTTGCATCTAGGTTCATGAGAGATATTGACTTATGTTTTCCTTTCCTGCAATGTCTTTTTCAGGTTTTGATATTAGGGTGATGCTGGCTTCATAGAATGAATTAGGAAGTCTTCGCTCTGCCTCTTATTTTCTGAAAAGATTGTGGAAAATTGGTATAATTTCTTCTTTAAATGTTTGGTAGAATTCGTCAGTGAAACCACAGGGCATTCTGCTTTCTTTTTTGGAAGATTTATTAACCATTTCTTTAGAGAATATTGGACTATCCAGATTATCTATTTCTCCTTGTGTGGGTTTTTTTAGTTTGTGTCTTTCAAAGAATTGTTCTATTATTATCTAAGTTATTGAATTTGTTGGCATAGTTGTTCATAGTATTCCTTTATTAACCTTTTAATGCCCATGGAATTAGTAGTGATAACCCCTCTTTCATTTCTGTTATTGGTAATTTGTGTCTTCTCCCCTTTTTTCTTAGTTAAGTTGGCTAGATGATTATTAATTTGATTAGCCTTTTCAAAGAAACAGCTTTTGGTTTCACTGATTTTTCTCTGTTGTTCAACTGTTTTCAAGTTCATTGATTTCTGCTCTAGTTTTTTAAAATTTGTTTTTTTCTGTTTGCTTTAGGCTTAAATTGCTCTTCATTCTCTAGCTTCCTAAGGTGGAAGCTTACAGTACTGATTTTAGATATTTCTTCTTTTCTAATATGTGCATTCTGTGCTGTAAATTTGCCTCTGAGCATTGCTTTTACTGCAACCCACACATTTTAATGTTATATTTTCATTTAGATCAAAATATGTTTTAATTTATTTTGAGACTTCCTCTTTGACTCATGTGTTTTAGAAGTGAATTGTTTAAACTCAGTATTTGTGGATTTTCTGGCTACCTTTTTTCTTTGATTTCTAGTTTAATTCTATTGTAGTCTGAGAACATATTTTATATGATTTCTATCGCTTTAAATTTGTGAAGGTATGTTTTATGGTCCAGAAAGTGGTCTCTCTTGGTGAATGTTCCATGTGAGCTTGAGAAGATTATGTATTCTGTTGTTTTGTGGTCAAATATTCTATAAATGTCAATTAGATCAAGTTGATTATAGTGCTGTTAGGTCCACTGTATCCTTACTTATTTTATGATTGCATGATCTATCAAGTGAAAAAGGGTGTTGAAGTCTCCAACTATAAAAGTGGATTTGTCTGTTTTTTTCTTATGATTCTATCAATTTTTGCCTCAAGCATTTTGATACTGCTGTTAGGTACATAGATATTGATATTAAGGATTGTAATGTCTTCTTGGAGAATTAACTCTGTTATCACTGTGTAATATCCTCTTAAGCCCTGATAATTTACTTTATTCTGTGGTCTGCTTTGTCTGAAATTATTATAGTTACTGCAGCTTTGTTCTTTATTAGTGTTATCATGGTAGATATTTTGTTATTCCTTTACTTTTAATCTACTTGAGCTTTTATATTAAAAGTGGGTTTTGTTGTAGACAACCCAGAGTTTTGTGTTTTTTTTTTAAAATCTACTCTGACAGTCTTGTTTTTCAATTGGTATATTTAGATCAATATTCACATTTAAAATACTTATAGATACAGGTGGAATTGACTTCTGTTTGTTCCACCTGTTTATTACTTGTTTCTCCCCCTCCCCTTTTTCAGCCTTTGCTGGTTTTGATTGCACATTTTATATGACTCATTTTATTTCCTCTCTCAGCATATCAATTATACCGCTAAAAGTGTTTTCTTCCCCAGAGTTTGTAATACACAATTACAATTAATATAAGGTTATGTCAAATATCATTATACCACTTCATTTCTAGTGTAGGTACTACATAACAGAGTATCCCCAATTCTTCCCTCCCATCCATTATGACATTCCTGTCATTTATTTCATTTATCCATATGCTACAATCATCCAATATATTGTTATTATTATTAATTCAAACAAATGGTATATTTTAGATCAAGAATAAGAATATTAAGAATAAGAAAAATAAAAAGCTCTTATGTTTTTTTTAATTCCTTCTCTTGTACTCTTTTATTATATAGATCTGAGTTTCTGACCTATATGATTCTTCTTCTCCCTGAAGAATTTCTTTTAACATTTCTTACAGGGCAGGTTTGGCAATGAATTCTCTCAGTTGTTTGTCTGAGTATTTATTTCTCCTTCACTTTTGAAAGAAAATTTTGTTGGACGTATAATTCAAGTTTGGTGTTTTTCTTTCAACATTTAAAATATTTTGCTCCATTCTCTTCTTGCTTACATGGCTTCTGATGAGAAGTCTACTGTAACTCTTTTAACTCTTGTACTGTTCCTCTGTAGGTAAGGTTTTTTGTTTTGTTAAGATTTTTTTTCCATTGTCTTTGGTTTTCTTCAGTTTGAATATGATATATCTAGAAATAGAGGTTTTTTTTTTTTTTTTTTTTTCTGGTATTTATCCTGTTTGGTGTTTGCTGAGGTTTCTGATCTGTTGTTTAGTCATTAATTTTGTTAATCTCTTGATCGTTATTATAGTAGTTCCCCTTTATCAGCAGTTTTGCTTTCTATGGTTTCAGTTACCTGTGGTCAGCTGCAATCCACAGATATTAAAAGGAAAATTCCAAAAATAAACAATTCATACATTTTAAATTACACACTGTTCTGAGTGTGATGAAATCTTGTGCTGCCCTGTTCCATCCTACCTGGGATGTGAATCATCTTTTGGCCAGCGTGTCCTACCGGTTAGTCCCTTAGTAGTTTCCTTGTTTATCAGATTGACTGTCATGGTGTCACTGCTGTCATGGTGTCACTGTGGTTTTTTTTTTTTTTTTTTTTTTTTAATGGTACACGGGCCTCTCACTGTTGTGGCCTCCCCGTTGTGGAGCACAGGCTCCGGACGCGCAGGCTCAGTGGCCATGGCTCAGGGGCCCAGCTGCTCCGCGGCATGTGGGATCTTCCCGGACCGGGGCACGAACCCATGTCCCCTGCATCGGCAGGCAGACTCTCAACCACTGTGCCACCAGGGAAGCCCACTGTGCTTGTTTTTAAGTAACCCTTATTTTACTTAATAATGGCCCTAAAGGGCAAGAGCAGTGATGTTGGCAATTTGGATATGCTAAAGAAAAGCCGTAAAATACTTCCTTTAAGTGGAAAGGTGAAAGTTCTTGTCTTAATAAGGAAAGGAAAAAAGTCGTATGCTGAAGTTGCTAAGACTTATGGTAAGAATGAGTCTTCTATCTGTGAAATTGTGAAGAAGGAAAAAGAAATTTGTGCTCGTTTTACCATTGCACCTAAAACGGCAAAAGTTGAGACCACAGTGTGTAGTACTTAGTTAACTAACTAAGACGGAAAAGGCATTAAATTTGTACAGTAAGATATTTTGAGAGTGAGAGAGATATCCCATTCACATAACTTTTATTACAGTATATTGTATAATTGTTCCATTTTATTAGTTATTCTTATTAATCTCTTACTTACCTAATTTATAAATTAAACTTTATTATAGGTATGTATATATAGGAAAAACATGATAGACACATATAGGGTTTGGTACTGCCCACAGTTTTAGGCAACCACTGAGAACATATTCTATGAACTAATGTACTTCAGATATTTCTTCTGTTCTATTTTCTCTTTCTTCTCCTTGTGATCTTCCAATTATGCTTATGTTACACTTTTTGAAATTGTCCCACAGTTTTGGATATTCTGTTTTTAACATTCTTTATTCTCTTTGTATTTCACTCTGGGAAGTTTCTGTTGACACCCCTTTAAACTCACTGATTCTTTCCTCAGCCATATCCAGTCTAATGATGAGCCCATCAAAGGCAGTCTTCATTTCTGTTCAGTATTTTTTATTTGCAGCATTTATTTTTTATTCTCTCTTAGAGTTTCCATCTCTTTGCTTACCTTGTCCATCTGTTCTTGCATGTTGTTTACTTTTTCCATTGGCGCCCTTAAAATATTAATCATAGTTATTTTAAATTCTGTCTGATAATTCCACAGTCTGTTTCATATCTGAGTCTTGTTCTGATTCTTGCTTTATCTCTTCATACTATTTTTTCCCATTGCTTTTTTTTTGTTGTTAGAATATCTTGTAATTTTTTGTTGAAATTTGTACGTGATGTATTGGGTAATAAGAACTTGGGTAAAAGGCCTTTAGTGTGAGATTTTAAGTTAACCTAGCCTGGAGTTGGGTTGTGCTTTAGCTTTAGGTACCAGGAGTCTTAAAGTTCTCAGGTGTATTTGTGTTTGTCTCCCCTATTTTAGGGGAGGGGGCTTTTCTTAGAATTCCTACTTAAGTAGAGTCTGTACCTTGAAGCTCTTCCAACAGAAATCCACTGTTATACTGGAGTCCTCCTGATATGGTGGCAATTTTACGATAAAATCTTAGTCTTTTAGTGGACCTGTGTCTCTGGGCCTCTACAGGTGTACTTAGTTTCTTCTTCCCTTAGGTGAGACAGGAAGGCTAGAGGGTGCTGATGTGGGGTAACTGACATTTTTCATATACGGGATAAAGCTCTACGTGGGATAAGGCAAAGCCTTTCCTAGAGAATAGGCCTTTGTATGGAGAATGCTCTTGAGCTGTTTCCCCTCCTTCTCCCTTAGCTTGTACAAGATCTCTTTCTTGGCTTTTCACTGTGAGAACCTGCTGGGGTTCCTAGAAGGGAAACCCACAAAACCATGGGGGGTCTAAGACTGTGGCCCACAGGAGTTTCTCACTCTCCTGCTAGTTCACATTCAGCCTCCAGCAGTTTGTCAAAATTACTCTTTAAGTGTTTCTTCTAGTTGTGGCTCTAGTGATTTCTGCTCCAGGTAAGCTGTGACTCTCTGTGTTCATCTGGGAATGTTTGGGTTTAGAGAGTTTCAGATGCACAAAAAATACAATTGCAAAGTAATTTTGTGGTCATAGATTTCAATAAAAAATTTAATGGCTGTAAATATATTTTGTTTTGATAAGCCAAGGTGATAATGCAGTAAATCAAAATTGAAATCCCTTGTTAAAAAATCACTGAGAAAATTCTAAACTTTCATAAGAGTAATAAATTTCTAGCCACCATTCATCAAAGAAAGAACCCAATGCCATTGGAGTAGCCAGCCACTCAAACAACTGTGTTACTACCAATGGTGGTATGCTTAATGAAACATTGTGTCCCCTAAAAAGTAAGCAGTTGATTGTGTCCAATGAGTATTATGAAAACTTAATACAGTAGGAGAATTGCCTGTGCTCTACAAAATGTAATAGCTCTCTGTAATCCTTTGTCAAATGAGGCAGGGCACACCTAAATAAATAGAAAAATAAATTAGAATGTGCTTGGATCATATATTCTTTTTTTAAAATTTATTTTTTTATTTTTATTTACATCTTTATTGGAGTATAATTGCTTTACAATTGGTGTGTTAGTTTCTGCTTTATAGCAAAGTGAATCAGTTATAATATACATATGTTTCCATATCTCTTCCCTCTTGCGTCTCCCTCCCACCCTCCCTATCCCACCCCTCTAGGTGGTCAAAAAGCACTGAGCTGATCTCCCTGTGCTATGCGGCTGCTTCCCACTAGCTATCTACCTTACGTCTGGTAGTGTATATATGTCCATGCCTCTCTCTCGCTTTGTCACAGCTTACCCTTCCCCCTCCCCATATCCTCAAGTCCATTCTCTAGTAGGTCTGTGTCTTTATTCCTGTCTTACCCCTAGGTTCTTCATGACGGAGCATATATTCTTAAATGCATACAGGATTGGCATGTTAATTTATTATATTAAGATTGTAACTTTTTACTGGTATCCTATTAGCTAGAAAAAGTCAATGCCATTTCCAAGCAGGCTTCACGTGGTTTTAGTGAGAACAGTTCTCACCCCCCAGTTACTGTCTCTCACGAATCCCCATCATACAGTCATAGAGCTAGAAGGAAACCCATGGACTATAAAGGGACACATTAGCATGTAAAGGCTGGTGCCTGCCCATCTACACATGAAAGATCACAGAACGATATTTGCAATAAGGAACAGCAAGTTGTGACCACTCTCCAGATCTGTACCCATCAGACAGAGGTTGACACCTGTGACAGGTACATTCTGATTTCCACATGCTTTGTGCAGAATCAGACGTGCTCGCAGCAGCATGGCAGCCAAATGTCAAGTGCTGCACCTCTCAGCGTGGAGACACTCAGAAACCCTGGCTGGAAAAGGAACTTGGATTCACCTCTTGAAGTGCACACCATGCGGGAGAGCTGGGCCAGGAGAGGGTTCTGTTAAGCCTTGTCCAACAACAGGTACAGGAGTCGTGCGTGCTGACATGCCTCTTCCCAGTGCTCCACATTCTGGCACCTCCCTGCCCCGCTCCCACATGGCAGAGGGGCAGCGAGGGTGTCTCCTTGTCCCCTTGCTGTTCCAGGTGGGGTTTAGTGAGAGGGAAGAGAGTGCATAATTTTGGAGCAGGAAATAAAGGTTGTGTGCAGACTTAAATTGGGCCTGCAAACTCAGGCTGGAAATCATCTGACAAATTAGATTATTCCTTGGGATTTAGGAGCTCCTACAAGGAGAGTATGTTGAGAGAAAAATCAAATTTCGCGAACCCTTTAAACCAGAAGCTAGGTCTTGGTGGGCACTATTTTAGGTGGAAATTTCATAGACCCTTAAGAAGTAGCTTTCCCAGGACCAGAGCTACTCCTGAAGGGGAGGAAGGAGCCTTCACCCCCTTAGATGTGACTCTTGGCCTTTGGGTATACTCTCAAAATCACCTTGGGACTGGAAATGGTGGGGCTGACATCTAACTTCCAGAAGGCTGATGTTTTTCTCCCAGGGTGGGGTTGCAGGGATCCATGCACATTCTCTGGTGACCTTCCTTGTGACCCAGAACAGGTATGAGATGTCCCTGGGGAGAGAGTGTGGTCTCAGGCTTCTGCAACTGAGATGCTGGCTGCTGTCATAGCAGGGAGCCAAGCAGGGCACTTAGGAGACAACATGGCCCGAATCCCTACAGAACTGCTTTTACTGAAATGCTCTGTAGGATAAGAGCTAACCTAACAGACAGCTCTATGCAGTATGTCCTTAGTCTGTTACTATAGGGATGTTGGAGATAGTGGTGTTATTTCATCTGGTGTTTTTCTTTTTTAATTTTGTGGACACAAGGAATCTGATAAGTTACTTTTTTCTTCCTGCCCTCCCTTTCCTTTCTTCCCTCCTTCCTCCCTTTTTTTTTTTTTTTTTTGCTAGAAAGTTCAGAACCTCAGATCTGTGGCCTACTATGCATAAAAGCATATGTCATTAGGGTATGCGTATTTCCTGGCTTCATATTTACCCCTTTTGTCATCTTGGAGAGCCAACTTCTGTCCTTTTTAGAGGAAGGTCGGTATAAACACCCAAACTGGTAAATGAGCTTCCCCACCCAGACATTGAGCCGGGACGTAGGCTTTTACTAGTTGGCTCTGGGAACTCCATTAGCACAGAGTATAAACTTTGGTGGACTCAAAGTATTGATAAAAGGCCCAAGGGCCTGATTTATGATGACGTGAGAGGTTAGGCCTGGTGAGAATCTAACCCACTGACTTGGAAATATTCATTTTTCTACGTGGTTGAGAGAACTTGGACTTTGATGTCAGAAAGACATCTGTTGGGGGCTTCCCTCGTGGTGCAGTGGTTAAGAATCTGCTTGCTAATGCAGGGAACATGGGTTCGAGCCCTGCTCTGGGAAGATCCCACATGCCGCGGAGCAACTAAGCCCGTGCGCCACAACTACTGGGCCTGAGCTCTAGAGCCTGCGAGCCGCAACTCCTGAGCCTGCGTGCCACAACTATTGAAGCCCGTGCCTAGAGCCCGTGCTCTTCAGCAAGAGAAGCCACCGCAACGAGAAGCCCGAGCACCGCAATGAAAAGTAGCCCCCGCTCACTGCAACTAGAGAAGGCCTGCGTGCAGCAGTGAAAGCCCGAAGGAAGGAAGAAAGAAACGAAGAGAGAAAGACATCTGTTGGATTTCTGGGACTGCCACTTATGTGAACCTCAGCAAGCCCTAGGACCTCACGGAGGCCTCGGTGTCCTCACCAGTAAAATGGGAATAGGAACCTGGATATGGTTGTTATGAGTTTAATTGAAGAGTCTCTGTAGCACCCAGCATGTTGTTTCCTCCTCCTATTGGGATAAATGTGTTTGGAACTTCCCTGCTTTTTCCAATCTCTGGGAAGATGTGGACGTTCATGCTTTGCTTTGAAACAATCCTGGCACCCCGGGGACTTGTCCGGAAATTCAGCTTGTGTTCGAGCCTGTTTAAGGGGCTTTTGCTTTCATCTTCAGGGGCCAAATGCCAGTGGCTGCTTTTAATGAAACCAAATCCTTCCTAGTTCTGTGTGATTTGGGGATTTGCTTCCTCAGCCTGGGCAGCAGTCGGATACATTCCGTTTTCTTTATTTTCCAAGTGACCCTAGAGCACTTTGTGATTCTAAAACTGACCTACTGGGAGAAACAAAATAAACTCTTCCATTCTATCTTCTCTTTCTCCCACCGTGTTTGGGAATGATCTGACTTAATATACCTACCCTCCAGCTTGCTGGCTCCAGAGTGATAACAGCTAACATAAGTATGTTTATCATTTACATACTCTGGGCAGGCTCTGCAGTGCATCCCTGACAGACCGATACCTTCTCCAGCCATTGGTGTATCAAGAGCCAAACAAGAAGAAGAAGAGAGAAGTAAAATCACCAAAAAACCAACCAAACAAAAATATTAAATCTTTTAGCCCCCAGGGAGTACATATCCCTTTTCCATTCCTCATCAATAGATTATAATCTCTTCTCCTTAGAAACTGGCTGTCGGGATAGCACAATAAGTCCTTAAATTGGGGCTTTCTGGTGGAGTGATTTTGGGGAGAAGATGGTTTATAGTGAGGAAACAGTGAGGTTTGCTTATTGGTTAACTTTTGATGCTGCTTTTTTCTCTGTGGTTTTCTCTTTGGGCCTAAAGCAAGAATGCTCGGTGAGAAGAGGGATTGGCTAGAAAGCCCTTGAAGCAAATGCTGGCGTTGTCCCTGAAAGCACTGGCCAGGAGCCTTTGCCACTGGAATATGCCTCTTCCAGTGCGATTGGCAAGACCATTCCTATTGTGAGATCAGAATATTTAGCTAGATGTGATTAAATATTCAGTCAATCACACTCCCCTTCTCAGCGTCCATGTATCACCTTGTGGTTATGTTTGGCTTCCCCTGTAGGCCTATCTGCATGGGTAGAATGTGCTGGTCCCATGCATTTTACGTATCCAGTCCTTGGGACAGTTCTGGCTCAGTGTGAATTACTAAAAAAGCATCCCTTTTAGTACATCAGGCTGGTGAGCTTGGTATCATGCGGGTCCTCCTCCAAGTATAGATTTGTCTTTTGGGTGCTGACAAACCTGGTCCCTGAGCCTTTATGTCTGGGTCTTGGTATGTTCACCAAGGAACGAAAGCCCTCTGGAAAACTATTGGGAAACAGCCTTCTGTCCTTTCTCCAGGCAGACTACACCCCCCTTTTATCATTCCTCTTCTTGTTACCCTTTAAAATCAGTCATTTACAAACATATTTTGATCCCAGCTGTGTGCTAGACTCTTTGCTAGGCCCTGGACCATAACTCTACGGCTATAAACCATGCAAAGGTTTCTGCTGCCTTGGCATTGAGAGTCTAGTGGGAGAGACACACTGTGCAAAGTAAACAAAGGAACAAGGCTATTTCAGATAGTGGTAAGCGCTAAGACAAAAGTAAATTGGGCATTGTGATCTGGGGTGCACAACAATATTAGTTTCTGCAGTCAGAGAAGGCCTCTCTGAGGAGGTGACTTTGGACTTAACACAGAATGGGAACCAAGGGAAGGGAGCCATGGGGAAATGGTCTACCTCTCACCTTTCTAACTAGAAGGCCAGATTTTGGTTGAAGATTGGGTGGAAGGGACTGTATGGATCATACTCACAATACACATTTTCTTAGCCCAGAACTGGAATACTGTCTGCTATGGGCTGATTTATGCCCCCCTCCCCCAATTTATACATTAAAGTCCTAACTTTCAGTACCTCAGAATGTGACTATATTTGGAAATAGGGTCTTTAAAGAGGTGACTAAGTTAAAATTAGGTCATTAAGGTGGGCTCTATCTAATATGCCTGGTGTCCTAAGAAGAGGAGATTTGGACACAGACACACACAGAGGGAAGACCATATGAAGACACAGGGAGAAGACAGCCATCTACAAGTCACGAACAGAGGCCGAAGAAACCTACTCTGTTAACACTTTGGTGATGGACACCTAGCATCAGAACTGTGAGGAAATAAATTTGTTAGTTAAGCCACCAAGCCTGTGGTTTTTTTGTTATGGCATCTCTAGCAAACTAATATACTGTCCAAAGAGAAAAGTCTTTGAAATTGGGATGGTCTCAGAGGTCTCCAAACCAAGTGGTTACCAGCCAGTTCAGGCCAGTTCCATCGAAGGCTCATCCCCAGGTCAGAGCTCTGGCAGCAGCGTTGAAAGTTCAAGCTTCCCTTCCCTGGGAGACCATCACTTCCATGCCTGCTGACATGAGGCACTTGTGAAGCAGCAGCCACCTTTGCTCGCCAGCATCCTTCCCAGGATTCGAACCACTGGCCTTACATTGTGAATGAGTCAGATTATAGACAAGTGTTCTTACTTGCATGCCCAGACTGTCTGTGTATAATTAACTGTTATAGTAATAATGATGATGATATGAAGCACTGAAGGGCCTTTGCAATTTGGGGCCTATAAATACATAACATTATTTTCATTATTATAATCAGGTATGGATACCTGGATAAAAAGCCATTTCTCACTGGTGTAATAATACATGACCATAAAAGTACCTAAAAGTCTTAATATTTTCCCCTTTTAGAAATATGACCATCAAGTTATTATCATTATAATTAAATCACCTTAAAAAACTATCCGGGATCTGCACGGGGGTATGTACTACCTTTTCCACAGTGAATGTTCTCACTGGCTCCTTTTAAATGGTTTATGAGGACTGGGCCTTTGGCACTTTGTCATGGAGACAAGACTTTGGAAACATCTGTTTTGGAAAAGGGAAATCATCTATAAAATATAATCAGCCAATAATGGCACATCTGCCTACAATGAGCAAGTTTCAGAAGTGGAGTTGGGGCAATGCATGCTCTACCTGGAGAGCATTTTCTATGAATCAGGAGAATTTTATTAGCTAAAAATGTAGTAAAATTCTAAGCCAATTTGAAGGGCATGTGTAACAGTTGGGGCAGATGTTTTAAGTGGTCACGAATTATTTGGAAGCCATCTCCATAGGGGCAAAGAGAAGACCTAACACCGGGGGGACTTTTTTTTTTCCTTCCCTCTGTCCCTTCTTTCCTTTTTCCTTCTGCCGTTTTAATTGATTTTCAGAGGGCTTTAAAGAAATTTGGAAGGAAAATCTCCCAGTAAGCATCATGAAATCTGCTCCCTCTCAGGTTGGGGAAACCCAGGTTAAGAGGCTGCCTAACAGGAAACAAACTGTCCTGCTCCTCTCTCCCTCCCTCCTCTTCTGTCTCCTTCAGCCCTACCAGACTTTGCTCACAAGCCAAAGAAGAAACAGAATAAAGCAGATTGCAGAGAAATCTTTTGGAACTTAAAGCAGATTCTGATGAAGTGTGGTAATTCTGAAAATCTTAATTAATGTCTCACTGGTGATTTCAGTAACTGGGGGCTTGTGAGGTGAGTGAAGCCAGAAACAGAGCAATTCAGTTATAAAAGGCTCTGAGAACTGCACAAACATCTAGTGGAGATAGGCTACTCGCTCAAATACCCACATGAAGGGAGCAGAGTTGGAGAAGACTCTTGGCCCAGCAATCAGACCAGGTATGTGGGAGTCTATTTGATGCCAAGTCTCATTGAAAGCTCTTTTCATTTCTCTGATCTTCATTGTTCTTGTCTATGAAACAGGCTTAACATGAACATTATGTCTGTACAATTAAGTCAACAAAAAACAAACTTGCACCTTGTCCTCAAAATATCCCCCCAGAATGTAAATTGGTGTGGCCACTATGGAGAAACAGTATGGAGGTTCCTTAAAAAACTAAAAGTAGAGTTACCACATGATAACTCCAACAATCCTACTCCTGGGCATAAATCCGGAAAAGATGAAACCTCTAATTCAAAAAGATACCTGCACCCCAGTGTTCATAGCAGCATTCTTTACAATAGCCAAGACATGGAAGCAACCCAAGTGTCCATGACCAGATGAGTGGATAAAGAAGATGTGGTTTATATATACAATGAAATATTACTCAGCCATAAAAAAGAATGAAGTAATGCCATTTGCAGCAACGTGGATGGACCTAGAGATTATCATACTAGCTGAAGTAAGTCAGAAAGAGAAAGACAAATATTATATGATATCACTTATATGTGGAATCTAAAAAACAGTACAAGTGAACTTATGTATAAAACAGAAACAGACTCACAGACATAGAAAACAAACTGCCGAAGCAGAATGGGTGGGGAGGGATAAACTGGGAGTATGGGATTACCAGATGCACACTACCATATATAAAATAGATAAAAAGGATTTACTGTATAGCACAGGGAACTATATTCAATATCTTGTAACAAACTGTAATGGAAAAGAATTGAAAAAAAAGAATATAGATATATACATATTTATATGTATAAACTAATCACTTTTCTGTACACCTGAAACTAACACAATATTTGTAAAGCAACTATACTTCAATAAAAAATAAGTAAATAAAAATACACCCCCCCGCCCCACAACCAAACCTGAAAATCTGAAAACTAAGTAAGTTAACTGGTTGAGAGAACAACTTTTCAACTGATCGTTTAACCTCACGGAGAACCTAACAAACCAAATGTTTGACTGAAGTTACATTTTTTTTTTTCTCACTGACCACAAACTGGTTGGTGTATAGAATAAGCCTTGGCTCCAAATACTTTTGTTTGCCTTGTTGCCCCAAGTCTAAACTCCTCTCCTTCTCGTTTCCAGGCTCTCCATCCCTAGCCCCAACCTCCCCCTCTAATTTAATTTCTCACCACTCCCTAATATTCACTTTTAACTTGAGTCAGACTGGTGTTTTCTCTCCATGTCCTCCTCAATCCCATCTCTGTGTTCTTGTTTATGTTGTTTACTTTTCCTGAGACGAGCACAATGTCCCTAACATTGTCCCTAGCCATTCATTCATTCATTCATTCATTCATTCATTCATTCATGTCTTGAATACCAGGCACTATGTGTCAGATGTTATGCAAGTTTCCATTGGAGGGATACAAAAGACTTAGGCAAGATCACTTCCTTTTTTTGGCCTCTGTGGCTTTTTCTTTCTAGAAAGGGCAGGGTGGGAAATGGACATCCATCCAACACCAAGCAAGTTGATGGTGTTGTATGTCGTGTGTCACCGTTCTCTGTTCCTGCCGCAGCTCTGTGGGAAGCTCGTCCTGGCGTTGGGCTCCCCAGCTGTCTCCTGTGTGCTCACACCCAAGTCTGGGCAGCTGAAGGACATCTATCCATTCTTCTCCTTCCTCTGGTTCTGTCATGGCCACTCTCTGGACCCCAACCTCTGGGCTCAGCTGTCCTTGCTGTTGGATGCTACCCTTCTGCAGATGCCCTCCCCATCCCTCCCTTCTTTGGCCACAAGTGCTGCTTTGACTGTAGCCTCCTTGTGGTGTGAACACCACCCGACATACACCGATAGGGGAACCCAAGGGAGCTGCCTCCAACATCCTGCAGAGGTTTAGGAGGGAATAGAGCTTTTAGGGTTTACTCATAGCCATCTCTGTCCCTGGGAACCAGACACAAGGTCATTGGGGGTTGCAGTTGAGACATCCCACCCTGCTTGGTGACTCTTGCCCCAATGATGAACTCCTACCTGACTGCATTTCCTGTAGGAAAAGTTATGATCCAGGAAGCTCCTGCCCTACCAGCTCACCAGATAGCCCCAAACACCTCTGATTCTCAGCAGTGCACTCACCCTGGCCTCAATCCAGAACTTCTTGCTACTTTGTTTATGTCCCAAGTATTATATGGGGGTGGAGGAAGACATCAATGAGGAGGTACCAGAGAAGGTTTAGAAAGATGAATCACTAGATGGTGAGTGGGGGAAAAATCTGCTCAGGCAGAAGGAGCAGTGTGCTCAAAGGTACAGCAGCCTGGAAGAGCATGGAGTGAAGTAGCTCATGTGTGGGGAACAGGGTGTGTTTTAGGAAGAGGAAGTAGACTGGGAGGTTAGGCTGCAACCAGACCCATAAAGGGTCTTATAGTCCATTGTAAGGCATTGGGACTCTGTAAGTGTGGGCTTTATGGAAAAGCACTCAGTAAATATTGGTTGGATTTAAAATGCCTGGCTGTGTACTATGATTCAGGTTCTACTTCGTATACAGATTCATTCTGGGTGTAAGTTCCTTCCCGTAACTACTTTTCTTTCAATGTGTGTTTTGTTTTTTTCCAATTTTATTCTAAGATCCTAACATTAATAACCTAAAGAAGAAAAATTGACCTAGCTTAAATTTACTACTTGTGTACCTTGATTTCCCAAACAAATGGAAGAAGGCTTTCCTAATTCCTGGATTTTAAAATTCTACAGGAAAAAAAATGGTTGAACCCAAAATGTTTAGCCATGGATGGTAATTTTGTGTACACTAAGTAATTTCCAAGTTCTTCCAGGTGGCATAAGGCCCTTTCAAGTCTTCATCTTGAGGGAGGCCCATGCATTTGACTTATCTTCATATCTCAGATCATACAAAGGGAGTTAGATCCCTTAGTCATGCGCTATAATTCAAGTAATGAACATTTGTTGAATGCTTTCTCTATTCATTATTGATGATGCCCTTGAGGGTAGGGGACCAGGCCTTCTACTACTTTTGTCACTCCCACCTGAACCAACACAATGTTCTGCACCTAACTGGTCCTTAGAAAAGGCTTATTGAAGCAGGGGAGGTAGATGGTGGGACAAAGAAGTGGCCTTGAATACTGGAGAATGCAAGGGTTTTGGAGTCAACTGAGACTGATTATGGATAACTTTGCTGTGCTGGCTGTTAGATGTGTGATCTTGGGTTAATTTGTCTCTTTCAGTTTTCCTACCCAGGAAGTGGACATAATAATGTCTAACATATAGATCTAATGGGAAGATTTAATAGGATGGTATATGAGCAGTGTTGGGCACATAGTAAGAACTAGACTACTAAAATCAACAAACAGATGAACAGAAACAGAATCCAAGAATGCCACAGTGAGCCATAGAGATAAGAACAGCAACCCTATATTCCCCTTTCTCAAAAATGTGGCCCGTGACTATAAAACAAACAGTTGACAGTTTTGATTTATTCAGAACTCAATCTTGTTTCCATATGTTGCACAGGGAAATTCCTTCTTCCACTTTTCCACTTACTGAGTAATCCCATCAGACCCCACCAAGCCCTGTGTCCAGATCACTGAATATTTGGCCTCATCCCAGGAGAGGCACATTTTTGTACTCCTTTGGGGAAAGCTGACCTGGAAGTAAGAAGGTAAATGAGCACCCCAGTTATCCCTGGAGAAGACATCAGTGGTCCACCCAGGTAGCCCCAGTCATTTCTGCTTCACTTCTTTTCTTTGAACAACGATACTGGCCAGACCTGCTCCTTGAACCCCTGTTTGTGGGAGGGGAGGGTGAGGCCTGGGCAGACCTTGTAGGACCCTCTCTGGGACTTAATGCCTTGATAGTCCTCCATGAGCTTAGTTGGTATCAGGTTTTGCAACTTTCCTGTCCTGAATCCTAATGTTTGAACAGTCTTGCTCTTCAAATGGAACTGAAGGGACTTAACCGTAAGATGCACCTCAGTTTCGGAGTCTGGGATTCTGGGGTCAGGACTTGTCCACTGGGGACTCATCCTCAGCCAGCTCCTCCTTCCATCTCTCATTGCTTCATGCCCTCAAGAGACTGGGGCTGCATTTGTCCCAGAGCACCTGTCCTCACTAAAGACCCAGGACAAGCTAATTCAGACTGAAGAGTTTGTGACTTAATGTTCTACCCCTCCCCAGGAGTATTTCAGCCACCCTAACTTCATTTCAACAAACATTTGTCAAAGTTCTATGTTACTCAAGTGGGGTGCTAGAGATACAAAGATAAAAACAAGACAAAAGGTTTGACACTGTTGTCCAAGAGTCTAGTTGGAAAAAATAGTCATATGTAAATAATTAATTTCAAAACTATGTAAAAAGTATGTGTGTGGGGCTTCCCTGGTGGCGCAGTGGTTGAGAGTCCGCCTGCTGATGCAGGGGACACGGGTTAGTGCCCTGGTCCGGAAAGATCCCACATGCCGCGGAGCGGCTGGGCCCGTGAGCCATGGCCGCTGGGCCTGCGCGTCCAGAGCCTGTGCTCCGCAACGGGAGAGGCCACAGCAGTGAGAGGCCCGCGTACCGCAAAAAAAAAAAAAAAAAAAGTATGTGTGTGTGCATCCTGAAAGAAAAAAGTATCAATTTTTCCCAAAGAACTTTTAGAGGACACAGGGAGAAATGATGTGACTACTCGGGCTGACTCTCTGATGGTGAAACCCCGAGAATCCTGAAGGACGAGGCCAGATGCCTCTTGAGCCCTGTTGGCAAGCCCGGTGTTTCCCCATTATAAATCGAGCTCATAAAGCCAGTGCCTGCCTGTCCCTCCCTTATCATGAGGGTGGAGACAGGTTCCTGAGGATACAAAGTCACCTCCATCAGTGGGCAAGCAGCCATCTGCTGCTGCTGCTGCTGCTGCTGCTGCTGCACCCATATTAACTCTTTTGGCTCCTGCCGTGTCATTGAGTCTGGGCCATAGAAGAACACTGGCAGCAAGTCAGGACACCTGAGTTCTAACTAGGCTCTTTGCCTACTTTAGAAGGCGTGTAACCTTTCAGAGCCTTAGCTTCCTGTTCTTGAATTGGTAACACCTGCCCTATTAGCTATGCAGATAAAAATGAGATTATAAATGTGAAAGCAATTGGAAAAATAACACTAGTGCCCTACCATAAAGTTGTATTAATAATTAATCAAAAAGCATTTATTGAGTATCTGTTGTGTGCCTGTAAGTTGGCTAGGTGCTAAATAGAGTCCATTAGTCTAGTAGATTTCTAATAACAAAGTAGTTTTTCTAATTTATTTGGTACAGAGAAATTGTCAACAGGGAGTATGTATAGGAGAGAAGACAGTGGCTTGAGAGATTGCTGCAGTTATGTCACTGATTAGCTTTGTGATGCTAGACAATTATATTCATTCCTTTGAGTCTCAGTTTCCCAATCTGTAAAATAAGGTTTTCCACAGATTCCTCTTTCCTCTACTGTCCAACGATGGTCTTTCTTTGGGCTGCAATGTTAGAATGGGGCTCAGTAAACCAAGGCACATTAAAATAGAAAATGCTGTAAATTATAACTTAATATGCTGATTCTTTGGAGGAAAATTAACCCAAAGGAATGACACTTCGGTGGGTGAGTATTAGGTATGTACAGTAGGCTAATAAGAGGATTATTTGGGAGCAGGCCTTGCTGGTATGTTCCCTTTGAGGGACCCCGGTGGGGGTACCAAGCAGATAGAAAGTTCCAGAGTCTCACCCTAACGTGGCTGTTGCCTTACGTTCTTGCCAGTTAGCTCTGTTGGCTCCTCCTAAAGGGAGGCTAGTAGGAAAACTCGCCAGGGCAGAGTCTAGAAATACCTGATATTTGTATTCACTTGTATTTTTTAAAGAGTGCTCTCACGTGCATTACCTCACTGATCTTTATAACATGTCCACGAGTAGTTAAGTCATTATAATTGCCATCCTGTTTAGCAGAGGAAGGGAAAAGGGTGACTGACGGCAAATGTGACCCAATGGCTAATGTGGTAAATACCTCTGCTTTTCTTCTTGGCCTTTTCCTTCCTCCCTCCCTTCCTTCCTTCCTTCCTTCCTTTGTTCCTTCTTTCCTTCCTTCCTTCCTCCCTCCCTCCCTCTCTCCCTCCCTCCATCCCTCCTTTTTCCACTCCTGGCTTTGGCTACAAGTAAAGGAGAAATTCTCTACCCAGGGACTCTGCATTTGTTAACTTCATTACCTAAAAATACAGTCATGTGATTTAGATGGAGGCCTGGCATTCCTGTTTCAAAAGGAGGGCTAATCAGCCAGTACATACACCTTGAACATAGAGTACGTACGTGTTAGGACCAGGGTGGTGCTACAAAGACGTGGAAGGTGGACCTTTTTTTTCCCACACAGAACTTATGGTCTTTTGGGGGAGACAAGGTGTGTTAATGCTACTTTCTACTACTGGTGAGTAGAAAACTATCCAACATTAGTAACAAAATATGAAAACAAAGTCCATATCTATGTAAATGTATTTAACACATAAAGCACACGAATTGTGTGTGTGTGTGTGTGTGTGTGTGTAAAAGGTACATCAAAAAAGCCTGTTTTGGGGGATATGATCAACATCAACGTGAAACATTTTTATCTCCGATGGTTACTTTTATGTGTCAACTTGGGGAGGCCACAGTACCCAGATATTTGGTCAAACATTATTCTAGATGTTTCTGTGAAGGTATTTTTAAGATGAGATTAATATTTAAATGAGATGACTTTGAGTAAACAGATTACCCTCCATAATGTAGGTGGGCCTCATTCAGTCAGTTGAAGGCCTTAATAGAAAAAGACTTAATAGAAAATAGGAAGAGGGGACTCTGCTAGCAGACTGCCTTTGGATTTGAGCTGCAACAACAACTCTTCCCTGGGTTTCTAGCCTGCTGGCCTACCCTGCAGATTTTGGACTTGACAGCCTCCACAATTCCTTAAAATAAATCTCTCTTTCTATCTCTATAAATATATATGTATATATAGATATGTGCACATATATATGCAATCTATCTATATATACACACACATATACACAATATATGTATATATCTCTCTAAATACATCTTATTGGCTCTCTGGAGAACCTGTCCTTCTCTCACTGTCCTTAGAATACCCAATCCTCTGTAGTAACCTAGAGTCCCAGTATGAGAGAAGGTCACATCTCTCTGTGTGGGGTGAGAGCCCCTTGTGGGTTGCATGTTTGTGGTTGGGTGGGAGGTGGGGGGAATTCCCATCTTCTCTCTTTCTTGGTAATTTTCTCTGCCCTTTGGCTGGCTGCTGTAATTGACCCCCCATGGTTGGTGCATGGGGAGTGACTAGGGAACAGAGCATAAAAAGTCCTGGTGGGAATTGCACTCTTGTAAGCCAGCTTCAGGATCTCTGGATCCATCTGATGTTTCAGCTGATACTTTCCCTCATGTACACCTTCCTGGGGCCTCCAGAGGCTCCAGACCCTGTGGCTAGCATGGCCTCTGACATGGCCAAGTGCTCCCCACTAGTCCCCACTTCTCCAGGGATCCAGTCCACACAGGACCCCAGTCCTCTTGAGCAGGACTTAAAATGGCTCTAGTCTGGCTTTGCCTCCTGTGGGGTCTCCATCTGGTTAATAACACACAGTGATATAGCACTGATCTTGTCCCAGGTACTACTTTAAGCGCCTTACATATATTAGCTCATTTAGTTCCACCTATGGAAAGCTAGGATACAGAGAGGAGGCAGAAGATTAAGTGGAGGCCAAAGAGATTTCCATACGGTGGGATTTATTATTTCCCTCTTATTTTTAAAGTTGTTCCATGAAGTGAGTTGAGCTCATGGAACATTATTCAGCCACAGGACAGCCCTGGAAAAACCTATCTTGGCCCTGTTGGGCCTTCTACTTTTAAAAGACTTTATTCACATGTCTAGACAGGTTAACTTGAAGTGAACCATCTTACTTCATAAGAACCAAGCTCTCAATCTATTCACATTTTTTATTACCCCACATATATCCTAAGCCTTAAAAGATTCAGGGAGGGAGGTCAACATTATTTTAAAATGATCCAGAGGCCTGATGTGGTAAAAATTGCAAGTCAATACCTTTGGCTGGAGATTGACTCCAAATCGTCAATTGAAATGTCTACGTGTTCCATCTCAGATTACCTTGGCTACTCATTTCCTCTTCACTATCCTTAGTTTGTCTCTTCAGCTAGGTTTCTGTTAAAGCCAAAATGATTTACGAGGCTTTTTGAGTGTATAAACACATTGCATGTTGGCCTCAGCAGAAAGGTCAAGGTTGGACTGAAGTTTCTCCTATGCAGCACTTATAACCATGGAAAAAACAGGGTTTAAGGATCCTTTTGGAAGGAAGGGAACGAGGACCACCTCATGTCCAGAGGGAGCACTGCTTACTATTTGCAAGGGGTCTGCCTTCCAGCGTTAATGAAGGATCCCTGGCTTCAGTGATAAACTATAAGGGGCAGAGAACTTTGTCCGTTCTCATCACCATGTTGATTATTACCAATGCTGAGACCAGTGCTGATAGCCTAATTTCACTTTTTTAAGTAAATGTATTTATTTATTTATTTATTGTTGGCTGCATTGGGTCTCCGTTGCTGCACGCAGGCTTTCTCTAGTTGTGTCGAGTGGGGGCTACTCTTTATTGTGTTCTGGAGCACGGGCTCTAGGCACGTGGGCTTCAGTAGCTGTGGCATGTGGGCTCAGCAGTTGTGGTGCACGGGCTTAGTTGCTTCGCGGCATGTGGGATCTTCCCAGACCAGGGCTCGAACCCATGTCCCCTGCATTGGCAGATGGATTCTTAACCATTGCGCCACCAGGGAAGTCCCTTTATTTTTATTTATTTATTTATTTATGGCCGCGCCGCATGGCTTGCGGGATCTTAATTCACCGACCAGGGATTGAATCCATGCCCCCTGCAGTGGAAGTGCAGAGTCTTAACCACTGGACCTCCAGGGGAGTCCCCCATCATTTTTAAATAATTGAAAAAGATGAGAATAGCAAATAGAGGATTTGCTATTAGGTGAGGATAAATATTGTTTCCTGACATTTTATTTTAGTTATACATATATATATATTTAAAATTTATATACTCATATGTGTATACACATACATATTCTGCATTGAGTTGTGATAGAAAATGTTTCTCTTTTAGGGTGTGGCAAAATTTCTTAGGATGTAGCATGTGGCAAAATGTGTTCCACAGTCACTACTAATTTTGATGACCAAAAGACAATTACAAAATTCACAAACCACGAGTGATTTTACAAAGACAGAGGCATATGCACATACACGCGTGAACACACACACACACACAAACGCACACACACAGAATTAACTGCTTTCCCCCAAAGCAGCACACAGACTTGGCATCTTACATTGGAAATATGAATAAAGCCCAGTTGAAACCAGTTTCTCCTCAGTTTTATAAATCCAAGGCAATCTAGGGAGTTAGAATAGGAATGTTCTGTCCTAGGGCAAAAGGCTGGAGTCAATATTGGGATCTATTATTGGGATGTAAAAGACCATGGCTTGGTAAACTGCCGTCTGAAGGGGGGCATTCTTGAGGCCCCTTCTGATCGTCCTAGAGCCAGAAAAAGGAATGGAGAGAAAGAGAAGGATTTTAGGGAAAACTGAGGGTATCAAACATTGCTGCCTTTAACAAACATGAACCTTGAGGAAGCTGTGGAAATAGATAATGAGGGACAAAGAAGAAAAGATCTCCTTGCATCCGTGGCATTGTTTCTGTAGATTTCTTGATGAGGCCTTTGAGCCAGGATCTCTGCCTAAATGCTACTGTGCTGGACCTTGTGAACGTGGCTAGCTGAAGCTGCACATGCCATAATTAATCTGACAAGGTATCTACACTGAAAGAGGAGAAGAGGTACTTAGCCTGGTCCAAAGGAGTATGTCAATGAATAATGGGATGAAGCTAATAGAAGGTAAAATTGGGCTGAATATCAAGGAAAAAACTTAACCTAACACATAAGTCTATTAAATCGTGTCATGGTGTCTCCAGGAGAACGGTGGCAGGGCCAGTGGTGCTGGAATCATTTACAAGTTGCTGTTGAAAGCCCCTGAGAATATGCTGTGGGGAACAGGACTGAGTTGACAGGAGTGGACAAGATGACCTCAGAGGTTTTTCCATCTTTTGTGTCTACGATTTTGTGATCGTCTGCTCTTCACTGAAGCGTTCCAACTACAGCTACTCTCTGGGGCTTGAAACATATGAAATAATTGTTAGTAAGAAATCCAGCCATGAAACATTTTTGAGGAACCATTCGTTCTTGGCCATCTTTTTCCATTCAAAACTGGGCTGGAGAGAAATGAACAGGATAAAGGAAACAAGAAATCAGAGTTTATTGTTCTCAAAGCTGGTATTATTATTTTAGTCTGTATTTATTCATTCAAAATATTTGATCAATTGCAAAACTATTCTTAAAGGTTGTATTTGAATATAAAGGCAGTTTCTTTGGGACTAGACCATACTAAATTTCTTATTTCTCAGCAGGTTGTTTTAGTATTGTATAGAAAGAGCCTGTTTTAGGGGTTAACAGATGAAACGAATTCTTGGATAAGCAGCATTGTTCCATCTGCAGCATGGTTAGAACTCTTGTACATTTGCATTTCTGTGTTTCAGAATTATTCACACAATAAATTACTCAGGATGTCAACCTTATGCTGAAACAGAAATGACCTACTTTGCGAGGATCTCATGTATTTTAAATTTAACCTTGTGCCTTTTCTTCATCTGGGAACAGGAGAAAGTGAGTAAAGAATGGTGAAGTTCTGGGCTTTGTAAGTATGATCACAAGGAAACCAAAATTAGCTAAAATAAATTGAGCTCTTACTATGTGCTAGATATTGTTCTAAGGGTTTGATGTGCATTAACTCATTTATTTTCTTACTGCAACCCAGGAGTTAGTTGCTCTTATTACAGTTGAGGAAACTGAGGCACAGAGGGTTTAAAAATCTTGCCCAAGTTCACAAAGCCAGTAAGAGGCAGGTCTAAATTCAAAACCTGTACCCCTAACCATTGTTATTTTACCACCCCTCCAAGTATAGTTTCATATTTTCTTTAAGAACAATATTGAGGGCAGAGAT
The DNA here is from genome assembly GCF_937001465.1 of Orcinus orca. NCBI lineage: Eukaryota > Metazoa > Chordata > Mammalia > Artiodactyla > Delphinidae > Orcinus > Orcinus orca. The sequence continues at coordinate 41,285,513 of NC_064571.1, forward strand.
TTTGGTCTCTTTTTAGTCACTGATGAACCTCCAGAGCCTAGAACAGTCCCTGGCCCGTAATAGGCGCTCAGTGCATTTTGGCTGGAAGAATGAATGGAAGTTGATATTGGCAGTTCTGAGTTTTTCAATGCTAAATTCATCTTTTCCAAATTTGCTGATTAAGCGAAAAAGGCAACTCCTTCTCTCTCTTCTGTTTATCTGAACAGTCTCTTAGCTTCAGAAGTTTTCCTTCTAAGTGCCTCCCCTGACTTCTTGGAATAGATTAGCTGCTCTTGAAACAGGGTCCAAAAGTATCCTGCATTTCCTTGACATGGCACTTTTCACACTTCATTGTCATTATTTATTTAGTCGGCCATCTTCTTGGCTACACTGTAAGCTCTGCAATGGCAGGGCCTGTGTTTTGCTCACCACTGTAACTCTAGACCCAGTGCAGAACTGGGCACAGAGAGGTCTGTTTGTGGATAGTTGTTGAGAGAATGATTGAAAAAAGATATTCTTACTAACTTATTTTTCTACTTGTTATTTACACAGAACTTTGGCAAACTGTATTAGATATCTATTGCAGTATAACAAATTACCAAAAAACTCAGTGGCTTAAACAATAATAAATATGTATTAACTCTTATAATTTCTGTGGGTCAGAAATTCAGGAATGACTTAGCTGGGTGGCTCTGACTCAAGGTCTTTCATGAGGTCGGAGTCAGATGTCAGCTAGGGCTGCAGTTATCTGAAGGCTTGACTGAGGCTAGAGGATCCACTTCCAGGATGAGTCCCTTACTGCTCTCTTGTTGGAAGGCCTCAGCTACTTTTCACATGGGCCTCTCCATAGGACCGCTTCAGTGTCTCAATGATGTGGCAGCTGGCTTTCCCCGGAATGAGTGGTATAAGAGAACGTGGTGAATGCCACAGTAAAGCTGACAGCGAGTTGCCTAAGATTAAACTCAGTACTTAAATCCCAGTTTATTCCCCTCTAAGTGTTCTTTCCAACATATCATAGCTATATGGCTAACTAAATAAATTACATATAGCTCTTAGAAAACTCAAGATATAAAAATTGAAATACCAAATTAGAAGTATTGCTTGCATTATAAAAGCATTCACCATACCACAGTATTATTTAAATGGCATATTCAAAATGACTCAATTTATCAAAGATGAGTTTTAATGTGACTTTTGGGGATGCATTTGTTAGGTAACGAGAAATATAATTTAAAAATGTGTGTTGGAAGCACTCAATTATATTAGATTGTGAATTTCTTGAAGGCAGGGATAGAGTCAGGTGTATCTTCAGTACCAACCTTGGCACCCAGCCCAGAGGAAGCTTTCAACAAAAGTTTATTAAGTAAAGGAATAGTTATGGCAAAATATCTGTAATTACAATTTCTTAAGAATCTTTTTTGTATATGAAAAGCTGACACATTGTTTTAAAAATACATTTATTCTTATTTTATAGCTAAGAGTCTGATCCCTACTGAGCTTTATATTACTAGACTACCTAAAACTTATTTAAATATTAGTACTGGCCTGATATAGCATGTTGTGAAATTTTTTATCCCTGCTGAGGTTTGAGGTTGAAAAATTGATAGATGTTTAGTGAAAACAAAGAAAAGGGTAAAAAGAAAAATCTCATCTAAAGAATGGATAAAAGATCTGTTTTCAGAACATGTAGGTAAATGGAATGGTGTTTATTATTAGACTCAATTAACCAACCAAACTATTATCCTAAATCTGAATAAAATCTTTTCCATTGGAAAAAAATACTGAAGAATTAAAGTTTAAAAAAAACGCGTTGCACTCCAGTTGGTCAAAGACTTGAAGAGATTCTTAGCAGATTTTTCATTTTTAATAGCCAGGGGGGTCCAGTGTTTTCTGATTTGAACACTATTGCTGTTTGTAAAGACTTTGTAAGGGAAGGTGAACAGATGCTTCTTTGGAATGATTCCTTATCAAGTCTTGTCTGCAAAATAAGTAGATTATCAGGTTTATGATAGTATGGCTGTTAGCATAAGCTCACAAAGGGATCAGATTATGGTAAGACATAGATAAAAGAGTTAAAGAAAGATGTTTGTTGAACAACTACAGTTAAGGATAGAAAGGTTAGCATTAGAATACTGATCACAGTGATAACCTGGTATGAATACTTTGCAACTTTATATATTTACCTTTGTGATGGTGGTAATGTAAGATGAGTTCTATTAGTCCTAGTTCAGGTAGTGTAGATGCATATTTCCAAGTGTAAATTTCTCTGTTTTCTGCATGGATTTGGAGTTAGTCATTCTTCTGTTAAAATAGTTAACTGTTCAGGGTCTGAAAGGAGAAACATCTATTGATACAACAGGAATGGAAGTATGTGCCATGTGACATTCTACCCTTTCCTCACCCACAGCAGACATTTATCATGGCACATTTTCTCCCTGAGTCATTGTTTGGGGTTTGCAAAGGAGCTGGAGATTGGCAAAATTAAAAGAGATCAAAATTATCACCCATGAGAGAGAACTGTATAGCTAACAACAGATAGGAATTTGCCTTGATAAATCAATAACTTACTTGTTGGCTAGAGATAGTAAATTAGACTCACTTGAGGGGAGTTATAAGGAAAACATTTGCTCTTTTATGTAAGTTGTCATGGATTGCCATTAAATGTTTTGAATATAAGAGGAATATATAAGAATTAAAAATTTATTTTTAGTTGACATTTTTTTTAGACTAAGAACATTCAACAGATTGACTCCTGTTTTTATGCAAAATCTACCCATAAAATATATAGAAAATTAAAACTAGAAAGGACTGTTGAGACCACTTATTCCCATCTTCTCTCCATTTTATCATTGCCAAAAGTAAGGCTCAAATTGGGGAGATGATTCATATAAGTTCACAAAGCTCATAAATGATAGCAGTGGGGCTAGTGAAATTGCTGCAGTCTTAGTTGGCCATTCCATCCATATAGCACAGCCTCTTTAGTGATGGCATAAAGTAAGTGGATTTCACAGTCTCTTCAACTCTAAGGTATGATGTTTCTTTCTAAACCCTCATGAACTCCCTGATAATACATATTTATTTGTTTATTTTCTGTCTCCACCTACTAAAATGTAAACTCCCTGAGGACTAAGTCTGTATCTGTTTTGTTCTCTACTATTTCCCTGTTGTATCCTCCTCATTTATTGAGGATATAGTACATGTTCAAAAAACAGATGCTATTGAATAAATGAGCTGAGATGAGGCTCAGAATCTTTGCTACTCTCATACTCCAGATAGCTGCCACAAATTGATTGCAGTTAGCTTTCTAGTAACCTGTGCTGGACAGACTCCAAGGTCACCCCCATGATCCTCTCCTCCTGGTGTTCACACCCTTATGTAATCAGTTCTCCCTTGAGAGAGGAAATGATCTGCGACTTGCTTCTACCAATAGAATGCAGCAAAGGTAAAAGAATGTGTGTGATTACACGCATGTGATTTTTATTACATAAGATTATAACACTGGTCTTGCTAAGAGACACTCCTTCTTGCTGGTTTTGAAGAAGCAAGTTGCCATGTTGTAAGCTGCCTATGAAGAGGGTCACTTGGCAAGGAACTGAGGGTGGCATGTAGATGACATCCAGCAAGAAACTGAGGCCTCAGTCCAGTAGTCTGCAAGGAACTGATTGTGTTCAGGAACCGCTTTCCTTCTCCAGTTAAGCCTCAGATGAGACCCCAGACCTGATAATACCTTGACTGCAGCCTTACAGAGGACCAAGCAAAGCCAGGCCCGGACTTCTGATTCATAGAACTGTGAGATAGTAAATGTGTGTTGTTTTTAAGCTGCTGTTTGTTGTAATCTATCTAGCAATAAATAACTAACATAGCCACCCCTCATTTAGATGCATTTCTTTCATTTGGATATTTACAAAATAGAACTCTGAACCAGGTTTGGAGTACTCTAAATCCAACACCATAATCTAGGGGAAAATGAAGCTCTCTTTTGAAAGTGAAAAGGCTTAGTTTCTGGTTTGGGCTCTGTTGAATTCACAGGGCCACAGATTCAGCTCTTTTATAATCTACTGGTGTTTAATCATGGTTTATTCATAGAAGTAAGAGCTCTCTTTCCTTTACTTCTACTCACTTGGTTGCCAACATTCAAACTAATTCGCAAGATAAGCTGGGCATGGAGTCAGGGTGGGAGCATATCTGGGTATCTTTGTTTATTTCTAAAAATGGTTCTCTACATTTTGAATGTATTTCAAATCAGCCCGTAGGTGAGTAACCAAAGATGCCATTCTCTAAAAAGGTCCATTTAAACCATTTAAAATGGTTTGTCTGTGTAGACTGTGTATGTTAGTAAAGGTTGATGAAGCCCCTTTAAAAAAACGGAGTCAAATAATTTTTTATGAGTCTAAATAATCTTAATTATTTTTATCACTGAATTTTGTGGGGTTGGCAGTTTCTGTGTGCGGTGAAACTGTGCCTTTGCATTTCAAAGCCAAATAGAAATAAAATAGACGATGCATAATTTTGCATTGTCCTTGTCCTACCTCTTTATTTCAAGAGTAATCAGAGATATCAGTATCTTTTACTTTACAAAATCGCTGCTGTTTAACAAAATTGGCTTTATATCAAATCTCATTTTTCCAACTGATTCCATAGATTGTTACTTGGATATCCATAAAAAAGTCACCAAATAATGAGCTGAGGCTATTATATGAAGACAATGTTAACGTGGTGGCCAGGTCTGCGGGCTCCTGGAACTGTATTGGGTGTGCTTTTGCAGTTACTTTAGAAATACAAGACACTATTTATCACCTTCTTTATCTGTACTTACTCGAGACCAAGGAACACATTTTACTTTGGATAATTGTCCGTTTTCTGTATTGAAAACACTCAGAACTCAGCCCTTCTTAATATTCCTTTGTCAGGCTTATTTCCAATGCCTAAGAGAGCTAGCCTGCAATACCTGATTTTACCATTAGGTGCTGCTCCTTAACATTTAACATGTAATACAGTGATTCCCCTCCCCCCCCCCACCCCACCCCAACTAATTTGAGGACACAAAAGCACCCCATACTTTAAAAAAATTTTGGTACCTTTTTGCTTGAAGAAATATTGTCTCTTCTAAATAAATCGGAAGCCACAGCCCTAACCTGAAAAATTTCCAAGTTTGGCATTTAAGTTTTTGTAAAATAAATTAGTGAGCTATTCTAGGAAGGCTATCAGGTTTCACTTTTACAGAATGCTTTTTTTTTTAGTGCAAAAAGATCTTTCTTACAAGAAAATATATTAAATATATTCAAAATGAATAACTTGGGAACTATCTTTGAAATAAACTTTTTTATTGTTTAAATGTTTAGTCTCTTTCTTCTGAGTAATCTAGAAATTACCTAGATATTTTGATTTCACTGGCAACTGCATAAATTTTGCAGGTGTAATTGAATTTTTTGAAAGAAGTGAAAATATGCTTTTCTGTTTTTTAAAAAGGTAGTAGAAAGAATTCCAAAGAAGAAAGGACTTTTACTGAGAGAGTGACATTTCTCATCTTTGTAATTCTGCAACCGACTAGGGATTAACAGTTGTGGCAGCAACAGCTATTTTTTGGGGGGGAAGGGGGTACATACATAATTGATCTGAGGCAATAATTCAATGCTGAAGTGGTCTCATGTTCCATGAAAACTTGAAGTAGGATGTCAGAATAGCTCAGATACAACGTTTTGTGACAGTAAGCAGCCAGCAGCCCTCAGCAGAAGCCTTGGGACTTACGGGTTAACTCTGGGTGTTCTGTTAAGGCTACTAGCCCATCTATCTCAGTTCCTGGAAAGCTACCTGGGAAAGGGAAGATAAGAGTTAAATCTGGCGTATGGGAGACAGGTATAATAAAAATAATGAAAACCACAGAACTCACCATATTTCAACATAGAGTCTTACATTCAGGTAAGAAGTTATCTTTATGGGAAGGTTTTCCCCCTTTATCCTTTACTTTTTTTTTTTTTTTCTTTACAAAAAAATATTTGGTGATTTTGGAAAATTGTTTCCTGTGAATGAAACTCTTCACTTTAGGGGTGATATGTTGTGACTTATGAGAATTTGAAATACCTGTTATGGACCGGCTCTCACTTAGCAAGGGCTGTATTTGTCAGGTGATGATTGAAGCTGTAAATCAGTATTCTTAGATCTGGAATTTCCTACAGTGAAGCAAATAGCTGCAAACCTCAGCTTTAAGAATAAAATAAAATGAAACAAGCAGTAATAATAATTAAAAAAAAACCTTGACAGGCAAATTTGGTGTTTCACGTCGTGCATTTCTTTTCAGTCTCTCAAACTTTCTGAACACTATAATTTGTACTGCTGCATCACTATCATCAAAGATACGGGACTTTATTAGCTCTTCTCTTCTAGGAATGCCCCCCACCCCCGTTTTTTTTAAGAGAAAGGAATGCATGAAAATTCAGCCACTTGAATCTGTGAGCAATCACTCTTCTAGCAAAAGTCTTGTATTTCTTTAGTATGAGAAAGAAAAGAAGGAAGGAAGACTATAAGGAAGGGAAGGAATAATGGAAGGGAAGGAAGAAGAGAGGGAAAGAAGAGGAAAGAAAGAGAGGAAGAGAAAGAAAACTTGGGACACGTTTTCTTTTGAAAAAGTACGGCACTGAGGTGACAATATTGTGCCATGAGGCTGAGATGATTTCTCAGACCTTCCCTTCCAAGTTCAACCACATTCCCTTCCAAATTTAACAACTCTTATACATAAATAGCTCACATTCAGAGCACAGTGTTAGTAAACAACAGCTCCTTTACTGTCTGTGGAGAAAACTTTGTCCTTGTATGGATCAGGACTGAATGGTCGTCTTAATTTTAGTTCAGATGTTTTTAAACATTTGAAAGGAATTAAGATGAGATCAGATGAGAGGTGATAGAGAAGTGGCTTTAACAGTCTGTGGGGCTGGAGTCATGGTTATTAATGGCCTAGGCTTATCATTTAGTCACAAGTCTGAAGTCCATGTCTACTTTTGCTCTCCTGAGGCTGAGATCCACTCATAAGACAGCTGTGCAGAACACGGAGGAGAGCTGAAGTGGTAAAGGAGGAACTTCCAGTAGGTGGTGGAGAGTTTTGCATTGGCTGCTCCTCTGTATTAATAATCAGTTTGTCTCTAAATCCAAAGATATGCTCATCAGTTTTTCAAAAGCAAAATGGGATGGCCATGCCATTTAGCCAGAGGATATGAAGCCGAGTTGAACTTCTCTTCTTACCTGGACCACCTTTCAGTTCTGAGTACCTAGATGTTCTCTCTTTCTATTATGTTTACCATCTTGTCATCTCAGTATTCACTCTTTTATTATCCTTCCTACTTGATCTCTCTTCTCCTGAATCATAGATGGGGGAACTAAGGGTGTGGGTAGATAAGAGTGAATGGGTCCATGGGGCTTCCATGGTACCATATTTAGAAGTGCCTGGAAGTCAGGAAGGCGACCCTGGCCTTGCTGTGTAAGAACCTGAGCCCACCGTCAGTCAGGGTGCCCGCCTTGTGCCCAGAAAGGGGTCTGAAACTAGCTCACCAGCTTTCATTGAAGACTGTGGGACAGAAGGGGCAGTGAATTAGCAGGAGAGATTGGGAGCTGGGATGGAGGAAGATGATTCTGCTTTGAAGCGCTTTAGTCCTGCTCTGCACAGGGTGCTATCTGGGTCTGGGGTTCTTGTAATTGCTTGACATTCCTGATAGGGTTTGTGGCCTGTTGGCAATTTATCCAGATGTAGAAAAGGATTCTCCTAAGTTAGAAAAAAAAAGCCCTGCCTGATCTTAAAAAACAAAACCAAAACACACCTCTGCTTTGCTTCTCCTTGTGACACACAAAGGGGATGGTGAGTGATGAAATGGAGGCGAGTGGTAATGCAACTGTTTTCAAGTGGTGTTTTGAGAAGCCAGGGAGGAGGTACAGGGCCAGGCTGACAGACACCGTGTGCCGTTGAGTTGTGGGACCAGGAGACACCAAACACCTGAGGTTGAAGAAGGGGCCTCCTGTTAGCTCCTCACAAGCAGTTTCCTCCTCCCCAGGCCTTTCCCTCAGGTGGCCTCACATTTCATCCAGTCCCTGCAGAAATTCGTCTGGTTTTCAGGTTCTTCCTGTGGGGTTGCTGGGTAACATTCTGGGGACATGGCTTTGGCAGTGAGAACCATTTGGCAAAAGGATGGAGGGTGGGAATGCAGAAGGTCACTCTCTCCCGGGGTTAGGTCTGGCCACAGCCCCACGTTGGTTGTAACTCTTCATTCTTTTTTTTTTTTTTAAAGATTTATTTATTATTTATTTATCTTATTTATTTTTGGCTGTGCAGGATCTTAGTTGCGGCATGCGGGATCTTTGTTGAGGCATGGGAGATCTTTTGTTGCACGCGGGCTTCTCTCTAGTTGTGGCGTGCGGGCTTTCTCTTCTCTAGTTGTGCACGGGCTCCAGGGTGCGTGGGCTCTGTAGTTTGCAGCACGCAGTCTCTTTAGTTGAGGTGCGCGAGCTCAGTAGTTGTGGCACGCAGGCTTGGTTGCCCGCGGTACGTGAGATCTTAGTTCCCTGACCAGGGATTGAACTCGCATCCCCTGTGTTGTAAGGTGGATTCTTTACCACGGGACCACCAGGGAAGTCCTAGTAACTTTTTTTTTTTTTGCGGTACGCGGGCCTCTCACTGTTGTGGCCTCTCCCGTTGCGGAGCACAGGCTCTGGACGTACAGGCTCAGCGGCCACGGCTCACGGGCCCAGCTGCTTCGCGGCATGTGGGATCTTCCCGGACCGGGGCACGAACCCGTGTCCCCTGCATTGGCAGGCGGACTCCCAACCACTGCGCCACCAGGGAAGCCTCCCAGTAACTTTTTATTCTTGAGAGCACAGGGCAAGGAAATAGGGCACAGGGGAGCCGGGAGAGAGCCTCCCTTTGCTGTCCCAGCTTAGATTTCCATGATTTGAGAGGAGGAAAGCTGAGTAATAACAAGGGCTGACTCCCAACCACAGAGACTTCCTCTTATCCTAGAGCAGCGGTTCTGAAATTTTAGCACATGTCCAAATCTCCTAGAGTGTTTGTTTAGACTCAGATTTCTGGGTCCCACTCCCAGAGTTTCTGATTCAGTAGATCTGAGGTGGGCCTGAGAATTTGTGTCTCTAACAAGCTCCCAGGTGATGCTGGTCCCACAGGTCCGGGGATGGCGCTTGGAGACCCCCTGAAGCTTGGGGCGAGCCCTGGCCCACTGCCTGACTCCACATGTGACCTCTGTAGATAGCTGTGATCCCAGTGTGCTGTAGTATCTTCCCACATATCTGCCTGGTTTTTCAAGTTCTGCGGTCCTCGAGGGAGTTTCTCTGTTTCTAGGGCAGAGCTTGGCAGGTCGAGAGTGTTCAGAATGATTTTGTTGAAGGGTGATTTTTGAGATGCTGTATCACAGGCTTTGATGTGTTTTAGAACCATAGAATGTTATGGGACTTTAGAGCTGACCCAATCCAACCAAGTTGTTCTACAAACAGAGAAACTGAAGTTCAGAAAGACCCAGGTCACAAGATCACACAAGATTGCCCAGGATCACACAGCTAGCCAGTTGTGTACTTCAATTAAGTGCCCTAATTATTTCTAAGGTTTACTGAGCAGTTGTTCACCATGCGCTGGAAACCTGGCTAAACACTGTAAGTTCTCATTTAGTTCTTTGTAGGATCTCCCTGTATTATCATTTAATTCTCAGAGTAACCCTATGAGTCAGTACAATTATTGTACTCATTTTGCAGGTATGAAAACTGAGGCTCTGATAGGTAAATAAATTTCCTCAGTCACATGGTAAGTGAGGAGCCAGGCAGTGTGGCCAGAGAATGAGCTATTAACCATTACGCTCTTCTGCCTGATGTGTAGTTGGTGCTCAATGAATGCTGAAGTTCTGACAAGTTTAGTTTCCCTACCTGTGACATGGGGAATCACTTCTTGCATAGATTTTTGAAGGCCAAAATGAGAAATACGTATTAAAGCCCTTTGAGACTGTGAAGGGCTGGATGATGCCATCGGAAGAGTGGATTTGTTGTCTCCAAAGTGTTTTCACAGACACTGTGCTTCTGTGGTGCTTTCCCCTCCAGCTGAAATGCTCTGCCACATTGCCTCCACAGCTGGCCAGGTCTTGCTCTTACAGAGTCTTAAGCACCCTCCTTAATATACCTGTGTTCTGTGTACATGTATTTTCTTTTTCTTCTTCTTCTTTTTTTTTTTTTTTGCGGTACGCAGGCCTCTCACTGCTGTGGCCTCTCCCGTTGCGGAGCACAGGCTCCGGACGCGCAGGCTCAGCAGCCATGGCTCACGGGCCCAGCCGCTCCGCGGCATGTGGGATCTTCCCGGACCAGGACACGAACTCGTGTCCCCTGCATCGGCAGGCGGACTCTCAACCACTGCGCCACCAGGGAAGCCCTTTTTCTTCTTTTTTTTCAATCTCATTTAGATTTTGTTGTTTCACATTGTAACGTGTTGGCTCACACACCTGTATGTAGTCTGTACTGAATTGTCAGGCAGGGACCCTACTGTACGCACATCTGTACTCCTAGGAGTATCATGTGGAGGGACCCTCAGTGCTGGCTGAATTGGTTGTGCGCATGCAGCATTATCAGAACCTGGATAGGTGAGCTGGGCAGGTATTACAATCCCCGGACCAGACAGTAAGAGGGCTGAGCCAGGCTTAGCCTTGGGGTGGCCCACGCTCCCACAGTGAGTTCCTGGTAGAACTTCACCAAGAGCCTAGTCTTCTATGCTCCTGTTCACGTCATCTCCCCGTGAGTGGGTCAGTGGGATGGAAAATTAGGACCATCCTTTTCCTTGCAGTTGCCTCCAGGTCCTCCTAATTTTTGGCTGACCAACCATGAGTTATTCTTTCTCAGATATCCAGGTCCTTCCAAAATGATCAGGAAACTTCCTGAGACTGCCCAACTTCTGGTCTCTGAGATTTGGGAAAATCGTGCCGGCGATGGGGTAGAGACGTCCTGGAAGAGGAGAAGGAGGAGGAGGGCGAGGGGGAGGGGAGGAGGAGTGTAGTCTTACAGAATCTCTAGTTTTGTGGGCCCCTCGACCAGAGCCGCGCCTTGAATGAGGGGCAGGAAAATCTTGCTGTTGCCCCTTCCTCCCTACAGACACACACGTACATGTACACACACACACACACACACACACACACACACATATACACACAAAATAAGTATATATATGTATACCAGATATGTATATCTATATTTTTATATCTGTATGTATCTATATATTTCTATATCTATATATCTATACTTATATCTATATACACACGTATGTTATGGCTGCTTTGGGACTGACTGAATTTTCCTCCCTTCTCAGCTGAGCTCCCTTTGGGAACATGGCCCTGGTGGTAATTTTGGAGTGTTTGAATCAGTCTGTGTCATCCCACACCAGAGGCTTTTTTCTTTCTCTTGGTTGTTACTGCCAGCTCTCTTTGGTTTGCTCTGTTCTGTATTCTCAGTTCGGGATAAAATATGGTTTATCCTCGCTGGCTTGGAGGGAATGATTCACTAGAGGTTGAACCCTTCAGGAATAGTATACTGATGCGGGAATTAAGATGAGTTGGGTCCACCTCGGCATACCCTGCATATTTCAAAGACAGGGTGGAGGCAGCCCCGCACGCACACACCAGCCTCCTGGAGAGCTTTATGATGGCGACTCCCCTCCCCTGCTCAGCGCAGGGCGTGCTTTTGCTCACTTCAGTGAATGTGGATGCCAGGAGCAGAGACCAGGTTGGATGTGAGCCAAGTGGCTCCTTTGGCTCTGGCCACCCTAGGACATCAGGGCAGATCCGGGGGCAGCTCCTGAGACCCGGGTGAAGGCCTGCGAGGAAGGTGCCAGAGCCTCCGGGCCTTGGCCTGCCCTGTAGAGAGTCTCCTTTCTCGTCCCTCCTCTCTGCCTACCCACATCCTGCCTTCTCTGGGTCCAGTTCTACACCCCAGTTCTGCTGGAAACCCCTGTCTTGGCAGGGGAGCACTGGTCATGTTGTCCGCTGGATCTCATGGCCACGCACTTGAGGATGCACGGGGCGTCGTCACAGGCACGCCCACATCAGGCAGTGAATAGCTGATGTCAGACTGGTGCGGGTAGGCCTAGGACCAGGGCCTGGAATGATGGGAGGCTCCTCCACTGTCTCGAGAAGGAGCTCCTCATCTCTCAAATGGAGGCAATTAGTCTGCTTTCCCCTGGGGAAGGAGCAGGAAGGGGCTGAGGAAGAGCAGTAACGTCCTTTTAGGGCACTTCGGAAACCACAGGACTCAGTCTTGCGGAGTCTCCTAAATAATACAGAGCTCTGTGCTTTTCTAGGCACATGAACTCTAAATCCCCTAACTTTCTCTCACTCCCAAGAGCATGTTGGGATGGAAGTGACAGTGACCTTATCATGGGGGAAATCTTGAATCTCTTCTCAATTATTAAAACAAAACAAATTATTTTCAAACCATAAATTGTTATGGGAACAATTTGCCTGTGACTTAGGTCATATCTGTTAGAGACACACGGTTGCTTTCCAACACAGTTGAACTGTGTTTCTGACGTGCACAGTCTACCTTTGATAATAGACAGTCCTATACTGTTCACCGTTTGGGGTTTGAGTGTTATCTCCCTAACAATATTGTAGGACAATGGTGTTAGGGCTGGAAGGAATATTAAAGTCATCTAGTTCAATCCCCTTATTTAATGGATGAGGAAAGTGTTCAGAGAGGTAGGTCATTCACTCAAGGTCACACAGTGAATTACGAGCTGGTAATGGAATCTGGTCTTTCAACTCTTAGTCTAGTGCTCTTTCCCCTTTGTGATGCCATCTGTGTCATTGTGGCATGTTGGCCATATATCCTGTTCATAAGAGGACCTAGGGAAGCAGATACCAAAACTCACCTGGGCGCCATGTCCATAAAAGAAAGAATGAATTAAAACTAGGGATGAAGTCTCCTTGAGAGTTCTACCACATTGCCCATTCCTTCCTTAATATAGCTGACATTTCCACCATAGCCTTCTTTATATTTGAGAATATTTGAAAGCAACTCAACTGTCCAAAAGGGAGATGGGTAAAGTAAATTATGGCACATGCCCAGAATGCATTATCTTTTAGTTATTTAAAATGATGCTGTAGAATAATAGCTGTCAACACGGAGAAATACAGTAGAGTGTTACGTGTAAAGCAGCAGAATACTTATGTATATAGGAGTATAACCTTAGTTTGGAAAAAAAAATAAATTCATGTGCACAAAAATGGGATACCAAAATGTCAACAATTGTTATATCTGGATATTGGATTATGGAGTGATCTTTACCTTCTTCTTTTCTATATTTCCAGTTTCTTTTTCTATGAGATTTATTACTTTTATATCAGGGAGAAACAACAGATGTTATTTAAGAAAAAGAAGTCTGGGACTTCCGTGGTGGCGCAGTGGTTAAGAATCTGCCTGCCAATGCAGGGGACGTGGATTTGAACCCTGGTCCGGGAAGATCCCACATGCCGTGGAGCAACTAAGCCCGTGAACCATGACTACTGAGCCTGCGCTCTAGAGCCCGCGTGCCACAACTACTGAGCCCATGTGCCACAACTACTGAAGCCTGTGCTCCTAGAGCCCATGCTCTGCAACAACAGAAGGCACCGCAGTGAGAAGCCTGCGCACCGCAATGAAGAGTAGCCCCCTCTCCCCGCACCTAGAGAAAGCCCGTACACAGCAGTGAAGACCTAATGCAGCCAAAAAAAAAAAGTCTAAATTAGGAAGATTTATATACAGTCCTCCCAAAAAACCTCATTTTTTTTAGATCTAAAATTCAGATCTAAATGTGGCTTGTCAAACTGGCTCCTGGCAACAGGACCTCTGGTGAAAGGCTAGGAAAGGTGAATTCAGAATTTGAATTTTCTTTCCTTTATTGGTTCCGGGCCAGAATCATTTGATCTCTCTCTGTTCTCAGTCTTCTGGACTCTCTTATGGGTATAATCTTTCTGCCTTTCCTGGGGAAGGAGAGGGAGATCTATGTGGGAAGGAGCTGTACGTACTCATAAGCACCTTGGAAGTCTTAAATCCTTGGCCATAAAGAGGCCAAAGTGAGTGGGTGGTAATGACAGAAGGGACCCACAGAAACTCAGCTCAGGCCTCCGGAATGTGAAGGAAAGACAAGACTGGATCCTGCTGCTCAGGATTCTCCTGCTGTGTTGGAAGTGACGCGTGGAAATCCTCTCAGCCGGTATTTGGCAAATTTGCACGGAATAATCCTAACTGAACCGGTTTCTCCTTCAAAAACTGATCAGGAGACTTCGGGGGAGGCTGAGGTTTCTGTCACCACGGACTTTACCCCTGCACATCCTTCCTAGAGACAATATTTGCTATTGGGGCTCACATTGGCCTTCCTCAGAGAAGGAGTATTTGGATGCCCCTTTGTCTGCACTCACAGACGAACAAGAGAGCCTGAGAGCCCCGGATGGTGGGTCCATGCAGACCACAAATCAGTCGATGGATTCTTCTCCCTGCCCCTCAGGGCCACCTGAGAAATGTGAAAATAGTTTGTCTTGCAACCAGAAAAACTGCCAAATCGAGGGCAGGAGGAGGAGGGACCTCCTTCCCACCAACCCAATGATGTGAAAGCACAAGCCTTTCTTTTCTCTAGGGTGGCTGCGACCTGACTCTGAGCACTGGCCCTGCAGACTTCGACCTGCTCTGGGAGGGTTTGAAAGGCTAATCCGCTCATTCCTATTCCAGACAGTCGCAGATTAGAGCCGCTGGTTGATACAGTCTACACCATGGAAGAGAGCAACGTGATTGCAACTGGTTTCACAGGCTCCTTGGTGCCAATGATGAGGATTTCTCTGTTGCAACTCAGAGCTGACCACCAGGGTGACCTGGGCAGCCAGCCTCTGGGATAAATCTTTGACCTTTAGCTGATTGACTTTCTCTGCAGCCTAGACATTGGTAGAAGTCTTGAAGGTGAGCAGGGCGTGTCCTTCTGGACTGCGTGTGACCTCCTGCTTTAATCACTGTTGCTCTTGATCCTGCTGCTCCAGGGAATCTGAAATGAGTCTTGCAAATGGAGCCAGTGACGAGTCTCGGAAACCTTTGTGGAAATCTTGTCGACTTTCAAGGCTCAGCTCAGATACTGCTTTCACTGTGAAGCCCTCTCTCATCCTCCCTTCCCCACTCTTTCCTGTCTCCATAGACTGTTTCAGACCTTGAGTTAGCCCTCGTTCCATTCTGCTGTGCATTTCAGTTAATTGCCTGCCTGCCTGTCTGCACCCCTAAGCTGTAAACTCTGCAGCACTCTTCACTGTGCTGGCCTGGTGTAGGTGCCCATTAAATACCTGGTGGTTTGAAATACAAGGACGGGGCTCCATGGTACTGGGGTACTCCAACTTTGCCAATTGCTTTGACCATTCCTGGTCCCACACTAAGTTTATTTTCTGCTACTTAATACCTAGCCTGGTATAGGAAGCTGAGGCAGTCCATTGATTAAACAATAAATGAGAAGTCAGCAAGAGAAATGTCATGGCCCCCAACTTCGAGGGACTTGTAATGGAGCTACTAAGAAAACATTACCCACATGGAGCAACTAAGAGCCATGCCTGCTGGACGGTGCTAGAAGTTGTGGGTGAGGTCACAGAGACTATCAGAGAGGTCTTCCTGGAGGAGGGAGAATTTCCCTTAGTGCCTTAACAATGGGAAGGATTCTGATGAACCAATCTATTCTAAGCAGGTAGAGGAAAGAACTTGGAATTTGTGTCAGAAGATTTGTTTTTTTTCTAAAACTGACCTGCTCTAGGCCATGGACAAGCCACCTAACCTCTCCAGCCTCATATTTTTAAAAATGGGAATCCTGAAAAAAGTCTGCTTGGCTTTCCTTATGGAATGCTGATGACATAAAGGATGTGAAACCTCTTGCAAATGGTAAAGTCACGTATAAATATTACTTCTTAACACTCTCCTTATCTGTAGGGAGGATGCATGATCTGCTTCCATGATTGCAAAGGCAGTTTACCCCATTTCTTAGGGCTGTTGGTTGTCTGATTTCCTTTGACATCCTTTGACCTACTCTGATTTTTGCATGAACTTCAGCTATGTACATTATGCTTTTTTCAGTGCATTCTAGTGCTTTAAAACCTGTTTTTAAATCCAGAATTATCAATATATTTTATATCATTGTACAATACCACACACTTAGGTTTCAGTTTATACATATGCACACAGTTACATGTCAGAAACAAAGTTTTCATAAAAGCAAATGCCCTTGCTGTTTACAGTATACTGATCTTTCCTTTCTATTTCTTTTCTGTCCAACCATTTCAATAAAAAATTCTGGTTGCAACCTAATAACTTCATTTCACATCTTACTGCCCCCATAGATTTAAAAACCCTATTCTGAAGTGCGCAAAGAACCATCTCAGAAAACAAGATTTGTGGAGCAGCAAACTAGAGAAGATCTCCAATGAGAGCTAAATTCAATTCAGATTATGAAATCCGTAGTTTAGAGGAGGAAGATAAGAGGTTCAAGTCAGTGTCTCAGGTTTTCCTGGAGGAGGTAAGAATGAATCTGGGCCTTCAGCAACTGGGACAGTAGATGGTGAATAAAATAAGAGAATTAAGAGTTGATGGGTAAGAAGGGCAAGTAAAGGCATGATAGGCTGACTGTGGCAAGAAGAATGAGTGTTTTTGTTTGTAGGACAGCACAGAGTTACAGGAATTGTGGTGAGCAGTTTTAGGAAATCTGGTTTGTTAGGTAGTAGGACCAGGTGATAGAAGGATTTGAGTGCCAGACTGAGACCAATAAAATTGATACGGCAATTTGGCTTGAATGTGGTAGGACATGGGATGCCTTTAATGGTCCTTGAATAAGAGAGTGACTGGTTGAAAGCAGTATTTTGGGAGAGATAATCAGGCAGCAGTAATTAGGTTCAAGATTTCTTCTGGTCAGAGGGATGTGGCTTTTATTTTCTGGGTAGATTATGCAAGTTTGGGGCCAGAGCTGAATTGCTCAGGGTATTAGGGAGATAGAGAGCTGCCGCCTGAATTATCCCTTTCCACTTTTCTTCGGACTGGCACATAGTCTCTCTCCTAAGTAATGGCGAACTCTTGTTTGCTTGCTTGTTTTAAAGGAGCACTGAATGATTAGCCACCTAAGTTCATACCAAATTATTAACCTTCTCAGGGTGCCCAGACATGTGATCTGACCTTGAAAGCCTCAACAAGCATCACTTTTTCCCTTTCTGTGAAGCAGGAAGACTCCATTGTTACTCCATTGGCTTAGCAATAAGGCTTGATGTCCCTGAGAAGGCCTCAGTTTGTCACGTGAAGAACCAGGAGATAAAGTGAGAAGGTATATGTTGCTGAGGGAGAAAGAGGACGGACGAGAAAATAGATCTGAATTTGAGGGAATTGGCACACTTACCACTGGTCTCACCTTGCGCAGTGATAGAATAAGCTAATTTGGAGTCTGAGTCTCTTAACTTCGTAGCCTTGATTTACGTCTGATCTTCCTCAAATGGTGCTGTTCTCTAGGACTGATTGTGGGAAGTTGAGCCAGAAGGCAAGATGGAGGAACACATAATTGGTAGCTCATAAATAAAGGATCAAGAAGGGGCTCGTATTAGCTTCAAGCTTATTTACAGCCTCCCTTGGTGGGACGTGACATAACAAACCCAAGCATCAGAGGCTGGGATAATGAGGGGAATGACCAAGGGCTGGAACAGAGTGTGCTGCTCCTTGTATTCCTGCGTGGTGTGTGCTACACCGACAGAGAGAGGGAATTTTCTGATTGTCTCTACCATGCTGACCTTTAGCGTGTTTACTTTTCACTTGGTTTGGGGAAGGCCCGTTTGAACTCTGCGGTATGAACAAGTTCACTCCTCCTCCACTTTCCTTTTTTTTTTTTATCCCCTCTTGCCCGAAACGGTTTGCTGAGTGACAAATAAACACAAGTTGTTTTTACAGGTGTAAAACCAACAGATCAAATGCTGGCCTGTGCCTGGGCTTGTGAATGGGGACTGTGTTATGTTTGGAGAATACCACCGCATCATTTACACTTGCAAACCCTTTGTAATCTTAATCTCTTTGTTGCTTTTATGTTATACTGGCCCCCCAAGGTTAAAGAAAGAGATTTAGACCTTAAACACAAATCCAGCCTTCAAGCTCTGGAATTATCTTTGCCTTTAAATGCCGCTGATCAATGCCCATTTCTTTTGAAAATAAAACCCTTTTGAACCTTGAAAGCCTTCCACTGTTGAGCTATGCCTAAGTGCCACATGGGGGAATGGGCAGCAAAGAGCCCATTTTTCCCTTAGTGCTTGCATTAGGGGTCCCAGAGTTCAGTCCAACGCAATCAATTTAATTGGCGCTAGCTCTGGTGACAAATTATGCTGGTTTACACTCCAGTGTAGCAGAGATTCCTCAAACGCTGGGGAAGAAGGGAGATACACTTCTTGGTCTCTACTTAAAGAGGGCAACAGTATTGGAAAAGGAGCACATTTAATTTATCACTGTCAGAGCAGGTGCAAAGTTTAATTCTAACTAAAAGCATTAAACAATTAACCCAGACAGTCAGGCCTTCTGAAAATGCTCAGTAGCAGGGAACACACGGACCAGATTACCAATGGAAACGTTGATGCTTCTCTTTTATTCCACTGAATATCTTCTTGCACTTTTTTTTTAAACAAAGGAAAGTCCCAGAAATACAATAACTTCTTAGGTCTTTTGGTTGATGTCTGAATTGAAAGGGCCAGAGAGGACACCGCCTTACACTCAAAGATCAACAAATAGCTGTCCTTTGAGCCCCGGTTGATTAGCTGTAAGAGAAATAAGAAGTCACTTGAGTTTGAAGCTCTCGTAGGTTGATTGTCCCGCCTTTTTTATGGTTAAATATATTACCATGCAGTATATATTCCATTAATTTGAATTATTCTGCAGTATCTGAATCCTTGGAGGTTAGCTATTATTTCGGAGGGGTGGTAAACAAAAGGGAAGAACTAGGGGATGAATAGGATTCAGATAGCAATGAAATCCAATTAGACAGAGATGAACCTTGCTTCTCAGATACGTAATACATTTACTTTTTGTGGTTGTTGAGTTGACTAGAGAATCACTGCATTTTAGAGCTGTGAGGTCTTTGGAGAACTTTGAGGCTTAACCTGGAGAATTTTGCTGTGCAGTTGTTAAGGCCCAGCCAGAGAGGGTAAGTTTCTGCTTCACATTATGTAGCTTCTGCAGCTATTCTGACTCCATGCGGGCAGCCCAGGAAAGACTCTGGGCTTTGGAGGCTGTCAGACCTATATTTGAATTGTGACTGTGCTTCATACTTGGCATTTTAGGCATCTGTAAGCACTGGGTGATGATACCCCCCTAGTGAGGTAATATCAATATATATAATGCACACACCCCAGTACATGGAATCTATAGCCCTTGTCATGTGTTGGTTTCCTACCTCTCTTCCTTCAGGTGCTCAGATTAAAAGAAGGGCTATGGATAAAGTACCCAGTCCAGTGTCTGGCATTGGCAGTTTATTTCCAACTCTTTAATCAACCAGGAAAAAATAGTTTACCTAATGATTCTAACACTTTGGAAGTTTAGAAGCATTATCGTTTTCTGGATTCATTTATCAATTCAAACCTGTGTTCCTGAGAGAAGAGGTTAAAATTGAGTTTGTTAAAAAAAAAAAAGTGTGGCTAGAAGACGTTTGGACTGCATGAGGCTTAGAGATCGTAGACCACCTTCCTCACTTACAGATGGGGAAACATAGGCCAAGATTGGTTAAATACATTACCAGGGACACAGCTGGTTACCATTGGTCAGCCTGTCTGGTGATCTGAAGATCACACCCCTGACTCGGCCTTACAGAACTCTCTGGCTCCGTTGAACACACTTTGAAACCACAGGGGCCTGTTCTGAAATTGTCACAAGGGTAATCTGCTGTTAGGTAAGCTACCAGATTGCTGTATAGGAGAAAGTTATGGTGCTGATTTAGCATATTGTATAAGTTAACTACTTTAAACATGAGATTATTCTGCTTTTATTTTAAATATAATATAGCATTTGAAAAACATTTGAGGAGAAACAAACTAACCAACTATGCAACATGCCATGTCTTGCCCCAGCATCAAACTCTGAGCACAAGTTTCATTTGAGGGGGCCGGCACAGTCCCATGGTTGGAAAAGATTCAGTGTCTGGGTCTTGATTCCACAATTCGTGCGTCAGTTTCTATTTTTTGGGACAATCCCTGGTGCCTTTTCTTAGTTAGCTAGTGCTGACTTGAGTGTTTGCATCAAAGGCATCTGAGAAGGTAGGATCCTCCCAGAAATAAGCTCTCTTCACCTAACATAAGGGGAAGGTGTTTACTGACTGCCTACTGCATACATGATTTCATTTAATCCTCACAACAACTTTGTGATGTAGATACTGTTTTCTCTACTTCAGAGATAGAAACTAGGGAGAGGTAATGCCCACTACGGAAAGGAGGAGCCAGGATTTGAACCTAATTTTACCCAAAGCCCATGCTCTTTGTGATCCACATGATGCTGTTCAGTAGTTATGGCCTCATTAGACTTACGTTACCAAAATGCCATGTGATCAAAATCTCAGGAATCACAAAACTAGAAACTGCTCATGGGGTGTGCGGGGCCATCGGTTGCTGATGCTTTTTCTTTGAGTTCTGTGGTCTGTTAAGATTTTTTTCTTTCCAAGTCTGTTTGTTTTCATGATATGACACATTTTTATTACTCAGAAAATGTTCAAAAGGGACCTCCATGCTGTGATTACATGTTGCTCCCCATAAAGAAACATCCAGCTGGGATTTTTTTCCCATGGGTTTTGTCAACTTTTGGAAGCTCATCTCTTTATAACACTCAGCGTTGTGAGCTTTGGAGGGCTGGAGACTAATGGACATCTTTTTTTTTTTTTTTTTTTTTGTGGTACGCGGGCCTCTCACTGTTGTGGCCTCTCCCATTGCAGAGCACAGGCTCCGGACGCGCAGGCTCAGCGGCCATGGCTCACGGGCCCAGCCGCTCTGTGGCATGTGGGATCTTCCCGGATCGGGGCACAAACCCGTGTCCCCTGCATTGGCAGGCGGACCCTCAACCACTGCACCACCAGGGAAGCCCTAATGGACATCTTTTAAGAAAACACAACCTGATGTAACACCTGTTTACCCTGCAGAGTTTTAAAGAGAGGAGAATAAAACGATGATGTGGGCATTCTTTTCTCTTTCTCATCAAGGAGAAGATGAAGTGAGGCCCCAACAGTTGAGGTCTAGCGCAGACAGGCCTTCCAACAGTGGCCAAAAATTGTGTAATTCAAATTATTAATCCAACTCCCGAAGCTCTCATATATCTGATTGCAAAATAAGGGATCTTACATGCATATGTCTTTCTCATATCTTATTTCTCCATTATTTGCTTTACTCATTCATCTAGATTTAATTGCCATTTCACAGAAGTCTCCATGAAATGTGGTTAAATTGCCTATTGCCAGTATGATTTTAGGAGTCTTATATAACTTAATGGTATTAACGAAAGCTGCCCTTCTCTTGTGGTCCCTTTGTTTTGCTCCTCACCGAGACTCTTTGTCTTCATCCATTCTGGTCCAGCCTGCCCTGGCAGCTGTTTCCTAGGAGAGCTCTTACATGAGGGTGGGGTAAGGGCCCAGGGGTCTCCTACAGCCATACTAGGAAAAGGTATGAGTGCAGTATAGAAAAAATGGGGAAGGTCTAGTCTATCTTAGTTTGTGTTTTAATATTGCTAAATTCAAGGTATTTTAATCTTGATGGAAGAGAAGAAAATAATATGTTGGAAGGTTGTAGAATAATTTTTATCCAAATTTAGAATTATGTGTATGTGTGTGTTTGTGTGTGATATGGGTATGCACATGTTTAAGTTCCCTCTTTATTGCCCTTATCTTTTAAAGCAAAACTAAAAAAAAAAAAAAAGAATCCCCAAGAAACAAAAAACAAAAATACAAATACCAAAATGCATTTCCTTATGGTAGGATAAACATTCAGCTGTGTCATTTGCAAGAACTCAATAACATAAACAAAAATAAACCAAGCAATTTTCATAGCGAGTTTTTGTGTTTAGTATATGGAGTATTTCTGGATTGTCATCAAGCCAGCATTTATGACCACTTTAGAGAAATAAAAATTTTAGTAACAGAAAATTATAACATCGTCCAGCTCTTGATGGGGGACAAGGGAGGAGAGGAGACTACAAATGATCTTAAAAAATAGAGTTACAGTTTCTGAGGCACGTGAGGACAGAGTAGAGAGAAGGGGCTGCTGCCTTCTAGGGGTCTGAACCCAACGTCAATGTAGGATTCCTCGGTGTCCAGTCCAACTTCGAAGGGGGCTGGCTTTCTGTGGCAAACGAAGTGGCCCTCTAATTTTGTCTGAGAACATATCCTGCCCATCTGCAAAATGGAAATTCTCTTACTGTTCATGTCTCTGGAGCTAAGGACTAAATCTAATCAGCCCAAGTTTTTATCATCTTAGAAATAAAGTCCACAAAATTTATTTCAGGTCTCATATGGCATATAATTGCAAAAGTTCCTTATAGTTAAAAAGAAAAGAAAAGAAAAGAATAGGAAAAAACCCTAAAACCTATTCAGTTTAACTCTGGGAAAACATTAAGACAGAATTAAAAGCATACTTTTCCTGATACCCAGAAGAGGAGTACAGTTCCTTTTCCTTTCACTATTGGGGTTCCTCTGCCCACTTGCCTTCCACATGTGTTTCGTTTCTTTTTTTTTTTAAGTTGAAGTGTAGTTGATTGACAATATTCTCTTAGTTTCAGGTGTACAGCATAGTGATTTGCGATTTTTTTTGCAGATTATATTCCATTGGAGGTTATTTTAAGATATTGGTTATAATTCCCTGTGCTGTATGGTAAATCCTTATTGCTTCTCTATTTTATGTATGGTTATTTGGATCTGATAATCCCATACTCCTAATGTGTCCCTTCCCCCATCCCTCTTCTCAGTGTTCTGCCCCGAGTCAGCATTTGCCTCACACCAGCTCTGGTTTTACCCTTTATCACCCACTCTGACTCTCTCCAAATCATCTAAACAGCTTAATGACCTTTCACTCCTGCAACCTCTCCAAAGTCTGGGCAGCATATTTTCTTTAGCGTTAAACCTCCCTGTTTGCCTCTGTTTCCCTTCAGGGCATTCAAATTCATCATTCACTCCCTTCCAGGTGGCAGTTTTCAAAGCGTGGTCTGAGAGTTGTTCTTTTCTAATGCTCATGTTTCCAACATGATAAGGCCTGTAATTTTGATTCTGGCAGGAATTAATAATCTCCTTGTTATATTCCTAATTAGTTTTTCATCAAAATCACTGTTAGGGTCTATTCATTCCTTTATTCTGTTGAGGCTTTCCTCCCCCTCAGGTGACAAGCCAGAGTTGGTGGCAGAGGTATTCCAAGGAGGTTTTTGCTCTATTAAAGGCTCCATGGACGTATCTTTTCCTCCATCCAATTAAGAATTTCCCCTAAAACTATCCCAGTAGGATCTAGGTGTTTTGACAGAGCTCTCTGAATAACTCAACTTTTCAAGACCACTATACTGTCCCTCTCATTTGGATTCACTTCCTGGGTTCTAGGCTTTGGAAAACATCCACTTATCATGCAGATGGATTACAAAACTGTCTTAGGAAGTTTCTTTATCTACTTGCAAAAGTAGTAACTACAATGTAACCTCAAAATTATTAAAATAGTGATAGAAAAAGCATTTTGGCTTCAACCAAGAGAATTTTGACTCAAGACTTGCTTATTTCTTATCTCTGGGTAGGCAGTGGAATTAGTTGCCTTTGGTCCAGTCAAATTTGTAGTGACATATCCTTGTTGAAATAGGATAGACTCATGTTATTTTTGGTCTTGTCAATTCCAGATTCTTCTCCAAGAACCATTCCTTCTATCCAACCTCTGATTGTTTTTATTAACTCCTGCAAAGCTTAGGACTAGGAGCTTGTAAAGGAATCCCAAGGAAAGGCCTCAGTTGGATGGAGAAGTTTACTTATGTGGCCCATTACCGTTTTTTTTCTACTCTCTTTTGAGGCAAGCCTCCTAAAAGACAAAGAGAGCAGTTGTAGGTATGGTGGTTACATGTACTGGTCAGGCCCGGTCCGAGTGAGAATCTGAAAGACTTGCAAATTCTTAATGCTTGGAATTAGAGCTCAGGAATTTATGATAGTTTGTGGGAACTGGAGCTCTCCCTCCTTGTACTTATGGGGCAGAATTCTTTGGGTAGAGGGATCTGCAGAGATGCTAACCTGCTTCTCTTCTCCAGTTCCTGGAAAGCTTAAACCATTTTGTTGATGTGCTGCTCCCCAGGTTTAGGGTAGATAGTTACAGTGGGGCTAAAGTTCCTCTCTACCTCTACTCCACCCCCACGCTTAGTTTAGAATACAGCAGACCCACCAAAGGAGTGTCTAAGCCATCAGGTGGAGACGTAATGCTGATGTGTGGCATGCCAGCTTTTTCCTGGCACATGTCTGGGAAGAGAGCGCTGGCATAAGCACGGTTGAGAAGGCTTCTGTGGGGGTGTGTACGCTTGACTTGTTAACACCGATGGTAGTATAAATCCCCACAGTCAACATATTCCAGCTCCAGTCAGCACTGAAGTGTTTATTAAGCATCTTCTGTGTGTCAGTCACTTGGGCTGTAAGGATGAGTAAGACATGGTTGCAGCCATCAAAAGTTCCCAGTGCAGAGGAGAGATGTACAACCATGAGATCAAGGCCTTGCGGGAGAAGATGGGAATCTGGCTCTAGGATGCTGCCCCCTCCCTCCGGTAGGGTGAGGATTAACTGGTCAGGAAGCATTTAATTGAAAAGGACAGAAACACTCAGAGAAGCTCAAGCAAGGGGTGTATTGAAGGCTGGAGATGTCCTTCCTCAGAGCTGCTGTGTATGGCTGTGTGAGATTTGCTCTGGGAGAGGGCTCTTGGCTGAAGGGGTTTGTGGTGCTGAAATTCAGCAGTGCTGAGGCTGGCGTGGGGGCTATAGAGGGCGCTCTTTTCCCTCACTTTCCTATTTTATTTTTAAAACATCTTATTTTTTATTTTTTAATTTTTTGGCCGCACAGCTTGTGGGATCTTTGTTCCCCGACCAGGGATTGAAGCTGGGCCACTGGCATTGGAAGCTCAGAGTCCTAACCACTGGACCGCTAGGGAATTCCCTAAAACATCTTACTTTGAAATAATTTCAAATAATTTCAAACTTAGAGAAAAGATGAGAGAATAATACAGAGAAAAATCGTATGCCTTTTATCGAGATTCACCAGTTTTTAAGATTTGGGCACATTTGTTGTATATCAATCTGTCATTCGTAGTGCTTCCTGAATCATTTGAGAGTAGGTGTCATACTCTGTGCCTTAATATTTCAATGTATATTTTTTAAGAACAAAATTATTCTTGTATGTAACCAGAATACAGTTATCAAATAATAGGAAATTTAATCAAATAATAGGAAAACAAAGTAATGCTTTTATCCAATCTACAGTCCATATTCAAATTTTGTCAATTTTATCAACAGTGTTCTTTATAGCATTGTTTTCACCTCAACTACAGTATCCAGTCCAGTCTCATGAATTGTGTTTAGTTGTCATGTCTCTTTTTTTTCTCTTTTAATTGAAAACAGTACTTTGGTGTTTCTTTGTCTTTCATTACACTGACATTTTTGAAGAATATAGACCATTTATTTTATACAACATTCCTCATCGAGCTTATTGGATATTTCCTCATGATTAGATTCAGGTTATGTATTCTTGGCCAGAATTCTACAGAGGATGTTGTGTACATGTACTTCTCAGATTAACACATCCAGAGACACATGATGTTTGACCCTTATTGTTGATGTTAATTTTAATACCTGATCAAGGTATTTTCTGGTTTCTCCACTGCATAGTTACTGTTTTTTACCCTTGTAACTAATAAACAATCTTGGGATCCACTTTAGCATGTAAATATCTAGTAACTCATCAAATTTTGACCTCAGGATTTCACATCTATTGATGGTTCTTGTTTACGGATGATTGAATATGGCGATTTTCCAATCTACCATTTCCTCTAAATTTATCAGTCAGCATTCTCTTGCAAGGAGGAGCCCTCAATTTTCCTTCATTTGCTTATTCACCTATTTATAATCAATACGGACTCATGGATTAATTCTTTTTTTTTACAATGGGTTAAAATTTGTTATTTATTTTGGTGCTCAAATTATCAGACATTGGCTAATGGGGAGTTGCTTCTATGCTTCAAGCTGCTCCTGTGTTTTTTGAAAATGCCACCATCAGTTTTTAAAACACTTTCTTACTTTCTGGATTAAGAGGGTGTTCTAGGCTCATTTCGTCTCTTCTCTGTCTCAACTCTGTTATTTTCCATTTCTCCAAGGAACTCCCTGATTCCTTTAGTGGGGAATGATGGGTTACCAATTCTATTGTTTTCCCTGTGTTTCTTTATGTGAAAAAAGAAAAACATATTTGTGTATGCGCTCTTTCCCTCCCCCTTTTTACATAAAAGATAGCATACAGAACAATGTCTTTTGTATTTTGCTTTTTCACTGAATAGCATATGTTGGAAATCACTCCATATCATTTATATAGATTTTCCTTTTTTGCTTACTTGTTTCTTAATAGTTGCATAGTACTTCACTGTGTGTATGTTTTGAAATTTATTCAATCAATCACACACACACACAGAGTTCTTACATTCTTTAAATATTTTCTTCTTATTCTTCATTTGTTTTTTTAGTTTACTTATTTTTTTTTTGTCTCTAACTGAGCTGCCTTGTTCTAATTAGTCTGCCAAGAGTGAGTGCCTTTTTTCTAATTCTCAGAAAGGAGCTGTACATGCTTGTGTGGCCTGAGTCTCACAGAAGTTGGCTGCAGGAAGGAAAGCTGTGATCCCTGGGAACTGTGTGCCCCTACTTAGGAGTAGAGGCCACCAGGACCCTGGACACCCTTTCTTGTCCCAGGGCAGCATGGGGATTTGTTGGCTTGCTCTCTGGTGGTCATCCCACTATATCTGATAGAGAGTTCCCAGTTGAGTTGCTCAACCCTGTTTGTTTTTGGATCTATAAAATGATTGGTGGAGAAAGAAGAGCTGGATGCCTGGGAATGGAAGTGTTGGCCTGAAGAGGTGGTAGCTTCTGTAGATTCTTTATGCAGCGCCAGGTACATAATGAACTCTTACTTGTCATCATCATTTCCACTTTGATAGAATCCTGTTTGTGTATTTATGCTAGCCACCCCTCCTCACCCTCCCCACCCCCCATCCCGCCTCAGGTGATGTGTGTCCATGCTGTCACACGTGGGACATTATGTGTTTTATTAAAAACACTTAGATTCATCCTTTTTCTTCAATCGCTCTCTTCCTGTCCTTTCCCTTTTTAATAAACTAGAAATTGAGTATAGACTCAGGTTTGTGGGGGAAAGAAAATCCCTTTTTATCTGGATAATTTGAAGAATTCACAGCAGCTTAGCCAAGACGTGCCCGATCCTCCCAGAACTCACATGATTATGCTAATTCAGAAGAAATGTGTTGACGCACTATTAAAAAGCATGATCTGTTTTCGGCTTCTGGGTAAAGAGGAGAGCAGCAGCCTTTAGTAGCCGTGTCAGTTTTGCCCGTATTATCAGGTGCAGATGTGCCAGCTGCCAGTAGGCATTTTCTCTCTGATAGCGCTAACCACTTAACCGCGGGTCAGCGAGGTGCAGCTCTCAGCCAATAGATCTAATTGCAGTCCTTCTGTGTTCCCTGTGATTGCAGGTTTCTCCAGCTCTATACACAAATAGTAATCAACTAAACCTGTTACCTCTGAGTAGAGACGTCACGATATGAAATATTAACTGTTCAAAATACAGAAATGATGGTTTAAAACTGTATTTGTTTCTTGAAAATAAAGGGAAAAATAGATTTACAAAAGGAAGGGAAAACCAGAAGCTCAAGAATTGGAATTCTGAAGGGCCCTCTGGCTCTTCTCCCTGTGCATAATGAAAAATTGCACATGTATATGACATGTTTTATGTGGTCAGATGCAGTGTATTGTGTACATCTTTGCTGGAGTAACAGTGCATTAGCAGCGTCACAAATAAGCTCTGCCTCAGCATCTGCATTTCTATGACATTTTTATGTTAATGCAAGTCAAACTTATGTTCTGTGATGTATCGAATCCACCCCGAATTAATCCATTTGTATTCCTATAATCCAATCCGCTCCTGCCTCCCCTGCTAAAAGTTAGATGCAAAGTCCAAGGCAGAAATATGGCAGGAAGCCTGGGCCCAAGGACACTTTGCTTTTAGAAGATGCTTTTCCCCTCAGGCGCTTGGAGGCATTGTGGGTTTTGGTGGGTAGTTCTGGTAGCGGCAGTGGTGGAGCTGGCATGGGAGAGGGACCCTGTGGGTTGAAGCTACCAGTGTTGATAATGTCTTTGTAGACTTCCTTTTACTATTTTACTTTATTTTTTGATGCTGTTTAGATAACTTTCCCATCCATTCCAACTCATAGTCTCTGCCATGTTTCCTAGTCTCAGTGCCAGGACTCTATAGAGCACTTATTGTATGCATGGCTTCACGCTAAGCCTTTATTAAGCATCTGCTGTGTACAATGTGTATGCCATGTTTACTGAGTATCTGTTGTGTAGAATGTGTGTGCCTGAACCGGAGACCAGAAGTTCTGTTTTGCCCATATCAACCCGCTGAAGATGGAACATCCATCAGAACTTGTTTGGAAATTTGGGGTCCAAACAAATTCTGATGGTTGATTGCTCCTTGGTTTTTCTGAGGCTGATCTGGAGATGGAAGAATTCCTCCAGGAAACTGACAAGAAGCTGTTTGATATAATGGAAGATGCACTAGATTAGAAAGTCTTGAGCCTGGGTAGAATAGCATATGGATGAATAGCCCATGCTTTTCATTGATATGCTATACGATCAATATGCTGTCGTAGGGTTCAAATCCCCACCTTACCACTTACCAACTCAGGAAAATGACTTAACTACCATGGGTCTCGGTTTTCTTATCTGTTAAATGAGGATAATAACACTTGTCTCACAAGGCTGTTGAGAAATATTGAGCTAAAGTATGCACAATAGTGTCTGGCAATTAAGGAAGAACTCAATCCATGTTAGCTTCTGGCGTTGTTCAGAGTTTTGAAGTTGAGAACTATGATGAGAGTTTTTAGGCCCAATTTTTAATTTTTTTAGGTAAAGATAACTGTAGGAATGAGGTTCAGAAAGGCTAAATGCTTCACTCATAATCACATAGCTGCATGGGATGAGCCAGTATAAGGATCTAGGTCTCCAGACTCGCAGACGTCTTTCTAGTGCCTCTGCTGACTAGTCTGGTGAACGTCAGTCTAGTGCTGACTTTCTTGTAGAGGAGAACAAATGTAAGGAATGAAGTAAAAAGGCCATGTCTTGGGACTTCGCTGGTGGTCCATTGGTTAGGAACCTGCCTTCCAATGCAGGGGATGTGGGTTCAATCCCTGGTCGGGGAACTAAGATCCGACATGCTGTGGGGCAACTAAGCCCACATGCCGCAACTACTGAGCCCGGGTGCTCTGGAGCCCGCTTGCCACAATTAGAGAGCCTGTGCACTGCAACTACTGAGCCTGCGTGCTCTAGAGCCCACATGCCACAACTAGAGAGAAGCCTGCACGCTGCAGCGAAGAACCCATGTGCCACAACTAAGACCTGATGCAGCCAAATAAATAAATAAAATATTAAAAAAAAAAGGTCATGTCTTTGTTATTGCCCTGAAGCATGTAGCTCCGGACAGTGGTGCTTATGGCTGCCCCTTTAGCTTGGTTGATCTTGAGCTAAAAGGAGCATGTCCCCTGGCAGCCTTTGGTGATGGACTTCAGGTACCAAGCGAACTGGTTTGAGCTCCTCCCTCCAAGTGTCCATCCTGAGGAGGCCCTTCCCACTGCCCCATCCCTGCTGATTTTCAAGGATGAGTTAGCAGACATCCTCCTGGGACTGGCTGTCTGGGAAAAGCCCAGGAGCTGGCAGGAAACAAAGGCTAGAATTCACCATGTTTTCTTTCCTTGAAGTTGGGTCTACCCAACTCCAAACATCTGGCCAGTAAGTTTGGCCATTTCAAGCAGAGGAAGGAAAGAAGCTTTAATTGAGACTGGGAACTGAACACTGGGATTTTTTTTTTTTTTTTTTTTTTGCTTTTTCTTCCATAATTTTGGCTCCCCACCTAACTGTGATTCTTTGTCTCTCCACTGCCTTCCCCTCCTTGATTCACCTCATGTCTTTGCCTGTGTGGCTTATAAGGTTGCTTTGACTCCAGATATTGTAGGAAGGAAGCTCCTGCCAACTAGAATCATGGAATGAGACTTTCTTCCTTGAGCTCTCTGTTGTGATGCAGAATTGGAATCTTCCGTCAATTCAGACTTAACTCAAATGGGTTGACGTGGTTCATATTCAGGGGAGCATTGTCAGTTATGTACACGAGAAGAGAGAAAATGGTGGTGTGTTGGTGGCAGCGGTGATTTGTGTGTGTGTACATAGGTGGAGGCGGGCTCCACGGGATGGAATTGGCTTGAAAATCTGCAGTGGGCTCTTTTCTCCTTTAACACTGATGCTGGGTAATTAGCAAAATGCGCACAGGGTTTTATCCATATTCATGCGCCCTGTCCCACAAGCATAAACAATCCAGTCTCTATTATTTCCTTGCGTGTGCAGCTCCCCCCTCTCCCTGCCACCTGCAGAGCCCTGTGCTGCTCTGTTCACATCATTCTGGCTCTGGTTGGGAGTGGGGGTGCCTCCCCTGGACGGGGCCTGGGCACGGGGAGAGGACTCCACAGAGAGCAGAGGGGGTGCCTCACCAACACAGCATCTGCAGTGGGTTGGAAACTTTAATAAAGTGCATCCACAGCTGTGATTACGTGCAATCCTTAGGAGGACCCTGTGTGGTAGGTGGGGTTGCATAATTATTCCTGTGTGACAAAGGAGAAAATGAGGCGCAAAGATGGGGGCTATTCATCCCTTTGCTCTTCCAGATCATTCCCCATGCTGCTTTGCCTGGCTCTTTGCCCTGGTTGGCTGACCTCAAAGACCCCCATCATCTAGCCTCCCTTGTCTTCTGGCTCTGATATGAGATTTGGAGACACCAGGAGACAGAGGTTGGGGTTTATTACTGCTTGTGTGGTGTTGACAGTGCCTGTGTTCCTCTATGGCCACATTGCTATGGGCTATAGGCGACCTCTTTTCCACACCTACACTTTCTGCCACTTTCCAGCAACCCCTTTGCTCTAACCAGCCCCATTCAGACCTGTCAATGTCAAAGACCTCCTGCTGATGCTAGCCCCTTTGCTGTTCCTCGTTGGTCCCATTACCCTCCCCACATGTTTGTAAAAAGTACTTTCACACATTCTTTTCTGTTAAACTCTTTGAACAGCCGGTGCCTGCTGAGACCTTGGCCGGTAGGTTGCCAGTGACCACACAGCTAGGAGGTAGAGCCCAGCCTTCCTCCTTGCTCATCTGGATGTTTCTGTTAGGCCATGATCTCCCATGATTGCATCACTGGTATCCTTTTCTTTGTCCCTTCTTAGTGGGCAGTGAAACCAGCAGCAACTAAGAGATCTAGATAGATCCTGTTCCATCTTTCCTATCCTTTATGAATATTGGATTTCTGGAGCAGACTTTTCATTGTAAAAGCAGGAGCTCAGGTATGGGGATAGACAGTGTGAGAGGAATCAGAGAGATGCAGTTTTATGTTTTAGACCTGTCTCTGCTGCCGTCTGAGGAAGTACCAGTTTCATCGGCGCAGTACAGAGAGATGTGGGTGGGGTCGCACAGTCAGAGGGAGCAGGTGGCAGTTGTGCCCATGCACTTCTAGTCCTCATGTCTTCGTGAGCTTGTGGATTTGCTAGCCTCTCTGAGTTCAGTGTTTCGGAGGCATAATCGTTGTTCTTTCCTCTTTCTTCATACATGACATGAAAGCAAACTGCCCGAACATTCTGCCTCATGATACAACAGTGTAAGTTGCTTCTCAGACTCCGTAGTCTCTCACTTTTCCTTCCCTCACCTGGTGCGTATGTGGAGACAGGCAAACCACGTGATTACAGGGGCTCCCAGTGCAGAGGGCAGAAGCAAGCTGCACTATAATGCTCTGTATCTTTGCTTTCTTTGGAAGGAAGTTTAATACAGAGCTGTGCATTATTTACATTCCAATGTGATAATTGTTAACTGCATGCTTACTCTGAACCTGGCACATGACAGGTCCTTGAAAGGATATTGAAGGAACATATGGCGTAATGTTTGCCTTCCAAAGACTTATACATTTATTAAGGAAATAAGGTCAATCTGGGAAAAAAACAGATGGATATACAAGATAGTTTATGTGCAAATGCTGAAAGTAAACAATTGCTGCATATCATACACGGTTATAGTGTAGGGAAGATGGTCATGAAGGTGTTGGGGAAAGCCTCATGAAAGAGCTATTAGAAGGAGTGGAAGGATTTGGACACTCTTGTCATTGGCTTTGATATGACCACAGATTTCCCTCCTTTGGGCTCAGAGTTACTTGCCTGGGAAGGACACAGACGTGGCCTGAATTTGGTCTTTACAGCCATGGTGTGGTTTCCTCTCCATAGGCACACCTTTGCCCAAGCTGCTGCAACCCCTTTGGCTTAGGGAGTCTTTTCTTTCTGTCTTACGTTACAGAAAACAGTGGATGGTGACAATGTGCTTCCCAGTGGTGGGTGAAGTATTTTCATGGAAAGCCATTTCTATCCAGACACTCGGTTACCGAGTTTATTCTTCCCTAACACCCCAAAGGCAGAGAGTAGCTTGAAAAAAATCACTAAGAAGCCCTTAACCTTGTAACATACAGTTTTTGCTAAAAATATATATTAATAATATACTATTGAGCGAGCATAGATGAAGAAGGCCAGGGAGGGAGGAAGCAATAAGAGTGTGAGCAAGGTCAGTGCTCTTTGCCCGCAGACTCTACAATCAATAAGACCTGGTCAATAACTGCTTTATTACTGCACTACCACCCGGAGCAAAATCATTTTTAAATTAAGAATATATTTTGCAAAACTGAATTAACAATATTGAATATTTTGCTCTTTGATATGACTAGCCTTCAAAATCAAATTATTAGGTATGGAAAATGCTTACTGGGTGAAGTTTTGCTTTCTTCTTCTCCCTCCTTACGTTTCCGACCACATTCCCTCTCTACTTTCCCTCGTGCTCAACTCCACTCCTCCCCACCCCCACCCCAAGCCCCTACCTTACAGCTTAGGAAGGAAACAACAGCAGGTCTGTAAGATCTCCAGCACAGATGTGGATGTAAATTAGTATTGCATCCAGCACAGGAAAATTAGGAAAGGAGATGCATTTGCTTGAGTCCAACAAAACTGTGCATTTCCTCTGAGAGAAAGGACCAAGTAGAGAAAATTGGGAATTTTCCACTTGGGTAAAGCTGATGCCAAAAAATCAACCTTTGGACTCTTATAATCTTTGGTAAGCTATGAAATCTCACCATTCCTCCCCTCCCCCCTCCCCCCCAACCCTTGGTTACCCTGGCTCCAACCCCTGTTCTGTTCTCTCCTCTCTCCACAGATGGAGGGGACAGAGGAGAGGGAGAGTCTTACATGCCTCATGTAGTGCAACTTTGAAGCATCCATAAGGCCAAATTCCTCCCCAACCCCCAAATAAAAACTGCAAGAAGTATTCCAAGCAACTCTGTTACGCAAAAGTGGGCTGTGAAGGCACACGTAGACCATGGCTCTGGGATGTGTTAAGTGATAGTATTAGCGTTGATTATATAGCATCTTTGTTTGTGAAAACATGAGATTTTGGTGCTCAAATTTTTTAAAGTTGTCATAAGCTCTTCTCATCCCTTCCATCTTCTTGGGCTGTATCCCACTGTTTGCCACTAGTGATTATAATCTCCTACATGTAATTTGTAGGTTATTGGGGTTGGCATATATAAAATAACAACAAACAACAGAGAGAAGGAAAGGTTTCATTGCTCAATATTGTTTATGGTGCAAAAGCCCATTAATGTGCTCCCTATTTTTCAGTAAAAGGATAATGTTGGTCAGGCCATGCAATGGCATGTCAACTTGTTATTTATGTCAGATGACAGATTTGTACTCCTTGAAAAGGGGGCATTTGTTCAAAGCATTGGTGCTTGCTTTTGCCAGAAAGGAAGGAAGGAAGGAAGAAAGGGAGGGAGGGAGGGAAGGAGGGAGGGAAGGAGGGAGGGAGGGAGGGAGGGAAGGAAGGAGGAAGGAAGCCTTCTAATGAAGAGAGGAAGGGAATTGGTGTATATTTAGTGCTTTCTCTGTGTTAGTGGCTTTTGGGAGGTAGGTATCACTGTCCCCAATATACAGGAGCTCAGATGGTTTATGGAACTTTCCCACATCAGGCAGCCGCTCAGTGGTGGAACTGGAAGTCCACCTCAAGTGGGTCTGACTCTGAACTCTGTGCTCTTTCTGTCATCCCATGCTGCCTTTCTGATGTAGAATATTTTTTAGCTTATTACCCAGCAAATGATTTTGACCAAACTTAAAGTACCAAAGTTACTTAATTACTGATTCTTAACCTTTTATACAGGTCATGGATCCCTTTGAGAAACCCACGCAAGGTATGGCTTTTCCTAGGAAAATGCACATACACATAAAATGATTTCAGAGAGTTCATGGGTGTTCTGAAGCATGATGATGGCCTCCAGGGAAAGACCCCCTGGGCAAAGTGCCCTAAAGGAGAGGCCCCCTGTGGATCTTGCTTTCGTCTTTAGGAGACCCCCAGGAGTCACTGTTAGAACTCCCTCTCTGGCATCAGGCCTTTCAGAAAGAAAGTCCAGGCCTGAGATAGTAGTCAAAGTGAAGGATGAGAAGTTGCACTGTAGTTGGCTCTTCACTTGTGTACTTAGATCCAGTCTGTTCATAGGATTTGGTGGCTGTGCATCACTGTGGTTTGTGAAGGGCCTTTGAGTGTAAGGCTTTGGCTTCTTCACACTGACTTTCTCCCTCCCAGAAAAGGCCACAGAACATCTAGTGGTAAAGGTCCACTTATTCTTTAATCCATGTTATTCCCCTTGACTTTTATGCCTCTGAAATTTTTAAGTGAATTTTTTTCATTTTTTTTTTCAGTTCTGTTCAATAAACATTGTTGACTCCCTACAAAATACCTGCTGGTATTTACCTGCTGGTAAACAGGAAGCAGATCACAGTCTCCTCCTGTTAGCTTGCTGACATTTTAGTTCATCTTGACTGGGTCCCAGGGTTGGATAATTGATCAGGGAGGGCTTGACAGGGAAAGAGAACTCAAAGTTAGCAGGGCCCCCAGCATATCTGATCCTGCATCAGCCCATTTCCTGATCTAGACTGTCTCCCAGCGTCCTGCCCATTTCCTGACCTAGACTGTCTCCCAGTGTCATGCCCATTTCCTGACTAGACTGTCTCCCAGCATCATGCCCATTTCCTGACTAGACTGTTGCCCAGCGTCCTGCCCATTTCCTGACCTAGACTGTCTCTCAACATCATGCCCATTTCCTGACCTAGACTGTCTCCCAGCATCATGCCCATTTCCTGACCTAGACTGTCTCCCAGCGTCCTGCCCATTTCCTGACCTAGACTGTCTCCCAGCGTCCTGCGCATTTCCTGACCTAGACTGTCTCTCAACATCATGCCCATTTCCTGACCTAGACTGTCTCCCAGCATCATGCCCATTTCCTGACCTAGACTGTCTCCCAGCGTCCTGCCCATTTCCTGACCTAGACTGTCTCTCAACATCATGCCCATTTCCTGACCTAGACTGTCTCCCAGTGTCCTGCCCATTTCCTGACCTAGACTGTCTCCCAGCATCATGCCCATTTCCTGACCTAGACTGTCTCCCAGCATCATGCCCATTTCCTGACCTAGACTGTCTCCCAGCATCATGCCCATTTCCTGACCTAGACTGTCTCCCAGCGTCCTGCCCATTTCCTGACCTAGACTGTCTCCCAGAACCCGAATCTTGCCTTCTGGTTCTGCTATGATGATTTGTGCTTGACATTGCTTTGACTTGTTTGTTAGTTCAACATAAATTTTTGGAACGCTGATAGGATGCCTGGCATTCCGCTTGTGCTGGAAGACACAAAAGGAGAAGACCTTGAGGATGAGTTTGTTCTTGAGGAACTGATATTCTACTAAGGCAATCAGACCACCATTCTCTTCCAAGGAAAAGGTTGTCACATGCTCAGGGAGAGGCTAATGAGCCTCAGTGCCATATGGTAGAAACCAGCACTTTGGATTTTTCAGTCAGAGGTGTGTTGCTGTCCTCAGGTAGCTTCAGAGCATCTCAAGAAAACACTTCTGCATCAGATGCATGAGATTGTTTTTAGGTTCTTGGGATTCTTATGTAAGTAATCTAGTAGAGTGAAGAGATACTTTTAAAATGTGTAGAACAAAGAAGAGATTATTGGGGAAGGCATCCTAAACTAGTGTTTCCAAAGTCATTGGACATTTTCAGCTGCAAGTAACGTGCATTCTCATCTCCATCCAGGATGATGGAGGGTGGTATTTGACTCAACGACAGGAAGATATTGGATTACAGACATCCCTGTGCCATGTTTTCCTACGAAGGGTTTAAAAATTACTTTGTGTTCTCTATAGTTCGAATAGCACAAAAGTAGACCAGACCTTTGTGCATTGGTTCCTTGGCCAAATCCATCTCAATAGTTATATTTTCAAGATAAAAAATGAAGTTTCCCCTTTTCATATGTAGTTTTACTTTGGTTTTGGAAAATTTGCTAACTGAAAAGAATTGACATCCTGGCAACTTAATTACCCAGGCCTTTTCCCCCTCCTTCTGAGTTCTGAGCCCCAGAAAACCATCACATGGCAAAGCAGCTGATACAGCTTATAGGGTGCACGACTAAAGATTTTCTGTATCCACAGGGGAAGGCTGAATCCTGGGAGGGATTCAAAGATCCATAAGAAGGTGGTGTTGGAAACCACCTGTCACAGAACAGAAATAATTCAGGATTAGAGCACAATTATTGGTTCTCCTAGATGCCTATGTGGGTAAATTTGGAGGCTGTGGTTAGGGAGAAAAGATTTGAGTCTAGATCCTACAGAACCTGTTCTGGGACCTAGACCAAACCTTACATCACCCACAAAGAGTTTTCTGCTGATCTAAACACACACATACCTTCATCTTCCTATTTTCACGGAACTCACCACTCATCCTACTACTTACTCCCATGCCAGATTTTCCTGTTATTTAAGGGTGTCAAGCACATATGTCTTGGCTCCTTGATAAGAGTATAAG
Organism: Orcinus orca; assembly: GCF_937001465.1. NCBI lineage: Eukaryota > Metazoa > Chordata > Mammalia > Artiodactyla > Delphinidae > Orcinus > Orcinus orca. The sequence goes on from NC_064571.1 coordinate 41,322,759, forward strand.
AAGATGGAGGTACAATAACTCTTGTATGTAGTCCTTACATTTTGGTGTTTGTTAGTGCTTAGTTGATGCTCCATTAATGTTTATAGAATTTTACATTCAACTGAATCAAGTTGACACTACTCATTCTAGTTTCCTCTGAATTTGCCACCATCACAAAGTACCCTAAAAATTTCCCTTTTCCTGTGTCCTCATCAAAATCCTGCTGCTTCATCAGGCTGAAGGTAAACTTGCCCTTTCCTCCTTCTGGGACTGTGGAGAAGACCCCAGTTCTTACAGCCAGTTGTTGGCCTTTCTTATTTATAGTCTTCTCTTTGACATTAGCTCCCATTTTTCTTTTCTTTTTTAATCAAAGGAAGCTTAGAGGTACTTAACCTAATTTAATCATGCCTACTGATTTTACCTTGCCTCAGCCTGTCCAGGGCACTGGGATGGACTGTTTCCACAGAACTAGAATGTCCAAGGTCTAGTGCTGTTCTTCGTGACCTTCTGAAGCAGGGAGAATGGATCACAGTGGGGCTGATCTCAGATCTAGGGAAGTGGGCACACAAATCTCAAAGTGACCTGCATTGATGCCCATCAGTTTGATGTAGCTGCCGTTCTTTCCCTGTGGGGCCCCAGTGTTCTGATGCAAGTCCTGGCTCCAGTGAGTGACAGGTGCGACCAACGGCTGCATGAGTTATTTCCTTTGGAAACCACAGCTGTGGCTGAGGCCAACGGATAGCAACGGTGCCACTGGGCTCTCCGGGAGCAATCCGCTTGGCCGTCTTCAGCCTCAGGAAGGGCTTTTAAACTTGATGAAAATAACCCAAGAGGCTGGGTTTCGGTGGTAACTGCAAGTGTCCTTGAGATGGGAGGTACCCAGAAAGGAGAACAGAGTAGGGTTTGGGAACCAAGATTTTGGGATGGAGACAGATTGGGTTCAGGTCCACACTCTGCCACATTCTAGCTTTGATACTTCAGGCTATTTTTTGGAAACTTCTCTGAGCTTCAGTTGCCTACTAGGTAAAATGCAGACCATGTGTAGCTTTTATGTTTATTTTAAGGATTGATTGAGATAAAGCACTGAAACATTTTGTACAGTGTCTGATACACATTTGATGTTCAATAAATTTCAGCTGTTATTGTTACAGAAGGACAGAAGGTAGGAAGAGATATGCACTCTCTTGGAGCTCACAGCTTCCTTCAGCCAAAAAGAGTAGCCTGCTTCCCTGTCTGGGTGATGGGACTGATGATAGTACCTACATCATCACTTTGTGGTGAGAATCAAGTGTAAGGCACTTAGAAGAGCATCTGGCATGTGGCAGACACCATAGTATTAGCTTTTATTAGTTTTATTATTATCATTGTTTTTATTTACTAAGGTTCATGAGCACCATCCTAAGATGTTGACAGAAAGTTGCCTTGTGTTGATTTGGAACTGGAATTTGATGGGGGGCTACCAAAGCAGAGGAAGTGGCAAAAACTGTTCTAGTTAGTTTGCTATTTAAGATACTTTATTCTAGAATTAATTTCTCAGATGGTACAAAAAGAGAAAGAACCACAGCGTTTTCCTCAGTAAGAGCACCCAGTGTGTTTCACTATTTTCATTTATTCATCCTTAGGAGCTAGAGCTATTCCCTCCCTGTCCCCTTCATTTGGGCTGTTGCATCTTCTTAAGCTGCAGCTCACAGAGTCACCTACTTAAGGCTGTGTTCTTGAAACAAGGGTGTTTTGAGCCTAAGAGTGCTTGCTGGCCAAACAATTCCAGCTGTAGATTTTGATGGCTTAAATGGTTTCCTTTTCTGTTGTTTCACATTCAGATTTTTTGTATTGTATAACATTAATCAGGAGACAAGCATGTATTCAAAAGAAATGAAAATATCATAAAACTCCAAGCTGAGAGATGAACACACCTTGGAATGCATGATGGAACCATTTCTGAATAATTAGTAGGTTCATACTCTACATGTTCCATGCAGTGTACCTTTCCTACATGGGCAGGTTTTTTGTCTATGTTCATCCTTTTCATGCTCTGCTTAAATATGGTTTCTGGATTGTGTTCCATGTCCCTGAGGCATGCAGTCCAAGGGAAGGAGCCAGAGCTGCTTCTCAGCCTGGCATGGAGGGGAATGCTTTAGTTTACTTTAAACTTTAGCCACCCAATGGTGCAGTAATTTGTTTTTGGATTTTAGCAAATTGGTTGTTTTTTTACTATCTTTTTGAGAATTTGGACTTTTTTTTCCTGGATTTATATGGATATTCAGAATAACTTTGGAAAGCTGAAGAAGCTCTATTGCTGATAAGAGATACAGGATGAACAACATCTCAATGAGCCAGCATCCTGAAGAAGTTGGAAGAACAGCCACGTTGGTGACAGCTCCCTCTTTGACTCCTAAGGATAGATTCTCTGGGTGCTTCTCAGTCCCTGGAGACAAGCTCAAGTCAAAGGCAATACAGAGTTTGTAATGAATTTTTAGGAATATCCACTTCCAAGTTTGGGTGTGAAATGTGGAGACACTATCTCCCATGGCACACGAGGGCTAGAACGAGGCCAGCTCAGGAAGTGTGAGACTGGTTCTAAGACAGAGAAAGGTGGAGAGGGGTATTTTGGGCCCCAGTGGTGAAGCATAAGATGGAGGAATCTTCATTTCCCACATCTCTGGGCCTCATGTGTGGGGCACAGTGATTGTGTAAATGAGTTTGTAATCGAAAGGATGAAACTCATAAGGGATCATATAGCCAAATTTCTTGGAGAGAATAAACTTCTACCAAGAAAGTCAGCTCTTCTCTAAAATTTATTGTAAATTCCCAAGGCGGGTGGAAACTTAGTAAAATTGCACAGTTTAACCCTCTGCTTCAGAACAAGCCTCACAAAGGAGGGCTGATCTTGTTTTCTCTTCTACATCCCCCAAGGAGACACCTTGTGAAGATCTCCTTATGTCTCATGGTTGGGAAGTTCTTCCTATAGTCTAGACCAGATTTCTCTTGCTGTACCTCCAGTTTATATCCTTCTTGAGCTGCCCTCATTCTTTTCTCCTGGATCTCTTTATCTTCTCTTTTGCAGGACTGATACTAATAACTTTAGTTCTTTTCCAAGTGGACGGTTTCTCCTAAACCTTGTGTCATTTTTTGAGTCTCTCTCTGTACCCACATAGGTATTTTTGTGGCTAGAGGGAGAGTCCTTTTGGGATGGTATTTTTACCCCCGGGTGGATCTGTGCTGTGAATAACCTGAGCCATTCTGGAACCATCGCCAGACCAGGCAGGTGGCAGCCCCATTTGCTCTTTCCTAAGCGCCAAGGCAGAGAAGCAACTCTGGCTCCTTCTCTCTGGACTGCATGCCTCCGGAACACGAAACTCAGTCACAGACACCATATTTAAACAGAGCAGGGAAAGGATGAAAATAGATAAAAACCTGTCCATGTGGGCCAGGAAAGCTGCATTTCCAATATGCTGTTAGCAAGACCCTGCTGCAATCCATATAGCATATAGAGATTCATCAGGGCCGAACCTGGATGGCAAGCAGCATGGCCACCCGTGGGTTCATTCCTAGACATTGATGTGCCAGGCATGTTCAAGAGACAAGGTCTGGGACAGGATGAGTACTCCCTTCCCTACAGTATGGAAAAGTATGACTTAAACAACTAAGACCATGAGAAACAACACAAGAGTCCGTTGAATTAAGGGTGGGGCTTTATGGTAGAGAACAATGGTTTTCAAACTTTTTAAGCTGAGGGAGTCTTCAGATAAAATTTTGGAAGTTCCATATGTAAAACAAATGTCAAAGAAGGACCATTGTGCCTTTGCCTGTGGTCCTAGTGTAGTAGTTAAGGCTCAAGTCTGAGGACAAATGCACCCACGGCAGCTCCCTCTCCACAGGGCTTTTAAGGAGATACTGACTCAGAGCACCAGCCTGACCACTCCCCATCCCAGGGTAAGAACCAGGACAGCAGAGGTGGCTGCGGGGGAGAGTAGTGTGCGTGAAGTACCTCCCCCCGCCCCTTGCCACCCTGATCACTTTAAAAGATGAATCCTGCCTTTGCCCAGGGGTCTTCTGGCTGTCCTGGGATGGTTGGTAACTGAGGGAGGAACTGCCACATTGGAGGAATGTGGTTGCTGTTATGCAGAAAATATTGCCAAAATTACCTGGTAGTAGCACCCAGGGGAGCCTTTGGGGGCCACCCCTTGTTAATGGGGCAGGTTGATGCCCCCATCCAATCGCAGGGAGCCCAGAGATGATGAGTTAGAATAACTGCTGTGAACAAAAAGAATGGGACTGCAAACTCTTTCAGCCAACTTGGGAGGAGACTGCCCCTTTCCCCCTTCATTCCCCCACACTGGAGGAGATGGTACCCAGAAGAGGAGGGGCCAGGGCATGTTTCTAAAGGTCAGGCCAGACTTCCTATATTAGTGGCCTTGAGCTCCAGTGTAGGACTGAAGTGAAGGAGAAAAGGAGGTCTAAATTAGATGTGAGAATGAAATTGTAATATGGACAGAACAATCCCTTGGAAGACAGATGAGGAGGGCATATGGGTCCAGATAGAGAAGGTAGTTTGGGGAAGGAGAGTTTCCAGGCCTGGGTAGGAAGGGAGGATGCCAAGAACCACTTTCCCCATGTCCCCAGCTTGGCCTGAGGCTGACACTGAGTTCAAGTGAATCAACCTCAATTTTCTCCATTAAAAGTAGCTCACAGGGCAGCCTGGAGGCCACTCGTGGACTGGCAGGAAGACCTAGTCTTCTGTTTAATTGTGGTCAGGATTTCAGGCATTTTAAAAATATATATTGAGTAGGGGTCAATTCCAATTAAATTCCAATTCCAATTCCAGATTCAAGTCGCATTGCTTGCATGCCTGCTATGTATTGGTCCTGTGCTTGGTTCATTCATCAAGAATGAGGAAAGGAGAAGAGGATAAGACAAGGTACATCTACTCTTAGTGGCATGTCTTTGCTGATATTATTACCTTTGTTATTTCCCTCTTGCCCAACCCTATCCAAGACCACGCACATATTCCATTCTTCCAAGAAACCTTTCCACACCACTGGCCATGGGACTCCAGTCCCTTCCCAGCTACCTAATGATCTTCCTAATGTATCACTCAATTCAGCCCCTCAGTGTGGTCTAGTTCATTTCTTCTCAACAATAATATGGAAATCAGCTCAAGGACAACAGGCATGCTGCCAAGAGTAGATGTGCCATGTCCTGTGGTCTGGGAAGTTCTCAGACGCTTGGTAAGTTCTGTTTTTAGTGCATCCTGGAGGGTTTCTGATGCCGAAGACCCCATTCATTGTAGCTGTAGCTTTGAGAAGCTTGAGAGATACTGTTGCCCACATAGGGCCAGCCACATCAGGAAGAGCTGGCAATGCCCTAGTCTAAACCTGACTCAAAACTCAAGGAGCAAGTGCTCTATAAGAGAAGAAATGGAAGTTTCCAGTCTCTTAAGGCCTGGCCCTGGGAAACTGGCTCAGTGTCCCTTTTGCCGTAATCTATTGGCCTCCACGGGTCACAGTCTCTGCCAGTTTCAGAGTGGAAGGGGTTAGATTTTTACCTCTCAGTGGGAGGAGTAGCACAGATTTGTGGCCATCTTTAGTGTATTACAATTTGATGAGAATAAAGTCATGTTCAGAGGCCAGTATGTGAATCAGAAGGTTGGGAGACTTAGAGACTCCTTTTGGGCTCTTCTTCTAACCCACAGTCTCTTCATAGAAGAGCTTTGGAGCTGTAATTTGAATCCGACAGCTATAACAACAGCTGTTTGGTGTGTGAGAATAACAGAGAAAAGAGAGTACCATATACTTAATGGTAATTTCCTCCAGATATTGTCCCATCTAGGAACTTATGCTGTCCAGCTGACACAGCTTACCCTTTGGGTTAGTGCTCTGGTCATTCTCAATGTATAGGTTAGCACAGGGTGTGGGAGCACCTAAAAGCTGCCTGGACTGCCTGCCAACCAGTCTTCATGTCAGGGCTCAAGCAGAGTGGAGGAAACATAATCCTTTGGGACACTCCAGAGTTTTCCCCATCCATTATCTCTGCTTAATCGTACTAGGAAAGTTGTGCCTCCCTTCGCAGCCTAGAGCAGAGGACTTTGTCGATATAGCCCTGCCCCTTTTATGTTTGAGATTCTGAGCAGGTGTTATCCGAGAACAAGCAGGTGTTTGTAGAAATGTGACCTTGAGCCCTGGATACTGACCTGCTCTTTTGTTCTGGTGAGTCATTTTTCCTTGAATGAGGTTGGTTTCTGTTTTATGAAATGGTTGCGAGGCCACAGTGACCATTCTGGACATCACCATTGTATATGCAGGCACTCCCCTCACCAAGCAGAGAAATTGCTGAGTACATTTCATACCTTCCGGCCAGAGGTATAGTCGTCCCTTGTCACCCGTAAGTTTGTCTACAAAAAAATGGCAAACAGAGTATACTGATGTCACACTTGCTTCCTTAAAGCAGCTTATGCCTACAGGAAAACAGAAGGTGCCTTGTTCCAATGACTTTTCTGTTATCAGTATAGAACAGCGGTCCCCAACCTTTTTGGCACCAGGGACTGGTTTCGTGGAAGACAATTTTTCCATGGACCGGGGATGGGCGGGGGAGAGATGGTTTCAGGATGATTCAAGCACATTCCATTTGTTGTGCACTTTATTTCTATTATTATTACATTGTAATATATAATGAAATAGTTATACAACTAACCATAGAGCAGAATCAGTGGGAGCCCTGAGCTTGTTTTCACTTGCCACTCACTGATAGGGTTTTGATATGAGTCTGCAAGTAATTGATTTATTATGGTCTCCGTGCAGTCAAACCTCTCTGCTAATGATAATCTGTATTTGCAGCCACTCCCCAGCGCTAGCATCACTGCCTTAGCTCCACCTCAGATCATCAAGATCATCAGGCATTCGATTCTCATAAGGAGCCTGCAGCCTAGATCCCTTGCGTGAGCAGTGTACAGTAGGGTTCACGCTCCTATGAGAATCTAATGCCGCCGCTCGTCTGACAGAAGGTGGAGCTCAGGCGGTAATGTGAGCGATGGGGAACGGCTGTAAATACAGATGAAGCTTCACTCGCTCACCCACCGCTCACCTCCTGCTGTGTGGCCTGGTTCCTAACAGGCCACAGACCAATACCGGTCCGTGCCCTGGCGGTTGGGGACCCCTGGTATAGCAAATTAAGTTTAGTCCATCCTGAGAAGTTATGGGCATTTCTGAAAATCTTTGGCTAATAAGATATAACTTGGAACAGAGAAACTTGGAATTTAAGCCAGAATTCTGCATTTCATCAAATTTCCATTTTCCTAATCACAGTGGAGAAGTGTGTGTATGTGTGTGAATGCACATTTCTGGACCTTTATGCTGAGCTAGTGGTTCACTCTTTAGGGCTCCCAGGTTCTGAAAAGTGTGAGTTCAGGTTAAACTCAGAAATAGGAAATGTTTGTATCTATAAACCAAGTTCAACATAGACATTTAAGTATGTGTGTCTATATAAACCAACTGACAAAGTTATATGTTGGAGTAATTTTCTAGAAAAGTCCTGCTGATGGTAATGCTATCACAGAATTATAAAGTTCCACATCAGTCCTGTCCTGAAGGCTCTGTGCAAACAGTAGAAACAGGGCCAGTAACTCAAAAGCCACTGCAACTGTAGGTAGAAGGTCAGGCCCTGTAAGACGCCACGTTTATTTCAGGATTTAAAACAAGACATTATCTGCTCAGGCCACATGACCCTGTACCTCATTCAGAGTGTCACATCCACAGAGGAGTGCCCCAAGTTGGTTATACCTCTGATGGTAGAAAAAGAATGGAGACACTCAGGGATCAGACAGCAGTGAACTTGTGGGGGCAGGAAGGGCTGGGCGTTCATGAGCACACTATATGGTTTGGGGGTTTCTAATGAAATGACATTCTTCTTGTAGTATCCTCAGAAGAAAAAGATGGGAGCCACTTGTATTCTGATCAGTGGCAGATAAAAAATTTTTTTAAATGATTTCTTTATGGTCATGCAAGATGTGATGTATTGGGTTAGCCAAAAAATTTGTTTGGATTTTTCCATAAGATGTTACAGAAAACCCGAACGAACTTTTTGGCCAACACAATAGTTTATTGACATGATTTCTTTGGGGCTCTTTTGGGTTATTCTTGTTCTTTATGTGTCTAGTTTTGAGGGAGAGTTGATACACCCTTTCACTAATCATCCTGGAATCCTCCCCAATGTTTCACTTGCCTGCAATTATAGAAAAACACTCTCTAAATTCTCTTCTCCAAAGGTAGTGGTGTCTAGGACATTCTGCATTGCACGGCAGTGGTGTAGGAGAGAAGGGAAGCTGCATTCATTAGGAAGCACTGGGGTTTTCAATAGAGCACAATACTGAACAGAGAGGCCCCCCTTAGCAATCACTCAAAGCAGAATGAGCTTCTTTGAAATATAAGTGGCCCTGTAAAAACACAAGCAGATTCTGCAATATCTATTTAGGGCATCCGGGAATGCCACATAATAGGAACTTGAGCACACCTGATGGTAACCATATGGCAGGTTCTGATGACAATAGGTAGAGGCTGCAGTAATTAATGAAAATGAGTTGCCATTTGTGGCCCCTACAATGAGAGGATGGAGAAGAGGCCAGTCTATTTGCAAAGGCTGTGATGTGCCCAGAGTGTGTTTCTGGACCACGACTGGCTGGGCTCGTGTCTCTGTGTGTGAATAGGTGTGAGAGAAATGACACAGTGGGAGGGAGGGCTTGGTTCTGGCCAGAGAACGATCATCATTCCCGGAGCTGCAGTGGGAAAATGAGTGTGCAGCTCCTCCTGGCTAATCTTGCATCACTAAACCCCTGTACATGGCTGGTAGTTTTAGTTTGATGTGAGAGAGATTCCAGGTAGAAATCCAGTTTGTTGGCCTGGTGGGACTACAGGCCTTCACTGTTTGAGGTCTTGGGTTTGCTGGGTGTGATTTTGCCATTTCTGGTTTTCAGGGCACAATGCCTCTGTTTATCCTCTTGGGGATGACTGGGCTGGCCTGCTTGAGGTGTGCTCTGGTTCAGGACATACCAAGGTTTGGCTAGCCTCTGGCAAAGGCAAGGAAGGAGCTGATGCCTCATTGTTTTATTACTTCTTTCTTAGATATGGGCTGGAGTGGAGGGTGGGAGCAGTCCAGGCAGAAGTGGGCCATGGGGAGATTCCAGAGAGACTGATTGATCTTGTCAAAAAGAATAAAGGTATCCAGGCCCCAGCACCCCCCTGCAGCACATGGGCATGTGGGATTGAAGCGGTCACTGTGAAGTTTGCGGTTAGGCGTTCCAAAAAGAAGTTTCTTCATGATTCCTGATTGCTTAGGACAGATATAAGCAATACCAGCTGGGACCCAGCAAGCCTGTCTCCAGCTTTATTGTTTCTGATTTATCGGTGGTGTGTTCGCCTAAAAGAACTGATCTATCTGCCCTTTATTGCTAGCCTGTTCCATAGCCAGATAGGAGAGTTGAACATTAACAAGTGGATTTGCTTTCAGTAGCTGCGTGCGCGCGCGCGCGCGCGCGCGCGCGTGTGTGTGTGTGTAGTGTGTTTAGAAAGATAATAGTATATTGCTCAGGGGCAAGTGATTCAGATTTCTACAAGAAGATTTCCATTCTTTTGTCTTCCATCTTGAATTTTCACTAACTTATTTGAAGCTGCCTCTTTTACTAGAACCAGTGAGGATCCGTGAGCCTGTTTTGTAGAAGTCCCTGGAAAGTGGTAGAAACTCAGCTGGAGCCAGGCTGTAGACACCAGGCGCTATGCATTGCAGAGATGTTTCAAGTTATCCCTTGTGGACAGTTGGCACTGTTCAGTGTTAAAGGGCTCCATAGTGGCATTTCAGAGAGCACTCCAACCCTCCCTCCAGCTCAAGTGACAAGTTGAGTTTACAAATGATGTGCTCTACTCACCCTACCTGGAGTTTCTGGCTTAAAAGTGAATAGTCAGGGGCTTCCCTGGTGGCGCAGTGGTTGGGAGTCCGCCTGCCGATGCAGGGGACACAGGTTCGTGCCCCAGTCCGGGAAGATTCCACATGCCGTGGAGCGGCTGGGCCTGTGAGCCATGGATGCTGAGCCTGTGCGTCTGGAGCCTGTTGCTCCACAACGGGAGAGGCCACAACAGTGAGAGGCCCGCGTACCGCAAAAAAAAAAAAAAAAAAAAAAAGTGAATAGTCAGAACTCTCAAGATGTGCAAAGGGAAAGGTTTTACTACCTAGTGGAAAATGATCTTTGAAGTTGACTCTTAGTGGATTGGCAAAGTAGACAGACGGACTGCTCTGACTCAGAGGCCAAGTGAGAAACTTCTGGGGCTCTTTCACAAGAAAAAGGGGCAAGGTGGTAACAGGAGATGAGGGACTTGTGACTTACCAATCTGGAGTTCAGCCCATTCATTCCTTTTTTGAAGGAAACAAATAACATTCTGCTAAAATGACAGTGATCTTTGGATTGGAGTATGTTCTCTACGGTTTGTGAGATGTTTTTTCATTTGCATAATTTCTTTCTGCACTTTCTTGATTACAGGTTATAATGAGTGGGGGGAAAGAAAGAATGAAAGGAGAATGCCCAATGCATAGAAACCAACTTCTGTCATGGAGATTTAGCCTTGTCACATGTGCGTTCTAGGGATAGAGATACTAGAGATCGGATGGGCGCCCCTCTGTGGTTGGAGACAAGAATCCAATTCTCTTCTTGGGGTTTTAATTAATTAATTTTTAATATCTTTATTGGAGTATAATTGCTTTACAATGGTGTGTTAGTTTCTGCTTTATAACAAAGTGAATCAGCTATACATATACATATATCCCCATATCTCCTCCCTCTTGCGTCTCCCTCCCACCCTCCCTATCTCACCCCTCTAGGTGATCACAAAGCACTGAGCTGATCTCCCTGTGCTATGCAGCTGCTTCCCACTAGCTATGTACTTTACATTTGGTAGTGTATATATGTCCATGCCACTCTCTCACTTCGTCCCAGCTTACCCTTCCCCCTCCCCGTGTCCTCAAGTCCATTCTCTATGTCTGTGTCTTTATTCCTGTCCTGCCTCTAGGTTCTTCATAACCATTTTTAAGATTCCATATATATATGTGTTAGCATACAGTATTTGTTTTTCTCTTTCTGACTTACTTCACTCTGTATGACAGACTCTAGGTCCATCCACCTCACTACAAATAACTCAATTTCGTTTCTTTTTATGGCTGAGTAATATTCCATTGTATATATGTGCCACATCTTCTTTATCCATTCATCTGTCGATGGACACTTAGGTTGCTTCCATGTCCTAGTTATTGTAAATAGTGCTGCAATGAACATTGTGGTACATGTATCTTTTTGAATTATGGTTTTCTCAGAGTATATGCCCAATAGTGGGATTGCTGGTCATATGGTAGTTCTATTTTTAGTTTCATAAGGAACCTCCATACTTTTCTCCATAGTGGCTGTATCAATTTACATTCCCACCAACAGTGCAAGAGGGAAGAACCCGATTTTGACTTCATTTAGGATCCAGTGTCTACCAGGGCAGCAGAGTTCAGCAGGCAGACTCTTCCACTACCTCACTGAATGAACAATGTCTGCTGTCTTGTGCATGAAAAACACCAAGGAAAATCTTAATAGTTTTACACAATCCCTGATAGTTTTCTAAATCTTCAACAATATTTTTCCCTCCCAGAATCAGGGCAGATTTTTATAGCATTCTCAAGTGCATGTGCTCTTTTTTTTTTTTTAAATAAAACCAAGCATTAAAAAAAGGGCCAAGACTAGTGCTATTTTGTTATCGCCTTAGATTATTTCAAGATTGTACTGGAGAAAATGTGTATCCCAATTTGCCTCAATCAGAAATGAGTGTGTGTGAATGAGGAGGTCTTTAAAATATTTAAACATGGATTCTTTTCCTCCTCAAAGGTGCAAGGATGTTGCCTTCAACACCTTTCTTGCTGGAGAGAATTGAGCATTTGGTTTTATCAGACTGGCATGGTAATGAAGCTATTTTGATAGAAATAGCCTCATTACTATTCATTTTTGCTGGCTCTCAACTAATTCTTGAACCAAAGTTCTGTTTTTTCCCCACCAGAGGAGAAGAGGCACAACAAGCAAAATAAGAAGATATCCTTAGCCTCTGAAGCTAATGACAAACGCAGACCCAGTTCTGTCCATGGAGCCGTTTTGGAGGCACCTGCCTCTACCTGTGATGATTCCCCACGACACCACCTGGCAGCGTGAAGGGTTGCTCTTCCTCCTCCTTGCCTTCCCTAAAACACATGCCATTCTATTCAGAGGGGGGCCTTGCCGTCCAGAGGTCACATTCATCTCCTGTCCTTTCTTAACATGGTGTAACCAGGAGCATCTTGCACTGGATTGAAGAGATCTGGCTTCAGTCTAGTTCTTCTTCTAGCTGTATGACCTTGACCACATCATCAAACCATTCTGGTACCATTCTTTCCCCAGTCTTTCCATTTTAAAACAAACTATTGTAGAACAGCTGTAGATTTACAAAATTTGCAAAGACAGTAGAGTGTCCATCCCTCACGCTTTCCCCTATGAATAACATTTTACGTTTGTCATAACTAAGGAACCAGCTTTGATGCATTACTATTAACTAAAGTCTACATTTTACTCAGATTTTACTAGTCTTATAATGTCCTTTTTCTGTTTCAGAATCTCGTCCAGGATACCATTTAGTTGTTTCCTTAGCCTCCTCTGGTCTGTGACAGTTTCTCAGATTTTTCTTGTTTCTGCTGACTTTGACAGTTCTGAAGAATACTTGTCAGGTAGAATGTCTCAATTTGGGCTCGTCTGATGTTTCTCTCATGGTTAGACAGGGGTTTTCGGGTTTGTGGGGAAGACCGTAGAGGTAAAGTACCTTTCTCATTACATCATATGAGTGGTACATGCTTTTAGCTGATAGTTATCCTTGATCACCTGGCCAAGGTAGTGTTTGCCGGATTTCTCCACTGTAAAGTCTCCCCACTCTTCTTCCATACTCTACTCTTTGGAAACAAGTCACTAAGTGCAGCCCACATGCAAGGTGGTGGGTAGAGGAGATTAAGTTCCACCTCCTGGTGGGAGAGTATTTACATAAATTATTTGGAACACTTCTGTAAGGGAGTTGGATCTCTTCTCTCCGTGTATTTATTCAATCATTTCTTTATTATCAATGTGGACTTGTTGATATATATTTTATTTTTCCAGTTTTATTGAGATATAAACAACATGTAATGTGAATATATAGTTTAAATTTTAGATTTTAAGCCAACACTGTTGTTCCTTATTTTGTTCTTCAAATTGTTAACAGTTTTGGCTGTTAGGAGCTCTTTCAAGTTGGATTCTGTGTAACTTTTGCCATGCCGTCATCATTTTGTTTTGTGAGCACTTCTATACTTTCTGCCACTGCATGATGCTTTAGGCTCATCATGTGTATTCCCTGCCTCGGCCCTGCAATCAACCATTTCTCCAAGGAACCCTGGTTCCTGTTATTAGAGAATGGTGTTAGAAACTTTGGTTTTTAGGATCTAGGTGTTAGGTATGACTTCCCATTTTCTAAAATCCACCTTTTATATGTACACCATTGTGTCCTGTTGGACATACAGAGAAGTATATTATGTCTTTCCCTCAAGGTTAATATAGGTAAGTATCATAAAAAAGAATATGTAATCAAGTGTTAGAGTTTTTGGCTAAAATCAAAAGGGAGTATAGATTCTCATAGACTCGTTATTCACATCCAGTTCTAGGCTGGAATTGGGAAATGTTAAATTATTTACACGGGTATGTTAACAGTCTGAATAAATGCTGCTCACTTCAGGCGTGGGTCCCCAAGCCATCTCCTTTGCTACAGAAAGGAGAAGTGTCGACGGCTTAAATATTTGAGGAACGCTTCCTGGAGGAGGTGGCACTTGTCTTGGTACTTGAAGGACAGATGCTTGTTAGGGGCAAAGGAAATATTCTTGTATGTCTCTTTGGGAAAGATAGTAGAAAAAACTAGCTCAGAGATGGGGTCCTAAAGGACTTATTAAATGTCATTGTTCTTAGGAGACTTGAAGTCTATCATGGATTTCTCCACTGTTACAAGGGTGTGTTCCCTTAATCCAGACCCCCCAAAATGTCGACATTTAGTTAAAATATTCTTAGTGTTTTCTATATGAAGGGAGAGGGAGCCAACTGAGCTCATACCAATAGTCATAATTATTAAATGTCTGCTGAACACTTCGGTGGTGGAGATTGGGACAAGTTGCATATCCTTTATGTGGCAGCAGCTGCACGCTCGCGTGCTCCAATGTTTGGTGCGCTTTTTAACTTTTGGCGTTCTTCTATGTAAAGAGCTTTGTGGAGTCTATAGAAATTAATTTTGAGATGTTCCAGGGGATTTTTCCCTTGGAGCAGAGTAGCCAAAATGAATAGGGCCAGCACTGACACAAGCTCTTTAATGGATGTAGTCTTGTAAAAGTGTTCATTAGCTTCAGCTGGGTCATCATTAAATAAAATGACCTCCATCAAAAGTCTTAGGTCAAGTGTGCTTGCTTCAGACCCAGGTCTTTAGGTCTTTGAATGCTGGACTGTGTTTTTGTTCCAGTAAAAATGGCTAGAACTTACCTGTTCTGCTAGACCAGGTGGTTTTCTTTATTCATTAAGGAGTTCAGTGTGAATTGACTCATTGATAGGAAATAGGTCTCAAGACAGAAACAAACCTTTTCACACACTAGAGCAGAAAATATAGGAAATAGAAATGTTCCTCTTCCACACACAAGCTTTACCTACCACAGCATCAAAAGAAAGTTTTTAGCTATGGAAAATAGAAGAAGCTTTGTTCTTGATGATATTACAATAGCACTTAATTATACTTACCTTACTGCATGGTTTCATCTAACATCATCCCAAGATATATAATGATGTGCAGTAAATGCATCACATAGAAGAGTTGATCTAGAAAGCCACAGACCAGTGTGGGAGGAGGGGTCCACTGTATTTTATGCTAGTAAAACTACTTTGACTTGGGCAAAAAGGACAGATGGTGGATGTGAAGAATTATCGTTATCCCCTCGGGTTATGTTAAAACAATGTGTTTGGACATTCGAGTGATTTTTTCCCTTCAGCTGTTGCAGCTACGTTCTCATGGAGTGCCTCATCCAGGGCTTCAGCCTCACAGCTCCTGATGCCTCTTTCTCCACCAATCTCCACCACTACTTCACTTTAGCAGCTGCTCTCATAGCAGCTACTAGCCCTTGTCGTCAACTGGAGTTGCTCCATGTTTGAAATCCTGAACTCTGAAATCCTCCTTTCTGACCACAACCTCTGATCCTTCTATCAGTCCCCACTCTTTCATGCCCTTGAAATATGTTCTTTGGTCTCATTGGGACTCTTGGTCTCTTGACCTCTCCTTATGTTAGCAGTCCCTCACTCCCTCCCAACTCCATCCCTAGTCCTGCCCTGTTTGTACAGCCATTTCAGCTGTACTCTCACAAGCATTCAGTTCTCTCACTCCTTTGACTTTTTGTTTTATCTTTCATTCTAGTCTCAGGCTAATGATTTCTCTCTCCCTCCTCCCTCATCCTCCCCTTCTCCCCATCTACCTTTCTCCTTCTCTTCTCTCTCTCTCTCTCTCTCTCTCTCTCTTCATTTCTTGTGCTGGGCTTCTAGGCACTATGGAAGACAATTTCCTAACCAGAATGATCTACCTCATTAAAAATCCTTGATTTTCAACCTTATCTCAATGGTGAAGCTGTTTAGTAGTTCCAGGGCAGGGACCAGGGTGGGGTGAGTGAGGTGCCAAGAATGCAAAATTTAAAGAGACACTCACTCCTGGAGCCAACTCTGCATTTGCTGGATCCTGAGAATGAGTGCCTTCTTAAGTTGTGTGCCCTAGGTGCCCCACTAGCCGCACTCTAGGCTTGACCCAGACATTTACTCATCTCTAGTTACCTCTTTCATGGGTCGCTCGAGGTAGCCATTCTCATCTTTATCACTGTCCTCAATCTACCTGTAAACCATACATAGAAGATGACTTTATCTATTTCAGTGAAAAAATACTGGTCACCAGATTTGAATTTCCTCAGCTTCCATCCTGCCACCAAACATACCTAATCCTTTACCTTCTTCCGTTCTCTTTGCCTTAAGAGATGTTCCACATTCTCCCACCTTTGCTCTTGGTCGCATCACTTAAACTCTCTAGAATCCTCACCCATCAATTACCCTCTCCCTCTCTTGCATTGATACCTTGTAAATATTATTGAGTCTCTCCTTTACTAAAAATAGAGTAAACCTATTTTTTGTAAACCTCTTTTCTTAACCTTGCCTTCCTTTTGAGTTAGTCCTCATCTCCAGTGGGTGTGAAAAATGTTCTACACTCTTCCTTATCCTCAGGCAGTACAATCTAATTTTTTATCTAACTTCTGCTCCCATCATTATACCGTGTACTCTCTTGGAGTTCCTGGTGAACCCCCAATGTCCATTGGTTCATTGGTTCTTCTGAGTCTTCATCTTATCCATCCTCTCTGTGCTGTCAGCTTGACCCTGCTCTCCCTGTGTCTGAGGCATTCCATTCTGGTTCCCCACTCACCTCTCTGGTGCCTCTTCCTCAGTCCCCTTTTCTGGCCTCTCTCCCTTGTCTGATCCTCAAGTCTCATACTGGCTCTTCTCAGCTTACACCACACTCTTCCTTCGAGTGACTACCCACTCCTGTGGCTTCAGCTACTCACCTATACATTCCTTGATGAAACCCATATCATATTTTCTAACTGACACTTCCCCATTGAACTCCTGATCCAGTTCTTCAAGCTCAGTATTTCCAAAACCAAACTATCTTTTGCCCCAAACCTGTCCTCTTTTTGAATTTTTTTCTTCATTAAGGCATAGTTATCATCTAGTTAACCAAGTTAGGAGTTTCAAAATCAGTTTTGAATTTTTCTTTTTCATCCTCCTTATAGCAAATCAGTTGATTCAATCATCAAAATGTTCCTTCACATTGACCCTCTTTATACCCTCTGTTAACATCTTAATTTATTATTTCTTGAGTGAACAAATTCAGTAAGCCCTAACTGGTCCCTTGA
This sequence comes from Orcinus orca, assembly GCF_937001465.1. Lineage (NCBI taxonomy): Eukaryota > Metazoa > Chordata > Mammalia > Artiodactyla > Delphinidae > Orcinus > Orcinus orca. The sequence goes on from NC_064571.1 coordinate 41,339,778, forward strand.
CCTTGACTTCAGTCACTTCCCTTTATATCATTCTGAAATACCAGGTTTGGTGTTGTCATTCCCCTGATCAAAACCTCTGGTGACTCCCCATTGACCATGTGAAACTCAGATCCAGATTCCTTAGTGTGATATTCAACACCTCTCACAGTTTACCTCTCCAGGCTCCTTTTCTGCCTCTTCCCTTTTAACCGTATACTCTCTGGGACTCCAGCCATCCTGCTTACTAGCTGCTTTCTGAACATGTTTTCATGTCCTAGAATGTCTCTCTAACCTTCGCTTTCTGGTCAACTCCTATTTATTCTTCAGGACCTGGTTCAAGTGTCACCTCTCTCAAGAGGCTTCCTTTGTCTTTCTCTCTCTCTTTCCCCTGTCTTATAATAACTTTACCCAGTCTTCTATTAAAGCGTGTATTTATTGCATTGGAGGTAGTGGTATATATATCTCAGTCTGTTCCACTAAGCTATGAACTTAATTTTGGGAATCAAGCCTTAGTCACATCAGTAACCCCTGCATCTAACATGGAACTTTACATATAGTAGGTATTCCAACATGTTTCTTGAAAAAATAATTGTTCCTGCTCTGAAGCTAATTTAAAGGGTGACTTTGGGCAGTTGCTTCTCTTGCTTGGCCCCAGTTTGCTCCTCTGTAAGAGAAATGAATTGGACTAAAGGGTCTGAAATTTCTGTGATTCTGTGCTGGCATCTCTTGGATTTTGGATCTGCCTGAGAGGCCGCTAGGGGACATGTAGATGCAGCTTATATCAAAAGTCTGTTGAAGCACTACACAGAAGCAACTTGTGGGGAAAGCAAGGAAGAGGCAAGGCAAGTAAAAGGGAAGATAAAATGAGAAAAGCATTCAGAAAGAAAGAATAAGTGTCCCTGCCGAATCTCACGCCTTCAGAATCTTCTTGTTCGTTGGTAAACATTTCTGATGTATCTGCTGTGTGTGAAGGCCATAGTCCTGTTTGCTGTGAGGAGCACAGTACAAGTTTAAGACATGATCGCTGCCCTCAGTGAACTTGTGCTTAAGTTTGTGAGGGCTATAGGTATATAAAATTATGATTACAAGGACGCATGAGTGAGTGTAAGATATTATCTAAGGTGAGAAGAAACACAGTCTTTGGGGGACAGATGGACAGGGCAGTCAGTAGCACATATAGTCCTCTTGTGTGGAGTACAAAATCATGCCCCTTCCCCTGGCTTGGTTAATGGAGTGTGGACTAGACTTCCCATCTCCACTCCCCACTGAGCAGGCCTGTACAGGGCAAAACCAACAAAACTGTGTAGAGGTGCTGCTCCTAGCTTCCCTCTCCAGGGAAGGCCCGAGCCAGGGTGTAGAGAGAGGACACGAGCGCCATTGACACAGTAATGCCCAGATGCTCCGTGAGGCTCATTGGTCAGGGGGCTGGCCTCCACGATCTTGATTTAATCACACTGTGCTGGCCAAACCTGTGCAAGGGTCACTGGGAGCTTAGTTCATTTCTTCTTGACTTTTCCTTCCCTCCTGCCTTAAGTGAGATTGTGGGACTTGTTGATTTCAGGCCAGGATTCTTATGCCAAAGGGGATGATCTCGTAATGGAACCCTCCTTCCTGCTACCCCTCCTCTCTATACATTTGCTCTACCTGACTTACCTCAGCCTGTCTAGGACCCTGCTGCTGCTGTAGTGGCAGTGGAGTATGCCCAGAAAAGGTCCAGATGCTGTGCCGTGCCTTTTGCTGTGCTGGACACACTGGCAGGCCTGGAGCTGGCCAAGGGAGGACCCACTAAGTGGTCAAAGATGGGAGTGAATTCCAGTGCCCAGTGTCCTGCTATCTGCTGTGGTGTCTGGCAGGTAGGAGAAAGCCTGTGTGTGATGTGAAGGGCCTTCCAGTGGACTCAGTGACCCTCCTGGGCGGCCAGGCCTCTTTTCCTTCCTCCTCCATCGCTCATTTCTCTCTTTCAACTTCATTCCCTGGTGGGCTGGCTGGGAATCAGCAGAGGGAAAAAGTAATTGAAGTGCTTAAGAGGAATTGTTTGCGGGAGGAAGAGGCAGGGTCAAAAGGAGAACAATTAAGAAGTGATGTGATACAACTGTGCGGAGAAGAATTTAGTATGAATATAATGATCAATTTCCTAATAATTAGGTCTCTAAGACGGCTGAATAGTTCCCCAAGAGGCAGTGGTGGGAACCCCATTGCTTGGTCATTTCTAATTAGACTGGAGAAGCACTCACAGAAAATGCTGCAGAGAAAATCCCTCATGCAGGGGGATGGGCACGTGACCCAGGGGGGGCCTCCGTTAGCTCTCATTTCTATGATTCATTGATGAGCACATAATTCACTGATTAGTTAGGCAGCCAAACTTTAAGGAGTTTATTGGTTTCTCACCTCACCTCTGGCCCTTTTATTTTATTTTATTTTATTTTTTTACCTCTGGCCCTTTTAAATTGACCAGATCTATTATCTTCAAAGAGAAAATCCAAGGAGGCAGTGACCTAGGCCAGGGAAGATGCTGCCTCATTTCTACCAAAAGAGTTTAAACAGGAAAAACCAGTCCCATTCTTCATTGGCTATGCAGTGGATGTGGGCAGTTTGAGGTTTTACCTGGTGATGTTTCCTTCTCCTTAAGAGCCTGCAGGGTACTTAGGAGTTTTATATAGAGAAGGGATATTTTTAACTAGCATCCATTTGGTAACCAAGTGCCTTAACAAGAGCTAGTGCAGTGTGCCAGCTCTGGGGCCAGCCTGCCCAGGGCTGGTACCGGCTCAATTCTTTGATATGTGACCTTGGGTCAGTTCCTAAGCTTTCTGTGCCTATTTTCCCCTTCTGTAGTATGGTGCCCGTAATTATAGAGACCTCATTTGGTTTTCGTGAGGATGAAGCAAGTTAATATTGGGAAAGTCTATAGGATTGTGCCTGTCAAGTACTATGGACCAGTGCTATCCTGGTGGTTGGTGGCCGTTATTATTACTAAGTTATAGTCGCTGTTGAGGCATATGTCCTCCTTTAGAAGTCCTGACTTTGTCAGTGTTCTGTTTCCACTGATAGGAGAGAATGGAGTGTTTTTTTGGGTGTCCTTATGCATCTGAGCATGTGCCTCAGCAGGTATTTATTGAGTCTCTACTGTGTGCAAAGAGATAGGAGTCCCTGCCCTCAAAAGGCAAATGATGGTGTGTGTGTGTGCGCGCGCGCGCGTGCTTGGGGTAGAAGAGAGTAAGCGTACAGATAACTATCCTAAGAAGTTTGTGGAGTGCCACGAGAGACCCTCTCCTGTGGGAATAGCAAGGACACAGTCATCTCATCTGACTGAGGTGCAGCCAGTGGTCAGGGAGAAAGCGTCAGGCAGGAGGTGGTGAGGGGAGCAGGCCTTGGGGGACGGCAGAGAGCACTTCAGTTAATGTGGATCTAATCCCTTGACTGCAGTCGGGTTCACAGAGGAGAGGCCGATCAGACCCATGTGATGGTGTTGCAGAGGGTCCCAGGTGCCAGATGGAGAACTCCCATTTCCTTTGGTGGGTCACAGGGATCAAGGGAAGATTTCTGAGCGAGGGAGAGCCAGGAGCAGAGTTGTGCTTTCCAAAGACCCATCCTGCCGGGGTGTGGAGAAGGCAGAGCCTGGGGACTGGGCGCGTGCCCCACCGTGCTTCGTGTGCAGCTGGGCCCCAGGGCTTGGCCACTTTTGTGTCCAGTCCTTGGCACCTTCCCTGGGGCTCGCAACCTGCTCAGTGGCAGGAACCTGGCCAGAGAGTACACAACCACCTTTGTGACAGCCCAGAATTCATTAGAACGTGCCATTTTGTCTCTTCCGTCTAGGTTTGTACAGGCAGTGTGGCAGCGTGGCCCCAGAACTGTGGGGGGGCTTGATGGAAGTGATGCAGGCACACCCATCTCTTCTGCCTCTCCCATTTAAGGCACCAGAAGCTGTTTCCTGTAAGAATCAGACCCAAATATTATTATCTGGGGACAAGTGGGCAGGTTTTTTATGTCCAGTAGAAGATAAAGTGCTTTTTATAAAGTTCTTAGAAAAGGTAGCTGAAGTGGTTTACCATTACAAGGAAGGAAGGAAGGAAAGGAAAGGAAGCATTAATTGGCTACCTGTTATGTCCCCAGATACCTTGCCATGCACATAGACTTTTACTTTCTCATATGCCTCATCATAACTCTGCAAAGTAAGGATTCTACCCATATTGAAGAAATAAAACTGAGGCTTGTGTAAATGAACCTAACTTTTCGGACTTCAAAGCTTATGTTTCCCTGTTCCATGATGGTTCCTCACCAGGTGGCTGTGTTTCAGGAGAAGGTGCCCAGCCAGTTTAGAGAAGGTAGTCCCAGCTTAAGGCTGGCCCCTCTTCCCTACTCTGTTCTGTCCACTATGATTCTAATCAGGGTAGCAGAAAATATTACTGAAGGAATTAGGTAAACCTCATTCCCAGGTGTGATCCCAGGCAGCACTTGTCTCAGGGTGTGATCACCTTCACTGTGACCTCCCTCCCTCCACTGAAGGAAGGAAAGCCTGCTTCCTTCATTAATGTCCTACTGCCAGTGGTCTGGGGCGGGGGGGGGCACCTGAATCTCAGCAGTGCCTCTCCAGAGAAACCTGAGCCTCCAACTTGCAGCCCGTGACGCTTCTCGCCTCTCCCTGGACCCTGGATGTATCTGTCAAATGTAGGGGGCGCAACTCTAAAATGTCAAGTAGACAGACAGGCACTCTTGCCAGCCTCAGAGACACTGAGGAGGAATTCAGGCGGCCTCTGCTTGGAAGGGGAGCCGAGAGGCTGTCTGTCTCCAGTGTGACATTTGCTTTTTTACTACTTTTAAATTCCAGGATTTTCAGTGAGCTGTGTTCTCCCCGTTTGCCTGAGATAGAGATGTTCTCGAATACTCTCTCGAGCAAGCATGCTGGAATCCCATCCCTTCTGATGGTTGTCTTCCCCATGCCCCCGAAGCGTCACAGTACTCACTCTGCCTTTCTCAACTTAGGGATTTGGGGGAAGAGTCCATATCTTTGATAAGGTTCAGGCCATTCTCTTTTACTACAGAGTTGTGTGGGGGTTTTTTTGGTCAGGCTGAACAGGAGGCCCACTTGGAGGGTAGTGGAAGGTTCTGGTGCTAATTGAGGCCATGCGTTTTGTACTTGGGTGCCGGCTGGTGAGGCAGATTTAGAGGACTACCGGGAATCTTAGATTAAATACCATTAAACCCAACTTCTTATACCCCTGCTGTTCAGTGCGCACATGGGGAGAACGAAGATCGGATGTTCAGGATTCTTGTTTGGGAAAACCATATGGAAAAACCACACAGCAGTAAGTCTATAATCAGGGCTTACAGCATGTGGCCCGTTGGGTGCCAGGAGTGCTGCCTCTCCCACCTCCAGAAGGTACATGGGATTTGGTCCTCTGATGAGGAGACTGAGTCCAGGAAAGGAGGTCTTGTTTCCACACGGAGAGTGATAGCACACTTCCCCCTGTAGTACTCAAAAGTGTCGTTTCAAATGTTTCTTCTGTAGTTATTGAAGCCACCATTCTCAAAATGTTTTTATATTTGTTACACTGATCCTTATAATGATCCTACTGGAAGTAGATAGAGAGTCTCACGCGTCCCTTTCCAGCAGAGAAGGCAACCTCAAAGAGAGGGGTTTGGCAAGCTGGCCGGAATGATAAGGGGTCAGCGCAGGGCTGCGTCTGGAAGCACAGTTCGTATATTAAACAGAGGTGCCCGGCCAACAGGGTGAGGAGGGCCTGAAATCCAGCCTGTGCTCTGGCACTAAGCTGCGTGCTAGCTGTGTCGGCCGGGAGAAAGGGGCCTCTTTTTCTGTTGCCACAGAGGCTCAGTATGGGTGAAACAAGCTGGCCCCACTGCTCCTGACTCATGGACTAGCCTTGTTCTGCCACAGCATATTGCCTCCCCTTTGTCCCTGATTAGATTCTGTGGTCCCCGAGGCCTTGGTGTTTTCATGCTCAGAGCAACCTTGTTAATTCCATGCTATCAGCGGGATAATTTTTCTTATTGGCCAGGTTGGGACTGTGTGGTTGAGTGATATTTCTGCTCAAGAGGGGTTTATAAGTGGAACTAAAATAAATATAGGGTATTTATCTTAGGGAATATGTGGTAACTCAAGTTTAGGGTTTACAACAGCATCTTTCCAATATGTACGCACTTCTGGAAGTAGTGGGTTCATTCCTGCTGGGCAGAAGGCCCGTGCGTTCATTCAGTAAATACGAATTGAGGCACTTGAAGACCCCTACATCTACTGTAGACATAATGATAAATAAAAAGACCCAGGGCCTGCTCTCAGGGAGCTTTCGGTCCAGTGTGAGAATTAGAAGGAAAATAATGGTTCCAGCATCATATAAGTGCATTACCTGTGAAGGTGGCACCCCTGCTGTCATTAGGGCTGCATGAGGGTTGGCCAGGTGAGAAAGGGCAGAAGGTGTGGGTAGAGCAGTGACCTGGGTGCAGCTTGGCGTTCAGACAGGTTGGAGAAAAGGCACAGAGTAGAGGTGCATAGGGAGAGTGGGGAGGAATAAAGCGGCTGCTCAGGGTCTGGGTCCGGTGGGCCTCGGAGAGCTTGGACTTTCTCGTGCGGGCAGTGGGCCGTCAGCGAAGGGTTCGAAGTGGCAGGACTAGGGGGTTCTTTGTATATTTTAGCAGGAAGACCACTCCGGCCAGAGGGTAGAGCGTGAACTGACTGCAGGGCAGCCAGCCGTGGGGCAGGAAGGTTGCTGTGGGGATCAGAGGAGAAAAGCTCAGGATCTGAAGGGAGGAGGTGGCAGTGGAGCCCTGTTAATAATTTTTAGGTCAAGTTTTTGAATGTCTGCCAAATGATAGCATGCTTTTTTTATTTCCACCAACCCCCCTGGAATGGACCGACAGACAAGTCAACCCACTTGAACAGAGATGAGAAGAGGGCGGGGGGAGGGAGAGGAGAAGAGCGGGGTGTGACGAGGGAAGGACCCGAGAGGCTCCTAAAGGGGGTGCCTCCTTTTGTGCTGTTCGTTGAGGCATTTTTGTTTTCTTTCCTCCTCCCCTTTGAAAGAAGGGTAAAGACCAAATGAAATATCTGCAAATGGCATAAAAGCAGAAATGGGATTTTTAAACAGAGCACATTAACAACATTAAAAGCTTTTGTCTGCATGACAGCCAAATGAACATATAGGGTGGTGGACTGGAACAGTTTATATTGTAATGGCTTACAATACCCCCTGCAATGAGAGAATGCATCATTTTTAGAACTATTTGATTCACTTAATATACAGGCTGATGCAAACTGTATATAAAAAACATGTAAAACAGCATCAATGAATTTCAAAGCGAGCGGCAGATTTTTTTTCTTGCAAAAACCCCTGTCTTCTCTGAAAGACTGGTTTTAAAAAATGAACTGTGTTAATGACACGTGTAAGCTTGATGCATACAAAATATTTTTTCTTTTTTTTAATGGCCTGCAGAATAAATTTGAGCATCAACACAATGCTTCACAGGCTTAACATTTCTCAGCTGCTATGAATCATCAGCGCTAATGTATTCACAACAGACGAGGACCAACTGCTGCTATCAAAGGACTTGCTTGAATAACTGTAATAACTGGAAAATTATTTTGATAGCCTGAAACAATCTTATATATCACAGAACTTTATTAAAATAATATCAAATCAAATTAGCCTGTATCCCCATAATGAATTAAGTAACAGGTTATGCTGATATTAATCTCAGCTAGCTTGCAGGCATTGCAGTAGGAACATTTAATAAGTTGGTCCCTGTTGCTCTGAACTAGCAGAAATCCTCGAATACCCATGCTTATTCAGAGAAAATACATCAAAAGGCTCTCTCTAAATAATGTGCCCATTTTTGTGCCTTTGGTGAAATTATTCATAAGGAGGAAAAAAAAAATCTTTGGAAAATCTCCTGAGAATTCTGATTAGCTGTTGACCTGTAGAAGAAGCTGTTTTTCATAATCCCCTAAACACTGTCTAATTCTTGCCTCAATCAGCTCTGGAAATGCTGGCTTTACCTTAAAATAATGTGATAATGTTTCCTTATCATCTTTAAGTGAGACAGGCAGTGGCAAGATGGTTCTATCACTTTATTTTCCATATCCCACAGCATAGCTCCGATTTAAGTCCTGATCTTTGATCCTCAGCCATTTCTGGATGTGCTGGTATGTGGCAAAGGAGCGGGGAGGGGGAGGCTGTGAGCCTGGGTATATTCGCTTAACGCAGACATTGGTGAAGAAGAGCCTCTGTATTCAGTATATCCCTGTCTTGTCTGTCCTGGAAACTTTTCCAGTTCCACCAGCCTCCCCAGTTTCTAAAGGAATAAAAAGAGAAAGTGAAAGCCAGAGATGTTGGTGGAGAGTGCGTCAATCCCAATTAAAAGAAACAAACAGATGTTTACGGGCAGGGGAGGAATTAGCTTCCATTCAGTTCCTGCCTGCCTGGGTCTCCTTCCTAGTTCCTTGAGTGGTTTTTCCAGGGCTTATTGCCTTGAGAAGACGCATGTGGCATTCTTCAGAAACCATTGCTTCAGCCTTGAGAGGGAAGGCCCTGCTCTCTTGGCTCCGTTTCCCCCATGACATCTAGCACAATGCTTGGCACCGTGAACACTCTGTGGCCAATCATGGTATCGGGTTACTAGTTTTCGCTTGACACGTGGTGCCAGGACATGGTCTTATCCAGCAGAGTGAATTAATTGCCCACAGGTGAATTAGAAAATAATAACAATTTTGGTCCCTTTGGTTGAGTGCCGCTTAAGCCACTCTATTTAAACACAGTCTCCATCTCCTCACTGGGTCTTGTTCAGTGTCCCCACGTCCATCCTCGGAGGCCCCCGGGGCTCACTGTCTCAGACGCTGGCTCCTGAGGCACCGAGTGGGTGCACTTGAACTCCCCTCGTAGGTCAGCTCTTAAGTTGATAGAGAATAAATGTGTTTTCTCGATGATGATGAGAACCGTGATGAGACACCGCCTCTGTGCTTGAAGAAATGGGATTGTAAAAACTACCTGAAGTGGCTGAACTTTTAACTGTGCTAATTATCTGTAACTACCCCTGGGAGCTGAGCTCCCCATAGCGAGCTTGCTGGGGCCTCACAAGTTTAGCTATTCTGCAAGTGGCACCAATGTTGGAGTCTAAACAGACGGTGTGACCTTCAGAGATTAATCAGTTAAAGCGTCCCTTATGAAGCTGTTTTAGATTATTCTTGACAGTAGCTGTTTTTGACAGGAGAAGGTCAGAATCAAAGTCCTTTTTCAACCATTGTAGGACACACGTCTGCATCAAATGTAGCAAACATGCAGAAATCATTGAGGAAAGGCGCGGGTGTTGTTTTTAACTCCTCATTTTCATGCTTTGCTTTAAAGCAGAGATGTTTGGAACATGACAAATGGGGAAAAATGTTTTCCACCTGTATGCCCAAGCCTATCTGTGGAGACGCGTAATACACCTCTGTGCAGAGTGTCTAACATATGTGAACATTTCCCCTTTGATGTTGAACCACGGGTCTTAAGTGTGCTCCCCACTGTCCACTTCTACTCTGTGAGTCAAACTGAAGTTCTTGAAACGGGGCCAGTGGCTTTGCTGGAGTGTGAACGTGCTCTCGTTCTATAAGAAAGAGTAGCCCAATCCAGGCATTGTGTTTCAGTTTCTTTTATGAAATAAGTCACTTTCTGGAGATTGCTGTTTGCTTTTGAAAGCTGAAGGAGCCAGTTTGGGGTCTGAGGGGCTGGAGAGGAAGTCCCCAAATGCTGACAATTGTTTCTTCCTCTTTGTGAGTTTGAAGCTATTGTCCAGACAAGAGAATGTAGGGTCAGTCTGGCCCAATGCAGGGAATTCTGTATTTCAAACACACGTCATGTCATTTTCTTTAATTCAGTTGGATGAACCTAAGTGCGTCATGGATTTAAAAACACAAATATAACTCAGTCCCTTTATCGGGGATCATTCAAGAATTGATTAATTTTCATGGAAATAATACATTAGTAGCATTTTCCCTCTGACATATGCACTTTCTTAAAGTATGACTGTTTTGTGAATAGAGAATGAAGGAGGATTGCCACTACCACGCTTTCCTTTTGGAAAAACAATCCTACCATCTTGGAAACATCGCAAGGAAATGATGGTGACATTTCTTGCTTTTAAGAAAACATGAACATGGTTTTGACTTTGATATTAGAGGCCAGAGATCCTGAAGTGAAATAAACTTCTAATTGAAATAAACTTCTAATAAACTGCTAATAAATAAACTTCTAATTCCTTACCTGATTGTGGATGCAGTCAGGAGGGCCAAAAACCCAGAGAGGCCCAGGATACCTTCCCAGCATGTCTTCTCTACCCCAGTGGAGATACTGGAAAGGGAAGAATCATATTTTAAGCCACTAGAGTCTTGAAACTCTCTCAGAAATAAAATCTATCAATCTTTCAATCATGAATATATTGGGAGTACTTATGTGCCCGAGTCTGTGCTGAGTGCTGGTATTGGTGGCTTACAAAATACTGTTTTTTTCTAATCAAGTTCTGTGTCTCATTGAAGAAGTCAACAAGACGGTGTGATACACAGAGTTATCTCTCCACTTCCTCTCAGGTAGGGAATTCTTACATTTGGAGAAACTGGTCATGAGGCCCAATTAAGGTAGGCAGTTGAGGTCTTCATTTATATTTTTATCCTTCTGATATTAACTGAGTGACCACCAAGTGCCTGACACTGTGCCAGGTATTGAGGAAGACGCCCATAAGTATAAAATAGTACCTTGCATCCAAAGACGTGTTGTCTCATTGGAAAAGCATACATGAAATAATTAAATAGCAATGGAAGGTGGTATAGGAGGTGCACACCACAGATGTCCTAAAGTTGTGCAGGAAGGAGATGCCTCATTATGAGGTTGAGAAGACAGTCAATTTTAGCCAACTATTGACTATGAGATTAGGTCCTTAAACTAGTTCTGAAAGTCTTCTATACAGTCATCCAACTGACAAAAAGAAAAGATCTTCAGCTAAGTTAGCAGGTTAGGAAGTAGTGTTAACGAGCCCGTGATGATAAATTGTAATAAAATCTCAGCAACAATGCCAGGTGCCATTTGTTAAGCTTTTATTCTATGCTAGACATTGTGTGCTGAGTGATCTCCATGTACTATCCAACTTAATCCTCGTTGCAACCTTCTGTAATGGGTGCTTTTGTTATTCCATTTTACAGATGAGGACATTTAGGTTCAGAATGAATTAACTTGCCTAAATGGTAAGTGGCAGAGGTGAGATTCATACCAGACCTGTGATTCCCAGAGTCATGACCTGAATGACGAGGGTACACCGCCTGGTTCCGTCTCATGTGGCCCAGGTCATTGTAGCTGGGAAGGGATCTGGCCTCCATAGTCCTGTGGCTCTGTAGCAGCTACGTCTGACTTACGCAGGGTGAGAGCATAGAGATGCTGGTACAAATCTGTCTTCCATCCTTGGACCAGACCACCAACTTAGCTCTTCTGAACAATGAGTTTGAGGAAAGAGTGAATGATAATTAAATGACCATAGTATATGGCAGACTGACCTTGATTTAGGGGGAAATGGGGCCACCAAAGGGTACAAAAATGAGAACATAAGGTCAGAATGTTTGTCAGTGGAGCTGCAGCCTGTTTGGGGAAACACAGAGGCATGGGAGCGTTTTTACACAAAGTCACTAAGAGGCCATGGGGATTTGGGGCTCAGCAGTCACCACGGCTTCTACCAACTTTCTGAAAAATAATTGTTAATAGTGAGCTGCCAGCCAATTGTTTAATTTCCCCTTAGGCTAATTGGACTCTGATCACAAACATCCCATACCTCTGACAAGGATGCCTGTGAGCTCAGTGCTGGGATGAGCCACATCTTGCAATGTCTCGAAGGTGTGGGTGAGGAAGATCAGGAGCAGGTGACACCTTAGCGTTGATTTGAAGCAGCTGTTACCTTCAATTGCTGCCCCTGCTGTTTTCCAGGGGGTGGGGGAGCTGTCAGGGCCCTCACAGAAAGTTGTCGTCACCTTCAGCTCCTAGGAAGATCAATGAGCCCTGTTCATGGTTGGGTTTTGTGGGTGCTTGAAAACAACTTCTTGACAAAATGTGCTTCCCAGTTTTCATCAAGCGCTCCAAACATCCAGTATGGTAATAAGTATTAATCCAATCCAAAGACTAAAAAGATCTGATCAAATGCTTCATAGATGTCTACAACTGGGTTGATGACTTGAAGTAATAGAACAGTGATGAGCTGTGTGACTTTGAGCAAATTACTTAACCTCTCTGAGCCTCAGTTTTCTTTCTTTTTTCTCGAAGTATAGCTGATTTACAATGTTGTGTTAGTTTCTGATGTACAGCAAAGTGATTTAATTATACATATATATTTTTTCATATTCTTTTCCATTATAATGTATTACAAGATATTGAATATAATTCCCTGTGCTGTAGGACCTTGTTGTTTATCTGTTTTATATATGGTAGTTTGTATGCGCTAATCCCAGACTTCTAATTTATCCCCCGCCCCCGCCACCCTTCCCCCTTTGGTAACCATACATAAGTTTGTTTTCTGTGTCTGTGAGTCTGTTTCTGTTTTGTAAGTAAAAGTTCATTTGTACTGTTTTAGATTCCACATATAAGTGATATCATATGATATTTGTTTTTCTTTGTCTGACTTACTTCATTTAGTAAGATGATCTCTAGGTCCATCCACGTTGCTGCAAATGGCATTCTTTTACTCTTTTTTTATGGCTGAGTAGCATTTCATTGTATATATATACCACATCTTTATCCATTCAAGTGTTGGTGGACATTTAGCTTGCTTTCATGTCTTGGCTATTGTAAATAGTGCTGTAATAGATACATTGGGGTGCATGTATCTTTTCGAATTAGAGTTTTCTCCAAATATATGCCCAGGAGTGGGATAGCTGGATCATAAGGTAACTCTATTTTTGGATTTTTAAGGAACGTCCATACTGTTTTCCATAGTGGCTGCACCAGCTTACATTCCCACCAACAGTGTAGGAGGGTTCCCTTCTGAGCCTCAGTTTTCTCTTGTCAGGAAAAAGGGTAATATTACCTGCCTGTAAGGGCTGTTGAGAGCATTAAATTAGGCAATTCATGTGAAGAACTCAGCACTGTCAGCTTTGGGAAGTCCCTCTGAAAACAAGACCCCTTTTGTTTTCCAATGAGAACATCCGTGGAGTAATCCCAGAAGTTGTAATCCCATGGTCAATTCTCGGTTTTCTTCTTGAGTTTGATTTTAGGAGCAGGGACATGGTTCACATAAAGACATCACATAGAGTTATGGAAAGCTGTCCATTTTTCAAGAAGTTTTTAATATTTTTAGTTAAACATGATGGTTAGATGTGGGTCCTTGGCTCTTGTCTCTTGATTCAGAGTCCTATCCAGTGTCCTCTTATAGAACAGCCCCACAGCTTGTTTGTCCACCTCCATAAGTGGGCAGGTACCACAAGTATCTGCATCTGCAGTGCCACTAGATGCCCTGCCATCCACACCTCTCCAGGACCCATAGATACTCCAGCTTTTGGGAGCCCTGGGCATTCATGTGAGTTTTAAGTGTGAGCAGTTTCCAGAAAGCCAAGATGGTGTGTTGGGTTAAGACTCCCGTGCCTTTCTCTTGGATTCATTATAGGCTCTGGTGAGAAAACAGGCAGTTAATATGCAGAGTTCCTGTGCTTAAAACACTGAGAGTGTGTATATTTATTTTTTCTCTACACTTTAAAAATACGTATAAATGTAACACTCTTCTTTGCTCATAATGAACAAAATGTCCAAAGTAGTGCTTAAAATACATTTTGAACAAACAGAAGCTGCATCTGGAAACATGGTTAGTGGGAAGTACAACTGTTTGGAGGGGTTTAAATTTTTTTCCTTTTCCTAAGCAAATGCTCTGAAAAGCTCATTTTATATCAGAACAGCTTTTTCTCGAACCTGTTTTAAAGTTAATTATCAAAACCTTGCATCTTCTATCTCTTGCCTGTGGATCCCTGCTGGGTTAGTTGTTTTGCTTTCCTTGGGAAGGAGTCGCTCTGTAGAAGATCATCTGCATGATGTCACAGTCCAGGGACTCTAACCATCCTAGCTAATCAGCTTAGAACATCAGCACCTCCTTAATGTGGGATTTGGGACCTTCTGGATGCAGGGCGAGGAGCTGAACTAGTCTGCAAGCACGTCACTTTTTTCTTTTGCTTTAAGCAAGAATAATTTGCCTTTTTCCTCTCATCGTTCTCCCTTGTTGTTTTGCCCCTGAAAACTGTGCAGCAAAAGCAACCTCCAGGGTGGACACTAAATCTTCTGATGCAGGCAGAGCAGTGATAACATCTGAACTGAGGGTGCTTTTCCGGGGCACGCTTGACAGATGTAGCAGGGCCTTTTAGGATTTAGTGCTGGAGCATATCTATTACCCGTGCCGCAGCACAGCGTGACGGGAGCTGTGTGGTAATCTCCCATGAATTCTGTCTGACTTATCAGAGCGGCTGAGCAGGTCGCTGTAGGATGCAGAGGCTCTGCAGCCAGGTGGGGAAAGGCAGACCTTCGGCTGGAAGCTCTTTGAACTGTCTTCTCCGGGCACGTTTCGCAGGTGGGCTTCTTCCCGCCCCGGAACGGCTCCTCCCCAGGCCCCTTTTGCTTTCGGAGATATCATGGCGAATTTGCTTTCACCCCACTGGCTTCTGAGTGTACAGTTTCAAGAGCCCAAATTTAAATTCTAATATGGCTAGTAGGGCCAAAGTGATTGCTTTGGTGGAGTGGCAGCCTGCCTGGGTCTTTGACAGGGGGAAGTAAATATGACACATGCTAAGATTTCTTTCCTCCTTTCCTCCCTCCCTGCCTCCTTCCCTCCCTCCCTTCTTTCTTTCTGTCCTTTCCTCCCTCCCTCCTGCCATCCTGCCTTCCTTCTCTTTCTCTCTATCTCTCTTCCCTTCTCCCTTTATCTCTGGCTCTGACAGAGGCCCAGCTTCTCCACAGATACAGCCGAATGGTGTCTGCCCCCAGCTCCTACCCCACGAGCCTCATTTGGTTCTACCAGAATGTGCTCTTGGGTGACTCCATCCTCCTCTGCTCTAACAATTACCTTGGCATTTTATAAAAATACCAAGATTGATCACAAACACCAAATTGTTTAGATCACAGATTAAAGTTTAATTTTGGAGTTTTGCTCTAGGGTTAGAATCAGCTTCAGAGTCTGTGTCGCACAGGAGGTGCTGTAATTTGTTTTAAGGATAAGGCCTTCGGGCAGCTGTGCATAAAATGAGCATGATTCCTTATTCCCACGGTTGATTTTTGAATGGGAGTGCAATTAGAATTTTTTCACCCAGAAGCACATACAGTCAGAGCAAAGATAATACCTTGAATACATATTCAGCCTAGGAGACCTCTCCCGGAAATTTATTTATTGTTCACCAAGTCCTAATGCAAAGAGATCCATGCCTTTCTTAACACCAATAAACTCACCCTTTTTTTTTTTTTTTTTTTTTTTGCGGTACACGGGCCTCTCACTGCTGTGGCCTCTCCCACTGCAGAGCACAGGCTCTGGACGTGCAGGCTCAGCGGCCATGGCTCACGGGCCCAGCCGAAACTCACCCTTTAATTTGAAGTCTGGTGTGTTCATAGAGACTCTAGCAGTGTCCTTGTTATTATCAAGTGAGACTTCAAGGATGAATTTTAGTGTCATAGATATGTGCAACTGGTTACTTTTCTTTGCAGAATAGAACCTACTAGAAGCCAATGGATTCATAAACTCAATGGCTGCAGAGATTTTCCTGCCATGCCGGGGAGCCCACTCCCAAGTGGCATCGAGCAGCCACCTCCCTCATAGAACTGTAAGCAAATAATATTTTTTCTGATTAACAGTGCTGACCACATTTGTCTCCGCGGAAGGAATGTCGGCATCAATGTCCACAGAGTACACATTTAACCTCGGGAGCAGAGGTGATTTTCTCTTGGTCATTTGGAGGCCCTGCTCACTGAAAATGGGAATCTGGCTCCACTGACTGGTCATTGTATGTGGTGGGGACAGCTCCACTGGGCTCTGCGTTAAAAGTAGGGACTCACACATACCTTGCTGATGAATATTCTAGCACAAGCATCTATCTGTTTATCTCTCTGTGTGTCTCTCTAACGTATTTCTTTTAAGGCGTAGAGTCTCCAGAGTCTATGCTCCTTGAGGAGGGTTTCTTTCTGGAAATCAAGGTCTTAGAATATCTATATTGATTTAGGATTTCCAAAATTGAAAGTCTGTATACATTTTTGGGGGGAAGAAACTCATTTCAGTGGGGTCTGTGGTTTGAGTAAATATGTAACACCCCTGCCCCATTCTTCCGTTGTCTTAAAATGTACCTTATAGACTATTTGGTGCCACTTTCTGAAGGAAGTTTGAGACCATCAATTGAACAATCACCTTCTCTTTTTCCGGGCCCCCTTCACTCCTACCTCAGCGAACTCATCAAGCTGAGTTTCATTTTATGTCAGGCAATATCTTAAATACAGTTTTGTTTATGAAATTATAATACGTTTGGATATGATAGTGACGTTGATAGGCACAAAAGGCACTTAATAATAACCAGGTCTAGAGAATACAAATCCACACCAACCCTCCTTTATTGAACACAAAAACACTCAAAGTTAATGGCCGCTGAAGGCATTTTTGGCTCTGTTGTATGTGATGGGGTGATTTTTCAGTCAAACAGGCAGCCTATGTATTGAACGTTGGTGGTTGACCAGCTGACTTGGTCCGAATGTTCCAGTTGGCAGTGCAGTGGAACAGATAGGAAGAGTTGGTGTAGCTTTGGAGCCAGAGAGCATGTGGCCTGGGTGACTCCTACACAGGCTGTTAAAGAGATGAACACCCTTTTGTGGGCTAGATCCCTGTTCTCCCAGAGATGCTGAAGTTGGTGGGAGGGTGGCAGTCAGTCAGTTGAAGACCCTCATGTTATTACTACCCTTTCCTTGGAAATCAAAACCCCAAGGCACTTTGCTCATTCTTGAAAACCTACTCCCTCAAGGTCTCACTCCTTCATGCAGCATTCCTAATAAACCTAATTCTCATTTTACTTGTACCCTTTCTTATTTCTCCTAGAATTCAGAAAATGTCAAGCTTTGTAGCATCTGATTATTTAATAAATTTTTCTATGCATATACGTCATTTACACATTATTTTCCTTTTTTGCAAATTTGAAGTCTCATTTCTTTGTAAACTGTTTTGTTTTTCTTAAGAATGTACTTTGGGTATCTTTCCACATCAGTAAATATCCTTCTACAGTGTCACTCTTATTAGCTCATAGCGTTCTAGTGTTTGGCTACAACAAACATCATTTAACCAATCTCCCCAGTGTTGGATATTTGGTAAATTTAGTTTTTGTCTTTGATCCAAGGTTATTATATCACAACTTACTGTGTATAAATCTTTGTGTACTTCCTTGATTATTTTCATAGAATATGTTTCTAGAAGTAGAATAGCTAAATCAAGGAGTATTTAAAATTTTTAGTGCTTTTGAACAGTTTTGTCAAATTGTCCAACAGTAGCATTGTCCAATTCTACCAGTTTATACTCCCACCAGTTGTTATGTATGAGAATGATATTTTTGTCTTAACACCTTCTACATTGTCATTTAAAAAAAATTAGTAATAAGTTTAGAGGCGAAAATTGTTTTTCGCATTTTGGCTTGCATCTTCTTTTATTTATTTTTATTTATCTATTTTTTTTGAATTTATTTTATTTTATTTTTTATACAGCATGTTCTTATTAGTTATCTATTTTATACATATGTCAATCCCAACCTCCCGATTCATCCCACCACCCCCACCCCCCCGCCACTTCCCCCCTTGGTGTCCATACATTTGTTCTCTACATCTGTATCTCTATTTCTGCCCTGCAAACAAGTTCATCTGTACCATTTTTCTAGGTTCCACATATATGCATTAATATATGATATTTATTTTTCTCTTTCTGACTTACTTCACTCTGTGTGACAGTCTCTAGATCCATCCACGTCTTTACAAATGACCCAATTTCGTTCCTTTTTATGGCTGAGTAATATTCCATTTGACTTGCATCTCCTTAAATTTTTTTAGTTTTCCTTAGAATCTGTATTTGGTGTCATTCTCTAGTTGTTCTTTATTTTTTTTCTTCCCTTTCTCTTTTGTTCTCTCTTTTTTTTTTAACATCTTTATTGGAGTATAATTGCTTCACAATACTGTGTTAGTTTCTGTTGTACAACAAAGCGAATCAGCCGTATGCATATACATGTCCCCATATCCCCTCCCTCTTGAGCCTCCCTCCCACCCTCCCTATCCCACCCCTCTAGGTGGTCACAAAGCGCCGAGCTGATCTCCCTGTGCTATGCAGCTGCTTCCCATCTCTAGTTGTTCTGTTTTGCATGGTGATGTTCTTTAACTCCTGGGCATAGGGGCTGTGTTTTCCATTTCTTAAAATAGGAAGCATAGCACTGAGATGTGATAGGTACTTTATGAATTCTTATTCAGTTGAATTAATTTGAAATTGAAGAAAAGATTAAAGCCCTATATCTCTTTCATAGTTTTGATAGTTCAGAAATTGGGGAGAAATTTGGGAGAAGGATTAAAAGTGAATGAATTTCCATTAGAAATTAGAAAAATGTAAGATATCAAACAAAAGCAAGTTTGAGAGGTTGTGGGTCGGTAAAATCTCTTACACTTTTCTAGCGGTACAGCTGCTCAAGAGAATCATTTGCCTCTGCCTCATACGGTGAACATTTGCCCACCCTATGGCCTAGCAAACCCACCTCTAGAAAAACTCTTGCACATATTCATGAATCTTCATAGCTGTCCTTCTCAGCCCACCAAACATATGGAAATAACTTGAATGCCCATCATCAAGAAAATGGATAAATACACTCTGTTATACAGTGGAATACAATATATGTTACAACATGGATAAATCTTGCAGAATAATACAGAATAAAAACAGTAAGTTTCAGAAAACCACACATAGTATAATACTGGGTTTGTTTCGTTCTCAAGAGCACAAGAAGCTTAAGCTTACACACATTTGTGGTAAAACCAGTCTTAAAAAAAAAGCAATAAAAATTAGGACTGTGATTATGTCTGGAGGAGGAGAGGAAGATGGAGAAAGGAGAGGAGAGATATATGCAAGTGGGTGCAGGTTATTCTCAAAATGTTCTAATTTTTTAATTGGATGGGACTTCACAAACATTCATTACATTGTGCTTTATAAGTTAATATGTGTTATTTGTAAATTCGATTGTTTCGAATAAATTTAAAAGATAACAAAGGAAAGAAATAATGAAAATAAAATGGAATGCCGGTAGTAAGAGGGCAATTTCTTAAGTCTTCTAGCAGAAAACCCTGTCACTTTGTTTGCTATAGTTTCTTAGTGGTGATGGTTGCTTATTTTCTAAATCCCCACTTCAAAAACACTCTTTAAGTCATTGGTGAAAGTGCTTATTAGTGGACAAGTGTCCAAGGTGGTTTCTTAGTGCTCCTACCTCCCTTCTGTCCCCTAATGATTTCTCCCCAACGAGGTTGCCCCATGGATTGGGGTAATGGGCTGGAATAACTCGGCTGATCACTGATGACTTTCTGGCCGGGCTGACACTGTTCTCAGTCACCATGCAGGCTGAATGGGTGACTTTTGGAAGTCACAGTGAAGATGCTGTTTTCTGGTTGACAAAAACTCTTATATTTGATTCTATATGTTACTTTCCTACCTGCCTTGAATTCCCATCTGAATGTTGGATATGACTGCGTAGTTCAAATATTTTTCTGCAAGGGAGAGGGAGACAGCTTGAGTGTAATGGGAAGGGACAAAACTCCTCACTGTCTTTGGGAGGTTTGCTATTCCTCCTAGTATTTTGGAAATATTCTGTTTTTCACTTTGAGTATTGGGCTAGGACAACTGGAGGTGATTTTGTCCTCCAGGGCACATTTGACTGTCTGGAGATGTTTCTGGTGGTGGTGGTGGGGTGCTACTGACATCTTGTGAGTGGAGGCCAGGGATACTGCTAAGTGTCTTACAGCACACAGGACAACCCCCATGACAAAGAGTTATGTGGCTCAAAATATCAACAGTGCCGAAGTCGAGAAACACTGGCTAGGAGTATGTTTCCTTTTCCACTAGGGGACAGAGATTCTTTGGGCATCTGAAAAATGAAAGTGCTTTCTTTGAAAATTGATCTATTCAATAGAGTGTAGAGGCATCAGACAGGCAGCGAATGGTCACAGTGGTCTCTAATCCCACACTGGCATGGATTTGTGGTTCACTTCCTAAAGCTTTTTGTCATCTGCATGCAGAGGTAATTCATCTAAATTATCTTCCTCCAGATGAGTGTAAGCAACTTGAAGGCAGGACCCGTGGCTTATGCTGTTTTGTGTCTTCCACAGAATTGCTTCTAAAGTAGGTGCCCCCTGATATTCTGCTGAATGAAGAATGAACCAGTTGATTAAAAAGTAAAGCTGAGAGGTGCAGTCAAGATGGCAGAGTAGGAGGATGTCGAGTTCGTGTCTCCTCACAACTAGGGCACCTGCTAGGCACTGGTGGGGGACCTCAGACACCTAAGGGGATGGGAGGAATCCCCATGTGACTGGGTAGGACATGGTGGGGAAGGAAGGAGAGAGGAAGGAAAAGTGGAGTTGGGATGGGAATAGCACCCCTGAGGGGTGGCTGGGGGAGGGGAGGGGTTCCCATGCTTGGAGGGGCCCACTCATGGTGAGGGGATCAGTGGGGATGGGGAGAGACCTTCGGGGGATCCAGGGATTGGAGGGGAACACGGCCAGCATCTCCCCTGCCCACTCAGGCCCCAGTGAGTCTGCTGGGGTCTCGGGCCTGAACCTCTGCCCTCTGGGGCCTGCTTTGGCTACGCAGGTCCTGAGCCTAAGCCCCGCCCCATCCCCCCACCCCCCCAGCCTCTTCTGGCCTTTTTTTCTTTTTTTTTTTTTTTTTTGCTGTTGTGGTTCTGTTTTGCTTTATTGTTGTTGTTGTTTTTTTTCTAATATATTTTTTATTTTTCTGACTTTATTTTATTTTTTATTTGTTGTTATTGTTCTCCTTTTTGTTTCTTGCCTGTTTTTTTGTTTGTTTGTTTTTTGCCATGCTGCCTGGCTTGTGAGGTCTTGGCTCCGAGGCTGGAGTTCAGGCCTGAGCTCCTGTGGCCTCAGGCCTGAGACCAAGCTGCTGGACTAACAAAGAACTTCAGGCCCCAGGGAATATTAATCAGTGTGAGCTCTCCCAGAGGTCCTCATCTTGGCACCAAGACCCAGCTCCACCCAACTGCCTGCAAACTCCAGTGCTGGATGCCTCAGGCCAAACTAGCAAGACAGGAACACAGCCCCACCCATCAAAAACTGAGATGAAAAAAAAATATGTTACAGATGAAGGAGCAAGGTGAAAACCTACAAGACCAAATAAATGAAGAGGAAATAGGCAACCTACTTGAAAAAGAGTTCAGAGTAATGATAGTAAAGATGATCCAAAATCTCAGAAATAGAATGGAGGCACAGATTGAGAAAATGCAAGAAATGTTTAACAAAGACCTAGAAGAACTAAAGAACAAACAAACAGTGATGAAAAACACAATAACTGAAATGAAAAATACACTAGAAGGAATCAGCAGCAGGATAACTGAAGCAGAAGAATGAATAAGTGAGCTGGAACATAGAATGGTGGAAATAACTGCCAAGGAGTAGAATAAAGAAAAAAGAATGAAAAGAAATGAGGACAGTCTCAGAGACCTCTGGAAAACATTAAACGCACCAACATTCACATTATAGGGGTCCCAGAAGAAGAAGAGGAAAAAAGAAAGGGACTGAGAAAATATTTGAAGAGATTATAGTTGAAAATTCCCTAAATGGGAAAGGAAATAGCCACCCAAGTCCAGAAAATGCAGAATCCCTTACAGTATAAACCCAAGGAGAAACATGCCGAGATACATGCTAATCAAAGTAACAAAAATTAAATTCAAAGAAAAAATGTTAAAAGCAGCAAGAGAAAAGCAATAAATAACATACAAGGGAATCCCCATAAGGTAATCAGCTGATTTTTCAGCAGAAATTCTGCAGGCCAGAAGGGAGAGGCAGGACATATTTAAAGTGATGAAAGGGAAAAACCTACACCCAAGATTACTCTACCTGGCAAGGATCTCATTCAGATTTGACAGAGAAATCAAAAGCTTTACAGACAAGCAAAAGCTAAGAGAATTCAGCACCTCCAAATCAGCTTTACAACTAATGCTTAAGGAACTTCTCTAGGTGGTAAACACAAGAGAAGAAAAAGACCCACAAAAAGAAACCCAAAACAATTAAGAAAATGGTAATAGGAACATACATAGCGATAACTACCTTAAATGTAAATGAATTAAATGCTCCAACCAAAAGACACAGACTGGCTGAATGGATACAAAAACAAGACCATATATATGCTACCTGCAAGAGACCCACTTCAGACTTAGGGACACATACAGACTGAAAGTGAGGGGATGGAAAAAGATATTCCACACAAATGGAGATCAAAAGAAAGCTGGAGTAGCAATACTCATATCAGATAAAATAGACTTTAAAATAAAGACTGTTACAAAAGACAAGGAAGAACACTACATAATGATCAAGGGATCAATCCAAGAAGAAGATATAACAATTATAAATATTTATGCACCCAACATAGGAGCACCTCAATACATAAGGCAAATGCTAACAGCCATAAAAGGGGAAATAGACAGTAACACAGTAATATTGGGGAACTTTAACACCTCACTTACACGAATGGACAGATCATCCAGACAGGAAATAATTAAGGAAACACAAGCTTTAAATGACACAATAGACCAAATAGACTTAATTGATATTTATAGGACATTCCACCTGAAAGCAGCAGAATACACTTTCTTCTCAAGTGCACACAGAACATTTTCCAGGATAGATCACATCTTGGGTCACAAATCAAGCCTCAAAAAAATTTAAGAAAATTGAAGTCCTTTCAAGCATCTTTTCCGACCACAATGCTGTGAGACTAGAAACCAATTATAGGAAAAAGAAATCTGTAAAAAACCACAAACACGTGGAGGCTAAATAATACATTACTGAATAACCAAGAGATCACTGAAGAAATCAAAGAGGATATCAAAAAATTCATAGTAACAAATGACAATGAAAACACAATGACCCAAAACCTATGGGACACAGCAAAAGCAGTTTTAAGAGGGAAGTTTATAGCAATTCAATCCTACCTCAAGAAACAAGAAAAATCTCAAATAAACAATCTAACCTTACACCTAAAGCAACTAGAGAAAGAACAAACAAACCCCAAAGTTAGTAGGAGGAAAGAAATCATAAAAATCAAAGCAGAAATAAATTAAATAGAAAGGAAGAAAACAATAGCAAAAATCAATGAAACTAAAAGCTGGTTCCTTTAGAAGATAAACAAAATTGATAAACCTTTAGCCAGGCTCATCAAGAAAAAATGGGAGAGAACTCAAATCAATAAAATTAGAAATGAAAAAGGAGAAATTACAACTGACACCACAGAAATACAAAGCCTTATAAGGGACTACTACAGGCAATTTATGCCAATAAAATGAACAACCTAGAAGAAATGGATGAATTCTTGGAAAGGTACAACCTTCCAAGACTGAACCAGGAAGAAATAGAAAATATAAACAGACTAATCACAAGTAATGAAATTGAAACTGTAATTAAAATTTTTCCAACAAACAAAAGTCCAGGACCAGACAGCTTCACAGGTGAATTCTATCAAACATTTAGAGAAGAGCTAACATCCATCCTTCTCAAACTTCCAAAAAATTGCAGAGGAAGGAACACTCCCAAGCTCATTCTACAAGGCCACCATCACCCTGATACCAAAACCAGACAAAGATACTACAAAAAAAGAAAATTACAGACCAATATCACTGATGAGCATAGACGCAAAAATCCTCAGCAAAATAATAGCAAACAGAATCCAGCGACACATTAAAGGCATCATGATCAAGTGAGATTTATCCCAGGGATGCAAGGGCTTTTCAGTGTATGCAAATCAGTCACAGTGATGCACCATATCAACAGATTAAAGAATAAAAACCATATGATTATCTCAATAGATGCAAAAAAAGCTTTTGACAAAATTCAACACCATTTATGATAAAAACTCTCTAGAAAGTGGGCATAGAGGGAACCTACCTCAACATAATAAAGCCATATATGACAAACCCCCAGAAAACATCATTCTCAGTGGTGAAAAACTGAAAGCATTTCCTCTAAGATCAGGAACAAGGCAAGGATTTCCATTCTCGCCACTATTCTTCAACATCGTTTTGGAAGTCCTAGCCATGGCAATCAGAGAAGAAAAAGAAATAAAAGGAATACAGATTGGAAAAGAAGAAGTAAAACAGTCACTGTTAGCAGATGACATGATAGTATAAATAGATGATCCTAAAGATGCCACCAGAAAACTACTAGAGCTAATCAATGAATTTGGTAAAGTTGGAGGATACAAAATTAATGCACAGAAATCTCTTGCATTCCTATACACTAACAATGAAAGATCAGAAAGAGAAATTAAGGAAACAATGCCATTTACCATTGCAACAAAAAGAATAAAATACCTACGAATAAACCGACCTAAGGAGGCAAAAGACCCGTTCTCAGAAAACTATAAAACACTGTGAAAGAAATCAAAGATGACCCAAACAGATGGAGAGATATACCATGTTCTTGGATTGGAAGAATCAATATTGTGAAAATGACTATACTACCCAAAGCAATCTACAGATTCAGTGCAATCCCTATCAAATTACCAATGGCAGTTTTCGTAGACTTAGAGCAAAAAATTTTACATCTTGTATGGAAACACAAAAGACCCTGAATAGCCAAAGCAGTCTTGAGAAAGAAAAATGTATCTGGAGGATTCAGGCTCTGTGACTTCAGACTATACTACAAAGCTACAGTAGTCAAGACAGTATGGTACTGGCACAAGAACAAATATAGATTGATGGTATAGGATAGAAAGCCCAGAGAGAAACCCATGCACCTATGGACACCTATGTCACCTAATCTATGACAAAGGAGGCAAGGGTATACAATGGAGAAAAGACAGTCTCTTCTATAAGTGGTGCTGGGAAAACAGGACAGCTACATGTAAAAGAACGAAATTAGAACACTGCCTAACACTGTACACAAAAATAAACTCAAAATGGATTAAAGACCTAGATGTAAGGCCAGACACTATAAAACTCTTAGAGAAAAACATAGGAAGAACACTCTGACGTAAATCACAGCAAGATCTTTTTTGACCCACCTCCTTGAGTAATGGAAATAAAAACAAAAATAAACAAATGGGACCTAATGAAACTTACAAGCTTTTGCACAGCAGAGGAAACTATAAACAAGGTGAAAAGACAACCCTCAGAATGGAAGAAAATATTTGCAAATGAATCAATGGACAAAGGATTAATCTCCAAAATACATAAACAGCTCATGTGGCTCAATATCAAAAAAACAAACAACCCAATCACAAAATGGGCAGAAGACCTAAATAGACATTTCTCCAAAGAAGACACACAGGTGGCCAAGAGGCACATGAAAAGATGCTCAACATCACTAATTATGAGAGAAATGCAAATCAAAACTACAATGAGATATCACCACACACCAGTCAGAATGGCCATCATCAAAAAATCTACAAACAATAAATGCTGGAGAGGGTGTGGAGAAAAGGGAACCCTCCTGCACTGTTGGTGAGAATGTAAATTGATACAGCCACTATGGAGAACAGTATGGATGTTGTTTAAAAAACTAAAAATAGAACTACCATATGACCCAGCAATCCCACTACTGGGCACATACCCTGATAAAACCATAATTCAGAAAGACACACATACCCCAGTATTCATTGCAGCAGTATTTACAATAGCCAGGACATGGAAGCAACCTAAATGTCCATCAGCAGACAAATGGGTAAAGAAGATGTGGTACATATATACAATGGATTACTCAGCTATAAAAAGGAGCGAAATTGGGTCATTTGTAGAGATGTGGATGGACCCAGAGTCTGTCACACAGAGTGAAGTAAGTCAGAATGAGAAAAATATTGCATATTAACGCATATATGTTGAATCTAGAAGAGTGGTACAGATGAACCAATCTGCAGGGCAGGAATAGAGATGCGGATGTAGAAAATGGACATGTGGACATGGAGGGGAAGGGTGGGTGGGATGAACTGGGAGATTAGGATTGACATATATACAGTACCCGGTGTAAAATAGATAGCTAGTGCAAACCTGTTGTATAGCACAGGGAGCTCAGCTCGGTGTTCTGTGATGATCTAGATGGGTGGCATGAGGGGGGTGGGCAGTGGGAGGAAGGTCCAGGAGGGAGGGGACATATGTATACATATAGTTGGTTCACTTCGTTGTACAGCAGAAATGAATACAGCATTGTAAAGCAACTATACCCCAATATATAAAAAAAGAAGTGAAGTTGAGAACTTTGTCCACAGAGGGCTAGTTAGAAGGAGAATTGAGGGTTGAGAGGGGCTTGGTAGGGTTGGGGGTAGGGGACATCCACTGCCACTCCCAAGCCCTAAATTATAGATGGTTGTTGTACAAGGGGTCATCTCTCTTAATTCCTTGATTCCTAGTGGAGGAGATTAAGACTCAGAGAAACTGAGTATTTTACACAAGTTCGCACAGCAACTTGCTGGCAGGTGTGAAAGAATGTATTCATCCTGGTGCTTCCTGTTCACTTCGCTGCCCAGCAAGTTCTCTTCTTAAGGACCTGCATGAGGCCCTGAAATATAGGGCTCATGATTTTCAGGGATGATGTGTGTGCTTCTGAGTGTCTCTCTGTGTACGTGAGCATGTACTAAATGTCCCCAGGCTCTGGGTGTTTGAGCATAGATGTTTCCTGACCTGTTCCTGACTCCTGGCACTACCTCTCTTCTGGGTCCTGCTAGTGCAACCTGTACTGCCCTGACCAGAGCACTTACCATATTTTGTTGGGCTTGTGAATTTAACATCTGTCTTCCATGCTAGCTTTGAGAGGGCATGGAATATATTTGTCTTGTTCAATGCTGACTGAGCACATAAAAGATGCTTCATAAATGATTTTCCATGAGGGCATAAATAAATAAATATTATATCAGGAATGGCCATTTTGGGCTCAATTCCGGGGAGGATGTTGTTTGGGTGGGCTCCTTGCTGGTGATGTATAGCTTACCAAAAGGGGTGGAGTTGTTGAAGATAAATTTTGCCTAGGTGGCAAATGTTGGGAGCTCAACTCCTGGCCTGGGAGGGTGTGGATGGTGGGACAATACCACCCTAGCTGTGCATTCATGAAACCCAAGACCCCTGATGGTAGAGAGCCTGGCTCAAGAAGTAGCCTCATCCTCAGTGTGATTTTTTTTGTTGTTGTCATGGGGGCCATTGATATCTGTGGTGTTTGTTTTTTTTTTCCAGACTATAATGTCTGAGCAATCTGCCCACAGCTTGTCATATGGAAGATGAGATAGCTCATTATCCTGAAAATCCTTCAATAGCTGCTCATAGAAGGGTCAGTTAAGTACAGAGCGTCTGCTATCATTCAGAATCTTCCTATTCTCATTGAAGTTAAATCCAATATTTTTTTCACACACTATTTTTCTTTGTCTACCAATCTGGGGAGGGGGGATGGAGAATACACAGGGTATTATAATGGGTGTCAATTCAAGTTAAGATGAGTGGCTCCTGCCCCCGATCACCTTGATGCTTCTGTAACTTCTGATGGACTCGGTTCATTGGGAGACCATTTCAGATGGATTCTTGTGGGCTCAGTGTTTATGTAGAATGACTCTCTGCTCTACAGAAGGCACCAAAAGAGAAGCAGAACAGAAAGTGGGGAAGGGCAAGCAGCATTGCTTTCTGTTTTCTGTGGAAGCATCTGAAAAAGAGAAGTCTGAGAAAGTTTCCATCCATGGACCAACTTATTTCTCCCCAGTCCCGAGACCTCTCAGGACCCACCTTTTCTTGGATGCTTGATTTCCTCACTGTGTCATGAATATGTACCCCCTTAAACTGCCCTTCCAGGTTCTTACTCATGCTGTTACCCATAAGATAAGCTCTCCTTGCACCCTTCACAAATCTAAGTCTGAGAACCTTTAACACCCGCTCAAGTTCCCAGTGGTCCATGAAGCCTCCATCAGAGGCAGAACTGGTATGGGGAGGGCAGGTGGCATTGCTTGTGGTTTTCTGTGTGAGTGGGGAGATAGCAATACGTATAGCAGCCATCATAAACCTCTTCACTTTATTTGTAACATTGACAATTAATGAGCACTTATTGTGTACTAGGCAAAATTTTAAGCACTTTTCAAGCTTTATTTATTTCTCAAATCACCCTTTGAGATAGGTACTATACTATTTCCCCTTTAGAGGGGAGAAATCTAAAGCACAGTGAGAGTAAGTAATTTGTTCAAAGTCATTTAGCTAATAAGGGGGGAACTGAGTTTGAACCCAAGCAGTCTGACCTCAGAGACTATGATCTCATGATACTATATCAGACTCTGTGGTTTAGTTGAAAGAGAGCTGGACCAGTAATCAGAAGACTGAAGTGGTGGTTTTGGTTTTGCCTCACTTTACTTTAAAACAATTTTTTTGTGGGGGTTAGATGTTTCTTTTTTTAAGATTAAAGTATAGTTAATTTACGGTTTTGCCTCACTTTAACTGTTGGGCTTTGGGCAAGTGACTTTGCTTCTTTTGGGGCCTCAATGTCCTCATTTATAAAATAAGAAGAGAAAACTAGCAGACATAATGTTATATGTGCAACAAAGAGAATATTCATGAAAGCTATTGCTAAACTAATCTTTATATAAAGTTAAGATTTCACATTACAGTCATCCCCGCTTATCCACAGCTTCAGCTTCCTCAGTTTCATTTACCTGTGGTCAAATATAGTCTGAAAATATTAATGGAAAATTCCAGAAATAATTCATAATTATTAAATTACACACTAAGTGGTATGATAAAATCTCATGACCTTCATCTCTGTTCTGCTGGGGACAGGAATCATCCCTTTGTCCAGCATATCCTGCCCTTTAGTCACTTAGTAACATCTCACTTACCAGATCGACTGTTGTGGTATCCCAGTGCTAGTGTTCAGGTAACCCTTATTTTACTTAATAATGGCCCCAGATCTCAAGAAGAGTGTTGCTGGCAATTCAGATATTGTTTCCTTTAAGTGAACAGCTGAAAGTTCTTGACTTAAGGAAAGGCAAAAAAATGTATACTGAGATTGCTAAGATCTGTGGTAAAAATGAATCTTTCATCTGTGAAATTGTGAAGAAGGAAAAAGCATTGCTAAAGAAGACATGTAAATGGTCAATAGGCACATGAAAAGATGCTTGATATCACTAATCATAAGGGAAATGCAAATCAAAGCCACAGTGAGATATCACCTCACACCTGTCAGAATGGGTATTATCAAAAAAATAACAAATAACAAGTGTTGGTGAGGATGTGGAGAAAACAGAACTCTGGTGCACTGTTGGTGGGAATGTAAATTGGTGCGGCCCCCAAGGAAAACAGTATGGAAGTTCCTCAAAAAATTAAAAATAGAACTACCACATGATCTAGCAATTCTACTTCTAAATAAAGTTTTTATCTGAAGAAAACAAAAACACTGATTTGAAGAGATATATGTACCCCTAAGTTCATTGCAGCACTATTTACAATAGCCAGGATATGGAAACAACCTAAGTGTCCATCAACAGATGAATGAATAAAGAAGATACAGTGGATATCTACAATGGAATATTACTCAACCATTAAAAAAGAATGAAATCTTGCTATTTGCAGCAACATGGATGGACCTGGAGGATATTTTGCTTAGTGAAATAAGTCAGAGAAAGACAAATGATTTCACTTATGTGTGAAATCTGAAAAACAAATGAACGAGCAAAACAGAACAGAAATAGACTCACAGAGACAGAGAACAAACTGGTGGTTGCCAGAGGAGAGAGGGATGGGGGAGACGAACAAAATATGTGAAACAGGTTAAATGGTATAAACTTTCAGCTATAAAATAAGTCAGGGGGATGTAATGTACAGAATAGGGAAGTTAGTCAGTAATATTGTAACAATTTTGTATGGTGACAGATGGTAACTAGATTTATTGTGGTGATCATTTCATAATGTGTAAAAATATTGAATTACTATTAGTGCTTAGTTTCAGGTGAAACTAATGTAATATTGTATGTTAGTTGTAATTCAATAAAAAGAAGAAATTTGTGCTAATTTTGCTGTTACACCTCAAACTGCAAAAGTTATGGCCGCAGTGCATGTTAAGTGCTTAGTTAAGATAAAAAAGGCATTAGATTTCTATAATAAGATATACAGAGAGAGAAAGAGACCACATTCACATAACTTTTATTACAGTATATTTTTATAATTGCTTTATTTTATTATTAGTTATTGCTGCTAATCTCTTATTGTGCCTAATTTATAAATTAAAGTTTATCATAGTTATGTATGTATAGGAAAAACATATATATATATATATATACACACATATATATATATATATATATGTGTGTGTGTATATATATATATATATAGGGTTTGGTACTGAAATCTGCAGTTTTAGGCCTTCACTGGGGGTCTTGGAACAAATCCCCCATTGTACTCAATGTGACATTATTGACTGTTGTTACCTGCTCATAAGTCTGTCTTGCAAAGAGCATATTATATTCATGTAGGGCAGATGCTATGTCTTATAATATCTCCTGGTCCCACTCCTGGCCTGGCCACTATTTACCTTTTAATGGGTGCCTTTAATAGGCTTTTAATAGGTGCCGTCTGTGCCCTTGGTTAAACCCTAGTCCCTGTCAATATCTGTAACTGTTCTTTCCCTAAAATCTTGATGTTCAAAAGCCTCATCTTTTTGAACACTCTATCCTATGTTTTCAGCACCCCCTCTTCAATACTCTTCAAACACAAGGGAACCTTCAGTCCATGGATTCTACCTCCTATTCACCATCCATTGTCCTCCTCAGGCTTAGCTCCATGGTTATTGATACAAAGGCGTATCCTTATATGTATTGAGGCCTCTTACCTACTCCATCTCCATTGAATCCTCCTGTCAAAACCCCAACTCTCTGCCTACCCTGGACCCACACCCAAGAAGCCAAACATGGCTGGAGAAATTACACCACCGTGCTGACTTTATACTGGTGAGGACAAATCTCAGTCCCAGTCTTACTGCATTCCCTTTGTGAATTTACCTGCCTTCTCTTCAAGATGCTACTTCAAACCTCCTCTCCTTTCAAAACACCAATACTCCTCCCTCCTTCGTGTGGAGGGTCTCAGTTCTTATTTCCTAGAGGCAAATAGGAGCAATTGGATGAGGATCTCTCCTACGTGCACCATGAGGTGAACTGGCCTCCCTGCACGGGAACCTTCGTGTTCGGCCTACCTCCCTAGCGGACTGTGCCACCTCTGAACATCGAAGAGCTCAGCCCTCTGCTCATCGCACTCTGCAGACTCAGGGCCCTCCCACCTGCTGTTGTACCATCTCTAGTGCTCTCCTCCAGATCTTCGCATGGCTCATTCTTTCTGACCCACGGGCCTGCTCCCATGTCACATTCTAAACAAGCTCTTCCTGACAACTCTATCTAAAACAGTACTCCCTCTCAGGCCATCACTTCCAGTCTCCTTAGTTCCTTCATAGCACAGCTCATCTGAAATGGACTCTTTATTTATTTGTTTACTATCTGTCTTCCCCAAGAGCATGTGGGCGCACTAGTGGGGAAACTTGTCTGTCTTATTCCCTGCTGTGTTCCTAGCACCTGGAAGAGCCCCTGGCACATAGTAGGTACACAATTAATGTCTACTGAATGAATGAACAAACAAAATTAGCACCATCTCAATGATCCTGGGTAAATCATTTTTATTGGTATCAATTTTTATCGTCTACAAAGCAAGAGAATTGGCTCCCCATTGACTAATGCCTATTCCGGATTCTATTCTTCCTGAATGAAGGTCATTTGGGTAACCACAGTCATTGTGATCCAGCCATGAGGTTAGTGTGTGTTTAATGCCCATGAGTTCTGTGTGAATCCTGAAAGCATCTGCTTGGCTGGATTTCTGCATCGCTTGGCTGGAGTGTTCTAGTCATGGAACTTGAACAGTAGAAGGTCAGTTGAGAATGCTGTGGGCATTTGAGGACACGAGTGCCAAGAGATCACAAGGGAATTTAGTAAAGGCTGCTAACCAGGTTACGATGACTTCACAAAGCAGGCAAGGTGGATTCTCAGTTGGGCTGCAGGCTCTGTGGAGCGTACGTGCTGCTCTGGGCTGACCGTCCTCTGGGTAGTCCCATAGCGTGGTGTTGCCCGTGACCCATCTGTTCACTCACACCTCGGCCTGACCAGGCGGTGGTGCTGAGGAACTTTCAGTTTCAGTCTAGGCAGGAGGGAGGTACATGTGTTTGCAGTTTGGTAAAGAGAGCCTGTGAGGTGTGATGTGAATCCCAAAGTTAATAGGAGTAATAGTACTACTACTACTACTACTACTAAATGCCTTTCCTTACACTTGTGCCCATGTGCCACAGTGCTGAGGGTTTTATACGTTGTCTCATTTAATCTGCTCTATGGAGAAGATAAGTATAGCAGATGCTATTGGTGGCCCAACCATCTCCCTGACCCCACCCCTGAGGTCACCTGTGGGTGCAGTGGACGTTTCTCATGCCCACTGACAGCTTTCCACCTCAAGCCCGCATGTTTCTCAGTTCTCTGCCTGAGGGAGTTTTCTCCTTCTGTGTGGTAGCTTGCTGTGCCCACAAGCAAGGCAGCTGAGCCGTATAGGAGTCTGAATCCCCTCAGGGGCAATAGTTAACTAGTAAGGGACAAGAGTTGATGGATCGCACCCCAGCATCTCCATCCTTTGGTGGGACAATTTTGAGGTGCATCACACATGGATCCTAAGAAGGTCCCCAGGAGATAGGGCCTCATTGCCCACCACGGAGACCAGCTCACTTTCTGGCTGTTCTCCCTCCCTTGTCTCATTTTCTTCCCTCTCTCACTTGTGTCTCCTGCAATCACCCCTGATAAAATAAAAGTACCTGAGCTCAGATCTTTCTCCCAGGGTCTGCTTTTGGGGGAACCCAAACCAGGGCAATAATTGATCCCCATTTTTCAGATGAAGACATTGCAGAGAGAAGGAGCAGAGGAATCTCCATGCCTCCAGGTCGTGTTTCTCTTTAACCAGTTTGGAGCTTCCTAGACTGGCTCCCATCTCCCCACGTGAACCATAACCATCTTTGGTCACCAGGTTCTTAGGCCTTAGCCAACTGTTTCTGAGATCTGAAAGTGTTTGACTAAGTTGGATCTCTGGCAAGGAGAAGGCATCCCTGTGGGGCTGGAGGTTGGACTCACGTTGAGACATGCAGCCAAGACACCTAGGCCCACCTGGTTGAAAACAGCATGACACATTTTGGAAACACCAGCCTCAGTGCCTGGGTAGATGTGACTGGACAGGCTGTGTTTGTCCTGCTGTGTTCCATGTTGCAGTGACTCAGGTACAGGTGTGACTTTCTTCTTTTTCAAACTCTCTTCTCCACCCTCAGAGATCTGGGCTGTGTGTGGGTCACAGCATGTCCTTTGGGGGGAACCTTTTAGCCCAAAGTGTTGGAGGGAGGGAAAGAGACTTGCCAGCAGAGGTGGTAGAACCCAAGCCAGGTATTTGGAACTGGGAAAGGTGGGATGATTTTTGGAGAGGAAGTGTTGGGACGGAACAGGGTTATGCTCTCTAGAACTCAGTGGCCTCTCTTGGCTGAGCATCTTCCTGATGACATTCTGGTGTCTGGAGCCCTCATGACTGCAGCACTCCCTGCAGTGCTTGCTTGATCAGGGGGAATATGCAGCAAGGGTTTGAAGACTCCACCATAAAACAAGAGTAATGACCTGTAGTCCATGGGGCCGTTAGGAGGACAAATGGGGACTACAGCAGATGAGAGGACCAGGCCCTGTGTGGAGCTTGACTCACAGCCCCCAGCACACCGGGGTGTCTTGCCTGCTGCCTTCCTCTGTGCCTTTCCATGGAATGGCAGATCATTGAGAGGGAAGGTTTCACCCCCTTTATGTCTGTGATATGGAATATATAACATAGTATGCAGGAGAAACCTTTCCTGAGAAATGTTCGCTGCAGGAAAGGTCTTGGTTATTTAACGGGAGGCTTCCTTTTCCTCCCTGTAAACAGAGGAATGTCAGTAATGAACTGTTCACAAGAGGGACAGCAGGTTCCCAGCTTTCTAAGCTGGAAGAGCAGTGATTCCGAACGTTGGTATGGGTAAGAATTATCTGGGGGAGCTGGTTCAAATGCAGATTATCTGCCAGTGCCCGCAGAGATGCAGATTTAGTAGGTGTCTACATTTTAATAAGCAACACCAGGTGGTTTTATCTGCTTCTCCTAAGAGACCACTTCGAGAATCAGTGATGCTGACAACACCGGCACCCTCAAATTCCTGATGCCTCCTGTTCTCAGAGCCCATCCCTGGTGTTTGAGGTGTCACTGACAGACAGGAAGTTTCCCTCTTCTTCAATGCCAGATAGTTTTTCCAGGCAAACCCTTAGCAATAACAAAATGGCTCCTGGCCAGGGACTCCCACCTCATGAGCTGCTTCCCCTCCTGGAGACAGTCCCAGGGCAGAGTCTTGGCATCTCTTCAGAGGGAATCCACCACTTTAAACCCATTCTTCCTTCACTCAGATACAGGGGCAGAAAACTTTCCCCCAACCTTGACATCATGCCTACTTCTTGACAACCCTATTCAAGTGTTCTGTTTCTGGGTCTCAGATTGCATATTTGTCCTTGAGCTGGCCAAGAATGTGGGACAGCCCAGCTGTAACTCAGTTTATTTTCATGGGTAGGGATGGGAAAGGTGGTGAGGACTCTTAGGGGAAGGGGTTGGTCCTCCTTCTCATCATGGGTGAAGAGGGTTGTTTGTAGCTTCTCAAGTCCACAGGCATAAAAGTCCCACAACATCTAGAATCCCAGCTGGGCTGTGTGGTGAGCTCTTGACATTCACTGCAGACCAGCTGGAACACACTGAGATTTAGCATTTGACCTGCAGTCCTGCAATCTGCTTGCTGATTTGCGAGGGTAGTCTTTGTGGTTCCTCTTCAGTCCCATGTCTGCTGTCTCCGGCACCCGGTTTCCTCTCTTTTCTCTTTCTTCCTTCCTTTTTGATTCTCTCTTTCACTCTCTCTGTTCCCTCTGCATTTTTCAGCCCTTTACAATGGAAGCATCTGTCTTAAATCTGCAAGGCTAGTACAAATGTTTACTAGGCTTATTTAATAGGAAGAATAATGATAAGTGCTTCTGTTTGTTTTACTAAGTGATCCCCAGGCAGGAAAAAAGAAAATCCTCCGCCTACGGGGAAGATACAATCACCCTAAATTTGTATTCATAAAGAGGAGGAAAAGACTAATATTGTGATTATAGTCATCACTCATCAGTATTGGTCAGATCCCTTTGTACCATCTCATCAGCAACAACCTTGCTGTAGACCAAAACCTAAAGAAGGAGAGCGTCTTTGGGGGTTGGCTGAGGTGAGGGACGGTTGAACTGTTACATTCTAAGCCCAAAGGGAGCCATATGCTTTTTAAAAACAACTATACTGAAGTATGATTGACATACAATAAACATATTTAAAGTGTACAATTTGAAAAATTTGGATAAGTGCACACACCTGGGAAACCATCATCACAATGAAGATAGTGAACATATCCATCCCTCAATGTCCCTTTGTAATTCTT
This sequence comes from Orcinus orca, assembly GCF_937001465.1. Classification (NCBI taxonomy): domain Eukaryota; kingdom Metazoa; phylum Chordata; class Mammalia; order Artiodactyla; family Delphinidae; genus Orcinus; species Orcinus orca. The sequence continues at coordinate 41,375,513 of NC_064571.1, forward strand.
TGTTCCTGTCCCTCTGGTCCCCTCTGACAATCCATTAAGCACTGATCTGCTTTCTGTCACTATAGATTAGCTTGCATTTTCTAGAGTTTTATGTAAGTGGAATCATGAAGCATGGGCTCTTTTCGTCTGACTACTTTCACTCATCATGGTTATTTTGAGGTTCATCCTTGTTGTTCTGTGTTGAATAGTTCCTGCTTTTAATTGTTGAGAAGTATTATGTTGTATGCATATGCCACAGTTGTTTATCCAGTCACCTCCTGATAGATATTTGGGGCATTTCCAGTTTGGGCTGTATAATAAAGCTGCTGTAACATTTGTGTACAAGTCTTTATATGGGTAATATACATTTTCTTTTCTCTTGGGTAAATACGTAGGAGTGGAATGCAGAGCCATATGGTTTTTAAGAAGCTGCAGGGGTGATTGGAAAGAATATAGGTCTGGCAGTCAGGAAATCTGGGTTTAATCTCAATTTTTCTAGTTCCTAGCTGTGTGACCATAGGCAAGGCACTTAACAATTCTGGGTCTTGTGTTACCTGTCTGTCAAATGAGATGAAAACCAATATGTGACCCTCACACACACAGATGAGAGGAGGACCAAGGGACATAACCCAGAACATTGCCAACTTTAAAGGCCCCACAGAGCATTATGAAGAATAGGCTCCCAGAGGGATAATTATATGCTTTAGGTCTTGCTTTGCCAAGAGAGGGAACTGTCCAAAGTCTTTGGAGATGAAGAATTGCATTTGGTGTTTTCTTGTTGCCCCCAGCTGCAATTGCTCTCTTTTCCCACCTTCCACATCCCTTCCATCTCCTGTTATGGTTCTCCTGCAAAGACAAGCCCATTGAACAAGAGTGAACTCTTAGACACATTGAGTGAAACAAGTCACAGTTGGAATTAACTTTCCTTCCCTGTCTATGGTTCATAAATCCAGATGGTAAAAGCAAATCAGAAGGGTAATATCATATAGCTTAGACCTCAAGAAAGCTCTGTAGTCCTTAAGAATTTTACTAAGACATAGTTGTCAAAGGATGCTCTTATATACAGGTCTGGTTTCTTAGGTCACTTTCTCTTCTAAGAGGTGTTATGCACAGTGGATAGTGTCTTTGGGGAATGACAGGCTTGTGTTCACGTCCAGGTTTTACTACATATTGGCTATTATGTCTTGGGGACACTGCTTCACTTATAAGGGTCCATTTCTTCATTGGTCAAATAGGAATGTTAACAATAATGCTTACCCAATCTGATTGTTCTGAGGATTAACTAAAGTAAGGTGCACACTTATGCTTTGAAGTTATAAAGTTCTGCCAGACCTTTGTAGCTATCTTTCTCTCCAGACTGCATGTCTTAAAGAAGAGGTGATCCTTCAGTGGAAGGGCTGGGTGAACTTGTACATTTTGTGAGCTGGGGTGGCAAAAGTCGTCCCTCATTGTCAGGATACCATCCTCCATATCTGGAATCCCTAGTGTTGGTCACTGTAAGTCAGTGTGCTGTCTGAAGGTAGCTTTAAAAGGACAAGTATGTTTACTTCACAGCAATCATCCATGAAATAGTGTATAAATTACCCCATTTTCTTAGCAAAGGTCTTCAGAATGTGGGAAGAGAGTGAGTATAGGGATGAGAGGTTGGGAGTGCAGAACCCTGGACCATACAAGAGAAAAAGTAAGGGCATCTAAATGGGAAGGAAATGACAAGCTTCACCTTCTCATTTATTTCTAGGACCATTCCTGGCCACGGGGAGGCAGTTTACTCCATCATTTCAGTAGTTCTATTGAAGACTTGTTTTTTATCTCCTTTAAACATTCCATTAGTCTTTCCTTTCTTCCCCAAACCCATCCATATGTCTTACTATACCACTAGGGGCAGTTTCTTACTAAATCAAACAAATATCAGATAAAGAGAGTTTCTCTCTTGCCCATATTACTTCATTTATTCTCAAGCCTTTTCTGTGAATCAGTGAAGAAAGCAAGTGGTGCTATGTATATTACAAAGATGGAAAAATGGAGGGATAAAGAGGCTAAGGGTCTTTTTCAGGATCTCAAATTTAATGGCAAAACCAAGTGGTCACACGTTCAGAATGTCAAGTTACTGAGGCTGCCGCCTAGGTGAGACTCCAGGACTCAAAGGCCTTTCTCTGATAGGGGCTGATTCTAGTCAAAGGAAGATGATTCCTACCAGAGGAAAAACTGGAGAGGACGTCCCTCATTTTTTCCTTTGAGGGTCAACAGTACAGAGTGTTATCAGATGTTGTGTCCTGTAGGTCCTAGATGTTTCAAGGACATCTGTATCGCTTGGATAAACAGAAGAGGAAATAATTTTGTCAAGAACATGACTTCTACTAAAAACACCCCAAGTATTAAAGCAATCTTGAGAAAGAACAACAAAGCTGGAGGCATCATGCCTCCTGATTTCAAACTATATTACAAAGCTATAGTAATCAAAACAGTATGGTATTGGCATGAAAACAGACATATAGGTCAATGGAAAGAACAGAGAGCCCAGAAGTAAACCCACACATATATGGTGAATTAATTTATGACAAAGGAGCTAAGAACATACAATGGGAAGAGAACAGTCTAGTCTCTTTAATAAATGGTAGTGGAAAAACTGGACAGCCCCATGCAAAAGAATGAAACTGGACCACTATCTTAACATTATAAAAAAATTAACTAAAATGGATTAAAGACTTGAACATAAGATTTGAAACCATAAAATTCCTAGAGAGAAACATCAGCAGTAAGCTCCTTGACATTGTTCTTGGTGATGATTTTTTGGATTTGACACCAAAAGCAAAGGCAACAAAAACAAAAATAAACAGGTGAGACAACATCAAAGTAAAAGCTTCTGCATAGTAAAGGAACCATCAACAAAATGAAAAAGCAACCTATGGAATGGGAAAAATATTTGCAAATTTTATATCTGATAAGGGGTTAATATTCAAACTATGTAAAGAACTCATGTAACTCAATAGTGAAAAAAATCCAATTAAAAATGGTAGAGGATCTGAATAGATATTTTTCCAAAGAGAACATACAGATGGCCAATAGATACATGAAAAGGTGTTCAGCACTAATGATTAGGGAAATGCAAATTAATACCACAATGAGATATCACCTTACATATGTTAGAATGGCTATTACCAAAAAGACAAGAAAGAGCAAGTGTTGGCAAGGAAGTGGAGAAAAGGGAACCCTCCTGCACTGTTGGTGGGAATGTAAATTGGTGCAGCCACTATAGAAAACATTATGGAGGTTCCTCAAAAAGTTAAAACTAGAACTACCATATGATTCAGCAATCAATCCCACTTCTAGGAATTTATCTAAAGGAAACAAAAACATTAACTTCAAAAAATACCTGCATCCCCATGTTCATTGCACCATTATTTACAATAGCTAAGACAAGGAAATGACCTAGTGTCCATCAGTGGATGAATGGATAAAGTGTGATAAATGTTGTGTGTACACACACACACACACACACACACACACAGAAATATTATTCAACCATAAAAAAGGAGGAAACCCTGCCATTTGTCTTAACTTGGATGGATCTTGAGGTCATTATGCCAAGTGAAATAAGTCAGACAGAGAAAGACAAATACCGTATGATCTCACTTATACGTGGAATCTAAAAACAAGCAAACAAACAAGCAAACAAAACTAAACTCATAGATATAAAGAACAGATTGGTGGTTGCCAGAGGTGGGGTGTCAGGTGGTGAGTGAAATGGGTGAAGATGGTCAAAAAGTACAAACTTCCAGTTATAAAATAAATAAGTCCTGGGGATGTAATGTACAGCATAGTGATTATAGTTAATAATACTATGTTGTATATTTGAAAGTTGCTAAGACAGTAGAACTTAAAAGTTCTCATCACAAGAAAAAAATTTGTAACTGTGTGATGATGGATCTTAACTAGACTTATTGTGGTGATCATTTCACAGCCTATACAAGTATTGAATCATTACACTGTACACCTGAAACACTATGATGTTACACGTCAATTATATCTCAATTAAAAAAAAAATTTTCCCTACTGGGCTGAATTCGTAGCCCCAGAGAAGAAATTCCTGTAGAATTTCACACACACAAACACACACATACAGAAAAGAACAACAACAAAAGAACATGACTTCCTTTCCCTTTAGTTTCGTAGGACTGCCTATGGCAAGGTGATACTGTATTTCGTTATGCTGTTGGCCAGCAAATCCTGAACAGGCAGGCTGAATGGGGCACCCACCTGATGTTGTTTCTTTGCATGTGAGCCCTGAGCGCTGCTGGAGCTGGACGTGATTCTGCTTTCCCCAGATCCCTTCTGCAGCATGTTAAAGCTAGAAGGGATTTTGGCACTTTTTAATGAGGAAGCTGAGATACAAAGAAATGTGACTCACTGGAGTTTATGTGTCTAGTTGATGAAAACTCAGATCTCATTTCTGTATCAGCATTCTTTCAGCGGTGCTATGCGTCTCCCTCCCACACTCTGAGAATTGGGCCTAATGGGCTCTTGTGAGTTTACCATCTGGAGTAAGAAGCACTATACCTACCATTTACTGCTGTCCCTCTCTGAGGGGGAAGAGGCCTTGACGGCAGTGTGCCTGCTTCTCCTCAGAGATGGGAGCCACAGAAGCACTGGAATTTGGTGACTTCTCTGAAAAGAAGATGACTCACTGTCCTGAATACCCAAGTCTTTACAGCTTTGCCCATCTGTGGGCTTCCGACTCACCCTGTTCCCCCTTGATGATCCATCAACCTTCTGAAAATGAAACCATCTTCAGGAAAATCTAGGCTGCCAGAGATCCAGATAGATGATTAAAAACAAGGAAATGGGCCGGCCCAAGGAATAGGTGGCATTTGCCTTTAGGTCCTATTATCCATCATATCTCCCCACCCCCTCACCTCCCTTTTGGTGCTGCTTTCCCAAACACCAAGATACTGACCGTTCCCATTCCTCACCTTCCTGGACCTGCCCGGGTGGGGCACTTAGTGGTCCATGCCTCCTGCCCCAAATGACGATTCTTTGTCCTGACCCATTACCAGGGAACCAATTAGCTGTAATCCAGTGGAAAAATATACATGAAGACTTGGCGGTTGAGAACACTTTATTGTGCTCTCTTCTCTGGGGCATTTGCATTTTGAGGGGAGCCCTAAAGCTTACTATGACTCAATCAGAGACTCAGGAATTGCAGCCACTATAGCACGCTGGTGGGGCAGGCTTACAGTGCTAACCCTTGTATCACAACACACAGAGGCAGCCTGAGGAATCAAGAAGATGCCATCCTCTGTTGTGAATGCCTGGCAACCTCCCTCTCATGCGTTCTTATGTGTGATGTTTCAAGTACCAGCTGATTGGCTGAATGTTCCCCGTATTTTCATGACCTCCAAATTCAGTATGTCTCTGTTTTGAACTTTAAAAAACCAAAAAATGTCATTTGTGTGGCCATATGCACATAGTCATATTTCACCCTTGGAGCTTACTCACCTGGCAACCTGAACAGCTTGGGAGCATGGCCATAGCCCTACTCTTCATATTTGTAGGGTCTAAGTCAAGAGAGCAAATGGAAGACCATATAACATATGTCTAAATATTTCATAGTGTTGTAAATCAAGCTAATGGACTATTACATCGAATACTTCTATCCTCCAATCTCAACAATTATACCTTCCTGATGGCAAAATTGACAAATATGTTTAAGCTATTCTTATTATATGACTGAAGGTTGACAGGAAATCAAAGATGACAGAATTTAATTGTTCCTGTGCATATTGGAGTAATTTTTTTTTTTTTTTGCAGTACACGGGCCTCTCACTGTTGTGGCCTCTCCCATTGCGGAGCACAGGCTCCGGACGCACAGGCTCAGCGGCCATGGCTCACGGGCCCAGCCGCTCCGCGGCATGTGGGATCTTCCCGGACTGGGGTACGAACCCGTGTCCCCTGCATCGGCAGGTGGACTCTCAACCACTGCGCCACCAGGGAAGCCCCTTGGAGTAATTTTTATGGTTGAGGATGTTTGGCTAATTAATAAAGGCATATATGTATTTTATTTTCTTAATTGTAACAAAAATCACAAATTGTGGGATGATAATCAAGATTTTCACCCATTTGGTTTTATTATTGACAGTAGTGGTCCAGGAAATAAAAACTGTAATTGTAATAAAAGTGTACAGATGAAAATACTTTCATAAAAGTGTAATGCACATTAAACATAAAAAAGTTGAAAATATATTTATGTGTGCTTTCAAAAAGTTACCTCTGGGCTTCCCTGGTGGCGCAGTGGTTGAGAGTCTACCTGCCGATGCAGGGGACATGGGTTCGTGCCCCGGTCTGGGAAGGTCCCACATGCCGCGGAGCGGCTGGGCCCGTGAACCATGGCCGCTGAGCCTGTGCGTCCGGAGCCTGTGCTCTGCAACAGGAGAGGCCACAACAGTGAGAGGCCCACATACTGCAAAAAAAAAAAAACAAAAAAACTATTAGAGGAAAACATAGGAAGAACATTCTTCGACATAAATTACAGCAAGATCTTTTTTGATTCACCTCCTAGAGTAAAAGAAATAAAAATAAACAAATGGGACCTAATTAAACTTAAAAGGTTTTGCACAGCAAAGGAAACCATAAACAAGATGAAAAGACAACCCTCAGAATGGGAGAAAATATTTGCAAACGAAGCAACTGACAAAGGATTAATCTCCAAAATATATAAACAGCTCATGCAGCTCAATATTAAAAAACAAACAACCCAATCCAAAAATGGGCAGAAGACCTAAATAGACATTTCTCCAAAGACATATAGATGGCCAAGAGGCACATGAAAAGCTGCTCAGCATCACTAATTATTAGAGAAATGCAAATCAAAACTACAATGAGGTATCACCTCACACCAGTCAGAATGGCCATCATCAGAAAATCTACAAACAACAAATGCTGGAGAGAGTGTGGAGGAAAGGGAACCCTCTTGCACTGTTGGTGGGAATGTACACTGATAGAGCCACTATGGAGAACAGTATGGAGGTTCCTTAAAAAACTAAAAATAGAATTACCATATGATCTAGCAATCCTACTACTGGGCATATACCCAGAGAAAACCATAATTCAAAAAGACACATGCACCCCAATATTCATTGCAGCACTATTTACAATAGCCAGGTCATGGAAGCAGCGTAAACACCCATCAACAGAAGAATGGATAAAGAAGATGTGGTACATATATACAATGGAATATTACTCAGCCATAAAAAGGAATGAAATTGGGTCATTTGTTGAGACGTGGATGGATCTAGAGTCTGCCTTATAGAGTGAAGTAAGTCAGAAAGAGAAAAACAAATATCGTATATTAACGCATATGTGTGGAACCTAGAAAAATGATGCAGATGAATCGGTTTGCAGGGCCGAAATGGAGACACAGATGTAGAGAACAAACGTATGGACACCAAGGGGGGAAAGTGGCGGAGGGGTGGTGATGGTGGTGTGATGAATTGGGAGATTGGGATTGACATGTATACAGTGATGTGTGTAAAATTGATGACTAATAAGAACTTGCTGTATAAAAAAATAAATAAAATAAAATTTAAAATTAAAAAAAAGAAAATTATTCTTAATTTTAGTATTTAATGTCCATCTACTTGTTAGGCTAAAGATTTAGTATCATGCTTCATGAATGTTACACCTAGGTTTATCTAAATATATAAGTTTAAGGATTATATGAATTGTTGAATATGCAAAACGTTTCCTAGTTACCCTGTGCAGCTGTTTTGAATACTGTGCTTATTCACAAGTACCTCTGAAGTCATGAATTAGGACACAAAGAAAAGCATGAAAAGAATGCTCAGCAGTGCTGGGAAACCAAAGTTATGCGAGAATCTATTGAATTCAAGCTATCTAAGAGGGAAGATTTGACAAGATAACTCATATGTCTATTCTTTTAGCCAAGCAATTCTAATGCTCAGTTTTCCTGAAGTAGTGTCAAAATCAATGTCAGCAGCAGTGTAGCCCACAAATGTTCATGGCATTCAAACACAGCTGCTTCGTGTTTTGAGAATACAGGGAGAGAGACGTGGAGAAGACTTTCCTGGGGCCTCAACAGGGTTGATCATGAGAGTGGATGTTTATGGTTACTGGTTATGCTGTGGCAGCAATGAGTGTTGTGTCCTGAATGACAGAGGTGCCAATGTGTTCTTTAATAAATGTCTTTAATTTTGTTTATTTGTTTGTGATATATATAGCCTTTTCTGAAGTATGAGGCCTATGTCAAGAATCCTTCTTGTCTAGGTCTAGGGTAGCTGTACATGACAGGGGTATTAGGGTTCTCCAGAGAAACAGAACCTACAGGAGATAGCTATATATATATCTAGATATCTATCTATCTATCTATCTCTCTATATAATATTTAACAAATAACTTTATAAATATAATAAAATATAATATAAAACCTAAAATATAATAAATAGTAAAATAAATATACAGTATATCAAATACATCAATAAAAAGAAGTATTTATATTTATGAATATTCATATTATTATTTATTGTATAATAAAATAGTAAGTTAAACATGTTAAAATAAAAATGAAAAAATATAAATATATAAATATAATATATTCAATATATTTAAAATATATGTTCTCTATATATTATATAAAATTATAATTATATATAATTATATATATAATATAATTATATATATAATGTAATTATATATAATATAATATATATATAATATTATTATATATATATATTATAAAGAATTGTCTCATGTGATATGGAGGCTGAGAGGTCTCAAGACCTGCAGTTGGCAAGCTGAAGACACAGGAGAACGGATGGTGTAGTTCCAGTCTGAGTTGAAGGGTCTGAGAACCAGCAGAGCCAATGGTGTAAGTTTAGTCTGAAAGCCGGCAGGCCCCATTGCTGATATTTCAGTTCAAGTCTGAAGGAAAAGACCACTGTCTTAGTTTAAGCAGCCAGTCAGGAGGAGTTCTCTCTTAATAAACTTTCTGCTCTGCTTTGGTAGCTCTTCAGTTGATTAGATGAAGCTCAGGCGCATTAGGGAGGGCAGTCTGTTTTACTCAGTCTACCTATTCAAATGTTAATCTGATCCAGAAACACCCTCTCAGACACACCCAGAATTATGTGTGACCAAATGTCTGGGTGCTCTACGGCCCAGTCAAATTGACACATAAAATTAGCCATCATAATGACCAAGAGCCAGAAAATATGCAAAAAGAGCTCTCCAAGTAGATGTTTCCACATGCATGGGTTCAAGCTTGTGGCTGTTGCTTGGAAGATGGGACATTTGTGCAGAAATTCTCCATTTCCAGCATTCATGATGGCATAGCTATACTATAGGCTAATCCTGTAACATGAAATCCTTGTTTCTGAGCAACCAAACAGATCAGGATACATTTAATAAACTTGGTATAAAAAGGTGGGGAAATGCATAAAATGGTAGAAATAGCTCATCTAAAACTGTCTCAACATTCTAAGGCATATTCATAATACAGTAGGGTTCAGCTATCAGGAATATTCACAAGCATGGATAGCTCACTCCCCAGTGACTCCAGATCAGTGAAACGCAGCTTTATGTGTGCACATATTGTAAATATACCCAATACAGTGACTGAATGCTAGCTAAGAACAAGATGCACTAGGTTTTCAAAGGGAATTACGAAAGAAGTAAGGAGTAAAATCAGTGACTCTTCTAAGGAGCCTAAAATTTTATAGAGAATTCAAGGCAGGTCCAAACATGTATCTATAAACACAGGCCGTAGAAGTGTTCTGATGTATGTATAATTATACACACTTCATTCTTTGGCTTTCCACTCATTTATAATTGGTGATAATTTAGACCTAGGGCATGCCAAATTGATGATGTTTTTTTGGCCAAAACAGGGTTTTCAAAGAAAACACAAAGGGAAACATTTCCTGGATGCCCAACGTATGCCAGGTACTAAGATGGTTGTTTTACATGCATTATCTCACTTAATCCTTATACTAGTTCTGTGAGGTGAACTTTTTACAAATGAGGAAACTGAGTGTCACAGGAGTTAAATATAGATCCAAATACAGATCACCCCAATTCTAAAGCTACACACCATTCAAACAAACTAGCAAGAAAATGCTTAGCCAGCCTCAGAGGGCCAGCAACCATTTTTGAGACTATTAGAAGTTCACGTGAACAAATATTGATAAATCCATTAGAGATCATCCTTTTTGTTAGGGTACTGAGGGGCACCAATCAGCTGATGGTTGACAGCCTGTTTAAATTTATTGAATGCACTCTGAATAATATTACCATTATGTAATAATTTGACTTTTGGTTAATTTCCAGGCTGAGCTGTCTCTCATATTAATCTGAATAAATTAAATTTGACTTTTGGGTTTGAATTATGGAGAGCCAAAGTGTCCTAGAATGAACATTTTTGTGAGTTGATGGTCCTCAGAGATCCCACTGGGATGGGTTTTAGGGAGGGAAAGTCATTCTCCCTTTCTAATCATTACAAACAAGTAAACTAATGTGTGCTATTAATATGGTAGTCTGTCTTGTTGTTCTGTGAAAACCAGTTCATAAAGATGATGTAGTCCAACCGGGTCTTCCCCTGTGCACTTGATCCCAGCAAGAAGGCTCAGAGTTATAAACAAGGTTGCTATATATATTGTGTGTGTATATTTTATAGTATTATATTATAATTTTATTTTTATTATTATATTTATAAAAGGTTATTATATTGAATAAAATAACAATCATCTTGTACCATTACAGGGACAAGGCTCAGAGACATGTGTGCCCAGCAGTGTGCTTTAGGAAGTGTTGCTGATGACTGAGATTGAGTGGGGATGCTGAGTTGGACATTTTATTTTGAACCTAGGATCAAAATTAGAAAAACTTAGAAAAACAATGCAAGAATGGAAACTCTGCTTGAGTTAAGATTTCTTTTAACAGTGTCTTGCTACCTAAATAAAATAGAGGCTCTGTGTTCACGAAATCTTTGCAGGTAATTAATGTCAATGATTTATCTCGGAGAAGTCACATTGTTCCTGTATTCAGAGATGTAAGTGGTTATTTCAGAATTGGCTGGTGTGGTTTCGATTTTGATCTGTAGCTTTGGTTTTCTTGTGATTCATATTGATTCCTCCAATTTGTATGCTGCTTTGCTCTGTAGGTTCTTGATCCACTTGTTTCTCTCCTCTTTGGCCATGGTTATAGGTTTAAGTTTCTAGTTTTCGATTTTCTTTTATTCTTGGATTTTCAGTGTTTGTACTCAGGGTGGCTTTTTTTTTTTTTTTTTTTTTTTAAATCTTGCTTTTGTTTGTGTGCCCTGCTGTCAGGCCTATTTGGCCTTGTCCATGGGATAATAGAAATGAAAGTGCTTTGTAAGTTGTAAAGCACCATTTAAATGTAAGAGATGATTACTATTTTACTAAAAGTAATAACCTTGTTTATAACTCTGAGTCTTCGTGATGTAATTTGGGGCAAAGAGGAGCACCTGATTGGACAGGTGGGTCATCTTTATGCACTGAGATCCTAGTTCGCAATGGCTCTAGCAGCGAATGTCGTGGCTAGATTCTCTGTGAACAAGGATTACAGCCCATGTCTAATCTTGAGAATGGCAGCATGAGCCCAGAAAGGAGACAGAGGACTCACAGAGGGCTGCTCCAAAAGCCTGACTGGTCCTACTTAATGCCTGACTCTTGACTTATGCTCACACCCTGATTTTGGAGGCCTAAAATACTCTGCTGGATCAGGTCTATGCCTAGATCCCATCTTTACCTCCTGTGTTCTGTCAGGGATCTTGTTATAGGCTGTGTGGCAACGTTGGGGAATGTCTTTGGTGACTCTCTTGGTCCACATGAAAATTCACATCACCTTTTAAAAATCAATCCTAAAGTGAAGACAGAACTTTCATCATGCTTAAGTAGTTCTGTTCTGCCTCCTCATCAAGAAGTGCTACTGAGTTTAGGCCTGAACTAAAACCAGTCCCCATCTACAGTTTTTCTGTTTCAATTGATATAAAAACAGGCCCATCCATGGCTATAGATGACTTTAACTTGCTTATATCTATAGCTAATTCCCAACTTTTGAAAAGTTGCTCTTTATTTCAACTAAGCCATCATTAGTGGAATCCATCCCAGTCTTGGAGAAAGATGTCCTTATTGGCTCCTCAGTAGATTGGAAATACAGAAATTTTCTTCTAGGAAAAGGAAGAGTTTAAGAGTCTCCCTGCCAAAAGTTGTGTGGTGTGCTAAGGGGGAGGTGTGGCAGCGTTTTATAAAAGGAGATACCTCTGTGACTGGATATCTTTAGGATCAGCACAGACACCCTCATGAGGTGGGCAGTGTGTGAGTCCATCTTTGTCCTCACATCTCTACCTTGTTATTCATTCAATGAATACTTATTGAGCACTCACTTGGTGATAGGCAGATGCTGTGTTAGATTATAGGGACATAATTTCTGACAACCGTCCCAGATCTGGAGGTCATCTAAGCTAGAGCCTGTATATCGTCTTTAAGCCAGACAGATCTGGATTCTAGTGGCTTCTCCCCTTTTGCTTTTTGTGTTACTCTGTAAATCTGCTTAATAATTTGTCATCTGAATCTTACTTTATGCATCTGTAAAATTGGATAACAATTACCAAATAGAACTGTGGTGAAGGTTCCATAAATTATGAATCTAACACTCCATGCTGGACACATAGTAGGTCTCTCACTTATTAATTGATAGTTGCATCCTCTGCACTCATCTTCTTCATCCCATCTCAAACTCACTGACTGCTCTTTGCTTGGGGCAGCTTGGCCTCCAAGTAGAATTTAATAGTGTTTAAGTCTTTATGTGAATAGATGTATGGAGGAGATATTTTCAGTAGATATAGATCCCAGTTCAGGATTCTAGAAATGTATAGACATAGTTCCAGTCAACATTTTCTTTTTCATCAGCTGATTAAAAATATGTTTTTTGTTTTTTTTTAACTTGAACAATTAATTTAATCAAAATGGTCATGCTGGTAGGCTGGGCAATCATTAAAATAACAAAACAAAGAATTTTACATAGTAATCAACAATAGAGATAGAATGGAATCATAAAAATATTTAATCCAAAGAAGGGAGAAAAAGAGGAAAGAGGGAAGAAAAGCAGATAATTCAAATATAAAATGAATAGCAAGATGATAGATTTGATAGATTTATAGATTTAAGCTCAGCTATGTCAACAATTACATTAAATGTAAATGGTCACAGAGATGGACCCAGTGGATAAAAAAAAGTAAGATCCACTGTGTGCTTTTTACAAAAAACCTCCTTTAAATATCAAGACATAAATATATTGTAAGTAAATTGATGGAAAAGATATATCATTAAAACTAATTAAAGAGAGCTGGAGTGGCTATATTAATATCAAAGTAGATTTCAGAGCAAAGAATATTACAAGGGATAAAGAGGCCCATTTAATGATGATAAAGTAGTCTCCTCATCATAGAACATAACAATCTTAAACATTTATGCACCTAATATTATGAACATAACAACTTCCAAACATGAAGCAAAAAACTGATAGAACTGCAAAGAGAAAAAACAAACATACAGTGGTAATCAGAGATTTTAGCACCTTCTCTTAATAATAGATAGAACATATATAGAAAAAAGCCAATAAGGATGTGGAAGAACTAAACAATACTAACCTGACATCAACTAATTTGACATAATTGACCTTTATAGAACACTGCACTCAATAACAGAAGAATACATGGCACTCTACATTCAATTATCTAGCACCTGACACCTCACTCTAGTCACTTCTGTCTGTCAGCAGGAAAATGCTTCTGTCAACAGTAAATACTATCGTTCTGGGCCTCACCAGGCCATGAAAATCCCACAGGATTCCTGTTAGAGCTGTACTGGCTTCTCCTTGGGGCAATTCTGCTGAATATTCTAATAGTAGCTCCAGGAGAAGGTCATTGTTTCAAGAACATAGCTTACCTCCTGAGGATGAAGTCAGAGGTTGAATCTGAACCAAGTGTCTAACTCACATATTGTCATCTTGCTGGGGGGGAACAGCAGCCTTTAAACTTTGTCCAGACTTATTAAAATATAAATATTATTGCCCTCAAGGGCCTGGCATTGAAAAAACATGATAACAATTCCAGATTTAGGCCCATCCAAAGATTTTATGCCATTTTTTTAGGATATTGGAATGTTGAAATCAAACAGTAGAGATCCCTCCCCTAAAAAAACCTTTCTGAGAGATTTTACTCCCTTAAGATAATGTATTTCAAGACACATCTTCCTGCCCCCTACCTTCCCAAAGGGAGAAAATTTGAAACCATAAGAATTATGGTCAAGTACACGTGTCAAGTACACGTTATCAGGTTTAAATTATAAAACATAAATACAATTCACATAATAGTATAAAAAATGGTATTTTGATCAAGGAATGAAAAGATGGGTAACCCTACCATTATCAAATCCACTGAACTGTTTCTCTTGAGAATCAGCTGTGCAAGTGAAGGATGGCAGAAATAGAATAGATACAGCCACATTGTATCTTGTGTATAAATCACCATGAATCTTGGCTACATCATGTGCTTCTGCGCTCCATATGGGCTTCCTCCACACAACTGCCCCTGCTGTGAACGTGAAGTATGCCCAGATTATAGTACACATCATAATTTATCACAGTCTACCTTTAAGTGATATTATACCGCTTTAGGTATAGTACAAAAACTTTATGACGATGTATTTCCATTTCTCTCCTTCTGATCCTTGTGCTATTCTTATCATAAATTTTACTTTTATGTATGTTATAAACACAATGAATTTTTATTACTTTGTCTTAAATTGTCAATTATCTTTTAAAGTAATTTAAATAATAAATTTAAAAGTATATTTTTACCCATTTAGTTACCTTATCTAGTACTCTTCATTTCTTTGTGTAGCTTCAGATTTACATCTGCTGTCATTTTCCTTCTGCTTGAGGTACTTCCTTTAATATTTTCCACAGTGAAGATCTACTGATAATGAAATCTAGGTTTTGAATGTCTGAAAAAATATTTATTTTGTCTTTATTTTTCACAAGGTAAAGAATTCTATGTTTACAGTTTTTCACCATCCAGTACTGTAGAGATGTCATTCCATTGTGTTCTATTTTGGACCATTTCTAAGGGAAAATCTGCCTCTATTTTTAATCTTTGTTCCTCTGGATGTAATGTGTCTTTTTTTTTCTCCAGCTGCTTTTAAGATTACCTCTTTATCATTGGGTTTAAGAAATTTGCTTAGGATGTGCCTTGGTATGTTTTTCTTCATGTTTCTTGTGCTTGGAGTTCACTGAGCTTCTTGGTTATGTGATTTATAATTTTCATCAAATTTGGAAATTTTTCAGCCAGTATTTTTTCAAGTATTATTTTATGCCCTTCTCCCTTTCAGAGACTAAAATATCAATAACATGAATATTCAACCTCTCATAGTTGTCCCCCAGCTCACAGATTCTCTGTTCCTTTTTTTTTCATTTTAGAAAGTTTCTATTGCTATATTTTCAAGTTTACCAGTGCTCTCTTTTGCAGTGTCTAATCCGTTCTTAATCTAATCTAGTATGCATTAAAAAAAATAAATTTATGTATTTATGTATTTATTTTTGACTGCGTTGGGTCTTCATTGCTGTGCGTGGGCTTTCTCTAGTTGTGGTGAGCGGGGGGCTACTCTTCGTTGCAGTGTGTGGGCTTCTCATTGTGGCGGCTTCTCTTGTTGCAGAACACGGGCTCTAGGCATGTGGGCTTCAGTAGTTGTGGCATGCAGGCTCAGTAGTTGTGGCTCACGGGCTTAATTGCTCCATGGCATGTGGGATCTTCCCAGACCAGGGCTCAAACCCATGTCCCCTGCATTGGCAAGCGGATTATTTACCACTGAGCCACTAGGGAAGTCCCTAGTATCTATTCTATCTCAGGCATAGTAGTTTTTATGTTTAGAAGTTAGATTTAGGAATTTCCTGATGGTCCAGTGGTTCTGGCTCTGCCCTTTCGCTGCAGGGGGCATGGGTTCGATCCCTGGTCATGGAACTAAGATCCCACATGCCTCGCGACCAAAAAAAAAGAAGTTAGAGTTGAGCCTTTTTTATATCTCTCATGTCTCGATTTACATGCTAAAGTA
Organism: Orcinus orca; assembly: GCF_937001465.1. Taxonomy (NCBI): domain Eukaryota; kingdom Metazoa; phylum Chordata; class Mammalia; order Artiodactyla; family Delphinidae; genus Orcinus; species Orcinus orca. Next base: position 41,391,631 of record NC_064571.1, read on the forward strand.
TTCCTTTACCTTCTTGAACGCATGGAGTATAGTTTTAATAATTCTTTTAGGGTCCTTGTCTACTAATTCTATCGTCAGTATCAATTCTGAGTCAATTTTAATTTATTGATTTTTCTTCTAAATTATGGTCATATTTTTCTGCTTTGCATGCATAATCATTTTTAATTGGATACTAGATACTGAGAATTTTATCCTGTTTGATGTTATATATTTTAGTATTTCTCTAAATATCTTTGAGCTTTTTTTTTCACCCGGGACATTATAAAACTAGTTGGAAATAGTTGGAGCCTTTCAGTTCTTGTTTCTATGCTTTGTTAGGCAGGATCAGAGCAGTGTAGTCTAGGGTTAATTTTCCCTAATACTGAGGCAAAATTCTTCTTTGTACAATTATTAGGTTTTTGCATTCTGGCTGGTGGAAAGAGGTGCCATTTCTTTTTACCTCTAATCCTTTTAGATGATTTTTGCCCCTGGTCTTGAATAGTTTCCTCACACACTTTAGCTGATCAGTGCTCACCTTAATTCTAGAGGGGAACCTTCTTCAGATTTCCAGAGTTCTCTCTTTTTCTGTGCATCTTTCTCCTCTCCACTACTCTGCCCTGAAAACTCAGTTGTCTACAGGACTCCCAGCTCTATCTTTTTAACTCACGGAGATCACTGGGCTCCGTATGGGTCCCTCTCCTTCCACTGTGACCTGGAAGTTTTCTCCAGGCAGTAAGTTGGGGCAGTTGTAGGCGCATTTCTCAGGCATCCTTGACCTTCATTGCCTGATGTCCAGTGTTTTGAAAATCAATTTTTTATATATGTTGTTTGCTTTTTTGTTGTTTTAGGCAGGAGGATAAATCCAATCTTTTACTCAATTTTGGGTAGAAACAAAGTCTACAGTATCCTTTATATTTGAAAAAGAGTCTTGTGCCTCTTCTCTATTTTCATTTTATTTTTTAAAGTGGAGGTAGGGGTGCTTCTATAGAGAAACCAGAAAAGGTTTGGATAAAATGCTAAAGAGATTATTTTTCTCCTTTTTCACCATCATAATTCTTTGCCACCAGAGTGATCTTTCCAAATCTAGTTATCTCTCATTTCTGCCTAAATCCTTCATGGCTCCTGGACAACTACTGAATTCAGGCATACCTTGGAGATATTGCAGGTTTGTTTCCAGACTACCATAATAAAGCGAATATCACAATAAAGCAAGTCATGGAGTTTTTGGTTTCCCAGTACATGTTAAAGTTATGTTTACACTATACTTAGTCTATTAAGTGTGCAATAGCATTATGTTTTAAAAACCCCATTGTACATACCTTAATTAAAAAATACTTTATTGGGCTTCCCTGGTGGTGCAGTGGTTGAGAGTCCGCCTGCCGATGCAGGGGACACGGGTTCATGCCCCGGTCCAGGAAAATCCCACATGCCGCGGAGCAGCTGGGCCCGTGAGCCATGGCCGCTGAGCCTGCGCGTCCGGAGCCTGTGCTCTGCAATGGGAGAGGCCACAACAGTGAGAGGCCCACGTACAGCAAAAAAAACAAAAAAAAAACAAAAAAAAAAACTTCATTGCTAAAAAATGTTAACCATCATCTGAACCTTCAGCAAGTTGTAGTAGTAACAAAAAAGATCACTGATCACAGATCACCATAACAAATATAATAATAATGAAAAAGTTAAAAATATTGCGAGAATTACCAACATGTAACACAGAAACATGAAGTGAGCAAATGCTATTGGAAAAAATGGTACTGATAGACTTGCTTGATGCAGGGTTGCCACAAACCTTCAATCTGTAAAAAATGTAATATCTGCAAAGCACAGTAAAGCCAAGCACAATCAAAGGAGGTATGCCTGTGGTGTCCAGACTCCTTAGTGTTCATGCAAGGCTCCTGTACCTGTTAACCCTCATTTTTAACACCGCTCATCTTTCCCATTACACCAAGCACTCTAATTAATAAGCCTCAGCTGTCTGCCTCAGTGGTGGTGTATAGGTTCTGAAATCAAAGCAACAGTTCAAATCGTACTTAACGGCTGTCTGATCTTGGGAAGTTAACTTCTCTAATATCTTATCTGAAAATAAGAGTAATAATACTATATACCTGCCAGGGTTGTTGTGAACATTAAATGAAATAATATATGTGAAGTGCTCCACAGGGTCTTGCCTAGAGTAAGTGCTGCATTAATATAATTTATTACTGTGATGGTTCCTCTGATACATCACGCTCTGCTTCTCTGCCTTCCTGCCCTGTAGACGTGGTTCTCCCATTGCCTGGACATCCTCCTTTTCCTGCTCCATACACTCTTCCCTGCTATGTTCTGCTTCTCTTTTCAGCTGCATCTCTAGCCTTTCCTCATGTGGGAGGCTTTCCCTGACCTTCTGATCTTAGTAGGATGCTCTCCATGTACCATGGTGCCCCATTAATGTTTTGAAATTATTTTCCCTCTTTCATCTCCACACAAGGGGAGGGAGACTGTGGCTCATGGTAAGTGACCAGTTATGTTAGTTGAATGAATGAATGAATGAAGATTGGCTTTTAAAAACTGTTAAATAAAATGATGAAAAGGACAGTTATAAAACCCTGACATAAAATGTTTGAATGAGCACAAATCCAGGCCCCCAAATTCCTAGATGAAATCGGGAGAAATTGAGAAGTAGCGTGTTCAGGGACACAACAGCATGGCCAGTCACCGCTGCTTTTTGAGCCTCTGTGAAACTGCCACCAGAGGCTGCAATTCAATGACAAGTAATGCTACTTGGCAAGGAAAAGAGCAAAGCCTGGTGATGAGAAGAAAAAAACATGCAAGAAAATGAAAATCATGAGCCAAACAATGTGAGAACAGCCTCCTACCCCCATCCTCACCCCATGGCCCAGGCGCCCAGCATTGATGGCATCATCTCTGCACAGCCGGAATTTTAGGAAAAGCCTGCCAATATTGACATTACTCCACATAATGAAATCAAGGTGGATTGGTGAACAATCACTTTAAAAGTTAATTGTTGAAAACCTGCAGGTTAGAGTCTTAAGCTAATAATGCCTGTTGGCTTGATGGCAGTCTTGGTGCTTGCTGGTTTTTTCATTGTTTTTATTTTTGGTGTGTTTTGTTCTCTTGACTTTGATGACAAAAAGTAGAACTCCTTTTAATTTTATTTCCTAAGGCAGGTTAGGTTCCTGCTTGGCTTTTCTGGGTGGTTATTTTCTTTCCTCCCGACCACTCCCTTTTTTACTTCCTTTCTCTCTTCATTGTATTCTAGCCCTTTAGCAATGGCTGCCTCTTGTCCTGCAGTCTTGCACAGACATTTGGGAATCCTGGTAAACCCAGCCCCTACCATCTTCAGCCTTCCTGAAGTCCTTGGAGGCTGTGTTGAAGGAGATTCCTCATGACTGAGTCATTGGTGACATACTCAGAGTTCTGCCAGTATCCCTTCCTCAGGGAACCAGTTCCCCAGATGGTCCTAGAAAGAATCAGAGATGGGAGACCTCTGTGTATAAATGGAAGACCTTTCTGTCCCATAGATTGGAGGCTGTTAAGTGATGGTCCATCTCAAGGAGAGCCTCACATCAAAACTGATGTCTCTCTTCTCCTTCCCCTCAGACCTCAGACTGAGGTGAGTGAAGACAGGGGATTTTAGGAATTCTTACTTGAGGCAGGAAACTGACAAGGTATACATCCTTTCTTGACTAAATCCTGGCATGATTTGGGTCTCTCAGTATATTTCCATTTATTGATGAGCAGATCACAGACTAGCCTGTGGGCATGTTTTCAAACTTAATGAAGAAAAGACAATTTCTGCCACAAGAGCTCTTCATCTAACTGACAGCATCAGTCAAGGGCTACTATGACTCCTGGCTGCGCTCAGTAATGAAAGCTTTCTCCTAAGAACTAGAGAGGCTGGGGAGATGAGACAGTGGGCCATGGAGGAAGGGGCAGAAGAAGACTATAGTTCATCTAAACTGCTTCTCCTTTACCTCACACGGGCCTTGGTGAAGGCATGCGGGAGCCCAGAAGGGTGAGGCTTGGTGGTAAGTGGAAGGTCACGGAAAGCAGACAGTAGGGAGTCTTTTCCTGAGGAAGATGATGCTATGGCAGCTGCTTTAAACTTGGAAGTGGTTTTTTTTCATCCCTTGTGGTGGAGAGCCAGTATCTAGGAGATTCTCCTCTCAGAAGTTTACTGTCCTTTCCATCTAGGACCCCCAAAATAGAATTTCTATTCTATTCAGAGATCTGAGGGCTCTCCTGGGGACAGGTATTTCCTTACTTTTGCTGGGAAACATTTTTTTTCTCCCCAAAGGACAGTAACTTCCTTTGTAAAAGCCCAACAGGCAAACACATCAGAAAGGGAAATAAGGATTTGGTGGTTTGGGATGGAATGAAGTGGAGGGAGGTGTATGTTGGGGTGCAAACCCCAGTGGCCATGTTGATGCTCCAGAAAACTTGGTTTCTGAGAAGCACTGAAAACCATGAATCTGGTTCATTGCCCTCAAATTGAGGAGCATAGAGGTTGTGAGATTTGTTGAAGGGTAAACTGATAATTCCTGGTGGAACTGGTCCTCTGATGTCTCCTCTCCCCTTAAGATGGGGCATCTACTTTGTGCCAAGCATCCTGATGTGCACCAGTGATTCAGAGGGAGGGGGAGGGGAGGGACGGGCGGGGAGGACAGGCTGTGCATGGATCTATGAAGCTTCTGGCCATCCTTGAGAAGGTGTGGCCTTATAGGTCCCCAGGACATCCCTCTATTCCTTTCCTTGCTTCTCCAGCAACAGTGCTTTTTCTATAAAAGAACTCATGCGCTTCTGACAGAGGGTTTCGTACGTCTGCTTTCTAGGAGAAATAATTTGCTCACATTGGCTAGAAGGCTACAAGTTATCCCTAGTTACTTTTACCTTCCTCATCTTCTATAATCAGCCCATCACCTAGATCTGTTGAATTACCTCCCAAATAATCTGAGTCAGTCCACTTAGCTCTGTCTTCATTCATATACCCTGATCCAAGTCACCATAACCTTGTTGGAGCTGGCAGACCATCTCCTTACTGGCTTTCCTCTTTCATTCTGGTCTCATTTAAATTCATTCTTCACATGCAAACCAGAATGATGTTTTCGAACTGCAGCTCTGGTATGTTACTTCCTCTACCAGTGAAAACTCAGTGGCTTTCCATTGGTTTTAGGGTAAAGACCTCAGTCTTTAAGATACCCCATGCACTGCATGATCAGGGTTCTGTCTGTGTCTCCAGCCTTGTTTCACATCTCCTCCTCCTCTCTCTGCTCTCCATCTACACCAACATCCTTGCCATGCCCTCTCCTGCCAGGGAGTCTGCACTTGCTATTTTCTCTACTTGGAGCTCTCTCCCTAACCCCATTCACCTAGATACCTCCTCCTCAACCTCAGCTCTCTGTTCACTCATCAGGGAATCCTCCCTCTCCCCCGATTCAGTTATATTCCCTTATTGTAAGGTCTCATTGCCGCATGTGCTTCTCCTTTGTAGCACTTCTACAGTGGTAATTTCACATGTACTTGTGCTTTTATGTGCTTAGTGTCTAACTTCCTTGTGGAACTGCCAGCTCCATGAGATGGGGACCCATGTTTATTTTAGTCCTAGCATGGTGCCCTTCATCGAGCAGGGCTCAATAAATAATTCATGAATGAATAAGTGAATGAATAAATGAACAAATTAGTGAATGAATGAACTGACTTCTGGAATAAGAGGTCTTTGCTGAATTGTCCCTTTTGAGTAGTAAGTAATGGAATTTTTTGCCTCTGGGACAAGACGCTTTTGAACCCCTGTTTTGACATAATCCTCTTTTCACTTAAATTGTGAAAAGCGCCTAGAATAAGCCTCTGGAATCCTTGAAACCACCACTTACCTCAGGAAGCAGTGGAATGGGGTGCCTTCTCTTGTGCCACTGGAAACATGACCTTTCCTCTGAATTTCTCTGAGGACAGCCCTTCTGTAAGCAGTTTCTTCTTCATCCTCCCTCCATCTGCCAAATGAGGAGATGGACAGGAAGGACTCTCAGATTCACCACATAGGCAAGAGTGAGAGCACAAGACCATCTGATGGAGATGGGAGCATGGGAATGACATAAGTAAGTCACAGGCTGTGTCTTCCAACTGATGTGGGCACAAGTTTGCCCATTAATCCATAATTTAAAAATATTTTAGTTTCTTGACCTTCCTCAATCTTAACCTTTGCTATTGGCCACTCTACAAACAGTATGGCATTCTTAATAGCCCAAAAGTTGTTTGAGTCCAGGATTCAAGAGGACAGAACATCGTTTTCCCTTTGTAACCTCTGAGTCCCATCCATTCTGTTTGAGAAAGGCTGAATACGGCAGACGACCTGAGAAGTGGCATGTGGTGCAGAAAAGATCAGTGCATTTGGAGATTGACAGCTCTGGGCTTTGACACTGGATAAATTACTTAGGCTTTCTGAGCCTTAATTTACTCATCTGTAAGATGGAGTGAAAATACCACAGTATTGTTATAAGTTTAACTGAGGTAAATATATATAAGCTTTTTGGCACAGTGACCGGTATAGATTCTTAATGAGTAAAATTTCTGTCTCAAGACTGACCCTCAATGGCATCTCCTAAGGTGGTAGATCTGTCAACTGTCTTGATTGAGGTGAACATTAGGTTCCCTTTTTTTTAAAAAAAAATTTATTTATATTTTATTTATTTATTTTTGGCTGCGTTGGGTCTTCGTTGCTGTGCGTGGGCTTTCTCTGGTTGCTGAGAGCCGGGGCTACTCTTTGTGGTGGTGCACGGGTGCATTGCAGTGGCTTCTCTTGTTGCGGAACACAGGCTCTAGGCGCGTGGGCTTCAGTAGTTGTGGCACATGGGCTCAGTAGTTGTGGCTCATGGGCTCTAGAGCGCAGGCTCAGTAGTTGTGGCGCACGGGCTTAGTTGCTCCACAGCATGTGGGATCTTCCTGGACCAGGGCTTGAACCCATGTCCCCTGCATTGGCAGGAGGATTCTTAACCACTGTGCCACCAGGGAAGTCCCATGCTCCTGTTTCTTTAGTATTGATTTCTAGCTGCCCCAGCTCTGCATTTGGCACACAAGGATTCTTGTTCTTTGGAACTCTGCTTGGCCAACCCCAGTCTGCCCCTCACAGGCATTCCCAAGACAGGCCTAGTCCCTTATACTCACACTGAAATTATGCCCAAAGTCCATGCCTGGGGGTACCACCATTGCTTTCCCTGGAGTTCTCACTGGAGTACTTCTCAAAGTCTTGTCACCATTTTTTGAAGAGGAAGTTGCTAAGCTAGAACCCTCAGCAGCACCTCCGCTTTCCTGGAGTTCTTGGTCCTTGGCAAACATAGATGCCACTGGCCATGTCCCTAACAGCCCTTGGAGCCAGGATCATCAGTCAAGATGGTGTTTCATCCTGGAAGCAGGGGGAGGCTATGGCTCCCAGCACTCCTTTTCTATGGAATGTTTTGGGCTTTCCAGCTCTTGTGGTCCCCACCAGATGGCCCTATGGTAGATAGAACTTGGTCAGTTTTCCTGCATTGGGCCCCCAGACCAGGGTCCTGGCAGAGGATGCTGGATGGGTCTGTCTTTGGAGCTCCTCTCTCCTCCCCAGTAGACATATGTCTACTGACCATTTGCCTGTATCCTTTCCCATCCCCTTATTCTGTGCTGCTCTGGTCATCGGTTGATCCCTAACTTCTCTTCCTTTTCTCAGCTGCCGCAACTGTGATGGGTGATTTTTACAGACTCAAAGTACTCCCAAACGCATGTTTGGATTTTGAGCACCTCCCCAAAGACTTTGTGGGGGAGGCACAGCCTTATAATAACTTATAACTGCCATGTATCTCCGTGGTGTATCAGTAGGTCCTCTTCTCTGTGGCCAGGGACAAAGATCAGATGGTCTTCAGATTTGGCAGTTCCCAGACACCAGCTGTACTTCCTTGCTTTCTTTATCACTCAAAATTTAAATAGTTTGAGTGAGAAAATGAAACCAAAATTTTAAATAATACGTTAAAGAAATTTTAAAATCTTACAACCTTATTATTAGTAGCAAGTTACTGTGATCTGCCCACAGACAGTTAAGACACACAGACAAGGACATGGACTTAAGGTGAGGAGCCCAATGAAGGTCTCTCCAGGTCATCTTCAGGTCTTTCAGTGAAGGGCATCTTCACTGGCTACCTAGACATTCTTAGTCTCTTGGGATAATTGGGGCCTAGTAGCTGGGGAGTGACAATGGGTCTTACTTGAGGTGGGCAGGCATTCTTATTCAGCCTTCTTGAGACATGCTCCAGTGAAAGGGACCCCTTGAAATTGAACTCTGATCCTCCGCGATTGGCAGCAGAAGGGCAGTAATGGCATGGTGGTGGAGTGGTCTTGAATTTGGTCCACTAAGAGCCACATTCCCATTGCAGACTTCACTCACCCATGTTGCTCCTGCATGGAGGATATTAGTAGCTGAGAATAGCTTCATTGAGCTCAGTCCAACTCTTTTATGTTTCCTCCTTCACCGTGAGCTTCATCTCACCTGGCGGGGTCCTCTTGCTTCAGACTTTGATGCCTGATCCCTTGTGAGCTACCGTAAGAACAAGAACATGCACTATCCTGGGGTGGCGGCTGCACTTTTTCTATCGCCTCCATCCCAGCTGGAATAAGAAGAGCCGATGCTGCCTCCTCTTGTGCTTCTCATCATCTCTCTTCTAAGACCAGGACATGTTTCAGAGCCTTAGCAGGACTCAATCTGTGTCCACACGGAGGAAAAACAGCAACCTTGGCTTCTGAGGGGGTGACAGCACTATGGCAGGGTGGTGGAGTTTAGGACTCTCTGTGATTCTGCCAGCCAGGTATCTTCTCTGGCTTTATACCCGCTTACTCCTCCACCCCATCTCCCTCCCCCTGAACTCTGACCAAGGAAGTCCCCAGAGGCCCAGGCTCTTAGGATTTATGGAGACAATGACTCTGTGTCCTCTGAGCCTTCAACAAGGCTTGGAGCTTTGATGCCTGTCACCTTTGGCTGTGGTTGGGGGGATGGAAGGGAGAAGTACCACTGTGGCCTCTCTACCCCATTACCCCTGCCCTGCTGATCCCCAGAGCAGCAAAGAAAAATTCCAGCTTTGAAGATGGGCCCTGGTCAGTTACGAATCCTGCAAACAGGTGCTTCTGGCCATCAAAGTCTTGAAGCAGTTAAACTTGCTTTCACCTTTGTTGCAGTTCCCTTAAAAGAAAATAGAGAGATCTTCGAAAGGTGGAAGGGGTGGCAGGCCAGAAACGTAAAGTGTGTGCAATCACTCAGATACAAGTGGCACCACTAAAAATTGCCTTCATATATCAGCTTATGGTTTACACACTCTGGCAGAAAGGACACTAAAAGGTCAGCGGAAAAAAAATTTATATGTCAGGCCTGGAGCTGTGACTCCAAAGGTGGTAAGAAGACATGATCTGGGAAGGGTTCTAGAGGGACCGGCTAAGTGCTTGATGTGGCAGGATTCTTCTTTTCACTCTTTATTTTGTCTTATTTTTAAGGAAGTTTCTTGCAAGCGTCAGCAGAGAAGCTAAGGTATAGACTCGGAGTAACCTCTCACTCCAACCTCTGGTGACAAGACGGATAGTTCCGTTCATCTATGGGTGAGCAGCGGAGGCTCCCTGCATTTTTTTCCCTGTTTGCTTGGTTTCAGGATATATTTGTTTGCAGAGAGGGATGTCATGCTTTTGAATGCACTGCTCAGTCATGTGCCAGTGGTGAAATCAGAGGAGGGGAGAAGAGAAGAGAGAGGAGGGAGGGAAGGGGGTGGAGGGAGGGTGGGTGTTGGGAAAGGGCAAGCTATACTCTGAGGGCTTTAAGTGATGCCAGCTCAGATCCAGAAACAAATTTTCAACCAAATGCTAATGGAGAATGTGCCTTCCAATCAGAAGGGTCAGCAAATATGCTGTAAATTAATAATGCACCCTTTTAGGTAGCAGTTGCCTTGTGGAAAAGTCTGGAGGAGGATTATTTATCCACTCCCCCTTCCATCCCACCTCTCTTAAGAGAAGGAGCTAGAACACTGTAGGTCCCTTGGAGTTTTGTTTAAGACTGACCCTCCCCCTTAGTTTATTAACCGTGTAACATTTTCAGGTTGTTTTTTCCTCTCTGTCTCCTCCAGCAAGTCTCTATTGATCACTATTTGAGTTATAATCCCTTTCAAATTTATCATCCATGACTAACATCCCATGTATTGATTAGTGTTGACGGATGTTCCTCTACAGTGTAGAACCACCGTGATCCCAGCCTGTGACATACAAGAGGGATGGCGAGAGAGAGAAATACACATTTTCCCCTTCTCCTCAATTTTCTTTTGGTAGTTTTCTGTTCCCCCTTTTGTTTACAGCTTAGATGACTTCTTTCCTACCTATGTGAGGAATTGCTTTGTATATTTTAAGGATAATTTCTTTACTCCTACTGAAGCCTGTTGGGAGGAAAAGGAAGTAACCGTGTTGCTCCTGGGTGGTTACTGTGGGGGTGGGTCACTGACAGGTCCTGAAGGAGATCAGATTTATGAGGGACATCCACATGTCTTAACCTAAAGCCTCAGGTACCAAAGATATAGAGGCTAGTTGTTTAAGGATAAATTACATGTCACTTGTGACTAAGAACAAGGTGTCCAAAATCTGGACTATAAATGGAGTCATTTGTCAATAGTGCAATATTGGGGGCTCTTTTTTCCATACTGTCTGTAACATCCTCTTTGCCTGTTGTGGGCCAAAGGCAAGTGGTGGCCTGGTTGGGAAGCTGTGTCCTTATCCGTCCTGCCTGAGCACGTGTCCAGGGCTTCCCGTCTTGGAATGTTCTGCTCGTGCATACGAGGTGCCCACCCCACCCACCCACCAGGTTGGCACTGAGTTGTGGGGGGGTCTGGCCACTCATGGGTGAGCCAGCATGCAAGTCCTGAGCTCAGCTGCCTTCTCTGTGCAATGGAAATAACAGTACTTTCCTTGCCCACCTAACAAGGAGTCTAGTGTACCAGCCGTGAGAGTGCTTCAAAAAATTGGAAAGGGCTATATAAACCATGAGGGTATAATGATTACTCTCAAAGATTTCTCCTCGCTCTCTCTGGGTCTCAGTCTCTCTCTCGTACTCCAAGAAGGTTTTATTACTCTGCAAGGTTTTTCTACTCCAGGGAACTTTACCAAAGGACCCGAGGACTAGACTTGAGAACAGAAGGAAGTATAGAATTCACAGGGAATTTAGTGGGCTCGTGGTTTAACCCTTTCATTTGACTTGTGGGGAACCTGGTGCAGTCTAAATTTTTGGAATAACTTATTTGATATCCCACAGTGTGTGAAACATAAGCCTAGAAAGAAAACTCAGTTTTCTGCCTCTTAGGCAAGTACCCTTCCTCTTCCCTCCCCTCACACCTCCTCTCTGTCTCTTTCCCCCCTTCCCCCTCCTCCTTCTTCCTCTCTTCCTCTCTCCTTCCCTCTTCTTCCCCCGCCACCTCCCTCCTCCTTTCTCCATCTCTCACTCCCTCTGCTCCCCACTCCCTCCTCTCCTCTCTCTCCTTCCAGCCATCCCTCCCTCCCTAGCCCTCACCTCTCTCTATTCCTTTCCCTCTTGCTTTCTCCAACCCCCTTAGCAGCCCTAGGTCTGGGGTAGAGATACAAGCCATTTGCTCTTAAAGCTCACTTTCACTTTGGAAGACAGAATCATTGTCTGAGAAACCCTAGGGTTTCTTCACTACAGAAAACTCACATTAAAAAAGTTAATTTTCTTTCCAAAGGAAAAAAGGCAGGCCAGATCAGCTCCTAGGGGAGGGCATATCTACCTAGAGTGTGCCATTCTGTCACGCTATAGCGCTTTTGAATAGCTATTTAGTTGACTCATATGTAAATGATATTTTGTCCTCCCTCATTGCCTCAGCCCCCACTATTGACAGTAATTTGATGGGATGTTTTTTGCCTCTTATCTATTTTCCAAGTTTTCATGGTCTGTTTGTAATAGTGTTTTTGGTTCTTTGCAGTAGTTTAAGTTTCTCATATGGGTCTTATTATACCTGAATACTGCTCAGCTATTTGACGGCACAGTTGTAAATCCTCAATAAAAGATCTTTAATAATCAGTTGGCATTTATTTAATATAGCACCCATCTTATTAAATCTAACTCCTTGGATTTAATAAGACAGTTTATTGTATCTTTGCATCGGAATAGTGATGCTATAGTTATGCTTGAGAAGACACTTTCATTATAAACTCCTGTTTTTAGGCACTTATAATTTTCTCAAGTAGCACATTTATTTCAATGTGCAATCATTTTCTGTTCTCTTCTCCGTCCCTCTCTCCATTTGTACTATTTTTCTCATTTTTTAAAAGTCTAATAAGAAAGTGTATCTCAAACTTCAGCGAGAAAAGCTGTGTCATTGGCTGAGAATAGCTGAGCAAATCTGTTAGGCTCTTGAAATCCAGATTATTATTTGCGCCTTCAGTCAACTTGATGCAAATGTTGGTGAAGGAGATACTGGTCCTAGGATTCTGCTCCTATAACGTGGGCAATGTTCTCCCAAGTGCCTTCAAGTGCATTTCCCCCCTTTTCAGGGGTTTAAACACTCTTCAGCTTTTGCTAGTGCAAGGAAACTGAAGAATTGATCAGGCAGGAAACTGACCAGAATGGACTAGAATGGAGACAGACCTTCCAGCCCCTCACTGGCTGCTTTCCCTCTCCAGCCCACTCATGGTAGAATGTGGGCTGTGCTCCACTGTCTGGCACTTGGCTCACTCTCTGCCTAGTTCACACCAGCTCATCCTTCAGATCTCGGAACAAGCCTGACTTCCTCAAAGATGCCTGTTGTAAAATGTAGACTGAGTCTGGTTCCCTTGCTATATATCTTGTGGAGTTAGAATGGGGCTCCCTTGCTTTAGAACACGTCTCATTTCCATTTATTACAGTCAGTGGTGCACTGGAGTGCACTTGTACTGTCTGATGAGAGCTCATTTTGTATATCTGTTCAGTTATATATAACCAACTCCATGTTCAGTTATATCATCATGATAACCTGAAAACAGTCATAGGGGAAGTTTGAATGGGCAAATGCTACAAATCAGAGCTAACTCTCCTGCCAACTCCCCACCAGAGAGCTAGTTTTTAAACATTCACCAGCATAGCACTTATGTGATGATCTGTAAACCCTGTCTTCTCCACTAAGCTATAAACTCCATGAGAACGGGGACTTTGTCTATTTTGGCCTGTATTGTACTTGAGTCATTGTATGGCATGTAATAAGTGGTCAAAGAACTGAGTTTATAAAGAGGTTTGGGAATAGACAGAATCTTACTTAAACACAGAGGCTGGGCCATTCAAAGGATCTTAATCTCACAAGATCAAGGTTCTCCATGATTTACCTCTAAGAGTAATTCATGCTGCACCAGAATCTAGCTTCCTAAGAAAAAGAAGATTCTTAGGTGTTCAGTTGGTCCCCCTGGTGAAGTGGTTCATCAGAAAACACTTGAAACTGTTTAGCCAGGTGTAGCAAGGATAATTCTGGCTAGGCATGGGAAGAGGCTGGATGATGCTCTCTGCCTCTTTTAAATTTATTTTATTAAAAATGTCTCCTGTGTTCTGCTGGATAACTACATGCATGGGTTTCATGTTCCTGATTATGAGAGAATGAGACATTTCCCTTCTGCCTCCTCACCATGCTCCTACCTAGGCGTTCACTGTCTCTTTAGGAGCTTCGTTATCTAGTGAAATAGTATCTGGACATGAGAACAGAGAGATCTGGGTTCAAATTTGGGCTATGCCTTGGAAAATGATTTCATTCTTAGAGATTCAGTGTCATCATGCCTAAAGTATAATACATTATAAAATTATTACATTACATGAGATTGAACAATATGTCATGTTTCTGACGAACATAAAGATTATTGTTAGTGTTTAAACTTTTTCATTTTTTCTCTAAGACCTGGATTGTGACTTTGTCCTTGTAGTTGAAGAATGGATGACAGAGGGTTTAGAAATACATAGGGATGATGCAGATTGCTTGGGTAGGGTAAGGGAAACTTATTAATATTATTGATTCATTAAAAACATTTCCTGTCAAGAGTTTCACTTTCTGTAATGGAGGACTGAGTAATTTGGACATCCACCCACTGAGAACAACTAGAAAAGCTGGAAAGGCATGGTAGAGCTAATAAGACAGTGCATCCTAATAGGGCTAAGATCTGGGAGAGCAGTGAAGCCTAGATAGGTAAGCCCAGAATTTGGAGCAGTGTTTGCCAGTGGCAACTGTTGAAATCCTGGAAGAGGTTATCTGGAAGCTGAGAAGCTGGGCACAACTCTTGACAGCCTCACAGGGCTAGGGGGAAAATAAGAGTTCAGGGACTGCAAAGGAATGATAACTCAGAAAAAACACTAGGCTTTCAGTTGGGGTAAACTGATTTTATACTTACTTGGCAGAGACTGAAACTCAGTTTCAAATCATCTCAATCTCCTATTGGAATAAGGTGAGCTGGGATGCTAGTACTTCTAGCCATCTTTCAAAAGCAAGTATAAATTCTCTCTGGAGGACAACTGTATACTCCTAATCCTGAAATTACTACAATAATTTTCTATATACAGTGTTCTGTACTGTAGCAAAAATAACCAAGTGTATAAAATATAAGATAATGTGATAAAAAATTAAGAGAAACAATATATAATATAAACAGACCAGAGAGGATCCAGATAATGGAGTTATCAGTTATGAATTTTCAAATAACCATGATATATTGATATATTCAATGAAATGAAAGATTGAGAATTTGAGAATATTCTAGAACTTAAAATGCAATGGAAATTAAGAACTCAGTGCATGGAGTAACAGTGAATGGACACAGCTGACAAGAGAATAAGTAAACTGTAATAGAAGTAAAAGAAAATATTAAAAATCAAGCTTTGGGTATAAAAGAAGGAAATGGGGAAAAGAAAAAGAACAAAGAACAGGGAGAAAAGTTCTAAGGTGTATAATTGGAAGCCCAGCAGTATGAGAGAGAGAGGATTGGGTAAAAGCAGTGTTCTAAGAGACAATGGCTGAGAGTTTCTCCAAACTGATGAAAGGTATTGAGTCATATATTAAAGAAGCACTCTGAACCTGAAGTAGAATAAATATAGTAAAACTGCATGCAGCACTAAACTGCTGAAAGCAAAAGACAATGAGAAAATCTTAAGAGTAGTCAAAGATAAAAGAGCAACAAGATTAACAATGGAATTTTCAACAATGAAAGTGGACGCCA
Organism: Orcinus orca; assembly: GCF_937001465.1. NCBI lineage: Eukaryota > Metazoa > Chordata > Mammalia > Artiodactyla > Delphinidae > Orcinus > Orcinus orca. The sequence continues at coordinate 41,406,829 of NC_064571.1, forward strand.
GCAGTTAATGAATGGTATATTAAAAACACTGAAAAAAAAAGTGGGCACTTATAATTTTATATCCAGTGAGAAAATCCTAAAAAATGAAGGCAAAATAGGAATATTTTTCAATAAGCAAAAACTGAGAGGATGTGTCACTGGCAGATCTATACTAAAGGAAAGTATAAAAGGTATTCTTCAATGATTTCACATTGAGAAATGAAAAGTGGGAAATATGTGGATAGATATAAATAAATATTAACAATAAAATAATAATGTCATGCAGGAAGAATAAATGTATAGAATTAAAATGCACCATAACAATAGCATGTAAGTTGGGGGTGGGAGATTGATGGAGTTAAAGTGTTTGGGGGCACTTGAATTACTCAGGAACAAGTGAAAGTCTGAATTTACATTAGGCTTTGTTAAGTCAAGAGTATGTATATATATATTTATTTCTTAATTTTTTTCAAGACTATTTTATTTAATTTCTTTTATATAGCAGGTTCTTATTAGTTATCTATTTTATACATATTAATGAATATATGTCAATCCCAGTCTCCCAATTCATCACACTACCCGCCTCCTCACCCACCCTGCTTTCCCCCCTTGAGGTCCATAGGTTTGTTCTCTGCACCTGTGTCTTCATTTCTGCCTTGCAAACTGGTTCATCTGTACCATTTTTCTAGGTTCCACACATATGCGTTAATATACGATATTTGTTTTTCTCTTTCTGACTTACTTCACTCTGTATGACAGTCTCTAGATCCATCCACGTCTCAACAAATGACCCAATTTCGTTCCTTTTTATGGCTCAGTAATATTCCATTGTATATATGTACCACATCTTCTTTACCCATTCTTCTGTCGATGGGTGTTTACGCTGCTTCCATGACCTGGCTATTGTAAATAGTGCTGCAGTGAACATTGGGGTGCATGTGTCTTTTTGAATTATGGTTTTCTCTGGGTTTATGCACAGTAGTAGGATTGCTGGGTCATATGGTAGTTCTATTTTTAGTTTTTAAAGGAACCTCCATACTGTTCTCCATAGTGGCTGTATCAATTTACATTCCCACCAACAGTGCAAGAGGGTTCCCTTTTCTCCACACCCTCTCCAGCATTTATTGTTTGTAGATTTTCTGATGATGGCCATTCTGACTGGTGTGAGGTGATACCTCATTGTAGTTTTGAGTTGCATTTCTCTAATAATTAGTGATGTTGAGCAACTTTTCATGCGCCTCTTGGCCATCTGTATGTCTTCTTTGCAGAAATGTCTATTTAGGTCTTCTGCCCATTTTTTCATTGGGTTGTTTGTTTTTTGGATATTGAGCTGCATGAGCTGCTTATAAATTTTAGAGATTAGGGCTTCCCTGGTGGCGCAGTGGTTGAGAGTCCGCCTGCCGATGCAGGGGACACGGGTTCGTGCCCCGGTCCGGGAAGATCCCACATGCCGCGGAGCGGCTGGGCCCATGAGCCATGGCCGCTGAGCCTGCGCGTCCGGAGCCTGTGCTCCGCAACGGGAGAGGCCACAGCAGTGAGAGGCCCGCATACCGCAAAAAAAAAAAAAAAAAAAAAAAAAAAAAAAAAAAAAATTTTAGAGATTAATCCTTTGTCAGTTGCTTCATTTGCAAATATTTTCTCCCATTCTGAGGGTTGTCTTTTCATCTTGTTTATAGTTTCCTTTGCTGTGCAAAAGCGTTTAGGTTTCATTAAGTCCCATTTGTTTATTTTTGTTTTTATTTCCATTACTTTAGGAGGTGGGTCAAAAGAGATCTTGCTGTGATTTATGTCAAAGAGTCTTCCTCCTATGTTTTCCTCAAAGAGTTTTATAGTGTCTCACCTTACATTTAGGTCTTCATTCCATTTTGAGTTTATTTTTGTGTATGGTGTTAGGGAGTGTTCTAATTTCATTCTTTTACATGTAGATATCCAGTTTTCCCAGCACCACTTATTGAAGAGACTGTCTTTTCTCCATTGTATATCCTTGCCTCCTTTGTCAGAGATTAGTTGACCGTAGGTGCATGGGTTTATCTCTGGGTTTTCTATCCTGTTCCATTTGATCTGTATTTCTGTTTTTGTGCCAGTACCATATTGTCTTGATTACTGTAGCTTTGTAGTATAGTCTGAAGTAAGGGAGTCTGATTCCTCCAGCTCCGTTTTTTTCCCTCAAGATTGCTTTGGTTATTTGGTGTCTTCTGGGTCTCCATACAAATTTTAAGATTTTTTGTTCTAGTTCCATAAAAAAATGCCATTGGTAATTTGATAGGGATTGCATTGACTCTGGAGATAGCTTTGGGTAGTATAGTCATTTTCACAGTATTGATTCTTCCAATCCAAGAACATGGTATATCTCTCCATCTGTTTGTGTCATCTTTGATTTCTTTCATCAGTCTCCTATAGTTTTCTGAGTACAGGTCTTTTACCTCCTTAGGTAAGTTTATTCCTAGGTATTTTATTCTTTTTGTTGCAATGGTGAATGGGATTGTTTCCTTAATTTCTCTTTCTTATCTTTCGTTGTTAGTGTATAAGAATGCAAGAGAGTTCTGTGTATTAATTTTGTATCCTGCAACTTTACCAAATTCACTGATTAGCTCTAGTAGTTTTCTGGTGGCCTCTTTAGAATTATCTATGTATAGTATCATGTCATCTTCAAGCAGTGACAGTTTTACTTATTTTCCAATTTGTATTCCTTTTATTTTTTTAATCTGAGAAAGTCTTTATGAATCATTCACTTTCTTCTTTTGAATTTTTGAATTTTATTTTTTTATACAGCAGGTTCTTATTAGTTATCCATTTTACACATATTAGTGTATATATGTCAATCCCAATCTCCCAATTCATGTATTCCTTTTATTTCTTTTTCTTCTCTGATTGTCATGGCTAGGACTTCCGAAACTATGTTGAATAAGAGTGGCGAGAGTGGACATCCTTGTCATGTTCCCGATCTTATAGGAATTGCTTTCAGTTTTTCACCATTGAGAATGATGTTTGCTGTGTGTTTGTCGTATATGGCCTTTATTATGTTGAGGTAGGTTCCCTCTATGCCCACTTTCTGGAGAGTTTTTTTTTTTTTTTATCATAAATGGGTGTTGAATTTTGTCAAAAGCTTTTTCTGCATCTATTGACATTATCATATGGTTTTTATTCTTCAGTTTGTTAATATGGTGTATCACATTGATTGAGTTGTTTATATTGAAGAATCCTTGCATCCCTGGGATAAATCCTACTTGATCATGGTGTATGATCCTGTCAATGTGTTGTTGGTTTCTGTTTGCTAGTATTTTGTTGAGGATTTTTGCATCTATATTCATGAGTGATATTGATCTGTAGTTTTCTTTTTTTGTAGTATCTTTGTCTGGTTTTGGTATCAGGGTGATGGTGACCTTGTAGAATGAGTTTGGGAGTGTTCCTTCCTCTGTAATTTTTGGAAGAGTTTGAGAAGGATGGGTGTTAGCTCTTCTCTAAATGTTTGATAAAATTCACCTGTGAAGCCATCTGGTCCTGGACTTTTGTTTGTTGGAAGATTTTTATTCAGAGTTGAATTTCATTACTTGTGATTGGTCGTTCATATTTTCTGTTTCTTCTTGGTTCAGTCTTGGAAGATTATACCTTTCTAAGAGTTTGTCTATTTCTTCCAGGTTGTCCATTTTATTGGACTAGAGTTGTTTGTAGTAGTCTCTTTTGATGCTTTGTATTTCTGTGGCGTCTCTTGTAACTTCTCCTTTTTCATTTCTAATTTTATTGATTTGAGTCCTCTCCCTCTTTTTCTTGATGAGTGTGGCTGAAGGTTTATCAATTTTGTTTATCTTCTCAAGGAACCAGCTTTTAGTTTCATTGATTTTTGCCATTGTTTTCTTCATTTCTATTTCATTTATTTCTGCTTTGTTTTTCATGATTTCTTTCCTCCTACTAACCTTGGGTTTGTTTGTTCTTCTTCTCTAGTTGCTTTAGGTGTAAGTTTAGATTGTTTATTTGAGACTTTTCTTGTTTCTTGAGGTAGGATTGAATTGCTATAAACTTCCCTCTTAGAACTGCTTTTGCTGCATCCCACGGGTTTTGGATCATCGTGTTTTCATTGTCATTTGTCTCTAGGATTTTTTTGATTTCCTGTTTGATTTCTTTAGTCATCTCTTGGTTATTTAGTAACGTGTTGTTTAGCCTCCATGTGTTTGTGTTTTTTACATTTTTTTCCCAGTAATTTATTTCTAATCTCATCGCATTGCAGTTGGAAAAGATGCTTGATGTGGTTTCAGTTTTCTTAAATTTACCAAGGCTTGTTTTGTGACCCAAGATGTGATCTATCCTGGAAAATGTTCCCTGTGCACTTGGGAAGAAAGTGTAATCTACTGTTTTCAGATGGAATGTCCTATAAATATCAATTAAATCTATCTGGTCTGTTGTGTCATTGAAAGCTTGTGTTTCCTTATTAATTTTCTGTCTGGATGATCTGTCCATTGGTGTAAGTGAGGTGCTAAAGTCCCCGACTATTCTTGTGTTACTGTTGATTTCCTATTTTATAGCTGTTAGCATTTGCCGTATGTATTGAGGTGCTCCTATTTTGGGTGCATATATATTTATAATTGTTATATCTTCTTGGATTGATCCCTTGATCATTATGTAGTGTCCTTCTTTGTCTCTTGTAACATTCTTTATTTTAAAGTCTTTTTTATCTGATATGAATATTGCTACTCCAGCTTTCTTTTGATTTCCATTTGCATGGAATATCTTTTTCCATCCCCTCACTTTCAGTCTATATGTGTCCCTAGGTCTGAAGTGAGTCTCTTGTAGGCAGCATATATATGGGTCTTGTTTTTGTGTCCATTCAGTGAACCTCTGTCTTTTGGTTGGAGCATTTAATCCATTCACATTTAATTTAATTATCGATATGTATGTTCCTATTACCATTTTGTTAATTGTTTGGGGTTTCTTTTCTTTTTTTTGCGGTACGCGGGCCTCTCACTGTTGTGGCCTCTCCCGTTGCAGAGCACAGGCTCCAGACGCGCAGGCTCAGCGGCCATGGCTCACGGGCCCAGCCTCTCCGTGGCATGTGGGATCTTCCCGGACTGGGGCACGGACCTGTGTCCCCTGCATCGGCAGGCGGACTCTCAACCACTGCGCCACCAGGGAAGCCCTTGGGTTTCTTTTGTAGGTCCTTTTCTTCTCTTGTGTTTCCCACTTAGAGAAGTTCCTTTAGCATTTGTTGTGGAACTCGTTTGGTGGTGCTGAATTCTCTTAGCTTTTGCTTGTCTGTAAAGCTTTTGATTTCTCCATCGAATCTGAATGAGATCCTTGCTGGGTAGAGTAATCTTGGTTGTAGTTTCTTCCCTTTCATCATTTGAAATATATCGTGCCACTGCCTTCTGGCTTGTAGAGTTTCTGCTGAGAAATCAGCTGTTAACTTTATGGGAGTTCCTTTGTATGTTATTTGTCATCTTTTCCTTGTTGCTTTTAATAATTTTTCTTAGTCAGTTTGATTACTATGTGTCTCGGCATGTTTCTCCTTGGTTTATCCTGTCTGGGACTCTCTGTTCTTCCTGGACTTGGGTGGCTATTTCCTTTTCCATGTTAGGAAATTTTTTGACTATAATCTCTTCAAATATGTTCTCGGGTCCTTTCTCTCTCTCTTCTCCTTCTGGGACCCCTATAATGTGAATGTTGTTGCGTTTAATGTTGTCCCAGAGGTCTCTTAGGACGTCTTCATTTCTTTTCATTCTCTTTTCTTTATTCTGTTCCATGGCAGTGAATTCCACCATTTTGTCCTCCAGGTCACTTATCTGTTCTTCTGCCTCAGTTATTCTGCTATTGATTCCTTCTACTGTATTTTTCATTTCAGTTATTGTATTGTTCATCTCTGTTTGTTTGTTCTTTAATTCTTCTAGGTGTTTGTTCTTTAAGTGTTCTGGGTCTTTGTTAAACATTTCTTGCATCTTCTCCATCTTTGCCTCCATTCTTTTTCTGAGGTCCTGGACCATCTTCACTGTCATTATTCTGAATTCTTTTTCTGGAAGGTTGCCTGTGTCTACTTCATTTAATTATTTTTCTGGGGTTTTATCTTGTCTTTCATCTGGTGCATAGCCCTCTTCCTTTTCATTTTGTCTGTCTCTCTGTGAATGTGGTTTTTGTTCCACAGGCTGCAGGAGTCTTCTTCTTCTGCTGTCTGCCCTCTCAGGTCAAGAGTATATATTTTTATCTCTAGGTAGGTACTAAATAAAATACATACACTTATACTAAAAGAATGAATAATAATATAATAGAAAGAGTATGAAATAAATAAATATACTCAGTCAGTCCACAGGAAGGCAAGAAATGACAGAAAAAGACCATATAAAAACTGAACAGTTGTAAGAAGGGGTAAGTAGGAAGATGACATATTTAAGCTCAAAAATATCAGTATCACACTAAATGTATACAGATCAAATATACCAATTAAAAAATGTAAGTTGACTGACTGAATAAAAAACAAACCCAACTATTTGTTACTTATGGGCACACAACATAAATATATGGATACAGAAAGGTTGAAAATAAAAAGATAGGAAAATACCTACTGAAAGAAAGCTGATATAGCTATATTAATATTAAAGAAGACTTTAAGACAAAATATTACTGGAGATGAAAATGGACATAATCATAATGACAAAAGGGCCAATTCACTGGGAGATTTAACAGTTCCAAATATATAGTCACTTAGTAGAAAGCCCTAAAATGTACAGAACAATTCAGAGGAGATCCTAAGGAGGAATAGTGAAATTCATAGTCACAATAGGAAAATTTAATATACCTCTTGCAGTAACTGCATGGTAACAAAAGTATCACATATCAGGTTTTTGTGCTGTAGCTAAAGGTCCAATTAGAGAGAAATATACAGCAACAAATCCTTACAGGAAGAGAAAAAAGAGTGAAAATCAACAATCTGAATATTCATATCAGAAAGAAAAAAACCAGCAAACTAACTGCAGAAAAGGAGAAGAAACAATAAAGATAGACCATAACATTAATAAAATGGAGTGCAAATATACAATGTAGAAATTCAATAAAATCGAAAGTTAGTTCTCTAAAAACATTGAAACCTGATAAACCACAAGTCGGACTGATTAAGAAAAAAAAACAGGGAAGGCACAAATTAGCAATATCAGGAATGAACATGGAATTTAATACAGACACCATAGATATTAAAAGAATTATCAAGGGCTTCCCTGGTGGCACAGGATTTAAGAATCCACCTGCCAATGCAGGGGACACGGGTTCCAGCCCTGTTCCAGGAAGATCCCACATGCTGCGGAGCTACTAAGCCTGTAAGCAACCACTACTGAGCCCACGTGCCACCTCTACTGAAGCCTGCGAGCCTAGAGCTTGTGCGCCACAACAAGAGAAGCCACAGCAGTAAATCCGCGCACCACAGCGAAGAGTAGCCCCCACTTGCTGCAACTAGAGAAAGCCTGCATGCAGCAATGAAGACCCAATACAGCCAAAAATAAATTAATTAAATAAATTTATATAAAAAAAGAATTATGAAGAGGAAATTAGGGAAAATTTTTGCCAGAAATTTTGAAATTTAATAAATTGAATAAATCCTGAAGAAAATATATTTATTAGAATTACAAGAAATATATCAATTAAGGAAATTTAATTTATACTTCAAATTTTTCCACAAAGTTTTCGTACCCACATGACCTCACAAATTACTTGAATTCTTTTAAAGTTATTGAAGTTTGGGCTTCCCTGGTGGCGCAGTGGTTGAGAGTCCGCCTGCCGATGTAGGGGACATGGGTTCGTGCCCCGGTCTGGGAAGATCCCACATGCCGCAGAGTGGCTAGGCCCGTGAGCCATGGCCACTGAGCCTGTGCGTCCGGAGCCTGTGCTCCACAATGGGAGAGGCCACAACAGTGAGAGGCCCGCGTACCACACACACACAAAAAAAATAAAAATAAATAAATAAAGTTATTGAAGTTTGTTTTCTAGGCCAAAATATGGTTTATCTTGGTAAATGTTTCCTGTACTTCTTTTTTTTATTATTATGGTAAAAATCCATAACAAACACCATTTCTAAGTGTATAGTTCAGTACTGTTAAATATATTCACATTGCTTCTGCAGAAATCTCCAGAACTTTTCTGGCTCACAAGACTGAAACCCTTACTCATTAAACAATTCCTTATTTTCTTCTTCCTGGCCCTGGCAACCACTATTCTATTTTCTGTGTCTATCAATTTGACTACTTGAGATACCTCATTTAAGTGGAATCGTACAGTGTTTGTCTTTTTGTGACTGATTTATTTCACTTAGCATAATGTCCTAAAGGTTTATCCATGTCGTAGCATGTGTCAGAATTTCCTTCCTTTTTAAGGGTGAATAATATTCCATTCTATGTATATACCACATTTGGTTTATCCATTCTTCTGTCAGTGGACACTTGGGTTCCTTGCACCTCTTGGCTATTGTGCATAGTGCTGCTATGAACATGAGTGTGTAAATATCTCTTTGAGACCTTGCTTTCAATTCTTTTGGCTGTATACCTGGAAGTGGAATTGTAGGAACATATAGTAATTTTATTTTTTAATATTTTTAGAAACTGCCATACTATTTTCCATAGTGACTGCACCATTTTATTCCTACCAACAGTGCACAAGAGTTCACATTTCTCCATACCCTTGCCAAGACTTTAAAAATTTATTTATAGTAGCCACTGTAATGGGTGTGGAGTGATATCTCATTGTGGCCTTAATTTGCATTTTCTTAATGATTTTAAGCATCTTTTTATATGTTTGTTGGCCATTTGTATATCATCTTTGGAGAAATGTCTATTTAAGTCCTTTGCTTCTTCTTTGATTGGGTTTTTTTTTTTTTTGGTTGTTGTTGAATTGTAGAAGTTCTTTATATATGCCCTTATTATTATCCTCTTATCAGATATATGATTTGCAAATAATCTCTCATTCTATAAATTGCCTTTTCACTCTGTTGATTGTGTCCTTTGATGCACAGAAGGTTTTAATTTTAATGTAATCTAATTTGTCTATTTTTACTTCTCTTGCCTGTGCTTTTGGTGTCATATCCAGGAAATCCTTCTCAAATCCAGTGTCATGAAGCTTTTGCCCTATGTTTTCTTGTAAGAGTTTTATAGTTTTAGGTCTTACATTTAGGTCTTTGATCTATTTTGAATTAATTTTTGTATATGGTGTAAGGTAAAGGTCCAGCTTGTCTTTTGCAGGTGAAAATTTGGTTTTCTCAACATCATTTGTTAAAGAGCCTTTCATTTCCCCCATTGAATGGTCTTGGCACTCTTGTCAAAAATCATTTTATCATATATATGAATCTTATTTCTGGACTCTCATATTCCATTGATCTATGTCTATCTTTATGCCAATACCACACTGCTGGTTACTGTAGCCTTGTAATAGGTTTTGAAATCAGAAAGTCTGATACCTCCAACTTTTTTCTCCTTTTTCAAGATTGTTTTGGCTATTCATGGTCCCTGAGATTCCATATGAGTTTTAGGATGAATTTTTATGTTTCTGCAAATAATGGTATTGGAATTTTGATAGAGAATGCATTAAACCTATAGGTTGCTTGGGGGAGTTTTGGCCTCATAACAGTACTAAGTCTTCCAATCCATGAACATGGGATATCTTTCCATTTATTTGTGTCTTCTTTCATTTCTTTAGGCAACATTTTATAGTTTTCAATGTATAAGTCTTTTGCCTCCTTAGTTAGATTTATTCTTAAGTATTTTATTCTTCTTGATGCTTTTGTAAATGGAATTCTTTTCTTAGTTTCCTTCCAGATTGTTCATTCTTAGCAAATTGAAAGGCAACTAATTTTTGAGTGTTCATTTTGTATACTGCAACTTTGTGGAATTCATTCATTCGTTCTAAGAGGTGTGTGTGTGTGTGTGTGTGTGTGTGTGTGTAAAATCTTTAGAATTTTCTACATATAAAGTCATGTTGTCCATGAACAGAAATAATTTTATTTCTTCCTTTCCAATTTGGATATATTTTATTTCTTTTTCTTGGCTAATTGCTCTGCCCATGACTTCAAGTACTATGTTGAATCGAAGTGGTGAAATCAAGCATCCTTTTCTTGTTCCGGATTTTGGAGGAAAAACTTCCTCTCTGTCATCATTGAACATGATGTTAGTTGTGGATTTTTTGTATTTGGTCTTTATTCTGTTAAGGTAGTCTCATTCTGTCCTTAGTTTGTTAAATGATGTTCCATGTGCTTCTGAAAAAAATGTGTGTTCTTCTGTTCTGGGTGGACTGTTGTATAATTATGAATTAGGTCAAACTGGTTGATTATGTTGTTCTGTTCTTTACATTTACTGATTTTCTCTCTGCCTTTTCTATCAGTTATTGATAAAAGAGGGTCAAATTTTTGATGATAATTGCTATTTTATCTATTTCTCCTTTCATCTATTAGTTTTGCTTTAGGTATTTTTTTTATAAGTTTATTTATTTACTTATTTATTTTGGGCTGCATTGGGTCTTTGTTGCTGCACGTGAGCTTTTCTGTAATTGCGGCAAGCAGAGGCTACTCTTTGTTGTGGTGCACAGGCTTCTCATTGTGGTGGCTTCTCTTGTTGTGGAGCATGGGCTCTAGGCATGCAGGCTTCAGTAATTGTGGCACGCAGGCTTAGTAGTTGTGGCTCGTGAGCTCTAGAGCACCGGCTCAGTAGTTGTGGCACGTGGGCTTAGTTGCTCCGCAGCATGTGGAATCTTCCCAGACCAGGGCTCAAGCCCTTGTCCCCTGCATTGGCAGGTGGATTCTTAACCACTGAACCACCAGGGAAGTCTGCTTTAGGTATTTTCAAGTTCTGTTATTAAGTGCATGAATGTTTCGGGTTATGTCTTTTATTTACCCCTTTATCATTGTGAAATGACCCTCTTAATTTGCGGTAACATTCTTTTCTCTGAAATCTTCATTGTTTGATATTAATGTGGCTACTCCCCACTTTCTTTTAACCACTATTAGCAAAGTATATCTTTTCCCACTTTTTCTTTTTAACTCTATTTGTGTCTTTGTATTTAAAGTGAGTTTCTTGTAGTCAGGCCATAGTTGAGGATGAATGCTGAGTAAGGGGTGAGGATATGGAATAAAAAAATAAGTAGAAGAATGGGTTTTCCATTAATTTATAAATATCTAAACCAGCCTTTCAGAATGAAACTGTCGTTTCAGTTCCATAATGTCAGGTTTAGGGAAAGAGAAAGTGGCCGGATTAAGGGGATCTACATGGTGAGGGATAGAGACTGGATTTAAGGGAAATTGAAAAAATGTAATCCACAAATATAAATCCAATCCATTTCCAGATTCAAACTGGAAGTGAGTTTTTGTACCTCAGATGTTTCCGCATGACGGGTGCTGATCTTTGCTTCTCTGTCATTTCAGAGTCCACCCTGTCTTGAGTGCATTAAAGCTCCACTCCAGAGCTTCTGTGTCAGTTGGAAAGTAGTAGAAATTTTTGGCAGAATGGCAGACTAAACACCCCGACCAACACCTCTGATTGGAATAAAAAAATGCTACATGAAATAGAAACAATACTTACTTTTAATGTTTTTCAGAGATGAAAGGAAGGAGTATAGAGAGACCAAGTAGAAAGGAGAATAAGAAATATGATAAGTAAATTAGTACCAATACTGACTTGTGCCCTGAGAGTTGATGCTGAAACCTAATGACACTGGATTCTGACCCATTGGTGAAATGGGGCCATGGAAAGTTGGAGATAAAGCCTCCCCAATGTAGGAAGTCTGACAAGGCCCTCATATATCTGTAGAACCCCAAAGGGCTGCATTATAAATATGAAGGTGAATAAGAAAAAAACAATGCAGAAGAATATAGCAAGGATAAAATTTACTTTTGTTGCTGAGCAAAGGGGGAAAACTATTCCCTGAGAATTATAACTTCACTCTCATGTGAGTTTGAGGTCAGAATTCGTGTTAACTGTATAATCCAAAAAAAGTTCAAATAGGGAATTTAATTGAAAATGGTTCTGTGCTAATTAGAAGCTGGGTCACTTTCCTTTTTTCTTTGAAGAAAAACAACTGCAACTCATGCCTAAAAAATTCCAAAAGATGAAGTTGCAAAGCAAATTAACAGCTCAGTCAAAAACCATAGAACACACAGAGAAGCAGGGTACCATGGATAAAGCCGGGTGGAAATAACTGAAAAGAGAATCAGACTTTTAGAATAATTTAGTTATTGTAATTACCAGATACATAATTTAAATTAGCAATGTTCAATATATTTATAGAAATAAAAGGAAAGCTAAAAAGATGAGAAACAAGAAACTATAAAGAGTGATCAAAATGATTCAAACAAAATAATAAAATTGAATTTCTAGAGAAAAAATTTAATAATTGAAATTAAAAACTCACTGGATAGATTAAAGAGCAAGGTATGCAGAACTAAAGAGAGATTTAGTGAACCAGAAGAGCTATCAGTGACAACAATAGTAACAGATTGCAAATGGAGACCTGAGAGTCAAAGACATGGGATTAAGAGATATGGAAGATAGAGTTAGAAGATCTAACATGTATCTGACCAGAGACCCAGATAGTTATTACAGGAAGCATGGAAAAGAGTCAATGTATGAAGTGGATAATTACTGAGAGCATTTCTGAATGACATAGCACAAATCCTCAGAACCAGACAGCCCAACAAATGTCAAGCAGGATAAACATAAGCCCACACCTAGATAGAAAAAGTGCAAAACCAAAAAGACAAAGAAAAGATTTCAAAAACAGCCAGAGAGAAATGACATTACCTACGAGGGATGCTATTTAGACTTTTCAGCAGCAACCACAGAATACAGTGGGATAACGTAGTCTGTGTAGTGAAAGAAGATAATTCTCAGTTTTGAGTCATATAGGGAGAAAAGCTTGAAGAACAAAGCCTAAATAAGAACATTTTCAGACGAATATAACTGACCCCCAAACATCCTCATTTTAAAGGCTATCCTAAGGGATAAGCTTCCGGTTAAAGGAAAATGGTCATAGGTGGAAGGCCTGGGATGAAGGGAGGAATCATGAACACAGGGAGCGGTATTTGGGTGGGTGCACTAGCAAACACTGACTGTATGAAAATAAGAATTGCGATGGGGAATCAAAGTAAAATGTTCTAGGTTATTGTAATTTTTGGGAAGAGGGCATCAGTATTAGTCAACTTTGGATTTACATAATTTTATCGTGTAAATTATTTAATTACATAATTTACATCTGCATGTTAAAATTGCTAGGGTAACCATGAAAGAGAAAATGTAGATCATATAGATGTCACTTCCAAACAAATGGGAGAAATAGAATGAGGAAAAGAGACTTAACAACATGGAATAAAAGAAAATTTTAAAAGAGAAGCAGAAAATATACCATAAAATGGTAGAAATAAATCTAATTATAACAGTAATCATTATGAATATAAGTAAGACAGGCTCTCCAATCAAAAAACAAAGGTTTCCTACTAGATTAAAAAATTAAGTTAAATGCTACTTATAAAAGATATACTTAAAACATAAGGACACAGGAAAATTGAAAAAAAGGATATAAAAAGATACCCAATGCAAACTCTAATGAAAATAAATCTGAGATTGCTATGTTAATTTCAGATGGAAACATTACTAGAGATAAAGAGAGGTATCATATAATGATAAAACTTCAAATTGCTAGGAAGATATTACATTTCAAAAATGTATCATATCTTTATAATTTATGCATCAAAAATAAGGGAGCTATTAGGTGAAGTAGACAAATCTACCACAGCATTTGGGATTTTATCGTACCTTTCTTAGTAACTGATATAAAAGGAAGAGGTAATATTAGTAAGGCTATGGAAGACTTGAACAACACAATTAATGAATTTGATTTAATGGGCGTATGTAGACAACTGCAGCCAACATCTGCAGAGCACAGTTCTTTCAAAGGCACATGACACATGTGTGATCATCCTCCATTTACTAAGCCACACAGCAGGTCTCAGCCAATCTCAAGGGGTCATTAGTATACAGACCACCTCTGACCACAATGCAATTACATTATAAAATAATAACATTGACTAGAAAAAGGCCATATGTTTGGAAATTAAGAAATATACATCCAAGTAAGTCATGTGTCAAAGGGGAAATCACGAAGTATTTAGAACTGCATGACAATAATAGTTTATATATCAAAACTATGGGGTATAACTAATGAAGTACTTAGAAAGAAATTTATAGACTTAAATATTTATATCACAAAATAAGAAAAGCTCAAAATAAATGAACTAAGCATCTAATTTTAGAAGGCAGAAAAGAAAATAGAAGGAAAGAAGTAATAAAGATAGAGGTAGAAATGAATAGTATGGAAAACAAACACACAGTAGAGAAGATCAGCAAACTCAACTGCTGATTATTTGAAAGCATTTACAGTATAGTATCTCTGGAAGGATTAATCCATAAGCAAAAAGAAGGCAAACTAAATTAGGAACAAAAGAGGGGACTACAAATGCTGTAGAGATAAAAAGATGACTCCCATTGGGATATCCCTCATGAGATTGCCACATAAAGGCAATTTGGCATTCAGTGTTTAACTGTCATTGTGTTCAATGCAATATCTCGAGTGGGAGATGCTGCTGGGAAAGTGCTGAGTGAACCCACGGGGGAGAGAGTAGCCAGTGCAGATGGGTTATCTAAGATTCCAGAAGACCTAAAGTAGGACTTGAAGGCTTCTGTGATACATGTTGACTAAGAGCTTGCTGAGAAGCTGTCAGGATGGCATGAGCAAAAGGTATAGTGATAAGCTTTGGAAGTCAGGTAGATGGGGAACTAGAAGAAACTCTTGCTTCACAGGAATGGGGCGTAAGGGCCGGGCATGGAAGGCGTAAAAGGTGAAAAGAATGGGTAAAAGGTTGAAATTCAGACTGTCCAGAGCTTGGGAAATCTTGAGCTCTTCCCACTAGCTCTCTGTCTTGGGATCCTGGCTCCCAGCTGCTCCTGCTGGGTCCCCAACTATCCTCTTGATATTTTTTCTTGGAGTACCACCCATGTTGTGTCAATGCTCACAGGGAGAACCTCTGAATCTGGGAACATAAATAGCTATTCTCACTCTCATTGGCGGTAAAAACCTGAATGACTGACCTCTGCTCAATTTCAAGCCTTTAAAAGAATTCCCTATCTTTACTCCCTTTCTCTATTCCTCCCATTCTCATATCTGTTTTTCTCCTCCCCCTTCCCAAACCTCCTCCCTGCCTTTCTCTCTCCCTTCCTTCCTTCCTTCCTTTCTTCCTCCTGGCCTCACACTTCCTCTCACACCCCAGACATTGTTGAGTTCTCTCTATGGTGTACACCAGAGCTCAACAGCCTTTTTCTGTAAAAGGCCAGGTAGTAAATATTTTAGGCTTTGGAGGCCATATGGTCTCTGTCACAACTACTCAACTCTGAGTTGTATTGTGAAAGCAGCCATAGACAATACATAAACAAATGGGCGTGTCTGTGTTCCAGTAAAATTTATGGACACTGAAATTTGAATTTCATGTCATTTTCACAGGTCACAAAACATTATTCTTCTTTTCATTCTTTCCAGCCACTTAAAATTATAAACAACATTCTTAGGTCATAGGCTATACAAACAGGCAGTGGGCTTGCAGGCCATAGTTTACTGACCCCTGGTGTAGAATCCTAGAAAAAATTGAGTCTAAATGCCAGCTCTGTGTTCCTGAATCTCTGTTGCTATGGCACAAGTCTGTGACACCCTTGAGTACAGGACTGCTACCTGACAGTAGCAGTCCTGAGCCAGCTGTGCTGTTGGGGGCCTGAGCTCAGGAAGCAGAAATCCAGCTGTGTTCTGCCCTCACAAAACTTGGCTCAGGCATGCAGTTCTCAGAGCCAGGGTTTCATGAATAGGAAGAGTAAACACCTGCTTCAAGCTTCTTGTCAAGACCCCGTCTAAGAAATCCATTTAGATGGCCCCATCTGGACCTGCCACACAGTCCTTTACACCTGGACATGACCCAGCTAGAGTACCAAAAAGCGGCCTCTGCTTTTTCAGCTTAGTTTTCTAGTTCCTTTCCCTCCCTCCCTCCTTCCCTTCTCCTCTTCCTTCAAGCCTTGCAAAAGGCCAAGGTACTGAAATAGGAATTGATTGTGCGAGACAAACTAAAATTTGCCTGGGGCAATATACGGATTTTTCATTTATTTCCCTTAACATCTTCCAGTCCTTGAGTGTGTGTTTAAAGGATAGGAGTCCTAATTTATCACAGGGATCATAAAGAGATGCTGTGGCTTTTGTCTTTGAAATTCTAATGATTAGATGGCATTGTTATTTAGAGCTGGCGCCTGAGGGCTGGGGCAGCCCTGAGAAGGGTCCTGGCTCCTGCTGGCATTTTTTATGATGAGAGAGCAGGTCTTCACTTCATCTCCCAACACCATCATGTAGGAAAAAGAACACTGAACTTGAACCTTAAGAACTGGATTAAGATTCCAGCTTGACTACTTGCTACGTTTATTACCTTGGGAAAATTACTTAACCAATTAGAAAGTCCAGTGCAGTTACCTGTTCTTTAAAATGGATATAATTAATAATTTTTATTTCACGAGTTCTTGAGAGGGCACTACGAAATAACAGATGTAAAAGTGCCTTGCAAAGTATGAAATTGGAGAACCTTTCTAGAGTTGTCACCAGATTACCCAAGACTCTTCTGAGCAACCAGGGACCTTACTAAAGAGGGTGATGGAGGTCAAAGAAAGCAAAATTATTCCTTAGACTGGTGTAAGACTCTGCTTAACAATCTCCCATCTTCCTGTTTCTTTCAGTGGCTCTTTCCTTAGTCCATAAATGTCTCATTTCCCCAGATACCACACAACTGTTTGTCTATAAGGCCTGTGATGTGGTCCACAACATGGTTCCCCCAAATATGGTGACTTGGCATATTGCATATTTTAAGCTGAAAGAATTTGAGAAATGGCAGGTGCAGAAAGGGCTCCTTGACCTCCCCCTTCTCCCCTGAGGCAGGTCAAAACATAATTTGTGTGAGAGGTGTCCTCCCTATACCTGGAGGAAAGGAGCACCCTTATCTCTGAAGACAGGGGGACATAGAGACACCAAGAGAAACCCAAACAAATAGGACTTGCTAAGTTTCCCTTACTGTTCTACCCTTAAATCATACCCCTTTATCCTATCACATTTTTCCAAGACTTTCCACTCTTCATCAAGCCTGGTGTAAAAATACTCATGCTTAACTGCTTCTTTAGGTCCTCATTTAGTTATGAAGGCTCCTGTGTCACGTGAAATTTCTTTTAAATTGGTATGCTTTTCTCCTTTAATCTGTCTTTGTCCGTTTAATTTCAAGGGCCAGCCAGGGACCCTAAGAGGATCGAGGAAAAGTTTTTCCTCCCTTACACCTATACGTTCCTGTGTTCCTTCTTTTAAAGGTATTATCAGTTCTTTCTGAAACCCCCTCCCTGCTTCCTTATGGGTATGGAACTTTGTCTCTGCTTTCAAGGCCATCTTCTTCCAAGGACTGTCCTATAACTTCAGCCTCTAGACAGAAAAGGATTGCTGCTCTGAGTTGCACCTTCAGAATGCAATCACACAGTCTCTTTTGCTGTTATGTAAGTATTTCTTGGGTGACTGAGTATGTGCAGAGATTGTAAATGCTTTGAAATATGTGACACTCAATGCCTAGGCAGTTCTGGGCTCACAGTTAGGGACTGATGAATAGTTGTTTAATCAAAAGTTAGTTAGACCATGTAGATTGCCTGAATTTGAGGTTTTCCCTAGGTGTCTGGAGGTCTCTTAGGTTCTGCATTTGTTCTCTATGAGACTGGTCTGCAGGAGCTGTTAGCAGAGCCTTAGCATGTTTAAATTGCTGTTCAACTCTTTCCATAACTACCTGGACCACATGTGTGGTGCCCAAGGGAAATCAGGCCTGAATTAAGGCTTCTAGTGTGGTCCCCTGTCTCCACCCTGGAGCTGACCAGAGACATCCATCTTCAGATATTTTCATAGGCACTGAGGTCCTTCAGGTTCCCTCAAATTAGGTGCTGTCGAATGATTTTGGGTGTTGAATAAAGTGGGTGCTTTCTACAAGTAGACCAGTCTGGTTTACCCATTCTAGCTACTGAAATAATATTGAAACTCACTCAGGCTGCGATAAGCTTAGCTACTAGGGGGAAGGAGAAGTGGGTACACAAATATTTGAGTTCTTCTCTTTGAGGAAATTGTGATTTTTGGCTGTTCTCCCTGGATTAGAGTGTCTTAGGGTCAGCTCCCTTTGAGACAGGCAGAACTTCTGGGAGCAGCAGAGAAATTGGTCTCTCCTCCTGGAGAAGCTGAGAATGTCCAGTTCCTCACCAGTGCTCTCAGAAAGTGACTTACTGCCTTTGTAACATTCACGAGTGCCTCTGTTATTACACGTACAAAGTCTTTTTTATGTATCAGTGGTTCTCAATGCTGGCTCTACATCAAAATCACCTGGGAGAGCTTTTGTAGAAACAGAGATGTTAGCACCCTACACCCTAGAGATTCTGACTTAACTAGTCTGGGGTGGTATGGACACTGGTTGTACTTTTGAAAAAGCTCCCCAGATGACTTTAAAGTACAGCTAGGACTAGGAACCACTGCTCTAGACCAGGGGTCAGCAAACATTTTCTGTTAAGGGCCTGATAGTAAATATTTTAGGTTTTACAGGCCACACAATTCTGTGACAGTTACTCAGCTCTATCATGGCAGTGCCAAAAATAGCCATTGATGGGAATGGATGTGTTCCAATAAAACTTTATTTTCCAAAACAAGCAGTGGGCCAGATTTGGCTTGCAAACTGTAGTTTGCTGACTCCTACTCTAGAGTCTAGACTATCACATTTATTAAAGACAAGGCATTGTGCTTGTGAAGTTCAACTCTGGGTCCCTGGCATAGTGACCTGGCATGCAGCAGACACTGCATAAACGCTTGTTAAATTAAATTGAATTTAGTGAGTTTATTGTACTCATGGGGTAATACCTGAGAAGGAGGCAGAATGGCTAGTCTTGGGAAGAAATTATAGCATTTTGGGTAGAAAATGTTTATGGCTTAATGCTTTGGAACAATTCATGTAAAATCCTGTTTAACTTTGTTAAGGCTTTGTTGAACTCTTTAGTGAAACTTTTCAAAACAGATTAAGTTGTGTGTTTGTGTGGCGGTGGGGAGAGAGATGAGATTTTCTGTGGTTTTTATTTGCCTGCGCCTATAAAAAATATATATGGCAACCATAACTGGTCAATCAGTGACTCAGTTTATGAAAAATTTGTTAAGTCAGTTGACTAAGCTGCCCAGCCAATTCAATCAAACCGATGCCATGGTGACCCCATGTAAACACAGTCTCTGTATTTAAGTGGTTCACAGTACACTAGTTAGAGGAAATATGTGTTGGCTCTTTAAGTTTTACCTTGGTGGGCATGAGAGGCATGTGTTAGCAGCAAAATGCCTGCAGGCAGTTGGCGAGGTACTGGGCAAGAAGTGAAGATTCACAGCCATTGCATCATGGCCTCAGATGTGACCAGGGATGTCTCCGGGGATGAGAACACAGAGACGATCACCAGAGAGTAGTTTAAAAACAAAACAAAACAGAGTGCATTGGAAATTTCTACAAAGAAATCACTCTTGTATACAGATGCCTAGAAAACAAGGCCAGGCATCCATTTTTTCTTTTCCTTTTTGGTCAAATTCATCAGTCTTATTTTTAATCCAGGACTGTTCATCAGTTGCAATACAGAAGCATCTTTTATGTGAATTGGCTCTTCTCTCCTGATAGGAGCTTAGGATTCCTAAATTCTGGTGTCCTGAATGTGGAAGTGGCACTGTGTGTGAATCGTGACACCAGCATCCTAGCCCTCAATTAGTCCTTGGAAGGAGTTGGTAATACCCAGGGACATCTAATTCACTGGGACTGGCACATGCAGAATATTTCATCTAAAACCCTTCCTTAATTTTGGTTGGAGATTTTGCACACCTGCAAAATCTGTGGGCTCAAATGGCCTCTGGAAAGAGCCTCCTGCTAGGGGCCCCTGGTGCGGACACAACACAAAGGAGGAGGGCATTATGAGCAGTGGGTCCCTGTACATTATGTGAGCGCAGTTATCTGTTATTAGTGCAAAGCTTATTGGAACAAGAGGGAGCGTATCTATGGCCAAGCAGCAGGGAGAGGATTTTAAAGTTTTGATGGAAAACAAAAATTGCTCAGGAAAATCTAAACAGTTCTCCTTTCTCCACGTGTGACTTTTAAATTGAATTTCTTTTTAGGCAATAAGTTGTTCTTTTACCCAGGACAGAACATGGAGGGGTCTGAGTCTTTAAGCTCCCAATATTTCTTTGTATGATTGTTAACGGGAGTCCCTTGGGAAGCGTGCTTCTCCATGCATGTGTCCTGTATTGTCTTTTCTTTTCCCTCCTCCTCCCATCCCTTCTCCATACTGCAGAGGTAGCAATCCTCCTGCTATTAGCAAGATGTCTATTATAGTGTCATTATAAAAGCCATAGTCAGTGCGAGGAATGACTCATGTCATGGAGGACTTAATAATTCACTGTAATAAAAGTATAAAGTTTTATGATAAACCACTCTCAGGGGAGTTAAATATAATCCTTAGCGGGTCACACACTGACTACAAAGCTTACATTTGTAATGGTAATTTGAATTTACTACATTGCCTTTAGTTTTTAAGCGTTTGTGTGTCATTAGACCTTATAAATTGATTTATATGTTTCAACTCAAGAATAATTCTGCATAAAGGAACAATAAATTTTATGGATTGGAGATATGGCATCTAAAACATTTTAGTAAAATTATTGTTCTAAATTCACTTAAATGGCATGGATGAAAAGCAGCAGCAAAGATGCCAACGTTTCCGAACTTTCATGAACTGGATGAGGTGGGAGTGGCAGCTGCAGGTGTGGTGTTGCTGGGTGTAATTCCTCATGTCCTCCTCCTTGCTTTGTCAGCAAATAGGGACCTCTGGGGCCATTCTTGAAAGGGTGCCTACTGCCATGCGGCTTGCTGTGTGGGGACATCAAAGCTCTGGGTAATGCACTGATGATGAGTTTGCAGGAGAGAGGAGCCGACTGCATCCCTCAGAAGGACCTTTCTGTTATTTGTGACACTAAGTGGAATTCTGTCTTTCCCAGGAAATGAAAGGAAGCTTGTCTAAGGGGCAGCGTTCTTTCCCACTAAGCACTGAGGGCAGATCACCCATTCCTTAATCTATTTTCTCCTCAAATTTCTGAAAGGAATACATTTAAAAAAAGCCCCCCACTCCCTCCCCCCCAAACCTCCCCCAAAAACCAACTTGCTTGGAAGAGTGAAATGTGAGGGGGCTGCTGGACTATGCTTGGGGTTTTTTGGCTGCCCTGGCCCCTGGCTTCCCAGGCCTTTGGTCTCACCGGCTATACTTTTGAGGAATGTGTCTCAGCCACATTCTCCCTTTCCCTTTATTATCAGAAAAATAAAGGTCAAATAAACTGGATTATGAAAACTGAAAACCGAAGCCTACAAAAACAAAACCCGTGTTTGTTTCACAGGCCTGGATCCAAATGGCACCAACACAAGCTCTTGAAAGGAAAGGAGGGAGCCGCCTCTCCCCTCTCCCCTCCCACCCTTGCCCCCAAATCCTCCTATTAGCTTTTCACTTTTTCTCATTGGTGTTATTTTAGCTAGCCAGCTGGGAGTGAGTTGTGATTAATTATATTTTCCTTCTGACTTTGCAGATTCAGGGGCGATCTCTCACTGGCTCCTGTCCTGTGAGAACTTTGTTTACATTTGGCAGTGTGCTTTTAAGTCACTGAAAGCAGTGCTGAATTTGGCTAAAAATACTTGATAAACTATACCGTCTGTTTTAGGGCTTTAAATAATTACCCGGCTTTTTTTTTTTTTTTTTTTTTCTTTTCTTTTTGAATGCAGCTTCCCCCGAAGCTGGTGTAATTTCAGTGCGGATCTTCAAAACCTTTTGTCTAATCCTGTGTGTAGGCTTTCCCATAACGAAACTTGAAGAGGTCTTGGATGCCTCTGACGGACAGTTCTCATCGTATTCCCTGTAGTACTTGCACATTAGAAGAGCTTTATTCCCTCTTTGGGGGCAGGATTTTTTTGTCAGAAAAGCACTGAGTTAAACCTCTAGGGGCCCTCAGGACTCAGTGGGTGTGTCACTGTTAAATGACCCAGGCAGCTGGACAGGTTGAGGTACAATTTACTGGAAATATATTAAAAGTATCTTGGGAAATGATTCTTAAAAATGTTCCCACTGCTGGTGTGATACAGATTAGAACCCCAGTGTGCAACTGAGAAAAATTAACTTGTAACAAGAAACCCCTGATGGTACAATGATGGCTTGGGAGGATGGTTGAATTCAAGCGACTAAAGGGAGAAAATTCAGCTTCCGGTGACTTTCTGCCTAGGCCCAAGCCAGACCTGCACAGGGCAGGGGACTGGACAGGTACGGACACTTTCATCTGACAACTGACATTTGCGTGCATTTTCCAGGTAGTCAAGGTGTCAGACTCTGCATTCTCCTCTGTCTTTCCCCTCTTCTTAGTGACATCCCAGGGGAATCAGGCTTGGACCCTAATGCAGCCTTGTGCATAGACAGATTTGGCAACCACTTGTATGATATGATTTATGCATCAGAAAAAAGTCTCTGGCTGGCATGGCTACCATTCAACTTGTTCTTTCCCCTAAAGCAAAGACTCCCCAGGAATCCCTATTTAAAATGCAAATGGTCCAGAGAAAGGGAATAGACATTTATCAGTCATCGACACCATGGTGAGAATTAGCGTCAATAGAATTTAGCAGACTGAACAATCCGGACCTAAGAGAGTGGGATGCAGAACAGAGGAACTTTGGGGAGGAGGAAGAATTTCTTTGGAATTGCTTAAGGCAGGCAAGGCAGAGTGGTGCACTACAAAGGGGACTTGGGGTTGTCATGGAGAGTGGAAAGACTCGGGGGAGGTGGGGGGAAGCACCAAGAATGGGGAGACGACAGAAAGGAGATGTGGGAGACTGTCAAAGTGAACTTGACCAACCTTGGACTGCCTTAGGATTGTCCTTCAAGTGACACGAGCAGTCCTACACATCTTGTCACTTAGAGTTTTGTCCTAGAATTCTCATCTTGTATCTCTGGAATTTTCTTGGTCCATTGGCAGATGGCCTTGAGCCCATTAAACTCTAAATAAAAAAATAAATAAATAAACATATACATAAATATAAAAATATGTAAAACACTTTCACATACGCCTCTGATTATTTTCATGATCAGCCTGGCACACAGTAGATGGTTAATAAATATTTATTTGGATGAATTGAATATGTGGAACAGGTGTTACTATCAGTCCCACTTTATGCATGAGGATATTGAGCCTCAGAGGGGTTAAGAGAGTTGCCCAAGATCAGGCAACTAATCAGTGCTGAAGCCTCTTTCCACCCTTAGTGCCCCTGCCCCTTTCATTAGGTCCAGAGGCCCCATTTGCAATACCCCACTTTGGCTTGCCTTCCTTAGGTAGCTCCAAAATAGTGCTTTCTGCTTTGGTAGTTCTGACTCCCAAGGCCAGCTCTCCTACACTGCCTTCATATGAGAATAGGATTGAGCAAGGCTCTGTATGCTCCATCCTATTAAACCAGGTCCATGTAGAGAAACTGAGTGTGATCTACAAGTCAAGTCCTTGACCTTTTAATTACAATCTGCTGAGTCTGCTGGACTTCTAGGTCCTCAGCTGCCCAACCAGATAGAAGTTTCCAGCCAACTTGAGGCATTGAACAATATTTTAATTGTAAATAACTCAAATGTCTAAAACTGGGATTGGTGGCCCATTTTCTTATATCATGCACGATAAGGCATGTTTATTGGGAGCACTGTTTGAACCAAGAATTGGGTCCCCAAAGAGCCAAGGTCAAACAGTTATATGACCCCAAAGTAGTCCGTTCAAAGTGGGGAGAGCTGCTGGAGAAAATGCCCTTAATATTTTTGAGGGGCAACTTGATGCCAGGAGCCAGAGTGCTGGATGGTAAAGACAAGTCCAGAGAGGCATGATAGAAGAGGAGCTGGGATGATTATCTCAAGACACTGATGAGTGCTTGCATAATAGGCTGACTGTGGATGATGTTTGGAGAATCAAGTTGGCTTAATGGTAGACAGTAGAGATGGCTAAGCCGTAAGCAGGTTGCCCGACCTTGACCACAAAAATTTGTTTCTGTCATTTTATCCCACTCACTGCGCCCACCCCCCTAACTCAATCTGAACTGTAGTTGTTCTCTCTGAGAAATGAGAGTCACTCTTTCCAGACCCCAGAGTAATCCAGTGGCTCTTTGAATGGGATTCTCTACATTGTTCTCTCCTTTTCTATTGTGGACTCAGTTTGATTCCAAAGCATTCACAGATGATTCTCAGATACTCCAGCTGAGTCATAAAGCTGATACTTCTTAGGCTTACTCTGTTTTTGAATAGGCTGCGGCTTAATTATTCCATTCTATGTCTCTTGAGGTATTAAAAATCATATTTTCTTCCTTCCTTTTTTTTCACTCCTTTGTGTATGTGTGTGTGGGTACGTCTGTAATATGTAACAACTAAACGTGTATAGAAGAACAAAGTGTGTGACCCTCTAGGCCTGCACCATCCCCCCGTTGGAGCTGTTAGCCACTTACATGCACAATTAACCAGCTGATTCTTAGATTGAAGGCTGAGGGAACTAATTACAGGTACAAAAATTTCACCTAGATAAGAAGAGGTGGTCTGGAAATTTAATCTTTAAACCTCTTTCTTCAGGGTGACTAGGTAGTGTGTGTGTGTACATATGTATGTATGTATGTATGTATATATATGTGTGTGTGTGTGTACATATGTATTTCTTTTAGGTTGACCCATCTTCCTGGTTTGCTTCCATCTTAATTACTAATGACATACAGTGGAATCCCCTATTTATGCCATAAATAGCTTCTACCAAATCACATTCTATTCAAATTCTGGTACAAAGATCTGTTGCAGGCTCTTCCTCTATATATTGTGAGTTTTCTCTTAAATCTAGAATCCTACAGTAATCTATTGGAAAATATGAATGGTGTAGATGTGTGTGTATGTATGTTGAATATCTTATTAAGAAGTACCTCTGGGAAGGGAATTCATATTTACTGATAGCCTACCTTTACCAAGCAACTTCATCCATTATCTTCTCAATAACCCAATGAGGTTGGTAGATTATTTCCACTTAATACATGAGATTACTGAGGTTCTACAAAGTGAGGTAACCTTCCTAGGGTCATACAACTTGTCTTAGGTGAATTTGCCAAATGCTGTCTCTTTGGCATTACTCAAGACCACCTTTCAGCTTGATAAAGTTCCACGAGTTGGATGAACTCCATTCTTATGTCTCTGTGTAGATATGAAATGCTATAGTTCAAAACAATTCTCTTTACACTGTCTCTGGAATTTAGAGGTAGTGGTAGTAAGACTAAATAGATCTTTTCAGATTGCATATATTAAATAGACCATCTAGACTTCAACTTTAGGCTTATTCACAATGGTGCACGTTGACGCTGAGGAAGCATCTTTGCTACATCCTCCTCTCTTCTTCTTTTCCAGTTTTCATAACTATTTCTCTGGCATTCTTGCCTCATCCTGTCCTCTGGATACCTTGGTATTCTTCCTTTCTCCAAGGACATCCCCATCCAGCTCTGCCCTTCCTGGGTAGGATTCCATGATCTGCATCTTCCCTTCCCAGTTCCAACAAAAGTGCAACTTGAATGTTCCTGCCCCTCAGGCTATGCTCTGTGCTTTCTAGCTGGTTAATAAAATAACTCCACAAGAACCTGAAGATTCTTAGACGCTAATGGAATTAATAAATTATGGTGCAGCCACTACCTCCCACTATCAAGTTTCCTCCTTGGAAAAATGAAGGGGCAGGTGTGAAGAAGATCTAAGATCCCATCTTCTTCAATTTCATTTTCAATATGTGATCCATGAACCTCCACACATTATTCTTACATTTTGACAAGGACCTTCCGTACATAATGGGTCTTAATTAAAAGAGCACTCTTCCCTCTTCTGCCCCTTAGATGGAATGCCCCAGGTTTAACACTTGGCTGTCTCCCCTCTCACAGGGGATCCCTACGACCCCACATCTATGCTAATGACTCCTAGATCTATGTTTCCAGTCTGCCTCTGACCTTGAGTACCAGATGTCTCCCTGTTACTTTCTGTTGGCCATTTCCATTTGGGTTTTCCACAGTCCCCTGAAATTCACTAAATATGAAATAAAATCATCATTTTTGTACTCTTCCAAGCTGCTCTTTCTTCCTTATAGACTGTTAATGAGTAATGCCACTCTTCTTGTCACCCATTGGGGAAATTTGCTAATAGTCCTACATTCTCCTCCTTTCTCACCTCCTACAACCATTCCAGTCAGTACAACCTGTTCATTCTTCATCTTAAACCTCTCTCTCATCCATCCAATGTCCTTAAGTCCCCAGAGTAGCCCTCATCAGTTTCTTAGAAATTATTGCAATGACCTTGTACAGGTTCCCCATCATCTAGTGCTGTTTTATGCCAAATCTTCCTGTTATGATTACACCACAGGGTCAGTGGGAGAAGCAAACAAGATAAGGAACATGGACATGTTCTATAAAATTTAGAGTTCTACTAGTGTGCTCTCTTATTTGTTGCATTCTAGAAAGACAGATTGCTGATTCTGGCTTCGCAGTCTTTTTGCTGCTTCCTGTATCTAGAGTGTTCCCCCTCCTCCCCTCTTCTTTTAAAAGTAATGCCCATTCCTCAAGGCCTAGCACAAGTTCACGTCTACCAGAAGCACAATCTAACCATCCCCACCCTCTTTAAAGTCTTCTTTCTAAACACCTGTGCTTGTGCTTCCACCCTTTGCTCTTTGTTAGTTACACCTTTGAACTCCTGTTCGATTTCCTGGTTCATGGTTTAGTCTCCATGATCAGGTTGTAAGGTCACTTGAAAGCAGGGACCATATCTTTATTCTTCTCTAAAACATATTAGAAGATGCTCAAAAACACTGCATGGATGGATGGATATTTCTGTGGGCTTCCACTTGGTTTGACTTGAATTATAAATCTGGCACATGCAGTCTGGATGAGAAGGATTCCTACATCCCTCTGTCACAGAGGTCCAGCTGTCCAAGCAACGGAACAGTATCTGGATCCTGAACCCCTGATTCCACTCAGGGGCAGAGGGAATGAGGCTAGTGGAAATGACCTGGGGCGATAAATTCACGACACCTTGCACATCTAATGCTTTTCTTTCTTTCGTGGTATACCAGGAAGAGATTGAAGAGCCGGGTGCATGAGGGGGCAGTGTTCCAGGTGAGTCTGCAGGCCAGCACTGGGATGTGCATGTGTGTGTGCACGTGTGCACCTGCCGCTCTCTAGCAAGCACATGGCAGTTTGTAGCTCATTGTTTCCTCTGCCCAGGTAGTTGGGTGCGTTCAGCACTTCCTCAGCAAATGTGGTCACTGTCCCCTCTTGCTTATCCAAATACACAATTGGACAATAAATGAAACCATGGAAAATTCATAGTGCCACAGGTCTTCATTCATTGCTGATTTTAAATGAACCTTGATGCATAGGATGAAAGAGCCATTAGTGGGAAAGAGTTTAAACTACATTAGAAGAGCGGAGAAAATTGTCCAACATTTGGTCGGTCTGACAAGGTAAAAGGGAATATTGGGTGGGGGCAAGCTATTAGAGAAGGAAAGCACAATGGCGCTGAAGAGCAGGCATGGGGTGGGATAAAGTGCTGGCGTGGGTCTGGAAACAATGCATAAATACCGTAAATATGTGCAGAGTTCCCAGGCAGGAGAACAGTTCTTTCTTCACAGTTAAAAACGTTACAAATGCCTTCAGGCTTCCCTCTCTCTTCTCCTAACTATGCCTCCTCCTTCCTTTGATTCTCTGTCTGTGGAATGTAAAGTATATTTGAGGCGCTTAAAGGAAACCTTCAACTACTGTTTAACAAGTCAATACTAATTATTGTTTAGCACTGGATTATGGGCCGGATCATGAAATTAAAACAGAGCTGTTAGGACACCTTTGTACCTGGCAAAGAGTTAATGAGCACATGCTGGGTCCCTGTAGTAACTGCCAAGCTGGTTTACTATTTTATTTCAATGGCACAGGAACAAAATCTAATAAATCATTTTACTTTTATCTTGATGCTTCCTTCTTCATTAGCAAAATGCAAAAGCTTTATTGTCCTGTTTATCGTAAACTGGGAAATTTTTTTTCATATTGTTCAATTAGTTGGTTATCTGCACAGTGGGGTGGATGTGTATATTACAATAAGAAAAAAATTATAAGCAAATCTGAGATCAGCAAAGCTACTGGATTAATAGCATAAGCAGAGAAAGCGACTTGCCTCCTGAGACCGTGGATGGTGACTGGACTTCCTCATGACTGTGTGTTTGGTGGATTATAGATATAGAATGCAGATGGTGGGCAGTGGGTACGTGTGTGTGTGTGTGTGTGTGTGTGTGTGTGTGTGTGTGTGTGTAATATGGCAGATTACATTTCTTGAAATAGGAGGGCAAGGTTTCTGCCTCTAAGCCCAGTCACTTGGGGTTTCTTGGTAAGGGCTCCATAGCTAGGACAATATGGGAAAAGGGAAGGAAGCAGGGAGGAACAAGGGTGAGTTATGAACAATCTGTTCATTTTGATGAGATGTCCAGCTGAGTTGGCAGCCAGACGTCCCATAGCAACTCAGTGCACCAGATCTCTGAACAACTAAATGGTCATTCATGGCTTTGGGGTCCTGCTGGCTGGAGTGAGATTTGAACCAGTGACCTGTAAGTGAGAAATGCTATTTGCTATTGCTGGGTGCATGTGCTGTTCAGTTTGACTCTCTCACCGCCCCCCATGGGCTCCTCAGAATGAGCATGTAGATATGTTCAGCACTGAAAATAGGGTACAGATGACTGTCTCACTTATTCTGGTGATCAGATCTAAAGCTGATTTTTAAAAGCTTTGGAAAAGGTTGGTAAAATATGTTATTTGTATAAATTTACAAATTTTAACTTTCTTATGTGATAACAAAGCAGGGGAAAACTCTACACATAAGTCAAGGTATGTAAGGATAATGTATAGCTTAATAACAGATTGTATTTTTCTTCCCGTTGGGTCTTACCACTTACTTCAGTAACTTACAATATTGGAATTGCTTTGTGGGAACTAGGAGTCCATTAAGATGTGTATCTTATGCAGCTGGTATTACACGTAATATTTTTTAAAAACACTTAATCTTTAACCTCAGTATTGCATAAAGGTGCAAGGGATCAATTATAGATAAAAAGAGGGGAGATCTCGGAGGACTTGCAAACCTATTGGCAGTTTCTCAAGATACAGTACCAGGTCTGTATATATAGGTATTTAGTTTTCCAGGGCTCAGACAAGGAGAAATGTTGTAATTGATTTTATTTGAAAGCAAGAGATGGGGCCAAAGGGGAACTTTTGGTCTACAGTTTTTGCTTTCTGCCCATGTAAAGTAAGCATTCCTACCAGAGGTGTTTAATGGTGTATTCTGTCTTTTTTTTTTTTTTTTAAATACAAGTGGGAATGAATGCCTCAGGCTAGGCAAACTCCACCTCTCAGAACCTCAGAGGCAGTGGGAATGATCCCTGCCCTTCCGACCCATCCTTAATTGGCCTATAGTCCAAGAAGCAATTAAAACTAAGGGTCTGTTTTATAAAATGTGAACATGCCATTTAAATGTGTGCAGGGGGATTCCCGTTTGTAATGCTGGGATAGAAGCAGCTCCTGTAAGCCTACCTTTCATAAATTTACTTTTCTTTTCTCCTCTGGGCCCTAGATGACTTCCATCCTTTTTCTGGCAAATTCTAAAGTCGAGTTCAGGGCCAAGGTTGGGCTCAGGTCCTTGGGTGCATGTCGTGAAAGCCTGCTGACCTAGTCTCTACCTTGCCTCCCTAGGCTGGAAGGTTTAATCGTGATTTTTTCTTATCTATTCCTATTACTTAATCATTTTATTATTTTGCCCAACAGAATATGGGAAGAAAACTCTAGAAACTGAGTTGAGCATTGCTGTCTGCAGAGACTGAAGCTAAGGGAAAGCTGCCAGAACTTGCCAGAGATAAGCTTCAGAAATGAGTTGGGGCAGAGAAAGTACCCCTGAATTCCAAGATGTTTAATTACAATACCAGGGAAACCCTCATTTGCACAATTACTATTTACGCTTTCTCACAATGTATACACCCCTTACTCTCAGCCTTCCACCTCATACTATTAAGCTCCTAGTATTGCTAATATACCGAGTTTCTGAAAGCTGTGTAGCAGTTCTATTAAGATGAACATGATTCTTGAGAAGCATTTCATAAATTCCTCTATTTTTTGTTTTAGAGTGAACTCTGAGAAACAGCGTCTCTTGTTGGAGATACTAATTAGGGTGTAGAAATCATATACTTTTTAGTTCAACCACAATTCCAAGTACAGGAGTCCATTTAAGATGTCTCTTAGACTAATGTCCAGCCATAGGAAAGAGCTGTAATAATATGCCCTTGAGAATATTGTACTAGCTGTCTGGGACAAACTAAGTTGACAAATAATCACTTGATTCAGTTCTGTGTTTGCTTTGTCTAATAAACAGTAGTCTATCCTTTATTATTTCCTGCAGTTTGTATTATACTGCTGTTCACAAAGTTTTGATTTATTTTCCGGAATACTGCTATCGGCCTTGTTATCCTGGACTCTTTCTTCAGCCTTTCAAATGGGGCAGGGGGTTATCTGGTACTTTAGCCTATAGTAAAAGGCTGCATCTACACCACACCAAACAACCAGGCAGAAAGTGAAACACTTCAGTCCCTCTCCCAGATGGCCCCAGATGCATGGCATTGTGTAGACCGAAACAGCCAGATGGCTGAATGGATTTTTCACTTTCCATCTGGGTGCGTGACATGGTGGAGATGCAGCCAAAGTCTTGAGCCAAAAGAAAATGCCAGCCAAGGAGATGAGGTATTGCTACTTTCCAGGCACCTAATTCCTGCTGGGTGGTATTATGACCTTGGTTTAATTTATTCTTTCAGAAGCAGGTCACTTTTATGGGAACAATGATTGTCAAGCTCTAGAAATAAAGAGGGAAGCAGACAGATCCAAAGAGACTTGGAGGGAACGTCTCCTTTGCTTTCTTCTGAGGACAGGTCTTTTACCGACTTGGTGGGACCAGTGACACCTGGGGAAGGCCCTCTCCTTCTAGGTCTCTGGAGGTCAGCAAGCTGGAGGCACTATGAAACACCAGGTGACAACGAAAACGTCAAGGGACTTGCTGTCCATCATGGGCATCACTAAATCTCTTTGAACAACTCTGGGCAGTGAATTATGGCAGCATGGAATTGACTTACAGTTTATTTCTAGTAACAGGCAGTTACTACGTCAAATCTGAAACCATTCAGAAAGGCCTGTAAAAATATATGACAAAGTAACAGGCTACCTCTAGCTCCTTTTAGCATGTTTATAAGTTTAAACTGCATTGAGCTTGGGTTTATAGAAACGAATACAAGGATTTCTTATGTCCTATTCCTTCTCTCTCTCCCTATCCTGCAATCAGCTCTTTTGTGACTGTGGGGTGGTATCCAAGATCTTCAGAATGTTTGAACTCCTAACCAGAATTGCCATTCTGTTTAGAGGTAGTCTTATTGATGAACATACAACTTGTATTTTTCTGGCATAGTTGAAAATTCTTTTGTTGAGGAACAGGATAGTTAAATGACAGTCGCAAAAGAAAATCATTTCCAAGTTACCTTTCACCCACTCTTCCCCCAAAGCTGTTTAACACTTACTGAGAAACTAATTGCAGCCTGAGTGGGGTCACGGGACAAATGCTGCAATCCGGGCATAATGCAACACCAAATATAATAAGGTAACACATTGTTAAAAGTCAGTATCCCAAGTCCAACAATACGGTGTCACAGACTCATGAGCGTGTAACCATATCACACATAATTGTCATCTGCAGAGAAAAGATCTAATTTTGATAATGCATATTGAGATTGGTTGTCTGCAAAATGCTCATGGCTCCAGAAGGTTTGACAGTCCTGAATATCACATAATAGCATGTAGCCAAGGAACATGGGTTGAAGGGAAGAAAGGGAGACTCTATTCCAGAACGCAAGCACTCCTACTCACAGTTTTATTTTTAAGAACACGATTCTGCTCAGACAATGAGCAAGTTTATGTGAAGGGTGGTTTGTGCCTGGGTTTCCATATCTGGAATCTGTGTGTGTGTGTGTGTGTGTGTGTGTGTGTGTGTGTGTGTGTGTGTGTGTGTGTGTGTGTGTCCCAGTCCATCCTCTGGGGTCTGAGCTATAGGATTCTACTTTGATGGACACAAATATCCTGAGGTCTCTTACTTTTAAGGACTTGGTGTAGCTTTAAATTCTGAAGAAATTAAGCAAAATCAACAGACTCCTGAAACAGGCTGTCTACTACCATATTTCCTCAATTCTAGGAAATAGCTTTTTAGCATTTTAAGATAGCTGTGGTCAGCATCCCTCTTATAGTCTACATGTAGAGCTTTTTTTCCCTAAAACACTGTTTTTAAATCAAAAATATACCTTCCAACCCATGGCAGCTAAGAGTTGAAGAAATCATGTAATAATAAATATGCTAGGTGTATTTATTGGATGTATGTGATGTCCCTAAGGTAGCAGAAGACCTTCGATAAGTGTTTCATTTCAATTTCATATGAGCCCTGTGGAGGAGCTAATTTTATTTCCATTTTCCAGAGAGGATTCCAAGACCCATAGCTACTATAGGCCCTCTTTCCCCTGTAGTCCAGGGGACCTGGTTGTCTCTGAATATGTCACCTCATGGCAAGGTATAGTGCAATGGGGTGCTTTGTTCCCATACCCATAACTTTGCTGGGGTCCACTGCCCTGGACTCACTTATCCTCAGATCCCCTTAGCTCCTATAAACTCGGGCTCTGTTGATCTGGATGAAGCTCTCAAAACTAAAAGGTTTGCATTTCTTTCAAACTCCTGGAGCATTTGTTTATATCTCTTGCCTCATGTTGTTCATCTGAGGTTGCCCTGTCAATATACATTTATGACCACACCTCAAGTCCCTTTACTAGATGAAGACTTCTCAAGGGCAGAGACATCAGGGTCATTTCTGGGGCCCTTCATCAATCACGACATCCAAGCACTTGGTCTGTACATAGTGTGTGAACATTAAATATGTGTGGAATAAATGCATAGCATAAAGATTTATATCAGACTAGTACCATTTAAAGAGGGTGAAAGGAACTCTGAGGTCATCAACCTTGCTTCTCAACAGCACCTGACTACGGCACTTTCCTCTCGAGACCCATTCATTCATTCATTCATTCATTTCTTCACCAATGTTTTTATTGTACATGGTTCTATGTTCAAAGCAATGGGTGAGATGCCCTGGGGAGTATACAGAGAAATAGGAAATAGAAACTCTGCCTTTGAAGGGATCATAATCTAGTTGATGAGATCACACAGATGTAAATATTAGAGGATTTATATCATACACCTGTGGATGTGTGAGGCCTATATAGGAGGTTGAAATGGTTATTATTATTATTTACATATCTATCATTCAATGCAGAGCATGTTAATTGACGTGGAAGTTGAAGGGAACGATGTCAACATGGATGACTGGGAAGGCATTTTTTTGGAGGTGGTGGTTGTGCGTGTCAAAATGAGGAACAGCAGAAGGGAACGGCAGAAGAGAGTGAGGGTCACGTGCATCAAGCATTTCCATTAGCTGACGCTGGAATGCTGGGGCAGGAGTGACCACAGGTGAAATATTTGCTTGGGCAGGCCAAGGTGCTTAGGGAGCTGCGGAGAGTGCTTGAGGACGGAAGAGGCCTGCTTAGGTCTGTGGTCTTGGGAGATTAGCTTGACTGAGTAGGGACCAACTACAGGATGACTCAAGCCCAGGAATAGGAAGTATCGGGAAAGGATGAAGAGCATCATTTAGAAAGGAGATATTTTGTTCAAATATGCTTAAAATATTTAAAAAGATGGGAAAGGTTTCTCTTTAAAAACTGGAATTGTTAAAGCAGATTTTAAATGCCGAATGGCTGATGTACCTGGGAATCTCCATTGTATGGTCGTTAGAAGTGTGGAGTGAGACTGGAGGTGTGGGGGGGGACAGCTGAGGCAGCTACTGTAAAACCTAATTGGAAGGTAGAGCCAAGGGGGCAAGGCTGCCTCTATGGGCAGCAGGTCTGTGGAAACATATTTCCTTAGAATTCTCTGAGAAGAAAGAGGAAAGAGAGGGGAACATGGCAGAAAACGAACGTTTATTAAGTGCCTCTGTGCATCGGGCAGAATGGTGCTATGCTTTTTCTTTTCTACTTTAACTCCTTAAATCCCTACAACATCCCAGTGAGAAAGGGGTTATTATCCCCATTACACATGTGAGAAAAATGAGGCCCAGAGAATTTAAAAGACTGCCCAAAGTTACAGAATCAGATTTTGTGTTGGGTTTCAGCCCAAGAGTTGTTCAAGCCCTAAGCCATACTTTTCTCACTGCACCTGGCGACATTCCGTTGACACACCACTTTATTGCCTGTTGTTCAGATTAAAGTCTCAGAGATGGTGAATACCTACCACCTGCATTGCCCACACATCTCCTGACCTGGGTTGCCTGGATCTTACCTCTCACTATAATGGAAAGAAATGGGTATGTCAGAAAAACAAGTCTCCTCCTCAAAGGACAGAGCAGAGATGGCCCAAGCCTTCATTCTTTGCTTCCTTTCCCCCAGCCTTCAATCTGGGATCAGCAGGGTGAGATGTTCTGATCAGACACAGAGCTAGTAGGAACCTATAACAGGGAACACAGTGAGGAAGGCAAAAGACAAACACTCCAAGAATAATTTGACCCCTTCTTGTTTTATTTACTTTCCCTCTACTCCTCCCAGCCATGAAAGCCTCTACCCTTAATATGGAGACCAAAATTGTATGTCTCTGAGGACTCAATTTGTCATTGATCCGTTTCAGAACTCCTCTTTCTCCTCAAGGGTGGACTTTGGTGGTTAAGGTGGCAAAGCTGTGAGCTTCTCCTGGAGGCTAGAGCAGTGCTTCCCAGCATTTTCCACGTCATGGCACAAATATTAGATGATGACATTTGTAGGGCACTTTGGAAAAGGTGGGTGAGCTGTGTATGGATGGAGCACTGGCCCAGGGCTCTGGCTCCTCCAGTCTTCCTGAGGCCTTACCTGGGACCCATGTAAGGCACACCTGTGTGCCCACTGGCTAGATGCTCTGGGCTGGAGCGGGCCACCGCTCATCACCCTCAGCAGTGGATTCCTAGATTTAGCATCAGAGGTTAGTGCAGGCCCCTGTTATCTGTAGTTTCTTGGGGTCTCAGTATTTTTAAAAGTAAGAAAGGTCCAAAATAGGGTTCCAAAACTATGATGCGATGGAAATGTGCTATTTACACAATAATCACAGAACTTATAAAATAATATTTATAAAATAATATTTACTCATAAAATATAACTGTATGACACAAGTTTAAAGCTACGTAGTGAGCACATTCTTTCAAGCCTGTCAGGGCATCTTGGTGAGGCCAGGTGTAATTTCATCTGGAGAGTATGCTAAAAGTCTATATTAGATGCCCTTGTGACTTTGAGGTCCAGGTCAAATGCACCCCGCCCAACTCATGCAATTAAAGTCTGATGGGTAATAATGATTCTAAGTGATAGAACTATATTAGATTATTTTCATTAGACGATTTTCATATGCCAAGTACTGTGTTTTTCTTTACATGGACTGTTTACTTGAATCTTCATAGCAACTCTAATTATCTCTCTTTTACAGATGAGTAGACTGAGGCTTAGAGGGAGAGGTTAAGTAACTGGCTCAAAGCCATATGGCTATTGAGTGATGACAGTTTGATGCTAATACCACTGATACCAATAGACTATGCTGCCAGGATTCTTAGAGAATTCTCCTTAGATGCAGGGAGAAAAAGAAAAATTGAAAAGTGTTATTTGCTAACAACTGGCCTTAAAAGCTGATCCCTCAGAGGTACTGACAGCAGGGTAAGGGAAGTAAATATATTGTGTAGTACAGTTAGTGAATTTCTTTCATAAGTACTCATAAGTAGCCAATGGATTATTTAGGGTTACTAGATTTAGCAAATTTACCCAATTCCCAAATAATATTGAATTTCACATAAACAAGGACTGACTTTTTTTTTTTTGTACAAATATGTCCCAAATATTGCAGGGGGCATACTTATATAAAAAATATTATTCTTTGTTTATCTGAAATTCAAGTTTAACTGGGAGTCCTATATTTTTTCTGGCAATCTAACATTGTTGATACTGTCTGTTGGTAGGTGGGGATTTCCTTTAACATTTCTTTCTTTCTTTTTTTTTTTTTTTTTGCGGTAGGCAGGCCTCTCACTGTTGTGGCCTCTCCGGTTGTGGAGCACAGGCTCCGGACGCGCAGGCTCAGTGGCCATGGCTCACGGGCCCAGCTGCTCTGCGGCACGTGGGATCCCCCCAGACCGGGGCATGAACCTGTGTCCCCTGCATCGGCAGGCGGACTCTCAACCACTGCGCCACCAGGGAAGCCCCTTCTTTAACATTTATTACTCCCTGATAGCACTAGACAAAAGCAAGTATTATTGGAAATAGCAAAATAAATAAATATAACCACAGAATCACAGAGAAAAGAGAACAGCAGAGAATTGTGACAGCATTGCTACTCTTTGCTAGATAGTGATTGTGGTCATACCAAGAATAGACTGAGTTTTTGGGTCTTGGCTCACAAGACAAATCAGAGAAGGCCACTGAGACCCTAAGCCCAGATTTGGGAAGTCTTGGTTTTGTGAAGATTTGAGAAATAAAAAGAAGAAGAATGCCATTCATGGGCTTTCCCTGACTTGGATATTCTGGAGGAAGTAAAAAAGGGAGCATTAGATAGTTGTGAAGAGGGTGGATATTTATATTTCTAAGTAGAAGAGAACAGACACGGGCATACAGAGGACAGAATGACAAGCTCCTCAGAGCTGCTGTGGAGGGAAGGGGGTCACCTGGATTGGAAATATATCATGGTCAAAATATATCATGAAGAGCACAAAAATAACATTTGTCGAATACCGAGTACTGGATTGTTCTGAGTTGAATGGTGTCTTCCCAAAATTTATGTCTTAGAACTTACGAATGTTACCTTTATTGGAAATAGGGTCTTTGCAGATGTAATCAAGTTAAGATAAGGTTATACAGAATTAGAGGGGGCCTGAAGTGCAATGTGACCAGTATCCTTATAAGAAGAGGAAATTTTTGACACAGAGACGCAGACACACAGGGAGAATGCCATGTGAAGATGGAGGCAGAGAGTGGAGTGATGTGTGTTCCGGCCAAGGGACACCAAGGTTTTCTGGTGACCACCTGAAGCTACAAAGAGGCCAGGGAGGATCCTCCCCTGGAGTCTTCAGAAGGAGCATAGCGTGGCCCAGCCAACATCCTGATTTCAGATTTTTAGCCTCCAGAACTGTGAAAATAAATTTCTGTTGTTAATAGCCACGTAGATTGTGGTAATTTGTTATGGCAGCCCTAGGAGACTAATAAAAGTATATGCCACATTCTATGTTATTACTCCCTTCCATACAAATAAAAAGGTCAAATGTCATTGAGGAAAAGTGGAGAGGAAAGATAGTTCAGCATACGTTTCCTACTTTAATTAGCTTGTAAAACAGACTCAGTCACAAAGGATTGGGGTCTGCAAACTTCCTGTAAAGGGTCTGATAGTAAATACCTTAGGGTTTGCTGGCCACAGGTTCTCTGTGGCAACTACTTAATGCTGCCGTCGTAGAGGGAAAGCAGTGTAGACAACGCATAAGCAAATAGGCATGGCTAGGCTCCAGTAAAGCTTTACTTGCGAAACAGGCAGTGGGCTGGTGGTCTAGATTTGGCTCCTGGGCTATAGTTTGCCCAACTCTGACAAAAGGCCTGGCCTTTGGAGAGCCCCCTTGCCTTGTGGATATGTGGACATTTACAGCTGTCCAAGTGAAGTGAAACTCCACTAGTGTGTCCTTGACTTTTCACATACCTGGTGGGACTAAAAATCATGAACTAATGTTTTCTCAGGCAAAGTGACGTCTCAGTGAGCATGTCTTTCAGTGTTAGGCTCTTATGCACAGGCTGCCATCTTTCACGGTGCCATGGAAAACATGAGTTTTACCACCACTTTTAAAACCAGGATTTGAGCCAACCAAGCATAGCAGACTCATTGTTTCATGGTCGAACTTCGTTTTAAATCCTGCATACTTGATTTAAATCCTCCAGTTTGATCACTCACTTTGTTTGCTAGGCTTGGTTCTGAGCAACTTTTGGACTCATTCCAAAAGTCAAATCCACTCTCAACAGATAAAAATTGTTACTACTGGCCTTCCCTGGAGGCACAGTGTTTGAGAGTCCGCCTGCCGATGCAGGAGACACGGGTTCTTGCCCCGGTCCGGGAAAATCCCACATGCCGCGGAGCGGCTGGGCCCGTGAGTGATGGCCTCTGAGCCTGCGCGTCCGGAGCCTGTGCTCCGCAACGGGAGAGGCCACAGCAGTGAGAGGCCCGCGTACCACAAAAAAAAAAAAAAAAAAAAAAAAAAATTGTTACTACTGGGGCTTTCGAAAGAATGTGCAAAAGCTCTGACAAGTAGTCCCCACGAAGAGTTCCAAAGTCTTTTGTTCTGGCAGCACTAGTAGAGTAAGTGCTCAGCACCCCAGCGCAGCCCTGGGAAAGGATGGAGCCTCAGCTGCCCATGTAATGATGCTAGAATTAGTAAAAGGTCATTTCCACCATTGTCTTAGGCTCGCTTCATTCACTGGCCCAAATGTGGCATGCAGTTATGCACATACTCAGGCAATATGGGCATTTAGACACTCCAGAGACTCGGGGACAGCAGCCACATTTACCCACGCAACCACCACCTTTCCTTCCCAGCCAGGTATCCAACACCTCTGAGAAGTGATTCCTCCTGCGGGAGCTTTTCCAAAAGCATCAGCAACTTCCAGGCCTCGATCTTGTCTCGGCAGAGGAGCAGCTGTACATATCACAGTTTATCAGTACTTCTGAGATGAGCTGTTTCCCCTGCCCACTGCTGCAGACGTGGGTCTCAGAGGAGCCCTTCTGGCTGATATTACAGGATGTTTTCTTACCCTCTCCACTTTAGAGTGTTAGCTTCCTACTCACCACAGCATTCCTTCTTGTCAGAGGGATGCTGGGTGTGTGAGAGCATGTAGCACCCAAGACTCACTTGAGGCTGTCAGATGTGATTTCACCTCATCTTTTGAGGCATTGGAGGTAGGAAAGCTGGATTTTATTTGAAAGTTGAGTCCTACCTGGTTGCAGGAAGTGGTCTTCAGACCATTTGTCCGCTTCCTTTAGTTTTTAAAATTTAAATACAAAGTAATGTGTTATTAATTATAATAGAGATCATGTAAATTATATTATTATTTATTATTATAATTATATTAAATATTAATTCTGGGGATGATTTGACTTTCAAGACTCTCAAGGGGTCACCTCCTTTTTATGGGGAGGAGAAAAGCATCTCAGGTTTGCACAAATAAAATATTCCTCAGTAACAAGCAATATAACCAGAATGATATCTGCAGACAGCTTTGCTTTACCCAGCTTCTGAGCCAACCCCAGAGTGTCCACAGAAAGGTATCATGTTAATTAAATCATTTGTCAGTTTTTAGAATCATATTTATCTGCTAGAGAAGTAACAGCATTTATGAATCCTTTCCTGTATAGCAACTTGGACTGTTTTTCTGCAGGCCAAATGCTAGTAATGTACACCTTAAACACTGTGGAGCATGTTGTTTGGTGAAATACACTTCCCTTTGTCCACGAATCAGCCTGACCAGGTAGAAAACAAGTATCAGTAATTTTTTCTTTTTAGAACAATTAGATTTATGGACTATCACTGCTAAATACATGTGATTATTCCAAGACTGAAAACAGAGGTAATGCTGGTAGTGTTGAAGCAGGGGACATGTACACACCTTCCTTTAGGTGGCATTTCCTGGAGGACTAGAAAAAAGCAGTGTGTTGCCAGGGAGTGCGGTGGAAGGTCTGTTGGTTGGCATTTGAATGACAGAGCTACAGGGCAACTCTGAGGGTCTCAAGGTCCTCCAACCCCATGGCCCATGTGGAGTGTGAGGCCTTCCTGCTCCTTAGTGGGCTGACCTTGGGAAAGCAGGACTGATCTTTTCTGTGATATCAGCTTTCTCAGCAAAGTTTCCAGCCAGTTCCACCACCACCCATCCTTAGGTTACTCAGGTTTACTCAGCAAGGCATTTAGACAGTCACCCGACTGAATTACCAATCTCATAACCCACGGGTAGAAGGCTGGTTCATTTGGTAATGCCCACCTCCTAATGGTCTGTGGGAGGGGGCAGTGAACATTTTCTGCAAATGTCCAGATAATAAATATTTTAGGCTTTGTGGGCCATGCAGTCTCTGTCACAACTACTCAACTCTGTCATTGTGTTGTGTACATAGCCATGGAGAATACAAATAGATAGACAAGGCTGTGTTCCAATAAAACTTTGTTTACCAAAACAGAAAACAAGTAGGATTTGGTCTGCAGACCATAGTTTGCTGACCCCGGTCTATGGAGGCAAAAGGATTCTATCCTTAGGCATTTACAAATCTTATATTTAGAGATTTAACTTGGAACAATACAAAGATTGTTAAATTAGGAATTAGGAGACATGAACTCTTACCTCAGTCTGCCATGGCTTGTGGTAACTTGTTTAACCTCTCATGCTTTAAGTTCCTCATCATAAAACAAGGGATTCAGATTAAATGATCTTAAAGGTTCCTTACAGTTGGAAAATTCGGATCTCCTCTAATCATTGGTAGTTCTAAATTACAGGCTCTAAGGGATATCCTTTCCCACATCTTCATCATCGTGTAGGGTTCTTAACGGCAACGTGACATTTTGGAGAGGGGTCTGGGAGGGAGAGAATGATTCTTCAGCTAATGCCTGTTTGCTGTTCCAGCGTCTTACTTCCTAAATCTGACCCTATTCGCCTTGATCTGGAGCCTCATTTATTCTCTCAGCAAATACCGTATTCGAAACATTCTCTATTGGCACCATTTTTCTTTACCATCAACAGCGGAATCAGGAACTGCTCTGTCTCCTGCTTTTGTTCTGTCGCCCCCAAGAATGAGCTCTTACTTTGTGCAGCTATTGTGTTTTTCATTTGAGTGAATCCTCTCTCCAGTGGACTGGGATGGAGTCTACACTTCATGTTGTCCCCATTTTGCAGACAAAGAAACCGAGGTCCAGAGAGAAAAAATGACTTTCCCAGCTTCACTCATCTAGGAAGTGGCAAATCCAGAAATCCAAGTCCAGAATTCCAGCTCTGTCTTCAGAGTCCACACTTTTTTTACTCTGTGAGGTTTGTTCAAAGTAAAGTGAATCATTCTTTGAGGGAAGTTATCACAAAGGTGCCAGAGGCTCTTTGCCATTTTGCCTCAGAGGGGCCTCTGCCTTAGAAAGAGCTCTTTCTTGCATGCCAGGACATGCAGGCTTTTACCTCCTTCGGGGAGAACTGGAAGACTTGAGCAACTGGGAAGGGTGTTCTATTTTTTTCTTCTTATTTATTTATTTTTAAAATACAAAACATCAGAATATGTAAAATGGCAGCTGCCAGAAATATTGTCCTTGTCTCTCTCCAAGTGCCAATAAAAACTTACGATTCTGTCCTCGGCTGAAGTGGGCTTTCCTGGGATTGGAGTAGTTATGGTCCTAATCCATGAACTATTCATCACAGTGGCACCGGCAAATGTTTGCTGCACTAAATTCCCCCCAGTGAATCTCTTGCATTTCCACAGCTAATGGTTAAACAGGACTTGGACCAATATTTGCATCTTTCCAGCCTCTGGCAATCTGATTATTAGTGCAATAAATATACAGCATTTAATAACTCTTCACTTTTCCATTTTGAAACCATTAGTTGTCTCCAGGTTGACTACGGAGAACTTCAAATTCAATTCATTAACATTTCCTTAAATAGTCCTCTTAACAGTGCAGGTCTGGCTTTCCCATTATGTACTGTCACTAATAATGGTTTTTACTTCTAACCTGTTATTAATTAAAAAATAAAAAAGAGCCCTCCACTCTCTCCATTTCTGAATAAGGTTTAGATCCTCCCTGTGTGAACTGCAAAGAGGCCTTTAGAGAGTGGCTTGTAGTGTTTGATAATTGCTATCAAGGTAAATAATTTAGCTGGTCAGAGAGAGTGCACTTCTCCCTGCCTCGAGTGGACGGCTCAAGTCTCGGCCGGTCGGGCAACCCAAACCCAAGGCAGGGAGAATCAGAGCTGCATGAACCTTGCATTAGGAGCCAACAGGAAAAGGCAGCCTTTCCTAAGGGATACCACAGTGACCCTTGAAGCTTGCCGTGACCTGGACACCACTATCCTTCTCACATCTGCAGTGAGACAGGGACATCCAGAACCCCCAAGCCCCTGCAGACAGAGGCATGTTTCCCCAAAGGCTTTCAGGAGTTTGCCATGAAGGACAAATGAACAGGCACAGATCCCCTGGACGCCCTAATCTTTTCTTTCCCTACTTCAAAGCCTTCTGCGTTGCCTCTGAGCCTGTAATTACCCTGGGGGTATTTTAGATTTGAAGCGACACCAGCAAAATTGCACTTCCTGATCATGGGAGTCCACAGTTGTGTTTAATCAGTTATGAAGCTGGTCACGAGATGGAGTTTTTCAGCCATAACCATTAAAGGGGAATCATGATCTAGCCCAACTCCTTGTGCTCAGGCTAAGGGACCCACAATCTGAAATTAAACACTAGCCCCTTGATGTGGTTTAATTTAGTCTCTGCCTCCTTAATTAGAAGCATACCATTACCCACCCACATAACAAACTGACACTTTCATGCCAGACTGTAACTCAAAAAAAAATAAAATAACCTGCTAAAGTTAGGTGGAGCTAAAACACTGATTTTAAGACACCAACAGAGGCTCCAAAACACCACAATAGAATCTAGATTTATTCAACCTGGAGGCTTTAAACAAGCTTGGAGGCTATTTGAGAGTCAGTTCTCCGTCCGTCTCTCCCTGTACCCCTCACCTCCCTCTGCCTTGTCTCTAGCTGTCTGTCTGTTTGTCTTTCTGTCTGTTTTGCCTGTCTGGAGCTCTCTCTCTCTCTCCCTCTCTCTGTGTCTCTATCTCTCTCTGCCTCTTTGTCTCTGCCTATCTCTTTGTCTGTGTCTCTGCCTTTTTCTCTGTTTCTCTGTGTCTGTCTCACCCCCTCCCTCTCTCTGCCTCTCTCTCTCTCTGTGTCTGTCTCTCTCCCTCCCTCTCTCTGTCTCTGTCTCTCTCTCCCTGTCTGTGTCTCTCTGTATCTCTGTCTCCCTCTCTCTTGCACAGTCCCATGCACACATGGATCCCAATCAGAAACACACCTTTGATTATTTGACATCCGCAGTCCAGAAAGGGAAGAAACTGTTCCTTTCTTGGATATTCATTTTGGAGACTGTGTCTGTGTGGTCAGGCCTGGGGAGTTCCAGGGGAAAGAAATTCAGACCAACCCTCAAGGCCTCACATCCTCCCATAATCCCAGCCCTACAGCCACAAGCCTGGAGAGTCCTGGCCTGGAGAAGCTGGCCTTGGTGGGCTCAGGACCACACAAGCTGCACCGTGTGTCTGTGACAAAGCCTTGCTTGCCGGTTCTTCTCAGAGCCTTCCACATGCTTTCAGAGACATAAGCTATTGGCAAGGGAGCCAAATCCAGACACCCAGACAGGCGGAGCCAGGCTGCTCCCTGCTTAGATCTCTTGCCACACTCTCCATTGTGGTGCTTGAACCCCAAAGCTTGGGGCAGCCGGACCACCTGTCTTGGCCAGCATCCTTGTCTCTCTTTCTTCTTGCCGTTGGCCTGCCCTACCTACCTCATTCCTCCGTGGCATATTGTTTTTCTACTTTGAGAGGTCGCGTAGCGTAGTGGTTCAGAACATGAATAGCCACGCTATCGTGTTCAAATTCTTGCTCTGTACCTCTCTAGCTAAGCGCTTGCATCTCAGTTTCCGTATATGAAAAATGAGGATGGTAAGAGTGACTTCAGATGTTTTTCTGAGGATCCAAGGAGTTAATTCAGGTTAAGTGCTTAGAATAGCATATAGCAAACCTGATATGTTTGTTATTAACTTTTGAAATTTGATGCCACTTCCCATTTCCCTATCTTTGAATGAATCATGACAGGCCAGAATATAAAATTTAGTAGTTCAGAGCTGAAAGATCTTTGTTTTTGACCGGCCAGACCCCCTCAGTTTTTTTTTTTTTTTTTTTTTTTGGAGGTACGCGGGCCTCTCACTGTTGTGGCCTCTCCCATTGCGGAGCACAGGCTCCAGACGCGCAGGCTCAGCGGCCATGGCTCACGGGCCCAGCCGCTCCACGGCATGTGGGATCTTCCCAGACCGGGGCACGGACCCGTGTCCCCTGCATCGGCAGGCGGACTCTCAACCACTGTGCCACCAGGGAAGCCCCCCCCGCCTCAGTTTTTAAATGAAGGAACTGAGGCCTGGTAAGAGAAAGTAACC
This sequence comes from Orcinus orca, assembly GCF_937001465.1. NCBI lineage: Eukaryota > Metazoa > Chordata > Mammalia > Artiodactyla > Delphinidae > Orcinus > Orcinus orca. The sequence goes on from NC_064571.1 coordinate 41,451,353, forward strand.
AACATATTCCACAGATTGAGTGGTGGAGTGGATTCTGCTTAATCCAGTCCTCTTTCAAACATGCTCTTTGCAAATATTTCTCCTCTTTCCTGATGAGAGCTCTCTGGGACTTGGGATTGCTAGAAAGAGCAGCAGCTCTGAGTGCAGAGTTTAATACTGAAGCCTTGCTGACCAGCCTCAGATTCATATAGGCAGTCAGTGGGCTCCGTGGAAGGACTTGAAGGATGCTTCAAAGGCCCTAAATAGCTCCCCTATTGCTGCCGGCCATTCTACCCTTCTCCAGTCCTGGCACAGGACTTGCTCTCTGATCTTAAGTCTTAACTTCGTCTTCTGCACAACGAGAGAGGGGTTTCTGTGCTCTCTTCTAATTGTAAAATTGTATGACCATATTAATAAAATACAATAGACGGTAAGGATATGTGTGCATTGAATGGTATGTTATTGGCTTGTGATATCTCCTCTAAGGTCTATAATTTAATATTGTTTGTAAAGTAATGGGGATGACTTCTGGGTAAGTCATTCCGTTCATTAATCTCACTGAGAAGACTAAATTAAAGAGTCCTTATTTATAGCATTTGTTCAGATTAAGTTGTATACTGTGAGCAGAAGAATGCATATCGTATCTCTTTTACTCTAAAAAGGACAGTCAATGAAGTGGGTATTTCTGAACCCGAACCCCAGATTGTAATGGGGTCCCACTATCATGACCTTCACATATCTGGAAAACATAATCTCATTCTCTGTAACTAAGAGCATCACTTCTTGGCTGCGTGAAGCAGACCGATAGTTTTAAATCAGTTTTAGGTAACAGATCTCTTTGAAAATTGAATATAAGCAATGATTCTTTTCTCCTAAAATGCACATACATGCAAAATATGGCCGACAATTTTGGGGGCTCCTTAGACCTTTCAGAAGGCCTTATATTCCAGATCAAGAATCTCTGTTGTGCAGTTACAAATATGTTGACGCGGAAAGGAAAAAATCAGCTATTTGCTTAGAGGTAGTTTGGAAAAAAAAAAAAAAGGTACCCAAAATCAAGCACTAATTACAGTTTTCAGACCCTGAGAGGTCAGAGGGTAGCTAAGTCTCCTGTACCCCAGAGGTAGACCTTTCTTATTTACTGCTGACACCAAGGTACAGGAACCCCCTATTGAGTCTTTGCTGGACATTCTGGGATGTCCTGTCAACTCCAGGCTCCTCTTGACTTGGGGGACTGTCCCATTTCTTGGGGACATGTAGAAAATCAATGGGGAGATCTAGGTGGCTGTTAGGAGGTCTCACAAACCTAGTGTTCACTCGTGCTCCTAGGATGGAGAATCTTTGTGCAGGTAGAGATCACCACTTGTCACGTGGCTTGCTAAGCAGAGCCCCATGGGGAATGCCTACAGATTTGCCTCCTGAGACATTGCTGTGTTCTCCATCCCCCATCAGCTGAGAACTTCCAGAGGAGTGCCAGAATAAGAGAGTAGGAGAGACACATTGCTCTGTAGCTTTGGAGTTTTCTCTCTGTCCTTTGCTTTCGAATTTTTTGGCTGTTGACCATTGGCTAGTACCATACGGTACTGTTGTTTTCATCTATGTCTCCTCTCCAGCTCCCCACACACTGTTGGGACTGTTTGCAAGGCTCCTTTCCATCAGTCCGCCCAGCAGTATGTGACACCTTGGGGATTTGCATTTTTTTAGTTTAATCATTAGCTTAATGTTTAGAGGACATTAGTCATAGGAAGTTAGTTTCACTCATCCAGATGCGTTTTTGAAAGTTACAGCTCTTCTGTCTCTACCATAATGCCCCCCTTGAGCATGCCTTCTCCCATTTCCTTTTAAAAACACTCTGTTCTTCTGGAACTCTCAAATGAAGATATCAAAGCTGGAAGGTATTATTAATTCAGAAACTACATTTGAATCTTCCAGAGGAGCTGAGCCTGGCTGGAGTTGTGGAGGAACTGTGCTGGTGTACAGTCAGGAAATGGCTTAAACCTGATCTTCAAGGGCCTGAAATTGTTCCCCTGAAAAAGAGAGGAGGCATTTCTCTTGCCTACAGCCCTCTGAGGAGACCTGAGTCCAGTGTTTGCATCTCTTTCAGTGCTAATGAATGAATGAGTTTTCTCCACCGGCTTCTGGCTAACAGAGCTGGGAACCATTCTTGGAAGCTGGGCTGCTTTTTGAGTTCTTGGGCTTTGTAAGTTGCTAGACAGATGTCTCTGAAGGGGAAGGTGGAGCTTGACATGGAGTTTGGAAATGTTGACTTTAGATAGAAAGGAGGAAGATTTTTCCGAGTCAGCAAATGACGCGAACGGAAGTGTGGAAGCAGGTATAATAATGAATATTCTGGGGCTCATGTGTGCATCCATCTGAATGTAAGCAGGGAATCGAAGTTGCTGAGCTTGAATAGAGCAGATTGGGGCATGGATAGAAGGCTTTATTCTCATGTTCTTTAGAGTTTAGTTTAAATCTGTGAGTAGGACTTCCCTGGTTGCTCAGTGGATAAGAATCTGCCTGCCAATGCAGGGGATATGGGTTCGAGCCCTAGTCCGGGAAGATCCCACATGCGGCGGAGTAACTAAGCCCATGTGCCACAACTGCTGAGCCTGTGTGCCACAACTACCGAAGCCCGTGCGCCTAGAGCCCGTGCTCCACGAGAGAAGCCACCGCAATGAGAAGCCCGTGCACCACAAGGAAGAGTAACCCCCGCTCGCCGCAACTAGAGAATGCCCACGCAGCAACGAAGACCCAACGCAGCCAAAAGTAAATAAATTTATATAAATAAATAAATAAATCTGTGGGTAACCTAGAGCCATTGAAAGCATGTGAGTTTAAGGATCAAAGAGTGTTAGAATTGTGAATTAGGTAGTGATAATTCCATAGCTGGTCTCAATGGGAGTGCCTTTTGGGGCTTTCTTTCTCAAAGGCTAATGATAATGATATTTTTCTTGATAATGAAATTGTCATGCTCTTAGAGCTGCCCTTCTTTATATATCTAAGGACACCCTTTCAATTTTAAATATGGTTGAAGAAATCTTCCTGTAACCCTCCCATCCCCAAGTTGAGCTGTTAGGCTGCTCTTGTCCAAGCACAAAGCCTTGACAGCACTGACCTTGGAAGACATTAATCCACTTAAGTGCCCTGGGCATGGTCCAGAGAAACCATTCTTCTGCATCCTGCATCCCTTTCTGGGCCACAGACCCAATGCTCTCATGACTCCCAGGTGCCCTATATTTTCCCCTTTCTCTCCCTGCCTTACTCTTAATCTAACCATTTTCCACTAACCGCCTCCCCCAAAAGGAAGAATATTTTTTGCTCATTCCATTCAAGGAACTGTAAAAGTAACCTTCTCCTTACAGCTCATCTGCCCAAGATTCCCACTACAACCCTTTTAGATCTCATTATCACCCTAATTCATTGATTTCTCCACTTTCTCTCTGTTACTTCCACATGCCATGTATCTAGCTTATTATATTCATAGTCTTACAAATACCTTTACCCCCTTTCTTTTATTTCCACTTGGCAGGAAAACACACAGTCGAGATGAGCTCAACAACCTTTTATCTCTGTGCCTATAATTAAATAGCAAAGCGTTTCTGGTGAGAGAGACAGACAGAGGGAGAGAGACAAAGAGACACAGGGAAAGAAAGAGAGGGAGAGAAAGAGGGAAAGGGAGAGGAGGAGGAGAAGGTGGGGAGAAGAGGAAATTGTCACATGACCAAGCAGGGCATCTTCACTATAATCGACCTTCACAACTGTCAGCTGGGCTCTCAACGTTGCCTGGCATTTTCCCTGCATATCTCTGGTAGGCTTGCTTTCCTACACTTCATAGACCAGTACATCCTCTTCTCTTCTCTCCTATTATCTCTGTATCCCACCTCAGTGGTCTACAACACCTCATAATATGTAGATAAATGCTTTTTCTCTAAATTTATTTAAACATAATTTTATTTATTTTGGTCTAAGCTATACATTCAAATTTTCCAAAATTCAAAAGTTACAAAAGTTACCATTCTACCACAGTTCCCCATACTCCCTGTTTTCTTTCATGTGGGCACCAATGTTCTCAGTGTGTATTCTCCAGAGACAACTTATGCATATATATTTGCAATGTATTCAGTATGTAAAAGCAGCTATACGTGTATATTTTCAACTCTTTATCTCTTACATATATAGTAGTACTTTGCTTTTCTTTAAACTTAACAATATGTCGGAGATTATCCATGTCAGTATACAGAATGTGTTCTCATTCTTTGTATAGTATTATAGTACTCCATTGTATAGATGTATTTTAATTTAATCAGTCTACTATTGATGGATAGTTAGGTTATTTCCAATAGTTTGTTATTACAAATCATACTACAACGAACACATTTATATCAACATCATTTTGCATATGTGTTGGTATATCTGTAAGATAAGTTCCTAGAAATATTCTGGGTGGGTCAAAGGGTGTGTCATTTTCACTTTTGATAGATATTGTCGGGCTGCTCTCCACAGAGATTGCTCCAGTTTGCGCTCCCTCCATCAGTGTGTAAGAATGCCAGTGTCTTCCAGCTCACCACTGTAGCATGTGACTCATCTCTTTACTCTCTGCCAATCTGATAAATGGGAAAAGTTTCTCATTGTGGTTGTAATTTGCATTTCCGTAGAGAAAACTGAAGGCATTGGAGAAAACTTCTTTAATTTTATCTCCACCATAACCATAAACATATCTGATTCCACTCTTGTCTCTTCTAATTCCCATCCATGGCATTGAAAACTCTCCTCAGTCAAATACTGGTCCTTCCATGTATGTCCTAGATGTCATTCCTCTTTTATTGTCAGACGGTGGTTTTCATTGCTGAGCCTTCTTTCTGCTGTATCTTCTCCTTTTCCTCCTTTTAGATTCTTTCTAGTGACTTGCAAACAAGCATTAGTAGCTCCCACTCTTAAAATATCTTCGTTTGACCCCAATACCTCCCTCTAGTTGCTACTTGAACTCTTCTTCACGGCTTAGCCGCACAACAGAAGTTTGTACAGATGCTTCCTCCTCCTCTTCCTTACCTCACAGTTGTTCTTCAGTGTCTTTTTTCTCTACCACTACTGAATGTTCTCTCAGAAGTCACCAATGACCTCCATTTGTTGATATACAGTTTTCATTTTTCTTGATCTCTTCTTAGAAGCATTTGTCAAAGTTGACTTCTTCCTTCTTCTGAAATACTTTCTTCCCTTGGTGTTCATGACCCCATACTCCCTGGTTTCCCTTAGGCACTGCTGGTCATTCCTCTTGGCCTCCTTTGCTTATCTTCTTTCCTTGCCTGGTCCTAGTTGATGTCTTCCCCAAGACCCTGATACCCATTTCCTCTTACTTCTGTTCTCTCCCATAGAGAATTTATTTTACTCCCGGTGATTTAGACACCAGTAGCTCCCAAATATTTATCACTAACTGCATCTTCTCTTCCGAGTCCTGGACCTAAATGTACAGCTGTCTACTTTACATCTTCAGTTGAATAACTCACTCGCATTTTCAGTTTAAGATGTCCAGAACTGAAATCTGTCCCCGCCAGCACCCAAACATTCCTCTTTTGTAGAAAGTCCCATCTCTGTAAGTGACACCTCCAGCCATATGGTTGTATCTGCTACCACCAATTTAGGCATTATCCCGGAAAACTCCCACAGCTCCCATATCATTCATATCAATATTTCTGTTCTTTTTATCTTTGACGTATATCTTGATTCTATCAGGTTTTCCCATTTCTAATGATTCTGACTTTACCAAAGCCACAGCATCTCTTTCCTGGACTATCATGGTAGCTTCTGACCGATGTCTCTATTTACAGTCTTACCTACTCTATAGTCTGTTCTCATGAAGCAGCCAAAGTTTCTAGGCATGCCAGCTACGCAATGTTACCTTCCTCCTTGAAACCTTGTAGGCTTTGCACCATACTGACAATAAATCCAAACTCCCCTTCATGGTGTGGCTGGGACTACTAGTGGCCTTTCTGATATCCATGTTCCCCTGTTTCCTGACTAACAGAATCTATCTGATTACATTTCCCTCCCTCCCTTCCAAGCAGGTGTGGTTATGTGTATCTGGCCAAAGATATGAGTGGAAATGTTGCCTGGGAGCTCTGGGAAGGAACTTTCAAGGAAGCCAAATTAAGACACCCCTTTGGCCTGCTCTCCAAACCTCCTTCCTGTTGCCTGGTGCACATGTGATAGCTGGATCTCCACAAGCCTTCTTGGACCATGAGGGGACCTGTCAGACAGAAGCCACTTGCTGGATGGCAGAGTAGAAAAGTAGAAGGAGTCCTAGTCATAAAGGCCGTGAAGCTATGATACCAGCCCTGGACTACTTATTTCTGGATTTCTTTAATGTGTGAGGGAAATACGCTTCTGCTTTTTCATGCCACTGTTATTTTGCGTTTTGATTATATGCAGCTGAACTTAATGTTAACTGATACGTGTGGCTCATAAGGCCCCGCTTGATGATCTGGCCCCGGCTCTCCTCTCTGACCTTGTCTTGTGTGCCTGTCCCCCTGGATCACTGTCTACTCCCTGCACTGGTCTACTGTCAGTTTCTTGAACCCCTTCCCACCTCAGGGCCTTCCCGCCTGTCGTTCTCCGCCTGGAATGCTCTTCTTTGCCAGGCTAACTCCTGTCATCTTTCAGGTCTGAGTTTAAATGTCATTTACTTGCAGAGAACTTCTCTGAATCTCTAATCTAAATTGTATTTCCTTTATCTCTCACACTACTCTGATTTTTTTTTCCTTCACAATACTGATTACACTTTGAAATGACATATTTATTTGTGAGATTTTTTTAATGTCTGTCTCTCCACCGTGGTAAAAATCATGTCTGTTTGCTCAGCACTTACACCCTAGAACCTAATTCTAGGCCAGGCTTATACTCAGATAGTAATCAAAGGAATGGAAGAAAATATAAAGTATTGTTTAGAGAGTGGGGTCAGGAATCTAAGAGTCTGGGTTTTAATCCCAACTCTTACTAGCTGTGTGACTTAACCAAGTTACTTAACCTTTTAAAGCCTCATTTTACTGATCTTTAAATGAGGCTAATAGTAGAACATTTCTGAGGGGATTGTGGTGAAGATTAAGTGACCAAATAAAACTAAAGAATTCAATCCTTCACAGAGGAAATGCTCAGTATACACAGCTATTATTAATGAGTAAATGAAGAAATCAATGAAAAAACCCAAGGTCATTTTGGCAGCATGTTATCTGACCCACGAAAGAGACCAGTGCTTCAACAGTGGCCTTTATTTGCTGAGGTCACAATGCCGTCAGCCAAAGGATCATGGGAATATTGTTTGTCACAGGCATTTTGAATGTTCACCTGACCCTTCTGTAGGGTAAGGTGCCACTGCTCCACAAGGCCACCCTTGGCCGTTGGTGGTTATTTCTCTGGTTTCTACAGCACACATTCACTCTCCTGGCACCTACCGCAAGGTGCCAGAACCGTTGCTCTTCAGGCCCGTGTCTCATCTATCCCTGGGGGTGCCAGGCTTCTCTGTGCCGGGCCATGTTTTTTGTGCCTTCCCTTCCGAACTCCTCCCCTGACCAATGAGCCAAATCCTTTGAAAAGTGAGATTTCAGTCTTTATTATCAAACAGGGGCAGAGAACCAGAACACCAAGAAGTGAAGAATGCAGGACGGGAGGGGGCAGTTGGCTTCCTGTGTGTAAACCACTCCTTACCAATTACTTCAAACCCTTGCAAGATTTGGAGAAACCACCTCAGAGTTTGTTTTGGTTCTATTAGGGAAACTCCAAAGCCACAGTTTTGGAAAGGCTTCAGACATTCTCCAGACGAGCTGTCTTTCCGTTTATAAGATACTCCAAAGTCCTGTATTTAGTAAGAGTGGAGCAGGACACACACACTCCCTCTCTTTCCTTCTCTCTCTCTCTCTCTCTTTTTCTCTCATTCTCTCTTTTATATAAAACAACCCATTCTGGATTCTCTGTAATCCTGGCTTGAACATTCAAGAGAATACTTGAATAATACTTACCTACCTCACTGGGGTGTTGTTAACGATTAATTAGTTAATGTTTGTAAAGCACTTCGCAGATGTTAAGTGCTTGTGTAAGTGCTAAGTATTATTATTATTAAGCAGAAGTTCTGTGGTTTGGCTGAAAATATTTTTTTTGCAATCACACATTTAACTGTAAATAAATCAAGTTTATTTACAAGAGGGTTTTCCTTTTCGGGTCACCTCCTGGTTATTATCACTGAACTAATCTCTTTTATTTTCTTTTGGGTTCCAGATAGAGCTGGCTTATCCTGAAAACCTCTATCTTTGAGAGAATTTCAGTAATATCCTAGGAAAATAAATTCCCGTGGACAGTGCCCGTTTCCTCATGCGCAAGGTTGAGTGTGTATTTCTTCAGCAACGACCCTACACCTACCCAGTATTCAAGACTTTCTCTGTAGAGTTCCCACCTAATTTAGTTCTAAATTGAAAAAAAAAATTGCATACAGAACAGTGTCCTGTCAAATAGGTCATTATAATAAATTTGCTAGATTTGATGATGATGATAACAGTAATAATAACAAAAATAGGGATTGGAAGTATTCTGGTTTTTATTTCTTCAATTCCCTGTTTTCAGTCTGTCTTTAGACTTTGGAGGAATGTAAGGAAGGTGAGGGTAGGAGGCTGAGGAAGAAGCAAGTGACTTCTAAGGCACAGCAATACACAAACTGTCCAATGGAAGAACAGCCTTAATGAAGTAGAAACAGTCTAAGTCCTTAGCAACCTGCAAGTAAAGTTCTTTCTTCCACTGCCTTAAGCAATTCCATGGGAGTCACACCAGATCTTTAAGGAACCTAGTACGTTATAAATCAACAAGGGATGTGACACTGGGGAAAGGGATGAAACAGAAGAAAATCAGACAATGAAGACTGCTGTTCCCTTACTAAAAAAGCACACTTGTTTTTGCGATGGACCATATTCTTCTGCATATTTGTGTGTGTGTGTGTGTGTGTGTGTGTCAAGGTATAGTGGCTCTTTTTAGCAGGGGCTTATACATTGTCCAGATGCAAGGGTTACACGCTTACTGTGTAATTCTAGGGTGCGTGGGAACTATCAAGTTGAATTACTGACATTGTAAGGAAATGAAAAGTCAAACTGCTGACCATGTGTATTTTATATTATTTAATTAAAAGTAGATAACAGTGCATGAATGAACCACAAATCAGATAAAAATGACAGCATTTTCTCATATTTAACACGTATTTGACTTGGGGTTGTGTGGCAGTTTACCAGAATAGGTCTATGATGTCTCCAAATAGAAAATCAGAAGTGTAATTAAAAAATATTGCAGGGGAGAAGCAATATTAACTCCAACCCTGAGCAGAGCTAATCACAGCCACAGTTCCCTTCACGATTATTCCTATTTAATGAGAGTCTCCTCTGTTTTCTTCTTTAACTTGAAATAAAAATCATCAGAAGTTTTATTTTAAATATACTGTGTACCTTTTATAGAAATAAAGGAAAAGATGGATTATGAATTCTAGGTGTCAAGATTCCCTATTTAGTTATTCATTTTAATGGAGTCTCATTAAATATCCAACATCAGTCATTCAAAATTGTCTGTCAGAACAGAACTGCTGATTTACTGGACTATATAGAGATTTTTGGCTTCATCAGATGAGCAGTTTTGGGGAATGTCCATCTACTCTTTTTCAGTATCACTGGAGTGACTCTTTCTAAATTGTGTGGAGAATAATCCCAGTGAACTCAATCTCTTCAGCACCCATTCAGACATGCCTGGTATAATCAGAGCTCAGCATCTGCAGACCCCGAGACAGTGCCACAGCCAAAGGTTCCAACTCTCTGACCTTCCCTACCAGGTTTCACTGACTTTCAGACAAAATAGGGAAGATTTTGGTGCATTCCTTGCTTTCTGATCTTCAGTTATTTGATGATTTAGTCACTTCACCCACTTTTACTTAGAAATGCTCATGAAAATCTCTCACTATATCTTGATTCTTCTTTCAGAGGGTGAGAGCAAAGTACATCACTGTGTTCAATGACAAACTGTTGATAACTATCAGATATTTCAGTTGCTTTTCCTGCTTTGGATTGAACAAGGCTCTGAGGCGTTTCTGCATTAGAATCTGGTCTAATACTGCCACTATTCACACTCCCCTTAGTCCTTAGAATAAATTTTCTACTCTTTAAATTAAAATTTTACATTTCTTATCCTTTTTTCCCAAAATTAAGAGATCATTTGATTGATTTTTTAAAATAAATTTATTTTTTATTTTTCGCTGCATGGGGTGTTCACTGCTGCACGCGGGCTTTCTTTAGTTGCGGGAGCGGGGGCAACTCATTGTTGCGGTGCGTGGGCTTCTCATTGCGGTAGCTTCTCTTGTTGTGGAGCATGGACTCGAGGTGCGCAGGCTTCAGTAGTTGTGGCACTTCAGTAGTTGTGGCGCACGGGCTCAGTAGTTGTGGCACCTGGGCTTAGTTGCTCTGCGGCATGTGGGATCTTCCCAGACCAGGGCTCGAACCTGTGTCCCTTGCATTGGCAGGCAGATTCTTAACCACTTCACCACCAGGGAAGTCCCTGATTGATTTTTACTTAAGGGTTCTCCTTGGAACCAGGATAGAGAACTTAGTATTTTATCAATAAAGTTTTCAATTTTTAGGAGAATGAGAGGTATGGAGGTTGATGGTTCTAAGTAAAGTAGAATGGAACTCATGTTCTTGTGACCTGAGCAAGCCTGCTGCCCTCTTGCTGCCCATGAAGGGTGGGAACCAGGGAAGGAGATTCCTGGGCCAAATCATCTGGGCAGACTGATTATCTGAGTCAGCATACCAGGTACAACTGGGCATTGAGGGGGTTGGGAAACAGGGGCTGTCAAGTCCGTAGAGTGTTTTGAGGATGATAAACAGAAAAGGCTAGGGAGAGAGTTAAGAACGTGGTGGAACTGGGTAGGAGACATGGTTCAGGAGAGAAGTTCAGAACTAAGACAGTTTGGTGAGTGTGGAAGAGAGAATTCCCATTGTCCCTGAACTACTGCCCAGTGGGCATTAAAAGAATGATCTTAAAGGATTTTCAAAAGGTGTGGCAGGAAGTGGGAGGATGAAACCAAGTCAGCTGAGTGTACTGAGATCTCCAGTAGGAAATAAATATAAGCTTAGTCTGAAGACAAAGAACAGGGTAAGAATTACTCTGGTTTAGACATTCATCTGCTAACATTTTAGCATCTCTAGCATTGGTTTGCACCTCACAACTGATGGGATCTTGGATTTAATAAAATATGGTCTAACATAAGTGGCATGAAGGCATGAGAAAGATGAATCTCTGGCTACAAACAGTCTTCAACAGATGTGAGGGGCAAAGGTGTGCTCTCTGTTGCTTTTTAAGTGGGAATATTGTGAACATGGCCCTTTTGCTTATCACTATGCTTTTTCAAATGAAACTTTGGAAAGTCTCACTCAGATGCTGAATCTCAGCTTCCTCTTTTTTGATGTTGCCACATGTTCCTTCCCTTTTTTCCATTTTGAGTCCATTTTGACTTAAATGTAGAGAAAAGTGTGGTTGGTAAGACACCAGGTTAAATGTCAGTTCCTCAGAGAGGCCTTCCCAGACCACCCAACAAATAACCATCCCCCATTCACTTTCTTTCACATCGCCCTATTTTATTCCCATCATAGCACTTATACTTTTCTGATAGTTTCCTATTAATTTATTGATTAATTTTGTTTATGGTTCACCTTCTCTGTTAGAATGTAAGCTCAATAAGCATCAGGGTTTTTTGTCCACTAAGGTGCCCTCTGGGCTTAGACTAGTGCCTGACACATAGCTGACTCTTTGTCACCACGTGTGGAATGAGTAAATGAGTATATGAACTGTTCCCTGGAGAGTTAGGGCTCTGTGGACTAAATATATATAATGCGCATTATATCCAAATAATGTTTTTTTTAACATCTTTATTGGAGTATAATTGCTTTACAATGGTGTGTTAGTTTCTGCTTTATAACAAAGTTAGTTATACATATACATATGTTCCCATATCTCTTCCCTCCTGCGTCTCCCTCCCTCCCACCCTCCCTATCCCACCCCTCTAGGTGGTCACAAACCACCGAGCTGATCTCCCTGTGCTATGTGCCTGCTTCCCACTAGCTATCTATTTTACGTTTGGTAGTGTATGTATGTCCATGCCACTCTCTCACTTTGTCACAGCTTACCCTTCCTCCTCCCCATATCCTCAAGTCCATTCTTTAGTAGGTCTGTGTCTTTATTCCCGTCTTGCCCCTAGGTTCTTCATGACCATTTTTTTTTCTTAGATTCCATATATATGTATTAGCATACAGTATTTGTTTTTCTCTTTCTGACTTACTTCACTCTGTATGACAGACTCTAGGTCCATGCACCTCACTACAAATAGCTTAATTTCGTTTCTTTTTATGGCTGAGTAATATTCCATTGTATATATGTGCCACATCTTCTTTATACATTCATCCGATGATGGACACTTAGGTTGCTTCCATGTCCTGGCTTTTGTAAATAAAGCTGCAATGAACATTTTGGTACATGACTCTTTTTGAATTATGGTTTTCTCAAGGTATATGCCCAGTAGTTGGATTGCTGGGTCGTATGGTAGTTCTATTTTTAGTTTTTTAAGGAACCTCCATACTTTTCTCCATAGTGGATGTATCAATTTACATTCCCACCAACAGTGCAAGACGGTTCCCCTTTCTCCACACCCTCTCCAGCATTTATTGTTTCTAGATTTTTTGATAATGGCCATTCTTACTGGTGTGAGATATCTCATTGCAGTTTTGATTTGCATTTCTTTAATGATTAATGATGTTGAGCATTCATTCATGTGTTTGTTGGCAATCTGTATATCTTCTTTGCAGAAATGTCTGTTTAGGTCGTCTTCCCATTTTTTCATTGGGCTGTTTGTTTTTGATATTGAGCTGCATGAGCTGCTTGTAAATTTTGGAGATTAATCCTTTGTCAGTTGCTTCATTTGCAAATATTTTCTCCCATTCTGAGGGTTGTCTTTTCGTCTTGTTTATGGTTTCCTTTGGTGTGCAAAAGCTTTTAAGTTTCATTAGGTCCCATTTGTTTATTTTTGTTTTTATTTCCATTCCTCTAGGAGGCGGATCAAAAAGGATCTTGCTGTGATTTATGTCATAGAGTGTTCTGCCCATGTTTTCCTCTGAGTTTCATAGTGTCTGGCCTTACATTTAGGTCTTTAATCCATTTTGAGTTTATTTCTGTGTATGGTGTTAGGGAGTGTTCTAATATCATACTTTTACATGTACCTGTCCAGTTTTCCCAGCACCACTTGTTGAAGAGGCTGTCTTTTCTGCACTGTATATTCTTGCCTCCTTTATCAAAGGTAAGGTGACCATAGGTGGGTGGGTTTATCTTTGGGCTTTCTATCCTGTTCCATTGATCTATATTTCTGTTTTTGTGTCAGTACCATCCCGTCTTGATTACTGTAGCTTTGTAGTATAGTCTGAAGTCAGGGAGCCTGATTCCTCCAGCTCCATTTGTTTTTCAAGATTGTTTTGGCTATTCGGGGTCTTTTGTGTTTCCATACAAATTGTGAAATTTTTTGTTCTAGTTCTGTGAAAAATGCCATTGGTAGTTTGATAGGGATTGCATTGAATCTGTAGATTGCTTTGGGTAGTAGAGTCATTTTCACAATGTTAATTCTTCCAATCCAAGAACATGGTATATCTCTCCATCTATTTGTATCATCTTTAAATTCTTTTATCAGTGTCTTATAATTTTCTGCATACAGGTCTCTTGTCTACTTAGGTAGGTTTATTCCTAGATGTTTTATTCTTTTTGTTGCAATGGTAAATGGGAGTGTTTTCTTAACTTCACTTTCAGATTTTTCATCATTAGTGTATAGGAATGCTAGAGATTTCTGTGCATTAATTTTTTATCCTGCTACTTTACCAAATTCATTGATTAGCTCTAGTAGTTTTCTGGTAGCATCTTTAGGATTCTCTATGTATAGTATCATGTCATCTGCAAACAGTGACAGCTTTACTTCTTCTTTTCCAATCTGGATTCCTTTTATTTCTTTTTCTTCTCTGATTGCTGTGGATAAAACTTCTAAAACTATGTTGAATAAGACAGGTGAGAGTGGGCAACCTTGTCTTGTTCCTGATCTTAGCGGAAATGGTTTCAGTTTTTCACCATTGAGGGTGATGTTGGCTGTGGGTTTGTCATATATGGCGTTTATTATCTTGAGGAAAGTTCCCTCTATGCCTACTTTCTGGAGAGTTTTTATCATAAATGGGTGTTGAATTTTGTCACAAGCTTTTTCTGCATCTATTGAGGTGATCATATGGTTTTTCTCCTTCAATTTGTTAATATGGTGTATCACGTTGATTGATTTGCATATATTGAAGAATCCTTGCATTCCTGGGATAAACCCCACTTGATCATGGTGTATGATCCTTTTAATGTGCTGTTGGATTCTGTTTGCTAGTATTTTGTTGAGGATTTTTGCATCTCTGTTCATCAGTGATATTGGCCTGTAGTTTTCTTTGTGACATCTTTGTCTAGTTTTGGTATCAGGGTGATGGTGGCCTTGTAGAATGAGTTTGGGAGTTATCCTCCCTCTGCTATATTTTGGAAGAGTTTGAAAAGGATAGGAAGGAAACTCTTCTCTAAGAGTTTCATAGAATTTGGCCTGTGAAGCTATCTGGTCCTGGGCTTTTGTTTGTCAGAAGATTTTAAATCACAGTTTCAATTTCAGTGCTTGTGATTGATCTGTTCATATTTTCTATTTCTTCCTGATTCAGTCTCGGAAGGTTGTGCATTTCTAGGAATTTGTCAGTTTTTCCCAGGTTGTCCATTTTATTGGCATAGAGTTGCTTGTAGTAATCTCTTACGATCCTTTGTATTTCTGCAGTGTCAGTTGTTACTTCTTTTTCATTTCTAATTCTATTGATTTGAGTCTTCTCCCTCTTTTTCTTGATGAGTCTGGCTAATTTTTTATCAATTTTGTTTATCTTCTCAAAGAACCAGCTTTTAGTTTTAATTGATGTTTGCTGTTGTTTCCTTCATTTCTTTTTAATTTATTTCTGATTTGATCTTTATGATTTCTTTCCTTCTGCTAATTCTGGGCTTCTTTTGCTCTTCTTTCTCTAGTTGCTTTAGGTGTAAGGTTAGGTTGTTTATTTGAGATGTTTCTTGTTGCTTAAGGTAGGATTGTATTGCTATAAACTTCCTTCTTAGAACTGCTTTTGCTGCATCCCGTAAGTTTTGGGTCATCATGTGTCCATTGTCATTTGTTTCTAGGTATTTTTTGATTTCCTCTTTGATTTCTTCAGTGATCTGTTGGTTATTAAGTAGTGTATTGTTTAGCCTCCATGTGTTTGTAATTTTTACAGATTTTTTCCTGTAATTGATATCTAGTCTCATAGCATTGTGGTCGGAGAAGATACTTGATATGATTTCAATTTTCTTAAATTTACCAAGGCTTGATTTGTGACCCAAGATATGAACTATCCTGGAGAATGTTCCATGAGCACTTGAGAAGAATGTGTATTCTGTTGTTTTTGTATGGAATGTCATATATATATCAATTAAGTCCATCTTGTTTAATGAATCATTTAAAGCTTGTGTTTCCTTATTTATTTTCATTTTGGATGATCTGTCCATTGGTGAAAGTGGGGTGTTAAAGTCCCCTCCTATGATTGTTTTACTGTCGATTTCCCCTTTTATGGCTGTTAGTATTTGCCTTATGTATTGAGGTGCTCCTATGTTGGGTGCATAAATATTTACAATTGTTATGTCTTCTTCTTGCATCAATCCCTTGACCATTATGTAGTGTCCTTCTTTGTCTCTCGTAATAGTCTTTATTTTAAAGTCTTTTGTCCGATATGAGAATTGCTACTCCAGCTTTCTTTTGATTTCCATTTGCATGGAATATCTTTTTCCATCCCCTCACTTTCAGTCTGTATGTGTCCCTAGGTCTGAAGTGGGTCTCTTGTAGACAGCATATATACGGGTCTTGTTTTTGTATCCATTCAGCCAGTCTGGGTCTTTTGGAGTGTTTAATCCATTTACATTTAAGGTAATTATCGATGTGTATGTTCCTATTACCATTTTCTTAATTGTTTTGTGTTTGTTATTGTAGGTCTTTTCCTTCTCTTGTGTTTCCTGCATAGAGAAGTTCCTTTAGTATTTGTTGTAAAGCTGGTTTGGTGGTGCTGAATTCTCTTAGCTTTTGCTTGTCCATAAAGGTTTTAATTTCTCCATCAAATCTGAATGAGATCCTTGCTGGTAGAGTAATCTTGGTTGTAGGTTTTTCTCCTTTGTCACTTTAAATATGTCCTGCCAGTCCCTTCTGGCTTGCAGAGTTTCTGCTGAAAGATCAGCTGTTAACTTTCTGGGGATTCCCTTGTGTGTTACTTGTTGTTTTTCCCTTGCTGCTTTTAATATTTTTTCTTTGTATTCAATTTTTGATAGTTTGATTACTATGTCTCTTGGCATGTTTCTCCTTGGATTTATCCTGTATGGGACTCTCTGTGCTTCCTGGACTTGATTAACTATTTTCTTTCCCGTATTAGGGAAGTTTTCAACTATAATCTCTTCAAATATTTTCTCAGTCCCTTTGTTTTTCTCTTCTTCTTCTGGGACCCCTATAATTCGAATGTTGGTGTGTTTAATGTTGTCCCTGAGGTCTCTGAGACTGTCCTCAATTCTTTTCATTCTTTCTTCTTTATTCTGCTCTGAAGTAGTTATTTCCACTATTTTATCGTCCAGGTCACTTATCCGTTCTTCTGCCTCAGTTATTTTGCTATTGATCCCTTCTAGAGAATTTTAATTTCATTTATTGTGGTGTTCATCACTGTTTGTGTGCTCTTTAGTTCTTCTAGGTCCTTGTTAAACATTTCTTGTATTTTCTCTATTCTATTTCCAAGATTTTGGATCATCTTTACTATCATTATTCTGAATGCTTTTTCAGGTAGACTGCCTATTTCCTCTTCATTTGTTATGTCTGGTGGGTTTTTACTTTGCTTCTTCATCTGCTGTGTGTTTCTCTGTCTTCTCATTTTGCTTACCTTACTGTGTTTGTGGTCTTGTTTTCGCAGGCTGCCGGTTCGTAGTTCCGGTAGTTGTTTTTGGTGTCTGTCCCCAGTGGCTAAGGTTTGTTCAGTGGGTTGTGTAGACTTCCTGGTGGAGGGGACTAGTGCCTGTGTTCTGGTGGATGAGGCTGGATCTTGTCTTTCTGGTGGGCAGGTCCACGTCTGGTGGTGTGTTTTGGGGTGTCTGTGGACTTATTATGATTTTAGGCAGCCTCTCTGCTAATGGATGGGGTTGTGTTCCTGTCTTGCTAGTTGTTTGGCATAGAGTGTCCAGCACTGTAGCTTGCTGGTCATCGAGTGAAGCTGGGTCTTGGCGTTGAGATGGAGATCTCTGGGAGATTTTCGCCGTTTGATATTACGTGGAACTGGGAGGTATCTTGTGGACCAGTGTCCTGAACTTGGCTCTCCCACCTCAGAGGCACAGCCTTGACGCCTGGCTGTAGCACCAAGAGCCTTTCATCCACACAGCTCAGAATAAAAGGAAGAAAAAATAGAAAGAAAGAAAGAAGATAAAATAAAATGAAGTTATTAAAATAAAAAATAAAAATTTTTTTAAAGTGATTAAAAAAAATAATGGACATACACAACCCTAGGACAAATGGTAAAAGCAAAGCTATACAGACAAAATCACACACAGAAGCATACACATGCACACTCACAAAAAGAGAAAAAGAGAAAAATATATATATCGTTGCTCCCAAAGTCCACCTCCTCAATTTGGTATGATATATTGTCTATTCAGGTATTCCACAGATGCAGGGTACATCAAGTTGATTGTGGAGCTTTAATCCACTGCTTCTGAGGCTGCTGGGAGAGATTTCCCTTTCTCTTTTTTGTTCTCACAGCTCCCGGGGTTCAGCTTTGCATTTGGACCTGCCTTTGCGTGTAGGTCGCCTGAGGGCGTCTGTTCTTCACTCAGACAGGACGGGGTGAAAGGAGCCGCTGATTCGGGGGCTCTGGCTCACTCAGGCCGGGGGAGGGAGGGGTAGGGATCCGGAGCGAGCCTGCGGCGGCAGAGGCCACCAGGACGTTGCACTAGCCTGAAGCTCGCCGTGTGTTCTCCCGGAGGAGTTGTCCCTGGATCCCGGGACCCTGGCAGTGGCGGGCTGCACAGGCTCCCGGAAGGGGGCTGTGGATAGTGACCTGTGCTTGCACACAGGCTTCTGGGTGGCGGCAGCAGCAGCCTTAGCGTCTCATGCCGGTCTCTGGGGTCCGCGCTTTTAGCCGCGGCTCGTGCCCGTCTCTGGAGCTCCTTTAAGCAGCGCCCCTAATCCCCTCTCCTCGCGCACCAGGAAACAGAGAGTCAAGAAAAAGTGTCCTGTTTCTTCGGCAGCTCCAGACTTTTCCCGGACTCCCTCCCGGCTAGCCGTGGCGCACTAACCCCCTTCAGGCTGTGTTCACGTCGCCAACCCCAGTCCTCTCCCGGCGCTCCGACCAAAGCCCGAGCCTCAGCTCCCAGCCCCGCCTGCCCCGGCGGGTGAGCAGACAAGCCTCTCGGGCTGGTGAGTGCCGGTCGGCACCGATCCTCTGTGCGGGAATCTCTCCGCTTTGCCCTCCGCACCCCTGTGGCTGCGCTCTCCCCCGCGGCTCCGAAGCTCCCCCGCTCCGCCACCCGCAGTCTCCGCTCGCGAAGGGGCTTGAGTGTGTGGAAACTTTTCCTCCTTCACAGCTCCCTCCCGGAGGTGCAGGTCCCGTCCCTATTCTTTTGTCTCTGTTTATTCTTTTTTCTTTTTCCCTACCCAGGTATGTGGGGGGGTTTCTTGCCTTTTGGGAGGTCTGAGGTCTTCTGCCAGCGTTCAGTAGGTGTTCTGTAGGAGCTGTTCCACAGGTAGATGTATTTCTGATGTATTTGTGGGGAGGAAGGCGATCTCCCCGTTTCACTCCTCTGCCATCTTGAAGCTCCCCCCAAATAATGTGTTTTAGAGTGTTTTGTGGGTTCCTCTACATTTCCCATATATCTTTTAATGAAATAAAAAACTTTAAGAATAATGCGATTCTGGGTTTTTAAGACAGCAACCCCTAAAATATAGCTTGAGATTTTCCAGAACCTTAAATTAAAGCTTCCCCGTCTCCCTGTCTGGCTTGTGCATGCCGACCCAGCTTTGAATCAGCCGGCATCAATTATTCACCCTAAAATGAAAAAGCAAGAAAACTGCCTCTCTTCTTGCAAACACATTCATGGAAAGTTTTGGCCTTGTTATGTTTGCTATGGTCTTAGTGATCCATATTTATATGGTTATAAAGTATCTCTCACATGTTTAAAGTAGACTCATCATTAGTATTACACCAGTAGTTATAATTACTAAGGTTATCACTTCAACAAAGTTAAACCAACTGAAAATACTATCAAAAGAAATTAACCTACCGTCACGTATAGGCAACTCTTAAAATAGCTCACTTATTGCCTAGAGATGGAGATCATGGTAGGAGAAATTGTGAAAATGGACATGAGTCATGGAACTAACTTTTAGCTTAATCTACATTAAACCCTTGAATGAGCATCACTCTCAGAATGAAATTATCCTCTTTGATTTTAGCAGATTAACTCCCATTATGCCCTCATTCCAAGTTAAAAGCAAAACTATAAACAAAACCCTTTAAAATTTGAGTGTGTGTGATGCAGAGTCATCCCTGAATCGTTAAGGAATATCTCTTGCTAAATTTAAAAGCATTTGGAAAGGCAGGTATATATATATGTAAGGAGAAAGGCCCTTACTTGATCATACTAGGGACAGCTTGATGCTGGCAGGGGTCCTTGTCATGCTGGGCAAGAAGAGTCTAGGCAGATATCATCATCATCTTTAGTTTGATGGTTCCAGGATGAGGCTCGCTACTCATGTGGATAAGTAGTAAGTGTTCATCATTTCTTAATTCTGAAACCCTTGTCCTTATTTATTCTACTTAGTGAGTGAGCTTGTCTAACTTGTAATGACTGAGGGCTCATTTACTCACCAGCCATTCACTGAGCATCTATTATATGGCAAATGCTGGGCTGGGTTGCGGGGATACTAAGAGGGAGACCCTGGGCTTTTCTTTCAACTGCTCAGGCATGTCTCTGGCTTTCTTGACAGTATTATGGAAAAGTGTAATTGACACTGGGGCATCTGAGTCACAAGTGGAAAAAGAGTCATCGTATGCCTGGAACATGTCTTATTTTTAGGCTATTGAAAAGCGGAGTATGACCCAATTACTAAGTGATTGATAGAAATGTCCCCTTTGATCTAAATGTTTTCATCTTGACTAGACATGACCAGACCCTTTTTACAAATGAGGTAACATTCACAGGTTCTGGGGATTTGACATGGATATCTTCCGGGGAACCGTTTTCCAGCCTTCCACAGTACAGGGTTGTGCAGCCGGCAGCGGTGGGGCTTGAATGTAGCCATGTCTACCTTTAGAATCCACTCTCTTCAACCTCCACACTGACTCTCTAGAATACACTTTGGCTTTCAACAGATGATGAAGTTTTCAATGCAATTATGTAAGTAGTTTCAACCTAGAAATCTAGCATGAAGAACTAGAATGTAGGTTTTATTGATAGGAGTCTTTTATTGCTATCCTCCTCCTGGTTCATTCAATAAGGATCAGCCAGTATTTATAGGGTGCCCAGGCCACTCCAGGCTCTGTGCTGTCATGGAGACTCAATGCTGAGCAAAACCAACTACCACTCCTATCCTTTCAAGCTCACTGTCTAGTAGGGGGATAGAGATAGACTTTAAGTATCATATGAATGAATGTATAATCACAAACTGAGAAGGAAAGGGGAGATGTCGAATAAGGAAACCTGACCCAGGCTGGATGTGAAGAGAAGTTTTCCTTGGGGAAGTGATGTTTGAGTCAAGATTCGAAAGCTGAGTAGGGGTTAGCTGGGTGAGGGAGGCAGGCAGCAGGGAAAAACATTCCAGAAAGACAGAATGCCATCTGTAAAGGCCTTGTGGCAAGAGAGATCATCAGCTTTTTAGAAATTGAAATAAGGTTGGAGCAAAGAGTCGGGCAGCTTTGTCAATATGGGCATTTGTTTCTAGGTGTAGTGACTAGACACAGAGTAAGATTCAATGAATTCTCTGTGTTGGCAAGTTCTCTGAGGACAGCAGGCAGTGAATGTGTTTCTTCATCTCTGGATGCTCTGGCCCAGCATGGTGTCTCATACAGATGATATGCTCAGTGCTATGCTTGTTGATTGACTTAATGAATAAATGAATGAACAAATCAGCCTTGACCTTACATGTGCAGGGTGTTTGACAAAGCAGGTGAACTTGCCTAGTCCTGCTTGCTAGGTGTTCCCCTTCCAAACCAGGGAGCTGTAGTGTAGCCAAGTATATTCTGGCCATTTGTCACACGCATGTGATTATCCCATGTGAGCCAAAGGCTGGTGAGGGAGCCAGGAGTCAAAGCCCTTTCGCACGTGGTTGTGAAAAAATCTGGGAAGGCCATTGGCCTGAGGAGAGAAAGCAAAGACAATGAAACCCAAAACAGCTTCCTCAGCCCTCTACACATGTCACCCCAACTCAGACATTGCTGATTGCATCCTGAGGCCAGAGCAGCGGTCCCCTATTGATTCCTCCATCTCCTTTCAGGCAAAAGAAAGTGGGAGGCTATTTTGCAAGCTGATCTGTATCTGTTGCTCCATTTTTAGGGCACAGCACCAGAAAAGAGCTAGCTTTCAGTCTTAAAAAAAGGGACAGGCCATGAGGAATGTTTTCCCATCTTCCAGTCTGAGAGTTTCACCTGCCTTGATCACCACATGTTGACTGGGCTGCCTCCTACTAGAGGAGATGTTTGAGAGAAGCATAATTTTTTTAAATTGAAGTATAGTTGATTTACAATGTTTTTTTAGTTTTAGATGTACAGCAAAGTGATCCAGTTATACGTGTGTATCTGAAAAAGAATATATACACACATGTATATGTATATATTCTTTTTCAGATTCTTTTCCCTTATAGGTTGTTACAGAATATTGAGTATAGTTCCCTGTGCTATACAGTAGGTCCTTGTTGGTAAGATGCATAGTTTTTATAAACGCTCCTTTAACTTTTTCATCTGAGAGGGAACAAATTTCACTTCTGTACAAAACCCACTCAAAATGACAAGGTCTCGGAGATTGCCTTAGAACTCATGTATTGAGAGTTCTCCTTGGGATGCAACCTAAATGCCACAGATGTGATGCTCTGGCCATGGAAATCTCATAGGCGAGGAGGCCTACATCTGTAACTACCACCATTCTAGACAGAAAGCTCTTAGGGCTGAAAAATTGTCTTGGACAACACTGACCACACATGGTGGTGTCAACTCAGGGATAAGTATGATTTTTAAAATTTACTCCTAAAATAGAAATTCTAGGCTGACCCACTAGCCCTGTGCTTCTAAAACTTCCTTTCTCCCATTCCTTCCTTACTGTTTTTCCTCCTTCTCTCTTCTCTTGTAATTTCTGTATTCTTGAGACGGTATGAGATGCTAAAAATGGACAGTGAATCAGGAGAGTTCTAGATCAGACTCTGGCACTAATTTTCCACATGGCCTGGGCCATGTCACCTTGTTGGGCCTCAGTTTTCTCACATACAAAATGGAACACTGGACTCTCTGAGTACCTTGTGAAGTGCCCACTGTGGTCTTCATATCTTTCTTGTCTCTCTTCCCCCCGAGACAGTCCATATGGGCCCTAACCATAAGGCCCTCATCTTCTCTTCCCAATTGTATTCTTCACTTTCTTCCCTCTTCACTTTCTTCTCTCTTCCTTGTTATTGTGGGGAGTGGATGGTCACAAGTCAGGTTTGGTGTTTATCCTCTTTGGAGAATAATGGAGAGGTTTCTAAAGTCCCAGGTGATAAGGTATCAGGCATAATTACATGAACAATGGTCTGCGCTACTTTGATTAGGACAATTCAGCACCGTGATGTCACAGGCTGGGAGAAGCCATGGACTGACTGCCAAAATCTGCCTGTTCATGATAGAAGAAGGAATTTGGAAGAGAGGGAAGACATGATGGCATTTCTTTCCCTTTCACATCAATGCCCTTATTTATTTTCCTC
The DNA here is from genome assembly GCF_937001465.1 of Orcinus orca. Taxonomy (NCBI): domain Eukaryota; kingdom Metazoa; phylum Chordata; class Mammalia; order Artiodactyla; family Delphinidae; genus Orcinus; species Orcinus orca. The sequence continues at coordinate 41,474,436 of NC_064571.1, forward strand.
ATATCAGAGTCATGAGCCCCATGGCCTTTTCTCATAGGGAGGCCAAGAGATTCCCCATCTGCGCCCCTTCACAGGGCTCCAGGTTCTCTGCCAACAGCAGACAGTGTTGGGTAAACGATCAGGAAACTCTTTCTCCTTTCATCTGCTCTCCCAGATTATACCTTCCTTCTACTTTGTTTTTCAAAGACAAGACCACCTTAGAACATGGCTTCTTCCAAAAGAGCATTTGGCAGCCTTCTTCCAAGCCTGAGGGCAGACCGAGAAGTGGTTTCTTCTTTTTTCCTAATACAGGTATTAAGCTGACTTAATATTCACTTACTCTGAAAAATCCCACTTCACAGAAACATTTTTTAACATGAGCCAAAGCGTTTCTCCCCAATTCAGCACAATTGCGCCTGGTTTATATCCATTGATGTTAAATGATTTCCTGTTTAATATCAATTGGAAATGGCTGATTTCATACCCCAAACAGTACTTAATGTCAATTATGGCAGGCAGGGCAGAGCTGTTTTTCAGTTAACTACACCACTCCATTTTGTTTGCTGGCGAGTGGTGCAAAATACATGCACACAGAGCTGCCTCGTAAAACAGTGACAGAGAGGGACGGAGTATTGATTTTGCTCCCTATTCCTGGCCATTGGTTTGGGAGGTGGTGGTGGTGTGGGATGGGGAGGTTACCTTTTCCCTTTTCCCCAGGGACCCATCATGGTTTAATGGGAATCTACCCTTCCATCAGAGGAACCTCTGGTGTGGTGATGACCAGAACTTGTTAAGGAAAGTACAATGCTTAGCTATAAACAGTCTTGCTAGGACAGAGTTCACAGACATGGGGAAGGGGGTATGGATTCCCTTAATCCATAAAGAAGATATGACTGTGTTATGGATTCTCCAGTAATTCTCAAAGAGTCTGGGTACAGTTGCCACATAAGGCTGAGAACAGGAGCTAACATTCGTTGAACACCTACTGTGAGTCTGCAATGTTATATTATTTTGAATTCACTCAATAACCTTGTAAGAGATAGTATATGCCTGTTTCATAGATGTCCGTATCTGAGACTGGTAGGATTGCCTGATGCCATTGAGCTATCCAGCATTTGAAGCTAGAGTTCAAATCCAGGGCTGTCTGATTCTATCTCATGGGCCTTCTTTCTAATGAGACAGATGGTTGAAAATATCCTTGGTGATTCTACATAATCCCTAGGGTGACTCCTTAGTTGGAGGACAGAACCAGAGGGGAATGGGATCCAGGGTTTCTCTTTTCCTTGGTCTAGGATCCAAAGCTCTACACAGTCTTTTCTCATGCTGCTTTATGTTTTTTCACCTCCCTATATGTGGATGCCTTTCCTCAGACTTCTGCCTTTGCTAATTCCACACCTTTTAGGGACTAGCTTGAGTTGCCTATGAGATGTTCCTTGACTATGCTGCCCACCTTTGGTACTCTCCTCTGAATTCTAAGATCCTTTGCTAACATTTTCCACATACGGCTACAGAAAACTTTCTTAAGAGCAGAAACCACGCAGGAAAGAACTTTGGGTGTGGGGGCTAATAGGTCAGAGCTGACATCCAGTTTTGTCATTTCCTACATCGTTTTGTCTTCTTTCAACAAAGATTTATTAAGTGCCTACTATGTACCAGGCATTATGCTAGGAGCTATTGATGCCAAGGAGCCCATATACCAGTGGAGGGAGTTGACACTAAAGGGATAGCTTCAATAGAGTATAATAGATATTATGGGACACCCAAGACAGAGGCACTTAACTCAGTGGTGGGGTAGGTAGAGGAGGCAGAGAAGTTTCTTTGGAGTAGGCATCTGAACTGAGTTTTGAGGTAGTGGTTCAGTGATAGTAGGTGGGGGTCAGAGAGGGATTGACACCTGAGGGAATGTCTTAGCACAGGAGTCAGCAGCTACATGGGTATAGATAACACTGGACCTGGCTCAGTCTTTCATCTACAGCTTCATCAAAAGGATGATGTAAGGATCCATAATAGCATACGTTAACTGAGTGCTTACTCTGAGCCTTGCATTGTTATAAGCTCCTTACTTGTATTAACTCATTGAATCCTCCTGATGATCTTATGAGGTAGGCATTGCTATTATACTCATTTTACAGATGAAAAAACGGAGTCACAAAGGGTTTAATTAACTGGTCCAAAATAGCCAAGCTAGTAAACCATAGGGCTGGAATTCAGACCCGGTAGTCTAGCTCCTGAGGATAACCTCTTAGCCATTAATTTATGCTGTTTCTTGAATGAACTGATGCATACAAATTGCACACTACAGTGCCTGGATAAACTAATTACTCCATTAATAGTTATTGCTTTGATTTCTTGTACTTTTTTTAAAAACCCCTCCTCTTTGGAAAGATAAGTTTTTCCTCTTCAGAACACTATTTTCTTGGGTTTAGGACTATGCCAGCTACATGGTGATCCCCTCTCCTCTCCACTTTGGGATCTATTTCAATGCTGTGCAAATAGACAACACAAAAACCAAAACAAAACACTGGGATAAATGCTTGTGCAGATGAAGGTTGCCAGCCAGAAAAGGAAAAGGAAAGAGTGAAGCTTCTTGTTTCTAAGGTTTATTAGGCATCCGAATGCAGAGGACTTCTTGTCTGGGTATTGCCAAGGGAGTGGACAGCTCTTTTCTTGGCTACTCTTTCTAAGATGGTTGGGAAATGAGCCTTCTGGGAGATCCATTAGAGCTCTCAGATTCCAGGATAACTCATACACTTTTAGAGGTGGTTCGAGTGTCGTACTTGCTAATGTAAGTTAAGTTTTTCATCCTGACCAATTTATTTGGAGGAAATATCAGATGCCAGTGTATGGGCTGATCCCATTGGTTGAAAAATACAGTATATTATTTAAGTATTTCTCTGAACAGCACTTGAAGATGTACATTTTTCCTCCTTCCTATGTCTTCCATTGACCTACACAAGACATTCTCTATACCACACATGTGTCTAAGGTATTCAGGTTTGTGTAAAAGACCATTTGATGAGAATTTGAATTTTCTTTGAAATTCTTATAGTAGTAGGTATTTATTCTTTAAAGCTGAAGGTAATTAAAGGTATCCATAAATACTAGTCATTTTTATTTTCCTGTATGTTTTTGAGTTTAGGATCAACTTTAAACATTTGAAAAAGGGAGGGAGGATAAAGGACAGTGGACATAGGGAGGGGGTTAGACTCAAGAACCCTTAATAAGTTATCAAGCCAGTGTATTATTGTTCAAAAGTGGAAGTTTTAGACACAGCAGTCAGAGAAGAAAAAGAAATAAAAGGAATCCAAGTTGGAAAAAAAGAAGTAAAACTGTCACTGTTTGCAGATGACGTGATACTATACATAGAGAATCCTAAAGATGCTACCAGAAAACTACTAGAGCTAATCAATGAATTTGGTAAAGTAGCAGGATGCAAAATTAATGCACAGAAATCTCTTGCATTCCTATACACTAATGATGAAAAATCTGAAAGAGAAATTAAGGAAACACTCCCATTTACCATTGCAACAAAAAGAATAAAATACCTAGGAATAAACCTACCTAAGGAGACAAGAGACCTGTATGCAGAAAACTATAAAACACTGATGAAGGAAAATAAAGACGATACAAACAGGTGGAGAGATATACCATGTTCTTGGATTGGAAGAATCAACATTGTGAAAATGACTATACGCTCCAGAACAATCTACAGATTCAATGCAATCCCTATCAAACTACCAATGACATTTTTCACAGAACTAGAACAAAAAATTTCACAATATGTATGGAAACACAAAAGACCCCGAATAGCCAGAGCAATCTTGAGAAAGAAAAATGGAGCTGGAGGAATCAGGCTCCCTGACTTCAGACTATACTACAAAGCTACAGTAATCAAGGCAGTAGGGTACTGACACAAAAACAGAAATATAGATCAATGGAACAGGATAGAAAGCCCAGAGATAAACCCACGCACCTGTGGTCACCTTACCTTTGATAAAGGAGGCAAGAATATACAATGGAGAAAAGACAGCCTCTTCAATAAGTGATGCTGGGATAACTGGACAGCTACATGTAAAAGAATGAAATTAGTTCCTGACACCATACACAAAAATAAACTCAAAGTGGATTAAAGACCTAAATGTAAGGCCAGACACTATAAAACTCTTAGAAGAAAACATAGGCAGAACATTCTATGACATAAATCACAGCCAGATCCTTTTGACCCTCCTCCTAGAGAAATGGAAATAAAAACAAAAATAAACAAATGGGACTAATGAAACTTAAAAGCTTTTGCACAGCAAAGGAGACCACAAACAAGACAGAAAGACAACCCTCAGAATGGGAGAAAATATTTGCAAATGAAGCAACTGACAAAGGATTAATCTCCAAAATATACAAGCAGATCATGTAACTCATTATCAAAAAAACAAACAACCCAATCCAAAGCTGGGCAGAAGGCCTAAATAGACATTTCTCCAAAGAAGATAAACAGATTGCCAACAAACACGTGAAAGGATGCTTAACATCACTGATCATTAGAGAAGTACAAATCAATACTACAATGAGGTATCACCTCACACCAGTCAGAATGTCCATCATCAAAAAATCTACAAACAGTAAATGCTGGAGAGGGTGTGGAGAAAAGGGAACCCTCTTGCACTGTTGGTGGGAATGTAAATTGATACAGCCACTATGGAGAACAGTATGGAGGTTCCTTCAAAAACTAAAAATAGAACTACCATATGACCCAGCAATCCCACTACTAGGCATATACCCTGAGAAAATAATAATTCAAAAAGGGACATGTACCACAATGTTCATTTCAGCACTATTTACAATAGCCAGGACATGGAAGCAACCTAAGTGTCCATCGACAGAAGAATGGGTAAAGAAGATGTGGCACATACAGACAATGGAATATTACTCAACCATAAAAGGAAACGAAATTGAGTTATTTGTAGTAAGGTGGATGGACCTAGAGTATGTCTTACAGAGTGAAGTAAGTCAGACAGAGAAAAACAAATACCATATGCTAACACATATATATGGAATCTAAAGAAAAAAAATGGTTCTGATGAACCTAAGGGCAGGACAGGAATAAAGACACAGACGTAGAGAGTGGACTTGAGGACACGGGGATGGGGAAGGGTAAGCTGGGATGAAGTGCGAGAGTAGCATCGACATATATACACTACCGAATGTAAAATAGCTAGCTAGTAAGAAGCAGCCGCATAGCACAGGGAGATCAGCTCGGTGCTTTGTGACCACCTAGAGGGGTGGGATAGGGAGGGTGGGAGGGTGATGCAAGAGGGAGGAGATATGGGGATATATGTATATGTATAGCTGATTCACTTTGTTATACAGCAGAAACTAACACACCATTGTAAAGCAATTATACTCCAATAAAGATGTTTTAAAAAAAAAGTACTGATGATAACTTTTATGCCATAATTTCTAGTCTAGACAAAGTGAGTTTTGCTAGTTGACCTTAGACAATATTTATGGACATTATTCCATTCATCTTCGCAGTATCTCAGAATGTCATGAGAATAAATATCTTCTTCAGTGCAGACCAGCTCAAGGTCGATGCGTGGAAGCCAGACCTTTGGACTCTTTATTACGCAGCTGACTCCCAGTGGTTGTCCTGTGCCTTGATTGAAAGCTTTCTTCTCTAGGGTGAAGCTTTCAGAATTGTGAAGAATGGACAAGAAGATGTTTATGGAGAAATGAGTAGTTTATAAAGAATGCCTACTATGTGCCTGGTACTGTGCTAGACAGGTTTCAGGCACATTCTTAATTCTTCAGGGGAAGCCCAGTTCCCTGCACCTGAAGTATGTGCCCTTTTGGTGTCGTCTTTGCAATAGTAGGTGGTGATTATGCCAGAGAACCCCAGGCTTTGCCAAACAGAAACAGGTATTTGGCACGATCTGGTCATCAAGTCCTCATTGTTAAATCTGTTTCACAGATATGGTGGAAAGATGGTCTCCAGGTCCCTGGGGGGAAATTCTTGACATTTGGTTCATATGTCTCCTTGGTTCCTCACCTCTGAGGGTATCTAATCCAACTGCTAATTAAGGGAAAAATAGAGACAGCAGATGACAAGTGTGACTTTATTTTTTCCTTTCAAAGCAATTTAAACCTTTGGAAGGTACGCAAACGTGGTCCTATTATTCAAGTTAATTTACAATCCTTCCCCCATCTACCACAAGGGATTTATGAACCTGGAAGAGCTGGAAGTCCCTTAGCAAAGTAAACAAACTGTAACTCAGGATTGCCTACTTCCAATGAGCCTCTATCAGCAGGTTATATTTTCACACCGGAGATGAAAAGATAATTTGGTGAGCTGTATTTTGTGTCACTGGGAGCAGCTGAGAGACGCCTGCCCGGTGCGAAAAGAGAGGGGCTGGCTAGGCAGCTGTCTGTGGGCCAACACACAGCAGTTGTCATTGTCCTGGTGGCAGGGGTGATGACAGTAAGAGCTCGCATTTACTGAGCATCCCCGTGAGTCAGGTATTGTCCTGTGCTGTTTCAGCCTCACCACAGCCCTTTGAAATAGACACTTTATTATCTCCATTTTACAGATGAGGACACTGAGGCTTTTAGATGTTTGGATATTTTTCCTCTGGAAACAAAGTGTGACTTCATACAATTTTTCTACAGATGGGGCACTATCTGAGTGCAGAGAATGGACTCTTCGTGTTTGGGAGTGGGGATGGCTAGCGTGTTCTGTTTAGGAAAAGGGAGATTTCTTGTCCTCTTCTCTAAATGCAAAAGCATCCACCATCTTCCACTTTCAAAGCAATGAGCACTGGACTGGGAGTCAGGAGACCTGTGTTCCAGTCCTAACTCTGAAAGGTGCCGGCCACATGATCTTGGACACATCCCTTCCCTTCTCTGACATCAGTTTCCGTATTCATGAAACAAGGAGGACGGTAGAGGTAGCTGATGTCTAGGATCGTGGCTGTCAGTTTCAGTGGCTCCAGGATTCTGTGAACCGGAGCTATCGATTGATCTTTGCTTTTCATCCCCTCCCTCATCCAGCCTTGTGTGTGGGTCAGTGATGCTTCTCTCGGATGTGCAAGGCACTGAAAAGAAGGAAGGTTGTTTTTTTTATGTGCCGTATACCAGACGACCTTGATGTGATGGACTACGGGATCTGGTGACACTGCACATTCAGTACTATTCAACACTTTGCCTGAAAGGGAGAAAGGAATGGATTTATTGACTTGTGACTTTGACTCGGGCCTGTGTATCAGGCCTGTTATTATGTGGAATGATTAGGCTGCAGTGGCAGGGACAAGTTAAACTAGAACAACAAAAGACCTCCTTAACCTTTACCTGGACACAAGGCCATTCATAATGACTTGCATGGTTTGGAAAACCAAGTCTGTCCTGGAGCACTCAATACTTCTGCAGCCCCAGCAAATGAGCAGGAAAGGGAAGATGGATGGGTGAGGGAGGTGAAATGTAATCCAATTCTGCATAGTCCTGTTCAGAATGCTGAGTTCAGGCCTGTGTCAAAAAAGACAACGATGGCTTAGAGATCATCATCATTTTTTTGGCTTGAAAAAGGAATCTGAAACTAGATACATTGGTTGCTTGCTGAGAAAACTTCCAACTATTTGTTATCCACTAGAGCAAATTATACTCTTTCTGAAAGATATTTTCCCTCTTGAAGGAACCATGTACCTTCTATTAATGTGAACAGAAGTAGATACATGGATCTTTCACACACACACACACACACACACACACACACACACACACACACACACACACACACACACACACATGCCCAGGATCAAACACAAGTTCTCCTTGAAAAGCTAAACTAGCTGCAACCATCTCAGGCTTCTCTTGCTTCTGAAAGTTACTCTTTCTTACCTCCCTGCCTGATGAGCCATATTTTTGGTGGAATGGCTGTAGCATCAACCATTTCAAAATCTTGGGTAGGATGAGTTTTTTTCCGGACACCTTCCCCTAAATATTGCAAGTTTTAATGGAGCTGGATACGGCACTAGAATTAGAGAATCCCAGAGTATCACAGCTCGAGGAGAACTCGTTCATCATCTAGCCCAAGGGTAACCTAAGTTTTACTTTAAAGGGCCAGATGGTAAGTATTTTAGGCTTTGTAGGCCGGTCAGTCTTTGTCACAAATACTCAACTCTGCTGTTGTAGCAAGAAAGCAGCCATGGACAGTACATACACAGTGAGTGTGTCTGGGTTCCATGAAACTTTACTTACAAAAGCAAGTGGCAGGCCAGTTCTGGCCCACAGGTTATAGTGTGCTGACCCCTGGTCTCACTCATTGTCCAGATGAGTGTGCAGAGGCTCATCCGGGGCCAGCTTGGCCAGCGAGCTGCAGAGCTAGGACTGGAGATGCGTGGAGTGGGAATGAGATGCTCAATTCCAGGTTCCCTGGTCTGGGGACTTTCCTTCAATAGCATGGTCTTAATCCGGTTGAATTTCTTAATATTTGAAAGCAATTTATTGTGAAAATTAATTTATAAGCTAGAATGTGGAAACCATGCTTGGTTAGTAGAGGTCATGGCTGGAGCGAGTTGAGACTTGTGTGTGGATATTGGTGACCTTGAAACTAGCACTCCCTCGCACACATCATTTGGGCTTACGTGGCCCTGTGGGAAGGAAGGTAAATCCTTTCCATCGCTGAGGCTCAGACTCATACCAACATACTTGGAAAACTTGAGTGGGTTTGATTCCAACAGATACCAGATCACAAAGAAGAACAGTGGGGCTTTAAGAGAAACACACACACACACACACACACACACACACACACACACACACACACACACACACACACACACGGAGTGAGGAAGTCTGGTAGAAGTGGTCCAGCTTAGCCACAGGGAGATTGGTAAAGGACCATAGTTCTGGGAGAATGAAAAGCTCTACTGAAATCCAGATGACCCAGCTACCTGGACGCACCCCTGAACCCTGGCCACAAAAAAACTAAAAACAAGAGATTGCTAGGAAGCCAAGCACCTCTGCAAGAAGTTTCTGTGACCCCCCCCTCCCCCTACAAAATAGCACAGCCAGAAAGATCATGCATTTCTTTTTCTGATAGAGAGATTCATGAGACCTGGAAATCTGGAGCTAGGCAGTGATGGAGTGCCAGGTGGTGTTAGCTGAGAAAGTGGGCACCAAGGGGTGACAGAAGTCATGAATGAGTTACTGCCATCACCCAGGTGCCTTGCAGAGGAGAGCCAGGCACTGTGCAGACAGGCCCAGAGGCATAAAACACGGAAGACCCAGAGGCAGACTATGATATTGCCCAGGGGCAGTGGCAGAGGGAAGAGGTTACCCAGAGTGTTGGTGGGGGGCTAGTCTATGGCGAATTGGTATCAGCGTGTTAGACTCAAGCTGAACCTCGGCAACATGGCAGGTCAGCGTGCTTGGCATAGGTGTGGATGCCCCTGGAGAAACAGACCTGTCGTGACAACTTACAGTTTCTGAACAGTGACTATGTGTCAGATGCTATGCTACCTGCCTTTCAGGCATTATGTCATTTGATGTGAATAACAACCTTGCAAGGTCCATACTGTGATTATCTTTGGGGTGAGTCAGCTCTTGCTGCAGTGACAACTCCCCCCAAACACCAGTGACTTACAAGGTAAAACACTTTTTTCTCATTTGCATTTTGTGAGGGCCACAAGTTGACCCCAGCTCTGTGCCAAGCTGAAGGTCAACTGTGGGTCTGTTCGTGTGTTTTCTCATGCTGGAACCCTGGCTGAGGAGCGTCCCTTATCCTGGACATGTTGTTCTCAGTGGTGGAACAACACAAGAAAAATGCAAGAGTGGGTTGAACTTTGTAATCCCTTTTTAAAAAATTGAAGTATAATCAATTTATGATGGTATATTAATTTCAGGTGTACAGCACAGTGATTCAGTATTTTTATAGATTATATTCCCTGTGCTGTACGTTACATCCTTGTATCTTATTTATTTTATACCTAGTAGTTTGTACCTCCTAATCCCTTTCCTCTATCTTGTCCCTTCCCCACAATTCCCCACTGGTAACGGCTAAATTGTTCTCTGGATCTGTGAGTCTGTTTCTGTTTTGTTATATTTATTTATTTATTTTTAGATTCCACATCTAAGTGAAAACATATTGCATTTGTCTTTCTCTGTCTGACTTATTTCACTAAACATAATACTGTCCAGGTCCATCTGTGTTGTTGCAAATGGCAAAATTTCATTCACTTTTAAAGTTTCTGTTTGGATGTTATTACATCGGGTCCTGCATCAGGTCCACGCACACGTCACTGGCCAAAGTAAATCATGGCCAGGTCTGACAGTGGGATGGGGAAGCAATTTGTGCCTGCTGGGAGGCAGGGCAAGTCACATGACAGGGGAAGGAAAAGGAATTTGTGACTAATTTGATCTTCATGCCATCTCTGTTTTATAAATGAGAGAGGAGTCATTATAACACATAGCCATTCACCCGTAGCCACTCCTTGCACTTTCGGTGCTAGGGATGTACAGCTGATTCGTATGGGGGCTCTTTTACCCCTTTTGTTCCCCAGGACATATGAACACACCACAGACGAGGCCATCGGGAGGATAGAGGATACTGTGTCTTTAGAATGAGGAACATGCCTAGGGCTTCTTAATTTAGAGTCTATAAACTTGAAGCTCAGGTACATTCAGATTACACTTTTTAAATTCACGGTACAGACACTTTCTTGCTATCATAGAGAAAAGCTTTTCATCCACTACACCTGATCCTCTGTGCTATCATAAGGACTCCAATCTTGCAGAGTTGGTAGTATTATTTTAGAGACAGGATTGCCCTATGAAGCAGGCTGACTTCTCAGGTTTGAGGAAAAGTTTTCCCCCATCCCTTTATTATGAACATTTTCTAATATACAGAAAAGTTGGAAGAATTGTACAGTGACCACCAAGTTTCAACAACTGTTACTTGTTCTATCTGTAGATATCTAAACACACAAATTTATATACACACATATATATGTATATACTGAGCAATTTGAAAATAAGTTGCAGACATCATGATACTTTAGCCTTAATGCTTCTGACGTACCTCCTGAAAATGGAGACATTCCTTTAAATAACCCTATTACCATTATTATACCTAAGAATAATTTCTTAAGTCTTCAAGATGTCATTCATAGCTAATTAAATTTCAGTACCAGGATCCAATCAAGTTTTATGCAGTACATTTGTTTGTAATGTTTCTTTAGATTCCTTTAATTTAGAGAAGTCCAACAGTACCCCACTTTAAAAAAAATAGTATAGAGTTTAAAAATAGACCAGGACAGCTGTCTTGTATAATATCTCATTATCTGGATTTTCTTCATCATTGTCTCTTGGTGTCATTTGTTTTGTGCCTCTGTCCCCTGTATTTCCTATAACTGGAAGTTAGCTCTAAAGGCATGGTGGCATTACCATTAGACCTTGACATCTTGGATGCTTTATAGGAGATGCTATGTGCTTGACACTGTTTCTCACCCAGAGGCACATGGGTCAAGACATCCCACCATCAGTGATCTTAAGTTTGATCATTTGGTTAAGGTAGTGAATGCAGGTCCTCTCCATGGTAGGTTTTTGGTTTTCCCTTTGCAATTTAGAGTGATACTTTGAAATCTTGTGACTATCTTATTCCTCATGAACCTTTCACCTTTTATTAGCTTTAGCTAATGAAAATACAGACGTCCAATTAAATTTGATTTCAGGTAAACAATGAATACATTTTTTTGTGTAGTATGTCCCAAATATTCCATGGGGCATATGTATACTAAATTTTTGTTGTTGTTATCTGAAATTTAGATATAATTATGGATCCTGTATCTTATCTTGCAAGCCTAGACTCTATATTAGGGGAGAGTGTTGTGGAAAAGGAGAGGAGAAGGGAAGGTATCAAATGCTGAAAACAAACTGCATAGACTTGGCGAGACTACCTGGAGACAAGTTCACACCTAAAGGTTTGGGGAAGCGTGCACTGGCAGAAGATGCAAGTGCATAGGTTTGGGCATGGTCACAGTGATGGATGAGGATGGTCTGAAAAGATGCTCAGTTCATCCAGCATGCAGTCTTCTAATTCCTACTACATACATACCCCAGGGTGGGCACCAGTGTAAGACAGAGTGGCGGTCTTATGGTTATTTCTCCAGTTCTTCAATGTATTTCAGGCAGTGAAGGGGCCCTGAAGCTTGAAGTCTGGGGAATGGTAAAGATTAGTGTCTTTGTAACATCAGCGTTCATACAAATCATCTGAGAATCTTATGAAAATGCAGTAGGTCTGGAGTGGGGTCTGAGATTCTAAATTTCTAACAGGCTTCTGTTGATGTTGACTTCTCAAATGGTCTTCTAGCTGTCTAGCTAGAAGATATATTATATTGGATAAATGAGTGGTTTTGGAGCCAAAGATACCTGAGTTCAGGTCTTGGCTTTGTAGCTTTTGATCTGTGTGTCCTTGGGAAAGTTACACAGTCTTTCTAAACTTCAGTTTCCTCTTCTGTAAAGTAATATTAATTATGCCTAGCAGATAGGGTCAATGCAAGGCTTAAGTCAGATAGTGACTGCAAAGCACTCATCACAATGCCTGGCGTAATGTGCAATAATATTTGCTATTTTTATTAATATTAACAGTAATTTAATACACAAAATGAATGTCTCCAAGATCATGTGATTTACTCTGTTGGAGTGGAGGAGAGTCACCCCCAATTTGACATGATTTATTGTATAGTATACAAAGTATGACAGACAGAGAGGGCAGCTGTCCTCTTATTCAGAGTAGTATATTTCTTCCTAGGAAAAAAACCTACTTATTTTTCAAGAGGGGAATGAAGTGAGAGAGTGGCCTGGACATATATACACTACCAAATGTAAAATAGCTAGCTAGTGGGAAGCAGCTGCATAGCACAGGGAGATCAGCTCGGTGCTTTGTGACCACCTAGAGGGGTGGCATAGGGAGGGTGGGAGGGAGACGTAAGAGGGAGGGGATATGGGGATACATGTATACGTATAGCTGATTCACTTTGTTATACAGCAGAAACTAACACAACAATGTAAAGCAATTATACTCCAATAAAGTTGTTTAAAAAAACAAAACAAAACAACAGATTAATAGCAGTGAATTCCAAGAAGGGAAGAAAGGTGTGAGATACAGAACTCATAGCAGCCTTGAGATCTGAAAAGTAACAGGTAAGGGGGAGGGAGGGACCAATAAATAGGTAAGCCAACTCAAATGTGCAACAGTGTGGGGTTATTTGGTATAAGGGACGAACAGCCTTGCATCATTTCATAACCACTACTGGAATCCAGTTTCCCAAAGAAAATGAGAGATAACCATAGCAAAGACTGATATATGAGAACAGCAGAAAATCATTAGAAATAAATGATACTTTTGATTCTGCACAGTGAAGGCTTTATTTCTTGGGGTTATTTGATGAATCCTTCTATTTTGTAATGATGGGAATATGGCTGGACCAAGAGAGATTCAAGACCTGTAACCAGGGTTCTGAGTTTGGGAGAGCCTATGCATGTGTACACCTATGACTGTAGCATGAGTCTTCAAGCCAGACAAATTTGAATCTCTGTCCCAGGCGCTAGTGGGTAGTGGCCAAGAGAACTAACTCCAGAATCAGGCCATCTAGGTTGAATCCTACTTCTACCACTTATCAGCCATGGGACTTTGGGCTAATTAATAAACCTCTCTGTGCCTTGGTTTCCTCATCTGTAAAATGGGGATAATAATCATAGTATCTTCCTCATGGCAATATTGTGAAGTTTAAGTAGTTTAAACTGTATAAAGAATATAATGTTGTGTTCAGTAAATAGTAGTGCAAAGAATAGCACCATTACTTATTCCTCCATTATTGTATAGATGAGAATTGAGTCTTTTTTGTGTGTCCAACCATGAAAACACAATGTTATCTATCAGGGATAAGTCTCTGCAAACAGCCGTGAAGGAGTATTTGCCCCCTGTTTTAACCAGAGTGACAGAATGTGCAGCAACTTGAACTGGAAAGATCTGGTTGGTTGAAGTTGAGGTGGAAGTAGAGAGGAAGGGGTGAGAGTTGCTTAGATCCTAAGCAAGAGGTGTGGAGATGTCATGGTACGTGAAGCCAGATGAATATCTGAAGGGCATCATCAGGAGACCTGGTCTAGAAGGTTGAGGTTGAGACCAGCTCACTCATTATTGAGGTTAAAGGTCAGGAACTGAGCACATGTAGCTTGGAAAAGGGTCAGGCAAGCTGAGAAGTGGTGGTGAACATAGATCAAGACCGCAGTGCAGACTGTGGTTTGGGCAGCTGTCCCTCCAGTTACACAAACCAGAAACCTAGACAACCCCTCACCTCGCATATCCAATCCAAATCTTTTTTGCCTTTACCTCCTAATGCGTTCACGTTTTTTCCACATTCCCACCTCCAGCACCACCCTTAACTGAGCCAAATTGGACTGTAAATGACTCCCAGCTGATATCCCTGCATCTCTGCTGGTTTCCTTCCTTTCTGTTCTCCATCCTGCAACCAGAGGGACTTTTTCTAAAATAGAACATGATCATGTGGCAGCCTGAAAAGGTTTTTTGTGGTTCCCAGGACAAAGCCGCAGTTCCTGAAGAGTGTGATCCAACTCCCATGTATTCTTCTGCAGCCCCGTCTCCTTCCAGGCACTCCTTCAAGCAGCGCTTCAGCAACCCTGGCCTTACTTCAGTCTTGCTACTCACCACACAGCACCCAGCTCTGCTGGCTGCAGTTGCCTCTGCCTGGAGCACTCTTCCCTCCTCCTTTTAGGTATCTAATATCGTCTCATCCTCCCAATCAGAGTTAAGCATCAGGGAAAGTCTCCGTGATCTCCCTGATCAGATCAACCCTCCCTCCTCATTTTAGGCTCTAATAGAGCACCCTGAATTTCTCCTTTGTGTCACTGAGTTGAAATTCCGCATTTACTTGCAATTAACTATTAATAAGCTCCATGAGGCAAGAATCATGTTTGGCTTTGCTCAGATTTATCCCTCTAGAGTGTAGCATGATGTTTGGAAAATACTAGATCCTCAGTAGACATTGGTTGACTGAATAAATGCATGCATGATTAAATAAATGGGTGCATTCCTGAACAAGCAGAGATTCCGGCAGAATCAGGATGGGAGATTATGTAACAGTATAGGTTCATCAGGAGGCATTGACAGCTGAGCCATCTTATCGAGATGGCTCAGAGCTTCCCTAATTGGTCCTATTCCTCGAGCTCACCTTTCAAACCGTGAGGGTTCTTCACTCTCCTCCAAGGTTCAGAAATGCAGAAGCTGCGGTTTGCTTGGTTCGTCTCTGAATCTTCAGCTCAGTGTGTGGCATGTAGTGGGCACTTAATGCATTTTCCCCCCTAACGAAGGAATGAATCACTGCCCAGGGAGGAATCATCCCCCACATTCTCATCTTATCTGCCATTTTACTGTTGGGCAGTTGGGCTTGGATGTCTGGTTTCTATTGGAGTTGGTGCAGCTGATGCCTCTGAAAGATCCACTTCTCCTTGGGAAAGGATTCTGAGCAGTGTGTTTTGGTGTTTTAGGCAATTCATGATCAGAGCTTTGGCTTCTCCATGCCCCCTCTGCCACATTGTGACATGCCAAGCCTAAGCCCTCTCGCTCTGGGGTGAATTTGGACCAGGGCTGTCGTCATTCCTCTAGGACCCCAAGCTGGGTCAGGAATCCTCCTCCCCTCCGAGGCCTAGGAGTACCTTTGTTTCCTCAGTCGTTCCGAGGAAATGACTTTTCCGGAAAGAATAGACCCAGGCCCCACTTTCTTGGCAGCCAGACTGGAGGGAGAATGTAAGCTGAGCCTCATCCTTTTTCCCTGCACTTTACAAATATCTCATTTTTTATTTCCCTCCAACAACATGTGATGACCCTTTGGCAAGTCCTTAGTGCTAAATTTCTTTTTTATGGAGGCAGCAGTAAAAACTCTAGGGCCTTTGATAGGCAGAGCTGGGACGTAGAGCAGATGTAAATCACTTGAGCATTGGCTGGATTCAGTTGACAGATTTCTAGGTTCAATGAAACTTTCCTTTCCCAAATAAATCAAATTCTGACCTATGAAGGTCTAAGCTGGGAACACTTCTGAGCTGTCTGAATTTGGGCTGAGGCTGGAGGTCACCGTGTCTGGGTGATGGGCATGGATTTTGTAGTGAGCACAAAGGGAAAACTCATGACATAGAGTTTTGTACATTTCCCTTTTGCTTGAGGCTTTTGGTACTTTTTGCTGCTGGTCCCTTAAATGAAATGGTTACAAAACGTATATAGAGGAAACCGAGGAAGTCTTGGAATAAACATGGAGAATTGAATTCAAGGTTTGGTGGTGGAGACATTTTTATTTGAAAAGAAGTGTGTGTGTGTGTGTGTGTGTGTGTGTGTGTGTGAAAATTCTAAACTCTGTGGAACTTGTTGAAGTCTCTCCACAGTCACAGAGGACAGCTATGGCTGGATCATTATAAGGGATTTGTATGTTGAATGGCATTGAGAAGATCTGTTTTTAGAAGGACTTGAAATATTAGGATTATCCCCAAAGTGTCAGTTATCTTGCTGTGACTCAAAGAACCTTGAGGATGAGAGGCACCTATCTCTTTGTTTTGGACTTAGTTTTATCATTTCAAATGGCATATTGTTTCCCCTTATAACTCAAACACCCATAAGCCTGTTTACCATAGGAGTGCAGAGACTAGGACTGGACACCCAGGTGTCCAGAATGGGTAATTTCGGAAGGCACCCACCCACCTGTCACCTGTGTGGGAACCATCACGAATGGAAATGTGCAGTTTCTCCGAAGCCACGTATCAGGTGGGGGACTGCGCTGACACTCACTAATGGCCCAGCTATCACAGAATAGCACAGTGCCATTAACAACTGATTATACACATTATTGGGTAGCTCACAGTTAATGGGACCTGTCACAAGATCTCAGAAGACTGGTCTTATGATCTGTTGATAAATAGATATGTGGAACACGTGGGTCAGTCATTTCCTAGTTTCGAAGGAAGGAGGAAATGAAGTGACAGCCTCAGCAGTTCCACACAGACCATGGCAATGTGCTCGGATGGAGTTTGGTATCAGGACGTGAGGCCTAGGGGTGGGCTGAGGTGCATCGGGATGTGTCTCCATTCTAGTCCTTCAAATATAAAGGGTAGTGGGGGACGAGGCAATGGCATGGAGATTTTTAAAAATGCATTGGAACTTCAGCATTCCAAAGGGAGATGTCCTCCTCCTAGCAGTTCCCTTGGGAAGCTGAGAACTCTTTCTGGTGAGGCTGCCTTTGTTCTTATATTTCCTTTGTGGGTTTTTTTGGGAGGGTTGTGGTATATTCTTTTTGAGTGTCCTCAGTTGTGTCAAATCTTTGAAGAAGTAATATGCAAATGTGAAGTAAACAGGGATGGGAATAGCACTGTCTGTCGACTCGTATAATTTAAATCATGGTTGAGGTCTGCTTCCCATCCTGATACAAGTATCCAGGGTGATAATAAAGTAGATCTGAACTTTAGGCCACAAACACAGGTGTGCAGCATTACTTTATTTAAATCAAATTTTATCTGATTGGGCTCAGATGACAAATTCAGTCTCACTCATTTTGGCGGAGAGGTGGGACCAAAGACGTTTCTCTAAGCCCCTCTGGCATCCGTCCACCCTGAGTGTTATTCACACCCTCACCTGCTTTGGTTTCTTTGAGTCTGGTGAATCCAGTGCTTCTTTGGCACCGTAATTTTGCCAAGGCTGGAAGCCTTCCTGTCTAGGGTCAGCCTCTTTAGGTGCATTGTGCCAACTCCCCACCAGTGGCCCTGTCACCTCCCCTTGGTGTCACCACTATTGCAATGCAACAGATCCCTGGAGTCCCACTCCCCTCCAGTCCCTTCTCAGTCTTGGGAAAGCTCTCAACTCAAAAGTATTTCCTTCTTTCCCTATGTCTCAGTGAGCTCAGACTTTTAGGGAAAAGAAAAAGCCAGGTAGGGATTTTTCTGCAGGCAGTTTCTACTTTCAGTCTCTACAGTCCTCTGCTAAAGTAAGGGAGCACAAAGAGCCTGACGACTCTTTAGGAGCCAAGGAGGGGGAGATGTAGTGAGAACAAAACACACACTAATATCTCAGTACCTTATACTGCTATGATAAGGATGGTGATGACAGTGATGGTGATAAAGATGATGATTTATATTGGCATTTGCTTTAAAATTTCAAGCCACTATCTGACATGATCCCTGTAGTAGGTCAGTAAGGTAGGATAATGTGCCAAAAGGAAATGAAGACTCAGAGAGGTTTTGTGAGTTGGCCAAGGCCACACAGCAGGTGAGTAACCACAAGCCCTCATTTGTTGGTTCAACATAGTCTTCTTTGAAAGAGGCCACATGTTGCCATTTTTGGTTTGGAAAATACTAGGCCCAGCCTTCTGGGAGAAAGCGACTGGAAGTAACTTAGAGACAGCTGGGGTCTTGGACACCCAGGACCCTGAGAGATATTAACAGAAGGGATCCAAAGACTTGCTGAACCCCTCAAAGTCTCCCTGCTGTCTGGGCAGAAGGGGACCTTGTAAGTCAGACAGAATTCGAGCCCCCTGCCATCCAGGCTGGGATCTCCTGGAAAGAAAAGAAAGTTTATTTTGGTGTTATTTTCTCCTCCATATATGAATCTTCCTAAATTTCTGCTGCTCCTTTCCTTGTACCAGGACTAGCTGTTCACTTAATTATTTTGCCACTGAAAGTGGTTAAGGAAGAAAAAGATTGTGCTAGAAGGAAAGAGAAATGTTCTGTTTTTTCAGGGGGACGCCGATTTACTTCAGTTTTAGTAGTTCCTATTCAAATCCATCTGAAGTAATTAATGAAAGCTA
Source organism: Orcinus orca (assembly GCF_937001465.1). Classification (NCBI taxonomy): domain Eukaryota; kingdom Metazoa; phylum Chordata; class Mammalia; order Artiodactyla; family Delphinidae; genus Orcinus; species Orcinus orca. The sequence continues at coordinate 41,493,263 of NC_064571.1, forward strand.
GAAGAAGGCCTGTAACGCGCACGTGTGTACACACACACACACACGCACGCACACCCCTTCCTAGGACTTTTTTCACTCTTACTTGAATTATGTGAGCTGTTTGGTCTATTGGTTCAGTACCCCAAGCCTAGTGCAGTCTTGTCATCCCTCGCTTTACAACACAGCCATTATATCCCTAAACCACATTGTGATACACAGTGCCTTCTGTTTACGACTCCCGAAACTCCCACTCCATATATCACCTGCCGTAAAACCCATCAAACTGCTGCTACTAAAATGGTGCACAGTGGTCTAAGCAGGAGCCAGGCGAATTGTGTGCTACCCTACTGTGGTTAATGAGAGTGAAAATGTGGTTGGGGTTTTATTCAGACGATGTTCATTTGCAGTGCCATTGTAGTGAGATGGCAAAGAAAGATTCCTTTGTTAACTTGAATGACAATATATTTTCTATTGTATGGAGTGGCTCAGTGCAGAGTTTGCCAAGTTATTTGTCAATTGTAAGTCAGTCAAACTGTGACCTTGAACGACTAGGTTTTTATTGCTTGGGGGTCTCGAAAACTAATTAATATACTGAGATAATGATATTGAGTATCAGAAACCTGTTGCCAGATTTGGAAGAATAGTAGTGGAATTCAACTCTAATAAAGACAAAAATAGTTAAAATAGAAGGTCTCTTTTCTGTAGAATAGATACAATTTATTGTGTCTTCTACCTGGGGGCTTTTTTTTTAAAGAGGGGCACCGTACCTTTTGAAGGTTTTGCATTCTTCTGAAACCTGCACATAAGCAGAAAATCCTTAGTAATATGCTTAACCATCACTGAGTTCCCTGAAACATATGTGAGGATATTATTTTTCTTCATTGAAAAATAATGAGAGCAATTAAACATAGCTTTGTTCTGTAAATAATCTTAATTCAAAGGAATTCTCACCCCTCCCCAACCCTCTTCCCATCTCCAACTCAAGAACCAAGACTTTTTGATCCTAGAGAAAGGATTTCTTAAAATGGTTCAATAAATGCAGGTATTTTACTCAAGGAAAAATAATGTAAACTTTTCTCTTGTGAATCCCCCGTTCCCCTTATTGTCTCACAGCTCTTTCTTTCCCTCCAAACAACTAATTGTGTGGCATGGAAGATATATACTACTAATGGTATTAGAAGACTTTCTTCCACAGGCTTGGTCCATTTATGAAAACTTTAAAGAAAAAATTAGCACAGTGTATATACAGCATGTCTGATCTCATTAACTCATTAACTCATCACTGAGATATGAGTGTCCCCAGAGACTACTCTGGGCAGTGTCATGGGATCACAGCTTGTCCCTGGCATGCTCCAGCCTCTCTATTTTGCTCTTCTCCACTGTTCTCCCCAGGATGATTGGGGTCCTGGGGCTGTCCCTGCAATAGCGTTGTTATCACTGCTAAATCTGGTATGGACACCCCACCAAACCCCACGTTCTCTACTAAGTGAGTCCTATATGTTATTCATTTGATACACACACACATGCTATGAGGTGGATTCTAGTGTATTTCTCACTTTATAGATTGAATAAATATGAGACCGGTGGAAATTAAGCAATTTTCTAAGTCAATTGAATAGGAGGAGGCAGGACCTATTGTGGTCTCCCTTCTTTTAGACTGTTTTCGTCTTCCTCCTTCTGATCACCTTCTCCTGGGATTCTTTCCATCCCCAGTCCTCTTCCCACCACCATTTCTTTAAAGTCTTATTCTCTTCTGGGGAAGTTGAATGGCCAGGGGGTGAGCTACATACATCCTCTCCACTCCTGTATAAGCGCGTGCCTTATTCTCAGCTCAGGACTCTTGTTTCCTTGAGGTCCTTAAAAGGATGCTCTGACTGAGAATGTCACATGCTGTGGCCCCAGCAGAGAAGCTGTGTAGAAGGAGGCACTAAGCCCACTTCCTAAGTATTGCTGGCTGGCCCTGTGTGCAAATGAATAGGTTTCCTTAGAGATTCATATCTCTATGTTCATATCTTGGCAGCCCTAACCATGGAAAGGAATAGAGTTAATATAATCAGGAAGGACTAAACAGGGACTGAAAAAAGTATATTACCCACAAAGTTTCTGTGGGTGATACTAATACATTCTATGTACTTGCAGGAGGCTTTGTTCATCAACCCCAATACCGCACCATAGTAAGGCTGGGAAAAACAAATCATTCAGGTAGAAACTAAAGGGTAGCAAAGGAAAGATGGGATTCTCTATGGAATGACCACAGGCTATGGGCAGAGTTTTTAGACTGGGCCTCTCTGTGATCTGTTTGACTTTTTTAGGGGAAATCTGATTTCAATTGAGTCATATTGTTTTTAAAAAATTCCAACCCCAAACAGCACCACAAAAAGGAAATTAAACTATAAACAGTGCATTAAGGTAAGGATAGGGATCTAAGTTACTGGCCCAGAAACAAGTCAAAATCAAAGTTAAGAATAGAACCTGTCAGTTGCTCTATTTAGACATTACAGATGCCACCGGTATCTACAATTTTTGGATGTAAAACAGTCTACCTTGCAGTGGATGCTGACATCATCAGCATAGCACTTAGGACTTTGGGATCTCCAAGTACTTTCTAAGCATCCTTTTACTTCTGCAGTTCTTGGGGACAGTCAGATGGATCGAAAGTGCCGTTATCCAAGCCCCATGGACAGAAGCACTCCAGTTGGAAATGCACTCCCCATACAGGGGCTTCGTCATGATTTGGGGGATAGCAAGGTATTGTTGGCCCTCAAAAGACTTGTATACATTCTCTCCCTGACTCAGCTATCCCATACTTTGCAATTCATATTTCTGGCGTTAGAGATCTACATTAAGACAGGCATTTGGGTAAAGAGGGCTATTTATATTCTAGCCTCGGTGGTGCCACTAACTAGCTATGTGACCTTGGGCAAGCCACTTATCCTCTCTCCTATGCCTACTGTCCAAGGTAATTTTGAAGATCAAACACAAAAAATAACATAGTCAAACCTAGGAAAGTCTGGAGCACAAAACAATTGTATTATCATTATATAGGAGAAAAAGAAGAAAAACAAAGGAAAGACAAAATTTTAAAAATTAAGAGAGGATTGGCACAGTATTTTGCTCGCATGTAAGCATAATACTAAATTTAATTCAGGTATGCTTGTGCCCTTCCTAATTATTTCTTACACCTGATGTGGCCCATGGGGAAATTCTCTCAGAGGCCATGCATTTAGGGCCTTATATATTTTCAAGTTACTTTTTAAGTAGAAACCAGAAGCCTTTTTATGTCTCCGTGGGGACACCTCCAGAGCTTATATCAGCAAAAAAGAAACTATAACCTGAGGTGTTGGGGTTAGGACAGAAAGTCTGAAGGGGTTCAACCCCAGAGAAATGGGAGACTATTACACCTGGCTGGCCTTGTGGGCTACATAGCCCTGTGTCTCCTGGACGTGGAATGGTCATTGTGTTTAAAAGGAGCTTTGCCTTTAAAGAGGAAAGAAATTAGAGATGTGTGTGTGTTTGTGTGTGTGTGTGTGTGTGTGTGTGTGTGTGTGTGTGTGTGTGTGTGTGTGTATGCTGCGTTTATATATAGGCCCTGGATCAAAAACTTTTGGGTCTCCCTATCAGCAATGGGAAAGAAGTAGCAGAGAAGGAGAAGGAAAAAATATTAGCTAACGAATATTAATTGAACATCTGGTGGCAAAGAATATTGTGCAATATGTTATCTGTGATATTCTCTTTTAAAAGAGGTTGGACATGGTTGTATTTTTATTCTCAATTGCTAATTGTTTCCAGGCTCACCAAGCATTTATTTCTGATGGTTAATCCACCAAAATTTGCCTAGTTTTGAGCTGAGTGCTCTGGGGTTCAAAAGAAATCAGAGTCATGGTCACTGACCTGGAGAACTTTATGGACTGGTCAGAGATAATATATTGATAAGAAGAGAGACAGAGCACGAATAGGATTTGCAATTAAGTGTTGCCTCAAGTGGCAAAGACAATCCATGCTTTGAGAGTTAAGAGAAAGAGGAGTTCTAGTATTGGAGAAATGGGTATTGGAGTCGCAGGTAGGGGTAGGGAGGCCTCCTGGAAGTGCTGGAACCAGAAGTAGCAGAGAGAGGGGGTATACCGAATTTGGAGACTCACCTCTGTAAACACCTTGGTTCTGTGAGCCTGGGACCAGCAGGGGGAGCACAAGGTAATAAACAGCTTTGGTTTGAGAACTTGGCTGCGCTCTTTGGAGTTCCAGGAAAACAAGGTTGTGAGCGAGATGGGATCATTTACTACTGTCCTCTCTCCCCTTGCGTGTACCTGTTGTCTTTTAAAAGCCCACCGCTCTCTTCCCCCGCTCACATATAAAACTTGTTTCATGGTTAAATGCAAAAACAAACCCCAAACCGAACTCACCAAAAGAGCCCACAAGCAAACAAAAAATCTAGACAAGGAAAAAAAGCAATAACATTCAGTTCTTAATTATTCTTTAAAACAACTTCAATCCTTTGCCTTCTCAATTCTTTGAATAATCAGTTAATATGAGGAACTCACAGAATATTATAGCTCAGAGACCTGTCAGTTTAATATTTTCTCTGCCTCAGGGAAATGGGCTATTTAACAAAATTCAGCAGAGCAGTGACTGTTGGAAAGGAGATTTGGGGGAACTAATGTGATCTTTATAAGGCTTCAGTGGTGAAACATGCACTTAAAAAGGCTGCAGCCTCATGTTTATTCTCAGGGGAACTACTTGGTCAAATATGGCTCATAGATGTGTTAGAATGAGGCTCCAGCTTTACTGAGCTACCTCTGCCTGGCTCTCCATGACCCTTTTCATGGATCTTCCATCAGTTCATCAAAAAACAGTACAGCTCTGCCTGCAGGCCCTTTGCACATGCCATTTTCCCTGGAAGTCTCACTCTCGATCTCCCCCTCTAACTTTCTTTTGCCTAGTTAATTTCAATTCATCATCTCTCAACTCAGGCCTCATCTCTTAGGAGAGTCCTCCATAACCTACAGACTAGGTCTGTCTGCCATATATTCTCAAGGTGCTTTGTACTTTTCATTCATTAACACAGTTTGTAATTGTATATGTAGTTTTGTGACTATTCTCACCGTTCTTTACCTTACTAGACTGAAAGCTCAGAGTGTAGGGACTCTGCCCCTTTAACGCACCATTGTATCCTCAGCATGAAGTATCATTCCTGGTATCTAGTGAGGCTCAATAACTACTCACTTATTGGATGAAAAAAAATGCAGACTTAATAATTATCACCTTCTAACAGTAGGTGTTACCTTCTGCTAAGGGCTATGGGAGTAGAGAGAATTGATACTTGGGGAGGACAATAAGGTTAGGAGAGTCTTGGCAAATACTAGTTTTTGAAGGAGAGGGATGGAGTGGGGAGGAGAGTGGGAAGGGTGGTGAGAGAGAGGCTGGACAGGGGAGAGCGCATAGTGCTGGTTGAGGGAGGTATAGGGACGTATGACAGAAGATGTGGGGTTGACGGCTCTGTCCCTCAGGTAGGTTAAAGCACTAGTCCTAGTTCAGCTTACCATGACCTAAAGAACATTACTGACTGCGCTAGTTATTCCTCATTTGCTTCCCACTCCTGAACACACTCTTATGTTTTCTAATCCTGCTGAACCTGGCCCCTGGTTGGATTTGGCCAATGGAAGGCACTGCCATGGACTAGAGGGAGGGAGGTGGGAAGGTGGGTTTGCCCACCCCCTTGCTTCCTTGAGTGCACACCTCTAGTGGAAGCTGCACCCCTGCATTACTACAGCTCCTGCTTCATGGCCTCCCTCCCTTGGCCCAGCTCTCACCGGTCTCAAGAAACTATTTCCCACCCTCATTCCTTAGGGCATCCTTCTAAGCTGAGTCCCTACATGCCTCTCTGCTCATTCCTCATTCCTTGTTTGTTTCCTTAACTCTGCTTACTCCTCTGTCAGTAAGTAGCCCCTTCTTTCAAGTCTCCTTGTTTGAATCATCTGGAGACAACTGTGTTTCCTGCTGGGACCCTGACTGATGTACTTACTTCCTCCAAGTGGTGACACTTACATGTTGCGTGTGCTACAATGCTAGGTACAGGACTGCTTGCCAATAGGTAACGAAATTGTAACTGGCCATTTGTCTAGATTCACATTAGAAATATCTCTTTATTTCTGGGCAGCACATCGACTGTGAGATTCTTGATTCTATCAATGGAGGGAAAGGCATGTCTTTCTGCTTCTTCTGCCATGCTTGCGAAGACTATACTGTTAATAACCTGATCCCAGATGTAAAATCCTTGACCAAAGAACTGTGACTTAGAAAACCCCACGCTGACAAGGGCATGGAGAATAGAACCATTAGCAGGTAAAAGTGCTTATTAGACATCCAGTCTGTAAAATTCAGGTCACGAAATCTTTTTTTTGAACTGGATTATTATACCAGCTGCCTCAGTTCTCTAATTTATTTTGCTGGTACAGACCCTGGATCTGTACTCCTTCCCTCATCCCCCAAAAAAGTACAAAAAAGTAGAACAGGAGGATTATAGGTGTAAGAGATTCTTTCCTGGTTCCAGCCCTATTTTGATATTATTGGCTAGTTAGATTTTTCTCCCTAGACATATTGAACATGTACCCCCAGATCTATAAAATGTCCAATTAAGAAACCAGAGAAAGAGTTCAGGAAGCAACTCAGTTACACTGATACATAATGTAAGGCCTTGAAAAATAAAATAATATAAATGTTTTTAAACTTATGGCATAACATTTCTTCTGACACTTCCCTCACTCAAACCCCTGCCAGATACCCAGAGCAGGAAAATACTAAGAATGAATTTTCTAAGTTAGGAATTGAGAAATGACCCATTTACAGAAAATCAAAAGCAGTCTCTCTCACGTTCTACAAATACCTGGAGAAAATATAGTGAGGACTCATTTTAGAATCTGCCACGAAAGGGGCCAATGCTTCATCTGTAGAGTCCCGCTCACTAAGGAAACCTTTCCTTGTAGGAGGGAATGTTGGAATCGAAGGTACCAGAGCCTAACTCCTGTCTTCACTTGGGCTTAATGGGAGAGTGCTGAGGTGCCACCCAGAACTCAGTGACCTGAAGGAGTGGAAATAGCCAAGATTTAAGTTGGAATGATAACCCGATTAGTTATTCTAATTTTAGTTTCCTTCAGATTATTTTAAAGAAAAATCTTTTATTACACAACGTGTACTTTTCTGCAGATAGATTCATTCTGTTTGTTTTGAGGCTTTACTATGATTTCTCTTGCATTCCTATGTAGGAAATCCTACTCAGAGACCACTGTCCATAATCCCAAGGCTTCAAAGGAGATCTGTCAGGGCCCTCACTACACTGCCTGTATGCAGACCCTCCTTTCTGCCGAGTCTATGATGGAGATAAACACAGATAAACGTAAAAATATCTGAACTGGAGACTTCCCTGATGGCGCAGTGCTTAAGAATCCGCCCGCCAATGTAGGGGACGCAGGTTCGAGCCCTGGTCCGGGAAGATCCCACATGCCACGGAGCCACTAAGCCCGTGCGCCACAACTACTGAGCCTGCGCTCTAGAGCCCGTGCTCCACAACAAGAGAAACCACCGCAATGAGAAGCCTGCGCACCACAACGAAAGGTAGCCCCTGCTCGCTGCAACTAGAGAAAGCCTGCACTCAGCAACGAAGACCCAAAGCAGCCAAAAATCAATTAATCAATCAATCAATAAATATATTTTTTAAAAATCTGGGGCTTCCCTTGTGGCGCAGTGGTTGAGAGTCCACCTGCCGATGTAGGGGACACAGGTTCGTGCCCCGGTCCGGGAAGATCCCACATGCCGCGGAGCGGCTGGGCCCGTGAGCCATGGCCGCTGAGCCTGCACGTCCGGAGCCTGTGCTCCGCAGCGGGAGAGGCCACAACAGTGAGAGGCCCGTGTACCTCAAAAAAAAAAAAAAAAAAAAAAAAAAAAAAAAATCTGAACTGTACCTGAATCAAACCTCTAGACATTTTCTTTAGCCAGTTTCCCCACCCTTTTCTTTCGCAGGAGGTATCTGGCTAAAGGCTTTTTTGTTTGGTCTTGCAGTATTTGCCATGTGTAAGGGACTGTGTTTTTGTTTTTGTTTTTGTAAGGGACTGTTTATAGGGCTGATTTATAAGCGTGTTGACTATGGTCCACAGCAGAAATTCACTTAAGTACTAACTCCAAGCCTCAATGTGTTGGTGCTCTAGGGTGGCTGGACCTACTTCAAGGGGAGCCAAAACATACTTGAAATAAATTATTTTAAATTCATTTTCATTTTAAACATATAAGCCAACCAGTTGTAGTGGCCTGGGAGTCAGAAGAATAGCTCCATTTCTGTCAGGAGTTTGTTGTGCAATTTGGGATAGCTTGAGACATGGCTAAACTTAGCTGTGAGGACTTGTTGATTACCTGGTGTTTTATAGCATTCATATTTCTTTTCTCTGTTGATGATTAGTTGAGATGTGTAAAATAGTAACTTCAATTAATATTTATTGACTGTGTAAAAAAGCACTGTTAAGAATGCAAAGGTGGGTAACATGTAACGTGTGCCAGCCAGGTTGGGAAGGGCACACAGATTTCTAGATACCACGGATGGACCTTGTTAAGGGCTTAGCAATGTGCTGTAGGATTCCGGAAGAGAGAGGAGTGCCCATGCACACATGACTTGGAGGATCAGAAAGGTCTCCCTGCAGGAGATGCCTTCAGGATGACTCATCCTTCTTCCAGGATTGGCCTGGCCTCTGTCTCACACTCTCATAGCTCCCGGTACTTTGCTTTGCTGGCATGTCTCCTAGTTATAATTACACATTATTTTATTATTTGAATAATGTCTAGGCCACTAGGTTGTAAGCTCTGTGAGGGTAGAGACTGTGTCTTTTTTGCTCACTTTGGTGACCCCAGTGTCTTTAATGGTGCCAGTTTCAAAGGCAGTCAGAAATATCCAGTAACTGGATGAATGAGTGGCTTTGAAGAAGAGGTGGGAACTGGGGTAGAGAAGGAGTCTTCCAGATGGACGGAACAGTCGTGCGTAAGTGGCCCCCTATCAATCCTTAGAGACTTTATAAACGTTAGAAATGGCAAACTGCGTAGGATTTTTTACTGAATGACGAGAGGGCTTATTGAGAGAAATTGTGGCAGGTACAGGAGTATCTCTAACCTTTCCTTAGTAAACTCAAGAAAATTTTATCACCCACGATTTTATTTAAGCTTTTCTTGAACCTAGTAGGTGCTCATTAAATATTTGGAAACAGAATTAGAACATGGATGAATTTACGGATGTTTTCTGTCCGACACCCTTTTGGAATAACAAGCTATCATTGCCTACCCCCCTGCCCCCTCCTGCTTCTCACTTAAGCCATGTCTTTATGCTGTGAGAAAAATGGTGCAATACTGGGAAAAAAAAGCAGGGCATCTGGTTCACCAGATATGCATATGGCCACAACATATGGCAAACCCAGGGCATTTGACCATCATGCTCATTAGAATGTGCCGGCAACCCGGATGCCGCACGTTCACTGTGTCTGTGTCGTTCTTCTCTCAGCATGCCGACCTGGTGTTAATCATCAAGACACACTTGCCTTTCTCCAGCAAATCACTTCCTCCACTTCTTTTACCTCTGATTTCTTCTGTAATCCCCTCCTCTTTTGTGTTTACTTTCAGTTGGTCGGTGGCCTTCAGACCAGCAGGATGGTCCTACTCTACAGATCGTACTAAAAACATCAACACACCACGCGAGCCGCCAAAAGCAACGGCAGCAGCTCATGGCCTTCTCAGGTGGTGAGAAGAAAGTGCAAGGTTCGTTTGCATTAAGGCCTTATAGAAAATAGTCTGTTTTTCTCAGAGTCTGGGATAATTAACTTTGCACAGAAAAAAAGAAAATCCACCCCACCCCAGAGCCCCTGATTCTCACTCAGGGACTTGACAACGTCAGGAAGAGGAGGGCTGGGGAGAGTGCAACCCAACCCCCATCCTGGCAGACAAAACAAGACTACAGGCAATTCAAACACTGAGCCTGGATCAGTCTTCAAAAGCCAGTGAGCTGCGTATTCATTGTGTGTATTAGATAGTTTCCCCTTAAAACATCCTGGCTCCTGTTTTTCCAGGCCCTACTTAGGTTTCTGTTTCCCTCTCTCCTCAGACCTCTACCTCCCACTTCACTAAGGAGATTCCATTTTTCAGTTCTCATTGGCAAGTGAAGCACCATTCATTTAGTACATTTGCATATTCCATTTTTGTGCAGGTTGGTCCTCTCCTGTTGCATTTCTAAAATGAGAAATGAGAGCAAAACTCGTATTAACCCCAGTGTCATCCCCTTTGCTTTTCATTCATTGCTATTCTTTGTTTATTATCTTTCAGCAAATTTTCAATCCATGTGACAATACTCCCATCGAAATCAATTAGAACCAGTTTCACAAAATAGACTTACTGATGCCCTCTGTCAATCTTTTCTTGAATTCCAGCTGTATATCATTGATGCACATTCATTTATTGCTAGGTACACATTATTCCTTTCATCTGCTAGTAACTTTCAAAAAACAGTAACAAATTTGTCTGGAAGGATTTATTCTCCACATAGTTCCCTTCTTTTTCTTTCTGAGTATCGCTGATGATTTGATTGAACTCAAAAGAGTTACAGATTTTTCTCATTTAATACCCAATCTATTATTTCAAGGCAGGAAAAGTGCAGATTTTTTTTTCTTTTAAATAGTTTTATAGACAAAAGTGAAAGATTTTTCATTCTTGCTTCAAATTCATTGTGAAAACAGAAGGCAGTTTTCCCAGATGGAAATCTGTCATATCATTATGGAAATGTCAGATTTCCACCCGGGGCATATTGACAAAAAGCCATGGTTTTTGCCCAGGGGGTGGAATTTCACAAATTTTCCCAAGAAGAGCTGCACTCCCTGGTAGAAGACAGAGGCAATTTCTTTCCCCCGTTTTCAGATTTGTGAGACTGAGCTCTAAGAGATTGGTTTCAGGCAAATACCCACAGAGGTGGAAGAAAGCTTTAGCATTCCCAGTACTGGCCATAGGGGCTTGGCTGTTGTCTCTGAGTCAGTCCTGGCTGTATTTACTTTAATATTACAGTTACCCTGAGCTGTAACTCTATTGGCAATGTCACATAAAACGGGTGTGTCATATTGCCAAACAGAGGAGAGGTTTCCTTCCCTGACCTACCTGATTCTGCCATGTAAATATCTCCCCTTTAGTTAATAGGTATGCTCTTCTTAAAGTATCTCTTAATTTTGATAATTGTGTTTTTCCCCCTGAGAATGGAGCATTTTAAACCTCTGTTAGTGGAGTATTCATGCATGTATTAGAAATATTAGCAAATCGTGTCCATGTTAATGAATGATAGGATGTTTAGAGGAAAATAAAACAATCCCCAAACATTTTCATACATTTATAGTCATCAGAACCTCACGCTTTAAGTAGATGAAAGAGATTTGTGAGTGGCATAAGTCATGGCGGAAATAGCCGTGGGACATGAGTTACTCTATTCTATTACGGAAAAGTCTCTCTGCCTCGTATAATGGCCTGCAGACTAGCAAGCACAATGCAAAGGATCTAAATATTTTTCTTGAATAGATTTGCTGTTCTCAACAAAAAACCTCCTCTAAAGATTACACTAGTATAGGTACTCTGCTCCATTAATATAAATGACTCCAATGTACATTTTTTCCTAGCAGAAATACCTGCATTTAAAAAAAAATGCAGCAATAACTTCAAACTTCAAAGGTCTGAACTTCAAAAGGTTTCTTGCATTCTGCTTGATGGGGCAGCATCTTATGCACACATGCTTTTTCCCTGCTAAATGCCTTAATAATGAGCTCGGGTTCAGATTTTGTGAATCGGAGCCAAGTAACTCTATTTTAGTATATTTGCTGGGAAATGAACTAGCTCAGGGTAATTAGGAAAGCAATTTTATTAGCTTCTATTTCATAAAGATTGTTTTTTAATCAGAGTCAGAACTTACTAGAAATGATTCTGTGCTCTTTGCTTGGGTCTCAGGAAATGAAGTGGGGCACCGTAGGTCCTAACCCACAGTAAAACCAATGTGATGAAGACGGAAGCTTTGCTCTTAATCTCTAACAACGCTGTAAAAATAAACCCAATCTGATGGCATTATAAATAAAAGGGTCACAGCTAACGATTACCTGTGTCTAGTTTATTACAGACTAGGGCCTTGGTAACTGAAGGAGTTAAAGCTTTCTTTTAATTGCCCAAGGAGTCTTGGATTCAAGTTGTGAACAATCCTGGCTTGGGGCTCAGGGGACTGGGGTGGGTAGAAAGCAAAGTAAAACACTGGATTAGGTGCATATGTCTCCAAGAGACAAATGCGAGAAGGAATCGGGACTGATAGTGTATTTAGATAATGTAGTGCAGCTGTGAAAAAGACAAATGCTGTACTGGGGCACACAGCGGAGAAGGGGGTGTTGCTTATAGGAAAATGGAGTTTCTGTAATCACGCCTCTCCTGGCAGCCACTTATGGAGCACGGCATACTGTTTGGGGCACCTCATTATATAGAGAACATCAATACTGTAAATGAGAGAGAACTCAGAGAAGGGTGACAAAAAAGATAAAAGGATTAGAAGAGATGACCTATAAAGAAAGGTTAAAGGAACATAGCATTTAAAGCTTTCAGGAGAGATGGAAGCCTATGCTAACTGTCTACAAATATTTGAGCAATAATAATTTTCAGGAAAGAAGGGGATTGCTTGCAGTGGTTGAGAATGGTCTAATAAGAAGTCACGGCTTGAAACTAAGGAAAGGGGAAAATGTCGGTTAGGAGACATTAGGAAACATTTCTTCCCAGTAAGGGTAATTAGGCACTGAAGTGAACTGCCTGGGGAGGCGGCTGAGGCCCCATCGCTGTAAGAGTAGCAAGTGTTGAAGGGGAGTTAAAGCACTCGGGGAGCTCCTCTGAAGGGGGGGAAAGCCCACCCTTTTCTGAAGACATTCCTGTACAGGAGAAGTGGGCTAGAACAACCCAGGAGGACTTTCCCAATGGCCTCAACCGTGATTTAACACGTGGAAAGCGAGTGTATGGAGAATCAGGGTGGAGGTGGTCCGAGAGAAAAGCCATCCGCTAGTACGGGAAGTGTCTTTGCAGAAGTTCTTGTTTTCAGCTGTCGGTCATTAGTGTTGCTGCTCCTCCTTTACCTATAGAGCCATGAAGACATTTATGTGAATCATCGCACAGCACCTCCAGAAGTCAGAGCTAAAGTGGGAAGCGAGGGACGCCTCTGACTAGGAAGCACAGTTAACAATGAAGGGTGTGAGGCTGTGGGCATCAGTCTGTGCTGTGCGAGCAAAAGGGAACAGAGAGAATTGCCATGTTTTATCATGTTGGACCAGCTGGGACAGGTGACACCGTGATCAGGTATGCATGCATCGTCACTCCCCCAAATAATCACCATGTGGAATAATTTCCCCCCAAATCGTGCAGCTTCAACTTATTCTCTGCGAATATGACTCATAAATCTTGGCCTTGAATGTGAATCAAGATTCCAAGCTGCAGGCTCAGGGGTTTGTTGGATTTATTCAACTTTAGTCTTTATTTATAGACACAAAAGTATATTATTGGTTGTAACGTCCAAACAAAAGAAAACAGATTGTAAGCATCCATTAATGTTTTCCCAAAAGGGAAATCGCACGTTTCTCTCCGGTCTTTCATTCTCTCCCTTGTAATATTAAGATGATGTCATAAACTCGTAATTACTTCGTGATGTTCTTGGGCACTTTATATCTGTTGGTTCAGAGATGCAAATTCCCTCTCTGATCGGAATGCAGCAAACAATATGAGCAGGTGGGAGGTAAGTCTTAGGTGGCTTGCAATTTAGTAACCATTGAAGTTTTGAATTCACACTATTTAAACTCTGTTCTCTGGGACGGAAAAGATACATTTAAAAAATCTTAGATCTTGCATTATATACATGAGATGAGGTGTTAATTTTACTGGAATAATTATTCTTACTGCCAGAAAAGAAAATTATTTTGGTTAACAATGAATGTAGGGGCTATATGAAAAAATATTGTATTTATCTGGTAGAAAGTTTTCATAGACTAATCATATCCAGGAAAGCAAAGATACTTTAAAAGAAGGGGTACATTGGTATGTGCGTTACTAGATGTTTGGCTTTCAAGTATATTGGGATAAACAGAAAACACAGGTCCGTGAGAGAAAAATGGATCACAAGATGGTGACTTTCTATTTTCTTAGCCAAATCTTTGTTCTTTTACTCCCAGCTCAGCGCTTCAATTCTGCAAGAAAGAGGCCATAAAGTATCTATTTCCAACTCCTCTTTAAGCCTTGTTCAGGTTTCTTATTGCTCATTGCTAACCATTTTAATTTCTGACCTCTTCTGCTCCACTAGTTATAGACCCATTCAGTGACCCTCTAGGATTCCCAACTCGGTGATTTATGTCCTTGCCATATTCATGTGAAGTACCAGCATCAACCTCAGAGAGAGGGAGAGAGAGGAGGAGAGGGAGAGGGAGAGAGAGAGAGGGAGAGGGAGAGGGAGGGGGAGAGAGGGAGAGGGAGAGAGAGAGAGAGAGAAAGAGAGAGAGAGAGAGAGGGAGAGGGAGAGGGAGAGAGAGGGGGAGGGAGGGAGAGGGAGAGAGAGGTGTTTCCCTAGCACCCTCCTGCTTGGTGTTTTAACAACTTTTCTGTATGTTTCTCTCTTCTTAGAACCTTAATAATGATCTTGATGGGGGCAATTTTAGATGTCCCCAGCAATGCCCCACCTCCCCACCCACTCAGAAAAAAGAAAAGGACTCTTGAGTTTTAATTGCTGCAGCTATTAAAGACTGAGAGGCAGCATTTCCTCGAGTGGTGGAGTTTGGGAAACGATGGAAACAGAGTGATCCTGCCATCTCTAATCTGATCAGTAAAGCTGGTGACTTCTGAGAGCGTCAGATGGGAGAGCAGGGTCTGGGGAGCCTTGCTTCCGCCTTGGCCTTAATACCATCTGTCTCCTGTGGGGAGACAGAACCCTTCTTCCTTTATTATTAAGGTATTGAAGGTTATGAGACCATCTATTAGGAGAAGCTGGGCCACTCTTATCATTTGTTTAATATATGCCCACTCTGGTCTTCTTATAAATTGACAAGTAGACCAACAAATGTGGATTCCACTGGCCATCCTTAGCTGAGTCATTTCCATTCAAAGTTGAGTTAAAGGTAATTTAGCTTTAGATCTTTGTTTTGCCAGTTTTATATATATTCCTTTGTGTTTTTTTTCTCACTCCTGTGTTTAATTCCAGTCCTTTCCCCCATTCTCTGCATTCTTTACAAATCCTAGGTCTCCAGTAAAACAGCCACATCTCATGTGAGCCCTGCTCGAGGATCAGTTTTATCTGTGTCTGACCCAGGCATGTGTTGCATGGTAACACGTTCAGAATCAAATACGAATGCAGACTAGCAAGCCCCTCTGTCAGGATATGGACGTGCCCCACACGTCGATCCTGTTTAGTTATTAGAATCTGAAAACTTAATCATACACTCGAAGAAAAGGCTTTGATAGAGAATTTTACTCCTGCATGTTCATTTAAGATTTAGACTTGACGTATTAACGCCAAATTTAAAATTGTGTCCTCTTCATTGCAATCCTCTGTAGCTACAAGGTTCTAATAAATATTATGTCCTCCCATCGTGCAATTAAAATTTTCCACCTCATTTCACAATGCAAAACATTCACATGTTGTCAATCATCTTGAAACATGATTTTTTGACATCATATAATTTCACTTCATTTTTTCAGACAGACATCGCACCAGGAAATTATTTAAGAAAGAGTCCTATTATATCTTTATTTTTCCACCAAATTTCACCTTCAAATGCAGTCATTTGTGTACATTTCAGTAATTTCAACAATAAACTTGCAAAGAGAGGGAATGGCAAGCCCTCAGATAGACGTTCACATATGGGTTTTGCCACTCTTGCAAGGCTGAGGCTCAGTTGTGGGCACTCGGTTAGAAAACATGATTTTAGCCATGGGAAGTTTACAAGTCTTGCTGCACAAAGTGAAAAGGTTGCTGCTTGAAACAGCTACCACCTGGGAGGCTGGGAGAAAAACATGCGTGTGCTTTTGAACTTTCCTCTGTTTAATAACTAGCAGACACTAATGATTTGCCAAACATCCTGATTTAAAATGGCAGTAGTCAAAAGCAAGGTTGCCTGCTGGTTGTCAGGTAGCCCACCTGTTCTCCAAATCAAAGTTCCCCTGACCTGTGCCCAACGCAAAGCTGTTATCCTTTAAACCACTGCTAGATGTGCGTGTACGCCTTGTTGGGCTCTCTCGCTAACGTTCCCGTCTGCTGTCGGAGAGAAGCTTCCTACTGGAAGCTTCACGTTGCCTTCTTTATGTAGGCCGATCCTTGGGGAATGAGCTCATGAACACTTCTTGGGAAGGTTTTGGTGGGGGCTGGGGTGGGAGGGAAGGGAGGAGGGCCCGTATGCTTTAAGCAGCAAGGGACAGTTAACGGGAAGAAGTCGACTGAAGCAGTGCTCAATTCAGGATAGGATGAGGACCCCTTCCTAGTGTTTTAAAATAGTGGGGTGGGTTTTCAAGAAGGGGCAACTGTATTATTCATGACTTGGTATAGTTTTTTTGAGAAGAAATGCAGAAAACAGCTAGTGGTTGAGGGTGGGAAAGATGTGAAATAGGTAAAGTCGTGGTCTCTAGGAGGGTGAGCAAAGGTGGTTTTTGATTAAAACAAAGGGGCCTGAGGAGGGGGGAGAACACTACTTTGGAGTGACGTAAAGGAGAAAAGTGATTAGCAGAGTTTATTAAGTGCCAGTTTGGTTATTATTTATTAGCACAGAAAAGTTAATTTAATTAACACTTGTGATATTCGAAGTTGCAATGGGCCACGTGACTGTTCCCAGCCAACTGCATAATGGCAAGAATATGGAAGCTGCTAGGCCTGGGCTCTTTCTTCATGTTCTGTGACTACTTGTTTAAGATATTCTAGGTTTGTGTAGATATCAGTGAATATATCAGAGTGAAGCATTAGATAGCAATGGAAGGAATTCTTTTAAAATAGTTCTATCTAATACTGGGTATTAAAAGGATTACATTTAGGATTTTATTGATGGTTAATCTGTGCAAGTGGTATGGAGTAAGGGCTCATGGCACAGTTTTTAATACCTACTGTGTACTGTGCTTAACAAATACTATGTCATTTAAATCTCATACCAACAACGTTGGTATTATTATCTCTTTTTAACTGATATGAGATCTAAGATTCACACAAGGTCACATGGCTAATAAAGTGTCAGAGTTCAAAATCAAATCTCCCACACCCCCAAGGTTTGTTCAGTGAATGTTGACAATTAAATCCATACCATAGTCACTTATGGATATTCATGCATGCTTAGTCATTAATTATACCCACACATGTCAGAATACCCATCTGTTTTTTGATGGGATGGTTAGTAAATTAGAAGGAGATCCTTTGTGATAGGCAAGAACATGTCTCCCCTATCTTTTTTTTCTAAGTAAAGGCCTTTGTAACGTTCTTTAAGCCCCAGTCCAGAGGGGTTGTCTCCAGGGACCAGGGGACACTTAACTTTGTTCTCTAAAGCCAGTTGTGCTACAAATGAAGATAGCAATTAGCATTCATCATCATGGTGATTTTTATCTCCCTCTCTGGGTTGACACAGTGCTTATCACAGGGCTACCTAAGTGCATTGACCTGCTTTGCTAACTTCTCAAGAAACAATGCTGGGAGGAGAATAGCTCCTTCCTCTGAGCTGTTCAGTGCCTAGCTCACAGATAACCATTTAATTTTCTCACTATTGCAACTCCTTCATCATCCGAACTGCTATGTTGTTCACACTTGCTCAGTAGAAATGCAGTGAAATTCTTATGTGATGGTGAGCGGCCTTCCGAATCACAAGGTATATTGAAATTCACGCCATGGTGTGTCTACATACAACTTACCACATGTTTTAGGAGCTGTGTGGTGCAAAGAGAATCTACTTAAATAAGCTTAAAATGGGTGTTTTCGAACGACTTCATGGGCATCTCATGAAACCCCTACGTACTAACAGAGCTTTGCATCACAGAAATGGGGGCAGAAGTGGGCATCTCCTCACTCCTCTCTCTCATCCCACTATCTCTCCTCTCTGCTTCTCTTTGCTCCTATGCTTTATTTTCATCTCTGTTGACCAGTTTCTCTGTTTACATATCTGCTTACACATGGCGCATCGTGGCTGCCTTCAAATGGTGGCCTTAGCCTGCAAATCTACGTGACTGTTCAGCTCATATTCCTCACATCAAAGTAATGCAGATCCCAGTTTCCCTATTTCAGATTCCTAGGAGAAGGAATCTGCTGAAGCCCAGGTCATGTGTCTACTCCTGGTCCAAACAGTTGTGATGGGGGAGGGTGGCTGGAGAGGAGAGGTCGTTCATGCTTGCTGGGCTGCTTCTTTCAGTACACTGGGCAGAGCTCCTATGAAATGGCTTAGGAGGAGGAGGTGTGTCTCTCTAGAATCAACTGGAGTGAGGATTGTCTATGGGGGGAAAAAAAGGTGGACTTTACTGTGTACAGTGATGGATTTTTAAGTCACTACACTTAAGAGAGAGAAACAAAATTCTCATACAGAAAACCATATCCTGTACATTTTTAGTTAGAGGTGCTTCTGCAGAGCACCAGGGAAATGGAAATACCTCATCTTAGATCTGAAGTCAAGAATCTCCATTTTTTTCTGGACTAAAATCACACCGTATTTTTGGAAGATTATATGTGTTTCTACATATAAACCTATTTGTTGGAATTCAGGGGAAAGAGGAAGTTGAATTCAACCACTCTTCTTCCCCACCCCTACCCACACCCCTAGAATACACTGGAAAGCCACCTTTCTCCTCTCCCATCCACGTGCATTTCATATGCAGACACAGCCACCACCAGGCGTTGCTGGCTTTGTGAGCACGGCCCTGAAAGTCTTGAAGACCCTTGAAAAGTTCAGTTAGCTCTTCAGATAGTTCTCTCAGGCTGTTTGTAGGTCATAATTGGGATTTCTAACAACCCTGAGTAGATGTCTATGATTTGCTGAGAAAAGGTTAAATTATAATCAATTCTTGGGGAAGATTTGATTGGAGGACAACTTTCCTCATGCCTGGGGGCTCCCTCCTTCTCCTCCTGGCAGTACCATCATGGTCTGGGTGTTTATAACTTCACTCAGTTCAATTGCTGTTTCTCCATCCTTGAGTTGTACCCAGACAGCCAGTTCCCTCTCATGAGATGAAAGCATCTATATTTGAACAGGCTGAGACATCAGGTTTCTTCCCTTAATTCTAAGGTTCCAACCAGAATTGGAACCATCAAAGGTTCCGATGCCGTCAAAGAATATGCCATCAAAGGATGACCAATATGGCCTATTAGGTAAGAAGTCTGATCCCACTTCTAATATCCTATTTGCATATTTCCTTTTCCAAAGAATGCTTTTCACACAGGTTTCTGGCCTTAAAGTATGTGGCTAAGGGTTTATAAGGGACTGATTTCTCTCCAAAAGTGCTTCACTCTCCAGTTGAGACAGACATGCCTACAGAAGCTTGAAGTACTGTGTTCTAGTTCTACTGAAAGGAGAGTTCTAGCACAAAACCCCTTTGTGCTTTCCCTGTCTTCTGAATACTGTTGAAGAGCATTAAATTTTGTCCCTACTGCTTCAGTCCTTGGCCTCTCTAAGGGACCTAACCTTGGGGTGATGCTGAAAGGTTGCCATGTGCATGCAAACTATCAAATTGCTCCACTAGGTGAAATATAAAAATGTCATGAACCCAAGCTTTAATGTAGCCACCAACAATAGAATCACTTGAAAGAGCCACTGGCTTCTGTTTTCTTGTGCTTTGAAGCCTTGTTGTACATGGGCAAAAGAAACCAGTAGCCCTGAGTCTCTGCCCCTTTCAGGGCCATGTACACGGCAACAAAAATAACAACATTTTAAAGTAAGTTATTTACTAGACACTGTTGTAAATGTTTCACCTGGATCATCTACTAATTATAAAAACCACTTTTAGAGGTAGGTGTTTCCATTATCCCAATTTTACAGATGAACGGACTGAGATTCAGAGAGGTTAAGTAACTTGCCTAGAATCACAGAGCATGGGTTAAGATTTGAACCCTGGACGGGAGAAGTCAGGGCAGGACTCTGTCGTGGGGAATTTCAGTGGGGGCATTTAAGTAAAACCGAATAGCATTATCAGAAAGTGATCAGATAAGTGATCTAAGCATAAGTCCCTTCCCCTGTGGCCTGTGTAGTATGAACGGAATAGCGGCAGGTGGATGCCCAGTATGAACCCCTGCCTGCACCCATCCACTTCCTAACCCTCTTGCCTGCTTTCACCGCTTAGTCCTTGTTACCATTGAACACATTGTATATTTTACTTATTTAGGTTATTTATTATTCAGTTTCTTCCTCTGTGGAGTGTACGCTCCGTAGAGGCAGGGGGTTTTGAATATTTTGATCACATTTTAGGGGTCTTCTTAGGTGCTCAGTAAATACTGTTGAAGGAATGAATGCTGTTGTTGGACATCCATTAGGACAGTCTGGCCAGAGGCTGTGCCTTTGCTTTCCTGTTCACAGTAGTCATTCTGTCTCCCTCTCTCTCACTGTCTCAAGTTTCAGCTGTTTTATGGCCAGGTGGCTGGCTGAATAGGTTTTCCTTTCGGGGCTTTCTTCTCTCTCTGTTTCTCTGTCCTCCATACTATATTTCATCCCATGTTACTCACTGTCATTTGGAGCAAGTTTCCCTCTCTTGCCCACCTTCCCCCCGCACGGTCTTTATGCTAAGCCATGAGGTGGTGTGGGAAAGATGAGGATGACAGCCTAGGGTAGACAAGGTAACTAGCACTTTATCCCAGGAGACAGGTGGAGAGCATCCCGGTGGCAGCAAAGCAGACCCAAGGGGTTACAACCATCCTTTTCTAGGTCCATAGGACTAAGTTATCCAGACAGAGAATGAAATATTAGCCAACATTCATACTGCGTTGTGAGTCAGTAGTTTGCCAGTATATCCAACCATCAAAATAAAATGTTTTCCTTTTTGTGGGAAAGAAGATTTCAAAATCTCCTTTGATAGAATTTCCTGGATAAGTACTGTGTATGTGTGTATTTATTTACTTGACAAACATTACTGTAGTGCTTATTTTGTTCCAGGCACTATCCTAAGTGTCTCAAAAATAAATATTAGGTCATCCAATAGTAAGTACTATTGTTATCCCCTTCCCCCCCCCCACCACCATTTTATAGATAGAGAAACAGAAGCAAGAGGAGATTATATAACTTGCTTGAGACTTGGAGAGGTAATAGTAGCAGAGCTGAAATTTGTGCCTGTGTACCCAGGTCTGGCTCCAGATTCAACACCTTTATCTACTAACCAGGGTACCTCTCCAGTATTTACTGATACTTTTATAGTATTGGTTACAGTCTTATTTAAAATCTGTAATTCTCTAGATCTTTACAAAGGAGATGACAAAAACCCGCAGCTGTTTTAACTTCAAAGAAAAGAAATTTCCTGATCTGATTTGTTTTGCTTTAATACATTGATTAGTATATATATGTATACATATATATTAAATATATTAAAATATACATAGATTAGAATATATACATGCATATACATATATATTCAAATGTTACATAAATATATTTTGCTAATCCATACAGAGCTTCATCAATATTTCTTCCTTATTCTCTTTTATGCCAGCAGCTTTCTTTATGCATTTCCATTTTCCACATTTTTCAGAGTGATTAGATTGGGTTGCATACACTTCTCCTGAAATATTAAGTGCATACAGGCCGCATCCACATGCACTGAGTCTATAGTTATGATCTATTATTTCAAAAACCCACATGGTAAAAAGAGCAGAACAGGCCTTGAGTGCTATGAAGTATTAGGGCCAAAGAACCCCCTGCCATTCATCTTCTCACTAATGCCGGGACTAACAAGACCCCAGAGTTTCTGTCTCATTGGCAGAGCCTTTGTCCTAAAAACACAGAAACCACACGCACACACTTACACACATATATGCATGCCCGCACTCCCTCGCTCATATCCACTTTGTATATCTAAGAGAATTAATCTATTTCATAATGAGTAAGTTGTCGCATAGTCAAGTAGGAGAAGGATACCTAACTATTTTACCATTCCTGAAAAATTGTAAAGGGGATATGGCATCAGCACAAGTGTCAATCCAGATTGTTGAGCTCTGTCTCCAGGATGATTTGGGGAAAAACTAGATACAGAAATGGCTGGGCAAGACATCATTTTTAACTTTTAATTGCTTCCACCTGATGTTGTTTTTCTCTCTCCATATTGCTTCTTCCTTTTGACCTTTGTCATTAAATACTCCCAGCATCTAAAGGTGCCACTGCTGCGTCTCCCCCCTTTATTTTTCCCTCTCATGGCTTGAAAATAGGATAAGGCAGCCTTCCTTGTTTGACTTATGGAAATCGGTCTTATTGCTTTGGAGTCAAGCCGTGTTTGTTGCAGTATAATTTCCTGGCTGGTGGTGGCTCACTGTGGTAACTTCTCGAACACCCCCATGCCTGCATTGGGTCCACAAATTCATTTTTTCTTCCTTGTATCCCAGCGGATTTCTGCTGCGATACAGGCACACACCTCTGAGCATACATTCACTTTACTTCTGTCTCCCCTTGAAGTCCACTGCTCAGAACTTCCGGGTCCCTGCCCTCTGCCTTGTGAGATTTTGCGACTTGTCTAAGGTTGAACCTGCAAGTAGAACAAAACCACAGACCCCTGCAGTGTGTTTCTAGATAAATTCATGAGAAAAAAATCAATTCCACTGAGTTAGTTTGTTCAGATGGAAAAATCTTGTGTCCTGTGTAGACATGGTTTTATTCACTGGATATTTCAATCACTAGTTACTTACGCCTGTTAAGTCTACAAAGCCCAAACGCCCAGGTTCGGTCATCTTTATCTGTACTATTCCCCAAGTAAGGATACTCTTACATACACACATACCCCTGTGGTTAATGTCATGGACCAAAAATCTTGATTATTTTGTGAATTTTCACAGTTCAGTTAGATGTTTTGGCTCTGTGTAGACACAGATTACAAAGTGCTTCCCAGTAGGTATCCTTTTGAATCTGCTTTATTGATGTAGAACAAAGTTTCATTTGCTCACAGGTTTTAATTTAAAAAAGAAAAGCTAATTCATGTTGGATCTCATTCTTCAGTGAAGGTAATAAGCCTCATATGTATATATAAAAAGCTACCACCCTCTGATTGTCAAAGTTTGCTTCTTTCTTTTCAGGTTCTTCTTTGTATTGTTTTACAATCTAGGTATATCTGTTTAACATGAAATGCAGAAAATGACAGGGCTCAGACAGCTACTGCATCCAGTGACAAAGATTACTGTCATCCTGGCTCATCAGTTAATTCATCATTGGCAATGGTCCATTCCATTTCCTAGTAGCCTAGCAACAGCCAATGATGGGGAGGGCTGTTTGCCATGTGACAGTGGTATGTGGTACTTTCCAGAATGCTTTTACATAAAAATAGGATGATAATTTATAAATTTACATTTTTATTTTAATAAATGGGAATATTTGGTTTTAGGGGTTGACATTCAAAAGGGAGACAATTTTATTTTGCAGACCATGACTTTAAAGTGCTGGACTAGTGACTTGATAACAGAAATGGAGCTATCAATTTCACACATAAACAGGGTTTAAAGTTGAGCCTGTGAATGCCTTACTTTACCTTAGAATGAATGATATTCCCCCGCAGAGTAACTATAGGAAATAATATAATTAAATGAGAGCTGTTCTTATATCAGTCCATGCACATACACACGCTCATGCACACACATACACACGCGACATAGGATTTTGGGTCTGAACTTTGGCTCCTAATTTTCTTTATCACTGGATAGAAAAAAAAGCAAAGAGGTTCATGAGCAACAACAATTATTGTTGTCCTCAATATAAAAAAAAATCTTTCAGTTTCTCACAATCCTCCTAACTCTCTATTGATGATTCATGGTTCGGCAACTCACTTGAAAATCTGCTCATTTATTTTCACTGATTGAATTCCCTGATTGTTAGTATGTATAAATGTGTTAGCTACTTTTGAAGCTATCTTCTGTTAAAGAATTGATAGAAAATCCTATTTAAATGTCATAATGCTTTTTCTCTTGTTATGACAGTCATTGGGTAAATAGTTTTATTTTAGTGCTATAGTTAAGAAAAATCTATAATCACCTCCTCATAAATCTTTTTTTAAAAATCTATATTTAGCCCCGTTTGCAGAGACAGAAGTTGAAAATAGGCTACTACCTAAGACATGAATTCCGTTAAATATTAAAGAGATCTCATCAATGATTTTATTAGTCTCCGAGCTCAGTAAAGGCCTCCCTGACATCTAAAGCCTAATGATTTTTTAAAATATATTTAAAGCCTTGCACTGCACCTTTAAATATTGAACAATATTGAAAAATATTGAAGCCCTTTTTTTGTATATTAGCTTTAGGCAGAACTGTTGTATGATTTCCACTTCTTTCATGACATTGTAATGATGTTACCACATACAACTTTATCTTGCATGAAAAGGTGAAGTCATGAGTGATTTCTCCAATTTAAAAGCACTCAACCCTCACAGTGCTAGAAATGAATATTTTGCATATATTCATGCAACAATGATTCAATTTAAGATTTCTATTTTCAAACATTGCTTGAAACCTTCACTATGTTAGTAGTAAAACTGCCAAAATGTGTAATAAGATTTATTATAGATGAGTAGCATTTTATTTAGTATTTCATGTTAACATGCTTTTTAGGGTTACCTGGTTTAGCAGGAGAATTCATCTTTCGTTTCTAATCAGAGATAACATTTTATCGTATTTTAAAAAATACTCTTCCCGTACACATATATATTGTGGCACCAACTGAATTTTTCTTGCTGGCAACACAAACCCAAACATTGCTCACATCAAAGCTCAGTGTACCCTCACACAAAGCTGCTCCGATCGAAAAAAAAGAGAAGGAAGATTTCCATTTCTCCTTTGTAATCCCTGTCCTTTTTCTCCAGAATAGCTCTCAAACCCTTTTGCTATACATCCTTAAAATGGGCTCAGAATTTTGCTGCAGACCTTACCCCTTTAAAGGGGTCTTGTTATACTCTTGTTTATACTGTGTAGATGCTTCATTGCTGTAACAGCATAAAACCACAACATTATAAGTTTCCTAGAAGCCATAGCATATGTTACAGGCGCAAAAAGTATAGGTTGGCGGGAGCTCTTAATTGAGGGGTGTGTTTCTGAAAGAGGCTTGCACAGATGGAGAAAGAGACGTATCTAAAAGTGGTTACCTGTGGGCTTGTATATAAGAGGTAGGGAAAGTGTGTAACCATTTCATGGCTGTACCTCTGATTATCCCAGGGGCAGCATGAAAAGATATAAACTCTTACTATTTTTGTGTTCATTATGCATCTTTAGGCCCTAAATCTTCTTTCTATTCCAGATTTTCAGTTGTTTCAGCAAGGAAAGAGGGAGCCTTCCACAGGCCATTTTTGCAAGGCAATATAGCAATGCTCTTACTCCCAAAGGTGTATTTATAAAGCACGGACACACACACACACACACACACACACACACACACACACACACAATCACATGAATACACACTCAAACACATAACAAGGGAGAACTGTGTATAGGGGAAAGCTTATACAAAAAAAAGAAAACAAATAAAAAAACAAAGAAAACCAATAAAACTTATACCCAAAGCACACACTTCTCTCTCCAGAAAGGAAATACTAACTCGATTTTCATTTAGAAGAGACCTGTAGTTGCTAGCCACCAACTCCATTTGTCGGTGCAAAGCCACTCATAGATGACACGTCCATACAAATGCGATTTTAGGGGTTACCTTAAATTTTATAGTAAAAAAAAAAAAAGGTATAGGCAACTGGAGACGCAACATGCCAGTGAGTGACTTGTTCTGCATTTTGGGGAAGGAAAGAGAGTGGCGATCTTAGTAGGCTCCTGGGTGGGTCAAATTTTCCTAATTACATGGAAATCAGAGGCAGCCCTGAGACCGGTATCTTACCTTCACGGAGTAAACATTCCCCCGCTGTCACTAATGTTCTATAAATCATGTTAAAGAGAAGCATAATTAACATCTTTGATCAAATCAAGCTTCAAAGTCATGAGGTGACTGACTGAATAAAGCCACATTTCAGGGTCGGCAATGAATAGATTCTCCACAAAGGCTCAGGATGGCTCTGTACTCTTCCTCGCTCATTCACCCTTCTGCTTGGAGGAGGAGGGTGCTCACACCCCCATGAGGCAGAGGGAGATGGGTGAGGAAATCCTCAGCAACACACCACATGCAGTTCTATGGATCTAAGTTCATGAGGCAGCAAAGGACCTGGGGTGCAGAGAGGGAGAAGCAAGCCCGTGTCTGAGAAGCATCAGCACTTAATTCTTTTAGTCTGGCGAAAGCAGATCCTTCCTGTGCATGGCCACATTGGTTCTGCTTGTGTGTCCGATCATTTAAAGAGGACAATATTCCTGGTTAAAGGACAGGTGGTTTTGTACAAATTATTTGCATCTTTACTTTTTATGTATCTTGAGAAAATTTCCATCCAATTGCCAAAGGCTGATTAGAGCTCAAGCTTGTCTGGAGGTGGGTGCCCAAGTGGAATAGTTGAAATCTATCTCAAAGGTTTCTTAGCCTCCAGGACAGCATCCACATAGAACCTGGGAACTCCTGCCTTGGGAGACAGTGCTTTTCTTTCTTTCAGTGACAGAAGCGACTTTTGGTTGCAAATTTCCCTGGAGGTTACTGGTAAACTTGCATTCACACCAAGGAATAAGCAGTTGATAGCAAAGCCTTGGTGAAGGGAGTAAACAAAGGGTGGAGAGAAAGAGGGAGCCCTGGATGCCCAGCCAGACCAGTAAAAGGGAGGAGAGAGAAGTGGAATAGAGGAGGTTGTATGACATGTAATCCTCTTCTTAAACATCACAGTTTTGACGTGGGTTTGGCTCTGGCTCTGAGACGGTCTCAGTGAGTGTCAATGACAACAAAAACAGACGTGGTAATGGAGAAACACCACCCACCCTCTACACCACATCCAGTGTAACTGGAGAAGGAAACTCACCTTCAGTTCCTCCACTGGCCTAGGTACCCAGGGAGGAACATGCCCTGGCAGCATGGGATTGCCAGGAGCCTAGGGTTAGGGTCTTCGACGCCTGCATTCCTGTTGGCTCCCCTGTAAGCACAGTATGTGGATTTGCCTCCTCCCAATATACCATTAGTCAGGGCTGGCTTCTGCATTGGTTTGGAGTGGAGCCTCTGAGAGGAAGTGATCCTTACCACTTCCTGCTCTATTGGCTGGGTGTATGAGGGGAAGGGGGAGAGGCAGGAGGGATGTGCCTGGTGCCAGGTTATGCTAAAACTACTCATTTAAATAAATAATTACAATATTAAGAGTCCAAGAGCTGTGTGTACTCCAGAAAAGAAGTACATTTTCTGCAAGGGTAATGTAGATTACTTTGATTTTGATATATACTTATAGGAACCATAGGTTCTGGGTGTCTGGAGTCTATTTCAATTTTAAAGTTCCAAATATTGTACTTAATTATATAGATGTGTGTGTGTGTGTGTGTGTGTGTGTGTGTGTGTGTGTGTTTTGGTGAAGTGTATGCTTTTAGTTATGTAACTATATTCTTTTCCAGAAAGTCATTTTTAAAAAATAACAAGAACTAAGAGTGGCGTAAAGTTAATAACTTAGGAAGGCTTTTTATAAAACGAATTCACAAATTAGAAAAAATAATTCTTTATCAGGTCCTGAGCTCTAAATTATGACACGGGAGTATGGTCACTAGAAATATGCATACTGCCCTTCCTTCTTGGGTCTAAGTCTAAATGCCTGGAAAACAAATGGCTTAAAAAGGTAAATCCGGCCACACTGGGTATCTGGCTGCTTAGAAAGACCAGGTCCTACTCCCTTCTCCCTAGTGCCCCATACAGAGAGCCCGCAACAGTTTTAGTCCTTTCTTTCATTTTGCTTGATGTTATTTTACTTTGCTGAATTCAGACAAACTGATCTGTGTTTAAAACAAATGAGAGAAATACAGTTTGCATTATTCTGAGAAAAGTGTTTCATTCCTCTTTTTAAGGCATCTGTTAACTTGAACTCATACTATTGCACAGGAGCTGCAGTCCATGCAAATCTTCCCTGGAATCCTTTAAATTTTTCCTAATGTTATGCTTTCAAGAGGTTGCTGGATCAGTTTGATCATCTTTGCCCCAGAAGGGGAAAAGCTTATTCAAATCGATGATCTGATTAAGTTTTTATCAAAATAGGTCAGTGGTCTAAATGGCCAGTGGGTCAGATTTCACCCCTCAGAGACATCTTTACTGACCATCCTCTGTAAAATTGCATAACAGCTTCCCACCCCACACACACTTTCAGCCCGCGTTCCTGGGTTTTATTTGTCTTCAAGGTACATACTGCCATCCGGCCTACTCTGTATTTTTATTATTGGTTTGTCACCTGTCTCCTTCTGCCACCAGCCACCCCCTTCACACCTAATGTAAACCCCATGAAAGCAAGGATTTTGTCTGTTTTATTCACTGAATCCCCAGGACCTAGACTAGTGTCTGATACATAGCAGGCATCAAATCCAGAAATAGTTGTTGAATAAATAAATGGAATAGATTGGACTTTTAAGTCATCTGCTTATTTTTTGATATGTAACAAATTTATATTTGATTAATTATCCAAGTTTACTTTTCTTTTTTGCTGTTCCTTCCTGTCTTTACCATTTTGGTCACTTCCTTTTCTATGTCTTGTTCCTTTGACAATTTATGTGACACCAAAATGTGGAGAAAAGAAACAAAAGATCCATCATAAAAGTTATTTTGCCTCATGTAGACCAAGAAAACTGGCTACGTCAGCAAATCTTTCACCTTCCAACTGGTTGTTTTGACACTTTAAGGACACGTCTTCTGCTGTATGCACTGTCGTTTATTCTTCATGGTTTCCCAGCACATGGATTTGATCATAGAGTGCTTGACACATTCCCCAGGTAAAGAACTGGAGTGGGTAGCTTGAGGTTGCCATGCTGGAGTGCTGAAGCCTCAAGTTTGAAAGTACGAACTGTACGAAGCTTTCCTTCTTTTGATCCTCAGTGATACAGATACAATTTATATTATGCATAACTATTGATCATCAACAGTCATTAAAAACCTAGCCACCATGTTTTTTCCTTTTATTTCTGAGGATGGATATATATATAGGTGTGTGTGTATATATATGTATACATATATATACACACACACACATATCTATAATATGTAATATTATATATGTACTATGTAAACATGATATATATATCTATATATATCTATATATATATCTATATATATATATATGTGGGGAGAGAGAGAGAGCGAACGGGGGGGTGGGAGGAAATGAATGAAGAAATGATATGTTGACTAATGCTTCAATCAGTATAACAGAGCGTAGTTCCACTTTCTGCTCTGGGCTGCTTTTAGCCTGCATGAAGAATCCATACCTTTTTACTTTCTACCCCTCCTTGGCTTTCTTCTGGTTGAGGAAACACACCCTACACCTGCTGGTGTATTTTTATGAGCTGTTTGGGATTTTCTGGGGCCTTCCTCAGAGGTGACTGTGTTTCAGTGGTGAGTGAATAATGCAAAACTGTCTACAGGCTGTATGCACTGAGTAATCACTGGGAATTCTTCAAAACAATCTCAGGTTGGTAAAATTTTCCACAGAAAATAATAATAACAGTAACAATAGCATCACCAGCAACAATAAACAAGATATGCCCTGTATGCTTCCACCCAATTATTAGCTAATAATGCATAATTATGATTAATTCCACTCTTTAAATGCAGATTCTAAATAGCAATAACCATTTATTTTATGTTTTCACGTTATTTTCCTAAACGTCCTTTATGTCAATTATGTGTTTTCAGGCACATCTGATTGTGCTCTACTGTGGTTTTGATGGTTTGGTAATTGTACATTAAAAAAAAAAAATAACACGTGTTTAGTATAAAAATTAATTACGTTAAGCATTCCTACTAATTTTGCCAGGCAAAAAATGGCATCCCACAAATTTTCAGCATAAAGCAGGGGGCCAGCCCACTCAGGAGCTTTATGATCTGTGGCTGCGGTTTGCGAGTGAGCTCTGTGAAGGCAGTTTTCTCGACGCTGGAGCCAGAATGCAGTGGACGGCAGCATGCCCTTGTTCTTGTCCCTGTGTTCACTTAAAATTCCTCTCTGGCCTCCATCTAATCAACCACTTCTCAACTACAATTGTAATAACAGAGCTGAAAATATCATTTTGAGATGTCACCGAAATCCAAATTGACAGAGCTTTGGCCAGCAAGCTGGATGGTCATCAATGTAGCTTCCTTCTTTTGGTTTGCTCCTATTTATAAGAGGTGGATCCCTGGTAATAATGAAGAAAAACATTAGATATGCTGTAAAAAAATCTACCCAGAAAATGCATGGGAGCAGGGGAGGGGGTGGTAGTGGAGGGAAGAAAAGAAGAGGAGGGGAAGAACCAGAAGCAATTGGATGAAAGAGTCTCTGCTCAATATTGCAATCTTTTGGGAATATTTCCTTGTGAGGCATTAAAAATATCTGATTCTTAAAACAATTTTCTGCTTCTGTAACTCAAAATAGCGTTCAGTAAGGGGGAGGGGAAATGTAGCAATTAGTTGGCTTTATTTCTGAGGTTTTATTACTTTGATTCTTTTTGATTTAATCAGCCACGAATGCAGCTACCAGCAGACGGTGACTTTTCCCTGAAATGTGCTTCCTGCCCAGAACAGTGGCTTGTGATTGTAGGTTAATGTTAATGAAACATGAGAAGGCAGACCCTTTTTAGGAAAATTTGTTATTAACAAATAAAGGCTTGGTAACATTTAGAATCACACCAGAAATCACACCATGGAAAATATGGCCGGAGCAGACTCTGGAGCCAGCCCGCCATGCTCAAGTGATAAATTTGTTTACATCATTTAAAAGTTCTAACTCAGTACGGACGAGGTGACGTCCTACTTTTCACATTCATGTTCAATTCACAAACATAAAGAGACTCAGAGCCATTAGGGAAGCTTTCATTTTGGCTGGGGAAGGATGAAATGATAGTGATAGTGGCTTTCATAGCAGAAAATAATTGTATACTTTTCTTCTTATTATTTTTGGCAAGGCGCGCACATTTTGGCTTTCCGGTGTATTACATCATTACATTGTATAATGCATCATAATGATAGAGTGAATAGAGATGAAGAAATGCCAGCGTCTGCTGCAAGTTAAAAGAGAGAGACATTGCATGCATTTTCAGCTGGGGAGACTGCTGTTCAGCGAAGTGTTCTCTGAGATGAAACAAAGCTGCCTTCCCACTTGGCATTCACATTAATTGTAGACTTGCCAACAGGCCAGTTTCATTGGTGTATAAATTAGTGGGGAATAATTCCACTTGTCTCAGAAACCAGAATATCTGAGGAATGCATCCTGAGATGGTGACTTATTTTTCTGTGGTTTGCACCCAGCTCCCAGAAAACCTCCAGGATATGCTGAACACAAATAACGCCCTGTGTTCTGTGCTCGCATACCTGTGTGAGAGGTAATGACTGTCCTCAGGACAGATAGACGTCTTCTTATTTTCAGCAGCACATTTTTCAGATGTATTCAAACAGATCATTTCTCAAATCCTCATTATTGAAAAATGGAAATCCATTGACATCTCCTGAGAGGAAATTTAAACATGCTGATTGTTATTAATAATAATACCAGTAAATGCTAATTGAAAGTCAATGGTAGTCTAAAAGCTGCCAATCAGGATATGTCAATGGGATGCTAAGGTAACTAGTTTCAAAGGAAAAAAAATTTTTAGTCAGCTCATTTATTTGTTATATTTGTTTGCCATTGTGTTGCAAAATAAATGCTTTCTCAGTGACTACATTTTTTTTTCTTATAGCAACAGAAATTTATTTCTCACAGTTTTAGAGGCTGGAAGTCCAAGATAGGGTGCCAGCATCATCAGGTTCTGGTGAGGACCCTCTTCTGGGGTGCAGACGGCTGTCTTCTTTTTTTTTTTTTTTTTTTTTTTTTTGCGGTATACGGGCCTCTCACTGCCGTGGCCTCTCCCGCCGTGGAGCACAGGCCCCAGACGGGCAGGCTCAGCGGCCACGGCCCACGGGCCCAGCCGCTCCACGGCATATGGGATCTTCCCAGACCGGGGCACGAACCCACGTCCCCTGCATCAGCAGGCGGACTCCCAACCACTGCGCCACCAGGGAAGCCCGGCTGTCTTCTTGTTGTGTCCTTAAGTGCTGGAAAGGGAGTGAGCTAGCTCTCTGGCCTCATCTTTTGTTTTTTTTTTTTAAATATATCTTTATTGGGGTATGATTGCTTCACAATACTGCATTAGTTTCTGTTGTAGAACAAAGTGAATCAGCCATATGCATACATACATCCCCATATCCCCTCCTTCTTGAGCCTCCCTCCCACCCTCCCTATCCCACCCCTCTAGGTGGTCACAAAGCACTGAGCTGATCTCCCTCTGCTATGCTGCTGCTTCCCACTAGCTAGCTATTTTACATTCGGTAGTGTATATATGTCGATGCTACTTACTTTTTTTTAATAATACAAATACAGGCAAACTTATTTGATCTTGTCTCCTAAAGTGTCCTGTATTTCTTAGTTCTACAAGAGACAATTACAGTGACAATAAATATATTGGTCCAGGGCTTTCAATGTTCCTTTAACCTTTTATAATTAAAATTAACTGAATCTTAAATATTCACTTTTGATTCCAAAGTTTGTGAACATATTGAATGCTTTGTATTGAGCTGACACCAGAGATGTAAAGGTGAAAAACAGACTTGGATCCTGTCTTCTTGGAGCTAAGGGTCTAGAGGTTTAGATGTCTTTACACCAAAACAACTTGATGATCCTGGCCATACGAGGGTTTGCAAACTTGCATCAAATCTATTCTAATAGTCACTTTTAGTCCAATTAGCCTCGAACTTTTTGAGAAAGGCCGCGTTGGTTTTAGTATTTATTCTGTCACCTTAAGCCTTAGCAGAAAAGGAAAAAAAAAAAGCCTTAGTTAGTAGGAGACAAAGTGCATGGATATATTTCTGCTGTCACCTGTATATTGGGGCAACAAGGAGATGCAGATTTTCTGTTCTTTACCAGTCATGCAATGCAAAGCTTACATAACCCAGTAAAACAGAGGTGTATTTAGTTATTGAGAAATTCTGGATTCCTAAGTTAGCTAGTAAGTTAGTTAGCTAGGTAGCTAATCAATCACTCTGTTACTTGGCTGTTTGACTATGTTTACCTGAACCCACACAAATGTCAGCTGCCAGGTGCTTTACAAGTAACACAGTCTTTTTGAATACAGTACCTTGTGTGCTTTTAGTGGCGGAAATCACAGGCTTTGGAGTCACCTAGATGAGTAGGCCTGGCTTCACATAGTGGCTCCGCCATATATTTGCTAGATGACCTTAAATTCTGTAAGCTTCAGTTCCCTCCTTGTAAAATAAAGATAATAGCCATGAGAGTCGATGAGATAATCCACTAAACCAGCTGATAGGAAACAATAACTGGTAGCTGTTATTTTTGTTGTTTTTTAAAATAATTTCTAATTCTTATTACAACTTTATGAAGCAGTCCTCTAATGATCCCATGAAATCCTCCTGTTCATTTTTATCTCTATGTAGCCGTGTAGGCAAATTCCCTTTCCTGGGATTCTAGGAAACTTCCATCTTCTTCAGTTAAGTTTTTCCTTCCCAGTCCTTAGGGCTCAGTTAGCAGCCTTTTTCCTGACTTCAGCACTTCAGTTCAATACATTGCTCCACAAATATTTATTTAGCCTCACTGCATGCAAGTCACTGTGTTAAGTGCTGCAAAGACAGTGGTGAAAGTGGGAGAGGTTATGGTCCCTGCCACCATGGAGCTTATGTTCTATCAGAGGAAGCAGCCTTTCAACAAATATCGCAAAGACAGATGTCTACTTCGGGTTGGATGAAGTGCTTACAAGATGAAGTACAGGATATTAAGAACACGTATCCCTGGGGACTGATGTAGTCTGAGTTTGGAAAGATTTCCTTGAGGAAGAGAGATTGGGTTAAGATCTAAAAGGTGATGAGGGTCAGGCAAGGTGGGGAGAGAATCTCGCGTGTTCTCCACCTGTGCAAAGGCTTCAGGAGCATGCAGCCTGCTTTCTAGGACCTTCTGACTTAGGGGAGCACCTTCCCTGACCACCCTAGTGAACAGTGAGCTCTTTGTCCTGGCAGCCCAGGAAGGCTTATTGTTGAAATGATTTATTTGACTTCTTTCCAAATATGCCTTGTTCATCCATTTATTCATTTATTTGACGAATATTTGTAGAACACCTAGGGAGATCCCAAATATAGGAGCATCCATGCTTTATATGCGTTTTTATAACCGACTATCTCTAAGGTATATATTTAAAGCTTAGATCTGGTCTTGTTTACTGTGTTACAGTCCTGACTGCCGGAGACATGTCTTTCATCACTTTTTGTCCCATTCAGCAACATGCACACAGTGGGCACTCAGTAGATGTTGATGACCCCAGGTGACCTCTGGGCTGATCTCTCACATATCTATCATCTGCCCCACTTTTTGAATTCCTGGCAACATCCTGCGATGTTGAATGTTTCTAGCCTAACAAAAAACATAATTAGGAAGGTAAATCTGCTGAAGCTGAAACAAATCATTTAATTCATTCCACAAGCCAAATGGAAAATGATTTTGAGATTATCCACCGTATTGGGTTATCTGCTCTACTGCTCCGTACCATTAGCTCAGGCAGTTGGGAATTGCTTGCAATTCACAAAGAAGCAGATTGTGTTTGGTTTGCATTGGCTGTGTACCCTCCTCTGAAGTGGCTGCAAGTCCTCTCCAGTTCAGCTAAGGCAGCCAGTCAGGGCGGCCAGTAAGCCAAGGAGGTTTCTCCCATGTTGGTGCTTCTGTGGAGGATGGAGCTTGGGTGCACACGTGCATGCATGCCTACCCTCCTCCCCTCCAGTTCCCCATCAGGTGAAGGTGGTACCTGGTAGGTACTTAGTCATCTGAGTTTCTGGATAACATATGGCTTCCCGTTAACCTTTCACTTTTCTTAGGTTAAGAGTGACCTGATACTGTCTTATCCAGAGTCATTTTTCTTTTACAAGAGCTGAATGCTGCCTGTTTCCAAGAGGTTTTGGAAAGGCATCCCGACCGTGCAGAAGCTCCCTGGCCCTTGGGAGAGGTTGGAGTGCTGAGCATTTTAGCAGTTGAACCCACTTGTCTGTTTAAACGTAGTTAACACTGCTCTGAGGTCTCTTCCTGCTTCCCTGGTTTTTGAAAGCCACGCATCACATATGGCAGAGTAGGGTAGTGCCATCATGAGGCACTTAAGGCAAGCTTGGAGGGAACCTACACGTAGACCAACCTCCTTTATTCAAGGACAACGTTGAAAGAGAACAGCTGATTAAAGCCGTTCTTTGAAAGGTACAGTTTTTAGGTGTGCGGTTCGACTGACACCCAATGCTGCAGTTTTAAAGAGGGTTCAGATGTCTATTCTCAAATCTTGAGAGTGAGCCCTGTAACTGACAGAAAAGAAGCTGGGAAACACATAGATGGAAGAGTAAAGAAGCAGATAGTTAGATAATTATCAGACACTTAAAGTACTGGTTTCCTTTATGGATTTGCTCCCAGGATAGCTAGGGAGTTACTCAGATAGGCTAAGGAGTTTTTCTTCATCGTCTTTGCTCAGTGAATCTGGGGCCCTTCCCATCCTTCGGAGCTGTGAAGAGTGGCAGTGACACTGGTGCTTCACAGGCCCAGATGCTCCCTCAGGCTGATGTGGGCCATTCTGGCAAGGCTCCTTGGAGGCCAAGAGAGACAGACCACGGTATTGGCAGGTGTCGTGCTTTATTAGGAAGGCTGCTTATGAGTTTGGCTCCATGTCCTTGTAACATAGGAAGGCTGAAGTCTTGGGGGAGATAAGTTAATAAAAAGAGAGCACCTGACCCAGAGCAGGTTACTTAACTAGATTAGGCAATTTGCTAATACCACAGTCCAAATGATGCTTTTCTTATGCTAACCCAGTTAGAATAAAGACAACTGAGATTGTGTCATAAAAAGTATCATAACTTTTGTATCAAAAATATTGTTGTCACCTAAGTGCAGGATGGTTCCATCTACGTTAGCATAAGAAAGGCCATGGATCTATAAATCTAGCATGATGGTAGCGTGGCACTCCATAACGGACACTTCTGCCTAGACTTTTTGCCCAGGAAGAGCTCCCAAGCAGCTAAAAGAAGGCAGGATCTTCTTAAATGTCTACTAGCACTGAAGAACACAAGCTACATGAACTGTGATAGCAATTCACTCTAGATCTCCCTCCCATGTGTGTGCTCTCATTCCCTATGCCTCTGCTTGGAAGTTCGCTAAAAAGATCAATTGGGGCACCGTTCTTATGGTGACAGCCAGTAAGAGGCCCAGACTCTGTCATACAACCGAAAGGAACTGAATTCTGCCAACTGCCATGTGAGCCTGGAAGAGGACCCTGCGCTCCAGAAAGGAACACAGCCCTGACCAGCACTGGGATTGCAGCCTTGTGAGCCCGTGAGTAGAGAGCCCAGCTAAGCTGTGTCCAGACCCTTGACCTAACAGAAACTCTGAGATAATGAATGTGTTTTAGGTCACTAAATTTGGGGTAATTTGTTACGCACCAATAGAAAATCCATACCATTATTCCCTTCATAAAATATTCCATTATAAAGCTTTTAGATAGCAAAGTTACTGAGTACTCTTATAGGATCCAATGTATAAAACTGCAGTTGACACAGTTTCTGACATATAAGTTTTACAATGTAAAGTGAGGTGCGTCTCTACTCCTGCTGCCACCCACTGCTTCCGGCTTCAAGAGGGGAGCCCCATCACAGTACCTGTGAAACACTGGCCCATCCCATGGCACCCCTGCTATTGCAGACCCCTTTGTCAAATAGCATAGACACATTTGATCCAAGTAGGGATTATTAGTTCTGAGGGACCTGGGGGGAGGTGCTGATGGTGACAGGTCTCCTTCTCCTACTAATAGCCCCAACCCTCCTGGAATGGCCCCCAAAGCCCTATATTGAGAATTCACAGGGTGCTCCAGGCAGACATTCATGCTGATCCTTTTCTGTTTTGCCCCAGGGAGAATCTGGCCAACTATATATTCATTGATATTTTCCCTATTATTTATTACCCAGACAGAATAGCGTGATTAATTATTGATCATAGACCAGTAACTGATTAAAGTGTGCTTCTGATCAGCAGTCAAAAGTCATTTATTTCCAGGCATTTGTAGTTCCTGCATAGAAAGTGGCAAAACAATACTCTCTTTTCAGTGCATAAAATATGACACCTGTAGGCGGACTGTAGTTATTAGCCAGCAACGGAGCCCTTCAACAGTACTTTATCTTAATAAATGGGAAATAATGATTTGCCAAAAGAGAGAAACTGTTGGGAAGATTTACATGTAGAGAATGCGATGTGAAGAATAATAGGAGGATTCTAATTAGAATTGTTTCTCATGGTCTAAATGCTTTGCTGAAGAGAAACTCACTAGGAATAGCTCTTTACCATCTGGGAAGCATATCAAATTTTGTCTCATTCTTACTTTATTTCTGGGCTTATTCTCCCTCTCCACCTCTTCAAACTCTCCTTCTCCCCCTCTCTCCCTTCCTTTCTTGTTCCCTCCCTCCTTCTCTTCTGCTCTCCCTCCTTTACATTCTTCATCAGATACTCTATGTCAGGAGGTGGCAAACTACGGCGTGCTGGGCAAATCTGGCCCACCAGCTGTTTTTTTTTTTTTTTTCATTTTACTCAATTGAATTTTCTTTTAGTTTCTTTGAATTTTTTAAAAATTGATTTATTTTTGGCTGCATTGGGTCTTCGTTGCTGCGCGCGGGCTTTCTTCAGTTGTGGAGAGCAGGGGCTACTCTTCGTTGCAGTGCCCGGACTTCTCATTGTGGTGGCTTCTCTCGTTGCGGAGCATGGGCTCTAGACGCGCGGGCTTCAGTAGTTGTGGCACAAGGGCTTAGTAGTTGTGGCGCATGGGCTTAGTTGCTCCGTGGCATGTGGGGTCTTCCTGGACCCTCAGGGCTCAAACCCGTGTCCCCTGCATTGGCAGGCAGATTCTTAACCACTGAGCCACCAGGGAAGCCCCCCACCAACTGTTTTTGTAGATAAAGTTTTGGAGCGCAACCAGGCTCATTCATCTTCATGTTGTCTCTAGGTGCTTTTGCACCGTAATGGCTGCTGCACAGATACACAGAGACCATATTGTCCACAAAGCCTAAAATGTTTACTGTCTGGCTCTCTATAGAAGAAAGTATGCTGACCCCTATTCTATGTGCCAGGCACTGGGGACACGGTCACAAATACGACACAGTCCCTACCTTCAGTGGCTTCAGAGTTACGTGAGTATCCAGTCGTACCATGTTGTAGAGGGTAGGATGACGGGCTTCTGAATGAATTATTGTGGGAACCAGGGGACAAGCATTATGTATTTAAGAAGTGGGACTAGAGGATGATATCTCAGCAAAGGTAATATTTGAGTTGGGGGTTTCCTAGCAGTTTGAAAATGGAGAAGAAGAATCAGGACTTGAATCCTGCTGCTTTGAGTATCTTATTTCAGTCCCCACAAAATACCCAATCCAACGTTACAATTCCTTCTTTGGAGGATATACATTTTTTCCGACCAGTTATTACTGAGTTATTTCTCAATATTCTGCTTAGAAACATCTCCAGACACGGGTGGCTTTGTGGAATCTGATTTTACTCTTGGATTTTGGAGCCTACTGCATTGATGAAGCATCAGGCTTCTGATGGCGGGGAGTGGCAGGACATCTTGATTGGCCAAACTGTCCCAGAACTCCCGGGATGTTTGCAAGATGCCACTGATTTTGTCTTGAAAAATAGAAGAACATGTCTCTGTTTGTCCGATAATTGCAAATAGAGTCAGTTGACACCACACGAGGGGGGACTCTTACAAGTTCACAGACAGAAGCAACCTTAGGGTTCGAGCAGTATTTGCTGTAAAAGAGAGGTGTTGCTGAGGTTTTGGCCGTGAGCCCCTCCCCATTGCCCCACTTTGACCTTGGCTGGAAGCTAAGTTCATTCCAGAAACAAACAAACGTTATGGTTTTACTTTTTTCTTCTAAAAATGTGTTCAAACTCAAAATGGGCAGTTCATTTCAAGAACTGACGTAGGATACTTTCCAGGCCAAACAAAGACAAAAAACCCAATGACAAAAATCAAGCGCGGACCAGAAGCCAAATTCAGATTTATAATTGTCTTTTTATCAGAGCAGAAAGTAGAATTGGTATCAGTTTGCTCTCTAGAAAAAAGGAAATAGTAGAAGAATGTTTGAAGTCATTTGAAAATGAGTTTTTAAAAAATTGGGTAGCAAGCCTTTGCCAAAAAATGAAAATAAAATCCAACAGAATGGGTGAAAACATCACACTTCATCTTCCAGTTATTAAGATGTCAGTTCCTGTGTGAGAGGATTTTAATCCAAAATTTCTAAGGCAAAAGGAACTTCCCTTTATTGAATGTGGAGTGAACATTCAGTGACCTGGCTTACTTTGACTTTTAGACTTATTTAATAAGACTCTGGAAGGATGTTAGGTTCTCTACTCCAGAAACTCTAGATGCTTCTGACACAACTAGGAAAGGTAATGTTGTCAGGTTGTGAGCCTAGGAATCGAGCCGACCAAACTTGTGCTTGAATCCCTCTTCTCCATTCCTTAGCCTGTGGCCTTGATCAGGTTACCTAACTTCCCTAAACCCTGGTTTCTTCATCTGTAAAATGGGGCTAGTAATAGCGATGTGAAATTTTCATGAAGTAATATACGTAAAGCAGTTAGTACCATGCCTGACACATAGCAGGCGACTAATACATTTTAACTATTTTAATTTTCAGTTTAATGTTACAGTAATTTCATTTCCTAGGAGGTTTGAGGGTATTAGAGGATGACTTGGACTTTAAGGTTCACACTGTTGTCCATATACATTTCGAATGTGCTCACTGAGTCAATTAAAATCAGAATGGTGCTTACTGAGCAATTTGTGAGCACACATTTCTGAATGTCTGCTTGAAGAGTGGGCAGCAGAAAGGACAATAGAATCTTTAGGAGACAAGTCTATTTACTCATCATCCATTGAATAAGCACCATACGTTAGACACTGGGCAATGGCTTGGGAGACAAAGACCAATACTGTTCTTGGCTCAAGATTTTATGGTCTAGTTGCTCTGTGGACATGTTAACAGAAGGTTAGAATTCTGTGTGAAAACTGCCATATCAGAGTCTATGGGATTCAGATGGCAGCAAGGGGACAAGAAAGGCCTCATAGAAGGTTTTGAGCTAAAATTCAAAGGAGCAGCAGTTGTTTTTCAAGCCGGCAGGTGAGGGGAAGACATGCCAGGCAGAAGGAACCATGTAGAAAGACACTGTAGTAGTTCAGCAGTGCTGGAACATAAAGCACATATGTGGAGGGAGATAAAGCTGAACAGGTTGGCTGAGCCCTGTATGCCCCAAAAGGCATTCTATTTCAGTCCTGTAGGAGTGGTAGGAGCCATGGAGAAATTTTGACCAGATCCAGTATGCTTGTTAGAAGGTTAATCGGGTTGGCAATGTGTAGGAATAACTGGAGACAAGGAGTCAGGGAGATAGATGAGTTGTGAGATATTGGAAATACCCAGGCAAGAGATGATGAAGTTCTGACTGAGGGTTGTGACAGTGAAGAAGAGGAGGAAAGGCATGTGAATGATGCTGAGGAGGTAGGAACTGATAACCAGTTGATTATTATTTGAGTGAAGTCTGGTTTAGGGGTGCAGGTGAGAAGTTTGATGTATGTGTTTGAGATCTCCTGTGATCTGAGGTGGGATCTAGACCGTATGGACTCTTGCTGGCTTTGTCTGGGAGACCATTGTTGGCCTGCTCATATTAGCTCAGTAAAACTCTAAATAGGACCAGAGACTCAGTCCTCCAAGGTCAGTTCTTGTTGTCTGATTACGTGGTTGTATGTCTTGCAGTGGGTCAGTCTAAGTCAAGGTTGAGTGCCCACAGTCTGTGGATCTTAGTTTATCAACAAAAAGAAACAACCTATTGACAAAAATGGGCAATTCACACTTTCCCTACAAATTCTGGCTTCTTAAAAACTCTGAGAGAAGCTTTAATCTCTCAGAGATTGTATTTAAATATCATACTATTCACCATCCATCTGTTCATTTATCCATATATACATCTGTCCATTTATCATTGATTATCTTTGACTAGACACAAAAACTACCTGTGAGTTTTAACAGGTAGTATGAATCAATTTACCAACCATTGCCATCCTGAAAGAGTCAGGAAAATTCAAGATGTAGATCTGGAAACATCTTTTGTCAAATCTAAGATCCACAAAACCTGTCTGTTTCCTTGCTCTCGTAATGCAAATCTTGTGTTTATTAATATCCAGTATACAATTTTGTAAACCTGACATAAGCATTTTGTGCATTTAAGACTGTGTGTGTGTGTACGTGTGTGTGTGAGTAAAATGTTTCTTTTTAAAAGGGTACTTGCTAATTAAGTAATTAGTAGGGATATATTTTTTGGTATATGTATGTGTGTGTGTGTAAAAGTGTTTATGTATATATATATTCAGTCTGATTCTTAATATATTCTAATCTCCATAGCACATGTAATATTAAAAGAAAATTTGGTAATACTTTAAATATCCTATCATTGTGAATTCATTTTATATTCATTGTAATAGCATTGATCAAAATGAATTCATTTGGTATTCATGTAGATGTCACATGTACTTCCATAGGTGTTTCATTGTAAATTAGCATTTCTCAGAGGACACTTAAAATAAGTGTTACTGAAAGTCCTCATTACACATATTGCTGAGATTAGTACATTAAGGATCATGTACTTACATAGTACTAATGCATTTCTGCCACTTAAAATACATTACCCATTTCTGGTATCTAGCAAATATCTACGACAATTTTGAGAATTGCTGACATCCTAAAGGAAGTGGTACATTTATGATTAAGCTGGTTGCCTGTATTTTGCTCTGAATTTAAAAAAAACTAGAGTTAGATACAAAAAAGAGGATTAAAAATGAAATTTGTATGATGACAACAATGGTTTTTAAATGACTTCATGTAGTTAGGAACCCAAAGAAAGTAGAACCTTATCTAATTTTAATTTTCACCAATCACCATGTTAAAAACATCAAGTGAAGTGAAGAATTTGTGGACCAGACTATAGATTTGCCAATAAAACAGTGAATTCTTGGGTGTGCCATATTTGAGCTTGACTTATATCAGAAGCAACAAACAAACACACAAGCCAATGAAAGATCATCCATCGTTACAATTTGCACCATCCTTGTAACTTACCCATTACTTTTTGGGCCAGAATTTTTGTTGTGATCATCATGGATGTTGGGAGGAAATAGTGGTGGCTTACTTGGGTAGCAGTTGGCTGAAGGGGAATTCTTGCGTAAGTCAAGAGAGTTGTTGGCTCTTCCAAGTTCCTGAGAATTCTGACAGAGAAAGGAAGGAGGTCCTAGTGATTGGCTGGTGGCAACATGCTTGCAGATCAACCAGGGAAAGCTTTGGGATTTATCAGTATATTCTGAGTGATGGTTGGGATATCTATGTCACACTTAGATATGAAGTGTGGCATATTAGAGTCACACTTCAAAACGATATAAAATATGCTTTGAAGAATAGGTTTTCCCAGTACACTGTTGGTGGGAATGCAAAACGGTATAACTGCTATGGAAAACAGCATGGAGGTTCCTCAAAAAATTAAAAATAAAAGTATCATATGTCCAGCAATCCCACTTCTGGGTATTTATCCAAAAGAATTGAAATCAGGATCTCAAAGAGCTATCAGCACTCCCATGTTCATTGAAACACTAAACACAATAGCCAAGATGTGGAAGCAACCTAAATGTCCACTGATGGATGAATAGATAAAGAAAATGGGGTACATACAGACAGTGAAATATTGTTCAGCCTTGAAAAAGAAGGAAATTCTGCAATATTTGACGACATGGGTGAATCTTGAGGACATTATACTAAGTGAAATAAACCAGTCACGGAAGGACAAATACTGCATGATTGAGATTATATGAGGCATCTAAAATTGTCAAATTCATAGAATCAAAGAGAGGAATCGTGGTGCCAGGGGCTGGGGAGAGGGGGAAATGGGGAGTTGCCAGTCAAGGAACAAAGGTTCAGTTAAGCAAGGTAATCTTTAGAGATCTGCTGTACGACATTGTACCTGTAGTTAACAATTCAGTATCGTACACTTAAGGTTTGTTAAGAAGGTAGATCTCATGTAAAGTGTTCTTACAGCAATAAAATAAATGGGGAAAAAAATACACTTTCCAAATAAAAAGTGTGCACTGAAGGCATTTAGGGTCATGCAATGGAAACCTTTAGTACTTCCAGGATACCCCCAATCATCAACTGTATGTCTGAAGTTCTTTTACTTTTTAGAGTTATTTGTTTTTATCCTCCTCTCTGCACGAACTGTCTGTCTGTTTGCCGTCCACATCTGGTATCAAGTTTAAGGGCTGTCCCTGAGATGGACTTTCTCCCTGCAGCCCCCCTGTGAGGAGACAGCACCTTATTTGGTGCTGACTCAGTGGGAGCCAGGTTGCCAGCAGGCTACCAACTCACACCTGCAGAATTTGCCGGCACATCCGTTTTGCAAACACACAAAATGGGTAATTGGGCACACAAATGCCTATTTGCATTGCAATTTGGCATTTGTATACACAGTGATGGATTTTTTTCATGTGCAAATGTGGTGGATACAAGTGCAAAATGGATGTCCTCAAGAAGGAGGGGGCCTTTAAAAACATATATATCTTTTCAGAAACCTGCTGGAAATTTGAGGAGTGCCACGAAAATAGGTGTGTTCATGAATATATTTTATATTTTCTCCCCATTCGGGGAAATTCCTGATAGAATGCAGTTCATAGTTCATTTGTTACTTTTTGAGGGAGGGCTGTTTTTTTCCCAACTAGGCAGAGGGACATCCAGGGGCTTTTCACCCTAGTAAAGGACTTATCTAAGGTATTATGGAATCAGTTAATAAATGTTAATACTTTAATGAAGTGTGAGGAGTTTTTATACCCTTAGAGTGTTTGGCATTTTATAATGAGTGCCATACACCTGTTTTGAGGTGCATTGTTCTGTTCAGTGTTAAAGTTACACACTCAAACCCGTGGGAACATTTGGAACCGTAGATTTTTGTAACTAATGGGAATGGCCCAGAAAAAAATAATGGTGGCCCTCGTACAAGGAATGGATGCAGAATGTTGAGGTGCCCCATGTGTTCCAGCTCATTCTTAG
Organism: Orcinus orca; assembly: GCF_937001465.1. Lineage (NCBI taxonomy): Eukaryota > Metazoa > Chordata > Mammalia > Artiodactyla > Delphinidae > Orcinus > Orcinus orca. The sequence continues at coordinate 41,537,689 of NC_064571.1, forward strand.
GTTTCTTTGTCTCTTCTGTCTGCCCTTGTCCTTTTAAGGACACTGTGCTTCTCACTCAAATCTTATCATATCCATAGGGGCTCAACAAAGGGTGTTATGAGCACCCACCTAAGGGGTACTAGACTATGGTCCAGGACCATGCCCTCTTTTGCCAGTCACTGACTTGTATCTATCTGCCTCTTGTGCCTCTAATCTCTGGTTCCATAACAGAGTCCATATCTTCCTCTGATCCCGTCTGCTGCTGGCAACTTGCAAGACCTCATCTTGGCTCTTTAGGACTCTGGCTTTCCTCGTCAGTTGTGGCTCCACTTCTATCTCTGTTTTGGCAGTGCCTGTGAAGCTCTGTGGAATCGGCTTCTAGGACATCCTGACCTGTGGCCAAGAGATGGTTCATACATGAACTTCTGCTGAACGACTATGGGTCTCAGTCAGGGCTTTGTCCCTGGCTCTCCACTTCTTCCTCTGAGCATTCTTAGTTTTTCTGAGCTCAGGCACACTCAGGCAACTTCCACTCTCACCTGTAGTCTGATCTATACCACCAACCTATTTTTTGTCCAGATTTATTGTGTTGTCATTATCTCTAATTTAACCTGCCTACAACCAGATCTTGTTTGCCCTTCTTAGTTTCCTCCTCCTAGCATTTGACTTGCTGTCCCAAGCTTCTCTTCTCTCCCGCCCTCTTCATCCTCATTTACACCTTTCTTTTCTACTCATTCCAAGGGCCATCAGGTCTTGTTGAGACTCCTTTTGGAACCCCTCTCCGGTTCTAAGCCTTTCTCTTTACTACAGTGATCACCATCTGATCCCCTTATGACCGAATGGTGGTGTTTACTGTCTGAGGTACCTCTTTGCTTGACAATTGTTTCATTAAATGCTCTGCTTAAAACGGCATTCATCTCATTATGAGCTAAAGAGATTCCATATTATCAGATCAAGTTCCAGCTACCCATCATGGCCTTCAAGGCACATATTCAACATTACTTCCCACAACAATAGTGGGAAATTCCTTAAAATATATTTTCACTCCAGACTTTTCATTTGCTGCCATATGCCTCTCTCCTACCTGCCTCTGCCTTTTTCCATGTGGATTTCCCAACCTGCAATCTTTTTCCCCTTCTCATATTTATGCAAACCCCCAAAACAACCTTTGAGATCTCTGCCAACCTCAGCTCTTTAAAAAAGCTACTTTAAATGATCCTAGCCCAAGACGAGTTTTGCCAAATCTGCATCATAGAGCACCGAGAGCCTTACACCAGTGGCTCTACATAGATCAAGATTTCCTTGAATTCTTTTTACAGGTCTTGCTCGAGACTGGCATGTCCTTGAGGATGGTCTTTATGCTTTATAATTTTATGTCCTTTGCAATACTTAGCAGAGTGCCAGTCATTGGAAAGTACTCGCTTAATACTTCTTGACGTTGTCTTCACATCTCAGAGAGCTGGAAGTTAGAAGAGAAGGTTGAAGAGTTTGTTGCGAGGGGAAGTCATGAAGCTCCATTAAATATTCTCTATTTGCAGTGCTGCCAGCACACCAGGTTATTATTATTGTTTTATATTTAAACTCCAGTTCCTCCCCTTTCCTTCTCCTCCAGAGTAACAAGGGCCTAATAGGTTTCATGTGTAAGTGCCTATTTTTATTAAAGACAAGTGTAATCTTTTGTAGACCAAATGTCCCTATCATAAATGCTAACGGAGAAAAATATTAGGACTCATTTATTTATGAACCTGTTAATAATGAGGTGCAGTTATGAAAAAAAGGCTTCCTCAGCAAAAGCTCCTGAACAAACAATGCACACTGGGGAAAAAGAAGCTAGTTAGCCTTCTTGACTTAGATAAAGCTATGGAGAAATGACAAGTGCCAGTAATTAGCACAGCCTCTTCAACAAGATAACCCTATACATCTTTGTCTATTTCAATCACCAAAGACTCCGATTCAGTGTAAAATTAAACCTTGGATGCCATCAATTTCTGTTAACCTCTTTATATTGTTCTGTGTTCACGCCTTTGTGACAGATAGATTTTGTCATTTTATTAAATGGTGACATCTCTACAGACACGTGACCTAAAAATCTGTTTGCTCCTTAGCAGAGTATTCTTAGTCATTTGCTGGTATGTTTCAGCATCAGGACTGGATTTATCCCCACACCCCATGGGTGAACTCCTCAGCTCTAAAACCTTGACACTTCTGTTTGTTTGAACGCCTCTGCATTTGGCTGCCCACCTCAAACCTGCCCTTCCCCAGATAACCTACTTCGAATACTAGTCAAGGTCTAGACACTGGCTCAGGATGTTTACTATTTATTCACATTTCTATTAAGAAAACTCTGTTTTGAAGCATCTTCTCCCTCCATAACTATTTCCTTCTTCCCACTCAGTGCCACCCTCCAGCCTATTTTAAAGGCTCCCTATTACCCACGACGTCAACAGTTAGTTTTAATCACGGCTGTTTTGAAATTTTACTGCTTAATATCCTTTGCTGCCAATAGGCTTTTATTCATTTATTCATTCACTATTACAAGAGATAATAAAAGTTATCATCCAAATTGGGAATAATTGGAAAGTATAAGAAATTACAGTTTAACTTCAGGGTCCAGGTTTATCTACAATAAGTCTTATGTAGACTTGTGAAGAAGCCAGTAGAATCGATGCCCATGGCATATTTCAAGCTGTCCTGCCAGTCTCTGGCCCAGGTTAGTGTGCTGTTCATGTATCCACTCTGTGTCCAGGGCACAGGAGAACATCACTTAGCTTAGCAAAAAGTATACAGACCTATTTCCATCCTAACGTGCTCTTAATTCCCTACTCTCCTTCATTAACTTCCTTACAAATTTTAATTCGTTAAAATGTTTCCTACATTGAATTTTGCCGAGGTCTGCATTCCGTCTTAGCCTCTTCCTAAGAACCTCACTTTTCCAGGTGAATAACATTTTTGTTTTAATGTGCTTCCCCCACCTTTTCTTAACTATGTTGTGCTCGTTTTTTTCCCCATTCAGGAGACAGCATCACTTGCTTAGTCCCGTATGTCAAGAAAGGTGCCAAAATTCAGCTTCTGTCAACTTCTTTTCACTTTCAGCCCTGATTGCAATGGGTCCCTGGGAAATATTGCAAGCTTTCATTTAAATATGTACTTACACAATATTTTAAGACACATTATCTAGTCAATAGAGCAAAACAGCTCACAACAAATAAATGGAATAAGGCACATTTAGATGGTGTTTAAAAGCACAGCTTGTTTTGTGGTGAATGGTGAGGGAGCCTTTGAGACAGATGCTGTTTATCAAGGGGACGTTATTGAGGGTCTTTACCTTGTTACTGCGATTGTTTTCCATGACCTGTGGCTTTGCTCTTTGGGTTAGATAGAAAGGACCATTGAGTAAAAGTCACTATGATCGTTAACTTTGTGAAGTTTTTGGTAGTTAAAGTAAGATATAGTGATGGAGGGGAAAGAAAGGCAGAAAGGAAATTAGATATTAGGCACGAAGAAAAGAAGATTAAGAGAAAAGAACGTTGATATTTTTCAAATAAAGAAAACCCATGTAGGCAACTATTGTGAGCTAAAAAGAGGTGCAGACCTCCATGGGAAATTCATACAAAAATGTGCTCTTCGCTTGTAAGTGACCATGACTGGGGATATTTGGATTGTTAGCCAGCCCCCTGAAAGCCAAGTCAGCCAAAATCATGGGAGGAAACCCCGAATCAGCACAGCCGGGAATTCTATTTAAGAGCTTCATCAAACAAACAACAGCGACACAACAGCAACAAAAGGAGAACTTTTTAGAGGCAGCTGCTGTCCAACTTGCAACCCTAGATATTGAAAAGTTTACAGAATGCAATGTTCCAAGTCATATTCAAGTTCTCCTTTGCTCAGTTCTGGCCCTTCCCACTTGCTATTATTTTTTCTGTACCACATCTAAAACCTCTAGGACTGGGCAAGACCTCTGTGATGTGATTCCCATTTCTGCCCAGCCCTCCTGCGTTTACTTTTGCCTCCCATCTTTTCTCCTCTACAGCCTGAGCCTTAACTTTATTTTCTAGACACTTCTCAAGTTTTTAGGCGCACTCTAAGTGTCCTTTCCCTATTTTTAAAAAAAAGAAAGAAAGAAAAAAAAACTCATGTGATTTAATTTTCATTATTTTTAGTTGTTAAGTTTTAGATTAGCACTCTGTGTCTTAAACCACTGTATTAGAATGCTGCTTGACTCACTTCCAAATTGAAGACCTTTTAAAAAAATTGAAGCAGTCTAATAATTTTAAATCACTCTACACTGTGCATTGCAATTTAAAATTATTGGAGTGCTTCAAATTTTTATAAGCCCTTGAATTTGGAAGTGATCAAGGTTCTAGGCATACTCAGTGTAGAGCAATTTAAAATTATAAGAGCTGTCAAATTTTTATATAAGCACTTCAGTTAGAAAAGGGATTTGGGTTCTGGGCATGTGCAGAGAAAAGCCATTTAAATTATTAACAGTACTTCAATTTTTTTTTCCCCCAAGCACCTGATTTTGGATGAGTTTTTGTTTGTGCAGCCTAAAGTGACAACTTCCTTTGAGAGAGTCTGTGTAAAGAGACATTCAGTCTTTCAAAGAGGGCCAGCACTGTGGGGATATGAAGGAGGCAGCCAGCTTTCTAGGGTGCTCTGGAAGACACCTGGAGAGCGTGTTACCCCCAAACATCTCCGCTATGGCTTGACATCTCATCACGATTACAGTTCAATTTCAGATAAAAGTATTTCCAGAAGACCTCTGTTTAAATGCTAATTTCTCATATTGATGAGATTAATGAGACTAATGTATCAGTGAAGAGCGTGGCCCTGGGGAACTGAAGACTCACAAACATTATGTTGGTGAGGAGGGGATGCTAAGTATGGGCCTGGGCATACAGCATGGGGTCTCCTGGTTGCTAAGGCCGTGGCGGAGAATATTCCAGGTGGCCTTAGAGTAGGGAGTGGGCAGGGGCATAACACTGACTTTGTGTGTGTCAAGATTTTACTGAGCATTGATCCCCTCCCCCAGTTAACCTAATCATTACAAAAAGGTGGATTCTCTGATACTTTCAGTGTTCATTTGCATTATGGCTTGCGCAGGACATCAATTTTCTCTTTTCTGAGAAGTGAAATATTATTCATCTGAAGCATTTTAAGGGGAAAATTGAAAGGAAGATAGAATCGATAGGTTCAGCTTTAAGGTTGATTTTCCTTATTTCATCTTTGGGTCGGGAGTTTCAATGATGCAAAAGAAAAAGGAAGGGAACAAATCTAACAAAATGAAAATAATGTTTCCCTTTCAAAGGTTTATTTACAACAAAGGGAAAGGGGAGATAAATGATGTAAAATTTAGGCACTTTACAATTGTCATTTGGATTAATTTCTCACCTCAGCGAGTCTTAGGTGACCGTTTCAAATACTTACCTTTATAAGAAACATGACTGTCATGTTGCCATATGTGACTGTGACTGTGCCATTTGGAAAATGTTTGTGGGTCCTTAGATTTCTTAAAGGGGGAATAGCTTTAAATGGAAACTTGAACATGAAAAAAGCAATTCACTTCTCTGAACTTCTTCAGAGGGATGTTGATTCCTCTTGAAAGTTGAAACCCTTATAGTTGTGGTGAGCGAAGCATTCAATTTATCCAGTGTCTCTGTCAAGGCATGAGCTGAAACTTCCCAGAGGGCTCCACAGATTCTTCATTTTCTCTCCCAGGCACACAGAGCCACGGCATTGGGCCAACAGCTACCCTGACCTCCCACAGAAGTCCTCCACCTGGGCCTCCTTCTCCTTGTCTGCATGTGAAAGAGACCTCATCCTACCTCTCCCTTGGAGCTGGTGGGGCTGAGGCTCGTGTTTGGAAAATGGAAACCACTTAACTTGCTGAACTGTTTGTGCTTCCTTAAAGCATAAGGAGAGATTAGCTTGCGTTCCCGTCTCTGTCAAAAGTCAGCAAGCTCATGGGGGGCCTGTGCAGGCTTGATTCGGAGGCCAGCAGGCTCTCCTGTGTCCAGGCCGTGGCACAGGCCCGTGATGGGGCTCACCAGGCTTTGCCCCTCAGATGATGGCAGGAGACACTGCTTCAGAGTGAGCAACGCAGGGACAACTTCCTGTGTCTTTCAGGCCAGATGAGTTTGAAGTAAAAAGGTCATTTCATCAATTAATCCAAAAGTTAGCACATTCATAAATATATTAATTAATTAAATCACCATCTATTTATTGAATCTGAGCCATGTGTTAGGTGCTAAAAGATACAAAGATAAATGAGAAATAGTCATTTTCAAGGGATAGCAGTAGAAAGACGTGCACAAATGGCTAGAGTATAAGATACCATATTTTATTATGTGTTTTTATGATATATTATAAAACAATAAAATATATAATACAAATTCTATGTTAATATTACCTTTTGTATTGGGCTTGACTCATTGTAATATTCCCACATGGAGCACAATTGTGTATTTGCTCAGTAAATAAATATTAATTAAATATGAAAAGTAGAAGGGATACAAACCAAGTACTTGAGCAGGGCTTCTCAAAGTCAGGCAATATGAAAATAACCTGGGGGGCTCTTAAAAAATGCTGACGCCCCAGCGCTTCATTCCCAGGGTTTTTGAGTTAATTAGGACAGGAAGTCAGCATTTTAAAAAGTGCCCCAGGGGCTTCCCTGGTGGCGCAGTGGTTGAGAGTCCGCCTGCTGATGCAGGGGATGCGGGTTCGTGCCCCGGTCTGGGAAGATCCCACATGCCGCAGAGCAGCTGGGACCGTGAGCCATGGCCGCTGAGCCTGCGCGTCTGGAGCCTGTGCTCCGCGGCGGGAGAGGCCGTAAGAGTGAGAGGCCCGCGTACCACAAAAAAAAAAAAAAAAAAAAAAAGTGCCCCAGCTTTGAGAAGCACCTTCTAGGGACACTCAGAGGGGAGAGCAATGAGCTGCATGTAGGGAGCAAGCCAAGGCTGTTCAGAGGAGGGAAGGTTGGAGCCTGAAGGATGGGTGGGATTTAGGCAGGGTTAGATGGAGGCCGGATGTGGAGAAAATGACATTCTCAGGAGAGGGGTCACCAAGGGCAAGGACAGAGGCAGGAATGTGCCCAGTATGGTCACCTAAGACTCGCTGAGGTGAGAAATTAATCCAAATGACAATTGTAAAGTGCCTAAAGTCAAAGCCTGGGGTGACTCCACCATCTGCCGTGTTAGTACAGAAAGAGAAGGGGCCGAAACAGGGGATTGGGGTCAGATTGTGGAGGAACTAAGATGTGTCTCCTGAAAGTCTGGATTCATTCTTCACGTGCTGGGGAACCAGTGGAGGTTTGGAACCCTTTGTTTTCAGAAAACATGGATGCATCGTGAAGAATGAATTGGAGATAGGGAAAACTGGAGCAGAGGAAACCAATTTGGAAGCCGTGGCTTCCAATAGACTAGGTGAGGAAGGAGGAAAATCTGCACTAGACCAGTTTGGATGAGAGTGTAGAGAGGAGAGTGGATTTGGGAGACGTTTATGAGCCAGCCTTGAATAGATTTGTTGGATAATTGTGTATCGAGGTTGAAGACCAGGGTGCAGTCAGTGAAGATCCAGAGGGAATACAAAAGGAGCAGCAGGTTCTAAAAGAGACAGTGGTGTAGGCGGGGCTACCATATAGAAAGGGCTAACGGACAAATGGTAGTACTGGGTCAGAGCTCCGGGGCAAGATTCAGCCTGATACGCAGAAGTCACCATCCAGAACCCCTCTCTCTCATCCTTTAGGCCTCTGTTTCGGTTTTCCTTTTATCCACGGCACTTGAAACCAGCACACGTCTTGTTTAACAGCATGCATCCAATGCCAGCGATCTATTTTTGATCACCAGAGCTGCCGTTTTACTCAAGGCTTCTAGAAGAAGCCCATTTGCAGCTCTTACACCTTTCTCGAAAGTTTTGAATAAAAGCCACTCATAGAATTAAGTCAGGGCAAAGTGGTGTCAGGGGTGGAATTCAAAAGATAATACGTAATAATTGGTTTTAAAACAGGAGCCAGGTGAATCATAAGGTCAGACATATGAAAGGGAAAATCTTTCTCAAGAAGACTTTGGGGCTAAGGCTGCAAGGGGCTGTTAGAAAACAAAGTGGCAACGACGGTGGTGAGCCTCCAGGAGAGACCTGCCTGGGGAACTTCTTGCCGTTTCCAACATGTCTGAAAACACTCAGTGAGAAGAAAGAGAGCTGCCTCTTCCAACTGTTTATAGCCTCCCCAGAAAGCTACTTCCACCACGTCTATAGTCATTGCTTTGTTTCCTCCAGAGAAGCCACGGTCAGGGAGAAGGAAGACAGGGCCTTAGGAAGTCAGAATGCCAGTGTGTCTGCTGGAAACCATTGGTCCCTGAGGGAAGTAGCTGCAGGACCCAAGTGTGGGCTCTACAGAAACGCACAGATATTTAGAGCTGAGAGGGAGAAGAGGTATTTTCTAACACCCCAACTTCACAGTGGTGGGCGCTGAGGCTAGGGGGCTAAGTAGCAGTGGGTTCAGCAGTAGAACCACAAGCCCCTGGCTTCCTGGCCAGAGCTGGTCCACCTCACCACTGCACCAAAGGCAGGTCCCCGACCACTGCCAGTGGGCGTGACTGCAGGGGGCGGAGCAAGAGGAATCCCATCCATTCCAACATCTTTTCTGTTCTTTTACTCTTTTGGCCCACTCACCTCGCTCACTCCCAGCTTTTACTCTTTGTTTCATTGACCTGAAGAGCAAATTTCAGATGGCCTTTTGGAGTTCAAGAGGCTGACATGTGATTCTCCTAAAAGAAGCATATGTACAATTATTGCCCAGTTATGGGTTGTCTCTAGTCCCACACTACCCAAACTGTCCTCATTGGGCCCTTTCTGTTACATTGGTAGAATCATGTTCTGAAAGATGTTTTTCTATGAAAGTGTTTATGTAAATAACGTTTACCTCTTTGGGCTGCTTTTACTCACACTGCTGTCTTCCGGTCACCACCTCTGCAGCAATACCTGCTACCCGACCTGCTGCCCCTGACCATGGCTGAGGGTGTCAGGGATGCAGCCAGCTCTCAAGCTGCCCCATTTATTCCCTTTCAGAAATCTGCACCTGGGACACAGCGGTTCTCCTTAGCTGGATCTGGAAGGCCGTGGGAACTAGCAGGTTCTGGGCAGTCTAACTTAGTTGCTGAGAGCACAGCTCCCGGGGGCTTGTCGGCCAGGGCTCACATGTGGACTCCATCACTTCCTAGCCATGCACCCTTGGGCATGTCACCTCACTGCCTCCTTTTCCACCATTGAAAATTAGAGAAGTTTATATATAGTAATAAATAAAGAATGAATAATATAAGCAAATGAATGAAAAGTAAATTAAATGATAAAAAAATAAGAAGATTGTTGTGTTAAATGAGTTAATATGTTCCATATACGTGCACAGAACAGTGCTGGTAGCCATGCGCATGCTTGCTATTATTACTATTGATATTAGTAACAGCAGTAATAGTACCACCGTCATTATGGTGCCTTTGAGATGCTCTGTGAGGAAAACCAGCAAAGGCAATGAAACTGCAGTGAGGGAGATGGTGACACACAGATATAAAGAGAGAAGCGTGGTCAAAATCTTGTGTATTACCTGAGTAAGACAGAAATACACATGTGGAGAGAATAAGAGTTTGGAGTCTGATGCCTCTTCAGGCTACAGTTCTGTTATCTCTTGAGGCCTAAGTATACTTCTCTCTCTTGGGTCCTCGGAGCTCCTGCTATAAGAAAACTTCTCCCTTGAGTTTCTTTGAATGAGGGTTTGTTCCATGTGACAGAAGGATTCCCGAAGAAGGACAAAGTTAAATCACTCAGGGGTGAAAGCACTGCCTTCCCGAGGGCAGTGTCCTGGCTTGGCTCAGGTGGATCTCTGACTAATCCCCATTTGGGTAATTTAATTTAAATCACAAGGCCTGATCCCAGAGCAGCACTTGCTGCCCTGGCCCTTGAGGTGAGTCTACACGCTGTAAGATGTGGCCACAAGGAGCTGATTACCTCCTGGAAAGTGTGCCTTGTTCAATTTTGTATCCCCATCACCTAGCAGAGGACCTGGCACCCAGAAGGGCTGAAGGAATATTAATTGTGGAACACATAGAGGAAGCAGCCTGTGACTGGCTACATGGCCAGGTGGTAAGGACATAGGAAGTCAGAGAAGGAAGAGACAGCCCCGGGGGCTGGGGGTGGGGACTGGTGACTACATCCTTGGGTGTTAACACTCCCTGATGGCAGTGTCTTGGGGAACAACTTTTGGAGTGTAAATCGGCCCATTTTTATCCCCATTCCTAGACCTCCTTGACTCTCCCAGTCATTTGTTATTTCAAAACTCTCCAAAATAATCAAAATGGGAAAACCAGGACTTGCACATAAATATATTTACGTTAGATTGTATTTTATTATTCATTGTAAAGTTAATTCATTAATGGCATTTTGGATTTCATGGCAGGTTGGGTTTTATTCAAATGTGTATAGTGCTGGAGGACCGTCTAAGCGTTTGTGGACGAGAGATTCCTCTTATTCCCTTACCTTCGCATCCTGCTCAGGAAGGAGGGCAGGTGTGGAGAAAATCTTGACCTAGACATTAGCCTTCATTCTCCCTAGACTTTTCAAGGAGGTGATATTTAAAATATTTAGCCACCCATGCCGCGCAAGCCCCAACAAATGGGGACAAATGTTGCTCCCGTCAGAACGGGGCTGGTGACAAGCTAGCTGTCCAGTGAGTTCTCGCTGAACGCCAGGCTTGCTGTCTCTGATTTGGTTTCCAAGGATTTGGAAGGAGTTTCCTTTCTTTTAGATCCCAGTGCTGGACTTCTATGCCTGAAATATCTGAACCTTGCAAGTGTACCACATATACCGGGAGGTGCACACCAGCCTCATGCAAGGGTCACTGTGGCAAAGCCCATTCCCATGATTGAAAATAATCCTACCGTTACTTTGCGTCTCTCTCAGTCAAGAAAATGGAGGCAGTTTTCAACACTTGGTGTCATTTCATTACTTAGGAAATAACATGTAGCCTAAGAGGAAGAAAAACAGAGCAGAGATTTTTGCAATGTGGCTCCCGGCCCCAGGCCTTTTGAGTGTCTCTCCACCGGGCTCGTAGAGTGGTCAGGTCAGGTACCCGACACAGATGTGTGGAAACAGCCAGAGGCTTGGGGGAAGGACGCGGGCCCCTTCAGAGCCCGTTTCTTACATGAAGAATGAGAGTAGCCTGCCGCCTGTCCCCACCTCTGGTGACACACTTCACACAGGGACACAAGCAGTTGCCAGCCCGCTCCTTTTCCCCTTTAACTGAAACTTCCCTCCTTGATGATTTCACTTGAGAGGTGGCTTTCCCTAAACCTTTCCTCGCCTGGAATCACGCTGATGTTGACAGTTCATCCCCACCCCCCATCCCGTGTTACATCGTGCAACCCAGAGAGAATGCGAGGTGAGCTTGTCGGAGGGGATGAAAGATGGCAAGAAATGGGTGTTTGGGGACCAGTTCTTTGGTGACATCGACTCTGCAATCCTCTTTTCACTCTCAGCGCCTCATTCCCTCTCTCGCCTTCTCCCTCTCCCTCGCCCCCCTGCCTGCTCTCCCTCCTTCTCTCTGAAATGGTGTGTGCCTCCAGTAATTTACATAATACTCTTCTGACACCTTTACTTTAGTCATCAATCACGGTACCTTCTCTCAGTCTATCTTTTGTCTGAGCATGTCTCTTCTTTATCAGGCCATGCACAAAAGATTAATTTCACAGTTTTTCTCCCTTCTTTCTTTCCTTGCAAGATACAAAGCTCATGAAATGACAGAAGCAAGATAATGAAAACAACAATGCAAGCAATTTTTTTTTGTTCTTGCAGGTTGGATCTCAAGATACTTTTTCTAACCTCATTGTGTGCCATCTGTCTTAGAAAAGGTCTGCTCTGTATTTTTTAATACCTTTCTGATACTGCTCAGTAGACTACCTGGGGGCGGGGTGTGGGGGGGGCGGTGGTTGGAGATTACATATTTAAATCAGATCAGAGCCTTTGGTTTTCGGAATCTTTGGAACAATTAAAGCAAGGGGCCCACCTCTAATGGAGGCATGGACTACGGCACAATGCCCACACCCCAATTAATATTAATGAGATCTTATGCATAGCCAATTTATGACATTTGATTGACTCACCCAACCACCCTTCAACCTGTCTTATAAAGTGAAATATATGGCAAAGACGACCTTATTTGCATATGCATATGTTCTTAATATTAATTAGGCTAATGGATCTAAAGACTTAGAGATAATTTCGAAACTGGTAAAGAGGGAAAAAAAAAATCTACCACCCACAAGACAGAAAAGTGTTCATGTCCTGTCTCTGCACTTGAACAAAAGAAGTTGAACTGGAAGATAAAAATAACTCGTGCCAATTTCCTCCTTTTCTTGTTTCCAGAGGATTCATAGTTTTAAAAAGTTAAAATACCACAAGCATTAGTATTATATCTTATTTTTTCCATTTCACTTGTGAAAGACTAAACAGATTATGGAATAACATAAGAATAAAAGCCTAGTTCAACTGTATGCTGGTGGCCATAAGTCAGATCTCCCCCGTCCTCTAGGGAGATGCTGCAGCTTCAGGAACATGCAGTGTCTCACCGGGGCACATGTCGGATATAGGACGAGGGTTGTGTCAGGAGGCAGCGTTCCCAAGGACATCTGCTCTAGCAGGGTCACTGATGGAACTTATCCCCGCAGTGGAGTGGCTGGGAAGAACTCCTTTGATGTAGCCTAATGAAGCCTGGAGAAGAGAGTCAGACTTCATGGGTTTTGTTGCTGGGATTGGGGGCAACACATATGCTGATTTTCTCTTCCAAACCATCCTTTAATGGTCTTTGGCTCCAGTGATGATAAGGAAAAACATTTATGTATCAGCTCACCCTCTGTGTGCTAAAGGATGGTCAAACCCGGTAACTAGTAGGCTTTGGACAGCAGAATCGTCATATGAACTTGCTTCATTGTACCACAAGTAAGAGCCATTGTAAATAATGATAGTGACTGTCACGTGAGTGCTTATTCGATACCAGAAATGATGGAAAACACATTCTGTATTCTATCTTATGCCAGTTCTGTAAAGTATAGATTTAAATTCCTATTCCAGAAATCCCTACTCCAGTGAATTGAACCCCAGAGGGACTCTGGGACATGCCCAGGGTCACGCAGCTGGAAATGGTGAGGCAAGGCGTCACACCTGGGGGGACAGTAACTCTGAAGTGTAATCTCTTTCCCTTGGTCTTTCAAGGTCAGGATCACTCAAGGGTGTTGTAGACTGGAAGTAGCTCCGTCTGGAGTCAAGAAGAAGCAACAGGCACTGTGGAAAGAGGGACACACTGTGCTCCCTTTTAAGATAGGCAGTGGCTGGGCCAACTCCATGAAGTACATAATTGCCTTCGACAGTAGAAATGATTATTAGCTGCCACACAGATAAAAGAAAATGAGATATGGAAAGATACTTGATTAATTGGCAGGTCAGTAAAGTGCTTTGGAACATAAAATATTTATTTGTATTTAACATTTATTTTATGAGTGAAAACTCTTTATGGAATACAGTCTTTTTTAAAATTAATTAATTAATTAATTAAGTTTTTGACTGCTTTGGGTCTTCGTTGCTGCATGCAGGCTTTCTCTATTTGCACGGGCTTTCTCTAGGTGCGGGGAGCAGGGGCTACTCTTCGTTGCGGAGCGCAGGCTTCTCATTGCGGTGGCTTCTCTTGTTGCAGAGCACGGGCTCTAGGTGTGTGGGCTTCAGTAGTTGTGGCATGCAGGCTCAGTAGTTGTGGCGCACAGGCTTAGTTGCTGCAAGGCATATGGGATCTTCCCGGATCAGGGCTTGAACCTGTGTCCCCTGCATTGGCAGGCAGATTCTTAACCACTGCAGTACCAGGGAAGTCCCATGGAATAGTCTTATTGAGAGAACTCTTCCAGAGTTTGCTAGAATGGTCACATGCACAGAAAGAGGAGTGGAACAGATAAATGGGGACCAGACTGGGTGAGGTCTGTGCTGGGGGGAATCCAAGGTGGTAACTTTAGAGACAGCAAGGAATGGAGGCTTCTCGTGTATTCTTCTCTCAACTCCCCATCCCCTCTTTGAAATCTGATGGCTGGGCACAGCTGATGTTAAAACTCTGCTGGGGATTTTGCTTTCTGATAGAATTTCTATTGAGTCTTAGGAGCTGCCACAGCCCTCACCTTGCTTTCTAGTCCAAATGTGTGTGTGTGTGTGTGTGTGTGTGTGTGTGTGTGTGATATGAAGGTACATTTTGGGGGAGGGAAGTGGGAGGAGCAGGGAAGGGTCAGGAGGCACCTTCTTTCCAGAAGGCTTGAGTTCAGCACTTGTGTAGGGCTGGTCAGGACTAATAAGGCAAGTCCTTCTCTCTGATAACCATTTATTCTGCCCAAACTTGTTACCTTTTTTGTTTTGTTTTAATTATCTCTGCTGCTGAGAATGCTTTGACTACATTGTAAAGATGTGACAGGTAGTAAAAGAGTGTGTATGAAGCAATCGTGGAGCTGGTAAGTTTTATTCTCTCCTCACATTAAATATATGTTCATTAAACAAGGGCTTGTTTGCAGAGAGACAGTGGGAGCTGGAAGCAGGAGAGAAAGGACTGAAGTGTGTTGATGCCTGTTATTCTCTCCCACATCGAGCTCAGTGGGAGTCAGCCTAGCAGAATGGTTACAAGTGTGTTAACTCTGCACCCAACTGCTTGGGATTACTTCCTGGCTCTGCCTCTTATGAGCCAGGTACCCAGGGTCGTATTACTTACTGTCCCTGCATCTCAGTTTTTCCTTCTTCAAAAGAGGTACAATAAGAGCACCTGTCTCATATTGGATTGTGGGAAACTTAAACAGCTGTACAGTGCTTGGCACGTAGTAAGTGCCCAGTACATATTAGCTCTCTTTAGTATTGCTGCCACGTTTCTCCACCCAGTTGATACACTAAACTGCCTACTTTTTTCTCTAAGTATTCTTGGAATTCACTCAAGAACATCTTTTTTTCAATAAATATGTATTACCATTGCCAATCACTTTACTAGTTGCCGGGAATGATCAGGACAAATGAGACAGCTGCCCTCACAGAGCTTATGGTCCAGCAGAGCAGAAAGATAGTTAACGACTGAATACAATAGAGTAAGATGAGTGCTCAGCGTGAGGGTTTATATGAATCGTGGGAAAGGCCAGGGCAGGAACTGCCTGAGTCCAGATGTCAGGGGAGATCCCTGAGTTGGGATCTGAAGGACAGGTTACAGAGAGCCACCAGAAGGAGGTCAGGGAGGAGTGGCATGGGGAGGCTGGCAAAAGCAGCGTAAGTAAACTCCCAGAGGTAGGAAGGGGAAGGCGTAGGGTCTAGGGGTTAAAGAAGGCCAGAGTGGCTGGACCTTAAGAACTGCAGGAAATAAAATGGTAGAGGGAGGGCAGGAGGGGCTGGCAGAGCTCAGCCACGTGAGGTGTGGTTAGCCATTCAAGGAAGTGGGATTTATGCTGAGAGCCATGGGAAACTACTGGATTTAAAGCAGGGCAGTTAGGTGTGATGAGATGTACATTTTGCAAAGATTACTAGACTGGAAGGGTGAGAGGCAGAGGGGAGAGGGGTGTACCTGGATGGTAAGAAGCCAGCGATTATGATTGTGATTAAGGTGAGAGGCCGGGGAATGAGCAAGCTCTGGGATAAATTATCCTCCAGTGTCCATCGGCCAAACAGTGGTCTGTTGAACAATTGCTAGGGTCGAAGGAAGGCAGGTCCTGTGCTCCAGCGTAACAGGAGCCTTCCTAAAACTGGAAGCCCACCTGTGAGCCCTAGGAACCAGCTCCAAGAGCGTTTGCACTTCAACTCTCCAGCGTTAGGTTCCTCCTCCACCTGCCAAGAGGAAGTGGTGTCAAGAGCACTTTAGGAGAAAACACACTAGCACTTTCTCTCCCTTCACCCCCTCTGTCTCTGCCTCCGTGACAGTGAGAAGGCTGAGCCATGGAACCCTTTGCATTTGGAGAAAGCATGCACGAGAAGTACCGACCACCTTTCCTTCCAACTGCGCCAACCTCAGGCCTAGACACGCAGAGGGTGTTCACTCAGTGTACACCGACTCACCTGGTCACACTGATCACCATTTTCTGTCCTCCTGAAGAGGGGCCAGGGTCTGGGGACACGACGTTTCTGTGACTGCCACATTCTCCTTTTCTGTCTGCTCACCTTCCATCAAGGTAATGGCGCTTGGGCTTCTGTGGAGGATGGGCCACTTCAAGAGGAAGCTGCGGCTGACTAGCCCAAGATGCTGGGCTGCAGCCAGAGGAGCAAAATGTGGAGTTGGATCCCAAGCCTGTCCTTCAGCTCAACTTCCTGTCAGGCCCCTGGGGTTCCCAGACCTACAGGCTGCCGTTTGGACCAACATTTGGGAAGCAGGATGCTCGTGGAATCCATTTTGGGTTTGGCGCCAGAACAAAGAACTCAGTCGGAATGGAGCAAAGAGGTGTGAATGTAGCCCAGAGCAGGGGGCTCCCAGGTGTCTCATTGCTGACCCTTCTGCGGCAAGGGGTGGGGTGTTTGGTGGGAGGGTGTATGTAAGGAGACCACTTAAACCTCCACAACAAGCCCGAAGAGGGTGAGCCAGATTGCAGTTGAGGTCTCTCAGGCGTCTGCCTCCCAGAGCTGAGTAAACCCAATCTTCGTTCATCTGTAGGTCAAAAGGGTTTTTTGTTCTGCACTGTTCATCGAGGGCACGCGGGAGGTGACGTGGACCTCTTGCATATCTGCGGGCATCAGCACGATCTCCTTAGCCCCTACAGATAGGATGTGCTATTTCCTGGGACTTCGGCTAAAATAGGCTTATCTACCAGTGCTCCCTGTAACCTACATCCTAAAGAACGTGGGCCTGTGCCGGCAAATCTCCGTGTACCGTCTTCCCAGCCCCCATCCCATACGCACACTCACACACACACCCCAGTGAGCCCTGTTCTGCTTGAAAAAACTCTAAAATATTCTCTGTCCTTCATATGCGAGGGGGAAAACCCTTTAGGCGTTAGATACTGCAGTAATTTCTATATAATGGAGTAAATACTATACTGTAATAATTAACTTGTAAACCTTGAAATAACATTTAGTGTAATTTAGACCAAATATGAATTGTGAGTAGTGGAGCTCGATCCAACATGAAATCATTTGCAGGGCGCTTTAAACATATGCCTGGGAAAGAAAAAGCAGCAGTTCCCGTCGTTACCAAAATGGGCCCAGGCGAGGCCCTCACGCTGGAAGTGCACGCAGCTGCCGTTATTTTGAAATATCTTGTTAGCATTTTTTTTCCCTTCTCAATAAATTGCTTCCCTCTTACTTTTTTCCTAAACTGTCCTTTCAGGCCGTCAGAAGGAGCCCAGGGTTTTGTTTTGTTCTGAATTTAGTTTTTACCCAAATGATTGCGAATGCTCTATGCAAAGCTAACATTTTAAAGCCTGGGCAAGAGTCTTGGAGTTGGGTAGAAGGCAAGAAGGTTCTTGGGGTGCCTACATCAGCAGTAAACTGTGGATGCTTCTGGAAAGTGGATCCATGAGACAAAGCTCTTCTGGTCACCGTGGTACCGGAGCCCTGGGACACCCAGAAAGTAACATGCCTTTTGATGATTCAGCATGTCACGCCTTTGCTTCCAAATCCCTTTTCCATAGGCTCCCTCAGCCTCTGAGGAAGTCATGGGTGGGGCAGGGGCACAAAGGTAGATTTGTCTTCCTGACAAGCCACACCTCCCTTATGCATTAAAGGCAGGGAAGGGACTTGTATTTGCTTGAACAAAACGAAATTGCTGGTTTTCTAGGTCAAAAGCAAGGTAGTATCGGCGATACCATATGGGTCAACCAAATACGAAGGGCAGGTGTGTGCCTTGTGACGTCAGACCCCATACCTTCCTCTGAGCCACTGCTTAGGCTCCAGATTCAGTTAAAAGGTGCCTCTGGTGGTCTCATGTTGCTTAGCTCTCAACCCGCCCTTCTCAGAGTCACACTTTTGAAAAGCATCATCTGTCCTTCACTTACCTTTCTAGCTGTCTCTCTCACTGGTCTACAAACCTTTTACTCTCATCAGACTTAATCACTTTTTTTTGCTTTTGTTTTTTAATCCACCATCTCCAACTCTGATGCTTGGTGCTTTCAAGTCCCTGCCCCTCCAGGATGCCCTTTTGGCTGACTTACGTTCTGTACTTAACATTCCATCTTTTAAAGATACAATTAAACTCTGCCTTTTCTCTAAGGCCTTTCTTGAACAAGTGTTTAAGCTGGGAATAATAATAGCTGGCCTTCGCTGCGCACTCACTACGTGCTGTTGATCATTGACTGGGGGCATCATGTGGATTATTTTATCCGCTCTTCACAAAACACATTCGAGGCAGGTACTGTTCTCACCCTAGGATTTCCCTTTGGCAGTCATGGCCTGGAGTTGACAACCATATCCTTGCAAAGGACAGTCCAGTCTAAGAGCAGTCACAGGAGCCATCACCAGATACTTCAAGGATTGAATGGAGAAAAGGGATGAGATATTCATATGTTTTTCAGAGAGATCCAGGACCCCTGCAAGGTGTCAGTTTATCACCATAGCCAAATCATTCCAGGTCTTTGAAAAATGAGCTATGTAACTACTGAAAATGGAATAGGTTGCCACCTGAGAATGAGTGAGATGCCTGTCACTGGAGATATTCAAGTGGAGACTGTGGATATAGGCTTCACATACAAATGTCTCTTAGGCAGAACAGCTTGGTGGCAAAGAACATGGGCTCTGGAATACACTGGATGGGTTCAAAATTCCAACTCCACATTTACGGTCTGTACTCACACATTTTTTCCCAACACACGCCCCCTCACACACATGCACCCCCCCACACACACACCTACTTTTAGTTTCTTGAATTCATGCCTACTACTTACACTTGTCAGACCTTAATAAAGATATGAATCCCATTGATCTGGGGATATTGTTAAGATGCAGATTCTGATTCAGTAGGCCTGGGTGGACCTGAGGCTTCGAGGTGACACTGAGATGCTCTGGTACAAGGCCACCCTGAATGGCAAGGCCTTATATCATATGCCTAGCCTCTACCTCCAAAATATTGTGATATTAGCTATTTCCCCTATTATATTTTAGGTAAATAATGATTGATTGATTGATTGATTGATTGGATATACCCTTCAACCTAAGACGGCCAAGTTTTGTTGATAAGAAAATCCTTCAAGGGCCCACTCCCCAACATGACCCACGCGTATCACTCTTTGCCTTCATGCCAACTAATACATTGTTAAAAATTCTGTGTGCTTTCCTTCTTTTACTCTTTTATGAAAATTGCTCTGACATCTCTCATAGTGTTTGCCAGCAGAGATTTTAATTGGGACATGGATAAGGCTTTGAGCAAATGGCAAACAGTGGGAATTTAGATCAGTTAAGCCAGTGGTTTCAATGACGGATGTCTCTGCAGAGATAAATTATTTTAGGGGAAGATACACATTCAAATCTGTCAAACTATTCCAATACATTTTTATCAGTTTTTATTTTCAAATAACATCACACTGATACATGAGTTCTTTTTTTTTACCTTCTGTATTTAGAGCAAGTGACCACTGAACTCTCACTTCTCGAGACACCTGAAAGCGTTACTGCCCTTCTTTCTCTTGGAAGTCGTTGGCATCACAGATGGGTTTTTGCTCGACACTGGATCCCAGAGACTTGTGTGTGTGCATCCTGATATTAACACAATGGATTGAAATCATATTTACGGTTTTCTTTTTCAGAGGAGGATCAGAGATGGGGGAGTTGAATGCTTTTAAGCAGTTTTTCAAGAAACAAAAGGCTACATTTTTGAAATGCCAGCTATTACCAGTCCGCAGTTCAGACTCTAGGAAGACTCACTAGCGTTTGCTCAGGTCCCTCCCTCCCTGGAAACAGTGTAGGAATTACACTCTGAGATGTGACTGTTGAAACAGACTCAGAGTCAATGTGCATAATTAGTTACCACAACAGTGGTTAATGTGCCCTGAAATATTCCCAGCTCCTCTCAGGCCTGGGGCTGGATATTCAGATTTTCTTGATAAATGTCTTAGATGCTTTGCTTATACCATTTCCCCAAATGCTTCTGGGTTACAATGCATGTGTTTTCCCTCTTCATGTAGATGTAGGACCGTATGGAAGAAGGAAAGCCTCAGAAGGCTGTCACATTACAGCTGTGATGGGTTTAAATAACGTCCTAGCCTGTTATAGCTAAAAAGGGCTATAGTAATCATCTCCCTGGAGTTCAACCCATTCATTTTATAAATGAGGAAATGGAGGCTCAGAGAGGTAGAGTCAAATGACTCTACCAGGGTCACACAGCTAATTAGTGGCTGAGTCAAAATGCAAGCCCAGTTCCCCTGAATTGAAATCCTCCGCCGTTTCTGTATCAAAGTGGACTGCTTCTCTTGCGTGTCGCTGCTGCAGTGGGAAGGACCGATCTCTTACTTGGAGTCACCCGAAGGCCTGATTCTCCTAGCATTACCCCAGGCCATGCCCAACTGCTTCTCCAGTCCTCTGCTCCAGGGAGGGGTAGATTTTCCACATCTGCCCCTCCTTTTTTGACAGCATTGCCCTCCTCTGTCCTGAAACCCTGAGCTCTATGCTACCGCACACGCTCAGAGGCCTTCCAGAGTGCCTGTGACCCACAACTGCCCTCGTTACTCTGAGTTCTATGTCAAGACTTCTCCCTTCTCCATCTCATTCCCTGGGGTTGTGCTCTGTTGTGACACTAGAGACGATGGATGATGTGTTGTCACCTGCCCAGGTCATGTACTTGCCCTTGAGCAGCCCCTCCAGCAATGACCCAGAGGAGTGACCACCATCCTGGGGGTTGGGTGCACCATGGACAGAGGGTGCAGAGGTGAGGATTGTTCATAAAACACCCAGACGTTTCCCTCTGTGTGCAGCTAACCACAGCTCTGCAACGCTCACCCAGGGAGTATCAGCCCTTCTCAGATGTGCCAGGCACTGTGAGGGTCCCGATGTGAAAATGATGTGGTTCCTGCCATTATGAAGTGCACAGAAGAACAGGACAGCATGAAAAGATACTGAACCGCAGTCCAGCGGAGAGTAGTGTAACCACAGGGCTGGTCCCCTGAGGGGTCAGAGCGAGCTTTGTATTTGAGGTGGTGGCTGGATTAAGCCTTAAATGACAGCGAGGATATGGTGACTTATCTGTGGGGTTTGGGGATGCTGAGGAAGGGTTGGGGTGGGTACGAAGGGACAGGTATTGCAGGCATAAGACAGCATGGACGGAGTCAAGAGTCAGGAAGACATAAGACTGCTTGGTAGGACAGAATGATGCCCAGTAGGCTTGTCTCAAAGTGACTCTTGCCAGTGGATTGACACAGTGTGCCGGCAAAGCAGGCCTTAGTGGAGCGAGCCTAAAGGCAAGCCCACACCCCCGTCTGGTCTCTTAGGCATATCTCCCCACAGGCCTCAGCCCCCCATTCCAGCCCGGGCTGCTCTTGGCCTCTGCTCTGACCTTGTGCTTTCGTTCTGTCCTCACTAGTGGCCCCTCTCTTGCATCTGGCCAGATGGTTCTGTCCTTCCTTCTGCCTCCCTAGCCTTGACTCTTCCTTTAAGAGTCCAAGTCCTCCCTCCTCCTCTGTGGAATCTTCTCTAAACACTTCATATTGGGTAGGAGACTCTCACACCACCAACGTGGTCTACAAAAACTGCCCATTTCATAATTTTCTTTAAATCAAACTCTAAGCTGCTGTCTGCCCAGAATAATGATAAATTCCATCTCAGTGATTATTCCTCCTCCTTCCTGGGGGTTCTAAGTCTCCCTGTAGCTGGAAAAAGGAGGAGGAGCCTCTGGTTTTCAATCCACCATGCTTATTTCAGATCTGTTCTCTCTCCAAGCCCATGTCCTCCTGGAAGGTGGGTGACTCTGTCACTCTCAGGCTTTGCAGAGCCTACAGGACCTAGACTGGTGGGGGTGTGGGGGTCCCACTGCCCAGGGTCCAACCTTCCTGGGGAGACCACACAGCTGTTCTTCTCTGAGGTCCTGCACTCCTGGGAGTGGGGCATGGGTCTCTGCCTTCCCAGGACTTGCTAGCATCCTCTTTGGCCCAGTCTGGGAGCCATCTCTCCTCTCTCTAGCTCCCTCAGAACTACTCACTTCTTTCTGTGTCCCAGGAGTTTGCAGTAACCCCTTATTTATGAATTTAGGCTTTCATGGAAGACAAGAAGAGGGGGCACTTCAGAATCTTCAGTTTCCAACCTGCTACACAAATCTTCCAGAGCCCAGGGGGCACCCAGGGCTTGGCTCCCTTCTCAGGAGAGGTGGCAGTTTGCAAGAGAGAGGAGAATATGCAGAGAATGAAACTCAAACTCCAATTAAATGTCAATAAGTTGTCTGGATCACACTCCTATCCATCTTTTGAATTCCAGATTTAGGCAAGTTACCTGCCTAGACTAACTCTCCCTGCCCAAGTTTCTTATCTATAAAATGGCAATAATATTAATAATTACTTCCTAGGGTTGTTTAAGAATTAAATTACTTAATACCTGCAAGTTACATAGAACAGTACCTGGATGATAGTTAAGCTCTTACAAATTGTGAGCTGCTTCACTAGTTATTATCCGTTTGACCATTAACATGCCATAGAGGACTGAGAATGATTTTATTATGAGATTGGTGGTGAGTGCGCACACCCGATTAAAACCCCTTGCCCACTGCAGTGCTCAGTACATCCTCGCTGACTCTGACTTGACAGAAGGAGCAAGATTTGTCCCACGGATCCCAGAGGAGAGTCTGCGCCCTGAATAACTATTCCAACTATCGCTCACCATATGTCCACAACCAAAAAAAATAATTTTGGAGGGCAGGAAATGAGCACACATGTGCACGTCTGCAGCGAGTTGCCTGCTGAAATCGACACGAAAGACATATTTACCACTGAGGCAAATGCCTTCATGTGTTTGTAAGTGGCTATTTCTGAACACCCAAAAGGGAAGAAGAGAGAAGCCAAATTCAAATGGCATCATGTGTTTGTTATTTTGGAACAAGGTTACTTCCTATTAATTCACTAATAGCTTCCCTTATGCCTGGAACACTTTAAGGGGGAGAAATGAAGTATTTAAAGGTGTTTTAATGATCATGAAAGGCAGAGGCTTAATAGGGCAGGAAACTACGGTTCTCTTTTTAGTCCCAGAAGGAAAATAATAAGTCTGTAGCTTAGCCTTCCCTGAAGAGTCATAAACCGGACTGCAAAGAGGCAGCCCCTTCAGATACCCTCTCTGGGTCTCTGCGGCCCCTTAACTGTGGGTCTGTCTGCTTAAGTTTTCAATGTGCTTATTAATTAATGATCACCGCACTGTTACTAGGTAGCAGCAACTTGCACGGGGTTCTGGGAGAAGCTGTTTCCCCCTCTGGCATGCAGGGATAGGGACCATCCTGAGCAAGCTGGCATATTTAGTCCCACGTTTCCTGCTGGCTTCCCAGCTCTCCATGACCAGGTCCGCTACTTTCCAACTCTGTCTTCTATTCTTTACCTAGTCAAACACAGAAGTCCCCCATGCTAGTACCCACCCCCTCGCTTCTGCCATCGGCCTCCCATGACTCTCATTATTTGCAGTAACCATGTTCTCTAAAGTCACCAGAATACTGAATTAGTGAACACTGAACCATTGCTCCTAGGGGAAATTCAGGGTTAGGTTCCTGTGAGCCTCTGGTCCTACCATTTTTGTCAACTGATAAACACATAATCTTGTTATGCGTGTTTCTGTTTAAAGCTACCTTAAGAGCAGCCTACTGAGCACTCGGGGCTTAATCAGTGGCCCAGGGCTTAATGGAAGAGACATCTCAGGACATCAGGCCCTGGGCTGCTCTCACCTCCACTTTAATTCCCTCTGTTCCAGCCTGTGGACCACTGTGAGCCCAGAAGCTTTCCTGCCTGGAGCTCTAGGTGTTACAGATTTCAATTCTACTGAATACGTTTCCTCACTTCCCATATATGTGTTGCAGCCCCAGTTTGATAAGATAGTCTGACCCTCAGATCTGGTGTTTGCCTTTGCTAGAGGCACCCACTGCCACTCTCACTTCTGGTCTGAAGCCTGCTACAGTGAACCCCACCCATCATATTGCCCTATGTCCTTCCTTTGACATCTCCCTCTTTGGAATGGAATTTTTTTTTTTTTTAAGTGCTAAGTGTGTATTTTTCATCTCCTGAATTCCTTTCATCTCCAGAATCACTTGGCTCTCTTCATTAAATAGAAACATGCATGGGAACTATAGTGAGGCCCTCAATCCAGCACGTTAAGGACACGTGTTACAGACATCATGTGGAGGTCATCAGCAGGCAGTGAGCCTGGATAGCATCAGCCTTTATTCCTGACAGCTCCTCCAATGGCCATCCCATGGAAAGCATGCGTGAGAGGAAGAGTGTCCAAATAGTCCAAGTCCAAATGAGATGACATAATCATGGAAGGCTCAACCTGGCTTATGGGAGACAGGGCATCGCAAAGAAACCAGGATTGAAATATAATCAGGAGAACATTTAGCAGATGACCAGAAGGCTATAAGTATGATTGTGTTTTAACAGTTATCACCTTTCGTGGCAGCACTTGTCTCCAGGTTCTTAAAAATTATCACACCAGACTCACTGGTGGCTTCTCCAGGAGAAATCACAGTGCTTTTCCAAGTGAGTTCCTCCACCGGTTTCGTGAGTTTAGTCCCACTTGCGTTGTAGTTGCTTAATCTCCAGCTGGCTCTTTTCTCTATCTCCATTTTCCGCAGCCCCTTCTTCTTACTTTTTTTGTGCCTTTCCCCTCCACTCCACTATATCCTCCCTCTTCATCCCCTCTTGCACACAGGGACGTATACATGTTTTGGATTAGAACCCAAAGCTATTATCCTCCAAATGTGCGAGAGAGAAATTGCCCACAAATGGCCTTGGGTGGTGCTTTCTTTGGGGCCACATTTGTGAAATTACATGGCCTATTCTTAAGCTTGAGAGGAAATACTAACTGGGAAACTTTTGTTGTAACTCAGGAAGAAACAGTCTTTCTAAGCATGAGACCATCTTCACAGGGCAGTCTGAAGAATATTCTCATCAGCATCCCCAGAGAAGGAACTTGAAGGGTAGAATTTCTGTCCATCATTGGACAGAGTGAGAAATGGAAGAGCAGAGACAGCCGGTGATTTCTCAGACTCACATAGAATGGCAGAATAAGGGCTCAGGTCCAGGACTCTTGTCTCAAAACCAGGCCTGACCAAACACAGCTTAGCCCGCGTGTGTTACTGTGCCACTGTCCCAACTTCCGGCCTGGATGGCGCTGCCTTTGCTCTTGGCCAGTTCCAGACAACTAACCCTGCTCTGGCCAGAGACCCTCACGTGTTCCCTCTTTTGATGGCTCCTGGGCCCCATATCATTCTGTGACCAAGGATGCCCCTCTTCCTCGTATCAGGGTACCTAGATAGATGCAGAAATCAAATTCTGGCTCAGTAAACTGAGCCTTAGCAGATGTGGTACCTTCTGGGAAATCAGCCTGTGGAGGGGCTAATGCAGTTGGATTAGAGAGTGTGCCTCTTCTTAAGGTGTATTCCCCTAAATACAGTTTCATGCTGCAGGAAACCTTTTTTCTGACGAAGTGCTTGCCTCATCCCATTTCCCTCCGGCCTCTGTTTTCTTGATTTTACACTGAAGGATCAGTGTGCCTGGGAAACATCCATCTCCCTCCGCCTCTTCCTTTGCTCACCTTCTCAGAGACAACAAGGTCTCCCTCCTTCCCACAGGGGTGGTGGAAAGGTCGGGGTGGGGGGGAGGTACACAGACTGATTTATCTCAGCCTGTCAGTTGTTTTGAGGACATCAGTGATGGCGGGTGTCTGCCCCTCCCCAGTCATCGCCAGGCTCCTAGCAAGAGCTCCGCCCTTCATTACAAGGACACAGTGCCCCTTGAGGATGACCACCACGCTCATTGTCTGCTTTCCAACACAGCCCCAGGACAGGGTCTGGCGCCCCTGCTTCCAGGCAGCCTCCTATCAGAGCTGAGCAGGGAAGCAGCTGAAAACAAATCCTTCCCTTCTGGAAGGGTACTTGGTGGTATTGGTGCCATGCTGGAGAATTCCATTTTGGGTATAAATGAGAAGCAAGCATTACAAGTGACAGTTATAGCAAATCAAAGTACAGTGGATGGTTCCAACCTTTATGTACACTGTGTGTCATAATAAATGGCTCTTTAGGAAAAACAACGTGTGCAGAGTCAGATGCACAGGCTGCAGCTCTGCAAAGGAATGTGAGGAATCACCATTGCAAAAGCAGAGCATGGCCAGAGGATGAGGTCACCTCCAGCTCAAGCCCTCAAATCTCTTCCCTCCATCCTCTAGGAAGCATGGCACACAGCATGACACTGGGCTCATTATTTCTTAATGTCAGAGTTAAGGGAGATTGAGTTGCATATTGATTGCAACTTTGGAACAGGGCCGGATGGGGAAGATATTGCCAGGCCTTGATCTGTTTTTCAGCATCTCTAGGGTGAGAAGGTCAAGGCTTACACAGGTTATGGACTGCAGTCCCCTGATGGCCAGCAGGAAAGCTGATCACATGCCATGTTTTAGCTTCGAGGAAGCCGAACACAGGGATTCTGTGACATAGTTCAGGTTCTCAGCTAAGTGACTAGCAAACTCTGATTTCTGAATCTTGGTCTGCTCAGAAGAAAAGACTGGGTTTCCCGTGAGAGGAGGCTGTACTCTATATCAATATATATTTGCTCACCATTCCCAAAGATTCTATCTTCTGACTCTGCGTAATCAGTAGCACTAAGGGCCCAATATGCCTGTATCCATCTCTCTGGATTTGCTTCCCTGAGAAGAATTTGATGATTGGAGAGGTCTGTCAACATCATAGACAAAAATGGTCTAACATATCATAGTCATAGTGATCTATGTATTTAAACTACATTTCTTCATAGAACTCAGCATTTCTTTCAGGGTTACTCCATGAGTGTCCAGGATTCTAAGGGGGCCTCAGTTGTGTCCCCAATAAGGTTGGAGGAAGGAGGATTGTTTAACTGATTCAGAGGAAGCACACCCTTAAAGACAGTACTACCCTTATCCAAGATCTAAATGCAGTGACTACAAGCTGGGTGATTGTGCTGACATACAAAGGCCCAGAGATGTTAAGGAGCCGGTCCAGTGTTTCATGGTCACCTGGTTTCTGCACCTGCTCTGGGACTCGGTGCCCTGCCTTCAGCATTTCCACTGGTTGAGGGAGGAACTCAGAGTTCCTCCACCCGAAATATGAGCCACAGAAGAAAGAACATCCCGGTGGCTTCCCAGAGAACTTGTGCTATTGAACTTGAATTCTAGGTTAAAGTTGAGCACACAGGAGTCTGCTCTGTTTTCAGTTTCAGCCTTAGTGAAATGACTAGTGACCCTGGGGGTGGAGTATCCTGAAAAGGCAAGACTGATAGTAGGAGGGTACAAACTTTACAGTTAACGGGCTGGACAGAATGATCCACGTGGTCGCTGTTGCCGCTACTCAGCTCTGCTGTTGTAGGGGAAACTGGTGAGCTGGATTTGACGCAGGGCCATAGTTTTCTGACTCTTGGTTTATACTGTCAGGTTGAGGTAATGCCCTGATTTCCATTCAAAAGCAGTACCCTCTCCGTCATTGAACGGGGACACCAGTATTTTTTCCAGGTGAATTTAAAGGCGCGGAAAAGAGAAGGTAGGATTGTTAAAGAATAGCACTGTTGTTTTGTAAAACGCTCCTACTGCTTTGTACAAAATTATTTTCTTCTCTCGCTATATTAATTGAACATGTACCTACATAAGTAGACCCTGACATCAATTCCAAACCCATGAGTGCAAACACAGATGCACACACAGATATACAAAGGCTTGTACAATGCCAGATGTGTGTTCCCAAACACATCTGGGTGGACATGAGCATCTGCACCAAAAACTCTCAGAATCCCTCTGACACGATTCCCATATTGGGTATTTCAACGACCTCTTTACAATCACAACTATGCTTAGAAAGGCCTCAGATACCCACACTCTTTACCTGGTTTCCTTTGTCACCTATTCTTGCTGCTAAGATACCTGAATAGTGACACCAGCAGTAGCACGGTTCTGTATAAAAAGGTACAAATTCCTTTCCATTTTCACCCTGCTCTTCTCCCTCTCCCCCCTTGCCGGCAGGCTGCCCTGAGTAATGGCCAAGAAGCAGCAGCTTTTTCACTTCACCCTCTGTGCACAAGGCTGAGGTCCCAGCGTGGAGAACCTTCCTTCTGTGGGCTCAGAGCTGCAGAGGAGATGGACTTTTAGACTCCAGCACAAGGTTTTCTACTTCTGTGGACTATCTACATTGTGTCCCTTTTCAAAGGGAAGGACTGGGGCAAGCTTCAGGGTCCAAGGTGCTCATTCTGTTTCCAAACCCATTTTACAGTTTACTTAGGGTAGGAAATACAAGTTGCCATGAGAGCCTGCTTGATGTCTCCCGTGGGTTCTGCAGGTGAAGAGGAAGCACAGTGGACAGAGCTGAGTGGTTTTTATTCTGGAATTCATTCAAGGGTTTTGTCCCCGATCTCCTGGCCACCCCAGGAATGAAGAATCTAAAAGGCTGCAAGAAAGTAGTAGGGCATGGTGACGGTCTTGAAGGATGGAGTGTCCTGGGATTGAAGTGGTGGGCTGGGGCAGGGGCATAGCAGTGTCCTAGCAGCACTCGCTGTGTCCCTTTACTGGGTGGGAGAGGAAGAAGAGCCTTCTTGGCACAGGTGGACACATCAGCAGAGTCACAGGTGATTCCCGGGTGACTCTTGGGGATGCTGGCAGGGGAGGGTAATAAACCAGTAAGGTCCTGCTGAAGGTGTGGTGGCAGAGTTTTGTGAGCACAGAGGGGAGAGGTATGGGATTTACCAGTGGTCCCTTCTGGGTGAGGGATGGGGCTCAGCTGAAAGCAAGTCTCCACTCGAGGTTCTCATCCTTATGAGGTAATCTGCAACCTTTAACGCCCATTTCTTCCCTCAACATAAAAGCGCTATTGAAGAAAACTCCCAAGTTTAGTTCCATTGCTATGCAGTTAATGCCCGTAAGCCAGCATTTGCTAAACTGGGCTAGACTTTAGAAAGCCTCTGAATGTCCTGAAATTATATGCCACATAGAAGAGAATGTTTCTATGTGCCTATCTGAGTTTGTGTGAGTGGGTGTGGGTGGGTCCATAACTTGATCAAATTCTCAGGAAATCTGTGATGTCCACAAGATTAAGATTTCTGAAGCCCAAAGAACCTTGCCCTAGTGGTTAGATTTCGGGTGCCATGGTGGGTGGGTGTAGAAGGTACTGTGAGCTAGGTGCTCCTCACTGCCCTTCGTGGAGAATCTCACTCGCACTGCCCTGCAGGTAAGGCAGGAATGGGCGATAGGATGCCCAAGTCACCAAAGGGCATGACGCTTCGTAGTAAACAAGGAGCTCATCTAACTCTCTGGGTCTGTGGTCTGTGATGGCAAAGCTAAAACTAAATATGTGTTCCAGCTGGGTATGGAATATCTTCACCTTCCTGCAAGATGTAGAAACAATAGTAATAGCTTTGGTTCCAAGCACCTTGTATTAACTCATGTAATTCTCATAGCCACTTTATGAAGTAAGTCATGAGTTAATTCCCCTTTACAGTGTAAGGAACAGAGGCACAGGGAGGAAGGTAACTTGTTCAAGTTTACTCCACTAAGGAAAAAAGCCTCCTTTCATATGGCTGGACCGGCGGTTGGCATGGAAAGGGCTTCTTGCACGGGTCCTGGGCAAAGCCAGCTCTTCTCCCAGGGAAGCCAGGTCCCTCCTCTGCCTCTGTGGTGCCAGGCTGGGCACACATTCCCACCCACACAGCAGCCCATTCTCACATATGAATGTGCCTTTCAAGAGCACACAGCTCCCCTTTCCTCTCTCTGACCTTCCTACCCATGGCTGCATCCCTGGTGGCTTGGCCTGCCAGGTCCCGGGCCCAAATAATCTAGCAAGAGCACACTCTTTGCTGCCTGCCAGAGTCCCTGCTTGGACCTGCTGACTCCCAGTTTGGAATGTCATGCAGAAGCAGGTTTGCAGCCTGGCTCACCCTTCTGCTCAGGCTCGGCCAGAGGGAGGGTGGTGGTTTCTTCCCTTCATAAGACCTTAGCGTAAGAGGACATCTTTCTGATACTGCCTAATTTGTATTAGATTTTTCTTCCTCTTTCGGGAACCATAAGGAGATGTCAGTAAGAGGAAGTTCAGGAGAAGACAGCGGGGCTGTTCGTTTCGGGGGCATTGTGGGTGTGTTAGGAGGATGGGGTCCCACCACTTGCCAGAGGTGTGATGGCAAGTTGCTTTACTTCTCTGAGCCTCAATTTCCATTTCTTTAAAAGAAAAAGTAAGACGAATAATAGTTACTCTATAGGTTGTTGGAAAGAGTGAACGAGATCATGCAGATGAAAAGATGGTGGCGTATCCATGCTTAGCACCATTCCTGAGATGTTGTCAGCACTGAGTCCAACATTGCTATTCATTATTGAGGTGCAGAGAACGAGAGGTCAGTGCAGGCCGGAGAGTTCAGGATGGGATTTGTAGGTCTGGATATTCAGAGGTGAAGGACAGGATTCCAGAATAGGGAAAAACCAGAGGCAAAGGCACATAGGTGGTGTGGGAGATGGTATGCCGGGGATAGAGGTTCCTGCAGTGATGGGTTCATTGGGCAGCAGGGCCAGGTGTGACGGGAATAACAGATGGAGGTGTTTTAATTGGTGATGCAGTTGAGGTCTTTATTACATGAATGATGGTCTTTATTAAGTAAATAATTGAGAATTGATTCATAAAGTTTCTGAACTGAATGGAAATGTGGTAAACTGTTATTAAATGGTATTTGAGAAAGATTGGACAGGAGTGTACAGAAAAGATATATGGCAGAGACTGTCATGAATTCACCAAGGCCATTTTGCTTTTCCTTCTTTTTTTTTTGCGGTACACGGGCCTCTCACTGTTGTGGCCTCTCCCGTTGCGGAGCAAAGGCTCCGGATGTGCAGGCTCAGCGGCCATGGCTCACGGGCCCAGCCGCTCCGCGGCATGTGGGATCTTCCCAGACCAGGGCATGAACCCATGTACCCTGCATCGGCAGGCGGACTCTCAACCAGTGCGCCACCAGGGAAGCCCTGCTTTTCCTTCTGAGCATAAAATTGGACTACATTTCCCAGTCCGCCTTGTGGCAAAGAGAGGCTGGGTGACAGAGTCCTGGCCAGTTAAGAATTAACGGAAGAGATATGCACCGCTGTCAGGCCTGGCCCATAGTGTATGATCCTACACATTCACTTTCTCATCTTCTAGCCAGAAGCTGAAGATCTGACAGAAAACTTCAAAATTCTGGGAATGACACTGCCACAAGTTGCAAGGGGCCTGGGTCACTGAATGTGTGGCTCAGAGCCCCTCTCTCTTTGGGGCCTATTAGACTTTATGTGGGTAAGAAATAAACATCTACTGTGTTAAGTTACTGAGAGTTTGGGATTGTTTGCGACAGCAGTTAACTTATACCGACTAATACAGGTTGGGATAGAGAGAGACCAGCAGAGAATCTGGAGGCTGGTGCAAGGATTCAGATATGAAATGATAGAGATAGGATTTGGTAGAGATTGAAGTGAGAATAAGTGAAAAGTATTCCCTTGGGCAGATTCACATGGCTTAGTGACTATTTAGATGGGGACTCTGTGTGTATGTGTGTGTGTGTGTGTGTGTGTGTGCGCGCGTGTGATTGATGCCTGTGATTTCTAGTCGAGTGACTAAGTACGGTAGTGCCATTGACATAAATTAAGATATCAGGAGATGAGATAGGTCTGGGAAAAATGATGATGAAATGTATTCTATTTGTGGTGGATTTGAGGTAATGGTACAAAAGGAAGTATCTAGACAAGGATTTCTCAACCTTGGTACTGTTGATATTTTGGGCCCAATACTTCTTTGTTGCGTGGGCAGCAGTCCTGTGCACTGCAGGATGTTTAGTAGAAGGCCTCCACCCGCTGGATGTGCCCCTCCAGCCTCTGCCGGTTATGACAGCCCATAAGGTCATCGTGTCCTCATGTCTGCAGACATTGCCAACTGTTGAGGGAGGCAGAGCAAAACCATCCCTGGTTGAGAACCACTGGTCTAGAGGGAATTGGAGGTGTTCATGAGTCTGAATGGCCTAAATTCTGTGAAGAACCCTGTGTAATCAGGGCACTTCAGTTCTCCTGCAAGGCTCAGACTTCCAGAAGTTAGCAACTCAGTACAGTCCCCATGGAAGCTGTCTCCGGGATCTCAGCCCACATTTTGATGAACCCTCCTGTGATCTGTATTCTGGGCTTCGGAGAGGATGAAAGGGGCGAAGACCTGGGGGACGTATGAGTGGACAGAGGGATTCAGGAGAGCCACAGTGAGGACCAAGCAAGGCTTCCCTCCCAGCATCCCACGGCAGGGGCAGTGAGGTCTCTCTCAAGCCCAAGAGAGGCCCAGGATCTCTGAGGCATGTGTGTTTCCTTCAGTATATTATCAACTGAGCTTGTAACAAAGCTTTGCAAATGGAATGAGAAAATCTCCCGGATGGCAACTGGCAGCATGGTTTGGGAGGATTCCCTTTTCATTTCCTATGTTTTATGATTTTTTTATTCTGCTTTTCAAAGAGCATTTTTACAAGCTAGTATTCTATATTGCTCTGCCTGTACTCCGAGAAAAGATATATATTTTCAATGTGTTTTCTGAGGCATATGTTCCCATTGAGAAAATGTATCCCTTATGGACATAGCTATTTTGACCTCATTAGCTGGGGAGATCAGAGGGAATTTGACAAACAGGCCCCAGTATGCCCAGGAAGCCTCGCTTAGTTTCCAGGGGAGCTGGGGGCTTGGCACCACTGGGGGTGCACATTTGGGTTTCCCAAAGGGCTGCAGCAGGAAGCCGAGGGGAGCCTAGTGAACAGGTTCATCAATGAAAGAGGCCTGGGAAAGTGACCTTGCTCCTCGTTCCTAGCTCCAGAGTCCCACTTAGCGGGAGTGGTGGAGGGAGATGGGAGAGCCAGGTCACAGTTCTGCAGAGGCTTGGGACCCCCCCCCAGGGAAGCTCACACGGAATGCAAAGCCTGCAGCAAGCAACTACGGCTGCTTTCTCCTTGAAAGGCACTGGGGAGGTTTCACTGGATGGAGGGTGACCAAGATCTTCCCAGTTTTAGCACCAAGAGTCCTACATCCCAGCAACTCCTCTGTCCCTGGCTAACCAGGGATGGTTGGTTATCTAAACTGGGTGAATGGGACCAAGTAGAAGCTGAGGCAATGGGGTAAAGCCTGCTGCTCTCAATAGCCTCCACGACACCCCAGATGTTAGACGTTCAGCCTTTGGGGTCTGTTGGCAAGCCTGCATTATATTTTAGATATAGAATCCTGGTTTCAGACTTGCTAGCTGGGTGACTTCAGATAAGTCACTTAACCTTTCAGCACCTAACTTTTCTCATCTGTGATTTTGGGTAATTATATCTACCTGCACAGTTGTTGTATGGACAAAATTAGGTTAGTGTATATAAGACATTTGGCACGTAGAGGCTGCCGCAGCCTTATGTTATATGTGATAATAACACAATAATTATTATTACTATAATTAACATCTAGTTCCCAAGATCCTTTATTAATAGGCAGCAGCTCCTGAGAAGGGTGATCCTGTAAGCCAACATCAGCTCACAAGCCAGGTCAGTTTCAATCCTCACCTTCCTTGAATTGCCTGTAGCTTTTACATAGTTGATAAAGTGTCATGAAACACTTTCTCTACTTGACTCCTGAGACATCACTCTCTCTGGTTTCTTCTTTTCTCAGTCTCTTTTAATAGATCTTCCTCAAATCTTTAACCTCTCTACATATTGGAAGCCCCCATGTTTTAGTCCTTTGAATTTCTTGTTTCTGTCTGCCTCCTCATTCTTTTAAGATGATCTTTTGAATTTAAATACCATCTGGACACTGAACTTCTGAATTTACATCTTAACCCCCAGCCTCTCCCCTTATACGTAGCATCATAGATTCAATTTATTCTCACCAGTAGATATGAGAGTCCCCTTTGTTTCACATCATTGGCAAAGCATATGTCGTCAGATTTGTATTTTTCTTCCCTCTGATGAAAGGGAAGTGTACTGCACTATTTACTCCGTGTCCATCGTCCTATCACCTAACCCCATTTCTGGTCCTTGAAGTCACTCTCACTCTCAAGCCTCCTTGGTATGAGACTATGTTCTGTATTGATGTCTGAGACTCTCGCATGCTTGGGGTGACTTTGCAGCATTTCCTTAAAACACAAAATACTGAGGCAAAAAGAGCAGCTTCCTCTTGTCTAGAGGCCAGGACTAGAGCCATTATATTTGCTCCAATTCTGTCCAGGGACATTACCTATCTTGATATATTTATTCTTTATTTATTTTATATTTTATTTTATTTATTTTTTTAAATTAAGGTGTGATGATAAAATCTTGTAACTGACTTTAATACACAAGGATTTGGTCTAAATCATATGATATTGCTCAAAATTTTACCATCATCTTCATTTTGCAGTTATTTTGCAAATGCCTGACTATCTTAAGTGATTTATGGAACAAGGTGGGGATATAAATAATAAATAAGTACCTCTTTATACTTATGACCTATTCTTTTGAATAACATTAGAAATAGTAAATATTGTTTCTTTGAGGGTGAATGTAAATTTGGAAATAATGAAATAGTGACACTTAATTACCAGTTTAACTTTCTGTGTGACCTTGGACAGGTTACTTAACCTCCCTGAACCATTTTTACTGATTTGTAAAATAAAAGGGTAGTATTTTCCAATCATCAAGGGTTTTCTCTTATATTCTATAGTATAGAGGACCGTTTGGTTATCTGATAGCTTAAAGATTTTTATTGATCCCGTATTGTTATTTGTGTATTTCTCTCTTTGGTAGATGAACATAAGTGTGGGTCTGTGTGTGGTGCCCATTAGTATATATGTGTGTATGACAGCTGAGGGTTATACACGTGCCAATCAAAGACTATGGCTTTGAGATACCGTCTCCTCCAGTCCCTGTCTTCAAACCAAAGCATATCCAAAATTACCTAAACTGATAGAGGACTAAACTATTTTGAAACTCACAACAACTCTTGGAGTTTTTTGTTTTCAATTTTGTTTTTAAGAAATTCTTCTCGAGATTAAAATAAATCTCTCTTGTAGTCCTCTAGTCACAGTCACCCTTGTTCTCCTTGGACATAGATAGACACACACAATGTGAAATACCAAACTTGAAAATGTGAGTTTGCACCCAAAATATACCTCTTTAAGCAGAGGCCAACATGAACATCAGGTAACCATAAGAACAGCAAAAACTTCCCCTTTGAAAAAATAAAAATAAGTCAGTCTCTGTACCTATGTACTTTTCTATCTATGTATCTATCTATCTATCTGTCATCTGTCTATCTGTGCATCTATCTTAGCCTGAGGAACAAATAGGTAGCATTCTCCTCTGATGTGCCTGTCCCATTGTTTATGTTAGTCGTTTCTGTCTTCAGAGGCAAAGAGATGTCAGAGGCAGTCATCCATGCTAATACTAGACACACCACCAAACAAAAACTCACACGGAAGTGTGAATTTGAGGGCCATTTAACACTGTAAATTTCCCCCTTGTATAACAATTATGGAAACATGCATGCTAATTGACAATGCAGTGCGGCACTGTGTGAATGTGAGCAGTGTTCACTCGTCCTCATAATTCCTCTTTTTATGGCCGGTGGTGAGCCTGTCCAGAGGATGTCGTACCCAGCCCTTTTATGCAGGAAGCTTTCTCCTAGCTGAATATTGTCCTATATTCCCCATATGTGTACTCATACTGTTTGGACCAGTATCTGGCTCATTGTACCTGCAACTTGAGTTTCAGTCTCCAGATGCATGATGCCTTATCCCTTGGTTTGTGTGATGGTTTTTATTTTATTTTACTTCCCCCATTTAGTTATTCCCACCTGGGGTAGTTAAGGAATATTATTATACTCAAGAGAGGAGTCAATGGCCTTAAGTTATTTGGTTCCCTAGCAATGGTGGAAATGGACTAAGTTTCCGTACAAAAATCACTTACCGGGAGCTGGAGGGGTATCCACGAGGACAAATTTTTTTAAAAAGCCTAAATGAATCCTGTTTATACTCACCAGGATGCTAATCCCTCCTAAAGAACTGTATGCTGTCTCTGGGGAGTCCAAAGAGAGATAAGGCTGAAGGCTGGTTACTGCAGGCTGACCACTTGGGTCTAAACCCTGGCTCTGCCCTAATGGCTACATGGGTGACCTTCAGGAATGTACTCACTCACTTCGAATATCACTTTTCTCATCTGTAAAATGGGACACAATTTGAGTTGTCGTGATGATTCAGTGAGATAATCCAGGCAGAGCACTTTACAAGGTGCCTAGCATATGTTGAACACTCTTATAAGAAACATTAAGGGACTTCTCTGGTGGCCCAGTGGTTAAGACTCCAAGCTTCCACTGCACAGCGCGTTGGTCAAGGAACTAAGATCCCATGTGCTGCTTGGTGCACCAAAAAAAAAAAAGGAAAGAAACATTAAGTTGTCTTGGCAGGAATCTGGAAAGTGAGAGGAGGACTGGGGTCAGCCAGACAATACTGAAATCCTAGTTTAAAATAAATAGCAGGTATGTTATCTCATTTGACCCTCATTCACATCAACCCTATGAGGATGGACCATGACACAGAGGCCCCCACTCCTCATTGCCAGGATGGCCCCAGCTGAGCCCCTTCCATCCAAGAGCACCCACTCTGCCAGCATCACGCTGTTGATTTGAGGATAAATGAGTGAAAGCAGAAGAATGTGTTTGAAAGTTTTAAGTGTTGTATCCATGTCATTCATATTTTAATCTAGGCATTGTGTATTGCATCTCATATCCTTAAAAGTCTTCAGGGTGCAAAATGTGGGCACTGAGATTATGTGTGTGAACCCAGGTGTGCACAGGGCTTTGAATTTGAGCTCCTGCCTGTACTGACAGTAAGAAAGAGAAGTAGCAAAGGTAAAGGTTGGTGATTGGAGTCCAAACTCTCTACTTAGGTTCTCCAGATCTGCCCCAAGGTTACCTCCCAAACAATGACCTTACGAAGCAAACAGCACTTTTTAAAAAAAGACTGATGCCATACAAAAGGGGAAAATAAGGAGACACATAAGGGAGGGTTGGGAATGTGAGGGAGAAGAAAGGAGAAAAGAAACATTGTCATTGCTAGTGGTATTTCCAACTGATTTTAGTTACTATTAAATTAAAATTACAACTGGATGTGAACTGACACTTTCTACCCCTTAACGTGTTCTGGTGCACATGATAAATACTTCATTTAGTAGATTTAGAAATTCTTGATGAAACATCATTAGCAGGCATGTCCTTACAACTGAGTGCTCACAGGTACGATAAGAGCATCTCTGTTGCATTTGGCGTTTTTTAAATTTTGTGCTTTTGTTTATTGTTTAATCTCAAAATGCAACCACAGCCTCTTCCGTTTAACATCAGTCTTGTTTCCCCTCCCTCCCCAATCCCCAGTTCTCTTTTTTGTACAGTGAGGTCTCAGGGGGTATGGAGGGTGGGGTATGGCAGGAAAAGAAACTATTAGATTATAACATTTTATGGGTTGTCAAGGCTCTAATGACATTAGCCACCTAACTGCAAGGTAAAACGCTTTGTGATGTCATATAACAGGTTGCCATGGGCTTGACAAACCTTTGTGAGACAAGCAAGGGAAAGGAGCTGACAAATGCCCACAACACACATCTCTCCACCGCACCCGAGAGTCTGTCGCCACCCATGGACACCCCCTTTTTGCTTATTAGCCCCTGAAGGGCATTTTTAATATAAAATATATATAAAGTCTTCCCAAATGAGAAAGGTCTCCAAGTCTCCAATTTAATTGGAATGGAAAATGCTAACTAATTGGCATCAAAATTTGATTTGTGGGAGAAACCTCCTTTTTGTTGGAAACACAACAGTGTGTCTGGGAACACAAGCCCGGTCCTTCAAAAATCATCCGTGAGCGCCGCCGAGGAATCAATTAAAGTTGATTTGGCATATCTGCTTTTGACAAATATAAAGAACTCTCTGATTAGGCAGAGAAGAAAAGCAGCTTTCTCTTTCTTGCGCTCTCTTCCTCTCTCTTCCCTCTGCCTCTTCCTCTCTTCTCCTCATTTCCCTTTAAAGGCAGTAGGTGTCAGAAGGGGGTGGGTAGTGATATGCAAAACACGGCCTCCATAACCAAAGTAGCCTGCAAAATTAGGTGTCAGCATGCAAAGCTTATTGATGTATGAATGTGGAAAATGAAAGGCGGCAGTAGACAGCCGGGGCTAAAGGTGAGACAGGCACAGCGAGAGCAGCTGTAGATCCACGTCAAGGTGTTGCTATATGAGCTCGGGTTTTTTCTGGAGGGCCACAGCCTAACAAGGTAAGCCTGGCCATGAAATGATGGAACAATACAATATAGGCACACACAGTGTGAATACCAAATAAATTGACACACCTCCCCCCCCCACATACCTCTCCTCCTCCCATACTGCCACCCCCCCTCCAAAGGATGCCAGTGTATTCATTAATAAATTCATATTGTGTTTTCAATAAAAGAAGAAAATGCAGTGTAAACTGGAGTTACTTAGTGACACCCAGCTCATTGCTTTTTATTGTTGCTTGCAGCTACGAAGCCTTCACAGTGCACTAGTAGAATTTATTACTGTCTGTCTCTGTAGCAAGTTGGCGAAGTGCGCCTTTTGAAGAAAATTGACCCACACTTCATGAATATGATGAAAAATGCCAATAACACTACAAAGACGAAGCTCTTGACATTACTCTGCAAAGAGCTAAAAGACAGTAATGAAAGTATTGCAATTACAAATCATTACCTCCTCTCCAGCCAATCGCCACCTTCCCTCCTCTTTTTTTTTTTGGACCACTCTCGAGCTCTGCCGGCTGCCCCAGGTGCTGTTTTGCACAGCATGATGGGAGACAATGGAGGGTGGGTGAAAGCTCCAACTGGCCTCTGGAAGAAGGGAAAAGGAGGCAAGAGGAAAAGAATGGAAGGGTCAGAGGGAATGTGACAAAAGTGCCCCTCCTATTGCACCTGGAAAAAGAAGGTATAAATGAAAAGTTCTCAAAGCCAGTGGTCAGAAGGTCAATGCCTTTATTGTGTGGCCTCTTCCATCTGAAAAGCGGACTAAGAAAACCCCACCCACCTATTTTCTTGCTAGAACTGTTTCCCTCTGGTGAGATCTTTTCAGTCTGACTTAGGAAGAGCACTTTTAATCTTTTATTATATGCTAGAACTCCAACTCCAATTCGGACATTGGCAAATGAATTATCAAAAATGTTTTTGATAAAAACATATATTGGTGTGTTTTCAAGGTAAGAAAGTGGCCTATCTTCTTATCCTGAAGGAGGTGCTGAAAAAGTCTAAATGAGAGAGAGAGAGAGTGACTAACTTTAGACTTTAATGTGTTGAAAGGATGCAGGCCCTTGTCCTTAATGTTTTGACAGCTTTCTGACATGCATCTTCTGCTGCATGGGCTTATACCGTTGATCTCTAGAATCTTGTTTTGTTTTGTTTTTTAATTTATGGGGGCTGTGTGGAGGTAGTGTATGAATACATGCATTTCTTGACTCCTGTATGTCTGCCCTAGAAAGACAGCAGAATCATCCTCTGCTTCTGCTAAGATAGGAGGCTATTAAAATTTGGGGGATTTTATACAGAATATATGAAGTCAGAAAGAGAAGCAGGGAAGAAATTATAAAGAAAAGAAAGTGGCAGCTTCCGAAACCTGCCTGGGAGAGAGGAGAAACAGAAGAAGAACAGATACTGTGGTGTAGTTATTTGAGTTTGAGGTGGTCCTGCTGCCTCCAGATACCCTTGCCCAGCTCCTGCGAAAAGGTTCATTTTTGCTCTCTGACGCTGCTGGAAGGCCTACTGATTGGAGATTCAGTTTGACTCCATAGGACCCCGTTAGCAACGCAGATTTCTCTGGGAAGGATAGACTATAAATCATTGACACATTAGTATGAAATAGCTGCATCAGACTTACTTTCCTTCTAAAATCTAGCAAAACGTTTGATTTGTCATAGGACGTGGAATATTTTGCATCATGCAAACTGAAGTGGGGAAAGGGTCGAGACTAAGTCTAGGTGGGTATGGACAATGTGGGGCTCAGAACACCCTGCAGGAATTGATTTTAGGGGAGAAGAGCAATAGATGGCAGAAGATTTTTCTAGGAGAGAAGGTGGAACTGGGGCTAAAATAACTTAGCCCATTTCAAAATGTCGTATGAGGTAGCCCTTTGACCAGAAAATGGGAAGAAGGCACACTTTCTCTTCCTCTTTCTCCTTTCTCTTATAGTAGATGTTCCTTAGCCCTTTTCCAGGACCCAGAATTTAGGTTAATTGAAACATTGTTGCGAATCAGCTTTCATTGGCCAGTCTGCAAGTGTGGGGACCCAAGTCATCAAAAAATCATTGTTTAGATGTCAGAATGCATTGTAGGATCCAAAAATCCCAACTTATTAACTGCAACTCACACTCCCAGCATGGGATGGGTACCATGAGCTCTGGGGAATGGACTGGTTATAGGTGCCTGCTGGGTGGCCATGCCTGCCAGATGTTTGTGAGATTGAGAAACAACTATGGCCATTGTCCTTCCTTCAGGCAAGAAAATACTTATATTCCAACAGCTCTGAACTTATAAAGCTTTTATTTCATCTTTTTAAAAACCTCTTACATTTATTAACACATTTGCTTACCTAATGATCTCATAGCTGAGAACATCCAGGTCCAACAATCCAGGCCTGTGGACCAGGTTGTCGCTAAGGACCTGAGGCAGGAATAATATTACCTGGCACTTACATCGTCACACCTCCCTACCATATCCAT
Organism: Orcinus orca; assembly: GCF_937001465.1. Lineage (NCBI taxonomy): Eukaryota > Metazoa > Chordata > Mammalia > Artiodactyla > Delphinidae > Orcinus > Orcinus orca. The sequence continues at coordinate 41,578,588 of NC_064571.1, forward strand.
GGTATCTGTTACCAACAGACTAGTCATTCTCCACCAAGCCTCAGAATCCTTTCAGGGAACTCCTATTGATTGATCGAAGTTGGCGTGGCAGAATAGACCTATTTGTCATCCTTGGGCTTACCAGGTCATTCAGTGTCAGTATCCCTAGCAAACTGTTCTCCCTGGGAATAGCAGTTGGCCAATGAATCTCCTAAAGGGGAAACCAAGCCTCTGAGCGGTCAAGATAACAACATGAGATACCCATCTCTCATTCATTCATTCCTTCACTCCGCATAAATACAGTGAGTGCCTGTTAATTGCCTGGAACTCTTCTGGGCCATGTAGCTACATGAGTGAAACTCGCTAAGGTTTCACCATGAAGAAGGACCACGTGGCTAAGCTGTCTAATACGTAACTGGGAACTGGCCTACCAAAGAGCAGGGCCATCTGGGTGGAAGATAGAATTAGATGGTGGCATCTTTCTTTACAGGGCAACAGTGCAGTGGGAGGAACCCACAGAAGTAAATATAAACTAACACTGGGGCTCCTGACTAGACTATGGATTAGTACTGCATGAAAGCTTTATTCTACATTTAAAAATGAGATTTGCAATAAATTACTTGGCTAGAAAAGGACAGAAATGACTAGGAGAGTAGCAACCACTAAGAAATAGAACTGAGATGCATACATAAATACAAATAGGACACAAACTCTATATCTGTAAGTATCCGTGACGCTAAATTTGCCCAACCATCAGAAGATTTTGCATATGCTGTTCTACTTTCTGTGTGAGTCAAAACATGGCTTTTCTTGTAGAAAGAGTGGTAGAATGAGACTGGAAATGGAAGCCAAATGGGCTCCTTGAGGAAGGGGACTATGTTTGTATTGCTGGGTCTAGCATAGTGTCTGGCATATAATCGGTGCTCAATAGATAATGATTGAATCAGGTTGTTCAGAACTCAAAGGAAACGGGAGTGTCTTCAAGGGTTGTCGGGTCTAGTCTTCTAGACATCCTCAGGAAATTTGATAAATGGAATTGAATTTGATATGATACTAGAGTGCTTGCGTGAAAGTGCAGGGACAGAGTAACTAAGTACTATAGACCCAGATTCTCAGTAAATATTAGTAGATACTCATAAATTTTGGTTTCTTGTCCCACTTCCTTTCATTCCTATTGGCACAACGTGTGAATTAAGCTAACACAAGAGTAAGGTACTATAACAAATAGCTCGCCAAATTTCAGTGGCTGAACACACTAGAAGTTTATTTCTCACTAAGTAACAGTCCTATGTGGGTATTCCTGGTTGTCAGAAAGCTTTCCTCCATATGGGATTAGGTTTCTGCCATCTTATGGATTTGTCATTCCTTATGGCTTTGGAGTCCTCCATAAACAGCCAGCAGACAGGGGAAGAAAGTGTTTCAGAGGCCCAAAACTGAACTGCTCACATTCCATTGGTAACAACCTTTTCAGACCCCTCCTGATGCAAGATGGGCTGGGAAATATGCTATCCGATGGGGCACCAACTTCCTAGTGAAAATTGTGCTCTGTGGAAGTGGACCAGGGATTTTTGGTAGACAGCCATCTTGCACACATAGGTAGGTGGTCAAGCAATGGCAGCTTCAAGTATAATATGGTTCAGCTCGTCAGATCTTCCCTACCCACTGCCGCAGATCAAATTTCACCATTAGTTGTCCTTTTAGTTTATTCTTCTTACAGCTCCCCACTCAAAATTCAAAAATGTGAGGCAGCAATAACACATTTAAGTAGTTCACATTAAGGAAGACAGTCAAAGAATGCTGACCCTTGGCTGCATCATCAAAGAAAATAAATAGTAAGAGGCTGACCTTAGCAATCTGTCTAGGGTCATTCTCAGTGTCTAGGCCCCAGGTGGAAAGTAAGTCAAAAAGAGTCCTCAGTAAGCTGATGGAGCCATTCAAGAGATGACATTCCTCCCAGTCCTGTCAGGTGGATGCTTCCTAATAAAACAGTAGAAGACTCCAAGGGAAACCCCTGCCGGCACGTTTGTCTTGGCGTAGCTCCAGTCAGAGAATCCTCTAAAGCACTTCCCAGAGTCTCTTAACCTCTAGAGGCAGCAGTGTTTTCCAGTTTTCCAGCATCGTTTGTCCAGTACCATCTTCCTCCTCCTCTGGGTGTTTAGGGGCTGTCTTAGTAGGAAAAGTGTAAAAATCCGATGTGAAAAGTGCAGTAAGTGGGCTTTGGTCTGAAAAACTTCTACAGGTGGCAGAAGTAAAAGGCCATCAACAAGGGTGTCAGACTGGGGCTCCTTTCGGCCTGAAACAGTCATCTCTGTCCTTCCTCATACTCTTTTTGCCAGTGTGATCTGTGTTAGAATTGTCATTCAAAACCTATGGAGAGAGTCTGATTCCAGCTTTGGGGCATTTTCATGGGTTCATGAGGTTTACATACTTCTTGAACTTGGATTTGCTGTTAACATTCTGATTGGTTTCCACCAAGGCTGGTAACCTTTTTACGAGTGCGCAGCGTGAGCTACCTTGCTTCTGAGGGGCGGGGGCGGCCGTAGAGCTCAGGAGAGGGCCTGTTTCATTGCGCTACACCACCACGCTTCTTGGTGGAAATAAACACCCAGATTATTGAAAGAATGGAGAGATTTGTTGGCAGTTCTGGGTCAAGGTAAGTCAGTAGTTACAATTTTTGTTTCTATTTAGAATTACACTGGGGAGAGGCTGCCCTCAGGTGCTTAGGAAACTGGCTCTACCTCCTTGTCACTTGGCCACAGAAAATTGAATGGGTTTGTATGCGCAGCTCCTAATATTTCAGGCCATTTACTTGTTTTGTAAGTAATGCAGCTCCTCCCTCAATTTTTGCACTTGCTCTAAACTAGACGACCATGATGCCTTGGCGAATGCCTTTTAATATCTAAGCCTTGTACATCTAGTGCTTGGTTAATAACAGGGAAAAAGCTCTGGTGACTTACCTTGGCCTCGAGAGGGAAAAAAACATCCTTTTAATAATCTGGGGGTTTGTTTGGATCAAAGGCATCCTGCATGTTACACAATCTTCTTGTAGACCCGCCCAGGTCACAAAGCGGCACCCTTGTTTTTTATGAAGTCAGCAAAGATGTATAGGGGCCAGCCTTGCTGCTTCTCCGAGAGCCTTCAAATTCATCTTTAATATGTAACCTACTAGCAGAGCAGAAACCCTCACTAAGTTGAATGGGCTTTTCTCTGAGAACTTTTCTAAGTGTATAACCTTTGTTGCAATTAAAGGTACGTTTTCTAAATGTCCTTAAAAAGGAGTGCACACCCATTTTTAAGGAGTCAAGCCACAATCTCTCATGTCTTCTCACTTTAAACTTTCTCTCTGACACCAAACTGGGACCTACTTGAGGGTAGAGACAAGTACATCGATCAGTGTTCCAAATAGAAGATTGGCTAAATACATGAGTCAGACTTGTTGAATACATGAATGGATGAAGGCTTGTCACTCACTAGTGAATCTCAACCAGGGGTGATTTGCACCCAGGGGACGTATGGCAATGTCTGGAGACATTTTTGGGTGTTAGAACGGTGGGGAGGGAATGCGGGGATGCTACTGGCATCTAATGGGTAGAGGATGCTGCTAACTCCTACAATGCCCAGAACAGTCACCATAGCAGAGTTATTTGGCCCAAAATGTCAATAGTGCTGAGACTGAGAAACTACCATATACATCCCCCAGTATCACACGCATTTGTCTGGAAGATGGCCTTTGGACTTTGGAAGATTCATTCAGCAAATATTTATTGAACATTTTCATGTTGAAATTCAACCATGGCATCCACCCAGAAAGCTCTCTGACATTTTCTCTTTCCTTTTACCCCACCTCCCCTTTGCCTGTGCTGCCTGCCCTTCCCTTTCTCCACAGTTTTCCGATAACCGTAGGGGGAATAATGAAAGTATACCGCAGGAGGGGATGTCTGGCGTCAAAAGCATGGTTCCTTCTAGTTACTAATTTGATTGTAGCCATGTTTTCTCTGGCCCATTCCTTCAGAAGATAAATATGTTTATGCTGCCAGTACCGCCCTCGCACAGCTTAGGAAGCCCTTCGGAGATGGGCATCGAAGGTAAAGAAACACATTCACAGGATGTTTACTCCTAATGGTGCTCTCAAAAGCATTTGGGATGTTTAAACATATGCTTCCAGCATCTCTCCCTATCTTCACATTGCTGATAAGCTGTGGAAAAACTGTAAATGCAAATAACGGACTCGGTTTATTTTTAATTAGAAGGCTGCTGCTTATAGCTGAAATCGTGACACTACCAAGTATGTCTTTCTCTCATTTGGAAGGGAAGAATGGAGAGTTCCTAGGGTTTTGAACTTGCGCCAGGTTCCCTGAGTCTCTTGGTCTCTGAGTCCCTGCAAATCCAATGTCATTCAGTGGCATGTGACCATGGGATGATCCTCTGCACTGCTTAATAATGTTTTTAGATGTAGCAAGTAGCGCTGTTATTTCCACAAAGTTGAAGAGATGTTTTATTTTTCCTTTTTCTTCATATTTAACTGTTAATATCTATCCCTCAATTTAATAAAACTTGTAGAGTCATATTTATATTTAAATTGTTTTTTTAGGTACATGGGTAAGTAATGTTATATCGCTCACTATCTCCCAAATACACTTTATTCTGGGAATATAATATTTGTCCATAGACAAAATTTCTGAGGCTCTTTTTTTCCCAGCTATAAGATGACATATAGACAGAGCTAGCCTGGTATTCTGTTATTTTAGGATGTCCTGGATGTTGGGAACTTTCACTGTTGTCTCAGACTTCTAACGGAAGTGGAGAAAATGCCTATCTATGCAATACCCAACTGTGGAAATCCCTGGTAGTGTGACAAAGAACAACCACATGAAGATCCAGCTCTAGGCCCATATGTCCCCCAAAATGCTGTGATTGATGAAGCGCTACCTGCTTTGAAAGAGGCGCTTCTCTCTTCTTCTCTGATACTTGATTTCTTTTCCGTACTGAGTTATTAACATTTCCTGTTCTGCAGTGGTATGCCAAGCTTAAATATGATGACCCATGGAGAGAAAACTTTATGCTTAGACTATAGTTAGAAAGTCTAAGAGGAGAGTTTGATTGTTTAAATGGATGTTCTGGCAGGAAAACAGGTTTAAAGAAAAGGAAATACGAAGAGATATTTTAGAACTGTGCTGTCCAGTATGGTGGCCGCTAGCCACATGTGGCTATTGTACCCTTGAAATGTGACTAATCTAAATTGAGACACAGTGTAAGCATAAAATAAATACTAGATTCCTAAGACTTGGTATGAAAAAACGTAAAATATCGAATAACATTTTATGTTGATTGCATATTGAAATAATTATATTTTGAATATATTAGGTTAGATAAAATATAGTACTAAAATTAATTTTACTTATTTCTTTTTCCTTTTGTGATGTAGCTGTTAGAAAACTTAAACTTACATATTTGGTTCACATTTGGAATCTGCATTATTTTTCTATTGTATGATGCTGCTTTAGAATGCTGTCTAGGAACAGCCTTGCCTTCCAGAGCACATTTCCATGGCCTAAAAGTGAATTTGGCCTAAAGTTTTAAATTTTCCATAGTTTGGCTTAACCCGAACAATACCGTAGTTTCAAGTTCTATAAGCAGTAAATTCCAGTGTCACATTAAAGCCCTAGAATAGGGGTTTCTCTTATGTAATCAAGTCAGCGAGTAGATGCCACTGTATCTCCGAAAACTATAAAATTAAATGCAAAGTTCTGAGTGTGTGTGAACTCCACTGGAAAGTTTCTTCAGAATCTCCTGAGGATCCCTGACCAACACCTGCATTGTGTATTTATAGGGGACCACTATTGCTATAGAATTGAATGCTGGCTGAACCATATAGAAGTGAAGCTGGGCAACATGGTGGTGTGCCTTGATCTCAAACAGTTTAAGAACTCTCATCCACGGCGAGGAGTCTAAGTGTGGTTCCACCTCTCTTTTCTTCTTTAGTCCTGGATGACTTAACTGTTGCCTTTAGAATAAAGTTCACATTTTCCAGGATGGCATTTAAGGCCGATTATATGTGAATTGTTTTCTAGTACATATCCATGTATGTTCCACCAGCAAAAGCTCCATGGTCTCAGAATCTGAGCTCCCTTTAAAAGCCATGGCTTTGCAGATGCTTTTCCCTCTTCTTGAAATCCCACCAAACCTTCATCCATCTAAATTCTACGTAACATTAAACTAGGTTATAAGACAGGATGGGGAGAACATATTTGCTTATTTCTTCTAGGACTAATACATCAAACATACAAGGACTTCCATAAATTAGTAATCAAAAGAAATAAATACAATGGGAATGTAGGCAAAAGATAAAAACAAGAAATTCAAGGAATAGCAAGTTATGATCAGCAAACATGAAACACTGCTCTATCAGTAAGAACATTTTATTTAAATTTTGGTGTTCTGATGTGCTAGATATCGTTTAAAACCCTTTCCATAGACTAGTCACTTAAATAAACACAAATAAAAATAGTAACAAATGCTACTATTGGTGATGTAGGAGAAATGGGCACTCATATATAATCAGTGGACTAAAATTGTGCAAACTTTTTGAAAGCTATTTTGGTACTATCTAATCAAAATTTTAAATGCACACACCCTGTGACCTAGAAATCACACTTCTAAGAATCTGTCCTACATAAATATTAGGAGGTTTGCATAAAAGTATAGGCACAGGGCTTTCTCAGTAATGATCTGGATTGGTTAAATAAATTCTGGAATAATCCTGTAATATAGTCATCGAAATGGAATCAAATTGACTAGTATGTGAAAAGAAGTATATGCATTGTTAATTGGAAAACATACATAGTGTAAGATATATAACTTGATTTTACTTTTTAAAACAAAGTATTATGTGTGTATATGTAGAGGTACTAGTGCCATATTTATTGAGTATTTACTGTATGCCAGGAACGGTTTATATTCACTTTCTCATTTATTTCTGAAAACAGACTTAGAATACATACTTTTATAAACACCACTTTACATATTAGAAAAATAACACAGAGAGAAGTTAAGTAACTAGCCTGAGGTCACAAAGCTAGCTGGTGGTTGAGCTCTGACTTGAAGCCAGCCAGCTAGATTTCAGAGCTAGTTTTCTTAACCTCTGTGCTTGTGTTGGGAGAGAAGGTGGAGTGGCACATTTACAGGAGAGCAAATTACAAGTGTTAAAGCCTATGCACTGCACTGATAACACTTTGTAAGCTGGGACTGAGAGCAGGGAGGAAGAGACTTAACACTTTTTTGTTTTATACACTGCAGTAGACTAAGAAGGAATGAAGGTCAGATTCAGGGTGATTTTTCTATTTTGTGCTTTTCTATACTTTCAAATATTGTCTCCTTTCTATATATTCAAATATTGTCAATTGAATATTGAACGTGTGATGCTTTTGTCATGGGGAGCATAATCTCTAAGTGCTGTTTTGAAGTGTTAAGACTCTGTTCAGTCTCCAGGAAGCCTTTCCCAGTCTTTTCAGTAAGAATCAACGGTGTTCTTGTCTGAGCTCCCTTTGGAACCTCCCCTCATCGTGACTTGTATTGTATTTGTTTTGATTATGTCTTTTTCCTGCCCTAGACAGGAAGCTCATTGAAGGCAGGGATGGCATGTAGTAGGCATTCAGTTGCCGTTGTCGAATGGATGGTTGCACGGGTGGATGGATAGAATGAAAAAGGCATGGGTGCCACTGAGGAATTTTCACCTGGAGCGTCAGCTTCCTTGCTGTGTTACGAACTCAACGTTCTAACAGGTGGCACTGCTGGCACCTCTCTGACTCACCAGGAGTGCCTAGCTTGATGCCGGGATGAAGCAGGGCCAAAAATGACAAGTGCTGCTATAGTTCATGTAATTTTCTCGGCAGAACTTCGGGCTTAAGAAGAAGAAGAAGAAATGTGGCAAATCAATTGTTTGAAAATTTGTCAGCCTGGGGTGGAGATTATGAGAAATGGCCTATTCATAGCAGAAAAGAAAGAAACTCAGGAGCAGCCTTACAAGGTCGACTCTTTTACTGCAGCCTGCTCTGAAGATGAGATAATCCCTGATAAAATAGAAGAATGTGTTGTAAGCTTTCAGTTCAGTACCTGGCACTTGGTAGGTATTCAGAAAAGGTACCTGTGTGCATACGTATCAAAGGAATATAGCTTCCATCAATTCTTACAGTAATCCTGGGAAGGAGAATAAAAAACTCACAGGCATCATTTATTATTTTGTACGATTTGAAAATTTATTCAAGAAAACAGCTATAATCTATAAGAAAGAAAAAAAAAAGAAATGGAACTCACTTGATTATTGATCTGCTCCTGTATTCTCTCTCTGTCTCTACCCTCAAAGATAAGGGATTGATTAGTTAACTGGGGAAGCAATCATACTTCTGAATTATCAGTTTGACGCCACTGTAAACTTGGAGTAATTATTTCTTAAAAATAACTGTGCTGAGTTGAAAGTACAGGCTGTGTCTACAGCCCTCAGCAACAGACTTGACTGGTGGTAGCCACAGGCAGAATTGGCCTCCGTGGTCTGCTGATCCTGGCTTAACCCTTTGAAGGCCCAGCTGGTTTTCAGGAGATGTGCAGAGGGATGGTACTTGCAGGGATTTTCCTTGCATGTATGCTTTCTGTGGATCACTCAATTAATTATAATTGTCCTGCCCTAAAGAACATGGCCCTCGGCAGACTAGGGGGTGTGACCCTCCAGGGGGTTTATTTCAAACCTTATTTTACGGAGGGCAAGTCAATCCATGGACTCTCTTCCTCAATATTTAATCAGTCAGCAGGAGTTTCAGTGTCACAGCATCTCAGTCTTCACCAGAGAGTTACTGAGTCTTTGTGGTCTCCTTCAAAGACAAGAAAGCAGGCTGTGCTTGCAGGTCAAGAATAAGCAGGGTAGATGTTACTCTCCCAACGCCCCCGCCCACTCCTCCTTCCACTTCAGCAAGGGCCAGGATATTTTGAGTGGGCTAATTGCTCAAACCCAGGAGCAGGAAACCTGTTTGTAGCATCTGTTTTGGTGCAAGTTATTTGTGGAGGAAGAGCACCAATGGAAGAGGTAAAGAAGGAGAAAGAGGATGTGGAGGTGCAGCAAGAGGAAGAGGAGGAAGTAGAGGAGAAAGTGGGGGAGGGGAAGGGGAAGGAGACAACTATATGATGACCACTTTAATCAGAGTCATCCCTAGAGATATTGAACTATCCTTTGATCAGGTACAGGGCTCATGGCAAAAAGTACATTGCCACCCTTTCTCCCCACAGCCCCCAAATCTCTACCATTTTATACAAGGAAAAGGATGCTGAATGTCAGAGAAGTCCTTATAGGAGACAGACCATCAAAGGGTGGAATATGCATGTGTGTTAAGGATGGAGGAGACTTTCTTGGTGGCGGTGAGGAAAGGGGTTTCTGGATTGCTTGTTTATATGCATATAGGTCTTAGGTCATTTTTTATAACCTTATGGAGAGCCACTTTCTTTCTTTCCACAGCCCCTCTAGGAGCCATTCAAACTGATGGTCCTAGTTGCGTGAGCCTTAAGAGCAGTTCTAGCTCTGGGCTTTTGTTGAAGACCGTTCCTTGGTCCTTGAGTTGTCCAGAAGAATTTCCTCATAAATATAGAGGCAAAGTTTATAATATAAGGACCACCATGTGTTTTTGAGTGCCTACTACATTTCTGTACCCAGTGCTAGATGCTGTACAGAATACAAAAAAAGTTCAGAATCTTTGGCCTCAACTGATTTACTACCTCGTCATTAGCCAAGATTTTCCTATAAGATAAATACTTAAGTCATTTAATCATGAAAGTTTTGGGGAGCCATTTGTGAAACACATAAATTGCCAGGTACTGGGCTAAGCGGTAAGGTTTAATAATAAATAAAACAGTTTTTGCCTTGAAGAAGCTGTTGGAGAGAGTAAATATTAAATTGTGTGGCATGCACTGTGAGACCATCAAAATTCAGAAGACTGAGGGATCAGCACAGATTTTTCGAAGTCATGGAGACCAGAGCACACTCCTGGTAAATCCTCTTTGAGTGGTCCAATCTCAATGTGCATTTGTGCATTCATCTGGTAACTTTTGGGACGTAGTACAGGTGTTTCAGCTAGAGTTTGACCCCTGGATAGGAGTTTGATGGCAAGAGAGGAAGGGAAACTTCAGAAGAGGGCTACATGAGTAGACAGGTGAGATCTCAACTAGGAGCTCCAGAGGATTCTTGCTTGTCCTCCCATGTTATAAATGAGGAAACTAGGGCCAGCAAGAGGGAAAGGACTTGAATTCAGGACAGGCAGCCTGGAAAACTATCCAGGTCATCAGGATTCCTTCTGCCTTTACTTCTTTTTCTCAAGAATGGAGCACTGCACTCTCTGAGCACAGAGGAAAGCTTGAGGCTCCCCAGGGACAGAAGCCTTGGTACAGTCCATTCTGGACATTGAAAATGCCAGCAGCTTGGAGTACATCAAAGAGTAAGTGAGGATGAAGAGGGAAAAGAACAAGAGGAAAGGGAAGGAAGGGAAAGAAGAAGGAAAGGAGGAATAGATATGTGCATCATGGGCCAGAGCCTCTGCTAAGCTCTTGAAGTGAATTTTCTCCTTCAGTCATCGTATCAGCCCTATGTACACGGTAGATATTGCCCACCTTTGCACAGCAAGGCACTGAGGTTCAGAATACTTATATGTCTTGCCCAAGCTCACAACCCAACCAGTGGTGAGGCTAAGAATCAACCCCATATTTATCAGGTTCCTGAGTTTGTGCTCTAACAGCTGCATTGACTGCAAGAGGAGAGTATCCAGATGACCTTATACTTTGACCCCTGTGGTGCTGTCCTCCCTGCCTGGTATTTTGAGGGAAGGTGAAAGTGCCAGATGTCATGATTTTTCATTTGAAACTTCACTTAATCTTCATCCCTCTCTGAAGATGTTATTATAAGCCCTGTTTTGTAGAACAGGAAACTGAGGCTGGGGAGCTCAAGCAAGTGGATTCAAGTCACCCAGCTTGTAAAGGACAGAGCTGATATTCAAACCAGATCCTTTGACTCCAAATCCATGTTTCCTCCTTTATAGTGTGAGTCTCCAAGCCATGGAAAGGAAAGATCCTTTGCAGGTATTTGAGGGCCAACTATAGCATGTCTACAATTTCCAGCTTGAGATGGAGCCCAGAACCTAAGAATCTTATCAGCTTTATTTCTCTGCCTGCCCTCAAATTCTTCCCTTGTGTTTTATCTTGGAGACAGTTTTTAGGAGTTGAATATGACCCGTAATTCAAGAACAAGATTCCCAGGCTCCACATGTCCTGCTAAAAACTCAACTTCATAGAGGTGTCTAGGCCATGCAATCTGTCTGCATAATATCTTTCCTTTGTAGAGAAAGATATTAGGAAAAAGATGACTCTGTAATGGCAAAGGACATGACAGGCGCCTCCGTTATCATATGATAGCCATCTGCTTAAGGAGTTAGAGCTACTAATTGGTCTCTCACCTTCAGTATAAAAAATGCACCTCCAACTTGGGGTTATTGTACAGTTCACACGTCAAAATCTACATTAAACGAACCTTCAAGCTGTGGCACAGACCACAACTTCTTTTTTTTCTTTATTTCTGTCATGGAAATTGAAATGACTGCCAGGAAGGCATGGAGAAAGCTTCTGCGACAGATGGAGGGATTTCTGAGGCCAGGGAAATCTGTACTTTGTATTTCTTGGGGCTAGTTTGAAGCACTCTCCAAAGAGCCAGCCTGAAATGCTTAGGGAGATCGGTCACTGAGTTGCTAAATGTAGACTGTCTGATAGCATTAGGATTTCAGCGTGTAATGATCTGATAAAATCCTTGTCCTCATGAAACTTATACTTTTCTAGGCCTTTACCTGTCTATGTCAAGATGGATTCTGAGGTAAAGGTTGGACTTAGAAATAGGCAGAGAAAATGCTGCTCACATAGGATAATTTAAGGACACCTCAAAGTCTGCCCCCCCACCCCCCAAAAAAACTGTTCTGTCAACTTGTTACAGTGTCTGAAATACCACTATTAGAGATGCACTACTGTTCTGAATTTTGAATTTAGAAATAATCCCCTAGTAAAATGCACACATTCTTCATCATGTATTTCTTTCTTGTTCTTCCCAGTACAGACGTCTAGGAAGTGGGGGTGATGCAGTGGGGGAGGCAATGATAGTAAAAATGAAATGGTCCACAGTTTTGTTGAGGTTGGACCTTCACACGGTATTGGGATTGAGCATCTTCTTTAGACACCATGGCAGTATTGTAGGGGCACAACTTCACTCAGAAAACCTGACAGGCTAGAGAGTGATTGATCTCTATGAAGAAGAAGCCAGTTTGTTTCTGCAGTCAGGAGGGTCCCAGATCACTCCGTCTCATTCTCCACTGCTCCCTGAATATCTGTGGAGTTAACTACAGAGTAACAATTGCTGTGACCAACTGATTACCTTCATAAAAGTATGTTCTTGTTTCCCCAGAGCCACCAGCCCAGTGGAAATCCATTTACTACTTGGGTCTGCAATTTTCTGTGGTTGAACCAATGAGAAAGATGATGACTGCAGGAAAAAAAAAAAAAAAAAAAAGATAAAAAGTTCTTCCAAGCCATGACTAAGGTAATGAACAAAAAAGCTTGTGTGACCCCAGGGTTCTTTGCTTCTATTTCTTCAAATGACTTAAAGGCAATGACCTAATTCATGGGCTTTCATCCTGCCGTCACTCCTAGTTGAAATGTCCTCCTTCATCTTTTCTAATCATTTAAATCCCCTGGTGCCTTCCAGGTGTAGAACAAGACTCATGTTCTCCATAAAGCACTTCCTTTACATTTTTGTCTACATAGTTCATTCTTCTGACCTTTTATTGCTCTTATCATCTCCTTAGACTCTTATCATTTTATTACTCTGCAGTATTATGTATCAAGTTCACAGGCATTCTTTGTTATCTCTCTAACTAAACTATAAACCCCTTAAGGAGAGGGATGGTATCTTATATATCTCCAGTGCTTAATGAATTACACAGCACTGTAGCACTTTCTGAATTTAATTGAATTGACCCATTTATCGCCAGTTCAGCTGCAGTGCTAAGTTGCCAGCCTTGAGTTGGAATGAACAGTGCCAAAAGAAAAAATATTAAAGTTGATCAAGTCTTCAGTAGAACAGCTCCACTAGAAACCATAAATTCCCCGTGAAGGTCAGATGGAGAACATGCTTTGACTACGTAACCCTGGATCACTGTGAGCCAGTGGGTGAAAAAAGGTGAGGGGTGATTTAGAGGAAAGGAAGAGAAAATTAAAGAAGATCAGGGAAGCTGAAGACTATATTTTGAGACTATAACCAAGAGGACAGTCAATCATCATGTGTTTCCAGGGCAAGTGTTTGGCAGTAAAGGATGGTTTTAGAGGAAAAACACTGGGACAGAGAACAGGTTGTTCAGCTGTTGATGTATGAGCTCCTGGAAATAACTGGGAGAGAAGAACAGTTCTGAACTGGAAAAACACCATTGTGGAAATGAGAAAAAGTGGATTGGAAACTCCTGGCCTAGAGACTAGAAAATATAGGGCATACTTTGGGTAAAAGATTGTACAGAGCCAGCCAAGGTGTATCTTGAAGACTATCTAGTAGCGTTATGCACAGTTACCCACAGAGAATGCACGGGCCATTGGGGGTCTTGACTACTTTCCCCATTCAGGAAGGAGGGGTGGAAAACCACTGACAGGTGGAAAACCTCGAGGGGTGGGATGTGAAGGAAAGGAGACTGTTGGGAGTTTATTTCAGCCAAGAGCTGATTTTCAGCTGCCCTAACCCATGTTAAGGCTGCATCCATCCCAGTGGGGCAGATTATCCCTTGGATAAAGACAAGATTGGGCTCTGGAAAAGAAAAGGCACGTGGAGAGCAAATCTTTACCCCTCCATTCCCATCTCATTCCATAGGCATTCAAGAGCTTGGTGTCCCTACAGAGTGTGTCAAATAGATTACTTCTTTTTGGCTGTGTCTACCTGCCCTGAAGTTTGCTCATTTCTGAGGATGAGATTTGTTGTTGCTGCTGGAGGGAAAATGGTCTGAACTTGGGGAAAGACTCAGAAACCTATAGCAATGCTTTCATTCTCTTTCTGGGACTGATATCTCTCCATGTCCTTGGTCAAGACCCTCTGTTTCCCCATCTCTAAGATGGGATAATAACTGCTCTGACAGAGATATCATGGGAATAAATCTATGTGCCATGCCTCTGCCTTTGAAGTCAACAAGGATGCGTTATCATTACTATAACCACCCTAACTCTGTCTCTTTGAAGACACAGGCGTAAACCTGGAGGCATCTCAGACACATTTAATTGAGTCCATTTTTCACCCAGTAGAATTATAAGAAGGAGGACGAAAACATTTGAGTGGGAAGAGACAGCCATGTGGGTGGAGGAGGAATAAAATGGTAAGGGAAGATTTTCACAATCCTATTATAGTCAGAAGCCCAATAATAATTACGTTACTCAGGAGCACCACCTGACTGTTTCTTAAAATATAAAGACCCTTCATGAGCATTCTGTAAACATCAATGAAAAATTTGGGTGGCCTCTGGGGCTGGAAGCTGATTTCAGAGGCACCATTTACAGGTGAGGAAAAGGAGCCATTGTCAGGAGTCAAATGAGGAACAGAAAGTTGGAGAAATTTGCCTCATAAGGCAGGTTTGTAGCCCACACATCCCACTTTGGTGGCAAAACGGTAATTCCAAAGAGAATTCCAACTTTCAGCTGCATGCCTTTGTTATTCAAGATTCAACCTCAGCACAAAACCTGTGGGTGATTTTTCCCTCTTTCTTTTCTTTTTTCTTTTTACTCTTTCTGGACTGATTCTATTAATTTCCCTCAATGGCACGTACAGCCCTGCACTGACGCTGCCATTGATGATCTCCTTATTCATCTCGTAGCAGAGAGGCCATTTGGATGAATATATGTTCCCCATTTTCTTTGCATTTCAGTGTTGTGGGAAAAGGAGCGAAATGTAATGGCAAGGCCTCCACAGAGAAATGTCCCTATCTGAGAAGAGGAGTTTTATAGGGGGGAACAATTGACAGCCTCTCAGTACAGTGCGCACATTTTTCTGTACAACTGCATCACCACTAATGATAAATGAGGAATGTTTGATAGCTGGCTCCGTTGTCTGACAGCTACAGTTTTGGCCAGAGGGCCGTGGCAGGCTTTAGACTTCTGTTCAAAATGAGTTAAACATATTAGGCATTATGAAGGCACAGAAGCCTCGAGAATGAATGCTGAAATGAGGGATCCGGGTAGGCTCCTGGGTACACAACTTGCAAAGCAGATGTCATTCTAATAATGTGTGATATAGAACATGCCTGGCCTAAACCCTGCTGGATGAAGTCTGAAGCCCCATTGGTGGTATTTAATGCCACTTTATGAGGGGCCACCTTATACAGACAGTGCCCGCCGCATGTGGGATGCTTAAGGTATTTTGCCAAAGGCACCGGGAGGTATCTGGAGTAAGTAGAAGTTTTATTATTTTATAAGCCTTTACTTCGCAGTATTTCTGTTTCCACATTATTGTGGGGACTTTCTGCCCTAACCCTTTGTCGAGTGAACTTGATGAGTGGCTTGCCGGTAGACTGACGGATAGCCCTTGCTGTTTCTGGAAGAAAAGGCTAGCTCCCTACCTAAATGCATTCTTCAGAAAGCCCTCAAAGTGGAAATACAGCTTTGCTACAAGCATTCTTTGAGCAGGGACTTTGAGGCCAGCATACAAAAATATTGCCATTCTTCAAGTGGACCATTTCGAGGGTAATAGAAGATTTGTGTAGAACGCAGCTACTGGAACACATTTTCTCCTTCCTTTACAGCTCCCGATGCTGGGGACCTACCAAAGCTTCCAATTTTGGGGTCCCTTTCAGAACATTCTAAGGTCAACAAGGCTTGTGAACCTTAACCACAGCATCAGTGTGGATCTCGCTGCCCCTGAAGTCCTAGAAAATCTAAGCTTGTGAACGGTGATGGCCCAGGGCTGGAAGTGATTCTCAGGAGGGAGGTGTGCAGTGCAGAGAGAGAAAGGTCATTGCTGAAAACGATGAAGTGATAATAAGAGTACCCAACTTAAAACCTAGCCCATTTTACAGTTCTTTGCCAAGTGCATTCACATTTACAACTCACATACTCCATAAGGCATTCCAGAATTTCAGAACCACATAATTGACCAGACTCGTGTGCTTAGGAAAGCCACCACGCATTACATTTCTGAGGCAGCGTCTGTTTTCCTCATCCCGGTGTTCTGGGCAGCGCCATTTGTTGAAGGATCTGTTAGGGGAAGGGTCTCATATTAAGTGTTAATTATGGATGCAATGGGTGAAAAGAGGTAGAGTTTTTAATCTGTTTGTTTGTTCGGCTGCGCCGCGCAGCTTGCGGGTTGTTAGTTCCCCGACCAGGGATCGAACCTGCGCCCTCAGCAGTGGAAGCATGGAGTCTCAACTACTGGGCCACCAGGGAGTTCCCTAATTTTTTTTTTTTAAATGAAGAAATGTTTTCATTTTTTTTGAGAGCTTGGAGAAATAGAAGCTGGATCAATGAAACAACTTCCCAGCACATCTGCAAAGTAACATCATAACCAAGGTCAATTATTTCAGAATTCAGAACTAGCTCTCTGGTCAGACCTCTGCTTAACAGCCTGTGCGATTAAGCAGTGCCCTCTGTCAACTGAAAACGGTCTGGACGATGCCCACAGCCTGCTGTATGTGTGTGGCTAGGAAGGATACTCTTTCATATGCAATTGCCTTTCTGTCACCATCAGTGGAACCGTATGCTAATACGTAGTCTGGTTCATTTGTTTTCCAATGGGTCTATACATATTTTTCTTGTTATTGTTATTGTGTGATTTAGTTAAATATTTAGTAATTGATGAAATACGACTGCAAGAATAAGGGGGTTGCTCCTCTGTTATTGAAATGCATGCTTTGGGACCACTTGATGAAAGCAAGACACTGAAAAGAAGTGTGCTGTTGGATTAGGCGTGTGTGAGACATCTGCAAAGGATTGGGGGAAGAGCATAAAAATTAAGAGCACTTTACATTCGCATTGCTTTGCAAGTGTTTTAGTTCTCACCCCGCTTTAAAGGAACTGGAACTTGAAATTGTAGCGGATGGAAGCTATGGATGTGGTCTATGCAAGAAAGAAAGAAATCAGCTCCAAACAGCTGATTCAAAGGCCATAAACTACTTTTATAAGCTTTAAGATAAAATAAATGTTTAAAGTCTATATAGATGATTTTTTGCAGTTCATGCTTTAACAGACTTTTTCCATTCATTATCCCACTCTAGGTCCTCATTGTAGAGGCTCCGAATCGATTCAAGCATAATGCTTACTTTCTTCAATGAGGTGTATTTTTATTCCTGTTTTTCAGGAAGTGAAGGAAACTGGAAAAGTTTGGTATTAGAAGTAGAAGGACAATGTTACAGAGTAGAGCAAGAGCACAAGATGCGGAACCTGATGACCCAGCTCTGCTACTCAGTACAAATAACCTCGAGGAGGTACGTCACTTAACGTTTCTGGGCCTGTTTCCTCATCTGTAAACGGAAGGTAATGATTTTCTTCCCTATCTACCTTGCATAATTGCTCTGACTAGCAGATGATATAATGCGAAACCTTATACATCGTCTATGAATATGAGTTACTTCAGCTGCTGCTACTACTACTGCTACTACCACTACCATTACTACTGCTACAATGAATACTGTGCACCCAGTTATTACTACTAGGGTGCTACTGAGACTAGGGAAAGAGTAGGCACTGGTTCTCCTCAATTCCATATGGTCTTTTCTGGAAGAACAGCTTTGCTTCAGAGAAGGAGATAGGGCTCGATTAAGGTTTCGAAGACCATTTCCTAGTTTTCTCTTTGCCACTCACCCCGCGTGAGACTCTGGAGGAGGCATCCCAGTTCTTACTTGTGCGAAATGAGGTGGATGTTACTAACCAGCCGTTTGCAAGCTGCTTTTCTTCAGGGCCTAGGTATCTGCTTCCATCCAGTCAGTTCCATTATTATGTAATTTTACGTAATGTTTCTATGTAAAATTTTGTTTAAAGATGAAAAATAAGTTAGTATTAAAAAGGGCTTACAAATCCACTGGGTTAGAGGTTCCTCAATGTCTCTTTTGGCTACAGGATTTTTCAACTGGTCATTCTGTTAATAATTACGATCCCTGTACCCTGACTCTCAGATGCTGTGGTTGCTTAATTCCCAACTCGATGGCCAGAGCCAAGGAGAACAAATTGTCCAAGCAATTAAGTGTCTTGCATATGTGTAAGTGCCAGCTTTCAGCATGTGGTCTGGCCCTTCCCTTTGTGGACAATGGCAGGCTCAAGGTCCATATGACAATATTTTCTATGCCAGACCGCAGGTCTATCCTTTAAATGGGACCTGAGGCCCCTCACACTTCTCAAGAAAATCAAGGGGATTGGCAGATTGGTGATTGCCTATCATTTTTAACCAAGGTGTTTTGAAGGCCTGTGCGCCCCTCTCCAAAATATAGGCATTAAAGAGAAGAATGAGTGACTGCTACAAATGCCTTATTTAAGTCTCTTTGTATAAAATCCCGACTGATAGTGCTTTTGCTGTGTATATCTTGATAAATCAATTGGGGAGAAATTCATATTCCAGATAAGGAGTAGAGAAACTGTGATTGGATGTTACCATAGGGCCTAGCCTCTGCCCCAGGGAAGGTATTAAAAGGAATCAGATTATTTCTCTCTTTACATCCCTTTGCTGGAAAGTTCTGAGGTTGGTCTTCATTCTGTTGCTACCCCACTTCCAGCTGAGCCCCACGCCTGCAGCTCTGGGTACAAGGTTGCTATATCCATTGAAGACTCCCTCACCAAGAGTGGGTCATAACTTGACTGCTTAGCATAGGGGATTAGGGGAGCCTGAAACCCCTTGACTGGACTCATTCTCTTGAGTCCTGTAATATCTAACTCATTGTGATCTAAAGAATCAGAGAACTACCGAGGCCAGAGAAGACAAGCGTCCCTAATTTTCATAGGTTTCTGAAGCAATGTTTTTGAGTACTGATCCCAGCAGGCCCAAGGTTCTCAATTGTGTTCTATGAATGTTCACCAAGGATGTAGAAGTCTCTTCATTCTGATTTGCATTTGCAGTGAAGAAGGAAGCTCTGCCCTGTTGCTGGCCAGGCAGATTAATCTCCACCTAGTGTAAAGGTCTCATTTTTCCCACAGTAGGGAACAAGACTTTTGCCAACAGGGTCAGATACCTGAATGACTCAGGTAAACAATATTTTGGTTGTTGGAGGGTTATGACAGGTACTGTATACATGGTTACTTATTTCCAATGCTTTAGAATTCAGTACTTAATTTTTGGAATAATTAATTTATGGAACATAATTTTATGAGATACATACCATTGCCATTACTTAGGAGTTACAGATGCCTATCCAGAAACATATAAATAAGGACCAAAAGAATTCTTCCTGAGGGTTAAGCTCTGAAGTCAACATCCACTGGGTCAGAGCATAGATAAGAGAAACCTCCTTACAGTGATGGAATGACTTTCAAGTTCAGAAATACCTGGCTGCCAGCCAAGTCACTAAAGTGGCAAAATTACACAACTCGTATGTTTACCAGAGGAGGGACTAATCAGGTATAAAAGTAGACAAAGAGGAGGATCCCAGCTGTAAACTATGGCTCATCCAAGCACCATCCAGGGGAGAAGGAGCCTCAGTTTGCTAATGTGATGCTGTGGGCAGGATAGGTATGTCAGGCAACACCATCTGCATGCCAGCCATACAATTGATTCTTCTTGTTCTGATTTATACAAACTTCTGATGAGAGTTCCCCTCACCATGAGGCTCTAGCCTTGGGAGGAAAACTACCTGGGCAGCCAGACCCAAGGATTTTGGTCTAAATGAGAGAAGTATTTCTCATTAGAAGTGAATAAATAAACACTCAGGTTTTATAATTCTCTTGAGCTTGACTTGCTTGACTCTACTAGTAAGATGTGGGCTGTTCTCGGTGTGCTGACAAATCAGTTCCCAAGGGGTGTCAGAAATGCAGACCAAATCCTAATTAACCACGGATGCAGTTGCCTGTGTCCATCAGGGTAAATGCACCAACAGAATGAACGTGGCCCTATGAGGCCTCATGGGAGACAGCTTGTTGGCCCTCCCACATAGGCACACCCTTCTGTATGTCTGTACTGTGACACCATTTCCTCTAATTGGAATTATCCACTGGTGATAGGCGAAGTGAGTGCACATACCAGGAGGTAGGTCGGATCCCTGTGACTCTCCTTCCCTCCACTTTACCACAGCAGACCAAAGAACTGTTGAGTCCTCAAGTCTAGAGTTGAACATCTTCAGCTTTGTTTCTGTCATGCTTAGACCTTGAACACTGGGCGTATTTGCAGCAGTGTCACCATGATTTTCTCTCTCTTTAGTTTTTGAATACTTAAATTTTTCTTTAGGGGAAGAAACTCAAAGGGTAGAAGGTAATTCTAGCTTCTCTACCTCTGCCTTAACCAGCATCAGGGTGAGAAATTAAACAACAACAATAAAAATTTAATCTGGTTCTCTCACATTTAATGAGTTACCACCATGGCCAGATACTGCTTTACTTAGTGGTGAGACTTAACTGACAGACCATTTCTGTTTTCAAGTTGCTTTCAGCTTGGTGTATGGGAGGGGAAAGTTCCTCTTCTAATATCAGAACTCCTTTGGCAACTATGTCTTGTTATAATGGTTATTTATGGGCCCCATGTGCTCAGGGGCCTTTCATGCCTTAGCCAATAGACTCAACCTTACACCTGACTCTAGAAAAATGCCTGTTTGATCATTCTAGTCCTGGCAATACTTCTGAAACTTTGATGCTTCCCTTACTGGTGACTGTAGGTCTGTTCCAGGTAAACTACTAGTTAGCGCATTAGGGTTGGGATGGTGGGGGAAGTGCTCTGCTCTGGAGAACCTGAACTTTCTATGGCCGATCTACATGTATCCCCCGCTGGATTTGCATGTCCAAAGTACTGTTTGTGTTCACATGAAATCAGAGCACTGTTTTTTCCTACATACCTCAGTGGGTGTCAGTGGATTCTGATTCTTGATAATTTTTTAAATAAATGGAACTTTGGAAGTAAGGTCAGCCAATAGAGCAACTCAAACACCTCTATCCAGAGGGTCTCCTCCTACCTTTGAAAGACAAGTGCAATATGTAGAAAGAAGCATCCCTATTCACTTAAATATCCTCATGCCCATAGTTTGTAGCTGGTTATAAAGAGTTATAAAGACTTAAGTTTCTCATTTATTTACTAGTACCCTGATTTATAATTCTTGCCAATGCCACATCTGGATACCCTGAGCTGTCTCAGAATTCTTAATGTACCCCCAAACACAGTTAATTTAAATGATATATTTCATAAGCTCATGCCATATAGCTATGTAAGAGAAGAGTATTTCTTGAGACTTCAAAAATGATTGAGGACGCCAATTTTAGAGTGTAGTGACAATAGCTGGTACGTATCTAAATGAGGCATCCAATGCATAAAGTTATTATAAGGCCAGTTAGCTTAACATAAATACCTTCTGATACTTACGTACAGCCCGGTGACTATTGTTAATAATGCTGTATTGCATATTTGGGAGTTGCTAATTTAAAAGATCTCATCACAAGAAAAAAATGTGTAACTACGTGTGGTGACAGATGCTAACTAGACTTAGTGTGGTGATATTTCACAATATATACAAATAGCAAATCATTATGTTGTACACCTGAAACTAATATAATGTTATATGTCAGTTGTACCTCAATAATTACAAAAAGGCCAGTTAGCTTTGCACAGAGTAAATCTCTGTAATCCAGTAAATTATAAAATTTCTAGCCTTAGTTTAGCCTTTTATTCCTTTCTGTGATGGAGTTGACTGTGTGTGTGTGTGTGTGTGTGTGTTTTATGTGCATGTGTTTTGGGGAGGTGAGTGGAGAGTAGACATGAAAATGAAAACAGTTATTAATAGTACAAATCCTCCCCACAGATGGTAATGGTGAGTCGGTAGCATGGTCATTATACACAAGCAAATGAATTTGGGTCTCTTTAATCTTTCATGAAATGAAATTAGTTCTCTTCCTTTAGGTTTTTCCCTGAGCAGAATTTTAGGGAGACTAGGTGATAGTGAAAGTTAGGGGAACATTATATTAATATCTCCTTAGAATATGAAATAAATACAAAAATGATATAATAATCTGCACAAGTACACTTAGGTATGAATCATTAGCTTGTTTCATTCATTCATTCAACGCCTGCTTATTGGGCACTAGATGCTATTGAGGAGACACCATGACAATTATGGACATAAACATGAATTTGGCAGTCTCTTCTCACATTGTGGCTGATAATGAACCTTATTCTCTGAAACAATGAAACAATTCTCCCAGCACAGAACCTGTCACATAGGCTAGATAAAGTAAGTGTTTACTGACAAAAGTCACTGTTTCCCAAAGTGTGCTCTGTGGAACACTAGCCTGGAAGTGCTCTGGGGGAAAAATAATGGAAAAGAGATTCCTGGTCAAAATGTTCGGAAAATAGTAGCTATTATCTTTCTCTCTTGAGGATTCAGAAAGCACAATTATATATTTAAGGCTCTGAGAATTTTGATTAATCCAGCATTTCCAAAGCTCATTTAATTGGGGTACGCTTTTTTAAAGTAAACTTAGTAACCCCCGTGGAACACATGTTAGGGAATACCAGGCTAAATGAAAGTGAAAATCAGTGTTGGAAAGACCTCTAATAGTTTAAACAAGCCATGGAAACCTTCAGTTCCTCCCCTGACTGCATGACTGAGGCCCCATCCCTCAGAGGCCTCATTATTGTGTCTTTTTGACTTAGTTCAGAAGAGAAATTTTGACTAACACTAGTAATATTGGAATATATATGTAAACACACATATATATAAAACACACATGTATATATACACACACACACACACACATACACATATAGTTTGTAAAGCAAAACATCACTAGACAAAAACACACCAGTCTTAAAAATTACCGCCATTGTAGTTCTTATGGAATCACACTTCAAGCAAATTCTAGGTATCTTTCTATCCCAAGTCACCTTGACGATTTTTATATTATTAACCACACGAGTAGAATTTAATGGGAATAGCTCAAATAAAACTTGCCCTCACACTACCTTTGATTGTCAGTTTCCATTTCCTGAATGGCATTGATGGGGGTTCTACTTGAAATCCTTCCGAAATCTTTGAGGATTCCTTCTACATTTAAGAAATATGAATCAAGTTTAATTGAAAACAATGAGAGAAAATGCGTTTTTATGTTGCTCTGATAAATCTGTGACAAGGCAGTAATTGTAAAACAATACATAGGTGAGAAATAGGAGCTGACAACTCAAAGTAGCAAATGCTGGTCGTATGGAATTACATTATTGCCCCGGATTATTCAGCCCCTTTTCTATCGCATGCTTCCTTGGGAAAAAGCTTGGAAACCAGGTGCATATTTCTGTATCTGTTATTTTAGTTATACAGGTGGTTTGTTGAACAGGACTTTCATTTTTGGCTCCCAAAGTTGACTTAATTCCCTGAGCAGTGTGACTTGAGCTTCTTTCATGTATAGCCCTGTTTCAGGCTCCATGAAATTATTCCTTTTTTCCCTTCTGTATATTGTTGCCAGTGTCAAATGGGAAATACCTAGAAATCGGAGATTAAAAATGTAAATTTTATAAACAGAAATCAAAGGTCCTAAATCCTTAGCAAAGAAAAGCCAACATAAGTAAGAACATTAAAAACATACATAAATAGTGCTTCCAGGCTGAATATGTTAAATAATTCAACAGTTAAGTCATAAGCGTTCTTAAACTTAAGTATAAAAATGCCCTTGACAATATTTCACAGCCGTGCATTTCTTTAAAATATTTAGCATTCTCATTAAAGAGAATGACTTTAGTTTATATATTAGTTACACTCCTGCTTGTTAATATGAAGGAATTTAGGAGCAAAAAGCATTCTTATGTATATAAGCAAAAGGCAATTTGCATACAAAGTTGGCCAACTATTCACTTTTTATTTATTTCTGGATCATCAGCATCTACATATAGCTATACAGCATTTAAACAGATTTGTTTTTTAATGTGCAGTATTAATATTCTCTGCCCCAGAGTGCCATTTGCTAATGCCATTGTGAAGACAGGTTCCTTCAGAGCTACACGGAAGTCCCTGCTTTAGAAAGACTTAATGAACCTTACATTTTTTGGAATACTGCACAGTGTAATGCCTATTACATATTCATTGCTAGAATGGAAGATTTCCTTTAACTCTGAGCTTCCTGGTCTAGTTCTCTGTAAAACATTGTCAAAAGTCACCAGAGACTTTCGTGGAAAATTGTGACTCTTGATAGCAGGATGTAATGGGGAAGTTTAGAGTAGAGAAGCCAGGAGCCTATCGCCCCACAGGGAGACGTTCTGACAGACAAATGGATGGATAATACAATTTTTGACATAATGGGATGAAAAAGTTTATGCCAGAAAGAACTGAATTAAAGTTATTACTTTAAAAGAAAGTCTGAAGTTGAAATCATCAGAATTTCCAATGTGTGCTTCATTTCGCTGCTTATACGCAGAAAAGATTTTAAGACACAGATGCTGTCAACTGATTTATAGAGTTACTAACAAGGCGGCCATAAAATTTTAGTTACCTCTTTGGAAATATCCACAACAATAAACACAATGTTCCTTTTTTTCTCTCTCATATTTTTAATAAAGAAAATCTAACATTGTTCTTTTATATTCCTACTTTCTCCTTGCAAAATGCAGAGAGATAATATTCAGGGGTGGGGGATACACTTCCAGGGGATGGAAGAATGGAAGACACCACGACATAGCCGTTCACCTTTGTTGAAAAAATGCTTCGTAACGTAATGAGGGGCTTGGATATCAGCAGTAATGACTGGGCCGCAGGCCTCTGTAGGTGTGGTGAGGACTGATCTGGAAGTGTTAGCAGCCATCTCTCCGTTATATTTACTCTGTGTGACTCTAGTTTGCCAGCACTGAGGACTAACCTCAAGTGCAGCCATCCCCGACGTACACTCCACCTCATTCAGTCAGCTCCGGATGATTGGAAAGGTAATGCTACCTTCATTCTCCGAATGTTCTCCATTTTATTTCAGACGCTTAACAAGATCACACAGCCCCATAACTGGCTTCCATTACACCCTGTCTCGTTCACGTTTAAATTAGTCCGTACTATCATTTCAACAAGCACAGTACTTTGTGCCTAGTCCTATCACTCCTTTTCTTACTTTGTACGGATTTTATTCATTTAGTGTCTGTCCCCTTTCTGAATGGTTCCATGAGGGTCACACTATGCCTTTATGTCTTATCAGTGCCCACCAGCCTGGGTCTAAGGAAACATACACTCTCAGCATTGACAAGGGAGTGCCTCTTTCATTTTGCACCATTTGTCTCATGGTACCCTTGGCCCTGCTGCTATGAGAGTGCCTGGCACATAACAAGAGCTCAATACACACTTGGCAAATGTCAAAATGCCTTCCTAGATGAGTAAAATTTAAAGCTTGTTGTCTGTTGTTGGAGGAGACACCCTAATAAAATTGTTCTCTTGCCCCCAACATTTTGGAAGGTAGACAATCATCACCATATTGCAGCTACCAGAAATAGGTTTCATTTAATCACACAGGAAAAGGGAACACTCAGACTTAGTGAGGGGGTGTATGTCAAACAGTGCAAAGCGTTTGCCACTCCTGGGACTCAGGCAGTAGAACTCTTAATGATCCAAAGCTACTTTCTAAGTAATGCTAAATAATGGCTTAAAACCCATATAATTCATTAATATTAAGTATGTAGAATTATGAATATCAAAAGAAAACAGGAAAGGAAAACAAAGGGAAAAAAAGAAAGGATAGAAAATAAAAGGAGACAGAGGAAAGAAACAACTCTGGTGGCTTAAAGGAATTCACTCCCCTCCCCTCCACTGAATTCAGGAACTGGCTTATGTGTATGAAGAGATAATCCGGTGGCATGTGTGTTAGCAAGAAATATTCTGACAGTTCAGTGACTAGAAGGCACTTGTGTAGACTCCCAATTCTTACCATTGGCAGGGAAGGGGAGACAAATGTAGATCCTGGGAAAGTAGTACTGTTTAAAGATGTAAACAAAATGTATGTAACGGGAGATGATAGTGTGATGCCATTGGAGTTTTTTATGTTATTCTATCCAAAATAACCCTAGGCCCAGCATGTCCTTCAGAGAAATAAATTCTAGTTTTCAAACTTTAGGATCACTTGTCAACTTTGATTCTTAAGCCTTAACAGCAAAATGGGGTATCAGTTTATATTATGGCAGTGATATTTAAGAAAAAACTATTTTTAATATTTGAATTAGGAATACCTTCTTGGAAATAAGATGATGATGGTGATGATTATGATGATAAACATACATTAATTTTTATAGTGTTTTATTAACTGCATTCTCCAATGTTATCCCATTTGATTCCCATAGAGTCCTAGGGCATGTAGGCACTGGAACAATCAGAATATCAAAAAAGGAAACTGAGGTTCACAGAAGCCCAGCAACTTAACTGAGGTCAACTGGTGAGTACACAAGCTCAAGCACTCAGTCTTAAAACCAAGTGGAAAGAACATTCCTTTCTGTGCTGTCATTTAAATGGATCACAAATCACATCACACAATTGAAACCACTATTGAGTTATTCTATAAAGTCTAAAGAGCTACGGGCCTGGCTTATGATATTTTAATTTCATGTGTGTGCCTTAACATATCACATCCATTAACAATTACTTTGGGGGATTATTTGATGCTTGCTGGGTTGCCTTCCTGGTTTTAAAAGGACACAGCTTGTGTGAATGGAATTCATACCAATATTTGAGATGACTGAAGAACAGACAACCTAATGTGAACTCTTTCTGTGCGGAAAAAAAAAATGCCATATTCTCCTAATTATGACAAGTACAAAAGCCACTGTTTTTAGCCAATGCCCCAGAGCCCCACAAAAGAATGGCTGGACAAGCCAGCAGCTACCAAGGAGAGGCAGTGGGCATCTACTGGGGCTCTAGGACAGGTTGGCACACTGCTCAGCATTGTACCGGGTAGATTTGGATTTATTTATTGCAAAATGAACCAATAATGACACAGCCCTTACACAAAAGCCCTTGTGCCCAGTATCAACCATTCAGCATCTAACAGTTCAGTGGACAGTCTCTCTGGGATGAATTTCAGCCGTGCCAACACCCCAAATGCAGTAAACAAAGCCACAAAATGTGAGAGAGACACACAACCAAGTGACTGCAAAGCGTCAAATGGAAGTAACGCCGTGAGCAAGAGATTTCCAAGCGTGGCTTAACAATACAATACAGGCTGTCCACAGGGCAGTTGTTACTGCTCACAAACAGTTGACATCTGCCACCCAAACCAAAAATCATCTGGAGACCCAAGAACACAGCAGCCCCAGAATGGTATGCCAAAGAGTCAGGGGAAAACTCTTGGATTGCAGGATAGAAAACAATTAGAAGGCTCATAGTATCTCAGTAATCTCTCCCTCTGTGTCTCTCTGTCCCTTGCTCTCTCTCCCTCACTCAGATAAACACACACCTACTTTTATATATGTGTGTGTATATATATATACACACACACACATATATATGATGTATATGAATATACTCAAGTACATATGAATAGAAAAGCATACAGTATAGAAAAACAAGTTGCATCTGTCCAGTGCCAAGCATCTATGTGGTTAATTGCTTTTAGATTTCATGTGCTGTGCTTGGGAAAACCTAAGTCAGTTCTCACTGGATTTTCAAACAGTCATGTACTGCTAATGCGGAACATCATAGCCCACAAAAGTCAGACCCACAGTGGCCCCTCAATTTATTTGAAGACTGGGTTCAGTACATGGACATTATGTTGTCAACATGCAGAGAGGTATACCAGTTGGCCCCTTGGCAACTCTTTCCCCTGCTGATCCTGAGAAATTTCAATTGTGTCTGAAAGGGGAATTTGGAAAGCCCTGGATGTAGTAATGTATTACCTTCTTTAGATATAGCACTACTTCAGATGACAAGCAACGTCTGCATGTTGGGTTCCAGGGCTCTTTGAATAGAATGAAGTCAGTCGTGTGACAGTCGGTTGTTTATGAGAGATACAAACTGAGAAAGCACACAAAGGGAGGCACCAGAGACCCAGCTTCACAGAGAGGAAGTGAATCTAAGTGAGATCCTGGAGAACCATATTCGGAGAGTAGCACAGATTTGGCTGTGCCCTTTGGCAAATTCCATGTAAGTGTGTTTCACCCTTGTAACTTTTTGGAAACACAAATCTCCCTCCACTTGGGAACTTCTACAGTCCCAAGTCTTTTTCGTTCTTGGCAAGTTTTCATTATTTAACTTGTCAATTATTAATTAGTTTCTGGGACCGATGTTAGATGATGTTGGTTGAGACGAGTGCCTAGGATTAAACTGACTTCGTGAGTACCGTATCCCTGAGTGGCCTCAGTGGGGAAACTGAGTCTTCTTCCTCAACCCTTGGAAAAGGGCAGGCTACTCCCTGGGCCATAGGGCACATTTGCTCTCTGGGTTCATCAATCCTGCTCTATAGCAGGGGTGGAGGCAAAAATTGTTCATGAGAAATAGTGACATCCAGATGCCAGCTGGGCTCTGCAGGGCTGTGACTGTGCATAGGCTTCTCTGTCAGAAAATGGGAAGATAGGAACTGTGGCTTTCTAAGCTCCTGGCTGTTCTACTGTTCAGACCCCCATATGCTATCTGAGCTGGTTTTATTCACAACATTTCTGACACCAAATATGTGTGGGTTTCCACACCAACAATCAGTTCTCCAATTCTCCTGCATCACCGCCTGTCCAACAGTTCAGTTCCATTCAGTTCTGATCCCATCCGTGGTTAGCACAGACCCACGGGTTCAGGGCTCAGTCCCATAGCATGTCCTCGCTTCTAACCTTCCAATACCAATCCCAAGTCCCAGTACTTCTGACCAACTGGCATTACATTCTGAAGTTCCTGTGAACCTCCCCCTCCCCGCCCCGCCCCTTTATGTTGGATAATTCCCTAGAATGACTCACAGAACTCAGGAAAGTGCTTTACTTGCTCTTACTGCTTTAGTGTAAACGATACAGGAACAGCCAGTTTGCGGGGAGGTGGTGCCTGGAGCTTCCATTCCCTTTCTGGGTGTGCAACTCTCCGAGCACCTCAGTGTGTTCACCAACGCAGAAGCTCTCTAAATCCTATCGTTTAGGGGTTTTTATGTAGGTTCCCTTACATAGGCATGATTGATTAAATCACTGGCCTTTTGGGATGAACTCAGTCTCTAGCCTCTCTCCCTTCCTCAGAGGTCCTGAGGTGAGGCTGAAGGAATTGACCTTTCTGGTGACAGCCCCCATCTGAAGCTATCCCGAGCCATCTCATTAGCATATCAAAGACACTTACCACTCCAGAGATTTCAAGGATTTTAGGAGTTGTGTGCAAGGAACTGCCTAAGACAAAAACGAAATCTGTATTTGTTATTGTACCACACTATCTATCGAAGAAAATTTCCTTCCCGGATGACATTTTTCACCTTCTATTCCATGCCCTGTCTTATTAGAACACCTTTTAATTCAGCTAAACCTCTGGGTCCTCTTTCTGGGAGTCCTGTGTGTCAGCACTGCATGCCTCCCGTCCTCTTTGTCTCTGGGAGGGAGGACAGTGGGGTTCCCTTCTCCATTCCATGACTCACAGCCACCAGTCTTCCCAGTGTCTCTTAGAACTGGCTTTCAAAGGGCTAGTGCATCCCAGCAGGAAATGTGAAAAAGAGCAGTGAATAAAGGGAGTCTTCTCTGTTATCAGAGGCATCACCAGCTCAAACAATTGGTAAGGGTGTGACACTCAGTTTGGCACTACTGAAAAAGTTTTTCAAAAGCCAAAGCTTCTGCCCTCTAGGGGCCCAGACAACTAGTGACAGAACAGTTAACACCTATAGGGAAAATACACAGGACAGTAATTGTATAAACAACAAATAATTAACTGTACTTACTAAATAGGTAAAAAGAATAGCTTAGTTGACAAAACACAGGCCAGGACTCTGGATCAGGGTGTGCTCTGTGACTAAAGGAAATAAATCACTTAGCCCTTCTGTGATGTTGTGAAATGAGGGCAATGATAACCCCATCTCAGAGCTCTAAGATAGGGAGTGAGAGCGCATGAGTGAAGATGGCCATGAACTACTCGATGTTACGAAGGACATTATGGCGCCTTAAGAGTACTGAGCACTCGTGGCAGGCACTGTATTGGCTGTGAATATGACAGGTGATTTCGGAGAAGGGCAGACGTGGATACACAGGTTACTACTGTGAAACAGACGGGGGTCAGTCTTGAGTAGGGGATACCCGAAGTCCTCTGTGGTCTCATCGCCTGTCTCCATCCTCCTTGACCTCCCTGTCTCACTACTGCACTGAGGCAGTCTCTCTCCTCCTGATTTCCATAATATGGCACTGACTTGGTTTTCCTAGCTCTCTCTTTTGAACTTAATATTATAAGCATTTTTTTTAAATGTTGACACATATTCGCTGTAATTATAATATGTAAATGGGTGAATGGTATTCCATGATGTGGATACATCGTGATTTACGTAACCATTCCTGTGGGTAGATATTTAGGTTGACTCTGTTTTCACTCCGTCAGTAGGTGAACAGGTCAGAGAGTATGCTCATCTCTTAAAATGTCTTCTGCGATGCGGAGGCCCGCACCTGTTTCCCTTATGGCTAGTCACATGTAAGGACTGTTCCAGCACCTCCCTAACTTCTATTTATATCGTTTGTCAATAATTCTTGCTCCCGCTCTTTTATGTCATCTCTCAAAACGCTGACCTCAGTCTTCTTTCTTTTTTACTATAGTTTTCCTCTAAATGGACTATAGAGACCTCAAAAGCAACTCAGCTGAGGGATCTCAAATAGATACCTGTCTCTGAACTGTCATCATTGAGACATCCAAACCACCATCCGTCCATCTCTCCACCATCAGTTATGGGCCCCCACCGCATACTCCATTTATGTGCTTTTACTGGAGATACAAAGATGAAAACATGGCCTCTGTCCTCAGGACAAAAATTGATTAGTGGAGATGAGGGAAAAGATAGACAAACAAACACCTGATTCAGCACAGTTTATACAGAGTGGATGGGTGTTCCTGGTTGGGGCTCCTAGCTTGATGTGGAAAGTGGGAGGATGTGAAAGACAGTTTCCCAAAGCAGGTGACATCCACGCCGAGTTCTGAAAGATTCATGAGTATTTAACCAGGTTAAGGAGGATAACAAAGAGTGTCTTAGTCAGAGAAATAGCAAGAGAAAAGGAAGGGAAGAGAGAGAGAGAACATGGTGTATCCGGGGAACTGTAAGCAGGTCAGTAAGCCAGTGTGTGTGTGTGTGTGTGTGTGTGTGTGTGTGTGTGTGTGTGTGTGTGTGTGTGTGTGTACCGATGCACATGTGTGAAAAGCCAGTGAAACCCCGAAAGGAACAAGAGCATGGAATTTCTTGTCCATCACACTAAAATTTAGACTTTCCTCAGAAGGTAGTAGAAGACCATTAAAGGATTTTAGGTGGGAAAGTAGCATGATTAGGTTTGTTTTTGAGGAAAGTGGGGAGAGTGACCTGCAGCCGGGAAGGACAGAGGCAAGCAGAGAAGTTACGTACATGATGGAAGAGGTGATGAGGACTTAGGTGACAGTGAGATGTAGACAAGGGAGGAAATACAAAGCTATTAAGGATGTAGAATTGACAGAAGAATTGATTGACTATTTGGAAAGGAATGAACAGGAGGCATTAATGACTCCCAGGTGGTTGTCTGGGTGGCTAACTTTTCCTACAGCTTCAGTATAGATTGGACCTGCTGAAATCATCCAAGGAAAGTTGGTCAACCGTGAGATGAGAGGAAGGTCAAGGACAAAACCCTGAAGATCACTAGCATTTTCATGCCAGGTGTTCCTCACGAAGGATGCTGAATTTACAAGGGCCCCAAACCAAAAGCTTCCATCTTTAATTCAAGGCTCTCCAACAATACTCTCTAGCATTAAATGGTACTATAGCAGCTGCTGAAATTCTTGACATTTGTGTGTGCCAATAATGGTGTAAAGTAGGCTCTATTCGTCTTTTTTTTTTGGCTGTGTCGGGTCTTAGTTGCAGGGTCTTCCTTGAGGCATGTGACATCTTTCGTTGTGGCGCTCGGGCTTCTCTCTAGTTGTGGCGTTCATGTTTTTTCTCTCTCTAGTTGTGGTGCATGTGTTCCAGGGTCTGTGGGCTCTGTAGTTTGCGGCACACGGGCTCTCTCGTTGAGGTACCCGAGCTCAGTAGTTGTGGTGTGCGGGCTTAGCTGCCTCGTGGCATGTGGGATCTTAGTTCCCCGACCAGGGATCGAACCCGCGTCCCCTGCATTGGAAGGCAGATTCTTTACCACTGGACCACCAGGGAAGTCCCTCTATTAGACTTTTATTGGTGACAATTAGTGAGGCTAAGTAACTTACTCAAGTTTATGCAGCTGGTAAGAGGAGGAATCAACATCTGGCCCATGTCTTTCTAATGCCCAAGCCAGCTTCCTTCAACCGTGTCACACCTTTGACACCTCAAGGTGGCTGCTCCAGTCCACCATGCTAGCCCCTGTAATGCTGCTCTGCTTCATTTCCATCAGTTCACCTCCAGACTTCCTCTAGGAAGCTGTGTCTCCCCCCTAAAGCATTCTTCCTGACTCCTGTTATCCTCCATTTTGTATCTCCCCCATGATTTTTTTAATATTGTTTATAGTTTGTTCTTTCTGGTTTAGATTTTGGAGCAATTCAGCCAGAATATATTGAATACTAACTGTGTGCCGGATTTGACAATAAGCACTTTCTAGTATGTCACACTGTGACCTAGATCTTGGCCATGTAGATGTATGCTGCTCCTTGAGGAAGTAAAAATCCCCATGCGTGTGTATTCAACCTCTTTTTAAGGTTCTGTATTGGTAACATACAGCTGATTGTGTATTGGTGCTTGAGAAATGCTCACGATAGGGATGAATAGGTAAATGTAAGTTCAATCAAGTGTTTATTGAGCACTTTCTGTGTGTTTATCACTATCCTAAAGAGTGTAAAGTACAAGTAACACAGGAATAATCTACAGCTTTACCTATAACTATACCTGTATTCATCCATTCATTCAGCTATCATTTATTTATTTTTTAAAAATATTTATTTATTTATTGGCTGCATTGGGTCTTTGTTGCTGTGCGTGGACTTTCTCTAGTTGTGGCGAGCGGGGGCTACTCTTCATTGCTGTGCGCGGGCTTCTCACTGCAGTGGCTTCTCGTGTTGCAGAGCGTGGGCTGTAGGTGTGCGGGCTTCAGTAGTTGTAACACGCGGGCTCAGTAGTTGTGCCTCGCAGGCTCTAGAGCCGCAGGCTCCACAGTTGTGACGCACAGGCTTAGTTGCTCCACGGCATGTGGGATCTTCCCGGACCAGGGCTCAAACCCGTGTCCCCTGCATTGTCAGGCAGATTCTTAACCACTGTGCCACCAGGGAAGTCCTTTTATTTATTTATTTATTTAATTTATTCATTCATTCAGCTATCATTTATTGAGAACATGCTGCATGCCTAACATACCTCCCAAAAGTTCAAATATATTCAAGATGCTTACTCTTTTTGTACGCGGGTCTCACACTGCTGTGGCCTCTCCCGTTGCGGAGCACAGGCTCCGGACACGCAGGCTCAGCGGCCATGGCTCATGGCGCCCAGCCGCTCCGCGGCATGTGGGATCTTCCCGGACCGGGGCACGAACCCGTGTCCCCTGCATCGGCAGGCGAACTCTCAACCACTGAGCCACCAGGGAAGCCCCAAGATGCTTACTCTTATCTCTAATTTATAGGTGAGGAAGTAGGCTCAGAGAGATTCTGTGACTTGCCCATGGAAGCACAGCTTCTGGTGACAACATTGGGATTGGAACTGTGGTCTATCAGATTCCACAGTCTGTGCTTAGAGGGAGAGAGAAAGAAAGGAAGGAAAGAGGGAGGAAAAAAAGGAGATGAGAAAAAAGGAATAGACATTTTAAAATAAATAAACATGTAATACAGGTAATCAATTTAGGAGACAGAAATTTGGACTTACATTGGTGTCGAGAAGGGTGTCTGGCAAGCACAGACTAAATGTGGTCACAGAGGCACACATTTTCTTTCATTGTCTAAAGAGAGGGAATGCTCTTCACGAATGTGACTTGTTCTAGAGCATATCGCAGACCTTAAAAAATCTTAGGAAGAGAAATATCCTGGAAGATAAAATCCATGAAACCAGTGGGTAGCCAACCTTTCTCAGAGGTGCTACAATTGAGGCTTCATTGATACGGCACACAGAGCAGAACATCTGATGATAGTAAATGAGCTGGGAAACCTAACAGTCACTTGGCTCTACTGTACAAATATTTAAAGCTATCAAAGTTAATAACTTATATAATAATACAAAATAAGATAATGTCAGATGTGGGAGCTGATTTACTCCCATGTCCTGCTTTGGGGGCTGCTGAGATCTCTGCTACACTGTTCTATTAACATGGTTGTTCACTTAACAGAACTAAATGTTCTACACTTTCTTTCACTGACATTCAATTTCTCACTGGAACAAGTGGCACCCAATTTCCTCTTGTCTGTGCATATAGCAAAGCCACCTATGAAGCCATGCTTGGCAAATTTTTTCTGTAAAAGGCCAGATAGTAAATATTTTAGGCTTTTGGGACCATATAGTCTCTGTTGCAACAATTCAACGCTGCCGTTTGTAGGGTGAAAGCAGCCACAGGTAAAACATAAAGAATGAGTGTGTGTGTGTTCCATAAAACTTTTCTTATGGGCACTGAAATTTGAATTTAATAATATTTTCATATGTCAGAAAATTGAATTCTTTTGATTTTTGAACCCACTTAAAAATGTAAAAACTCCTCTTAGCTTGTGGCTGCGCACAAACGGGTAGTGGGCTGTATTTGGCCTGCAGCCCCTAGTTTGCTGACCCCTGCACGGAAGCACAGAAATCTTAGGGTGCTTAGACTCTTCTATGTACTTAGGTTAGCTTTCCAGAAGGAAGTGGTTAGCTAACTCCATTAGTGCCTCTGAGCTTCAACTATTAATTGACATTATTTCTTAATTCCCAGCTATATTTTAAGGTATGAACCTAAGGAATTTTAAAGTCGTTATGTGGGTGAGGGACTGTTAAAAATAAATCCTTCAGGTTTAGAAGTGGTAGAGAGGGAATAGAAGGTGTTAGCAAATCCAGGTGTTTTCAGGGAAGCGGTTCAAAAAGCGTCGAGGTGGGCCACAAGTCGCCGCTGAAGGTCATGGGTAGCACTTTGCGTCTTTTCTTTATGTACTTTATGCCTCTCATAAAATAAAGTTAAAGCAGTTTAATTTAACAGTCTAATTAGTAATGGATTTTTCATTTTATCTTTTTGACTGTGCAATACAAAGATGAGATCTGGATTTGACTAGGGCCAGGAAAGGATATTTATATAATAGTAGTTTAAATTAGGGCTTTCCGACAGCAGCATCTAGATGGAAAAGGATCTGTTCCTGTTTGATTGCTAAAGAATTGGTGGGTGTGGGGGGAGATATAGCTGTATATTTTCTCCAAATAAGAGGTCCCGGAATTGGGGGTGCCCTTTGAGTCTCACTTCAACATCATGCATTTCCTTCCTTATTTTATACATGGTCAACAGAAAGCATAAAACCACTGTTGTGTTGGCTGTGTCCAAGGGTGGAGGGTGCTGAGTTTACTGTCTCCACTAACATTTTATTTGTTCTTCTTTGTAACAGTGTTCCCTGCGGGCTAAGTGTGAGTTCCTTTTCTTCTCTTTCTTTCTTACTCTCTCACACTGGAAATGGGGGTGGGGGAACCTTGCCCAACAGATCTAGAAATCCAGCACCTTGGGATTCATTTTCTTAATTGGTTTTACACCTCTGAGCCACAGCATGAGGGGCTGGGGCAAAGACGAAGCCTGGAGTAAAGGCTTGATCTTGAAACTTGACCAAGAATTGAGAGAGCCGTCACCCCAGGGAATTCAGTGAGACTGTACAAGTGCCCTCATTTTAGAAGGGGAAGGATGGGCGAGAGGCTACGGGACCATGGTTGATTCATACTTTTCCTGTATAAGCCAGAGAAATGGCTACTTTTAAATTTGACTTTGAGATTTAATCTCTCTAGAATCATTTAATCCTCTTCCCCCACTTCAAGTGATCAGCCCCAAAACAGCAAGGACTATCCCCACAGATGTAATAGTCACTAGAGAACATAACAGCTTTTCAAGCTGAAAATAGGATTTTTTTTTTTTTATGAGCAATCCTATCAAAACACAGAGGAAGTCCCTCAACCCATCAAAAAAAAAAAAATCCTTGAAAAGTCCATGTTTCCATTCGTGCTGTAACAAATCTGTCCATTGGGGGGGGTCTCTAATTTATTTAAAAAATAAGATGCCTACAGTTTCCTAAGCTGTATTTTGTAAGGCAGCAGTGACTGACACATATTGTCTAGCATTTTGGTAAAGACAAAAACATGTGTCTCCTTTGGAAAACAAGTTGTTTTCCAATGATGTACATTCATCTTATATTTTGAAAAACAATCCTTTTTATTCTAAAAAGCAGCCCCCTTCATGCACACAGTGCAGGTGGACGTGTGCAGAGCTCAGCCTCCACTGGCGCTCCTTCCATGTTTGGGAGAAGAGGGCTCCAGCCTCCAGGTCAGGGGCGCTCGATTCACATGTTCTGGGAGTGCCCTGAGTTCTGCTTCTGCTCCAACTTTAAGGTGGGCTGCTTCTTCAGCTCCCTGGGGATTGCAACCCCAAGGTCCTGGAGCCAGTGAGCATCTCAGGTTAATTGTAGGAGTTCTCTTTCCCCACCCACAGAGATGAACACAGAGAAACCAATTTGGTAGTTACTCTGCCTCCTGGAGCCCTCCTGAATTACTCCAGGAATAAACTAAGCCAAAGGTGTATTTACGCAAATCTGGGTGGAAAAATCGTTTACATAACTGGGCACTGGCTCCACACAGCTGATTTTCTTCTTGGGGATGCAAAATCTGGGAGGTGAGAGGGCTGGCAGAGAGAAGAAGTGGTCTCGAAGGTGAGGGGAGTGGGTGGGTTACAGTGCAGGGGAAAGCTGTGTTCTTCCAGGTGAAGTTAACTGGACGCTGTAAATGGCAGAAAGGAAGGCTTGAGATGGCTTCACCCACTCTGGCTGATTCATTTAATTAAGTTTGGACAAAGCCTTGGTTGTGGGTTTTTTTGTCATTTATATCCATAGTACCAGGCATCCTCCTGTAAATAAGTCTGGTTTAGAGTAGTCTTCCCTTTGCTGCCAGGCTTATATAGTTCAAAATTGCGAGGCTTAGGTACTCATATCCAGAGGAGGATGTTTTCAGAGGGAGACAAAAGGGAGAGGGAGATTGAGACATTGACGCGGTTGCATCCTTGCATCCCCTTTGGGTTGCTGGGAATGGGCTGTGTTTCAGCCAAAAGAGAAACAAAGGATGGCACAGAGAAAGCAGGTTCGCTGAGAGGCTAACCCTTGCTTCCTGAGTGAAGGTAAAGAAAGAGCACAGAAAGAAGTGTCAGGGACCACTGGCACCTGTTATCGGTCATTAACAAACGACCATGTACTGCTAATCTGTGATCATAAAAAGGCCATCTGCTAATGCTCAAAGGTCATTAAGACGCCAGCCGTGTTTACTCTGTTCTCATTGGCTGGGCCAGTCATTCCTAAGAAAAAAGGAGCTTAAATGGTTGCTGCGGTGGGGCCCGCTCGTGCTGCTCTCGTTCCGGGCCTGTCAGTGTTTCCTTATAAACCCCTGCTCTCGTGATTTAAACAGCCACAAAAAGAACAGGCTGCCTGTGTGTGCATGCATGTGTGCCCACATGTACATGTTCTTTTCCTCTTCACAGAGGGAAAGATTTGAGGTGTGCTATCTTGATTCCATCCATGTTCAAAGATATTCATTGGAAAGGAAAGGTCGTTTCTTCATTTGGGGTCCTTTTTCGCTTAACCTGACTGATGGACCTATCTTGGATAATAGCCTGCCCACAGTCCCTAAAAAATGCTATCCTTGATAAAATTAAATATCTTCCCAAAGAAGAGTCATTATCCCAATTTGACAGAAATTTCTGGCTCTTCCATGCTGTGGAGAGAATTGGGTTGCATGTGGGTTGACCAAAGATGGGATTACAGTGTCAGGAATGTTCCCTGTTGAGGTAACCTACTGAATTAAAGCTTACCTCCCTTTCTGCATGCTTCTCTTGTCTTCCCAAAAGTTATCAGATGGGTTACCCAATTTATTTTGTTTCTCTGACCTTTTCAAAAGGATTTATATAAGTAGTTCTCTCTAAGGAGGAGAGTGGAAATGATTTCTTTTTTCTTCAAGATACCAGTGAATTCACAGGAACTTGTCAGGGTGATAGGAACATGTTGAATGTTTAAAGGTATTGATAATATTAAAGCAGCTAGCTAGAGCTAAGTAATCTCATTTTTATATATGTACACACATGCAAGAGTGATAGATATCTCCTTAGAACTCTAAGGAATTGCTCGTTCGTCCCTTCCTTCTTTCCTCCCTCCCTTCCTTCCTTCCTTTCTTATAAATTTTCTTGTCTCCTCTTCTAGGAATCTCCTGGAAAAGGACAGATTAAAAACAAAGCTCTGTGTGTAAACTAATTGACCAAAGGACTGAAAACCAAGTTATGTAGTTTTAAAATTCCACTTGCTTATTGTGGCTGTGGCGAAGGTGTCTCTGATCAGTGGGTAGCCTTACAGACCACGTGTTCGACTACCTGGCCACAGCAGGTAGGGAAGACAGAGTCCACTTCTAAAAGTAGAACTTTTAGCAATAGTCTGTGTGTGTGTGTGTGTGTGTGTGTGTGTGCGCGCGCGCGCGCGCATGCGTGCACACGCGCACATGCGCATGTCTACGTATTTGGGGGTGAAACACGCAAGGATGGTCAGACTTTCAAGGTTGTATCAACAGGCCTGTGTGCTTAACTAAGATTTTCAAAGCCGCAGGCAGATTTTTTTATCTTCTGAGATTCTTTAGTGATGGAGACCAAGATTGCTGTTTTGATTTTTCCTCCTTCATTTATGATAAAACCACCGTTTCTCATCATATCCTTGCCTTTCATCTCTGCCAATTAACTAAGTAGCCAGAGCCTTGTTTTGAAAAGTTCTGAGTAGTTAGTAAGCTCTTTTTTTTCTGAGCCAAGTCAATGTGTCCTCTGGAGGCCTCTGAATGAGGGGTCTGTCCACTGCCCCACCCCTGTCTGCCTGTTAGTGCAGGCCTGGGCTTAATCTTTCGTATTCAGCGAGTTGGAAGGCGGGGTGGGAGTTATAGCATAGGGGGTGGGGTGGTGACCGCAGGTGGCTGAAGAAAGAGGGTCTTGTTCTCATGATGCTAAATGGTTGGTTAGCACTGCTTTTACTGTGAAATTCAGCTTCTGTCACTTCATGGCTAATTGCTTTATTATTCTCAGATCCAGATTGGACCTGATTTAGTTCTGTCAGGAGCCATGACTCTCCCTGGCATTGGGCCAGGATCCTTTCGATCCTTTGATCTGAGGTTTTATAATCACGTTACCGTTCAGACTGAGGCAGGAGGCATGGGGCTTTGCTGCTTCTTTCTACTTACTGGGGCACAGGTTTGCTCAGTAGGCAGATGGAGTGTGACTCTGACCTGGGCAGGGTTTGAGGAATGGAGTCTTCTCTGTAACTCAGTTTCTCCTTGATCTTAGGCTTTATGAGTTTAATTTGCTTTCCTTCCTCCATCCAGCCCAAAATGCACTTGCCCCTTCAGTGGGTTTATTTTCAGCCATCTCAACATTGAACTGTAGGTAAGGTTTTGCTCTCCTTTTTTGCTAATGCTTTTCTGCACCAGCTGGCCGTCCTTAACGTGAAACAAGTCAACAGGTAGTTAAAATGACCTCTCGTAATCGTCAAGAGAGGCTGACTGGCCCCCATCAATTGTTCTGGGATCCAGACGCCAGGGCTGAAAACGTCCAGTGGCCCACAGGCTGAGTTGTTAGCGTGCCTGGTGAGGGCGATGAACAGGAGCAACTGCGGCCTGGGATTGTTAATAGGCGGGGCTGTAAAATGTCGGCCAGGCCGTAGTCGCAGTTGCACCACAGAGCTCTTTCAAGCCCTTATTCCAGTGATCCACTTGTAACTATTTGTAACCTTATTAAAAAGGAGCAAAATGCTTCAGCTTCACAAGTGCACGCTAGAGTCTTGCAGTGTATTTCTTTGCTTTATAACTCCACCTTTGATTCAGAAGTCCAGCGGGCACGAGAACTTGGATAAACATGAATCTCCCCCAGGTCTGCTCCAGGGGCCCAGACGCAGTTAGGGATGTGCTAGAGACGGACCCTGGGTCTCCAGCTGGAGCAGAGGGGGAGGAGAAGCTCCCCTCTTTGGATTTTCAGGCAGCTCAATCTTCAGTTCAATCTTGCAGAGACAGAATTTGTGGCATCTGTGTAATGGAAACACAGACAGAAGTCAGAAGCGTGCACCCAGGCAGGTTATGTCTGATAACGTGAGCTCCATGTGACCAGTTTTCCAGCACAGGGTCAGCAGGCCCGCAGAAGCCAACTGCGGGACGGAGAGGCAGAAGTGGGGCTGGCATTACTGAGGGATTTTTGTCTCTTTTTTTTCACTTCTCACATGGCAGCTCCTCTTGTATTGGTGGCAGGACCTAAAAATCTCGTTTAGAATTTCTTCTAAGCTTTCTAGCTTGGAAAGTCTTTGCAAACTTTTGGAAGGACTTTTGGGGGCCTGGCATAGTCTTGGTCTGAAGTACCTGCACGGGTCTCTTTTTTTGCCATGATTCAAAACAGAAAGAGACTCTTGCCTGCCATGATGATTTAGGTTCAGGTGCCCACTATGTAAAGAAGCCCCAATTGAACCAAGTTTCAGATCATCAACAAGGGGTCCTGAGATGAGCGGACATGACAGCAGAAGTTTTCGGCTTGAAACCGTAACAGTCATTGCAGAGTGTCTGTTCTGTGTGCTGTGCCAGGATGGAAGGAGCAGTGCATAGGACAAATAACACAAGACTTCTGTCCTCTGGGAGCTTATCATCTTATTATCGGTGTCACAACCAGTTATGGGTATAGGACAGTGCACGACTAGGATTAGAGAGTTAACACCAGTGGAGGTCAGAGAAGAAAATATTTGTGGTGGCAGGACAGGTCAAGAAAGGCTGATGAGAGCAGGGGCACCTCAATTCTCAGCTACTGTTAAGTGTAGACTGTAACGGGCATCTGGTATTTTTGACTGTTGATGATTACTTCTCCCCATTCACTTCTGGCAACAA
This sequence comes from Orcinus orca, assembly GCF_937001465.1. Lineage (NCBI taxonomy): Eukaryota > Metazoa > Chordata > Mammalia > Artiodactyla > Delphinidae > Orcinus > Orcinus orca. Next base: position 41,619,940 of record NC_064571.1, read on the forward strand.
CATTCTTTTTACTGTGGGAAAAATACATTCCACATGGTTGGTTCAACTTGGCTGCCCCACCCAAGGACTGGGCATGTGACTGAAGTCTCGCCGGGCTCACCACCATGGCTGTATTGATCGGTTCAAGGATGGACACCTGACTCAATCTGGCCAATCATAATCCTCCTGAGACTTTCTTGACAGAGCTGTAGGGAAGGCTTGCTCTTTTCCTCTGGGCTTGCCAGGCTGGAAATGTGTGAGTGAGGGCCCGCTAGCAGCTCTCCTGGCACCGTGTGAAGAGAGCCAGTTTAAGCTGAACGGAGATAAGCAGAGGTAAGAAATGGCAAGAGAAACAGACACCCTTTGGTGACATCATTTGAACTTCCATATCTAGCTGTGTCTGAAGCCAGTTATGTGGGATGGTCATTTCTTTTATCTCTGCTAGCTTGAGTCAGGTTCTGTAAGCTATAACTGGAAGAATCTGACTAATACGGGATGGCTGGGGTGTGATGATAGAAACGTTTCAAGGAAGCAGGGTGTTGGTTTCTGTGGTAGTGCTGGTGGCTCATAAACATTATAACTTCACCCAAAACAAAACAGTCATGACAGAATCTGTCACCCTGGCTAACTCCTTTCTCTTGAAGACCAGCTCGGTGAGAATGTGTATAATCGAAGCAAGATGAAAAGTTTATTAGTACTGAGCCCAATGCTTCCATTTTTAGAAATATATTTGTCAGGTTGAGTCCCTCCTCAGGCCTTCTCCACCTTCCCCAGAACCCTCATTGTCACCATATATTCTACCTAGAACACACTTTGAAACATGATACTTTGACCAGAACATTCAATTGAGTAAATATGATTGGACTCTGTGAGTTAGGCACTGTGCAAGGTCTGGGGGATACATTGATGGATAAGAAAGACGTGGTCTCTGCCCTCACAGAACTTATGAACTCAATAAAATAGCATAAACTGGCATTATTTAATGAGAAGAGTTTTCCTGTGGCCTTACATTTATTAACCACTCAGTGTCCAGGATCTCTCTCAAGACTTTGTTTATCCACTGGGCCTCAGGACATACTTGTCTTAAATATTGGTGATCCCTAACTCCTTCTTAGGGTTTGTCTGCTAGGCTAGCCATGCTTGGTGTCATAAGCCATTGGCCTTGATTAATTTAAGTGTTAAACTCCTAAAGGTTGGGCCATTTCTATTGACTTGCTTTGCACAATCCTGACTAAAGTGTTGTTCTCCAATTAAAAGAAAAAATTCTTAAAGAAAGGAAGAAAATAATAATAAATATTCTGTCAGTTCCAGCTGAATTGAATATAATATCCTGTGTTCCCCCTACAACATTCTCCCCACTTTCTGTCTTGGCCTGGAATGTCGAAATTGTACCATTGGGTGTGTGTCCTTTTATGCTTTTAAGTAATGATACACTCATGGTAGCAGAATAGGTTAGCTCAGGGGCCATAAGTAGTGGAGACTTTAGATGCTGTTATGCTTCTCCTCTCATTTGTAAGAGTGGTGGAGTCAGACTATGATCCAAACCCTGACTCTGTCACTTAGTGGCTGTATGTCCTAGGTTTAGTTGCTTAATCACTCTGAACTTCAGATTCCTCAATAAGAATTAAATACATGAAAAATGCTTAGCAAAATGCCGGCATGTAAAAATAATCTGTAAAGGATGCTAAAATTATGTGACTGTATGATGAAAACCAGAATATTTACCATCTCTAAGTGTCTCCCCAAGATACATATAAGATACAAAGGGAAAAATAGTAATTTTACACTGGAGAAGCCTGACAAATACCACCTTTATCACGTGCTCAAAGTTTTCAACATAATAAATAATGGTGTTTATTATCTAATAATAGTGGGACAAATCTAAACCATGTGCCTCATGATATGATGTACTGAGAAGGGCAAAACAGCATTTGTGATACTCTTATCTGAGATTAATCTTGAGGAAGCATCAGACAAACCCAAACTGGGGGATATTTTTTTTTTAACACCTTTATTAGAGTATAATTGCTTTACAATGGTGTGTCAGTTTCTGCTTTACAACAAAGTGAATCAGTTATACATATGTCCCCATATCTCTTCCCTCTTGCACTGACCTGTACGCTCCAAAAATATCAAGGTATTTCATGATTTAGGTAATTGTATGATGGTTATGTAAAATGTTAATAGTTGAGGAATCTGGGTGAGGGGTGTCTGAACTCTTTGTGCCAATTTTATAACATTTTGAAGTCTGAAATTATTTCAAAATGAAAAAAAATGCAAGTAGTAGGCATTCAGTAAACCATGTTGTGACCAAGGGAATCTTCCTGAATCTGGGCCAGCCATTTAGTTGAGGTTGGCAGTTTTGAATACTGTGTTTATGAGTTCCTCTGCTGAAAGGTCTGGTAGCTCTGTGAGGATGTCATACATTTGCAAGGATGTTCCTGGGCTGGTCTCTGTATGGTCCTCTCCCTAGGGTATGTCCTTCATCTCCATAGTTCCTTTGAGGAAGAAGTCTGAGACAAGTAGGAAGTTACTCTCTGACAGTTTTTAGAAATGAGGCTTCTCCTTTTAGGTCAGTGAGATTGTCCAGTTGACAGAAATTCACCCAGAGCTCTCTCTGTGGCTCAGCCATTAATTTTGTCCTGGAATCTACCATCATCCTTTCACTTGCTGGACCTTGTGTCTCGATCACTGGGAACAGGAGGAATAATGATGCACTTATAAAAACTAAAAATAGAACTACCATATGATCCAGCAATCTCACTCCTGGGCATATATCTGGAGAAAACCATAATTCAAAAAGATACATGCACCTCAATATCCATTGCAGCACTGTTTAGAATAGCCAAGACATGGAAGCAACCTAAGTGGCCATTGACAGATGAATGGATAAAGAAGATGTGGTACCTATATACAATGGAATATTACTCAGCCATAAAAAAGAATGAATAATGCCATTTGCAGCAACATGGATGGACCTAGAGATTATCATACTAAGTGGAGTAAGTCAAACAGAGAAAGACAAATATCATATGATATCACTTATGTGTGGAATCTAAAAATATGATATAAATGAACTTATTGACAAAACAGAAACAGACTCACAGACTTAAGAAAACAAACTTACGGTTACCAAAGGGGAAAGGTTGTGGGGAGGGATAAATTAGGAGTTTGAGATTAACATATACACAACTACTATATATAAAACAGATAATCAACAAAGACCTATTGTATAGCACAGGGAACTCTACTCAGTATTCTGTAATAACCTAAATGGGAAAAGAATCTGAAAAGAATAGATATATGTATGTGTATAACTGAATCACTTTGCTCTACACCTGAAACTAACACATTGTAAATCAACTCTACTCCAAAATAAAATTTAAAAAAAATACAGAAAACAATCAAAAAGTGTTGTGTCCAAATCTGACATCCACATTATCAATATAGTATGTGCAGTAGAAGAAACATGAGGATGTAGAGTTTTAGATAGAGACTCGGTTCCAGAAAACCAAACCAGAGAGAATATGATCTATAACATGCATAAGAGGGCTTCCCTGGTGGCGCAGTGGTTGAGAGTCCGCCTGCCGGTGCAGGGGACGCGGGTTCGTGCCCCGGTCCGGGAAGATCCCACATGCCACGGAGCGGCTGGGCCCGTGAGCCGTGGACGCTGAGCCTGCGCGTCCGGAGCCTGTGCTCCGCAACGGGAGAGGCCACAGCAGTGAGAGGCCCGCGTACCGCAAAAAAACAAAACAAAACATGCATAAGATCTTGGAAAGTAAACATGTTCTTCACCACCCTTGTCAGGAAGACTGCCTGCATGTCAAACTGTAAAAGGACCAGTTCTCAGAAAGTAAGAGAAAAAAATGATTTCACAAAGTAAACAAAACAAAGATGAGTCTTGTTATCAAGTAATAAGTCCGACAGTGATGAGGTTCAAGAAGGGTTTGAATTAACTCGCAGGTGACAGATATAAAAGACAAGTAAGTGAAGCTATGAAGAGTAGAGTTGCCAGCAAGGAGGCTGGGCATTTCCTAAGCATCTTTGATGTCCTTGTTAGAATTGCATCCAAAACTCTGCAATTTTCGTGTTCTTAATTTTGCTCATTTACCCCTAGCCCCTTGAGCATGGACTGCTCTGTAAGAGTGAATCAGTGGTGATGTTCTCGCAAGGCATGTTGTGAGGTTAACAAATGCAGTTTGTAATGTGCACTGCAGATATGACGTGCCATAAAAACGCTAATGAACGGTAATGCCTGTCCACTCGCTAGCAGCTGGCGCAACAGGCCGAGGAAAACAGAAAGGAGAGACTGCCTTTTGAACACACAAAGTGCTGTCCTATTCATCTGGCCTCATGCATGCCACCATGGGAGGCTCCTGCTTAGCCCTCATTATTCACCCAAACAACTTCCTTTCCTTCTCTGTCCGGGTCTGCAAGCTGCGTTCTGAGCAAAGAAAGATTCCCTGAAACCTTTTGGCACCATCAACAACAACAGCAGCAACAAAAGTTTGGCTTGAAAAATATATTCAAGGAATGAAAAAATACAATGGAAATCTATGATTATGGATGTTTGAGAGGGACAGAGGAAAAAAAAGACCGGGGCTTTGTTTTGCATTTTGGTAAGAAATGATATATAGCTACATAGTAAAAACAGTTTTATTAAAAAGATCCTCTAGCCCTGAATTCCAAATACGAATTATACCCTCTTATCATCCAGTCACTTTAGAATGAAAGTTAAAAATGCTGATACTGTGGAACTAGCCCTTGGTATTATATCTCATAGCTGATATATTTGTCTAATACTTTGCTTTTTGAAGGCCCATTACTCAGGCCCAGTGCGCAGGGCTGTTCATTTTAATCCTTTCTGGTTAGTGAAAGCAGGAATGCTAGGAAGAGCTTATAGATAAGATTTCATTCCCTGCTTTTGTATGTAGGTAGGTGGTGGGGTATAAACCAGATAGTGAAACAAATGGAGCTCTCATCATCCTGAGAAAAGGGTTTTGACCTCAGACTTGTGGGCTTTTGTTTAGGGGAACCTTACTGAAAAGTAGGGTTCTCTGTTGGTCAGAAGGAATCCTTTCTCTTGCAGAGGGGAAAATTTTAACAGCCCAACAAGGGTTCAGGTAATATATATAACTGAGAGTTCAGGGACTTTGATCCCTTTAGTTTAGCAATAGAGCAGATGTAGGATTTTATCATGTTTATTCTGTCCTCTTAAAAGGCTCCTCTTTTTCTGTTCAAGCAATATATCGAGGACCAGTCAGAAGGCTTGGGCCTCCTGTGCTGTCCTGTGCTGTGAAACACAGGGCAGTTATGGGGTTTTTACTCAATGGTTCCTTCTGGGCTCCATGAATAGCTCAAAAGGAGGGTGGCTAAGTGATCAACATTAGGCTGTTTAACAGGGCTAATACTTGTTTGGTTTACACAAAGCCGTCCAGCAATTATACTGATGCTTGACAATGTTATCATCGTTATTTATTTTGCTATAAGCTAGATTTATAGCATTTGCAATACTAAACATAAGAAACATTAATAGCTTTACTAATTATATCACTACTTTACAGATATAAATAGCGATAAAAATGCCAAGTAAAGTGAACTAGTAAAACATTTTTAAGAGAATTTTAAAATCGGTTGCTGATTCACGATGTCTTTGGTGAGCCTTGGGGTGTGAATGGAGAAGAGAGCCTTCTTTGTAGATTTAAGTCTGGCTTTCCTGCCTGCTCATAATGAACAGAAAGTAATTCTGCCTGAACCTGACCGTAATCAACTGAACCATGTATTTAAGGTGGTGTCAGTAAAATAAACTTTGTTTTGGATCAGAGCAAAGTGAAAATCCAAGTGTGGAGAAGGAGAGAGAGAGGAAGGGGGAGAGAGGAAGAGAGAGATGATCGTACATGATGTGCGGGATTAAAGAGAACAGAGTGGCTAACATCGTGCATCTCCCCGTTCTAGTATTGATCTTGCCCTGTGTTCTCCAGAAAACACCATCTTATAAATGAGGGTATTGAGTGAAGAGAAAGAGTTAAATCCACTGCCTTTGCCACAATTGCTAATGGAAATCCATGGGCAGTTTAAGTGCTGGACAAATAAAAAACCAAACTGGGAATGGAGGACATTGTGGATAAGGATGGGTAGGCAGCGTATTTGGTCTGTGAGCTGAAGGAGTGGGCAACAATCTTCAACGGGTTGCAAATTTTAGAATCCCTGAGGTCCTGTCTGTTGACCTACGTAGCAATTCAGCTCCAAGAATGCCTACTCAGCTTAGAACAGGGGCCTCCTGATTTTGCAAATAAAGTTTTTCTGGAACGTAGCCACACCATTCATTTAAGTATAGTCTGTGGCTGCTTTTGTGTTACTACATGGAGTTGCGTGGTAGCAACAGAGGCCTTATGGCCCACAAAGCTGAAAATATTTATTATCTGACCATTTATTTAAAAAAAAGATTGCTCTAAAGTGTCCATTTTTCTAATTATTTTTTACTGGGATTCAATATATGTGCCTGTTTCAAAATTTTTCACTGCCTACCCCAGGGCTATCTGAACATCAGAAGACTGAGATGGGGGTGGGAGGAGGGTGTGAAAAAGGAGGGCCTTCTGTTTGTGCAAAGCAAGAAGTGTGACCTTTCAAGGAAGGGCCTTAGGTTGCATTAGATAATTCTGATTTTCAATGTCTAATCTTAAAGCTATAACTCAGAGATAAAAGAGTGTGAGTATTTTTATTTGTGGTTTGTGGTGGGTCTTATTACATTTCTGTCTTCTTAGAGCTAGCCAAGAGGTTTGTAGTAGAGAATAACTCACCTAAGCCAACTTGAATGAATTCTCCACCACCACCCCCCCGAAGAAAATTCCTAACATGGAAATTCATTCCAGCAGGAGAGGTCTCTATTTTTGAAATGTTTTGACCTGATTTAGAGGCTAGATATAAATAAAAAGGAGGGAGCTGTGTACTCACTAAACTTACGATAAAATTTTTGAGAGCTCACACGTACTGGATGCAATCTAACAGTATTTGCAGAGAGGACATTGTATTTCTGTTGCTTCCATTTTCCTGTTTACAGTTCTTGGGTTTTCCTTCACATCTGATCTCATTGTTACCTCTGTAGAATTCTATACTCCGTAAAGTCTAGCTGAAATTTTACCACTTCCATGACTATTTCTCAACCAACTCAGCTGAGGATAGTGGAAAACTCACCGGCTCTGTAATCCTATGGATACACCTGAGTTCACATCCTGGCTTATCCATGGCTGGGGGGCCATGAACAATTTACTCATCTCCTCTGAGTTTCCAGTTCCTCATTTGTAAACGGATAACAAACTGAAGTCTCAGAGTTCTTATGAAGATTAAATGGGATGATGCATGTAAAGGGCTTGGCGGACAATAGGATTTTAATGAATGCTATTCAAATAAGTATTACTTTTTTAGGTGTAAGGCTTCTGTTTTAAATGACAGCTATTGCCTGCACCAATTAAGTGACACTTTCTGTATACTGTCCTACATTTTTAGTTTATCTTTTCATTTACCTACCTAATTAAATTTAAATTTTGTTTCTCTACCTAATTACATTCTGGGCTTTTAAGAGTATGCATCCTATTTGTGTATTTGTTCAAGTGTATCACAAATAATACGTACTTAATAAGTATCTGGATTGATTCTGGGTCTTTGATATGTTGGGTAAATGTAGAGGGAAACCCAAGCAGAGACTATGTGTGTTTTGCAAGATCACTATATTGTCCGGGAGACTGCGCTGGGTGCAGATGAGGGAGTGGAGAGCTAATCTTGCCAAGGTGTGATGAAATAGCCAGGTGTCTACATTTGCAAAGTGGGAGAGATGTATTGAATAGAGACAGTTTTGAAATGTATGGTCCTACTGACGAGGGCCTGTATCTCTGGTCTTTTCTCTGTCCACAGCCCCATGAAAATACTGCTTTCCCACACAACACTGAGATTAGACTATCAGTGAAGATAGCTTACTTAACAAATTAATTATTCCTTCAGTGGGGAAGATAGCACTAAAATTAATTTTAAAAATCTATCATCTTTAGATTCCCATTCTCATCTGAGAATGTATCAATATTGCAGTAAACATCTTTTGAGATATAATTTACATATAATAAAATTCACTTTTTTTAGGTATATAATTCAATGATTTTTGACAAACTGATGCAATGTATAACCTTCACTACAATTAAGATAGAGACTATTCCCATACTGTTCCAAATTTTCTCTTTGTAGCCAATTTCTCTCTTCCCATCCGTGTCTGGAAGTCTCTGATATTATTATTGACCCTATAATTTTGCCCTTTTGAGAATGAATCACACAGTATGTGTCACTTTGAGTCTGACCCCTTTCACCTGGCAAAATACTTTTGAAGTTCCTCTATATTATTTCCTGTAGTAGTAATCATTCATTTTTGTTGTTGGGAATTTCATCATGTGCCTAGTGATTTATTTATCCAGTCACCATTTAATAGACATTTGGGTACTTTCCAGCTTTTAATAAATATAAATGAAAGTGCTCTAAATATGTGTGCATAGGTTTATGTGCGTTCACATATGAAGACATGGGTGTGGAATTCTCCTGGGTGAGGGATCGCTGGGTCATAATGTAAGTGTATGTTTAATTTCTAAGAAACTGTCAGTTATATTCCAGACTGGTCTTACCACTTTGCATTCCTACCAGCAATATATGAAAGTTCCAGGGGCTCCACATCTTTGTTAGCATTTTGAATTGTCAATTTTGTTAAAAAGTTGAGCAATCATAGTAGGTTGTAGCAGTTATCTCATGGTTTTAATGTGCATTTCCCTAATAGCTAATGACGTTGAGCAACTTTTCATGTGTTTCATTTCTATCCATATATCTTCTTTGAAGTGTCTTTTCAAACGTTTTGCCTTTTTTGTTTTTTTGGAAGGAGAGTGTTGTTTGTACCTGCAATAGGCATTTTTAATTGTACCATATTTTTGTTGGTCACAACACACCATTTCATAACATGAAACCACAGTGAATCAGTCAACCTCCCATCCCCTTGGAATATTCCTTTCAGTACTTCATATATGTAAACTTTATTCAAAGCAAGTTACCTAAATGTCCAGAGTGAGTAAATTACCACTAAGATTTTCTTTTAGCTTCCTGGTGAGATGCCCTACATGACCTAGCCCTTCATCTATTGTCTCAGCTCATCTCCCTCTTCAACTCCATGCTTACGCCTTCTCATCCTTGTGCCCTTCTTGCAGATGAGGGCATATGCCAAATATACTCTTGCCTCAGGGCTCACTGACCTAGGGCTCATTTTACCTGGTGAACTCTTTCCCCACAAAGTTGCATGGCTTTTGCAGGGCTCTCTCCTTCACTTCCTTCAGGTCTCTAAACAAATGTCACCTTATTGGCTAGGCCTTCCCTGACCAGCCTAAGTAAAATACATCTACTTCCTCCACATCATCCACCTTGTATTACTTTGCAGCATTTATCACTACCTCGTATGCTATATTTTATTCACTTATTTGTTTACTGTCTGTCTCCTCTGACTGAAATGTAAGTTCCATGAAAGTAGAAACATGAACCTGTTTTGTTTCTCTGCTAGATTCGACAGCCTGGAAAACTACCAAGTATATAGCAGACATTCAATAAATTGTGCGTGGAATGGATAAATCTTAAGGAGAAAGGTGAGAAAAATGCTAATTAGCTTGAGCTTTTAGACAAGCCTGCACATCCTTCCAGATCTGGTCTGCTCCCAGTACTTAAAAGTTTATTAAGCTATTTCACATTTGGCCCAGGTGAGCTCCTAAACGGAGCTTCCTTGGCCTAAACCTGTGTAGTAACATTTCCAAATAGAGGCAACGGTCCTTTTCAAAGCAGCCCCAAGATGGCAGCAAACAGAGGTGGCAGTGGTTGCCTTTGTTTGAGGCTCACTGCCTGATTTCTTTTGCCTCTGGCTGGTTTATTGCTACCAAAAAGTTAAAGCAGTCTCCAAGAATCTGAGGGTTCCCTCTCGGGTACGCTTTGTGAATGGGTTCAGACTCTTCTTTCTGGGACTGCTCCAGGCCTGTATTTTCTTGCCCTTGCTTTCTCCTGTTGCACACACATTTAACTGCTTGCTTTTCCCTAGGGTTCCTCCGAGTAGACTGGAGAAGCCACGAGGAAGGGTGGTTTCCCATCATGCAGTGGGTGGGCTGTCCTTGAGTTACAGGTCTCCAGCGTTAGGACCTTTAGGAAATGCCTCTTCTTTGGGGGGATTTAGATCACAGTGGAGTCAAGGGTACCTTCTCCATACTTCTCCGTGCTTCTCGGTGTTCCTGCCCATAGATTGTTTTCCATCCCTGGTTCAAATCTAGAGACCTTCCTGAATGTGGACATGGCAGAACCCACTCTGGATTGGGACTAATTGGGGAGAGTAGAAAAATTCCTGGGAAAAATAATCAGCTATAACCAACCCATCAAATGAACAAAAACATCCACAAAACTGCTTTTGAAATGCAGAATATTTTATAATTACCAAAAAATAGGGAAATAATGGTTTCTAGAAATGTAATGTTTCTCTTTCTTATTTGATATAGATATTCAGATTTTCCAATACATTTTCAGCTCAAAAATGATTGGAAGAAAATGACAATCTAACCTCCATTAATAAAACACAAAACAGTATTTGGGCCTTTTTATTGTCAAGGCTTCACAAATAGGAGAGGGTGTTCTGTAGCCTTGCAGATTCTGGTTTCCAGAAATCTTTTAAGCTGAGCATGTTTCAGAACTGATCTTTACCTCCTCAGTGATCTTAAGCAAAATTATGAAAATCTTCCCCAATCCTGATTTTATAACACAAGAAATACTGACAGTGACGCTTCAGGAGGTTAATGATGGTCTAATTATCTTGCACCAATAAGGAAAAAGAGTCAGCCTTTTGGCAAGATTGTGTCAGAACTAGTCAGATAATATAGATATTTCTACCTCCACACATTTTCTAAAGGGGGATGTTGGCGCTTTAATTAAATGTTATATGAATACATTTCAGATAGATCCAAACACAGGGCAAACTGTGTTTCAGAACTGCTGTTCCTACATTTAACATATATTTGAAATGTAATTTAAGAAAAGATAATGGGAAAGAAAAACTAAAATAACTCGAAACAAGCAGAATATAGTAGCTCATCATTACACTAATATATCAAACAATGTGATCTTAGCTTAATTATCCCCTTTGAGAGTTGAGAAAACTAAGCACAACCTTCAATTTACAGCTGTTTGGTGCCGGGAACCTGAATTATTATTGAAGGAGAAGCGGGGAAAAAGTTTATTTATTGTGACCTCCACTCAGTTTTTATTCATCGTGGAAAATCTGTATATTCACAAATGAGGGCTATTCATCCTTAGACCACAGCATTCTTCAGCTGTCCAGGCCTACATCAACTGCACATCTCCAGCTTTTGTGTTCATCTCGAAGGCTCTTCATCCAGATTGTTCATCATCCTGATGGTCGAGCTTTATCTTGCTTTTGTGCAGCTGCATTCCGCTTATCCAAAGTGCTGAGGGAGACAGGGAGAGGGAGAGAGAAAAGAGCGAGCGAGAGAGCAGGAGAGAGTGAGTAGGAGAGAGTGGGAGAATAGAAAGGAGAAAAAGCAATGGCCAGTGCACATATGAGGATAATTTGTAGTTTCTCAATAATAATATAAAAAAAAGGAGGACAGGCTAATTACTGGCTTAACTAGGGCAGCCTGTGGATCTTCATGTCAAAAGGACTGCCGTAATTATTTGCCATCAAAGCACATTCATATTGTGGCACAAAAGAAGGGCCTTTTGCAAATGGATCTTGCTAATAAACAGGGCTGAGAGGAGCATTATGTGTCTCCCTGGTTGCAGGCACATTAACACAGTGACATGGAGCATAACTCGGGGCCTGAGGAACAAAACACCAGAATGATAATTATCCCCCTCCCCTCCCCAGCCTCCCTTGCCTTTCCCTTTGTGTTGGACAAGGAAACAGAACATGACCTATTGGAGGGCCCAAGGCAGGCTATTAGTGACCCCTGAGCCCTGACAAGGTGCCTCTGTTCTTTTAAAAGCCTGCCTCTTGATGTCAGGAGGGTCACGTGGACTGGCCAGCTCAGCTCAAAATGGTCCAGCACACGCTTCACCCTTAAAGACACCTGGAAGGTCATGACCAATTTACCGCAGAGGAAGACAGCAGAGACAAGGCTCTGTTGAATCATGGTACTGAAGTTTCCCTCTTCTTCTTTGTCCACACTTGCTCGTGTATTTAAGCCCTCAAAACTCAATTCAGGGGGAAAAGTTCACTTTTTCTGTTAGTACACGAAGAGAGTCTTAGTGGGGAGAAAGGCTGGAGGCAAATTCAGCCCCGTGGATTAACCGTTTTCTGGCAGATGTAAACACACTGATTTCCCGCAGGCTGGGGTCACCGGGGGAGCAGGGGCCTGCCTTTTTCGCTTCTCGCTAGGCAGGTGGTGAGAGACTCATCAGCAATGGAGAGTCACCTGTGAGCCAGGCTTGCCGGACACCGACAATCACTGGAGCTGCAAATCATCTCTAAAGGCTCCAGGCTTGTTCTCCACGCTTGTTTCACACAGAGCAGTTGATATTAAGAAAAAGGGCCAGGAATCAGCTTGGAAAATGTACCTGAGACCATTAAGATTCCCTTTCCTTCCTCTTCCCTTTCCCTCTTGTGACTTTTCTGTGAGCGAGGGCTCTTCCGAAACAGAGGGGGCATCCCAGAACCCAGCCCACGGGGGAAGGTATTCTATTTTACACACGCCAGAAGCAAACTGGATCCCTGTTAAGTCTTATTTTACCAGCAGAGAAATTAAGGGCAGCAATTTGCATTGCAAAACGATTCTTGCTTCACAAATGTGGGCTTTCCTGAGTACTTAAATATTTAATTATTTGAAAGGTTGCAGGTTGATGAACTTCAAGTTAAAATGGTATGAGCGGGCTTCCCTGGTGGCGCAGTGGTTGAGAGTCCTCCTGCCGATGCGGGGGACACGGGTTCGTGCCCCGGTCTGGGAGGATCCCACATGCCGAGGAGCGGCTGGGCCCGTGAGCCATGGCCGCTGAGCCTGCGCGTCCGGAGCCTGTGCTCCGCAATGGAAGAGGCCACAACAGTGGGAGGCCCGCGTACCGCAAACAAAACAAAACAAAAAAAGTTATGAGCCATTTCTAATGGAGGCTCTACTAGGAATGACTTAGAAACAATGAAAGATGTGTATCTGTGGGAAAATAGGATTAAGGGTTTTTGGGATTTCATTTAACTGTTCAAAAGTGTGCCCTCTATCTGAAGCAGATTTTTAGGGAAGTAACACATTCTTATCAATAGATTGTAAATCTCCCAATAACCAATCAATCAATTTCTGTCTCTTCTTGCCTCCCCCCTCTCTCCCTCTCTCTTTTCCTTCTTTCCACCCTTCTGCTTCTTTCCCCCTGCTCCCCTCTCTCTCTTTCTCTCCAGATAATCTTGGCATAAAGGGAATGGGGTAGTGACATACTAATTATAGACCTAAACTTTCCAAACTGTTAAGAGTGGTAAAGCAAAAAAAAAAAAAAAAAAATTGAAACCACACTATTCCTTATTTTATTTCTAACCTGGACTCTTTCTCTGGAAACTTAAACTCTTATATCCAACTGCTGACAAGACCTCTTGCATATCTAGTAGACATCTCTTACTCAGCATATCCAGAATGGAACTCTTGATCTCACATTCCCCCCCACAACGCCCCCCAAAATCGCTCTACTCACAGTTTTCCTAATATCAGTAGATGGAAGTACAACCTTCCAAGGCTTAAGTCAGAAACCTGGTAATCATTCTTGTCTCCTTTCTGTCTCTTTCTACATCCAGTCTGTCAGAAAACGCTGTTGGCTCTACGCACAAAATGCGTTAACAACTTGGTCACCTCCACTGATACCTTGGCCTGAGCCACTATCACCTCTTGCCTCTACTATTTCAGTAGACCCTAACAGGTCTCCTGCGCCCTTTCCTACACTCCTAACTTGGCAGCCAGAGTGGTTCTCCTAAACATGTCGAAAGTTTGTGAAAAATGCCCGTAAGGCTCTGACTTTATCTCCTACTTTTCCTTCCCTTGATCATTCTGCTCCAACCCACAGTGCCCTCTGATTTCTCCATGATCACATAGCAAGAGTGTACCCACCTGAGCTCACTCAACTCCCTGACCTCCACGTCAGTTTTCAGAAGTTACTTTCTCAGTGAAGTCTACCCTAAGCACCCTGTTTAAGCCTGCGACTGCCCACTACCCGCCTGGATCCCTCATGCCCCTGACGCATTTTTTTCAATCAAACTTGAACATACCATGTAATTTATGTTTTATTTATTTAGTTATTCTTTTTGCTGTTAATTTTTGTCTCATGAGCTTTAAGAGGGTAGAGACCTGTGGTTTGTTTTGTTTTTTTGCACTGATGTATCCCTGAGTACCTACAATATTGTCTGGAATATTAAATGCTCAATAAATATTTGTGTCATGAATATTGAATAAATGAATTGTAAAGTTTAAGAAAATGGAGACCTAGAGTAATGATGAAAGGAAAACAAACAAAAAAAACACCAGAAATGTTCAGAAGAAAGAGCAGATCTTGCCATGATAAAACAGATCTAGAATGAGAATGCAGGTCACTAAATTACTCCCTAGTTTTTATAGTTTTCAACTCCAGCTCCCTTTCTCCTTCCCGGAGGTCGGGAGGTGGGGCTGGACGTTCCAACCCTCTAATCACTGGGTCTCTGTGGACCAGCCCCATCCTGAGGCCATCCAGGCGCCTCACCCTAAGTCACCTCATCAGCATAAACTCAGATACGTTCAAAAGAGCACCTTAGGAGTAACCAGAGACTCCCCTATTGTTCCCGACCCTCCCAAGTCATCCCCAACAAGGGTCCTTCTGCCTTACATCGTCGGAGCCAATAGAACAAGACCGAACTCAGTTCAGAAGCAAAAGAGAGCTTTATTCTTTGATCAGAGAATGAATAGAGAGGTGGGAGCACACTCTCTTCCTCCCAGAAGCCGTAGGCAGGTGGTACTGCTTTACAGGGATCGCGGGAGTGGGGGAGGGGGCATTTCTTCCAGGGCCGGCACAGGTGTGCTCACTATCACAGTGCCGGGTGCAGCAGCTCTGCACACGGCCCACTGCCGCCATCTTGAATTGAGGTATAAAGCACAGCATTTCTGCGCGCAGCCCACGGAGGTGAGGTATCAGCACGGCCGTTTTTGCACCAGGAGCTCTGGTCTCAAGTGCCGGGTACAAGGCCTCTGCATGCAGCCCCCTGTGAGCAAGTGGAACTAGACAGAGCACAAAGGAAAAAAAGGTTAGACTTTATTTTATTATCCAGATTCTATTTTTATTTCCTGGGAATTGTTAATGGGCTTTGCCAGTGACACTATCACTCAGGAAAGGGGTTTAGGAGTTTTGTGCCAGGAATGGGGGGACAGAGACCAAATACATTTCTTATTATACCCCAGTTGCTGTGTAACTGTGGGCTCCGTCAGCAACCTGGAGGACATTAGCAAGTTCGTGAATCAGCTTACACTGCTATTGTGAAGGAGAACCATTTGTTAGCTTAAGTAAAATCTGGATTAATTACAGCTGTCTGTTTGTGAAAATATTGACTAAGGAGGCCTTTAGTATACGTTTAAGAAAGGTGAAAATCTCAGAGACTCGTGAAATTCAAGCTCCTTTTTTGTTCATCAGTAGTAGTTGGGGGAGTAATAAAAACAGATGCTTTGGTTTAACTGAATGATGATATAGGGAAAAATAATTAGGGTTTCAAATGAATGATTTTGCAAAATGTAAATGTTGGTTTGTTTTCTCTGAGTTGTCTCTGAACAAATGGGCTGTGTGGTTGGGTGGACAAGCAAGACTAACAAATGCGACCAAGGGTGACTCTCCTGTGAAGTTGTTCTTTCATTTTTTCCCCCTTTTGTGTGGCTTTGGAAGAAACAGTCCTGGAAAACCTTGTGAGAACAGCTTGAGGGGAGATCTAAAAACCTTTCCTCTGTGTGCGTTAACATATTAGGGAATGGGGATTGATGGCACGTTGTGACACGTGCTTAATGCTGACCCTGACTTTCCTGAAGTTTGACTTTGTGTTTGGTTCCCTGTTCATGTTTTCAGCTTCTGAATATGTTACTGTCCAAAGTCATTTACTTAGGTTTAAAATCATGTATGTGATGTCAGTTATTTACTTAAGAAACATGCTTTGATTCAAGTGTTTATTGATACTAGCACATGCAGAAGAATCTTTGTTGAAGAAATAGTACTATCATCTTTCTTTGAAGATTTGAATGTAGAACTAATCGGGGCCCCCAGTGTGGGCCTGAGCATCTTGAGCTGGGCTGAACAATCTTCCTAGGCTGTGTTTTCAGGGACCCTCCCACAAACAAAGGGGGACTTCTTTTCCCCTTCTGTAGCTCTCTTATAGCCAAGTGGAATCTGTCACATAATTGTTTCCATAAGGAGAGGCCTCATTTTGTGTCTGAATCCTTTATGCCCTCGTATCCCTGTGCTTGCCTTTCCAGAGAGCAATGTGCAGAAAGTCATTGGCACAGCCCAAAAAACTCCCACAAAAGACAGAAGAAAATAGAGTTCCAATGCGTAGTGTGTGGATCAGAAAAGAGGCAAATAGAATAGTTACATTTAGCTGTATTATATAGATCGGGCTACTTATTAACACCATCAAGCAATATGGATGTATTTATTCTTTAATGAAAGCTGACCACCCACAGAATTTGAGAAAGACTAATATTTAGCTCAATATTTTAGGGTAAAGCTTTTTGTTTTTGTTACAGTAGTGGATAAAATCACTTAGTATTTACTCTTTTCTTAGAGGGTAATATGTATGTTTGTGTCCTCTTTACCCATGTTTAAACCTAAATACACACACACACGTCACATATATATACACATACATGCATGTGCATATACAGAAAAAGATATGTATACATATATGTTTATACAGAATAATATATGTATACATATATATATGTTATATGTACATATATGCATTCATATGTGTAATTTTATTTTTAAATTTTTAACTTTTTAATCATTTTTTTCAATCGAAGTATAGTTGAGTTACAATGTTGTACCAATCTATATATTTAAAATATAAAATATTACAGAATTCTCAAGACTTCCAACAAGGCCTGCAGAATGCTTATAATATGTATTGTCTTTTATGCCTGTAGAGTGATATAATACATTTTTCCTTAAAACATTAACGTTTCATATGCTAGTAATATATGTTTACTGTGGAACATTTGGGAGGTATAGGAAAGTACAAAGAAAGAAAGAAAAATCACACAAAAATTCCACAATACCACTATGTAAAGAAAACCACTGTTACTCTGTTTTTATTTTTTTCTAAGCAGGCTACTTTTTTTTTTCCCCCAAATGAGTGAAGTTATTTATTTATACTCTCCCCCCAGAAGAGAGAAAGAAACTTTTTCTATAATCAAATGCATTTAAGCAGGCTACTTTTTAATTTTGATTGTCCTCAACCTATTCTCCTCTAAGATGAAGGTGGTATACCTCTGTGTGAAACAAATTGTGGCAAAATTGGTTTATTTATTTTGGTGTTTTAAGACAATGCACATTTTTTGTTGTTCAGCAGGTTTCCTTCTCTGAAGTACATGCCCGTTCTCCACCATCCATCCACCCACCATCCACCCATCCATCTCTCCCATTGGTACTTACAGAATTCAAGGATTTTCTTCAGTTTTGTTTAAGATTTTGCTCCAATAGGTCTTCTTGTCTAACCAGTCTCTTGCAGTATCCTGGGTCTTCCCAAACTCCATTTTGATAGTGCACTAAAATGCTGCTGATATATGTTTCTCTGGTGTTCATTTTTCCCACTGTCTTCTCTCACCTTCAGTCCTTTAGCAGCTCATCTGAATGGCTTGGATTATGATGTTACTGTTCAACCCTTTTAACCTGTTACTCTGAGTTTTTCCTTTCTGAGTACTGTGTGTAGGCCATCCCTCCCATGCCTTCCTGTTAATTCAACTCTATCAAGATCTTTTCATCTTTATACCCATCCTTAATCTCCCTTTTATAATCACTTTCTCCCATCTGACCTGGGCACAGCAGTCAGTCATTTCAACTACACTCTATCTCACACCTTCAGTTTGTTATCGACTTTGCCCACACCCCCGCCAAGTCCAGATCAACTCAAATACCCTCCTCCCTTTTCTTGCCAGTGCTGAGGGAAATCTCATGATTTCATTGGTTGATAAAAATTTATGATTTCCAACCTCAGATGAACTTTTAAAGTTGCTGAAAATAACTTTTTAATGGCGAGTTAACTTCTTTCCATTCCTTTCTGATATGGTTGCTCCTCTGTGTCTGCAGTACCACACCTGAGGATACAACCGACTCTGGACAGAAAATATTCGGAAACAAATTCCAGAAAGTTCCAGAGATCAAAACCTGAGTCTTCTGCATGCTGGCAACTGTTTACACAGCACTTACATTGTATTAGGTATTATAAGTAATCAGGAGATGATTTAAAGTCTATGGGAGGATGGGCGTAGATTATGAGTAGATACTCTACCATTTTACGTAAGGGACTCGATCATCCAAGGATTTTGGTGTCCTCAGGGGGTCCTGGAACCAAGCCCTGGAGGATACTGAGGGATGACACTTTTATCACTTCTTTAAACAACCAATTCTGTCCTTAGCCTCCTTTCTATTAGTGGGCAGCCTGCAAGGTCATGGATGACAGTCTTGGTATGGTGGAAAAATGATGGACTCTGGACTTACTAAGTTAGAATTCTGGCTCCACCATTTACCATCTGTGTGACCTTGGCCAGTTGACTTAGTCCTAAGTTTTCATTTCCTTATTTTGAAAACCTTACTTATTTCATATGATTTGTCAAGAAAATTCAATGACATGCTGTGTTCAAAGAGCTCAGAAAACAGTAGATCCTCAGTTGTAGCTCTTACTGTTTTTATTAGGTAACAGTGCTTCCAAATTTCTTTTCCATTTAGTTTCAAGTTTATTTATATCTTTGTCTTTTCTTACTCCTTCCCCACTTGTTTGGAAGAAGATATAGCAACTCCTTTCAAGACTAATTCCTGGAGACTGCAGCCTGCATCATGGACCATTTGTCCAGCTATTCTCGTTCTTTCTTGCATCTTCAGTCTGGGTGGCCACACATCTTCCTCATGTGAACATCCAGTCTCTCTCAATTTTTCCTTTTCAAGGATACTTTTTGAAAATAAGTTTATTCGTAGCTCACAAGTGTACTCTTCTCGCTGTCAGTCTCCTGCTCTGTGGAATCTCCTTAACTCTTTACTGAAACTGCTTGCAAAAGTTCCCAGTGTCTCCTGATTGGCAATTTCAGTTGGGGCTGGACCTCAGTTCTTAGCCCAGCTCCAATACTCCATCCTTAGGAAGCACGAGGGGAACATCACCATTACGGTGCTTCCATTAGACTTTATTTCTACTCATACTACAGCATTATCACATTCTATTGTTACGGGGTTCTGTCTGTCTCACTTCATGGATAATGGATGTCTTCAAGAGAGGGACTGGGCTTTATTCCTAAATGCAAACTGAGTGAGAAACATGCACACACACTCCCTTGTTGACTCCAAGGACTGTTGTCTCAGAGAGAAACTTGACTTAAAAAGATTGCCCGTGGGACTTCTGTGGTGGTCCAGTGGTTAGGACTTCAGGCTTCCCATGCAGGGGAGGGTGGGTTCGATCCCATGTGCTGCAGCCAAAAACTAAAACAAAAATTTTTTAAAAAAGATTTGCCCTTATATACACCCTGAGGTTCCTAAATGCTGAGAATGGGCATCCTTTCAAGGTTAGTGGGTGTTACCAAAACATTTCTGACATTGCTATTAGCCAGCCAGTCAGCAAATATTTATTTATTGACAGTGCTAGGGACTGTCATGAGTAATGGGAATTTGGGTCTGAATAAGACCTAAGATAGACACAGTCTCTACCTTTTGGGGCTGGTTGAAGGTTCAAGGATTTAAATTCTGTATATCTATCCTTCCCCATATGACATATTAAATACTTGAATTTTACAGCTTCACAATTAGAACTCTGTGGAGGAGAGAGTTACACTAGAAATTTCTATAATTTTTCATTTGGGTAGGAAATATATTTCTCTCCAAACTCATCTGAAGCCAGGGATGATTTAGTGAATTCAATTTAAATTTCAATAAGTATTTTTGACTTCCACATAAAAATTACTGCATAATATGGGAATATATATACTTATTATTTAAATACTGGATACCTGGAAACTTAGTCAAGCCCCTGCATTAAGGTTTTGTGCAGATGGCACAGGTCTAGAAAGGAGTCATAAGCACTGGGAAAACATATCCAGATTGGAACGTTTTACTTTTTTAAGGTCCTCTGTTTATAACAAATTATGGAAAAAAAATCTCTACTCTGAAAGGATGAGCTTTAAAAATAATCTTTAAAAATATATATGTATAAACAGAAGTAGTCTATCATTGCTTCAAATCTCAATATGTGATTTTTCCATTCTGAGGTTTTTATTCTGAGATTCCTGTGTATATACATGAATATATATATTTCATAACTTAGTAGCCTGCTAGCTATTGAACAAGAGATACATTTGAAATATCCTTATCAAGATCATTATGTAACTTCTGAAAAACTGAGTACCTTACTTTGAAAATATTTAAGACGATGTAATGCATTGTCAGTACAAGATGATACTGCACAGTTTGTGTTGAAACAGGTGTTGTTGCTGGAGTACAAAACATTAATCATTGCTACTAGGTTTTTTAAAAAAATATAATCAGAAAGGAAATATCACTCCCAACCAGAGTGCTGGAAGAACTGAAGCCACCTATTATCTTCCAGTTGATAACTTTGAATGAATGTCAGTATTATCGGGTCTCTGTACACTTTAACAAAGCTGTGACCCTTTTATCATCTTTTCTGTGTTGCCCATACTTTTACTCTCTTTTGTCTGCTTTTTGGTTCCACTTTTTCAACAGCTTGGGAAGAGCAAAGTTTTATGAAACTTTGGCCATTGAGATCTGGGGATGGTGACTTAAGGGGACTGTCTTTTTCCCTTCTGATTTCATAACAGCTTGAACAAAGTCTGATGCCTTGTAGTTGCTCAACAGGTATTTGTTGTAGGACTGAATGGAGGGGCATGGTTGCTTTTAAGTCTGTGTAATCCCCGTGGACTGAATTCATGGTGCTTTCCCATTTGAAGGGCACCTTCTCCATTCTCCTGCTTCTATTCTCAAAAGAGGAATGACCATCCCATGATTCCATAGAAACCATCTGAGGCTCTCAGAGGTGACCCTTAGGGAAGTTACGGCTGTGATGAACTTTATTTTCAGTCTTTTTAGACCAATTCCCTATCTATCTAGGCCCTCCTTCTTTCCCTGTGCTTTCTGTTCATATACTTCTTTTACTTCTTAAATCTTAAGAAGATTTTGCAGGAAAGTTTGAACTAAACTAAAGGAGTAGCTATCTAACTCAGGTAATTTCAGGTATTGGTCAGCAGATAGGGGAAGAAGGTGATTGCGGCCAACTGGGATTTCCTGCAACCTCTTGAAATCAGTTGAGTTATGCCACTGCACCCTCTACCAACAGATTAGGCAAGTCCTAAAACTGGGTAGATATTGTTTGATGCTGGACAAGGGAAATTCCACAGGGTCATGGATTGGGATTTTCCTTATTTATTAAAATTTTTTTAAAATGACAATGGCAAAGAATTTTTAAATTACTTGGATAAAAGCTCATTTTCTTTCTGACTCAGAGGCCCTACCTCCACTGCCAAACCCTCACTCAGGCACACACAGGCACATACTTCTTACATACATCTTACAGCAGCATTGTCTTCTGTCTCGCTGTTGAGCCTATCCAGATATTTGGGCAGGGGTCCAGGTTGGGAACGCACCCCCTACCCAAGTACCCACAGTTGATTGAGTCAGGATTCTCAGACCAGGGACTGTGTGTCTCTGATAGCAAATGCCAGCCATCAGGTCTATGGTGCACCTAGAAAAAGCTGGGAAATATACTCTTCACGTAACTGTCTTGTAGAAAATAATTTGCCCCAGACATTTTCGTCTTTGAAAGAATGTAGATTTATAGGGTTGATTTCTTAATCAGGGTGAACTTTTGTTAATGTTTCATGGCTAGGATATATATGGTTGTGCCATGGACCCAGTGGTGATATTAGTAATAAAGACAATATTATTAATATCACTACCTCAATATAAAAAGAGTTATAGAGTTAACATTTGTAAGATGAAAAAAAAAAGAAAAATCCCAGGTTAATAGTTGCCTTCACTGCCATTAACTCACTCATTGGTAATATTTTATGCACTCATATAGTTTATGTACCAGGACTAGTATTTGGCAAGAGTAATCAAAGACATACAAAAACAACCAGTTGCTTCTTTTTTTTTTCTCTTTTTTCCTTTCTTTTTTTTTTGTTTCTCTTAGCTTTTCATTTCCCCACCTTCTCCTTATGATGTAATTTTATTATTTCTTTGAAACTCTGAATCGCACTCCGGTGGGGTGCTGTGTCCTTTTAGAGCCAAAGTACAGTATTTGAACTTTGCCATCACATAACACTTTCTGAGGCTGCTTGTCTGAAATGACTTAATTTGCACTGCAGGACCAGCACTGAACCTGCAAATACTCCAAAAAGCCACAGTGAGCCAGGGCAGCCGACCTATTACTAATTTTTTATTAAAATCCCTGAGGCACCCAACACAGGGCCCCAAAGCAGCTTTAATAATAGACAACATACAGCACATTTTTCTTGTATTGCCATGTAATCAAATCTGAGGCTGCTGTTCACTTTCTTTGTTTTACCTAGAGGACCAGCTTCCAATTTAGCTGTGGCCTACTCTAAACTGATTTTTCATTGTAATTAATGCCTACTTTGGCCTCAGCCACTTACAAAACTTTCCATTAGAGGTTTGCCGCCATCCGCTGAGTATTTTACTAAGTTACCCTCACAGACCTGCTATAGCTGCAATTTTGTTAGTCTTTCTTTTTATTATTTTTTTGCAAAGAATTTTTAAATTGCTTAGCTAAATAGTTAAAAAAAATTTTTTTTTCCTTCTCTCTGTACTGTACCTATTAAAATATTTCGGCAAAGGTCCAATTTGGGGAAAAATACACACACACACACACACACACACACACACACACACACACACACACACACACACACACACACACACACACACACACACACACACACACACACACACACACACACTTCAGCCCCTTTAGTGCCCCCAACAACACCTCAACCTTTAAATGGTTTTAGAAAGGCTAGTGGACCTCATTTAGATCCAGGGTCTGCTGTGGCTAATTTTCTGTCTGTGTTTTGTGCCGTCCATCTCCTCTGAAATAGTACCTGAGGTTTAAAGTTCCTCAGCAGAGGATGTTAGGAGACCTCTGCAAACATTCAGGAGGCAACCTTCCCACCACAGTAACCTTAAAAAAGATTATGGCACTGGGCCCAGGGTCAGATTGAATAGATGAAAAAGTATATGCCATGCCTTTGCTGCTCCCTGAACCTTTCTCTGTTAACTGGGCTGACATTTTCGATGACTTTTCCTAGAGCCTTGTTTAGACTGTCTTCCTAGAAAATTCTGGATCTGTTTACCACCCATCTTCTCTCACCACCACCCTCCCCCCGTTGGCATTACTAAATCACAAAGAACAACTATCAGAAATTAGAGCCCTCTGGCTCTTTGGGCAGTCCCCTTTCAACCTGAAGATGTAGTTTTTAAAAGGACCCCGTGAATTAGTGAGGGCAACTTCGTGGGGCAATTCCTTTAAAGGCTTTGGCTAAGAATAGTCTGAAAAGAAATTATGAGATGTTTGTGCAGTTTTAACTTTTACATTTTAAATATTAGTAGTTTACCTTATGGGACTGATAAGGAAAAATCTCCTACTTTCTGGTGATGAGCAATGGGTTTCCTTGTCTTAGCTGATACAGGCTACAAAAAGTCTGCTAGCCACTGGATACAATAATCCCCTTTCTAATCTTTAGTAGTCATTTCTCCTTGGATAACGTTTTGCACTGTTGTATAATGCTGTCAGCCTGTTAAATAGCATTTACAGACGCTTGTTCACATCTACAATGTGAGTTGAAATTGAAAAGTACACAGAGTCTTAATGAAACCCTCTATCTAGGTTGTGGCTAACTGTCAATAACTGTGTAATGTTTTATGAAGGAGAACACATTTGCAGGTTGGGGAAGGTGAGAGCCAGATCTGCTTCCCACCCCATTGTTTGTGTATTGAACAAATAAGGCCTGCTGGTCCGCATTATTTGGTGTGGCCTCATCAAATTTAAGGCAAGTCCTCCTCTCTTTCTCCCAGCAGGGACCCTCAGGCGTCAAAGGATAACAGAAGCACCTATATAAGGCACTTGATAGTTCAGTTTTTGTTTTTTTTTAACATAGACACATGGTTCCAGTGGTTATCATTTACATAAGAAGTGAGACTTCAAGAGACTGATTTGTGCGTGAGGCTTAAGAAATCAGGTAGTGTGCTTATATTCACACCTTATGCATCTTATGTTTGCATTCATACATATAAATCATCTAAACTCATTTAAATATAAAGTGACACTGAAAGCGGAGTAGCTTTGTAATTCGTCAGGTGATACATTTTCCTTCTAAAGTGGATGCATCTTAGGTAGGGTAGAACGTGTTGTCGGTTTTGAACACCAAAAAGCAATCTCAACCAAGATTGAGAACCAAATTTCTAAAAGTTTAGTTAAGAAAAATTCTGTCTCAGTGTTAATTTTACTCCTCTATTTTCCCCACACTCTTCCCCTTGGCATACATAATCAAAATGATCTATCCTGCCTGCTTTCTGGATGTGATAACCCAGTCATACCTTTACTCATTCAGCAGTTTCCCCTCCCACCTGCCATTCGCACCCTGTCACCTCCTCTGCTTGCCCCAAAGACCCCTCCATCCCTTGTATACCAGCTGGCTCCGATTTTAAAGAACTGCGGGCAGCGCATATCAGAGACTGCCTAGTGCCAGTTCTGGCAAATAAAGACAGCCCTCCTCCTCTTACCTTTAGAAACATCAGGATGATTTTATTATTCTACCCTACTTTTAAGTTAAAACATGAAGCGTGACTCTCTGGTTTTAGAGTCTCTCAAAAGAACAATTGGTGATTCCTTTTAGTAGGTTTTCCCAAAATGTGTGTGTGTAAGTGTGTAAGATGTAGGTCAGAGAAACATTCTATTTGGGTCATTGACAGATGTTAAGATTTTCTAACAAACAGAACAATTGTGCATCCTACCAGGTGCCCAACCAAAACATCCCTTACCAGCCTTCTAAGTGGAATCAGCTAGACTTAGCACAAATGCATTTTTTTCCCAATGTGAATGGGATATTTTCTTGTCTTTCTGACACAAGATAAGATGCTAAGCATTAGGCAGGGGTGCCTGGACCACATGATATGACTGCCGGGCTGCTCAGAGCCCTTTAACAATACTAAATACAACTGCAAGGGCTCTTTCACATTAATTGGAATGACTTGGTATCACAAAATATCTGAGCCCAGAGGGACTGCAGAGATAATCTAATGCAACACGCTCACTTTACAGATGGGGAAAATGAGACCCAGAGAAATTAATAAAATTGCCAAAGTTTCCACAAGTAGTTAGTGACTCGTGGAATATAGATGCTTGTAGAATATTCTCTCCCTCGATCTGCACAAATAATTCTGAGGCTTCCCATCAAAGCCCAAGCCTAAACCAGAGACGGATATATTGAATTTTGGAAAAGCAGTTTAAGGTATCACTTCATCTAAGTGAAAGCCCAGTATGACTTTCCAAACAACTATTCTGCTAAAGCCGCTGTTTGAAATAGACCAGCCATTTAAAAACTGCAGCTCGGTGTGGTGGAGAGCGTACCACTAGGAACCAAGGGTGTCTGTCCAGCTCTGGCTAAAGGATTTGTTGTTTGGACTTCGAAACATTAATGTGCTTTGAAATCATCTAGGAAACTATTTAAAATGCAGATCTCCAGGTCCCTGCTCCTAGGTGGGGACTCTGTAGGTCTGACAGGGTGTCAAGTAGGCTGCATTTTTATTGAACAATAAATGCTTTGCACTGTTCTCTGTTGTCTGAGTAAGACACACAAATTATTGCCTCGTGAAGCTTTGCGTCAAATATGTGTGTGTGTGTGTGTGTGTGTGCGCGCGCACGTGTGTGCGTGTGAGAGAGAGGAGGCAGGAGAAGTAACTCATGAACACACCATGAACAAATGTTAAATTCAGAGATTGCTAAATGAGATGAAAAGAAGATATAATAAATGCGTACACAGGTGTGTGGGGCTGCACTTGCTAGTATGGAAAGAGATGGCTTTTCAAGGGCTCCAACAGGGAGAAAGAACCTGCCGTTTGGAGAGTTGAGGGAAGCTTCCAAGTAGAGGGAACAGTTGTGCGAAAACCTGAGACAGGGACACGTTTCAGGCGAATGATAGCCAAGAAGAGAGCATGGACGAGGGGAGAGGAGCAGCCATGAGGTCTGAGGGAGGACAGGGCCATGTCCTGGGGTCTGTGGTGTGGAGTGTGAAATCTGAGTGCGGATTCCTTTCTAAATGAACGGGCAGTGATTGAGTGGCTGTTAGGAGGGGAATGATATGATCCAATTTATGCTGTAATGGGATGCCCTTGAACAAGTGTCCCAGGTGTTGCTGATTCAGGGGCCCCTCAAACACACACTTTGACATTCTCAACTCACCTGTGATCTTTATCAGTGCTTTACCTTTCTGGGCTTCAGTTTTCTTGTTTATACAATTTGATTTCTGACCGTCTCTACATCACAGGATTATAAAAATTAAGTGTTCCCTTGGTGATACTGTGCACAGGTAAATTAGAAAACAATAGGTTATTCATTTTGCTTTACTTTTGTCTCAAGAGCCAAGCTGGGAGACAGTTGACTAGGAGATAATTCAGAATTTGGCCACTGGGTTGAAAAAGTCATATGCTGCAGAACACCCACTTGTAACCAACTTATTTTTCTTCTTTCCAGTATTCATTGTAAGTGGATTTCCCTTTTGTGTATGTGTGTGTTTGAGACAGATGGCAACTTTACAGCATGATGTTAGAAGAAAAAGTGTTTGGAAAGGGAAGAAGGAAGGCAAACAAGAAAAGCAAGCCTTGAATAAGCAATTTTTCTTAAAAGGAATACATTCTGGGACAGTTTATTTTTGTGCTCTGCCTGGAATTTGGGGACAATGTGCTAGAATTCTCTTTCTGCCTTCAGCTGGCAAGCAGCCTAAAAAAGGTGGGGACTTGGAAGAGAGACACAGTGTTTCTATTAAAATAAGACTTTATTGAAAGCAGGACCAGTGGCTAAAGTTAGTCCTTGGCTTTTTAAAGGCACTATGGCTGGGTCTATGTGAACATTGAAGTGGAGAATGGAAACTATTATCCAACTAGGGCACTTGGGCTCAAATATCTAAGTACATATCTTCAAATCATTGCAGGCCAAGTGGTGTGCTGTTCTTGGAAGAAAATATGAGTTATTTGGATTACTTCCTTAATTTCCCACTTTATTTATGGGGTAAATATGGGCTATATTTGAACTGAGGATGAGTTTAATGTATTCTACTCTTCCAGAAATACTTCTCTGTTGTGTTTCTTCCATTCGATTTGGGGTTGTCACTGCTAATGCCGATAGGAAAAGATTTCTGTGGCCTGGGGATCATCCTGGGGTCTGGTCACATCGAGCTCTTTCCCAACATTGCAACCCTCCCCTAGGTGTGTAGGGCTTGCTTCTAAGCCAAGTTTTTGTTCTTACAGTTTCCAAAAGCAAATACTTCTCTGTCACAATCAATAGTTGTTTTTATTTTTATTTATTTATTTTTTTGTGGTACGTGGGCCTCTCACTGTTGTGGCCTCTCCCGTCGCGGAGCACAGGCTCCGGACACGCAGGCTCAGCGGCCATGGCTCACGGGCCCAGCTGCTCCGCGGCATGTGGGATCTTCCCGGACCGGGGCACGAACCCGTGTCCTCTGCATCGGCAGGCGGACTCTCAACCACTGCGCCACCAGGGAAGCCCAATAGTTGTTATTTTTAAATTTTCTATTTCTGTCAACCTTAAAACTTTAGACTCATGATCAGTTCCTCATTTTCCCTATGCTTCCATTTCTGGCTGCAATTTATTGATTCTTCCTTTAACACCCTTCCCAGATAACCATAGCATTCATGAATATTTATTGGAGCTTAAGATATGTAAGTTGCTGTTTTAAGTTGATGAGGTAATCCCATTAATTCTCATGATAATTTTATTAGGTTGATACAGTTATTTCACCATTTTACAGTTGAGGAAACAGAATTTGAGATGTTCAGGCACTCATTTCAGGTTGCAGAGCTAGTAAATGGTAGAGTATGGGCTTGAACCTACAAATTAGTTACTTTAGTAGACAGATAATGATAGTGTTATTTCTGTGGGCCAGGGATTTGCTAGACACTGGGAATTCAGTAGAGGGTAGCATAAAGGGTAAACTATATGAATTAAAGCATAAAACTTTACTGAGGGGCATTAAGCACTTAAAGATGTAACTTGTCATGGATGGGAAGGTTGATTACTGTAAAGATGTCTATCTTCCCAAGTTATTTTTATTAATTTAGTGCAGTTTCAAGAAGGAGATTATTTAATTAACAACATGATTGTAAAATTCATTTGAAAAAAATTGTCAAAAATGCACAGTTGGGCTTCCCTGGTGGCGCAGTGGTTGAGAGTCCGCCTGCCGATGCAGGGGACGCGGGTTCCTGCCCCAGTCTGGGAGGATCCCACATGCCGCGGAGCGGCTGGGCCCATGAGCCATGGCCGCTGAGCCTGCGCATCCGGAGCCTGTGCTCCGCAACGGGAGAGGCCACAACGGTGAGAGGCCCCAACAGTAAGAGGCCCGTGTACAGCAAAAAAAAAAAAAAAAAAAAAAAAAAATGCACAGTTATTTTATAAGGAGAGAGTACAGATATAAGAATTCTCTCTTTGACAGTGAAACCTACTACTAAATATAAATAATCAAAATAGTGTAGCTGATAGATACATGGAGTAAAGTAGATAGCCATGAAACAGACTCAGATCCATGAGAATGTAGGATGTGATACATAGAATATCACAAATTTCTAGAGAAGGAAATAGTTGATCAATAAATGGTGTTAGGAAAATCACTTTACAATTTGGAAGTATAAAATTAGAATATTACCTCTTCTCTTAAACTAAAATAAATTATTAATAAAGATATTAATTTAAAAATATAAAGTCATTAAAGAATATGTAAGTAGATATTTATATCTTTAATGGAAAAGGATTTTGTATGTATAAAAACAGTCACAGGATTTAAAAATATATACATGTCAAAAACATAAAACAAAATTGGAAGACAAATGACATTGAGGTAAAATTTTTGCAATAATTATGCAAGACAAAAGGCATACTTACTGTATAAAAAGTTACTGCAAATGGATACGAAGAAATCTTAATCTTCTTTTAAAATATAAAAGTAAATATAAGTGAGCATATATGTGTGTATATATATATAGAGAGAGAATAAGTATATCAAATACATGTAACCTTACAGCCCATTAAAAATATGCAAACAAAAATAACAAAACCCCACATTTTGTATTAAGTCAGCATAATCTTAAGCAAGTTGTTATATTACTCACCATGGTCATGAATGTGGGCAAAAGGGCTTGCTCACTTAGTGATATGGGGATATAAACTGTTACAGTCTTTCCGCACAGCAGATTTTTAACATGAATAAAGAGCTTTGAAATTTTCAAACCTATGACTTGATAGTTGTCTTTTAAGATTTTATTGTAAGGAAATAATAAGAGATATTCAAAAAAACACAGACAGACATATTTGTTGCACCATTTATCAGATAAAGAAGTTTAGAAATGACATAAATGTCTAACATAAGGAAGTAGTTAAATTATGATATATACAGCACTGTTATGAAATATGTCGCTATTTAAACTCATATTTTGAAAAAATATTTTATGGTATGGGGAAATACTCATAATAATACATAAAATAAGACGCAACTGTATCTATTTCATCCTTTAAAAAAAAAATCTCTCTGTTTTTTCACCGAATAGGCATGCTAAAATATTAAAAGCAGGAAAATGAATACTTTTTGTATGTAAAGGTGGCTAAATGGACACTCTACATCATATATGTCTGTAATTTTCAAGTTTTTTAACTTGAAAAATGTTGTTTTAGGCGGAAGAAAGCTGACCCTAACATTAGGTCAGGTCAGTTTCCTAGCCTAAAGGGGAAACTGCTCTTGGACAGTATTTTCCCTGAGCAACCGAGTCTCTCTTAAGATGTGGCAATTCCTGCTTCATCGATAGAACCTTTTTTTTTTTTTTTTTTTAATCGGGGGAAACTTGAGTTCTCAGAATACTTAAAGGAATGTTTGGCTCACATTGTCATTCAAATTGGTTTAATTTCATTGAATTTTGTTTTATCTCTCATAAAACATTTTGAAATGGTCGTATGAAAGACCCTCTATAGCCAAGCTATTGGCTGATCAATTTGATTAGCAGTTAGGAATTATAAATGGAAGATAAAACGAGTCTTTTCTTGTTATACAGCCCTGGTAATAAATGGCAAGTACATATTTTTCTGAGGCTTTTATTCTTAGAAAGAAAGCAAAAGGATATAATAGGTTTTTTAAATACATGGCACATAATTTATTCTGACAAACAGATGTATTTTGTTGTTGCTATTATCATTTGATGAAATACTTTAAAACTAGTCCAAGGTGGTCCATTTTCAAATATAATACAGTACATCTAGCAGTTAACAAAATTTGGATGTGTAGCATAGAATGGTCATTATTTTTACTGAAAAAAAAGGCACTAATTACTTACAGACAAGATACTTAGCACAAACAGATAAGCTTCAAAATGAAAAATTCTCGGTTTATGATAATTATGTTCTCTGCTTTGTTTTCAGAGACTGATAATTTGAGGCTTTAAAATCACCAGGAAGCCATTAATTGGAATTCTTCAATAAAAAATAAATTACATAGAAGTTCATGATGAGTTGTAAAAGCGGAGAGACTGTATTATACAGTGAACGACATTGCTTCACTATTTATAGCCTCGTGCAGATATGTCTAACAGAAAACTGTAAAGAATTTGAGATGTGCAGTTAGCAATTATTCACAGATCCAAACTATCTGCAGATATTTCAAATAACAGCTTTTAGCAGATCTCTGCACCAATAAAGGCAGGGCTTTAATTTGAGGCAGGGATTTGCTCAACACATTGCTTCTTGTTTTTGACATCGTCCTTGCCTTCCAAAGTCCATCTCAGATCATAGCTTCGGGAGAGACAGATCTTCACATCACGTGCACAGTACAGCCCTGCATTTAAGTGTGATACAGCCCTGTGTACATTTTGGAGATGTGCATTTTGGAGATGGTGCCTGCCACTGGAGGTCTGAGTTGCACTCTCTGTACAGCTTAGCTGAGCAGTCTCAGCTTCAGAATATTATCTTTTTAATCCATCTAAAGAAAACCAAATCACTCTAAATCCTAAACTACCATGCTCAGAGCTAGGGGTGAGGGTTAGGGAGGAGGTGGGGTTGCCAGGAAACCTCTTTGGGATGTTCCGAGAGAAAAACAAAGCCACACTGGGTAAGGGAAGCAAGCAGGTAACAGTGATAACAGGTGCTGTGTGGTGAAGGCCCGTGGGTAGCCCACATGTAGCAGTCTATGATCGGATAGAGAATGTGACTCTGATACTGAAGTCTGGATGCTTTGGGCCTCCCTCTCCTCTGATGTCAGCATGAAGACACTGACATCACTCATGCCAATTGCACTAGGAAAGAGAGGGATTTCTATGATGGTAGCAAACAAAGACCACCCTCTAGTGAAAAGAGAACAGTGGGACCTGGAGGTATAAGAAGGAAGTTGGGGTTCAGTTTCAGTTTTTTGTTAGGATACCTGCCTCAACCATTCAGTCAGTGATTCCGTAGGGTACACCACAGACTTCAGAATTGTGGAGGATTCGGGTAAAAATGACCTTAACATATTAGGAATATGATAGGAGACTGGGGAGAGTAGTCAGATGAACATGTAGGCATCTTGGTTCTGTGGAATGAACACAAATTTTATAATCTGTATTTGTCAGGATAGGCTAGGTTATGCTTCAGTGAAAAACAATCACCAAATCTCAGAGGCTTGATACAACCAAGGTTGACTTCTCCTTCTGCTATATGTTTAGTATAAGTTGCCGGGAGGCTCTGCTCATCGTAGTCACTGAGGGACCAAGGCTGATGGAAACTCCCTCTTGACCACAGACGTGAAAAGGGAAGGTGATGAATTGTGCATTGACCACTCAGAACTAACATGTCTTTGCTGCTCACACTTTATGGGTCAGAGCAAATCACATGGTCAGTCACTCCTAACTTCAGTGTGAGACAGAAATACAATCTTATCATGGATTTGGGAAGAGAACTGGAATATTTGTGAACCATCCTAACCTGTGGCTACCTTAGTTTCCTATGGCTGCTGTAACAGATTACCACAAACGTGGTGACTTAAAACAACACAAGTTTATTCTCTGACGCTTCTGGAGGTCAGAAATCTAAAATCAGTTTCACTTGGCCAAAATCAAGGTGTCGATAGGGCCATGCTCCCTCCGTAGGCTATAGGGGAGAATCTGTTTCCTTGCTTTTCCACTGTATAAAGCTGCATTTCTTGCATTTCTTGCCTGTGGTTTCTTCCCCCATTTTCAAAACCAGCAGTAGCCTCTGATTTCAGTCCTCACACTGCTGCCTTCTCTGGAGTTCATTCTCTCTGCCTCCCTCTTGTAAGGACATTTGTGATTACATTTGGGGCCCCCCTAG
Organism: Orcinus orca; assembly: GCF_937001465.1. Classification (NCBI taxonomy): domain Eukaryota; kingdom Metazoa; phylum Chordata; class Mammalia; order Artiodactyla; family Delphinidae; genus Orcinus; species Orcinus orca. Next base: position 41,652,794 of record NC_064571.1, read on the forward strand.
ATAATCCAGAATACTCTCCCAATTTCAAGATCCTTAACTACATCTGAAAGTTCATTTTGTCATATAAGGTAACATTCAGAGGTTCCAGGGATTAGGACCTGGATATCTTTGGGGGATGTTATTCAACTCATCAGAGTGTCGTAAAGTCAGAAGTCCTAGATGTGATCCCCACATCCATCACTTACTGGTTCTATAACCCTAAATAAGTATAATTCTCAGGCTCAGTTTTCTCATTTATAAAAGGAAGGTTAAAAATGCTTCATGGGAGTTGTAAGGATTAAATTACTTCTCTACGCATAAGTTCTCTACAATGATTTTTTTTTTAATTTTAAGATTTTCTTTTTGTAGTCTAAAAGAATTTGTAAACCTATGTATATACATGTATTCACATTCATCTGGGTCATCTGGATGACTGCTCTTAGATGCAGTATCTGGATTTGTATTTATTTAAAATCATATAAGCACCCGTGATCACCTGTTTCTTAGCTGTTAATATTGTGCTTCTTAGACTTTATTGTGCAACAGGTAAAGCTTCTGTATTGGTAAATAATGTAGATCCCACGGGCTTAAATAAGCCCAATGATCTGCTAGAGGAACTCTGGAGTAGAGCTCAGAAATATGCAGTCTTTTCACCACCAAAGCTGATTTTCATTGGATGCTCTGTAGACCTCCCTTTGAAAAATACCATGCTGGTAGGCATGTCTGGATGTCCTTGTACCAGAATGAGAGTTCAGCTTCCTCCGTGGCTATGCTCATGTATTCAGCCCACAGCGAGCTCTATTGTATAAAGGAGAGGATTATTGAGGTTAAAAACCTATACAACACAAAGGAAACCAATGTTACCTACTTATGTGAATCAGTGTGGTCCCTCATTCATAATTGCATATGGAAAATCAAGGATCTATAAGATGTATTTTTACAAAATTAAGTGAATAACTACAAAGGAAAAAACAGAACAACTTTTCTCAGAGGGAATATTAATAGTGCAAGGACAGAAGAGAATGTTAAATATACAAATTAATGTGTTTAGACTAATTTAAGAAGGTATTGCATCCATAATATATGAAATCAGGCTGCTATGAAAAATAAGCAGTCAGAGAATAAGAAAGGGTTCTTAGAAATTAAAAGTATAATTTTTGAAGTTACAAAGGAAAAGCTAAATAATTGTCTGGGAACACCTGAATTAACGATCTGGATGAGAAATCTGCATATACCTCCTAGGACAAGAAGCAAAAAAATAAAAAAGATAAAGAGATGGAAAACATGAGAGAAAATTAAGAATAATAGAGAATAAATCCAAGAAGCTCAATACATAATTAACAGTGGGTATAGGTATAGAAGGAGAAACAGGGAAATTTTTTTTTTAATTTCTGAGCTGAAGAAAATCTTTTCATTTTGAAAGCATTTGTTTTCAAAATGAAAATATTTCATTTAGAAAGTACTAAGCAGAATTAATGAGTTAAAACATGGTGAAATATATTTTTTAAATTGCAGGAGTATAGTTGTAAAAATTCTAGACTCTTCTGGGGTGACAGGGAGATGAGAAGAAACCCATAATTAAAGGGCTGAGAAGTAGATTGGCATCAGACTTGTTACTTACCATACTGATAATAGAGGACAATGGAACAATGTCTTCAGGGTTTTAAAGGTATAGAGTCAAACCAACATTCAAGCAGGACAGCAAAATACAGACTCTTCAGATAACTTTCAGACCTACTTTGGAAACCGACTCATCCATACAAACAACAAAGCAAAACAATATAGAGAGGAAAGGACAATGAGGCATAGGAGCAATGATACTTAGAAATCAGCAGTTATTGACACATATACCAACATGTGATAAGATCATAGTATGTTGGTGGTGAAGTAGTGAGTAAGAAGGTGGTGGTTTCTGAACATAAGATGAGGAAAATAAAATCTTGCTAAGAATTTTTTGTCTTGGTGTGTGGAAGGATATTAATTGTAATAAATTCTACATATTGATAGAAAACTTTAAGTTTAAAAATGTGGCTTAAACGTTTGATGGTAACCATTAGGAATAGGGTTTATAACTTTGAAACCATTAGCATAAATAAAAAATTGGAGCAAGAAAATGTTATTTTAACAAAAGGCAAAATGGAAAAAAAACAAAGAAAATCAGAATATATGGCTCATTAAAGTATAAATGCAATGAAAGGGCTATATCTCAAAGTATCAGTAACTACATTACATTTGAATGGATTAAATTTACTTTTAAAATATTTGCTTTCTAGTTGTCTGATAATGATAATAATAACCAGCCAGATGTTATTTAAAATAAATATACCAAAACCATATAACACAGAAGGATTGAATATAAAAGGATTGAAAAATAAAACATTTCAATATTAATATGACAAAATTAAACTAAAAATAGATACATTAAATCCAACGAAGAGGACTATCATATATTAATTGAAGATACAATTTGGTGAGGATATCCAATAATCATGAATTTTGTGTATTTGAAAATATGCCTTTGAAATATATATAAAGCAAAACCTTTTGCAAACAAGGAGAAAGTGACAAGAATCTGTAAACAGAGATGAAAAGTTTAACACACCTCTCTAAAAAACAAACCAGTGGGCAAAAGTTAGGTGAAGCTCTAGGTATTTAAATAATATAATGAAAAGACTTGGTTATATATCTCTGTGTAGATGTATACTTGTTCTCATATTGGGTATAAGTGTACTGGATATAAATGATAACACCCAATAAACAGAAAATAAATGATCTTTTCAGATTCAGTGAAATGTTAAAAAAAATTGAATAATGTATTAGTCTAGAGAAAAATCTCAGTGAATTCTAAATCATAAAAATAACTAGTCCAAGTTCTCTGAGTACAAAAAATAAAATTAAAAATTAACCCAAAGAAGTATAGACAAAAGTTCTCTTCACTTAGAAATTAAAAATTGGAACAAGTAAATGTTCTCATTTACTGTAGGAAAAATTGATGACGTGAGGTGGATTTTGGGAATTGTGAAAGAATGTATGAATAAGAATATTTCTATAAATTTAGATGAAATGGATGGTTTTCTAGAATTGACCCAATAAAATTGACCAAATAAAAATTAGTAAATTTTAAGAGACCTATAATGATAAAAATAACTGAACAATGTGTCAAGAATTTGGTTCTACAGAAACATGAAACTCAGAAAGTTTTAGAATGTGTTCTACCAAAAATATAAGAAAAAGATAATTTCCTATGTTTTATAAACTTTTCTAGAGCATTAAAAATCACATGGAAATGTACCCAAGTGATTTTGCCAAGTTTATAATCATGGCACACATGAATAAAACTACAGACCAATATTGCTTCTACTATAGATGTAAGTACCCTAAATAAAATGATAAAGCAAAAACTAAAAATTAAATTCAGTAGTACTTCAAAAGAATTATACATCCTTACCTGCTAGGGTTTATTCTGAGAATGCGAGGATATACGATATTTGGAAATTATTAATGACATTTACTCTGTTAATAGATTAAAAGGGTAAAATAATATAGTAACCTAAGTAGTCTCTGGGGAGAGGTGGGGAGGATTTGATAAAATCAGTCCCTATTAAATTTGGTAGTATCTATCAAAATATATACGTGTGTACATTCTATCCCAGCAATTACTATTTAAAATTTATATCTTAGGGGAAAAAAATCCTTGCTAATGTGTACAAAGAAACATGGACAAGAATGTGCATTTCAGTACTGCTAGTAAGAACTAAGAAGTAAAACCATTCAAATGACTACCAGTGGGAGATACCAAAAGACATGGAAAGATCACCAAAGCATTTTGTTTTGTTAAAAAAAAAAAGCAAATGCAGAACAGTCCATGTAGTATGATTCTTATTTATGTTAAAATAAAACAAAACCCACCTCCTAGAGAAATAGAAATAAAAACAAAAATAAACAAATGGGACCTAAGGAAACTTAAAAGCTTTTGCACAGCAAAGGAAAACATAAACAAGACGGAAAGACAACCCTCAGAATGGGAGAAAATATTTGCAAACGAAGCAAGTGACAAAGGATTAATTGCCAAAATTTACAAGCAGCTCATGCAGCTCAATATCAAAAAAACAAACAACCCAATCCAAAAATGGGCAGAAGACTTAAATAGACATTTCTCCAAAGAAGACATACAGATTGCCAACAAACACATGAAAGGATGCTCAACATCACTAATCATTAGAAAAATGCAAATCAAAACTACAATGAGGTACCACCTCACACCAGTCAGATGGCCATCATCAAAAAATCTACAAACAATAAATGTTGGAGAGGGTGTGGAGAAAAGGGAACCCTCTTGCACTGTTGGTGGAAATGTAAATTGATCCAGCCACTATGGAGAACAGTATGGAGGTTCCTTAAAAAACTACAAATAGAACTACCATATGACCCAGCAATCCCACTACTGGGCATATTCCCTGAGAAAACCATAATTCAAAGAGAGTCATGTACCAAAATGTTCATTGCAGCTCTATTTACAGTAGCCAGGACATGGAAGCAACCTAAGTGTCCATCAACAGATGAATGGAAAAAGAAGATGTGGCACATATATACAATGGAATATTACTCAGCCATAAAAAGAAATGAAATTGAGTTATTTGTAGTGAGGTAGATGGACCTAGAGTCTGTCATACATAGTGAAGTAAGTCAGAAAGAGGAAAACAAATTCTGTACGCTAACACATATATATGGAATCTAAAAAAAAAAAAAAAACGGTTCTGAGGAACCTAGGGCCAGGACAGGAATAAAGACGCAGTTGTAGAGAATGGACTTGAGGACACGGTGGGGCAAGGGTAAGCTGGGATGAAGTGAGAAAGTGGCATGGACATATATACACTACCAAATGTAAAATAGATAGCTAGTGGGAAGCAGCCGCATAGCACAGGGAGATCAGCTCGGTGCTTTGTGACCACCTAGAGGTGAGGGATAGGGAGGGTGGGAGAGAGACGTGAGAGGGAGGAGATATGGGGATATATGTATATGTATAACTGATTCACTTTGTTATACAGCAGAAACTAACACACCATTGTAAAGCAAATATACTCCAATAAAGATTTTTTTGAAAAAAAGACAAAAATTAAGCCTATGTATATAAATAAATAGAGAAAGCCTTAAATAATACATGCCAAAATGATAATCCTGGTTACCTTTGGTAAGGGAAATGAGATTGGAGTGCGGAAGCAGGGATACTACTCTATATACATAATTTTTGCTTAATAATCGTAACTATAACTCTGTGTGCTCTTTAAAATCACCAAATTACATTCAAATATTGCATAAAATAATTTTAAGAAAACACTAAAGGAAGAGGGGCTTCACTTGTAGAGCCCTTCACTGATCCTGCTGCATCAGGCAGAAATGTATTTCCTCTGTAGAAGAAGGCTGTCCATCATTCAGATCATGTGCAAATCATTCTTTCTGAACATGTAGCTGCCATTACTAGGATTCTGTGTCCAGCAGCATCCTCAGATGTATGCTTGAGTTTGTTTAGTGATTCTTTCTACCAGAAGGAGATGCTCTGTTCAGTTGCTTGATTCTTGTATCAAGTTTATTCTAAAATGATTAAACTAGCCACTGGTTGGTTTAAATAATGAACCCATGCAAACCAAAGCCACAGTCCCTGGAATTCTCAGTATTGGACTTTTTTGTTTGCCACCTTCACATACCTAGGTTTGCAGAACACACCCAGAAGCTTTTTTATAATGTTTTAAATGTAATGCCGATTTCTCCACTACTTAAATGTGACAAGTTCATATCTTTTCATAACCTAATGACAGAGCCAGTGTGATTTTTATGGAGAGAGGGTAACAATGTCAATATAAGATAAAGCTATATTGGCCGTGTCTGTGAACATGTTTTAATGTCAAGGCGGACTAGGGCAGAGTTGGGGACAGTGCCACACAATAAAAATATTGGGTCCCTGCAGGCATGGAAACAGCTCATAATTCTTGTTGAATAAAAATCCACAGTAAGTCGTATGAAATCAGTTGATAAGAGGTCCCCAGCAGATGAAAAATTGTCTCCTCCCCGTCCTTAATAAGTGGCTGCAGTCCAGAGCTGAAGGTCGACGAGGCTCATTTTGATAAATGCCTTCTTACTCATTGAAAGGAAATTTGCCATAATGAAACATTGTCTTCTATTTCTTCTATCAAGTTTATATTTCTGTGTTGCCATCCAGCAAGGCAGAAGAGGGAGAACTGACAGCTCTGGCCAGGGAATTTCTTCTTGACATCCAAATTGTCTGCACTCTACTCTGTCCATTTTCACAAATTTTACCATCAGGAAACTTTAACAAAATCACACACACACACACACACACACACGCACACAAAAGCCCATCCAATCATGCGCTATAGGACACCTGCAACACTGGAATAGGGACCTCAAAGCTACCTTCAGGCTTTGAATTCTGTTTCAGATGATATTCTCTGGGAAGCAGGCTTTGAGGTGGAGATTAGCATGAAAGAGGTTGATTGGGGAATGTTCTAGGAACAAGACCTGTGAGGAGTGAGGGGAGCAGGGCTGGTCCAAAGGAGCAACAGGATTACAAAGCAATGACAACAAAGCCCTCATCTAGTGATCCCTTGGAGCACTCGGCGGTTGGGATGGTCCTGCATAGTTGTCTCCAGTTGGTTCAAGGGGAAGATTCTTTAGAGCTCGCACTGGATGTCGTTGTTTCAGGAACAGGACCTAACCTTGATGAGGTGGCTGTCTGCAGCCGAGGACTCTCAGAAGGGATTTCCGGCTGTCACTAACCACATACCCAGCTGCTGGGGAAATGAGCGCTTCATCTTGGAGGGCGGGACCTGGCCACAGCAGAGTCTATTCCCTATCTAGTTAGTTAATGCTTCTGCTAAACTCCTCCTGAGTTCTAACCTGAATGTTTATAGGAATAGCACTGCATTATCAGTTATCTCAGTTAAGTCACTCCACCTCTATGTAAATTGCAAAGATCGAACTCATGACTAGATCACTCTATCTATGAATTTTGTGTACTGAGCATTTTCTTGCTGGAATGTTTCAAGCATCAGGGTTTAAAATAAAAATGCGACAGTTGATGTAGTTTCTCATGTCTTTGGTGGACAAACCCACTTTGTTCCTTTTACATGCTTTTGTTTAAACCTCTCTTGGGTGACTGGGGTGAAAGGAGGTCACAGGCATCTTTGACAGTCTGAAATTTTCAGGAACTGTTCCAAAATTTAATTAAGTACTGATTGTCTTCTATGCACATGAGAGAGGAGAAAAAAATCTTCAGAAATAACAGAATTAAGCATGCTCTATTTTGTAGCCTTGTAATGACCTCCAGCAAATGCCTGACCTACTTCTGAAGGCCTTGAGTCCACTTGCATGAACACAATGTCTTAAAAAGCTGACTTGGAAATCAAAGTCAAAACCCAGCACCATCCATGGTAATGGAGCAGGGAGGGATGTCCTGTGCTATTGGTAGAAAAGACAACATTTAAAATAGAATGGAAATTGCCTCCAGCCACTTAATTTGGAGGCAGCACAGGAATTGTGCAGCACTTCAGTCTGATGGCACCTTGAATTAAAAGAACTAATCTGCAACGTATTTTCTCAATATACTGATGGTGTTAGGAACGGATATTTCCCCAGCTATATTAATGCCGAGAGGCAGTAACTCCTGCCTGCCCCCAAGAGGTTGACTAGTAAGCAGTGCTCTGTGAAGGCCCCCAAATGCCATGTGTCAGATTCTTCTCTCTCCTCCTGCAACTGAAGCTGTCATTGGTCAGCAGAAACAGTGCTTTTGCTGCTTTACGTTAGAAGGCAAAATTCACATCAAGAGGCAAAGAAGGGATTATGTCAGAGAAGTCTTGGACTCAGAGCTGATCCAAGAGTTATTCCTTTGCACCATGGGAGTGGCCCAAGGAGAATGACTTTTCTACCTTGTCAGTCCTGGGGTAAGTCACTTATACGCACTAGCAACGTTTCCCATACTGTGGCTTATTTAACACTAGTCTTGTGACTGTCTTCAGTGAAAACCTTTCTTTCCATTAAATAAATTTGGGAAATATTATTTCCTACACCCCTTTCCTGCAGATTCACAGTGACTATCAGCATATTAAAAGACCATGTGCTTCTGCCTTAAAAGAAAAAATCTGGTGAATCCAGGTTCTTCCAGTCTTACTTGATTTGCAGCCCTCCTTCCCCTTCCCTCTTTTGGTCACACCTTCGTAATTCCCACAAAATGTACTGCAGACCAGTCTGGGAAATGCTGTTTGAGCTGAACTGTCAGGCTGTCAGTCAAGGTCAAAGGCTCTTCAGTGTTCTTCTTACAAGTCTAACCCGTCTGCCTCCTCCAGGAATCCTCCCATCTCCCTGTGAAGGTGCACCTCAGGTTTAGTAACTCCTCATGATTAATAGTCAAACCTCCTCTTGCCTCTCCTCCCCTCCCTTTTCCTGCCTTCTCCCCTTTCCTCCCCTCTGTCTTTTTCCTTTAAGCATACTGGTACTTTCATAGCAGAGGATCACCCCAGCTTGGTTATAAGCTCTCAATATGTTGCAAACACCTTTAGGTCCCCACTCTGCTGTGCTCATAGTAAGCCCTCAATAAATATTGATGGATAATTGAAGAATGCAAAGCAATGGATTAGATGACTCTGAGAGACTCCATCCCTAAGAGCATGTGTGTTTAAGAACACAGTTAATTCAGAGGCAGGGGAATCCTGGGGATGGGCAGCGGCTCTGCAAAAGGTTGTCTCGTCTTCCTGGAGCTCAGTCCGGGAAGTGTGGGATTCAGAGCAGCGTGATTGGGATCCAGAATGACATCATCAGAGCTCAGTAAATATGTGTGGTTGATGATGTATTCCCCTGGAACAAATTACAGTCCATTTGACCACCTTTATTCTTTTAGTCAAAAAGTTACAAGAAAAATCTCATTCCTTTCATCCCAACTCTAGATTTTTATCCCCCAAGGAAGCTATTCAATTCTGAAAGCCCTTGAGAAGCTCCCTGAGGTACACTGTTTCTTCCTTTTACCACATCCCCACTTAGAACGTTTTTTTGTTTTGGTTCCTTGAAAAACGCTATAACAGCCTTTTACTGTAAATAGTGGCTACTACCCTCAAATTTACCTCTCCCAAAAGAAAGGCACAAAAGCAACTCCAGCGTGAAGTATAAGAAGGAGGTGGTGGCTATTACACCACTAGGATTCATGTGGCATTATAAATTTCTATAACAATGGGAATTACAGAGAATCTACTTTGCTTTCAGACAACCTGGTTGCCTTATAGAACATTCCACTTCTGTTCACTGCAGAGCATGGGTGGGTAGTATTTTCAGCCATGAATCTACTAGACTTCTCTTTAGATAAATAGATCAATAGATAGAGATGTATGAGTTTTATATATTCTGGGATTATTATATCAACTTTTATGTTGTAAGTATAAATGATATTTCCTATATAATCTACATTTATTTTTTTTGAAAAAAATATTTATTGAGCCTGTGAAAGCACCTGCATATAGAGACATGAATGCGTAAACCGTTCAGATTCGTACAATGTAGTGCAATATTTTTTTCACAAATATGGTTATGAGAAATTTTATTTTGTACTGTTCACTATAGATAGGAAATTTAACAGAGAAAATGCAACATCATGGAATTCAACTCTGGACTCTAAAGCCCCAGTATAACCATCTAATTTATTTCATTCTTAGCATTTCAAACAACCAAATGACACATACTGCTTGCCATTTAATATAGTCTCTGTGTTCAAGGAGCACTTCCGACCTTCAGGTTTACTCGATGGTGAAGAGTGTGGATGGGTGTCATCAGGGAATGCTTCCTGGTGGAGGCAGCATTCGGGCCTTGAATGGTGGTTAACATTTGACAGGCATTCCCTAAGTGGAAACAGTGTGGGGAGTGTTTTTAGGCTTTGGGAACACCATTATGAATGGTGCAGAAATGATGAGAGCACTACCTTTGCCAGGGCAGTGCTCCAACCATGGACTGAAGTGCAGCCCCTAAGCAAAAAGTAATGGAAAATGATGCTGGGCGTGTCCACTTTGGAAATTGCTGGGTGATGGTTTTGCTTTCCTCCTGTGGGCCAGCCACTTTTACTTCAGTATTGCAACATGCTGACCTGTCATAATCCATTGTGAGGTGTATCAGTAATTTGATTCTAGGAAGACTATCTAGTAGAGATTTTCTTTGACCTACATTTGCTTTATGTAAATTAAAGTTGCTACTTTTATAATCACGTGTGGTAAGAATCTTAGCATACCATGAAGTCTTCTACTGTCCGTTGCTGGAATTTAGGTATGACTGGGCCAGCTTGGCCAATTAGTGGGACAGAATGAGGAACGTGCAGTACCATATCCATTACATCCATTGGGTGGGGTTGAAGGCCACCAATCTAAGGGTGAATAAATCCAGCATACAGCGAGTGAGACTGTGACAGAGGCTTCATCATCACACAGGAGCCTGTGTTCACATGGCGGCTGCTCCTGGAATCTGCTTCTGTTCCAGCCCCATGATGCATATCTGGGCCCTGATATGACAGAGGCTATAAATACACATCCCGTATTGGGGCTCAAAGAACATTGCCTTTGGGGTCCTCTAATAGAATGCCACGCAGAATGCCACATACCTCCTCACCGGTAAAGGACAGCTGAAAGAGAATTACTGTCCTTAATAGAGTAGCTGGAAAGACTGAAGCACAAAGAACAGCTCAGATGCTGTGAGATACTCTGGAAGTTTCCAGAAGTACTTGAGGCAGGGGCTTCAGCAGATGGAGAGTATGACTTCGTACCGAAGCAGGTAACTGATTACTTGGGTAAGCAGTGTCACTCACATTCTTTTGCATACCAGTGCAATCACTGAATGGTAAGAAAGAAGGTGGCTTTAGAGCTGCAAGGCTTACTGTGTCAGCACAAGAAATCCAGTGCCATACGCATGAACATCACCCATCAGGCGTACAGAGGCAGGGGAAACACCTGAGAATCTCAGCTATAAGTATCTGGCCTTGGAGCCACTGAAATTTCAAATGGGTGATATCTAGAGGAAAGTGATTTTCTATGATGAACCTAGAAGCCAGGTGAAGCAAGGATTAATTAGAGCATATATTACAGGCCAGGAGGCCAACTTAGAAGGGTGGAGTTTAATGCAGCCAGTGTTGCAATTGAAATCAGAAAGCATTATGTTCACCCTCCGGCTCTCCCAGTTAGTTGCTGAGTGCCCACAGGTAAGTTTCTTTGCTTTCTGAGCCCACCCACTCACATACTAAGTGGTCCATGAGATAAGAATCTTGGTTTACCTCTCCTCCTTTTCTGCATGGACATTGCTAATTCTGCTCAGAATGTATTTCTTCCTTGTTCATGGCCTATGGGGTATTCTTACCTGGACGTGCTCTATCTCTAGCTATCCCTTTGAAAGTATGAAAATGTTGAAGAATATTCTAAGAGATTTTCAGCTATTACCACAGGGAGATACACAAGGAAGAAATTAACAAGTATGTGAAAGTTTAGAAAGCAAGAGGGGTAGTGAGTGCTCATGGGTCATTATGGCCCAGGAGGCCCAAGGAGGAAAAGCATGACCTCCACAGGGAGCTCCAGGTTAGGCAGCTGCCGAGTCATATACTTCTTTGTGCAAGGAGCATGGGGTCCCATGCAGGACCATCATTACAGTGGTTGTATGGTAGTTTGAGAAGCAGAGCTGATCACCTCTCCATCCCATAGCCCTTGGAGTATTCTAAGCTGAAATCTACCTGATGTGAGCTAGGAAAAGGGACAAAGAGATAAAAAAGGAAACTGAATGTGCAATTGTGTCTATGTCTTTGTGGGGTGTGATTATATATATATATATATATATATAAATACTTAAACCTTTAGTTTAAGTATTCAGATGGAAGTATTCAGATGGAAGTATTCAGAAAATGTGTATGGGGAGAGGGGAGAGGGGAGAGAAATGGTTCTAAACACATATTTCCACTCTTAGATAATGTAAGATAATCAGGCCTAGCACACAGTGGGGGGCTAAGGAATGTTGGTTCATTTCCTGGTGAAATTAACTATAAACGTGTGAACAGGTCATCTATATTGGGATTCCTGTTACATATTGAAGTATATAACACAAATCCTAGGACAAAATATTGAAAAGTTATTTTCAGCTCAGGTTGTCAAGTTCTCTTTGTTTGTTTTTTTCCCCTCCCCCCTTTTTTGGGGACTAGGGCTGATGCTGTCCCCGCACATAGATCATATTCTCTCTTTTCCCTATACTTGATGGATTCCCATTTCTGTAAAGTGTGACCTGCTTCTGTATGTTACTTAAGTTGCTTAGAACTTCATGGCCATGTGGATTTTCAGCAGGAAGTTATTTTTCTCTCCTTGTTTGACATGGAGGCAGTGGGTGCTTGAGGAAGGAATGTGAGAGCTCATTAGAGGTTATTGTATGGTGCAGCAGGGGGAAGTAAAATTATTCAAGCCAGGGGGCGTGGGGGGAGAGGCAATTGCTAGACCAGGGCTGACACCAATAACTTTTTACAGGGTGAGTCAAAGCGTCAGGGAGGCTGGAACCAAGTTTCCGCCCTCTTGAACCTATTACTGTAGATCATGACGCGGAATGGAAGGAAGGCAAGCCTCTCACTCAGGCTGGGTGGAGAGAAAGACTAAAGTTATGGAGACAGATGTCAAGGCATTTGAACTCAACTAGTGGTTAGGGTGGGTGGGGCTATTAGGAGAAACCATTAGTGTAGCAAATATAGTGAGAGTTAATACCCAATTGCCTAGAATAATGGGGGCAGGAAGCACATCCCTCCTGAATAAAATAGCTACAGTGGGTGATTTCCACAGACACTTGAGATTGTAACGTCTTCCCTCCATTTTCATCTCCTTGTGAGAACAAGGAAGTAGTGTAACGCTCAAGCTGCCAGAGAAATATGGTAAATCTTGGACACATACAGCTTGAAAACTAGCCCCCTTGATGGAGGCATTGTGATATCCCATCTTATCAACTCTTTGACCTTGAGAGTTGACAAGCAGAGTGGCCTGAACTGACCAAGTTGCGACCTACACTGTTGATGAGGCTGGTCCAAACTAACCACTCTGCCAATTCCCATGAGACTCATTTCTTCAGTCCTCGGAAAGGCCACAGTGAGGAAAAGCATGAGTGGGCCAAAACTTGGCTCTTCTCTATGCCGGTGGCACCTAGATCTTTGCATTTACCAGAGATATCATTGTCCTAGAACACTTCTAATCCATCAGATGTCCTCAGCTGTGTTAAGCACAATGGAGAACCATTTTCTTCAATCAAACAGGAATAGAACTAAATTAGTAAAAAACTTCTGATGAATGTCTTTACACTTCTTCCTTTCTGATGTCAGTACTCTACACGTTTTTCTGTTTATTTATTTACTTCTTTCACTAATAAACATAGCTGCCTCTGGATATTACTAGCAGAAGATTCAAGACACTGTTAAGTGAAATCCCTTAACCCATCTGCATTGCCCATTTTATAAAAAATCCCAGTAGCAGCAACAGCCAACTATAGAGAGTGTGTCTGTGCCACAGAAGGTATCAGATTGTTAGTACTTACCTGCCACTGCCAACTCTTCATGGCCTGTGAGAAAACGCTCCAGCTGTGGTCAGCTTCAGGTGGACACTGGCAGGGGGCAGAGTGTGAGAAGAGAAGGGCTCCCTCTGAAATTTCTTAGAGCAGCATCCTGCCCTGTATCAAAAGAAAGCTGCATTGTGTGGGCGTACAAAGTGAGGTCACAGACACCCGTTGGGACTGGATGGCGGGCCTCTGCTTCCCACTCGGTCATTGTGCCTGCCCTGTGTGTGGTCACAGTGGCGGTGCTCCATTAGGATTCTTAGAGAGTGAGGACTTCTTGGATGGCATTCAATGGTCTTTTGTGCAGACCTAGAAACCAGCCTTGGTGAGGTTTTAATGCATGTGAAGAAGAGGCTGTGTGTAAAGGAAGCAGTGAAATGGAGCTGATTCCAAGGCCCTGGGGTCTAGACATTTTGCCTTTAGCTTACACTGACTTTGGCATTTGAGAGTCTCATCTGACAAGTCTCCTGGAGACAGAGGTGCATTGGTCCCCTCTGCTGGCATCAGGAAATCCATTCACACCCCAGCAGTGTTACCTCCTGGGCTGAAGGCAGTGGGAACAATGCACATATGCTTGACAGCATCTTCTCACTGAGCACCAGACCCTACTCTTCTCTCTCTGGGCTTGGGACCTTTGGTTTGGGCATACTCCAAGACGAAAGGTTTTCTCTGGTGGTTGTCATGGACAAAACCAGCAATGGGAGAGCGCCCCTGAGAAACATTTGTCCTCAGGCTGCCGTCTCTTATTCCTAGTTATTTTCCTGCAGAACAACACGCTGCAAGAGCTATCCTCCTTCTTCTAGGCTCCCTCTGACCTTTAGTTTAAGTATCTTGTGGCATGTGTACATGTGTTTTTATTGCAGACTGCCTCAAATCCATTTGGATATGGATGCTATACAAATTATAAATAAATAAATACATGATAAAGAGAGGATCTCTTCCCTGCCAGCTCGTTGCTTAAAAAGCAGCAAGTTTGCACTTGCGTGACTCTGCTTTTGCTGGGCCCCATGCCGGCAGCCAACAGGAGTGAAAACAAAATCTGTCCCTTTCAGCACCACACATTCCTCTCCTGAGCCTAGGGGAAGAGGTGGCAAGTATCATTTGCCAATCATGAACCAGATAGCCTTTACTGAATCCCACATCTTTAATGAAATTCCACCCAGTTTTGGAGAGTCATGCTGGTAAATAGGATAGCCACGGCTTTTCCTAGCAGGTACAAAACATCTCTATCTCATTCCATCCCCACAATTCTACCCAGCGTCCTGGGTTCCTCTCCTGTTCTGCCCCTCTGCCTATCTCTTAGGAGCCTTGTTTTTCTCATAAGCAAATGCTACACCATCCTTCATTTATTCTACATGTGAATCTCTCAACGCCTGCTTTAATGAAATCTAGGCTTCCCTTGAACTTCCATTACTTCCAAGAGGGCATCTGCTTATTGTTTTAGTAGTTCCTTTATTCCTCTCTTGTTTCCTCCTTATCTTGCTGACTTTCTCTTTCAAATCACTTTTCTGCCTTTGAGCCCCAAAGCCACCTCTCCTCTCTTCAGTTTCATCGGAGAACATTGGGCCTGCTGAATTGAGGCTGTTGAAGTCATTCTGGTGATTCGTCTGTGTCGTCTTTTATTTAGGCTTTCATTTCTCCTGTCCCTGTTTTAGAAGTTGTTTTCCTCTTCCCAGGGCTAGGTTTTCAGCTTTGTCCTGGATTTCAGTCATTCTCTTCTACTCCATTTTCTTGCCCCCTTCAATTTAGCCCTTCTCTTCCCATGAATTGATTTACTTCTCTGTGAGTTTTACCTCCACCTTTATATTTAAAAATATTAATAAAATAGAAACCCTCCTTCTGTCTTGTTACCTCCACAGGCCATTTTCCTCTTGTTGTTTTTCTTTTCATTATTAGCCTTTGGGAAGGAATTGCCTGTATTTTAACACCCCTGCCTACTTCACCACCTTCATTCCATTGCTGTGTGACTCCCAGTTCCATAACCACAAAGAAATAACTTTCTTAAATATTATTCATAACCCCTTATCTCCCAAATCCAAGTCACTCCTCCCACCTTACATTCTATGGAATATTTTTTGCCCCTCACTCTGTGCTTGCTTTCTGTGCTATCCTTTAGGTCCTACTACCTCTAAAATTGGTCCTTTTCCATGTCATTTGCTGCTTCTTTGAGTCCTTTGCTCTGTCTTCTCTCCTGAGATTTTCAGTTTTTGAATCTCAGTGTTCTACTTAAACTCTTCCTATTTAAGGTTCTATCCCATTAGAACCTCAAACTCCCTTTTCCTCCATTCTGTTCTCATCCTGAAAACAACTGGTTTCTTTCACCTTCTTCCAGTCTCTGTGAGCTTTGAGTTTCCTTCTTCCATATTTCGGACTTCTAATCAGTTGATAGATATTATAGTTATCCCTCACCAGTGTCACTTACATTCTTTCTCTTTCTATTCCCGCCATCGACCCCTGTTTCAGATATCTCTGCCTCCCCCGAAAGCTGTCCACTGAATATCATGGCTGTTTGGAGCCTGACCAATGATATGCAGATGATTCTCTTCTCCACTCTCTTACCTCACTATGCATATGTAGACCATGAAAAACTCAGTTGTGCATTCCTAATGAGGGTTTTGTTGTGTTGAATCATAAAACTTTATTTAGCTTATGTTAGGTTTTACAGAAAAATGATGCTTTTTAAAGTCAGGTTGTTCTGTGCTGACTTATTTACTCAGAAAGCACAAAGTTAATCAGGAGTAGCTTGGGGTAGGCAAAGATTGGAGTTCAAACTCATGGAGAAACCCAGAAGAAAAGGATGCCCTCAGAAGACAATAGAATGCAGGAGACATTTCAGCAGTGGTAGACTTCAAATAAGACAGGGAAGAGAATCTTAATGGAGTTCATTGAAACATTGCTTCTAAGCAACAAAATAGTGTTGATGTCATATTTAACATTTGAACACTATAGAAAAAAATAAACAAGGAAAAAGCCATGAAAAGATTAGACACAATATGTGTTGAAAAGCAGGAAAACACATGCAAAATTATAATAACAGAAGCTTTATTGCATCAAAAACATTGTATACCCTTTACCCTATGTGTTTATATGCAGTGTTTATATTTGTACATTAATTTTATTCATTTCTATGTTGCTTTATGGATAAATAATTATATTTCTGAATGCAAAAGAGTAGGCCATTACACACACACACACACACACACACACACACACACACACACACACACTCCACTTCTTCTTCCATAGATTTTCTTGTGCTAGCTTAAGGAGAACTTTGCTAGATTATTGGATATACTAAAGAGGCACCACTAACCCAGTGACTCAAAACAGAAGTAAAGGTGAAGCACTGAGGAATATTGAACAGCCTCCTTAAATCTCACCCTATTAAATTTTTTTATTGTGGTAGAATGTATATTCCAAACTTTGCCATTTTAACCATTTTTGAAGTGTACAATATATTGACATTAATTACATTCACAATGTTGTGCAGTCATTTACTACTATCTATTTCCAGTTTTTTCCCTCAATCCAAGCAGAACCTCTGTAACCATTAAGCAACCACTCAGCATTCTTCCCACCACCGAATCCCTGGTAACAGCTAATCTATGTTCTATCTCTATGAATTTACCTATTTTAGATATTTAATACAACTGAAATCATACAGTATTTGTCTTTTTGTCTCCAGCTTATTTCACTTAGCATGTTTTCAAGGTTCATACATGTTGCAGTATGTATTTGAACTTATTCTTTTTTATGATTAAATGTATTCCATTGTGAGTATACAGTTGTCAGTCCATATCTGTGGGTTCCATGTCCTCAGATTTAACCAACCACAGATCAAAAATACTAAAAAAAACAAATTCCAGAAAGTTCCAAAAAGCAAAAATTAAATTTGTTGCATGCCAGCAACTATTTACGTAACATTCACGTAATTAGGTATTATAAGTAATTATAAGTAATCTAGAGATGATTTAAGGAATACAGGAGGTCGTGCATAGGTTATGTGCAAATAGTACACCATTTTTAATAAGGGACTTGAGCATCAGTGGATTTTGGTATCCATAGAGGGTCCTGGAACCTATCCCCCCAAGGATACCGAGGGATGGCTATATCTTACATTTTATTAATCCATTAACCCATGGATGGATACTTTGGGTTATTATAAATAATGCCTCCATAAATACTGGCACATAAGTATTTGTCTCAGTCCCTGTTTTGAATTCTTTTGGGTATATACTTAGGAGTGGAATTGCCAGGTCATATGGTTATTTCATGTTGAGATTTTTGAGGAACCACCAAATTGTTTTTCACAAGCAGCTGCACCATTTTACGTTTCCATCAGCAGTGTATGAAGGTTCCAATTTCTCTACATTTTTGTCAACACTTATGATTTTCTGTTTTTAAATTAGAGCCATTTTAGTAGGTGTGAAGCGGTATCTCACTGTGATTTACATTTGCATTTCCCTAGTGATTAATGATGCTGAGCATCTTTTCACGTGATTGGCCATTTGTATATCATCTTCAGAGAAGTGTCTATTCAAGTTCTTTGCCAATTTTTGAATTGGCTGTTTGTCTTTTTGTTGTTGAATTGTAGTGGGTATTTGTCTGTTTTAGATCTTATACCCTTATCAGATGTAAGATTTACAAATATTTTCTCCCATTCTGTAAGGTGACTTTTTACTTTCTTGATAATGTCCTTTGCTGCACAGTTTTTTTTGTTTTTTTTTTGCGGTACGCGGGCCTCTCACTGCCGTGGCCTCTCCCGCCGCGGAGCACAGGCTCCGGACGCGCAGGCCCAGCGGCCATGGCCCACGGGCCCAGCCGCTCCACGGCACGCGGGATCCCCCCGGACCGGGGCACGAACCCGCGTCCCCCACATCCGCAGGCGGACTCTCAACCACTGCGCCACCAGGGAAGCCCTGCTGCACAGTTTTTAATTTTGATGAAATCTGATTTATTTTTCCTTTTGTTTCTCATACTTTTAGTGTGATTGTTAAGAATTCACTGCCAAATCAGAAGTCATGAAGATTTACCCCTATGTTTTCCACTATGACTTTTATGCTTTTAGCTCTAGTATTTAGATTACTGATCCATTTTGAGTTAATTTTTGTATATGATGTGAAATAGGGGCCCAATTTCATTCTTTTGAATGTGGAAATTCAGTTGTACCAACACTATTGTTGAAGACTGTTCTTTTCCCTTTTGAGTAGATTTGGCATCCTTGTCAAAAGTTAAAGCAGCCTTAGATGTATGCATTTATTTCTGGACTTTCAGTTCTATTCCATTGGTGTTTATGTCTACCCCTAAGCCACTATCAAACTGCTTTGGTTACTGTAGCTTTATAGTAAGTTTTGAAATAAAAAACCTGAGTCCTCTGACTTTGTTCTTTTCAAGATTATTTTGGCTATTTGGAGCCCTTTGCACTTCCATATGAACTTGAAGGATCAGCTTTTCCATTTCTGCATAAAAGGCTGTTGTAATTTTGAGAGGGACGGCATTGAATCTGTAGTTTGCTTTGAGTAGAATTGCCATCTTAACGGTATTGCCTTTCTAACTCATGAACATAGGATGTCTTTCCTTTTCTTTCAGCAATGTTTAGTAGCTTTCAGTTTACAAGTCTTTCATCTCTTTGGTTAAATGTATTCCTAAATATTTTATTCTTCAGATGTTACTGTAAATGGGATTGCTTCTTACTTTCCTTTTGGAATTATTCATTGCAGGTGTACAGAAGCACAGCTAATTTTTGTGTGTTGATCTTGTACTCTGCAACTTAGCTAAATTCATTTATTAGATCTAGAAACTGTCTTGTATGTTCTTTGGAATTTTCTACATTTAGAATCATGCCATTTGTGAATAGAGGTGTTACTTCTTTCTTTCTAATTTGGATGACTTTTGTTTCTTTTTCTTGTCCAATTGCCCAGTACAGTGTTGAATAGCAATAGCGAAAGTGGGCATCCTTGTCTTCTTCCCGATCTTAGGCAGAAAACCTTCAGTCTTTCACCACTGAGTGTGATGTTAGCTGTGGGTATTCATGAATGCCCTTTATCATGATGAGGAAGTTTCCTTCTATTTCTAGTTTTCTGAGTGATTTATCATGAAAGAGTATTATATTTTGTCATATGCCTTTTTGGGTTGATTGAGATGATCATGTGTTTTTTCCCCCCCATTCGTCAATGTGGTGTATTACATTGATTGATTTTTCTCATGTTTAACCACCCTGCATTTCTGAAATAAATCCCACTTGGTCATGATACATAGTTATTTTGATACGCTGTTGGATTTGTTTGATAATATCATTGAGGGTTTTCACATATATATTCATAAACAATATTGATTTGTAGTTTTCTTTGCTTTTGATGTCTTTTATCTGGCTTTAGTATTGAGGTTATGCTGGCCTTATAGAGTGAGTTAGGAAGTGTTCCATCCTTTTCTATTTTTTTCATGAGCTTGAGAAGAATTGTTGTTAATTCTTTAAATGTTTGGTAGAACTCAGCAGTGAAGCCAACTGGTCCTGAACTTTTCTTCGTTGGGAGGTTTTTGTTTACTGTCTTGATCTCTTTACTTGTTATAGGTCTGTTGAGATTTTTTATTCCTGAGTTTAAATAATTTGTGTTTCTAGGAATTGGTCCATTTTATCTAAGCTATATAATTTTTTTTTTGCGGTACGCGGGCCTCTCACTGTTGTGGCCTCTCACGCTGCAGAGCACAGGCTCTGGACGTGCAGGCTCAGCGGCCATGGCTCACGGGCCCAGCCGCTCTGCAGCATGTGGGATCTTCCCGGACCGGGGCACGAACTTGTGTCCCCTGCATCGGCAGGCGGACTCTCAATCACTGCGCCACCAGAGAAGCCCCTAAGCTATATAATTTGTTGGAGTAAATTGTTCATAGTATTCTCTTACAATCCTCTATATTTCTGTAAAAATCATTTATAATATCCCCTTTCATTTCTGATTTTAGTTATTTGTGTTCTCTTTCTTTTTTTTATTGTTAGTCCAGCTAAAGATCTGTCAATTTTGTTAACCTTTTCAAAGAACCAACTTACAATTTCATTGATTCTATCTATTATTTTCCTATTCTGTTATTGATACCACTCTGATTTTTATTACTCCCTTACTTCTGCTAGCTTTGGTTTTACTTTGCTCTTATTTTTCTACTTTCTTAAGGTACAGAGTTAGTTTATTGATTTGAGATTTTTTTTTTAAATGTAAATGTTTATAGTTATATATTTCTCTTTGAATACTGCCTTCACTGCATCCCATGAGTTTTGTTTGTTTTTGGTTTTGGTTTTTTACCACCAGCATCCCTTTTAACAAAACATGGAAGATTTTATGACAGGGAAAGTGGGAAGAGTAAAATATGACCTTTTTAAAACCACAAAAAGCCTTCTGTACATGTCTAGCACCTGGCAGAGGGCAGGGCAGGCAGTGCAGTAGCAGGCCGGAGCCAACCTTTTTTATAGATGATATCATAGTGTCCAGGTCAGTAGAGAAGTTAGACCTTGGGTTCTGAGCCCTTGAGGAAGATGTGTGTGTGTCAGTAGTGCCATAATCACTGCAGGACATGTACTCCACCTGGATGAAGATGCTGAGGGCCTGAGTCAGTGTGATGATGTGGATGTGGTCATTCTCCTTGCACATGGCTTCCACTTCCTGATGGCAGAACTCCTTGACAGTTTTCCCACTTTCCATGAAGTGCTTGAAGAACTTGCTCTTAAGCTGCAGGTAGCTGAGGTGAGCGGCCCCAGACAGACCACCAGGTAATCAGAGTTACTCTGGTTTTTGAAGGAGGCAAACAGGTCTGCTACTGAGGTTCACTTCTCTACATGCTCAATCAAGTTCATGGATATGTTGTGGGAAGCCTCAACAGTGGACCCAGCCCTGGGACACCAGGTCCTCTTTGCTCTTAGCAGGCATATCCTTGAACCACTGCAATTCCTTCCTGTCATCCAGCAGTGCCTCCAAGTGGGAGAATCTGAAAGCTCAATAGATACAGTTCCCATCAGGCCTGATCTTGCCAATATACAACTACTTTTCTTGGAGGTTCTTGATCTCATGCTGCTAGACACTGTCATCCTCAGCATACTCTTTGCACAGAACTGAGAGCTCCAGATGCTCAGAGACCAGAGAGTTCTGCACAGCATTCTCTTGCTGACCCATGATGGCTTCAGCACAGACAAGACAGTTAACACCTTTGGAGCTGCTGCCCAGATGTTTCTTCTTCTGCTCCATAAGTTTTTTTTTTTTAATTAATTCATCTCTAATTATTTTCTAATTGCCTTTGTGATTTCTTATTTGACCCAGTGATTACTTAAGAGTGTGCTTTCCATATATTGGCGAATTTTCCAGTTTTCTTACAAAACTATAACTTCATTGTGATCGGACAATATATTTTCTATGATTTAAATGTTTTAAAATTTATTGAGGATTGTGTTGTGGCCTATTAATGTGTCTCAGTGTATGTCTCTTTGAGTTTATCCTACGTGGGATTTGTTGAGCTTCATGGCTTTATAGATTCATGTTTTTCATCAAATTTGGGAACTTTTCAGCCAGTATTTCTTCAAATATTTTTTTCTGCCCCTTTCTCTCTCTCATCTCCTGCAATCTGGAAATCAGATTCACCCCCTTTCCCTAGGGTTTGATGATTTTTTTGTTTGCTGAATGCTGTAGTTCATTTGTTTGATGACTTCCCCAAACTGTTTTTGCAAAGGCTTGTTGTGTATTCCTTGTTGTGTGTGGCCACTGTGGTCTTTATACCTTAGCTTATGTTCAGCTAGAAGTTTGACATGGATTTCTTTGAATGCCAGTGCTGAACAAACAACACCTCTCCAAGTATTTTCAGGTTGACTCTATGCCAGGGCACTCCTTCAGCACTCAGGCAGGCTTGCACTGACTGTAGGGATCCGTCTGAGGTAAAAGCTTAGTGTATTCTCAAGTCTTCTCTGAGCATTCATCATACTCTGGACATGCACATGATTTTCTGTATTTCCCTGCATATATGCCTGCTTTTACATGTTCTAATTTACTAAAGAAACTCTCCTCAGCTTTTGTTCTCAGGCCTTAGGTGGTCTTTTGTATGTTTTGACTATAATCCTTTGCCCCAGGCAACTGAGGTTTGTTAGTTTGGCTGGCTGTGTTTTTGAGCAATACCCACTGTTTTTATGGCTTGAGTTTCTAGTTAGATGAAACAGAGGTGAGCACCTTGTACTAGTCCTTCAGGTCACACTTGGTGGATAATTTCTACTCTGCTCCCTGCTGAACCAGGGACCAGGGTCCTATGGTGGGAATCTGAATTGCTGCTGCTTTGATATCACCACCATTCTGGGGAGGGGATGGCGCGTGAATGAGTAAAAATGCCATAAAGCTTTCCTACTGTCTCAAAGTTGCCTTTTTTTTTTATTCGACATCCACTTAGTTGCTGTAAACCTTTGACTGTTTTCCAGAGCTCTGATAAAGTTGATTCTAACAATTTCTTGTTTTTCAACGTTTTTTTTGTGTGTGGGGAAATGAGAGCTCTGCCATTTTGCCAATGTCACTCCCACTCTAAAATTAACCACTTCATTCTTTTGGAAAGGTTTAAGAGACTCCTACAATTTCAACTGGAAGAAGCTTTTGTGATCATGTAGTCTGGTAGTTTGTAACCCTTCTCCCCAGAGCACCAGGGGTTCCATGGCATTCCCTCAGGGACACTCAGAATGTTTGAGGCTCTTTACTGTCACTCTCCTCCATTTTCACCTGTCATTCAGAGTTTGTCACTATTATTATTATTTTTTAACGGTAAGTTTTCATTTGAATCAAGAATTTTTAGCTTAAAAAATTTTAGAAATCATTGATTTATATCAAGTGCTTAGTTCAGAGCTAGGCAAAGAAGGTTCAGGTTCCTTATTCAAAGTCATCAAGTTTCCAGGCTACTCAGCCAGGTAGCTGGACTAAGACATGTAGGCTTGCTTGGCAGGATAATAACTTGGTGGCTTTGTTCCACAGTTAACTAGGGTAAAAGCACTGTGCTATGTAGGGGAAGGCAGGAGAAGGAGATTATTGTGGCATTTCTCAATCCTTTTCTAACATCCTGAACAATCTAGTTTTTGCTCCAAATGTGCATCCTCTGTCAGCACAGTAGGTCTACAGTTGACCAGATTTGAATCTTCTTGGAGGGTAGCTTGTCAACTATCTATTGTTACTGTAGAATGCCTGCCTCACTTCCTTCACCGTCATCCCAGGAGTTAGCAAAGTATTTTTTCTTCCCACATATATTTCTCTCCCCTAGAGGAGATATAGAAAATAAAATTTTCTCCATCTTGTTACATTTTCTGTTCCACTTATCTACGGCCGCTAGCTCTGAATACGTAAGAATATTACATGGTGGTAGTGAAACTCTTTTCTGTTTTTCACTGTTTTTGAGCAATAGAAGGGAGATTAAGTGATTACTGAACAAGACATTGGTACCCAGGAAGAACATGGGACACCACACATGATATCAAGGTAGACCTAAAGAGAGACTTTCTAAGGTTGGAGAATTTTCTGCTGAGAGAAAACAGCCGTCTTTGTTGGATGAATTTCACCTCAGTTCTTAGAAAGTGAGTTGATCTGCTTTACTTAACCTCTCACAGTCTCTCAGAGCCCTAAGATTCCATCTTTTGTAGTACAGGTAATTAAATAATTTCTGATTCTGCATATGTTCTGAATGATGAATTTTATTTTCTTTGGTACAATTATATATATTTATATATGTAAATATATAATATTTATGCATATATATACACACATTTTTATTAGTTGATTGTATAAAAGTATGAAAACATGGTACTATCACTCAGAAGTTTGTAGGAGCAGCAGTTTTCAATCCATGTAATATTATATCTAAATAGAAACAATCGCCTTGGAGGTTTTCTTGCTGGCTGGTATATTGACATGATTGTGATACCTCCAGCTGGCTTTTTCACACTGACAATTACACGCATGCCCCATGATACTTGATGCTCACAGAGCATAAAGAGGAAGGAAAACAGTGATCTTAGGTCCATGAGGGAAGGCTATAACCACGGACAAAGTAAGCAAACGGAAACCCAGCTAATTGAAAGGGAGGGTAGTTAAAATTTAGCAGTGTTGAATTGGGAATAGCATCAGTGTCAAAGGGAACTTGAATTTAGCTGGGTGATTGAAAAATCACATGGCAAATTATTTCTTCCTCTGAACTTATGGTACCAAAGTAAGGCAAAGATTTTTCACCCTGTGTCTTAGAAGGGGGTGTTTGGAACAAGTGGATAAAAGCTGTTATTTTCTAACATCAGAAGTAGATTTAATCTTTTTGCATGTTTTAACTGTGACATTATAGGTGTGTAGCTTTATGGTAACATGGACATTGGTGGCTTCTGTTTGAAGGTTCTAAGTATTTGACCTCTTTACCACCATGTAACTCCCTCCCCCACCCACAGTAATAATACTTCTGATTTTTAAGGTGAGGAATAATGGGCGTGTATTACATTAATAATAAAAAAGGAACAGTGACATATTAAGGCAAAAAATACTAAAAATCCTCCTTTGCATGCTTCACAGAGATAACTTGGAGTATAGTGGAAAGACCTTGAACTGGGAATTCAGAAAACTTGGATTCAAGTGTGCACTCTGCCACTTACCATGTGATTTTGTCAAGTTAATTTTCTTCTCTTAGCCTTTTTTCTCCCAACCCTAACACCCCCAATTTGCACTACAGAGACAGGATCTACTCCCTGGTTTATTTTGAAATAATATGTAGGGACCATTTGGAAACAAATGATATGGATGGTGATGGTCTCAACTACAAATTAATGTTTTCAAAAATTATTATTCTGATATAGTATTTTATATTTTTTTGAAGGTGAAACAAGACCAATAACAAACCATGTTTTTACAAAAAAGCAAACATTTAATTACTGTTTTCACCTGAATTGGCAGTGAGGCATATTGGAAAAAGAGCTAAGTAGAAGCCAGAATCAACTAATTGCTGTCAACTAACAGAGCTTGTGTGTGTTGCTTCAGACCCCTGAGTCTTTACTTGTTTATCATTCAAATGCAAATGCTCTATTTCCTAAGTTCCTTTAAAATGTTGGGACTTCGTTTTATCCTCCTTTATTCTATTGCCATTACCCCCAACCCTCCTTCGCACACATACCACTTCTTTCTCCTGGCTAACTTTAACAAGGTCTTCATAACTCAGCTCAGATGTTATCTCTTTCAAGAATTCTTTAATTTCTCTTGGCAACAAGAGGCTGGCTTAACTAATAAGTCTCCTCAGTGTTATCTTAACACCTACACCTACCTATATCATTGGACTCTACTATTTGGTTATAAGTGTTTATATATCTTTTACCCCAACTACAATCTAAGACTCTTGAAGGTAGGGTCATGTGTTGCTCATTTGGGGAC
This sequence comes from Orcinus orca, assembly GCF_937001465.1. Classification (NCBI taxonomy): domain Eukaryota; kingdom Metazoa; phylum Chordata; class Mammalia; order Artiodactyla; family Delphinidae; genus Orcinus; species Orcinus orca. The sequence continues at coordinate 41,678,782 of NC_064571.1, forward strand.
TGGCATTTAGTAGATTTTTAATGAATGTTTCTTTTTTTTTTTGAAGATGTTGAGGGTAGGAGTTTATTAATTAATTAATTTATTTTTGCTGTGTTGGGTCTTCGTTTCTGCGAGGGCTTTCTCTAGTTGTGGCAGGCGGGGGCCACTCTTCATCGTGGTGCACGGGCCTCTCTTGTTGCGGAGCACAGGCTCCAGACGCGCAGGATCAGTAGTTGTGGCTCACGGGCCTAGTTGCTCTGCGGCATGTGGGATCCTCCCAGACCACGGCTCGAACCCCTGTCCCCGGCATTAGCAGGCAGATTCTCAACCACTGCGCCACCAGGGAAGCCCCATGAATGTTTCTTTAATGAGTGAATAAATTAATGAATGTATAATGTATGAGAAGCTCTTTGAAAAGAATAAAAGACAACGTGGAAATGGTATTTTTCAAATATAACTACAGAAGGAAGGAGCATTTGTCTAGTGAAACAGTACTGTATTTGGAAGTCAGTTATTGGGCCATCTCTACTAATTTGGTGAGTAACTCCAGGAAAATCACTTAAGCTCTCAGCATTCAACTTCCCATCCAAAATAGGGCAATCTGCATTTCCCGTTGCCTGATATTAGGAATGTCACAGAGGCCAAAATTAGAGCAATTACGTGGTATCTGCTGATTTTTTTTAAAAAGGAAGTATGCTGTGTGTTCTTGGGGGGATACATTAACACCTGTTCATAATCAAATTGCTTTATACTCAAGATATTCCTGAAGTTTTCTCTAAATGATTTAAAATTAAATAACATTTTAAATGGACTGAAGGAGATTTGTATTTAAAGCATAGTTTTGGTCTATACCAGTTTTATAGAGTACAAAATCCTCTTGAAGGGGAACAATTATTTTTAATTTAGATTTGTAATTTGTATTTGTTTTGTAATTTAGAATTTTCTTGTGATACCAACCTCTTAAAGCAGCACCCTCCTATATTTCTCTGACTGTGTCTCATCTTCTGTTTAATGAGCCATAATTGACTGGCAGTGGAGAAGAAATATCCACCACTGAACTGCCTTTTATTGTCCTTGGGAAGCTGAACTTATGTTCACGAACACAGCCTCTGTCCTGCAAACAATAATTTTCAGAATTGTGAACAGATATTTGTGTCTTTGAGAAGTATGTAAAGAAGCATTAAGGTGATGGTTCCAGGAACTTTGGGAAATCTTAAACTAAGACAAGAGGTACATCGCTCAATAATTCCCCAGAGAATTGGAGACTTTCTTTCTTTCTTTCTTTCTTTCTTTTTCTTTTTAACTGACCCCAGATGAGTAATTAATCCAGAGTTAGTTTCTCATGTAATTATGATGTTACTTACCCCTACTTTATCAGGACACTTCTTGTCCTCACCTGGGCAAGAATGTAATTTAGGCCTTGCTTACTCTCCGATTAAGAATACAAACTAAATAGTGTTTAGATTTTCCTTGTTATGAAATTAATGTGGAGCTGGGTTCCTTCTTAGGTGTCCCACTATGCTTCTGTATGAAATTCTGTCTCACGGGAGTGTGACACCTATGTCTTAATTGCTTCTTTTTTTGTTGAGTCAACTGGATTGAAGTATACTGTATGTACAGTAAACTGTACCCATGTAATATCCTTGTAGTCACCACCATAATCAAGGTGCAGGGCATTTCGACCACCTCCAGAAGATCCCTCCTGCGTCTCTGCAGTCATTTCCCACTCCATTCCAGCCCTAGGCAACCGTGGATCCGCTTTCCATCACCGTAGATTAGTTTGCATGACTTTCTTCTTGAGCCCACCTTTTTGAGGTTGAGTTCTTTCATGAAGAGATAAACTATATGGTTGGGAGGACGGAAAAGGCAGAGCTGAGGCATCTATTCCAGTAAATCACTTCAGATCTGATAAGCACTAAATTTTGTGGAAGCAAGGTTTATCTGAAGTCATAGGCTGGTAGTTACCTTTAGAACATGGTTAGCCAAGAACAACAAAATTGGAATGGAATTTACATTTGGGCCATTTAATGCAGAAGCATCTAGGAGGAAGTTCAAGGTTTCCAGCCACTTTGATGAAGTAAGTTTTCCATTCCTCATATGAACTCGGTCCCATGCTTTTAGCCATCACTAAGCTAAATGGGCTATAATATTTATTTTTTACATGTTCACCATTCAGAAATAAGGTGGTGGTTGTCCTTGGATTGTGTAAACTTACAGGATATAAACACTTATTTTTAGGGGTGCAGAACTTTGTTGTATTTAAATTTTGAAGGTGGTCAAGGTACAGGGCCAAGATTTCTCATCTCCATTTGACCTTTTCATGATAGCTCTAACCACTGGACATTTAACTTTTTATGGCCAAGAGTCAAGTGCTGTTGGTGAAATGTTTGCAAAAGGGTTGGCATGAAACTGCCTCACTGGTATTTTATGCTTGTGCTACAGTCCAGAAATAAACATTACATTTCTTTCTCTAAATATATTTGTGTCCTGGATAGCCTACTGACAACTATTGTCTTTATTTTTTTTCCCCCAGTTAAATAGCAATTGTTCTGGATGAAGGAATGGCACTGTTTAAAACACTTTCACGCTAAGAGTCTCCTGGTAGGAAGGAAAATAGATTTCTAGTCTTAAGAATCAAATGGCCCTATTCAATGTCAGTCTTATGACTCTCCTCCCCCCATATTAAAATTTCGTTAAATTGGGCTCTAATCTGTTTCAAAGCAAAGTTGAGAAGCTCCTATGTCAGGACTGTCCTAGAAACAGGTATCTTTCCAGCTTATAGAAGTACCTTTTTCTTGCTAATATTTAGTGGAAGAAGTGATATTTAACCTTTGGATGCCAGGGTTTCCTTTATTCTTTTCAAGGAGGTTTAATTAACCCATCTCTTTTTTCATTTACCCTATTGTTTGGAAATTTCTGGGAACATAATTTACTTAAAGCAGTAAGTCATATTTTTGTCCTCTCTCCTCTTTTTTGTTCTTCCATAGGCGAGAACTGTAGTATATGCAGATTACTGAGAGAGGAAGAATAATATCTGAAAAGGTGGCTTTCTTAAAAGACACCAGTAGCATTAGTGTCACGTCTGAAGCACCCATTTGTGTCAACTGTAGAGACCTTTCAATGGAAAATTGTGCAGTGCTACCTTTTAAAGTATGAAATGCTAATTTGGGATTTACAGTTTTTGAACTGGAGGGCTGCATTTTGCATGGGATTTTGTTTAATTTCCCAGTGAAAAAAGGCATTTGAAACACAACTGCCTACAGCCAACTGTCAACAAAAATCAACTGTAATAGCACAGAGCCTGTCACTGATGTATGTGGTGATGTGGTAATCTTCTCAATTTAGCTGGATATTTCTCCTTCGTACAAAATAGCTGAAAGTCTTGCTAGGCATTTATGAATATCGGGAGGTATTATTAGGCTGATAATGGGGCCAGATTAAGGAAGTGTACACTGGTTCAAAGTGTCCGTTAAAGAGACACAAAATGGGGTGGTGCTTGGCCCTCAGTGTAAGGGAATCTTCGCATTTCAGGTTTGCTTAAGATTTGGGCGATAGCAAGCTGAGTTCCATCTGCTGTGAAAGTGGCTTTCTGGGGAAAAAAATAAAGTTGTTATGCTATTTTTCCCCCAGAAATCTGTTATTGTTTATCAAGAGGGTGAAATTAAAAATCTCTAAAAATGGAAGTGAGGAGGGCAAACTAGGGAAATCTCCTGGGGTGAGACTGGTCAGTGTTCTTCTCCCTTAGACATTGAGAGCCAGTGGTTGAGGGCTGGCATCTTTTCCCTCTCAATCATGACTCTCTTAGAGCTGGGAGAAGAGAATTCTTTTTGGAGTGTCTGTATTTTAGTAGTGGGACCCCCTTGGGTTCTAAATAACTGGCAAATGCAAGGCAAAAAATAAAGCTGCGTATAACCTATTCTTTTTTTTTTTTTTTTTTTTTTTTTTTTTTTGCGGTATGCGGGCCTCTCACTGTTGTGGCCTCTCCCATTGCGGAGCACTGGCTCTGGACGCACAGGCTCAGCGGCCATGGCTCACGGGCCCAGCCGCTCCGCGGCACGTGGGATCTTCCCGGACCGGGGCACAAACCCGCGTCCCCTGCATCGGCAGGAGGACTCTCAACCACTGCGCCACCAGGGAAGCCCTAACCTATTCTTTGGCAAGGCACAAAGTTGGCACTTATTAATAGCTGTCATCAACACATGGCATTAAGTGAAGCTTCTTATATCAAAGGGGAATTTAGAATCAAATAGCACTTTATGTTATCAGTTACTATTTTTTTAATTTAGTATTTAAAATGAGCCATATTCAGGTCTGGCCACACCATTTACTAGCTCCATGGTAGCCCATCTCTCTGTGATTAAGTTTCTTCATCTCAAAATTGGATTAATAATCATGCCTACCTTATGGGGATTTTGTGAGAGTTAAGTTACCTTGTAGATATAAGGAGCTTATAAAACTGTTTGACATATAATAAGCATCAAATGATTAGTTATTACCATCATCATCAAGACAAGCAACATATTCACTATTATCAAGTACTCATGCTAGAAGGGTGAAAAGTAGAATATACCAGCACATATACTACATAACCTATTGTGAAACGTATATTCATTTTTCTTAATCATTGTGTTTTTATATATTGGTGGAAGACAGGAGTGAACCACATTATCTGAGCTACGTGTAATATGTTCTAAGATACTTATAAATAGCACCATGGCTAATAGGAGCTTGACAGTGCCATGACCTGTTTTGTGCACTGCCTTCCCACTGCCCCTTTCTCTGAAGCTCTGCCCTTCTGCAGCTCCTGCTTCCCATATGATCCTGATCTGTTCTCTTCCCTGCTTGTCTTGGCCAATGATGATAGACCAAGGATGGACCTCTGATGGAGGGGTGTGGCTCCAGAGAGGCATGTCAGTAACATGGTACACCTCTAAAAAAAAGCTAGATTGAGCCAATCCAATTCCTTTCTCTGCAGTTCTGTGACTGTGCACCGAGGTACCATTGTTGATTATCAGCAGGTGCCGAAATTCAAAAACTATGAGATGGAAGGGAGAGTAGGGTGAGATGTGGCTTTGGCCGTTATGTACGGACTAAAGCTATGATAAGACAGTGGAGCAAAGAGAAAAGCAACCACACCATGAGAGACACACCATGAGAGAGAATCTCTGAGGCTGCATGTTTTTCTCTGTTTCCTGAGCTTTCACAACTGGCTCTGCAGTTTTTCCAGATCCCATGAGACCTCTTTATTTCCCTACAACAAAATTCCCTTCCTCTCAACTTCCCACTAGTGTGAGAGTATTTCTGTTCATTGCAGCCAATTAGGGCACAGAGGGTCTAAGGTTTCTTGTGTGAGTAGGAAGTAAAGTTTTCTGCTAACAAGTAAAAAAACACTGCATGTAGTAGAATTAAAATAAAACTGAAAGTGGTCAGTGAGGGAAATTTTTATTTTCCATATTCGAAGTCTTAGGGATGAAGGGGTGCTAGAAATAAGGGGATGGACAATTATCTCTAGGTTCTAATGGACTGACAAGATCTCTGCACACACGGTGATGATTACTTTTTAACGGAGTAGACATAATCAACAAGAAAATATAAATTAAGGTGGTAACATGGTAATCATAGACTGAGAAGAGTTTTATGAAGGAAATAAAGAGTAAAATTAGGAGATCCATTGGAGGCTTAGTGAAGTGTATTCCTTAGCATTAAATTATTTTGTTGGGTAACTGCCAGTGATCTCTGAGTAAAAAATTCCCATATGACCTTGATTCATTCTCTTCCTCTGCTTTGGCCAGTGATGAAGGACCAGGGATGGGTCTCTGATGGAAAAGTGTGGCCCAAGACAGGCATAGGTATAGATACAGATATATACTGGATCAACATATACTCCACTCCTAACAAGACATAAAGCTTTTCTTTTATATCAAAGATGATACCAAAACCCATCAATGTACTACTGAGTTTTTCTTCTCTATTTGGAACGGATTTGGATGGTGGTTAATGGAACAACCATTTAATGAGCCTACCTTCTACTAGGCAATATCTTTTTCACAACTTTCTGGTTTAACGGACAAAGCCAGCTGCTCTCACCTTGGAATCATTGACATTCACGTGCAGTGACTACCTGGGATTCAGGCTTCTGTCTGGATCTGTTCTGGACCAAAGGTGCTTTAATATGCTGCTTGTTTCTTCTAGCCTCAAGTTCTGGCCTGAATACAGACTTTAATGAGCAACTCATATATAAATAGTATAAAAGAAGAATTAACTATCATTACTCAGTTGCTTTTTTTCTCTTTAGAAATGAGTTGCTTTTCAGTTTTAAGTTTTCCAACTATTTGTTACTATTTTATTTATTTATTTTTGGCTGCGTTGGGTCTTTGTTGCCGAGCATGGGCTTTCTCTAGTTGCAGTGAGTGGGGGCTACTCTTCGTTGTGGTGCACGGGCTTCTCATTGCGGTGGCTTCTCTTGTTGTGGAGCACAGGCTCTAGGCGTGTGGGCTCAGTAGTTGTGGCTCGCTGGCTCTAGAGCACAGGCTCAGTAGTTGGCGGCGCATGGACTTAGCTGCTCTGCAGCATGTGGGATCTTCCTGGACCAGGGCTTGAACCCATGTCCTCTGCATTGGCAGGCAGATTCTTAGCCACTGTGCCACCAAGGAAGCCCTCCAACTATTTGGATGGAGATTCAGGTTGGAGAGAAGAAGTGTTTCTTTGTTTTCATTATCACTTCCTGCTAAAAGTTATGTAGTTAATTTCCAGAGTTAGACATCCCCTTGAGTACTCATGATATGAAGTAGAGAGATTGCTGCTCTGTGGCTTTAACATCATTGAATACCCAGAATAAACCACCTACAGGGTACCAGACCCATAGTTGTAAAAGCAAAGAGGGATCTAGAGCATTGGAAAGGGAATACACCAAGCACAAGGTTGCAGTTACAAAGCAACAGAATTTACTGAGCATGGAAAATTCTCTCACTAAATAGATGAACAGTCCTCTGAGTTCTTCCCAGGATGCCAGACAAGTGGTCTCAGCAAGAACTTTCTCTTCTTCAGGATTTTTATTTTTAAAAAAGGACGGTTAGACAGATACAAGCACACTGACAAGTAAGCCTTTGGATGGAGAAGTGAGGCCAGGAGCACCGTGCGCTGCTTCTCCAGAGGATGAGTATTGACTGCTTACAGTGTTTCTCCAGGGTGCTGACCTTGACATCCAGATGGGTCTTTTGGTTATGATATTCTTAGTGCTTCTTTACTGTGCACTTTTTATTCAAAGGTACTTAGGTATGATGATAAGAAAATGCAATCACCACCTCCCCCGTTGTCCATCAGAAATGACATGTCGTGAATAATTATTTCAGGCAAAGTGGTGATACTTCTTCCTTGCAGTCTCATTTTATCCCCGTGAGAAGACTTGTGTCTACTTCTCTCCGTAGACTTAGACTTGGGCAAAGTATGATACCAGTACACATTTTTCTTCTCATGAGGTCAGTATTCTCTGATGTTTGTCATACATTTATTCAACAAATACTGATCCAGAGCCTACTTTGTGCCAGAAACCACTGGAGATGCAGCAGTAAACAAGACAGAAAAGGTCTTTTCTCACATGAGATTCTAGTGAGGAAGACAGATCATCAAGTAAATATAAATAAACAATGTAATTATAGATTGTGACGATTTCCAGGAAAGAAATAAAGAATAGAACTAGGGTTTCTTAAAAGTTTATCCAGTTGGTGCTAAGGCCCATCCTCTCCTCATACCAAACCTCTAACATGCTTTCTTAATCTTTGAAGTATGCACAACTAACATTTATTTTTCAGTTTTACACACACAGCTTGAAGTAATTGAAAATTCAAGCTCTTCTGTCCTTTCCAAACAAATTTTAATCCCTAAGTCTCTCACATATAGACATTTTAGGACTGCCAATAAGCCCAGTATTAAGCAATTTCCTTGGGAGAAAAGACACAAGACACAAATTCTACATTATCCAAGTTTGGAACCCAGAAGGATGAGTAACTGAGTGGCAGTTATTTGCATACATATCTGTCTTCCCTATTATACCTCCTTGGAGGTAGACACTAATCTGTGTTTTTTTTGTCACCTGTGATACTTAGCATCATGATATGCACATAGTAGGAACTCAGTATATTGTTCATTGAATTCAACTGAATTAGCAAAAACACAGGCACTTGCCAAAGGTATTAGTGAATACATGTTTGAAGAAAATTAACTAACAAGTTAAAAAATCAGTATTCACATGGATTTTGGCTAAGCAGATACATTTCCTTACTGGTGAACATAAGGATTTTCAGACCAATGAATCTGGTATCCTAAAGTCCCTTACCAACAAGGCATGGCAGGGATGGAGGAAAAGGAATGTGGGCTGAACGCAGACTTTGGCAAATGGTTGGCACTTGAATCTCTCCTGCCATAGTCATAAGCTCTTGGTCTGCCTGGCAGGAGCTATGAGAGAGAAACTGAGAGGTCCTAGGATGAGAGCGCCCTATGAAGGTGCTGAGGCTAGTTTCATCTTGGCCTGAAGTTTGTGAGAAGGCCCTGCCCCTACCGAGTGATTTCAGGGTGCTTCTCCTCTGAGCCCTCCCTTCAGGGACCTGGTTCAGATGATCCCTTTGTTGAGAGCTCAGATGTGCAAGTCCTCTTCATAGAGCTGGGGATACACAGATGGAAAATCAAGATCCTTGCTCTTAGGTAACCACTATTCCAAATAATTGGAGAGGAAGGACTTAACATTTAACCAGTAAAGGAGCACCAGCAGTGATATTCTTCCTGCCTTGAGAGTTCACCTTTGTACACACACACACACACACACACACACACACACACACACACACACACACACACACACACACACACACACACGTTAGTACTTTCCCACATGGAATATATCAGTGCAATTGCTTCAGACCACACCTTTCGGTAGTGGAACTTGGGGATGATTCCAGGCTATGGCAGGGAGCAGGTTACAGGGCTAGGAGCAGAAGACACAACTGATATGGAAGAGGGATGTGGCTTTACTAGCTGGCCTGAGTTTTATGGAACTAAATCCTTCTATGATACAAATTCCTATGAAATGAACACTGGGAATACACAATTCATTCAATCATTCATTTGTTATTCATTCAAGAAATGATTGTTGAGTATCTACTATGTGCTAGGGAATAGGGATGCCACAGATGGAGAAAAAAGAAAGATGTAATCTACAGGGGAAATAGACGTTAATCAAATAGTTTGACAAATGTAAAATTACAACTGTGACAAGGGCTAAGCTACTTAGTGCTGTGAAAGATTATAATAGGGGCATTTAATCTGTCAGGGAAGGCTGTCTTTAATTTACCTGATTTTGCTCATATGCTTTTTGGAGTGGGGGAGTGGGCTTGCCTTCCCCTTTGTGTTTCCCAAGGTCAGTCTTCGCATCAGTCTGTGAATGCACGCGCATGATTTAAATAAACTGGGTCTACCTTTTCATCTCTTTACTTTCATTTTGTTTATTTATTTATTCATACATAGGTACATACACACACCCTTAGAACTATTTTTAATGTAACCATGTTTACTCATTATCTTTGGGAGACTGTGGGAATTGTGTTGAAAATGCAGTTTCTTCAGTCACTCACCAGACATGGGAGGATGTTTCCAATGAACTGGAAAACAGAGCTGAGTGATGTATCACAAAACTTAGCTTTTATGTTGAATGGTCGTCTTTTGAATTGGGGTATATTAAAATGGAATGCACTGGAGGCAGCATGGTATGTGGAAAGAGTAAGAATTTGGAGTCAAGAGGCTCCACCACTCGTCCATAGGGAGCCCTGGGTAATTTATGCATCTTCCCTGAGTCTCAGTGACTCCATCTGCAAGATGGGCATTATAATAACCACCTCAGTTTTTTGGTGAGGATTAAGACAGAATATCTGAAGGCTCTAGGATAGTACCTTGCACTGGTATGGGCTCAAAAAATAGTTTCCTTCCCTACATTCATATTCTTGGGCCCCATTATCATAGGTCTACTTGGAGACAGCCTGCTGATTTCAAGGAGGGTTTCCTCTACCATGGAAAGGGGGATAGAGGAGAAAATTCAAGAGCGATTCCCATCTTGACCTAGGGAAGATGAGACGCCCATACTCCAGTTTATAACAAGATTCCATAGAAGAGGGGATAGAAGATGAATGTACATTAAAGTGATTTAAAACATGAGCACACTCTGTGTTACACACAGATGAGTTAATTGTTTTGCCTTAAATATATTTCCTGAAGAACAGAAGCCTGATCACAGCACACATCGTTATGTATTTCAGACAAACAGCACTTTGAATCAAATTATAGTACGTACATAAAATATTAAAACAAGACATTTATAACAAATCTTTCTAACTTAGTGCTCAGCTCTAAAATAGATTTATATATGGATAAGCAATAGGTGCGATAAATGTGGTACAGATACCACAATTTAAATTGCAAATCAATGGGGCATCATGGGAAAAAGGAATGCAGACTTTAAGTACTAAGGGAAAAGATCCAGCTATGCAAGAGTTTTAGGCCTTCTGCCTGATTTCCTTTTGCAATGTCTGTATCTGGACTCCACATCTGATACATCCCAATATCTGCTCCCTAATACAGTTTTTTTTACACTCCCAGGTTAAATGATCTAATTAAAGCTTTCATTTATTGTTCTTTTTGTTGATTGTTGAACTGTTGCCAATATACAGTTCCCCAGAGTCTTCAGGTTATTTTAGTTAGTTGGGAGATTTTGGAAGACTGTTATTGTTTCTCAGTTAACAAAATAGGCAAATGAGACAGGGAACAATATCCTTGCACGTGCTGGAGTGCTGCCTACTTCTCCAGATCACCTTGCACTCTTTTCCTCCCCTATGGTTTGTTGGACAGTGTGTGGTGAATGTGTCGACAACTCGTCTACAAGAATGATCCCTGCCCGAGAATATTAAACTTGTTTCATTTATTTTAAAGAACTTTGGGGCTATCAAGTTGGCTGACTACAGAGCTGAATGTTTGTAGGCTAGCTGGCCTGCTAGAATTCGAAAGATTCCCCCATATCAGAGGCCTTTGGAAGAGCCCTAAGGGTTGAAGCTGTACTTTGAGACTGTCATGGTATCCAATTCATTTTGGGGAAGTAGACCTTTGCTCCCAGTGTCATGTCACTAGATATAGATGAACAGCCATGACTTATCCAACAACTAACTATTTTCAAGGCTGGAGGCCTGTGAATGGAGGAGAGGAGGGCCAATCACAAAGGGTTAGTGACAGATTTCTGAGTACTGATAATTAAAGAGATCTCTCTTAGTCAAAATTGTACATGCAGCTACAGAATTGAAATATCTCTCCTCCACAAGGGGTAAAGTTGTTTTACTTGGAAACCATTCTTCTTTGCCTGATCTATATGCTGAAAACTTCTCTTCCCATTGAATATCTGCAATATTAGTTTTCCTTTACAGAGAAAGTTTGGCCATATTTCATTTTCTTGTAATGTATTCAGTTTTTAATGCTTGGGTTCTTGGTGTAGTTAACTCACCTACCTCCTTCCCACTCTGCTTACCATGATTGTTTCCAATACTTTTTTGGAAGTTGTTACATTAAAAATAATAAAGGATATGGTATTTGTTTTTCTCTTTCTGACTTACTTCACTCTGTATACTACCAAATGTAAAATAGATAGCTAGTGGGAAGCAGCCGCATAGCACAGGGAGATCAGCTCGGTGCTTTGTGACCACCTAGAGGGGTGGGATAGGGAGGGTGGGAGGGAGACGCAAGAGGGAGGAGATATGGGGACATATACATATCCATATATGTATAGCTGATTCACTTTGTTATACAGCAGAAACTAACACACCATTGTAAAGCAATCATACTCCAATAAGGATGTTAAAAAATATAACAAAGGAGGAAATAAATGCCTTCATATTCAAGATTTCAGGTGGTAAGATTCAACTGTACTTTATGTCAGCCAACCATGCCAGAAGAGAAAGGTATGGCTATATTCCTGCCAGAAAGTTGTATCCGTAAGAATATATCTGTCAGTGCTTACCTCCATGTAGGTCAGTATAATTAGGATAGCTCTTAGAGAGGAAGATATTAAATATAGGTAGACAACAGATTGTTTCTGGAATTAAGGTGCTAGTATGGGTTCTCAATAGTCTGTTCCAGTAAAAGCCAAGTGTAACCTTAAAATAGAGATATAAAGAGTTAGATCTGTGCCATCCATTACAATAGCCACTGGCTGAATGGGGCTGTTGAGCAACTGAAATGTAGCTAATCTTAGCTGAGAAGAACTGTAAGTATAAAATATATACCAGATGTTGAAGGTAATACAAAAAAGTAAAAGTGAAAAAAATATCTCAATAATTTTATATTGATTATCAAAATAATATTTTGGACATATTGTATTAAATAAAATATAATATTAAAATAAATTTCACATATTTCATTTTCTTTAAAATGTGGCTATTATAAAATTTTAAATTATATATGTGGCTAACATTTTATTTCTATTGGACAGTGCTGAGCAAGGTTGATGTAAGGTAATATTGTAACTGATTGGCTTAAAAGACTTTGGTATTAGGCAACTCACTTTGTTCTTTATAGCATGCCTGAAATTCATTGTAAATGGGGGCCTATTTTAAGTGTGCCTAGAGATCTTGCTGGTTAAAGTAACCCCATGGTGAGAACTGCCTTCCTGTGAGTAATTACTCCTTAATATACCTGATTAATAGGTTTAAATTTTTTTGTTTGTTTGTTTTGTTTTTGCGGTACACGGGCCTCTCACTGTTGTGGCCTCTCCCGTTGCGGAGCACAGGCTCCGGACGTGCAGGCTCAGCGGCCATGGTTCACGGGCCCAGCCGCTCCGCGGCATGTGGGATCTTCCCGGACCGGGGCACGAACCCGTGTCCCCTGCATCGGCAGGTGGACTCTCAACCACTGCGCCACCAGGGAAGCCCAGGTTTAGATTTTAATAGGGTTTTCCTAAAGCAAAGTCCACCAATTTTATCATATGCTTTCCAATATAACCATTATTTATCTTTGTGTGAAGAGTCTCTAGCCTTTTATAATATACCTCTTCTTGTTTATTCATCTTTCACAGTCACCAATTCTTGGAAGGGAAGTGCTATTTAGCTGAACATGCTTGGACTCTGAAGGTAGACTGCCTGGGCTCAGCACCAACACTCACTAGTGACCCTTGGCACATTCACCTCTCTTAGCGGAACTTTCCTCATCTGTGAAATGGAACAGTAACTCACAGGGGAGTAATGAGCACACTGTGAGATGGTTGCTGTACTGGGCATATGGACTTAATGAAGTGAGTCCCCATTCACTTCCTCTTGTTTTATGAGTGCCTGGGGGCCTAAGTTTCTAGGACTCTGAGTCTGTATTGCTTATCACTGATTTTTTTTTTCCCAAGAGAAGGCCATTATTATGAGCACTGTGTACCTGTATGAAGCACAGATATGCTCATGGCAGTTAAAAAGGGAATCACAAGTTCTTGGCCTCTGTGTCTTTGTGTTTGTGATTCTCCCTGTCCAAACGACCCTCCTTTCCCCATCATTTCCTTTTCTCCTTGTCTTGTCCATCTTTCAGTGTCCAGATGAAGTGCCACCTCTTTCATCAAGCCTTTGACTACTCTGGACAGCACTAATTATCAACTTTATACATCTTATTGCCAGTACAGCCCAGTTTAAATCAAGTACCAAATATGTATCTGGTGTTTCAAATTCCAGTGCTTACTGTCAAGGGATTTCAAGCCTATTCATTTGATTTCATCTGCTGAACTGTAGGTGTTTTGGAGTCAGTGGCCATGCTTCATATCCCTTTCACAACTTCTATATCTTGTTCAAAAAATACTTGCTGATTGATCAATTGATTGATTGAGTAGGGCTTGACTAATAGAAAATACGTTAATGTGAGAGTCATTATTCATGATAGGAAGTGACCCAGCAAGGAAAAAACCCGTATGCCATCTTTATAGATATCTATGTTAAATAATTTGTACACGTCAAAATTTAAGATTATCATGTAAAGCATCTTATTTAACTGCTGAGTTCTAGGAGATACCTGAGTTAGAAAAAGATGACTTAAATAAGTTTCTGATTCTAAATTCTTTAAATAAGTGTCTAATTCTAGAATCTTTTTATTACAATTGCCCTGGGCGTATATTTTACACTCCTCCAAGCCTCAGAGTACAGTGAAACATCATTTACAATCGCAGACAGGGTATACGGATCAACTTTCTTTATAGCCAGAGGATTCTATATGTAGAATACATATCTCTATGTATTCTAGACCTTTTGAGATACACACACACACACACAAATGTATGTAAATGTATATGTGTAAGTAGAGGTGTTAAGATCTCTAAGGTGCCCAGTTTCTATTTGTGGTCTTTCTCAATAAGGCAGTGAAACATTGGTGCTTTCAAGTGAACTTAGAGTTGTTGAATATGACATTCATGTCATTAAAAATAGTTAGCTGTTCTTGGCTACATTCACAAAGAAGTCCCTTAATGCTTCTTTTAATTGGCAGGATCCACACTTGGTGTCTCTTTTGCAAATGTACCCTGCACTGAGCAGTTAGAGCTGTGTATGTGTCCGTGTATGTTCTCTGTAGGTGACACTACACCCTAATCAGACAACTGGGTCATTGTACTAGGACATACTGTATGCAGACAATGCCTTGCCTACCACTCCCCCGCCTTTTCTTAAACCCTGAAATATGGTTGATATGGTCCATTGCAAAATGAACCTATATTGGAAATGGCAAAATTGTAATGTACAATATACCGGGGTCAGTGGGGTGTGCTGTTTTTTGCATATATTTTTTCTCCCCTGACCCATGCCATTCCCCTGCATACGGGGAAAAAAGCTTCATCTCGCACAGAAATGTGATGTCCTTTACTGCCAGAGGCTGTTGCTGTTTTAAATGAGGAAAAGGCACAATGCATGAAGAAGGAAAATTAAAGCATATTCATTTTGGAAATTAGATATGGTGTCAGGAGACTCGCAGAAAATAGCCCCGTTTGAATGGAACCCCACACTACAAGACAGTTCACTGAACTTTTGACCACTGTTTATACTATGGAAGCTTTCGAAATAGGGAAGAGAGCAAAACATTTTATAGCTGCTTAATAGCTGAGTTCATATTTCTTTCTTTCTTTTTTTTCCCACCAGGCATTTGTCTCTCCCTTCAATGTGTATAAGATATGCGAACATATCTCATATGTTATATGTTAGCTTATCGGCAGGCCTTTGTGTTAATGTCTCCAGGTTGGTTCCAGAGCACACAGCTACTGGATGAGAGTAGCTCCTGGCCAACCCGGCAACCTTCCTTACGCTCCGCGGAGCAGTCTGCTGTCTGCCTGTGGCTGGTCTGGAGTGGCCAGTCCTGCCAGGGCACACAGGCCTTGGGAGTGACAGTGACCTCTTTAGAGGTCATTCTGCAAATGCAGAGAGAATATACCTTTCACAAGTCCCAGGGATTCCTTATGCAAAATGGGACAGGAATGGGGGAGATGATGGAAAAGGCACTTTGTCTAATTTCCCCCTTCCCATTATTTGGAAGAACAGTTCTCAATTTGTGATCATCCCTGTTCTGCTTCATTGCTTCCCTCCTGCAGAGCACATCACACCAGCCAGGTTAAGTGGGATTCAAGGGCCCTCCAGGAAGGACAGCCTAGATTTTTGACTCAACACTGAATAAGGAAGTACCTGCAAAAATGAGGGAGAGGAAGAGTTAATCAGGAGTGGAGGGCAGGATCAATTAGAGGCAGAAAAACAAATCCAATTTGTATTGGTATTAATGAAAAACATGCTTTAACGTTTATACAGATATGAAGCGTGGAGCTAAATATTACAAATTACAGGTTATGAGTCTATGTCAGCTTTATTATTGTTATTACTATTAATGCGATGATATCAAACCTAAGGGGTCACTGTGTTTGTTTAATTTATTTTCTGGGAAAGCGTAGCATTTCATTTCCAAGTGAGGACCTTTTGTTTGGCCTCTTGGTGACTTGACCACACTGGCACAAATTGGACCCCGCCTCTCTCAGGATCTGTGAGCTCCTTAGCGTTCTCTCCTTTTGATCATTACCAGGTGTATTCTCATATCTTTACCCTCACTCCACTCCCCAGTCAACTGTGGGTCTCACTTCCATTAGGAGGTGATACAATGCTGAGGTTTTAATGGTGGCTTGAGGGGGTATGAGGACAGGGGATGCTGAGAAAAGGCTTAATCATAATGGAATCACCCTGTGCCGCAAAATCCTGTAATGTGTCTCAATACTGACCTTCTATGTGTCCTTGGTTTGGGAAATAGGGACGATCTGTCCCCATACATGACTGTGAGCTCTTTACAGATTCGCATTAGGACAAACTTCAACATGGGAACACATTGCTATTTTCTTCTGCCTTTTGCTCTGTGATTTTAACTTGAGAGAGCAAAAGAGTGAGTGAGCGAGCGAGAGACAGAGAGACAGAGACAGAGAGAGAGAGAGACCATCACTCCCTCTTCCTCAATCCCAGCATTATTCATTAGGAGAGGATTGTTTTTCTCCTTTGGATGGGAAACGTCTCTCCTCTCACTAGTCAGTAACAACCCTTCTGTTCATCCTTATGCGAAACCTTCACAACTGCACTAATATGATCTCTGACAATTGGAAAGGAACTAGGAAAATAAGGACCACTGTGAAGTCAGGAGTTAGCCCAGGGTCTTCTCAGGGCAAGAACTCTTCCTGACCACCTGCTTTTTGCCAGGACT
Organism: Orcinus orca; assembly: GCF_937001465.1. Taxonomy (NCBI): domain Eukaryota; kingdom Metazoa; phylum Chordata; class Mammalia; order Artiodactyla; family Delphinidae; genus Orcinus; species Orcinus orca. The sequence goes on from NC_064571.1 coordinate 41,695,531, forward strand.
AAGAGACTAAGATCTGTGTGCTGACCTCAGGCCACAGGCTGAGAGAAACCTGAGAAGTGCTTTAATCAAAATCTTCTTGGCCTCAAAAACGACCCTCTTTGTTTCCTGTTCTGCCTGAGGCTTCTTGGCACTGCCCGTAGCCATGTTGCTTTTGCTCTGGTTTTGTGAGAGGAAAGTCCCAGGGAGCCCTGGGGGACTGTTCTGTGCTCCTGCCCAAGCTACCCACCCACTTCCAGTCTATAGCCCAATGAAGGGAGCTGAGATAGGATGCAGGGGATGCAACATGGGTGAGGTCATGCAGGCCACCGCTTTAGCCGCTGGCAAAAACCAGGCCTCAGAAACAGTGACATCAGGGAAGTACTTCACAGTTTAGAGCTGGAGGTGGGGGAAATAAGGGATCAGGTTTGGAAAATTCTCAAGCCCTCTCAGTCTGCTTCACCCTCCTCTCCCTACCTCTGAGGACTTTGCTGACGTGGACCCGTGGATGCAAATGCCCTGCATTTTTCTGTCACCACTGCCTTGGCATTTGTGGTGGCCTGTAGTTCCCCTGCCACTGTGGTGTCTGACAGGGACTGGGCATTCACGTGGTGATCAGATCCAGCAATATTAGTCATAATGATTTTTTCCTCTCTCTTTTTAAGCCTGTGGAAGAGAATGAGGAGACAGGCCTGGGCAGGATTTCTGCTTTGTTTAATTACAAATGGACATATTATAGCAAATATTAATGATTTCATTAGTTTAGGAATTTCAAGTCTGACTCAAGTCTGAATATCATGTTATGATGACCAAGCTTTGAATAAAAATCCATCTCAAAAGAAAAAATTCCATCAGGTGCCATGTTGGTAAGATTACCTCATTGCATATTGGGCATGTGATGGTGAGGTGTTTTCTGGGTCACAAGGGGTTTTGCTGGTAGTTCCAGAGTGTTTCTTTCATACTTATGGTAGTCTATGAAATACGAAAAATTTTTAAATAGTTTAGCCATTCCTTTCTTTATAAAATTGGGTTTCAGATAAAGGTTTCATGACACAGTAGACTAGTGAGGCAACTTGATGGAATCAAGAGAGGGCAAACTTGGGTTCAAATTCCACCTCTGCCACTTAGCTGACTTCAAGGCCTTGGGCAGGTCACTCTTTCCTGACTCTCCTGGTCTCAGTGATCTCATAAATAAAATGGGATAATCTCAGTGATAATGATTATTATCATTACAGTAAGAGATCTTAGAGCTGGAAGATGTCTTTAATATCTATACGTTCGTTCATCCCTCCCCATGTCACAGAAAAAGAAACTAAGTTTTTGAGACTCTAAGAACTTATTAGACAACATGCAAAATGGTCTCAGAGCTTGGTGTGGTCCACATTCTCTTGATGCCCAGACAAGTGGACTGTTTGTGTCCATTCGGGCTGCTATACAAAAATTAAACAGCAAACATTTATTTCTCACAGTTCTGGAGACTGGAAGTTCAAGATTAAGTTGCTGGCAGATTTGGTGTCTTTGATAGCCCTCTCCTGGTTCATAAACAGCTGACTTCTTGTTGTGTTCTCACATAGCAGAAGAAGTGAGGGAGCTCTCTGGGGTCTCTTTTATAAGGGCACTAATCCCACCCTGAGGGTTTCTCCCCCATGACCTCATCATCTCCCAAAGTTCCCACTTACAAATACCATCACGTTGGGGATTAGGTTTCAACATAGGAATTTTGGGGATACATAACATCTAGTCCATAGCGAGGACTTATTTATTCCTTATCATCTCTCAGGTCAAGCCTTTCATGTTGTTGATGATGAGTGCTATATAAGAGTTTTTCTGAAGTGTTTTAATTTTTTTCCCCCATTGGGTTTTTATAATATATTCTTTCAGGTCTAGAACCTTGCATATCACTTGTTTCTCTGATGTCACAGTCTTTATTGGTCTACCCCTGTGAGTCCCTTCAGCTGGAATACTTTATTACTTTCTTTGTCCAATGATTCTTTGATTGTTTTCTGTCTTGGCCTTATTTTCCCCAAAGAAAATAGAATACCTAAGCAAAAGGACCATATAACACATTTTACCTAACCTTGTGGTTCCCAGATTTTTGCTTTCACTGATTAGTAAAAACATTTCTCTCTTCCTTTCTCCCTTTCCTCCCTCCCTCCCTCCCTCCCTCGCTTCCTTCCTTCCATTTTCTTCTTTTTAATAAGGGATACAAGTTTGTCAACATTTTCATTTTCCAAGAGCTTTAAAAAGGTTCCTTTTATCTATTGACATCACTTCATGACTATAAAAGACTTTCAAAGATGATTAAGACATAGAAATAACGTAATATTAGACTTAAGGAGAGTTTTTCTCAAGAAAAAAATATCAGCAGAAAAGCACGGGCCTTGTCTTTGGATCACTTAAAATTTTGTCACAGACCAACAGAGGCCCATAAATGAGTAAATGGGAGCTGTTAGTCTAAGGGGCAGGAGTTGGGTTGCGATGCAAACTGAACAACCTTAACCCATCAGAAGCCTGGAATGGGGACAATTTGAACTCACTTCACAGGGCTGCCATGAGGATCAAAAAAAGCGGCATGGAAAATGCTGTATGTATGTTTTACATATATGAATTTATTTTCTTCCCCTCTCTCCCTCTCCCTCTCCCTCCCCCTCCCTCCCTCCCTCCCTGTCTCCCTCCCTGTCTCCCTCCCTCACTGTCTTCCTCCCTCCCCCTCCCCCTCCCTCCCTCCCTGCCTCCCTCCCTCCCTCCCTCCCTCCCTCCCTGCCTGCCTCCCTCCCTCCCTCCCTCCCTCCCTCTCTCTCTCTCTCTCTCTCTCTCTCTCTCTCTCTCTCTCTCTCTCTCTCTCTCTCTCTCTCATCTAATTATATATACCAGTATATGAGAGCTCTGAAGGACAGTCATACATCAGCACTGGGATAGACAACAGAAGTGACAATAATCCTGGCTTCCAGTCATAGTCTAGTGAACACAAAAGACTTTGGGAGTACAGACGAAGAAATTATTGTGGCCCCTTCCTGATAGAATTTACATGAATACTGCCACCATCCCACCATCTGCACTGACTCCACACTGGAGGAACTTAGTCCAAATACTAGACATAGCCTCACAAAGAACTTTTGACTGACTGTCTAAAATATGTAGGCTAGCTTCCTGGAGTGGGGTCTTGCCGGCAAGGCAGTAATGCTAGAAACTAAGTAATATGGAACTGTGCAGAACCTTTAAAAAGAAAAAAAAAAGACTACCTTTCTCTCATTGTTACCATATACCTGATTCCTAAACAAACTTTGAGCCATGTTCTTCCCAAGCTCATAGATGACTGAGTGTACAATGATCTTGGGAGCACTACATATTTCAGGCCACTGCAGCTGGGCAAACGTCATGATGAGCCATTACTGCAGATGAGAAAACTAAGGTTCACAGAAACTTGCCAGTACCACATGACAAATAACTGGTAGGGCCGCAGTTTAGAACAAATCTGTCTGACCCAACCAAACTCATGGTCTTTCCAACAAACATACAATCATATATGTATGACAGTTATATATCTTAATGAGTACAATGAGTGAAGTTAATATAGAAGTAATGGACTTCTGTTTCTCCTCTCTTCCCCCAAATGACTTGCCTTTCACCTTTCCCATGACTAGTTCTCTAACTGTAGTCACAGTTGAATTGCTTTTTCCAAGGTCCAGAGACAGATACTAATTTGGGGGGCAATGAGTTCAGGTGTTATGCGGGGCCCAGCTAACCTATGCTTTCTCAGATATCAAACAAGTCAGGTTACCCAATTATTTCTGAGAGTAATTACTGTGTTTTCACTTTAGCCCATTTCTACTCTTTGGCCCATTGTTTACCTCAGAGAGGAGCAAAGAATGAATTCAAATTAAGTCTGAAATTACAATGAGATTGCCAATAGAAATCAATGACTTGTCCCATGACAAGCTAGGGTTTATGAGGCAGCCTAACAGTGGCCTTATATCTTTGCCTACCTCATTGTACTGCCATTCAAGCGGATTATACAATTTTCCTGTTATTAAGGGGGTGTAGTCAGGGCAAAAGAAAGTCCAATTGAGTTTAATAAGGCTGGAAGTGGTGGTACAGAAGCCTTATAGAGAAAAGAATATTACAAATAGGATATTCCAATAAGAGTAGTCTGGGCTGTCTGTTAAGGTTGATATTTATGTCCACATTTATTGACCTTAGAAAGGAAATATAGACAAAGCAGATAGAGGTTAAAGAACTCACCTTTCAGCAGCAGGAGCCTAGATCTCAGTGGAATTGAAAAGAGTTATACTCAGTGTAGTGAAATACCATTCCATCCATTTTGTACTTATGAGAACTTCTGCTTATTTGGGTAAAGTGGCTGAAAAATACACCCTTCTCCAAACAAAGCAGAAAAGCCATAATGGAGACCGTGGAGTCACAGAAGATATACATAGTTCTAATGCTGTGCTATCTGATATGGTAGCCACAAGCCACATGTGCCTACTGATCTCTTGAAATGCGGAGTTTGAAATGAGATGTGCTTTAGTTGTAAAATACATAGCAACTTTCAAGGACGTAGCATAAAGAAAATCATGCAGAATATCTCACTGATAGTTTGTATTTTGCTTACATGTTAAAATGATAGTATTTTGTATGTATCTGGTTAAATAAAATATTAAATTAATTTCACCTGTTTATACTTTAAAAGTGTAGTTACTATGTACAATTACATAGGTGGCTTGCATTATATTTTTAGTGGATAGCAGCGGTCTAATGCAATGCCTAAATGATATCATCTGAGCATCAAATTTCTATAATTTGTCTCTATTTAAGTTAGAATGTCAGTATTCACTCTGCCCGTGTGTGGGACATGGATTTGCACCCACGAGGATGATGTGCATCTACACACACACCCATATTCATGCAAGTGTGAAGAATCCCATCACCTTTGGAATGAGAGAAATCATCCCAATAAATCCCAAGTTGTTGTTTGCGCACATAGAAATGGTGTTTTTTCTCCTGCATCTCTTTGTTTTAATAAAACCCACAGCCCCAAAGAGCACCATTTGGAATAAGCTACTGGAACGATTTATTATTTCCTCTCCATGGATTAGAGAGGTGGTACTTGGAGCAGCTTGTTAAAGAGGAGAGCTTGGCCCTTGCCCTTGCTCTGTGTTTAATGATCCTCTCTTCACGTGCCACCTCTCTAATCTGCAGAGAGATAGGTACAAATTGTATCTATAATGTTATATTACTTAACAGTATAATGTATGATAAATCATAGAATTGCATCCCTACCTTGTAATTGGTGAGATGTGTTGCATGAGAGATCCCCTAATTCAATAGAGAGTGGTTGCTCTTATATATAACTGCCTCTCTGAATCAAACCAGTTCAGCCCACAAGTGATGAGGGGAGAATTTAAGCCTTTTTAATTAAAAAAAAAAGGCAAAAATATGACTTAAAATGACTTTATAGGCCCCTGGATTCAAACAACTGCTAACTAATCCTCTATTTGAATGGGCCACTTCTTTCTTCATTCTGTAGGCAGCAGGGATGGAAGCATCTGTAGGAAATGGGTACCTGAGAGGACAGACATTTGATGACTACGTGTTATCCTATATGGTAATCATCACTTTTAATTTGTTCCCCTTAGCCAGGTGTTACTATTTTTGAAAATTACTGTCTTCCTACTGTTAGCCACACACATATGTTTCATTAGCAACACTTTTTGTTTTAAATCCATTTCTTTTATCTATATAGACTACTCCCTAGTTCTTCAGAGTTCTTGTATCATATTTTGTTTTCTCCTCTTATTTCCTTAAGCTTCTGGGCTTATTTTATTTTTTAGCACTGCCTATTTTTGTGGCCTCTTTCCCTAACTGCTAACCTTCTTAACTTCCCAAGTGTTAATGGCAAAGCAACCAGCATCAGGGTTATTGCTGCAGAAGGATGGAGTACAGGTGATTGTACCTCCACTCCTAAGAATGCACAGAGGTTCTAATAGCAATATACATCTATACAGAAATAAGGGACAATGACATCTAGATCAAGATTGTCAATAGTCACAGCTGTGTTCTTGGCCACTGAAAATCTCTGACCAACACTGAATATAATTTGATCACTGACTGTTCAGAAATTAGTTATGAAGACAACTGAAATAAAATTTGACAGGCAAGTTTAATTAAGTCTGTTACAATTGCTATGACTTGTACAAATTAGACTGTTCCAGCTGGATGAGGCCATAGACATGGCTAATCTTTCAGTAAGAACTGAGGAAACTTGGCTGCGATAAGTAGTACCAGGCTTACTGGTGCCTTGAAGGGAGATCTGGTTCTAGAATGAGTTTTCCTGCCCTCAGTCATCCTTCTTTCCATTCCTTCAGAGTCTATCTCAGAAAGCTTCTCTTTAGGAGCTGAATTCTAGGACTCATTGTTTGGGGCTGAAAAATATCCAATAAAAGTTGTCCCATACTTGCTGCTTATATTTTCTATTTATCATTAAGCAAATGAGTGAGATTCTGTGACCTGATTTTGCACTTAAATTTTTTTCATATGTATTTTCTTAAGAAATATAAAATAGATTGTGTGGTCTTATCTTAATTTGATCACTTTCCAAGTCTGACTTTCTGAAAAGAGTAGAAAGGCAGCTTTTTGACATGAGTCATTGATTCTGTCCAAACAGACATAGGAAAATTGCAGCTTAAGCACAGCCTACTTGAAAAAGTGGTGGGATGGAGGTGGGGTTGCCTTATGGTTTTCGGTTACATCTGCATTGCTTTTCCTGAGGTCTACAGTTTTACATCTTAGTAAAGAGAAACAATTCATTTGGTGAATAATCTATAATACAATTTCCAGAAGTCACCCTGCCATTTCTCAACTGCCAGATATATTTTATTTTTACTCTGCATGTTACCAAGGAAAACAAGGTTGCAAAATGATGCCAGCTTATGCTTTTCAGCTATGAGATGTCAATAGCCCTTGATTTTGTTGTTGTTGTCACTAATTTCTGCAAGTTCACAAAAAAGTGTCATAAAAACAAATTGCTTTTAAACGTCCTATCGTTATTCATCCAGTATTCTTATGAGAGATAAGAATATATTTGCCATAGTTTTTGAAATCACTTTTAATCACCAATATTCATGCCTGTAGAAAAGGCTACTTAGACTCTATTTTTTATTTTCCTCTCAGTTTTTTTTCCTTCCTTGTGTTTTCATGCTGACATTTTTACCATAGAGTCGCATTTTCATCTAGGACAATGGCATCTTGTTTTTAAAGCAAACAAACACGAGACTATTTGTTTTGAAAATATGTGGGTTGATGACAAAGTCGTAAGAATTTCAGAGAAATGTCAGCGCGAGTGTCAGGAGAGCCAGTTCTCATGTGTTTCTTATATGAAAATGGAATTTGGTGCCGTATGTACTGACAGCCTCCACACGGCGCGGAAGTTTCTTTGTTTTTGCTGGGCATTGCTTTCCTCTTTCGCTGTAAGCCCACTTGATGATTTTGAAAGATCAATCCCACTTTGCACTGAATGTACCTCTTAACCTTTTTCCTAGAAACTGAAACAGCATATAAGGGAGTCCCACAAAAGAGGGAACTCTAAGATGAAGGGCAAGGAAGCAAAGGGTTATATTTACAATTCACATAAGAAAGAGCATTTTCACTAATCAGTACCCATATCATACATTTGTAAAAATGACTGCCTGACAGGTGAAAAATCTATTTTTTTTTGACAGCGTACATTTAATCTTAATCCAACACAACAGTTCCTTTTTTTGCTTTACACAAACTCTCTTTCACCTTTTGATAAACTTTACCCCTGTGAACCAGAGAATGTTTCCGACTCCTACTCTTTTCTGTGCTGCAGCAGTATTGTGAGGGCAATGTGAAGCAGATTCATTTGGCAGAATGTTTTTATATGCATATCAATGCAAAGGTAGGCTTTAATGATTTTGAGGATTAGAGGCTCTGTCCGAAACTTTGTAATATGCTGTGAAATACTTGCAGTGCGAATTAGACTCCTGACCTGCGGAGGCCTCTCTGAGGTGTTCTATTTTAACCTGATGCATGGAGCACAATGGCGATAAATCTTGAAGCAGATTAAGTAATTTCCCCATAGTGGTGTGTCTGTTGGAGTTTCAAATAACCCAGCATGGGGATTCAATTCTTGATACATTTGGATATTCCAGACTGTATCCCCTCTGTGTAAAAAAAGTTTCTGGCAGGGCAGCATCCTGCACTTTGACCCCCTTGTAAGAGTATAAATTGATGCCCTACTGAGTTCAGTGAATGCTAATTATTTTGCCGCTCCTGAATCCTTAAAAATAAAATAAAAGAAAGACCAAGAAGAAAAGATGGCCCATTTGCATGCTTAAAATATGCCGAAGATTGTATGAAGCGCGGAAGCTTGAGACATTATGACACTCTCAGGTCTCAGGATGCCACTGGGGATTTGATTTACTTTTCTGTTCTGCTTGGAGATATTCTGGTTTGGCCTAGGCGGTTTTGGCTAGAAAAATCTCTGAGGCTCACCAGAGAAGGCGTTCATGAGCATCAGTACCCCAGGGCAGCCAGAAAAGTATGTGCAAGGCTCAGAGGAGCCTTGCGATAGCAGTGGCTCTCCGTGGGAGCCATCTTGAATTCAGCAGTTCAGTAGGGGAGTAAGTTCTCATTGTGTCTTCTCAGTGCCAGCACCTCTGTGAGGTAAAGGTCAGATCTACATAATGAAACAAAAGCAGAGCCTGGTTGGGGAGAAGGGGACTTGTTTAATCCAGGAGACCAACAAACTTTGGAGATTTGATTGAAAACCCAAATGCTTCCCTGGGAATAAGCATCTAATTAGTATGGAAAATCTAAATGTGCCCTTGACTTTTTTGTTCCTTTCTACAAATGACAGGTCCTCTCATTAAACACATTTTAAAGAGCAGAAACTGTGGGCTTGAGCAGAACACTATATGGCCCACGCATTTCTCTACTCCTTTGAAGAAGAGAGCTGTGGGCAATATTGTCATTAGAGGGAAAGAGCACTTGGCAATATCATGCTGATAGCACCTTAAGAAAAATCAACAAGAGAAGTATAGCTTGGGAGACCACACCTCTAGAAGTCCAACTGCTGTTTCCCAGATCGAACCACAGTGTCTTTCTAGTGACCAGTCCATTGGAAGGAAGCATGAGTGGCAGGGTGGCTGTGCAGCCCAAGCAAAGATAAATGTGCTGCCAGTATGTGTATGGCCACTTGTATGCACATGTGTCATTGTGGGCGTGTGCATGTGTGTGAGGGGTGTATGCACACGCATTTGCACGGGGAGCATGTGGACATATAGATACATATGTATGTGTGACGGGTGTGCAGGTTGTGTGTGGGTATGTCTGTTTAAAAAAAATTATATACATGACCCATGATTTGATAAAATAACGAACACCTTTTCCTCCCTCTGCCTCTCCTACAGTCTTTGACTCCTTGCTCTTAGTTACTGCAGTTTGTCACCACGAAAAACAAGAAAAAGAAGAGCTTACCGCTTCTTAATGGTGATAAGATGAAAATACAATTATTCCCTTTGTGATTTTTGATTCGGTCTAGGAATCTACTCCTGCACATTAAGCTGGGGAAACAGGAGTGTTTGTTGCATGGATCTGAGTCAACACGATGCTTAAATAACGTGCCCAACTCCCCTTATTTCCCATGACTTTCTTACTCTTTTGCCAGCTAAGAGGTCTCACCATCTCAGTGATTCTCCACTGAAGCTCTTTCCTCCTGCTAATAACACTTCCCTCTTGGAGTTTTCTAACATGGTCTGCATTTCTTTTTCTTCCTTATGTGTGTCTCTAATTTACAAATAATGTAGTAAAAATTCAATATCCTAGAACCCTAGACCTCAGGCTTGGAATCATAGAAACTTAAAGCTGAAAGGGACCTTGAGGATATTCTAATTCAGTTCCCTTATTAACAGATGAGCGTGTGTAGAGCGGATTCCAGAGGGCAGCTGGCTCTGGATCTGAGTATTCAAGCAATGTCATAGGGTTGACATGGACATTTCACTAGAAGTTGTGACAATCTGTGTCGTGGCAATGACTGGAAACAATGCAAAGGACATTTCCTTTGGGAGATGAAATGTGGTAACTCACATTTGTGAAAGTTCTTTGTGAGCTATAATGTGGTAAATGCATGAAATGTAGGATGATTATCTCTGTGTTTTCTTTTATAACTAATAATGTACTAGGTGAAAATTATACCATAACTTTTGAGACTATAAAACCTAGTGAGAACTGAAAAGTCTAAGTGCATATTCCAAGGAAGCTCTCTACTGTGTCTCAAAATTGTTTAATATTTACTTTGTAGAAAGTTGCTTTGACCACTCAGCTTTTTAGACAAGAAGGAATCATTCGTACGGTTACAGAGAAGAAGCACTGGATGGGGGATCTGCAGGCCCACATTCCATTCTTGCTTTAGATTTTTGCCATATTTATTCGTATTTAACCTAAGTAGAACTCATCATTTTCTTTTATGGAAAAGTGATCTCCACCTGTTGCTATGACAGCAAATGAAACTATCAAGTGTTCATTTGCCCCAGCCAGAAATGTGGAAAGCATGCTTCCCTCCTCTTTCTTCCTTACCTCCTCCCACTGCGGCACCAGGGTCTGTCAGATTTACTGCTGTATATCTCTTCAATATCCCCACTGCTATTGTCCACATCTTCATCTCTCATCTCGTTTTAGTTTTAAGTGGTCTCCCTTTCTCCAGCCTTGTACTTTTCTCCTTCAAGTGCTAGCCGGATTGATCTTATAAATTTTAAATTTGATTTGCTCACTCCCCTGTTTAATACTGTAAATGACTTCAGAATGCCCTAAGGAAGAAGTTCAGAGTTGTTACCTCCATCCACAGGCCTTTCATGACATGGCCTCCTCCAGCTCTCCAGTCTCCTCTCACTTCATAGCCCACCCTCCAGTCTGCATGATCCTGTTTTGTTTCTTTGGTGCACCATCTTACCTCTCACCTGCGAGTTCTCACACATGTCATGTCCTTGGCCTTATACCTAAGAGTAAGCTCTTCTTTCCATCTCTGTTATCTTCTTATGCTTAAATCCATTTTATCTTTCAAGCCTCAGCTTAAATATTCCTTTGTCTGGCAGCCTCCTGTGATTGTTCCCCTCTCAGGTTGCTAATATCTCTCCACTTCTATTAGAGCACTTATCACAAATCATTAAACAGTCTGTGGTTCCCCACAATTCCATAAGCTCCCTGAGATTAGGGACCAAGTATGTATAATTTTTATGTCTCCAGGTTTTACTCCAATGCCTCATATGTAGGATGTGCTCAAATAAATGTATGTTGAATAAATGAATGCATAAATGTCAGTGACTTATTATGTGACCGTGAACAAGTCACTTATTTGGGACACTATTTTCTTCATGAGTAGCATGAGAACACTGAATTAAAATGACATGAAGGTGGCTCCCAGTTTTAAAGTTATAAGAGTTTATTTTTATATGTGTGTTAACATGCAAGAAATGTAATAGAAATTTGAAAGTAGCTATGAGTGAGTGATACGTTTCTATTTTTGATTTGAGCTTATACCTTTAAAAGGTTTGTAATCTTTGTTCACATCTGGATCAGTACTCTCTACCTCATGATAAATATCTTTCTAATGCAGTCAATGAATGGTCACCATTAATGCCCGAGATCAAGAGTAGTTTGCACCCTGACAATGTGGGGATTTGTTGGCTCTGTGGACATATGAAAGAAACTGCAAGAAATATGTTTTTCTTGAATAATTTGGGTCTAATCTAAAAGAGAACAAATGGCTCAGAAGGAAATGCATTTTCATTCTTTATCCAGGTTAATGAAATAGTTGCTTGAATGTAATGGACTAAAGATGGGAGCCAGTCAATATATCTCAACTACTTTGAACCTTTGGAAGTTGAACCATCAATATTTATATGGTGGCTAAGTCTTAAATTTTGCTTCTAACTGAGAAAATGTAGTGTATTTCGGTGAGTCTACGGATTATCCATGTGAGGAAGCAGTCGAGCTGAGGTAGTGCTGATGGCAAAGAGAAGCAGCAAGGTATTTGAGTGTAAAGTAGGCAGAGAAGAAATTTTTGAGCTTCTTGTTCTTAGTTTTTGGATGATCCCAAAGGTAAGAAATGCACATAATCTACCGTCAGAGAGAGCCAGTTTGGGGGAACCATAATGCTATAGACATAGACACCACATTTCCTCCCCAGAGAAGCTGAGAAAAGGTCAAAGCACTATACTGGGAGAATGATCCAATTACATACCAATATGAAGCCAGCATGCTATGTGCCCAAAAAACAAAGCTAGCTATGCATTCTTATCAGTGTCTCTCTGAAGACACCTTCAAGCTTGACCCTGTAGTCATTGTCTTTGCTCCTCCTGATTCAGAAATATAACCAACTTTCCAAGTTTTTTGTCCTTGACTTTTTATTTTATTTTTTACCATTTTCTGTCTTACTGTGCTTATGTTTTAACATATCTCCTCTGTGGTATTGTGGTACTGGAATTAAACACTCTACATCTAGGATTATTTTTCCAATTTACTGCCTTCTGGGACAAGAATTTATTCCTTAGACTTCCTGCCAGTCTGCAGTTGCTAGTAAATGATATACTGGTTTAAAGATTTGGATACTTTAGATGGGGAAAGAAAATCACAAAAGAAAAATGATTTTGATCTGAGACTGAAATTCAGACAAAAGACTGATGGTGGTGTTTGAGTAGACAGTGGATCAGCATGTCTCTATGTGCGGTAGAAGTACCAGCTTACAGCAAGCAGGAGAGAACTCAAGAACAAAATAAACTAGGCCTACCTCTGCTTATTCAAATACCACCCACAACTTTCTGGGAGAAGAACATATGCAGAGCATATTTGAAAACATTATAAGGTGTGCATAAAGTACAATATTAGTCAATTTTATATGCTCAGTTGCATGAAATCTGTGTGTTTAAAAAATATAATAATTTGCATTTCATGGCTTTTGATAACCTCAGGAGTGCACTTGAAATTCAGCACATGCCCACAGCACCTCCCAGCTCACCCCATTTTTAACTGAAGACCAATGGTTTCTATTAAGGGATCAGGCAGGGCCTCTGACAAGCCAGTCAATAACTATGTGAGGTTACTTCATTAATGCTATAATGGTTGATAGAGTGAGAGGCAAAAAACAGGTTCCTGACAGCAGCAAATGAAAATGATAGAGATTCCTGAAGCAATGCGCCTTTCCTTTGTCATTGTCTTTTGCTTCGCTTATTCAAAATGTGGCATTTATGTATTCAGTCTTGATGAATGTTGCAGGCTTTAAGTACTTTTTCCATCTCTAATGCAGTGCCGATTGCACATTGTTCTCTCTCTCTCTCTCTCTCTCTCTCTCTCTCTCTCTCTCTCTCTCTCTCTCCCCCCCTCCCTCCCTCCCTCCGTCCCTCCCTCTCTCCCTCTCCCTCTCTCTTCATCTCCCTCTCTCTCTTTTTTTTTTTTTTTTTCCTATAACCTCTGCTGTCAAGGCACTGCAGGCTGAAGGGTTGCAGGCACTGGCTAAATAGCTTTTGTGCTATAAATGGTGAAGGTGATGGGACAATGCATCATAAGCGCTGGCTGGGTCATAGAGCAGAGAGGGTGGTGGGAGCCAGTGCAGCTAAAATGGTGCAAGTCCCCCTGGCCCTGCCATTCTCTTTCCTTTATTTGGAAATCAAGTGGAAATCCCCAAGGAAAGTAAAGACATCACTGTGGAGTTCAGACAGGGATGCAACTGGGAGAAGAAAGCTCCCTGCAGGTGAATCAAGAAGACAAGTCACGTGACCATGTTCAGGACCGTGCATAGATCTGGGGAGAGTATACTGACATGAATGTCTAGCTTCTCAAGGCTGGGTTTTTTTTTTCCAGTTTCTAAGTGCCCTGATGGGCTGCATTCTGATCCTTGAGGGGACCATGTACTCTGTTTGGATGAGAAGAAATACAAGGTGACAGGTCTCTGGCATCAAGGAGACGGAGCTTTAGTGAGCCAGAGTGGGAGGTACAGGCATTTCCCTGATGCTGCTGGGTGCCTCCTTTGAGGAGGGTCATAGTCAGGCTAAGAATAGACACACAGGGAAGCCAGAGTTGAGAGCTTCTTGGTGCCCATTCTGATGTGGTTTCTTAACACAAACAGGCGAGATTTACAATAGCCCGTTGCACCTTTGGGGGCTTGGGAACTGTGAGCCATTTTGGAGGGAGAAGTGTAAAAATCAACTGATAAATACGTATGTTTGAATCTCAGCAGCCTTCACCAGGGAACTGATCTGCTGTGTGGGGTGCTTGGCTGTAGCTGGCAGAACATCAGAACAACATCAACCTGGTCAGGGACAAGGAGGGCAGGAATGAAAAGTGTGATGGCCTCATACAACTTGGGGGGCAGGACATAGCTTCAAATTGCCACCATGTGTTTTCAGAACTGACTCAAATTCATTGTGAGGGAGACTGTACCCAAATATAAACCAACCAACCAACCCACAATTAGACGCATAATTGTAATCTGGATGTACAGGTGACTACTTGGCCAGAAGCACCTTAGCAGAAAGGACTGACCATTAGTTTTCTGTGGTTGCATCACGGCATGTGGTGGTACTCTTCTATCTTTGTTTCCTACAGAGGGTCAGAGCAGTAGTTCCTGCCTAATGGAATGTTGAGCTGTCCTGAACTACATAGTATTTTGTTCTGAGTAGCCTCTGTTACTTTGGTAATTACAAAATTCTGTATTCATTGTACCTTTTTCCCCCATTGGTCTTTACCAACTACTTACATGGCACATTTTATTCTCTCCTTTTGGTAAATGCTATGGGCTGAGTTGTGCTGTCACGCATATTCATATATTGAAGTTCTAACCCCTAGTACCTCAGAATATGACTGTATTTAAAGACAGGGTCTTCAAAGAGGTAATTAAGATAAATTAAAGTAATACAGGAAGACAAAATTAAGACATAGACAGGTATAGACTGAAGACCATGGGGAGACATAGGGAGAAGATGGCCATCTACAAGTCAAGGAGAAAGGCCTCAGAAGAAACAAACCCTGCTAACAACTTGACCTCAGACTCCTAGCCTCCAGAATTGTGAGAAAATAAATTTCTGTTGTTTAAGCCACCAATCCCCTACCATCTGTCCCCAGTGATCAGCATTTTAATGAAATAAGTGCGTTCTCTCAACCTGTGTTTTTGATTTTTACTTGTAAGTTAGGGATCTAAATAATATGTACAATTAAATTGTGTAGTTTGAAAAGTTCACATACATAAAACACTTCATATTGTTGTGATGTTCCATAACCTGCTTTATTTCACTCTGCATTATAGTGTTAACATGTTTTGATAAATATAGAAGTAATCTGTTCATTTTATCTGCTGCATAGTACTCCATTGTATAATTATGCCACCATTCATTTATCCTTTCCCCTACTGAAAGAATTTGGATTATTTCTACTTTTTTTTAGAGTAATGAACAGTACTGCCATGAATATTCTTACAGGTGTTTTCTGGAGCACAGTATGAGAAATCTCTAAGCCATATTCTCAGAATAGGAATTAACTGGGTCATAGCATATTTTCAACCTAACTATGTATTTTCAAATTGCTCGTCCAAATAATTATAACAGCTTCTCCTCCCAGCAACAGAGTATGAACATTCCCATTTTCCCATAACCTTACCAACACTTAGTATTGTCCGGATTTGTAATTTTCTTCTAGTCTGACAGGAGTGAATGGTGTCTTATGGTTGTTTGGAGTGCCTTCCTAACATAACAGGCTGTTATTTATAGAGCCCTTATCAAATACCAGGTTCTATACTATTTGTTTTAGATCTTATTTAATCTTTATAACCCTTGTATGAAGTTGGCGTGGTTACTATCACCTGTATTTTGCAGAGAAGGAAACTGAAGCTTAGCATGATTAAGTAACTTGCTTAAGGCCAGACGACTACCGAGTGATTAAATAAGGATTAGAATTTATCTGATTCCAAAGCCCGTTGCATTAGTTTGGATTTCCTCAAAAGCAAGCCCTGAGACAAAGGACTTGCGTGCAGGTAGTTTATTTGGGAGCTGATTCCAGGAAGCACACATGAGATTTTAGGGCGAGTCAGAAGAGGTTAGGGGAGTCAGTACAGGGTATAGTAATAAGCAGATTGCCACTGTGGGGAATTGGGGCTCCATCTTTCTGGGCCTTTGCGGGTTGGTGCGCCTTAGAATTATCTCATCTAGTTATGAAGAACCTAAGGGTATTCCTTCTCTAATTCCCATTTCTCATTGATTGGGTTTGGTGCTGCTCTGCCTAAGGTCTGACCAAGTTCCCCCAGACCAGAGAGAGCCCTCAGTCAGAGAAGCAGTGAGATGTAGGTCCTTGAGAATATCCACCACGGCTGCAGGGGAACACAGTGGTGGGCCACATGTATGGGGAGTGGCATCAGTGCCCACCCTGTCTCCAGCTACACTGCCACCTGCTAAAGCAGGAGAAATCTCCACACCAGCTTCTCCCTCTCATGACCTAAGGAGAAGCAACCACATTTTAATCTCTGCAATGTGGGGTTGATTCATAATTGATGAGACTTTTCCTACAGAAGTGGATGTACAGTTTTACACTTCACCAAAATCATCTAACTTGCTATGTGATGGATTTTTGGGGGGTCACATTTATTCTTTCTTGGTTTTAATTACTTTGTATGTGATAACAAAGCTCATCACGTACTTTTGATAAAGTGGGCGAAATGTCAATTTCCTCACTTATTTCTTGTGAAATATATAAAATAAAACTCATCTCTAACTCTGGAGTGGTTCCTATAATTATCAGGATGCATTTTTCACTCTACAAAAGCTTCAATAAGGTCATGGATATAAAACTGGCCCATAAATACAAATTTCACCAGAAATCAGACTGGAAACAATGAAAACAAGGCAATGTGTTTAAAAGAAATAATAATAGTCGCTTAGATTTGTATAGTTCTTTGGGGTTTCAAAGCATTTTCATGTTATTTCACCAGAACTGCCTAACAAGAAAGTC
Source organism: Orcinus orca (assembly GCF_937001465.1). NCBI lineage: Eukaryota > Metazoa > Chordata > Mammalia > Artiodactyla > Delphinidae > Orcinus > Orcinus orca. Next base: position 41,712,517 of record NC_064571.1, read on the forward strand.
ATGTGTGCTGAGATCTCATTATTCCTTCTTACAGATATAAAAACAAATGCTCAGAATGGTAAGAAAGGCTTTGCCAGGGTGACTTAGTGAATTGGTGACCGTGGTTGAACTTGAGCTCTGGACTGCTAAAACCCAATCCTTTGCTGTTCACCCACATCAGTTTTTCAATATGCAGTTTATAGACAACCTGCATCAAAATTGCCAGGTTTATTTTTTAAATGGCCAAGTCCTAAGCCTTACCTCAGAGGACAGGTGTCTGTTCCAATTGCCTGGATACCCATTTGCAAAGGTGAAAGACATTTTGCTGAACACGTGTGTTGACCCTTGGATGTCATGATGATCATGATATCCTCACCACCCCTAGAGATGGTCTGGGGAGCATACAAGCCACCCACGATCTACTCCTCAGGCTCAGGCAGTGTCTTCACACAACCAGACGACCCTGATTTTCACAGCAAAATGTTTTTATGCCCACCCATAGTGGTGGTCATCGTGTCGATGTGAAGAAGCCAGAATTGCCCCAGGAGAAAGAATATATTTGTGGTCATCCTTTCCTTGCCAATAATATTTTTAAACAAAACAGATTTACCCCCAGACATACAGACAGGCTGATTCATGCAATCTGGATAACCTTTTTTCTTCTCTCTCTCTCTTAAAAAATTAACAAATGAGCCCCAAAAGCATGTCAAAGAATGACTTGTTGTGGCATTGACGAAGTGTCACTTAAGCGAGTTTTAAATACTTCCTGTAAATCTTCTAGTGTTTTAAGAGGCCAAACTGTTCAGTTTTATTTTCTCTGCCTATCAGAACTCCACTGCGGTCAACATGTTCTTTAAAACCTTTTGAGGGTAGCCTGAACTGAGTTCTGCACCATCAAAATGAACCAGAGATGAGATACTCATCATACTCCCTTGATTTCCAGGATTATTGCCAGAGGCTGTGGCAGCTGTCCAGTTGAGAGATGATTGGGGTTTAGACACTGAGGAGGCAGTGGGGGTGGTCAGAAGGAATTTGATCCATATACATTTTGGAAGTAGAGCCAACAGGATTTCCTGATGGATTGAGTGTGAGGCAGAAGAGAAAAGGAAGGTCAAGGATGACTCCCAAGTTTTCTCCCTGAGCCACTGAAATGATGAAACTGCAGTAAACTGAGATGGAAGAGGCCATGGGTGATGCAAGTTTTGTGAGTAAGATCAGTTTGAGACGTTTTAGGTTTGAGACAGCTCTTTGACATCCACATGGAGATGTCAGTAAACTCTTGGATATATGAATCTGGACTTTGGGAGACAAGTCTGGACTGAAGATATAAATTGGGGAATCATCAACATAGAATTCAAATTGAAAGCCGTAGGACTAGAACTCACTGAGAGAGTGAGTTATAGAATGAAAAGAGGAACCAGGACTAAGCCCTGGGGTACTTAGCAGAGGTCAGGAAGACCAGCCAGCCACATTGACTTGGAAGAAACAAACAGCGAGATGTGTGGTATTTTGAATGTCAAGGAATAATGAATATTGAGGCAGAACAAATGACTTCCTGTCAAATTCTGCCGATAATTGGCCACTGGATTTAGTAACACGGAAGTCATAGGTGACCTTTCAAGAGTAGTCTCTATGGATGAGAGAGGGAAAAGCCAGCTTGGAATGTGCTGAAGAGATGAGAGAGGAGAGGAACTGGTGCCTGCATTAACTTGCCTCCTATTTAACATCTCACTCGCACCATTAACTCCAGAGGGTTGCCCCTCTGTCATGCTAGTCCAGCATCTTGGGCACATGGTCCTAAGACCACGAATTTAACCAGTTGGATAGAATGCCAACAACCTGCAAAGGACTCAAAATGACCAGTTTTTACCAGCCTGACAACTTGTAGCCAGCATCTACAAGTGCTTCCCTCTGTTGTGGGGAAGATGATTATAATTGGTCCCAAAATAGCCTATTCGGCACCCAGCACAGTGCCTCATACATAGTAAGTATTTAATAGCTTTTTTGTGGTCTGAATGGATTTGTAAGAGAATGAATGTGCTTGGGTATATTTGGAGCAAATTATCTATGTTTGGTCAATTTTCTTTTTCAAATAAAAGATCTACAAATGATTGCTAGCAAAAATAAATAAATAAAGCCAGGGTGGGAAAAAAAAAAAAAACCTGTTAGAGACAAACACATTGTGTCCTGAAAGATCTATTCTGTCCTGCCAGCAGTCTCATTGGCTGTGATTTGTATATTAAGAAGATTTTAATTGCTCAGGTAAGTGCCTGCACCTGCTAAGACATTGTGTATTAGAGCACTTTATTCTAATCTTTTACAATACAGGGCACACTTCACCCATAAAATTATTCTCTGCACAATTATCACTCCGTTTTGCTGAGGTAGAAAGTGCAACTTAACACTTTGGGTTTCACGCATTATTATTAAAATCATGGAAATTAGGATCATTGGGTAAAGCTTGTGCAGTTAACTGCTGAATTGCCCCCGTCCTTTCTGCTCCTCCTTTGCTTGCACCAATGAGCAGGATTTGAGTGAGTTTGTAGTTATCTGCAAGCACTGGGGGCTGGATTGTTTTCAACCCAAAAGGTGTTATAAACTCCCGGCAGAGCTTTTCTGCTGGGGCTCAGGGAACATGTGAGCTAGCTGGTTTTCTCCTTTATTTATTTATTTTTTAAAATATATATATATATATTTCTGATTAGAAAAGAAAAATTAAAAATACCTACATGTAGAAAGTATTGGAAAGTTTAGAAAATACAGGGAAAAACACACAAAAATTCATAATCAGTCATTGATGTGATTTTGATATGCTTTCTTCCCGTTTATATATAAATATAGAGAATACCTAAAGCACAAACACACACTCTCACACATCCACAGACGCGCACAATTTCAGGTTGGAATAGAAGCAAAAGAGTGGCTACATTTTTCTTTTCCTAAGATAAACTACAGCAGAGGTTGGCAAACTACAGCCTGCAGGCCATCCTGCCTGTTATCATAAATAAAGTTTTATTGAACACAGGTATGCCCCTTTGTTTATGTATCATCTATGGCTGCTTTCATGCTACAACAGTAGGTGGAGGTGAGCAGTTGCAAAAGAGACCATGTGGCCCACAAAGCCTAAAATGTGTACTATTGGCCCTTAATGGAAAAAGGTCTGTTGACCCTGAATTACTACGGCAATATTTTGCCACATACCTTGCCCTGACAACCAGGTGCCTTGTTGCTGATGTTGCTACAATGTCACTTCAGTGATTGCATTATCAATTTCTTTGGTGGCAGCACTTAGATACTGTGTCTTAGTTGTGGTGTGGTTTGACCCAGCTCATCTATATTACATACCCACCTTAGGGTGATGTCTCATTTCTTCACCCGTTTTTTACCCCAGTTTCCTGGGGTTTGTTAGTGCCCTGACTGCTGTGCTCCCAGTAGTGTTCATCTGGGGATGATGCCAGACCCTGCCTTCTCCTTTCCCTAGAACTTCAATTATCAAACTTCAGTGTGCCTTAATATGCACCCCTAAAGATCCTGAGTCAGTGGGTCTGGGATGGAGTGTGGGAATCTGTATTTCAAACAAACATCCCTTGGCAATTCTGATGTAGGTGGTTTATGCAACCTCATTTGGAAAATATTGCCTGAGGCTAATTCTCTTCTCTCCACCTGCCCTACCAACCAAAGTTATCTGCACTCCCTTCCAACCATGTAGGGTTTTGATCTTGGTTAGGAATTGAAAAATCCATTAGGAGTTAGAAGGTTAACATGTAGCAGTTTCTAGGCAGTGTGCTCTCATTGCATTATGACTTCCGGGAGGCAAAGCCTTAACTGAGAGAAGCAGTTTTTCTGAAAATTTCAAATCAGTGGTATGTCAACATAGGAGAAGTCTAGACAAGTGGGTCTTTAGATGTCCCTAAAGCATGATCATGAAATTTGCACTTGGGCCAACCCCGTTGAACACTGACTGTTTAATAAGCGCTATATAAATTTGTGAGCTGTTCTAGATACTAAGCAAACAAAACAAAGCAGCGAGTTGACACATAAGGCAAATCTTCATTGGTCAGAAGTAGTTAATGTTCCTCTTACTTTCTGTGGTTCATATTTTCTTTCATTTCATCCATTAGCTTCTATTTTTCAACAATGACACCCTCAAAACCTCTTTGGACACAATACAGACTCTGTCTGTGTGAACACTGATTTGTAGTTATAACTGTTATTTGGATTACTAAGGGAATAACTTTTTTATCAAAAGCCTAAATAAGTTTCCTGTTTGAAAGTTTCATTTCTGTGCATTGACCGCAAGTATTAAATGAAATAGTTTCTTTTCTTCTCTAACTCATGAGCATGTCTTTAATATCTATTATAGATTTGTAAGGACTATAAGTCCTCAGGTTAATATGTCATTTTCACCATTCCCCTTTCCTTAGGCAGCATAGCCCTGGAAAGCAGTCATTTGAACAATTACTATTTTTTGAGAACCTGATTTTACCCAGTACTGGTTTAGGCATAATGGGGGAATACAGATGTGCCACAAAGCATAGTTTCAGTTCTAGAATTGCTTATAATATGATTAGTAAGAAAGATAATTAGGTAACTTACAATTGGGGCACAATTCAGGGCATAGAATTAGACCCTTGGTGTTCAATGTTTTAACATTAATCATTCAAACAATAAATATTTATTGAACACTTACTATGCGTAGGTACTATACTAGTAGTGAACAAGAGAGGCAAAATCTAAGTTCCCTTGCTCTTAGGGAGCTTATATTCTAGTGGAGATGACAGAAAATAAACCATAGTATGGGAGTCATAAATGCTCAGGAGCACAAGAATAAAGCAGAAAAGGGGGTCAGAGAATGTGTCTTTAGGGGTTAGAGGAAGGGATGGCGGTCAATCTATTTGTAAGCTACTCTAAAGGCTCAAAAATTGAATCTCATGAACTTTGAGATCAATGCTTAGATCCTAGCCTTTAATGCTCCTAACTCAGCATCTCAAGGCTGCTGTGTTGTTCTGGAATCCTCTTCAAGCAGGCAGAAATTCTAATCAAGATAAAAATCCTTATTTCTTTACAAAACATAGTCTTAAAAGAGAAGGTATGATTCAATGACATAAAGACATATGGGAATTTATGAATATAAGTACATATCTCAGTTCTGGGAGAAAGGTCTGGCGGCTTTTCTGGCCAGATTTTTGCATGTTTTGCTCCTTATCGTCTGATCTCAGCTCCTGGGGGAGGTCTCTCCTGACCACCCACCTAAATCATTCCCATCACCACATACCTGATGCCACTTAATTTTTTTTCACAGCACTTATAACTAATTGAGATAGATATATATATATATATTACGCACACCTGATAATTGATATCTTTCTTACTAGGAAGTCCCCAAGAAACTAAGGAACTTCTTTGTTTTGGCCCTGGCATAAAGTAAGTTCTCAAAACACATTTGTTGAATGAAAGAAGACTGCCAAGAGTTAGCTATATCCAACCACAGGCAAGAAAGAGAAATATCTTCCCAACCATTTTACCCTTAAAAAATTATCTCAACCTAATTTAAGATTCTAGTTCACTTTTTAAAAAAAAATAAGTAACTTACTTTAATTGCAGTAATTCACTAATTTGGAATAATCCCAAATAAGACACTTCTTATTAGTGACATTTTAAAATTATCTAGTTAGTTTCCAGACAGATAAATATATTTTCATTTTATGAGCCCATTGTAGAAAAAGCTGTACTTAGGCGAAATTCCCCATTTTCCTAAAAACTAAGTTGCTTGCATCTTTTTTCCACTTAAATGTACCTTGCAAATGATTGTTTCCCTTTAAGTAGCCCAATTTTATGTATATCATTTGAAACAATTGTTTTTCTATACTATGAAACAATTGAAGCAAATGGAGAAGTATACAGAATAATATAATATGCATCTGTGTGCTCACCAACCAGCTTTGTCAATTCTTAACATTTTTCCATATTTGTTTCATATCTATATTTTAGATAAATAAGCATTTCAAATACAGTTGAAACCCCTTGAGTAATTCTTTTTTCTCATTCCATTCTCCCCTTTCCAGAGGTCATAATGATCTTGATTTGGTATTTAATCTCTCCATGCTTGTTTTTTTTTTGTTGTTCTGTTTTGTTTTTATAAGTTTATACATATATGTGATTTCATAAGCATGATATAGTTGTATATATTACTATATAAATATTATACTACATGTATTACTCGGCAACTTGTGATTTTTACTCAGCGTGGTAATTTGATATTTTTCCATTTTGATACATTTTGATAAGCTAAAGCTTATAAGCTACTCTGTGCAGTGTCCCATTTACCGTATGATGCCATACTGGGTACGTGTGCCAGTTTATACTCCCACTGTAGTAAATACACGAAAGCTGTCAGTTCACATTCTCACGAATACTTAGTATTACTGGATTTTCTTTTCATCTTTGCCCTTCTCATGGGTAAAAATTGTTCCATTGTTGTTTTGCCATGCATGTTTCTAATCGATAGTACAGTAGAACATCATTTTTTAGTTTTACTGGACTTTGAGATTTGCCTTCTGTCATTGCCTGTTCATATCCTTTGCCCATTTTTCTTTAGGTGATTTATCTTTGTTTTTTAAAAAGTTGATTCATAAAGGTTCTTTGAATTCTATCTACCAAAACTTTTTGGTTACTTGATACAGGTGCCACTATCCCGTCTGTGGTTTATCTTTTTACTTTTTCTTTTTTTTTCTGGCTGTGCCGTGTGGCATGCAGGATCTTAGTTCCCAAAACCTGTGTCCCTTGCAGTGGAAGCTTGGAGTCTTAACCACTGGACTGCCAGGGAAGTCCCTCTTTTTTACTTGTTTATGTCATATTGTGCTATACAGAGATATTTAATTTTAATTAAGTATTCAAATGTATCAGTTATTTTATAATTTATGTTTATTATGTCTTGTTTAAGAAATTCTTCCTTACCCTGAGGCCATAAAATTTTATCTTACATGCTCTTCTAAAAGGTTTAATATTTTATACATTAAAACTTTTCATATACATGGCTATATATTCATGTATGATATTAAGCTGGAATCCAACTTTGTTTCCATACAGATATATAGTTTTTCCCTACCATCTACTGAATAACACATTCTCTCCCCACTGACTGTAATGACACCTCTGTTATATACTGATTTTTCATAATAGTTTTGTTCCATTTCTGATGTCTCTGTTTGGTTCTCCTTATGTTTTTGTTTATCTGTGCTCCAAAACATGCTGTCAGTTATCATACTGAGGATAGCATGGTATGTTCAAAGGTTAACTACCTGTGTTTGAATCTCATCTCTACCATATCCTAGTGTATGACCTTGTGCACATTATTTAGTCTCTCTGTGCTTCAGTTTCCTATCTGTAAAATGAAATTAGTAATGGTGATTAACAAATGGTTGTTCTGGCAATTAAGTTATCAAATTATTATAAAACCCTCGGGACATTATATGACACAGGAAAGCAGTTAAAACTGTGCAGTCGTGTTACTACTACCACTATACATGAAAATTAGTCTTGATATTTTGATACTTGATCTTTTTTCTCAAAAGTTGTCAAAGTTAGTTATTATCTTTTGCTCTTGCATATAAATTTTAGGATCGACTTGCCATGTTTCAAAAAATAACCTAGTAGGATTGGAATTGGAATTGTTTTACTTTTTGGATTAATTTGTGAAGAATTGGCATTTTATGTTACTGAGTCTACCCATCCCTGAACATAGTATATATTTTCATTTAATTAAGTCCTTTATGATTTTCAGTACATTTAGGTAATATTCTTTATGAGAGTCTTACATAACTTTTGTTAGGTTTAGTAGCATCTTTGAAATTTGTATTTCCCAGTTATTTCAGGTATATCAGAACTGTATTTCTGGTATATAGATTTTCTGATGTTAACCATTCTTGCTTATCCAAAGTTTACAGTGATGTATTTTTTTTAATTTTTACTTTCATGCCTTCAGTTTGCTAATATTTTATTTATAGTGTTCACGTCAATTTATAGATTTTTATTTTCATATTTGACATTGTCCTCTGTTTTCTTTACTCATATCGCCTTAGTGTTTTTTTTTTTTTTTTTAAGGTTACCAAGTGAGTTGCAGAGCAGGGGGTCTTTATCTGTTTTCTGGAAGAACGTGTACATTCGGCAGTATCTATTTTCGAAGAATAGACATAGTAGATCTATAAGATATCTAGGTCTAGTGTTTTTGGTGGTTTTTTTTTTTTGTAGATAGACGTTTTGTATTACTTATTCAATTTAAAAAAAAATTATGAGTCTATTAAGGTTTTAATCTCCTGAGCCAGTTTATTATACTTAAAAATATTCATTTTATCTAATTTTTCAAATATATTGACAGTCTCAATATGTTTATATTTTCTAGTATTATGATTAAGAACATAATCTATAATGTGAACATAATCTGACTATGCTCACCTTTTAATTTCTGTTTAATTTTGTTGATCTCTATAGTTTCTTTGTCTTTTGTTTCTGCTTTCATTATTATTTTATTCCTTCTTTCTTTGGTATTGTTCTGTTGTTCTTTCTCTTAAGTCGAAATCTTGGTTTCTTCTTTCCTATTATAGACACGTAATGCTATAAATTTTCATTTAGTCCAGTTTTTGCTGTATCCCACCACTTTTATTATGCAAAATTTCAGTTTTCATTATTTCAGGTATTTTTTAACTTCAAGCATGATTTCCTCCTTGAACCATGAATTAGCTCCATATGTTTATGTTATTTAAAATATTATTTTAAAGTACTTTTGTTATTGATATCTTGCTTAATTAAATATAGCTTTAAATATGGCTATACACCATTCTTTTGTAGTGATGAGATTCTTTAGTATTTATCGAGTTTTGCTTTGTGCTTTTATACATGGTAAATTTTGGCAAATTTATAGCTGTTGGACACAGTGTTCTATTAATGTTCATCAATTCAAATTTACTGTTTGCTCAAATCTTATGTCAGTTATGTATATCAAATCTTATGTATAATTAATTCATGTGGCAAGTAGAATCTTAGGATGGCCCAAAGACTCCAAGCCTCTATTTTATACAACTTCCTCTTGAGTGTGAGTAGAACTTGTGATAAGATTTCACTGTCTTGATTAGGTTACTAACGAGTTGATTCATTAATCAAAAGGGAAGTGGCTAGTACTTGAACTTGATCTCTAGGAGCTGAGAGCAATCCCTTCCTAATAAACTACAAGAAAACAGGGACCTCAGTCCTCTAGCCATAAGGGACTAGATTCTGCCAACTAACTGAGTGAGCTTGGAATAGGTCCCTAGGCTCCAGATGAGAATGCAGCCCAGCTGACACCTTGATTTCAGTCTTGTGAGACCCTGAGCAGGGAATACAGAATTCTCACCTACAGAAATGGTGAGATAATAAATGGCTGTTATTTTAAGTGCCAAAATTTATGACAGTCTATTACAAAGCAAGAAAACAATGATGCTATATTTTTATATTTGATTTAGCAATTATTAAGGAAGATGTATCAAGACATTATATTATGATATGCTTGTTAATTTCTAGTAATTCTGCCCATTTTCACTTTTTCTAATTTAAGTCCATAATACTTGGTCTATATAAGTTCAAAATGCCTGCTTTTGGAAATTAATATGTAATGAGTCTCCTTTATTACTAATTATGTTTCTTACAAAACTTATTTTGTCTGATATTAAAATACTTATACCATATAACATTTGCATAATATTTTCCTGGTATCGTTTTTAATCCCCTTATTTTCAATCTTTCTTTTATGTTTTTAGAAGTGTCTTTAGTGAACAGCATATAGCTGGAGTTTAAATTTTTAGTTTAAGACTTTATATTTAAATAGTGAGTTTTATCTGTACATTTACTGTGGTTACTAATTTATTTTGATTTCTTTCTATCATCTTATTTATCATGTCTTTTTATTTTTTAAAAAACTGTTCTGTCTTATATTACTTGATCAAGTTGCCGCTTCTCCCCCATTATATTAGTTTAAGAGTTATACATTATATTTTCATTCTTCTGGTGGTTACTTTTTAAATTTAACAGGCATCTTTTACTTAGCAAACTTTAAAATGAATCAGTGTTTTTACACTTCAAAATGTATCTTAGCCTTCTAAAGATCTTTCTGTGTCCATTTATCTTGTATATTATGTCATATTTTAGTTCTGCCTTATTTTTATAGCATTCCAATTAATCATTTTTATAAATATTGACCAATGCAGCCAATGCTTATTTATTATTCACATTTCTTTCTCTTAATTGTTTTTCATCTTAAACTTTAATTCTGTGTTCAATTCCTTCTTCCTGATGAATATTCTTTAGTAGTTCTGTCAGTATGCTCTTAGTATTTGCCTGAAATATGATAGTTTAATTGGGTATAGAATTATAATTTGACAGCTTTTTCCTCTGAGCACTTAGTAACTGCTATTCTATTATTTCCAGTTTGTTTGATCTGGAGAAACCTTTGACACTCTACCTAATAATAGGTAGGGTCTATGACTCTTCGCCTTGAATCTTAATGGTCACTGTGACTGTTTGATTAATGGAATATGGTGAAAGTGACACCTTGCCAATATGTGGGCCTAGGCCTTGAAAGATTGGCAGTTTCCATTTCTTTCCTCAGAAAATTCTCACTCTTGGGGAAGCCAACTTCCATCTAAGAAATTTGATACTGAATGCTGTGAGGAAGCCCATGTGAGTCACATGAAAAATTGCATAGAACCAGTCATCTCAGGCCAGGTGACAAACAGGGGTAAAAAAGCCATCTTGAACATTTAATCCCCTGCTGATGTGATGTAGAGAAGATCTAAGGCCACAAGCATAAGGCCCCAATCTCATTGTCCCAATCTTTTCCAGCTGTTCAAGATACCCTAGCTGAGGCCTGAACCATTATGGGGCAGGGAATAGCTGTCCATAATGTGCTCTGCTCAAATCCTGATCCATAAAATCATGAGCATAACAGAGTGGTTGTTGTTTTACATGATTTGAGGTGATTTGTTACAAATTAATAGGTATCTGGAATATCTGGAATTAGCATTTTCTCTTTACAATATTTAGATCATATTGGGAAATTATACATTAATTTGTATGAAGTATTGTTTAATGTTTATCTTCCCCCAAAGAGTAGATTCTATGAAAGTAAAAAATACTTTGTTTTATACTTTATTCTCAGGGTATAGCCTATATAGATGCTCAATAAATATTTGGTGAATGAATATTTTGAAAATTTTATAATTCTTAATTTTTGTACTAATTATTCTTTATTATGAAGTCTTTTCAAAAATTATTTTTACAGTGTTGTTTATCTGGGCTTCTGTAATCCACTAAGAAAAATCAATTAAAATAATAGATGGAAAAAGCTCCAAAAATTCAATTTAATATGCAGGTGCAAAATCAATTTCTTCTTATGTTTGTAAGGCTTAGTTGCACCTTCCATACTGATGATTTTACTGGCCATAGAGGCCGGAAACAGTCAATGAACAAAATAAGCTAGATTGAGCAGATGAGTACACATTGAAAAGTTTAGACTTTAAATTTAAAGATTACTTAATCACTTTTATTTTAAAATCTGGGAAACATCAGAATGCTTCCCTGAAATGGGCCCTGGCTCCACTATGTAGGATGTGACAATGTGGCTACTTCACGGTTTCCTGACATCTGTTGCTTCATGTCTTCATGGACAGCTGTTGGAAGTGTGATCTGTATAGTCTCCTTGTCACTTGGTTATTTCTGCTTTCACTCTCCAAAGATAAATAATTCCTTTGTAATGAGAGCCTCTTGAAATAGAGTTTGGGGAAAGAACTGTTTGATTATTTTTTCAGACCCCACTATGTCCTAGAAATTAAAGTCAGCTTATATAGACACATAAAATAAAATAACAAGATACATTTAAAAGATAGAGAAAGGAGAAAAGGAAGAAAGTAGAAGAGGAAAATAAAGGGCAATAAAATGGTCCTGATGTAAGATTCAGAAAACTCAAACCATAATGACTTTTCTTCTGGTGTTTGGTGGGCCAACATTTGTCCCTAAGCATCACAAGAAAGGGGAAGCTGGTCAGTTATGTGGTAAAGTGTCCACAATATGAATGCAAACCAATTTTTCAGAAGTACAGTTTCCAACAGTTTTTCTTGGTTCCCATACCATACAGTAATTTTCCCCAGGTTTTTCATAAAGTGGACCCAAAAGGAGGAACAGAATAGTTTCCACTGAACTGTACTTTAGACAGCATGTAGGAGAGGCTATAAGCAATTGAAGAATTCAGAAGAGAATAGATTGCTTTCATATTTGTATTCCTACTAACAGTGGCAGGCAAATAGTAGAAGCTTATAAATATTCCTTACTTGTATGCAAAAAAGAAAAGAGAAAGAATTTGTGATTTATTGATCATCTTTAACAGAAAGTTCTCTGAAAGAGAAACTTTCTTCCAAGGACCTGATGTGACATCTGGCACCACTTCCATCACCATTCATACCAGGGTTGCTATGGAAAGAGCATCCTGTCTTGAGGACAGTGATGGGCACCACTGAGAGTTAAGTAAATATTAATTGCATAGAATTGAGAATGCTATTGTGGGTTTAGATGTCTTGGAGGAAATGTCTGTGTAGCTTCTGTAATGGTCATTGAGGTCCTGAGAACTTGGGAGGCAAACAGTAATAGCTGGTACTGTGAACTTATATCACCTCCCTACTACACAGGGCAACTGGCCAATCTTTTTACTTTATGCCTTTGGTTTTCTAATTCCCTCACCTTGAGCTCTGTTTAATAGTATAAAATTTCAGGACTGACCTTTTTTTTCCTACTTCTTCATTTTCTGGATTAAATCATAAAATATCTATCTATATTCAGTCAATATTAAAGCTTACTTTTGCCATAGTTTTCTTCTCTTTACCAACCTTTATGTACACCAAACAATAATTATACTGTGGCCTGGAAGACCACAGTATCACTGTATGGTTTAAAGTCAGAGTAGGAAAAGGCGGGTGCATAACAATGAGGCTATAGTATTCTTTCCTGTGTTGCAACTGTCCACCTAGGTTATGTGAGAAGGCCCAAAGGTGAAGCCAAGTCACAAAAATAGGTTGCTTTATTACACACTGCTCCACCCTCGGAAGCATATTGCTTCAATTAGAACAATGCTACACAATTTGTGTTGGTAAAGAATGATACAGTCTATCCCTCTATTTTCTTTGGTTAGCATTTTCTTTACTTGGAAAAGTAGTCCCTATGTGAAAAAGCAGGAAACAAAGCACCCTCATTTGGACTTTACTTTTAACCCTGCCAGTGAAACACCAAAATATTGCAGTGGGCAAGTCTCCCATGATGGCCTTTTCCACCTCCACTACTCCAGCCATTTGGCCATTGAAGTGGAGACTCCTGTTGATTTTCTTCCTGCTTTTTATTAAACCTCAGAATATGCTTTTTGAAGAGCTGGTTAACATTTCTGTGCCAAAACAGAACACCTGTACAGTAAAAGAGAGAGAAAGAGAAGTAGGGAATGCAGACCTTTGCTGCTGCTCCACCGACTGTGTAGCAGATATTGAGAAAGTCCAACAAGCTCACTTTGGGTTGTCAGAAGGGAAACCATGCATGGTAATCCTCCAGTGAGCAGAGTGTTAAGGAGGTCACCAGACCAACCCATGTTTGAGAGAACTCACGATCTCCCAGGCATCATGATGACAGACCCACAACACATGTGCAGCCCTTGCCCAGTGGAAATCTGTTGCCATTGAAACACTTATATTTGGCAAGCCCTGAAAGTGGAATTTTATGTCCTTTCACATATATGTAGCTACCAAACTATAGGGGAGGAAATAGCTTGGAGGAGGCCAGAAGCGATCTTCATTCTATTTTGCTTTTTTGAGCAGTTGCCTCCACCTTGGCTGTCCTTGTGCACACAGAGGGGAGGTCAAGGAGCTAGGGCAGCTGGCGTTTCTGTAGACCAACAACACAGCTCTGGCCAGATGACTCAGCAAACCCTTCTGCAGTGAACTGATGATTAATAAGTTATACTTGCTTGTGAAACTACAGAATCTGAAGAGAATGAGAAAATTGAGAGAAAGACGTAGCAGCTGAGCTCACATTCTTGCTTGGCCTACAGTTAATGGGAAAATGTACCTGCAGGAGGAATGGCTAAGAAAAGGTGGGCTTCAGGTAATCAGGGCTGTTTGGGTGTTCCACAAGCCGTATATAAAAGTATAAAAGAAATGGAGGGCTTCCCTGGTGGCGCAGTGGTTGAGAGTCCACCTGCCGATGCAGGGGACACGGGTTTGTGCCCCAGTCCGGGAAGATTCCACATGCCGCGGAGCGGCTGTGCCCGTGAGCCATGGCCGCTGAGCCTGCGCGTCCGGAGCCTGTGCTCTGCAACGGGAGAGGCCACAACAGTGAGAGGCCCGCGTACCGCAGAAAAAAAAAAAAAAAAAAGAAATAGACCTACATACATATGGACACCTAGTTTTTGACAAAGGTACACAGGGAATTCGGTAGAAAAGGATAGTCAAATGGTGATGTAATATTCATATGCAGAAAAAAAGAACTTTGATCCATACCCTACAACATGCAAATATTAACTCCAAATAGATGATGTAAAACATAAAGCTATAAAAGTTCTAGAAGAAAATCTTTGTGATCTTGGTTTAGAACAGAATTTCTTAGAATACCAAAAGCATGATTCAGAAAAGAACAAACTGATAAATTGGACTTTATCAAAACAACAAGAACAAGGAAAAAGAATCCTGCTCTTTGGAGGACACTATTATTAACATTGAATATCCATCAGTAGGTGAGTGGATAAACAATTGTGGTATATCCATACAGTGGATCAGTAAAAAGGAATGAACTATTGATGCATGGTGCAACATAGATGAATCTCAAAATAATTATGCTAAGTTTAAAAAGCCAGACAAAAGGAGTATATACTAAATGATTCTTAAAAATGCAAACTAATCTCTAGTGACAGAAATCAGATGAACGGTTTCTGGAGATTGGGGTGGGTATGGATGAGGTAGAAGGGAAGGATTATAAAAGGGCCTGAGGAAACTTGGGAGTGATGGATACATTCATTAACTTGGTCATAGCAATGGTTTTTCAGGAGTATATAGATGTCAAAGCTTATCAAATAGTACATTTTAAAGATATGTACTTTTTATATGTCAATTATATCTTAATAAAAAGATTGTAAATATAGATGCATACCTAGAAGTAGTCTAATTGTAATTACTGTAATTAGACAAAGACATTTTAAAAATCTATGATTAATATATTCAAGAAAATAGATGACATAATGGAGATTTTCACTGAAATGGAATATAAAAGAAAGTACCAAGTAGAAATCTAAAAACTGATAAATATATTTTCTAAAATTAAAAACTCAAGAGTTAGGTTTAACAGATGACTAGACAAATCAGAGGAGAGGATTAATCAATGGGAACATACGTTATGCATTGGTTATTTATTTCATAATAAACAACCAAAAAGCATATTAAACATTCATTTTGTTCATTGGTCTGAAGCTCATATAAGGCAACTCTGTTTTAAATTACAGTTTCTGGGGTGCTCTGCTTCAGGCTGCAGGTTTGTGATTGGCTAGATTCCCTGAACTCCATGTGCCCATGTGGAAGGGAAAGCAGCTTTAGGCAAAGGAATTTTAAAATTTAGATAAAATGGACAGTTTCCTAGAACAACACAGTTATCAAGTTACCAAAACTGACAAAAGAAGAAATTTTAAAGTCTGAATAATACTAGATCTATTATAGAACTTTAATATATAGTTGAAAAGAGTCTCAGACAAAGATCTAGGTTCAAATGGCTTTTGGGTGAAGTCTATCAATTGTTTAAAGAAGAAATAAAATCAAGCTTACATCAATTCTTTAGAACAATAGGAAAAAATGGGATATGTCCCAACCCATTGTGAGCTCAACATAAACTTGGTAAGAACATTACAGACCAGTTTATCTCTTGGACAATGATGCAGAACTTCTAAAAAGTGTTAGCAAGTTGAATAATATATAAAAAGGAAAATGCATCACAGCTAACTTGGGTTTATCTTAAGAAAATAATGTTGGTTTATCAATTGAAAAATCAATGTTAAGTCACTGCATGAAGAGAGCAAATGAGAAAAATCATATGCTCACTTTAATAGATGCAGACACAGCATTAGAAAAAAATCTAGTTAACCATTCATGATAATAAAAGAACTTTTCCTTAATCTAGTAAAGAGTATCTACAAAACATCTACACTCTTCATACTTAATGGTGAAATATTACAAGATTTCCCCTGAGATTGGGAATGAGACAAGGAGGTCTGTTCTGACCAATTCGATTCAACGTTGTACTAGAAAACCTAGCCAGCACAACAGGGCAAGAAATAAAAGGCATAATAGTTTGGAAATAAAAAATAAAACTGTCATTATTCACAGGTTACATGATCTTGCATGTAGAAAATCTAAAAGAACTGAAGATAACGTATTAATTCTAATAAGTGAACATAGCAGAAATCAATTGAGTTTTACATGCAATGTAATAAACCTTCACAGTTCATAAAGTTTAGAATGATAAATGTATGTACGGTTACTGTACAAAAATGTTGGAGTCAGATGCCAGTGATCTCCGAGGTTAAGATTTTCTCACATGGATTTTTGAAAGACCCTTAATTGTCAAATCCCAAGCAAATGGTAACAAACTATTAGAAATTAAAATTTAAAGAATGATGCCACTTAAGATAGCATCAAAAGATCAATTGTTTAGCAATAAGTCTGCCAAGAATTTGCAATGCTCCTATGAAGAACACTCTAAAATATTACTGAGAAATTAAATAAAACCTATCATGTTCTTGGATTAGCAGACTCAACATTGTAAAGATGTCAGTTCTTCCCATGGATTAACCTATGGATTCAGTGCCATGCCAATAAAAATCCCAACAGATTTGTTAATGGAAATTGATAAGCTGATTCTAAAATTCCTATGGAAATGCACGTGGAAAGAATAGCCAAGAAAATAATGAAGAAGTTGGAGGATTTATACTATCAGATATTAAAAGTTATTATTCTTACTATAAAACGCAGGTGCTACTGCAATGCAATGGGGAAAATAATTGTCATTTCAATAATTGGTAGTGGGTCATTTGGATATCCATAAGGGAAAAAAAATGAATCTTGACTCCTACATCACACTATACACACAAATCAATTCCAGGTGCATTGCAGATTTAAATGTGAAATGTAAAACTTTTCAAAGATAACATAGGAGAATTTCTTCATGAACTTGTAGTGGATAGGCAAAAATTAATTGAGAATTTTGTACTCAGCTCCACTGAGCAACAAACAAGCTCAAAAGGGTGAAACAAGCTATAAACTAGGCTATTCAACTGACCATCTCACTTCAAGCCCTGCATCTTGATTTTCAATGGAGTCCACTTTTACAGACATCTTTCTATAACAGTATCTAAGATGTTTGGGGGACTTTATAAAGACAATAAAAGGAAAAATTGGGAATGCATGTGGAAACCCTGAACTTTATTTTGTTTACTATGTAGTAACTGTAAGAATGAATCCATACATCAAACTATAAACAATATTCAGGGCTATGAAATTTATTTCCAAATCTATCTCCAAGGGTTTAATGAAAACTCTGGCCAGCTGAAGCTAAAGGCTTTTCTGTCTTTTCCACTGTGATTTAGATTTCTCCTCTTTTATCACTCAGGTCCTGCTAATGTTTTGTATTCCATGCCACGCTGGAGGGATTGGTTATGGTGATAGCTGCCAATACAACCACTCTGCCAAAGCAATAGAAAGTATGATAGGAACATGGGCTTTGGAGTCAGACTAATTTCTCTGGAATCCCACCATGGTTGCTTGCTGTCTAAACTTGGGCAATATAGTACATCTCTCTGAGGCTGTTTCTCCAGCTGAGGAATAAGATGAGATATTCATAAGGCTATTGTGAGGACTAAATGAAGATGGAATGTCCAGTTCATAATAGTTGCTCAAAAATGGAAGCTGATTTTCCACTTCTTCTTGGTAAGAGTCATTGCTAACTGCAAGGAATACTTCATCTCTGAAACAGTAGTGGCTCAAATTTAGATTTCAAATAGAAGTTTGTATCCACAGATTTCTAAAGAAGCCTTTGCTTTTATTAAACTTGTTCCACAAATTGTGTGTGGTCAGTTACTTTGGAGGTACTTTCTTTACATTTCCCCTTGTATCTACAGCTTGTGTTTTCTCTCACCCCTTCTCCTGTGCCCAGCCCCCATGGTACAAAGGAGAGGGTTTATGTGATCCAAGGTTTCTGTTGTTTTTTTTTTACTGAGAAGGACAAGTCCTAGGTTGGATCAGAAGTGAAAATGGGTTTTCCATTGTGCAGAAGTGATGAGTCCCATGGTATTTTCACACAACTCCCTCACTGCAGCAGGAGTCAGAGTTCTACTGTTTGGAAACATATGGCACAAATTATGCCATAGGCCAATTATATGCAGAATTGTGCCTTTCCTTATAGGTCTTTGTCACAGGTCCTTCTTGTTTTACTTGCAGACACTGGCATGTATTACAGGGGTTGAAATCCTTCCTTCTTAGCTATTCCGTGGATACCAACTCATGCCTCTCCCTTGGATGTCCTACTATTGAGGAATAGGGGATTTTAAAAAAATTTACAAATGTGAAAACCTGCAGCCAGGCATATGTCTTTTACAATGCAGTGAACCTTCCAAACCCTTCTCTTAGTCTCTTGGAACCAAACAAATTACATGCCACAGTGCGCTACATATCACAGCTAGAAAGTTTGTAACGTCCGGCTGAGTGGACTTTGGGAATGGGCTTCTCTGGTGAGCTGGAGCAGATTGTGTCTTTGACTGACAAGCTGCCATTTTCTTGAGATTTGATGATTTGGGCTCCTTCACCTATCCATGCAAAAATCTTAACCTCAGAGGCCTTTGGCATTTGACCCTAATATTTTTATACAGTCACCATACATACATTCATCGCTTGGAGCTTTATGAACAGTGAGGGTTTATTACACTGTACTCAAACTTCATTTAACCTTTTCTCTTGAAGCAATACTTTAAAACAGAGTTGAGAGAGTTTGTACAACTAAGGCTTGTTGGTTGACCCTTTTTTGTGCTTCCACTCCTGAGAAGTCTTTGTCATGGATGTTTGTGGTCAGTAGATGTTTTCTGTAACCTTGGAGAAATGTACCCTCCTGTTTGAATGTGTTCTCTTGGGACCTCTAAGTCCTTGGAAGCTTTTGGGTTGGCAGAAATTTTGTAATAGGCAGACCTCAGAATTGCTTGTTCTTTGGTAGAAGTGATCAGATCTGTCCCTCCGGAATACCACTAGCACTTCCATCTTTGAGCATTTCCCTTTTTCTTTTCCCCTTTTCCAATCCACACAGCAGCCATTACATAAGGGCCACATTATGCCTGATGATTATTACTTCTTTGCTTACTATTCTGGCCCATGTGAAGCTCCATTCTTTAAAAGTTTCTTCCTGCCTGAACCTACGGAATACAGCACTTTATTTCCATACCAATACTTATTGCCACACCATATTTTTAAAAGCTTTTTTAAAAATGTATTTTATTTTTTGCCGCGTTGGGTCTTCATTGCTGCGCGCGGGCTTTTTCTGGTTGCAGTTGAGTGGGGGCTACTCTTCGTTGAAGTGCGTGGGCTTCCCATTGCGGTGGCTTCTCTTGTTGCGGAGTGCAGGCTCTAGGCACGCAGGCTTCAGTAGTTGCGGCACGCGGCCTTCATAGTTGCGGCACGCAGGATTCAGTAGCTGTGGTGTGTGGGCTCAGTAGTTGTGGTGTAGGGGCTTAGTTGCTCCGTGGCATGTGGGATCTTCCTGGACCAGGGATCAAACCCTTGTGCCCTGCATTGGCAGGAAGATTCTTAATCACTGCGCCACCAGGGAAGTCCCTACCATACCACTTTATTACCATATTATTTTGGATTATTTTCTGATTTTTATTTGTATAAATAATGCTTTCCCAACTTGCTTGTAAGTTTCCTGAGGACTAGAATTGCATGCTGTACTTCTGAACTCCATACAAACCTAACACATAGTAGGAATACCACACAGGTTGAGTGAACACGTTTTGACATCGTATCTTTAAGAATATAAGTATTTGCGTTTGAAGAGAAATATTCCTTAATAAGCAAGCAATACTTCAGAATGGGGAAGAATTTCCTGCCTTGGATAGTTAGAAGGTGCATGTGGTTATTATTCCTTGGAAATGGATCTGTTTGTATTTGGTGTCTGCGAAGGGCTAACATGTTGCTTCTTGGATCTAGAAGCAAAGCTTTAAACCCTTTGTTTTATTCCCTCACTGATCCACCTCCAGTTGATATGTAGGGGATGCATGTATCATTGAGTTGCACAAGGAGAAGTTTTAAGATCCGTGAGAAGGAGGACCCTGTCCTCACAGGAAGAGTGAATGGAACTGCGTGTGCCGTTAATTTGTCATTGCTGCAATATGTATCTCAACCAGGGCTGAGAGCTACTGCTCTGGTTGCTCTTAATGTTACTTTTGGATCTGCTTCTTAGGTGTCCCTCTAAAACCAGAGCTAATCAACAGCAATAGCATTTTCCTCTCACTGGGGAAATGAAAGATGCTGACTCTAATTTCAAATAGGTCTGTAGACATTCAGTAATGGCCAAGTCGACCATTTTGGTTCATCTTTTCAATTTTGCTCGACCAAGCCATTGTTCCCCTTTCTGTCCTTGTTTCTAGTAGAGCTTTCAAGGCACTTCCACTATTTATTACGCTCCGTGGGGCTTACCATCACCATGTGCATTGTCTTTCTGGTGGTTTGGGGAAGGAACAGACAGGGGACATCAGGCAGAGCTGCCAAACACTTTAACCGGCTGGTAGGTCTGTGCTACCTACAGTACCAGGAAGTGAATTCCCGAGCCCCAGCATCTTTTTAATTATGTGGTCCATTTGGTGCTTGATACCTATCAGATACTGTTCTAAGTGCTTTATAGATATTACCATAGTTAATCCTCATAACAACTTGATGAGGTAGGTACTATAATAATCCCCATTTAATAAATGAGGCCCAAAGAGACTACAAATATTTTGCCTAAAGCCACACATTCAGTAAATGGCAGAGCTGGGATTTCAATCAAGGCACTCCTGTTCCAGAGCACATGTCTTTAAGCACTATGCCCCATTTCTTGTGTTCTGTGTCTTTAATTGATTTTTGTTAAGCAGATACTTATGGAATACCTATGCTCAAAGCATTATGTAAAACAATTTTGGGAATCTGGAGAAGAGGGGACCCAGTTCATGACTACAAAGGACATCAGCATTCACGGGAGTGAAGGACATGTCCAACTCCACACAGCACGTGTAGGTGTTCTCTCTGCCCTTGAGGACACCTGATTCTTCATTGGTGAGAGGAGAACAGCTCAGATGTTGGGAGGATTGATAACTCATTTTATAAGGAGAGCAAAGTTGTTGGAAGTGCTTTTTGTCCATTAGGAGACCTTTCATATGGGTTGTGTGGGAGTGAAAGAAAATAGAACCGCTAGTCATTCAACAAACATGTATTAAGCATTGGTAAATACAAGGTGTGATATTAGGAAATACTAGAACCTTATAGGTTCTTACTTTTAAATATTATTATAAAACTTCACCAATTTGGACTACATGGGAAAAGACAGTGGAAAAAGTAATATACATTTGCAAATTTCATGTTCAATTAATGCAGTGCTATCCTTGCACATCTATTTTTACAAGGAAGGGCAGTGAGAGAAACAGAGAAGGGGGAAGAAAACAAAGGATTGGACATATGCTAGTAATTCTGGCACATTTCAGTTACTAGGGCCTGTGGTTCCTCACTCTTTCTCCAGATTCTCAATGTGGGTACCCCTGCTTGGCATTTTTAAAATCCATAGGCAGCATGAACTCGGCCAGTGTACCAGCCCCTTAAGAATACTAAATGTACCCCATTTCATTTATAGGAAAGAAGCAAATTAAGACAGAACACTTTTGTGTAAAACATAAACTGCATTTAACAAGGCAGGAGGCTTGGGAATCCATGGTCAGGCTGCTTGTTTTTCCTGGCACCTTGTTGAACTTGGTTGGAAGTTTGTATGCTGGGGAGAAGCCCACTTTCTCTTTGTTCCTGGGAATGGCTCTAACCGACCTGGTAGACCTGGGTGGTTGGAGTACAATCTTAGATACTGGGGCTGGAAGAGGACCGGGGAGCTCAGTGGACCTAAATTTACTACCTTCAAGCAGTGCCCACCTCTGTTGGGCCCCAGGGCCTCTGCATGAGTCCTTCTGTTTGCTAAGCCCTCCAAAGAACAGGGCTGCCTCAGACACTGATTCCAACATCTAATAACACTTATTATCAAGCCACTCTTTCTATGTCTAAATTAAATCCTTCATCCTGCAGTTTAGTGCATCTCCTTTTGTTCTGCCCTGAATAAAGATGGAGAACAGCTGGTCAGCATTCCCTGTAGAATAACTCTTCAGACAGACACTTGAAAGCTATTATTAAGTTCCCTCTGAGTCTCCTCTTCTCCAGACAAATGCTGAAGCTTTCTCCCACTTCTTTTCCACTCACCTTTCTCTTTCTGGCTGTAGGTCCTTCTCCAGCTGCTTGCTTCTTGAAGCCACCTGGAATTCTAACTCCATTTGCTCCTAATGGTATTGTTACTGGGAAATGATGGTCGGCGATTTTGCTTCTCTTTTGGTCATCATTTGCTGGTGAACTTAGTCTTTAACTGTCTTAGAATTTCATTCATTGGTTTGAATTAATGGAATAATTTCCCCCCAATTTTTAAGTATTCTGTGTCTATAGAGCCTTTGCTAGGAAAATTGTGTGTGTGTGTGTATCTGCATATGCAAATATGTATGGTTTTCTCTGTTTTTCATTCATCTCTTCCTAAATATTATAACATGATAAAATGTGTACTTCCATTTTAAATGTGGTTTTAAGCCACATTTCTTTCTGAATTAAGCATGGGATATTGGAGTATGTGTGTAAGTGTGTGTCTATGCGTGTGTGTGTGTGTGTGTGTGTGTGTATTTACTAATTCTGATTAATTTGTAATACCTGCCCAGAATTCAATGGTGAGGAGGATTCCGAGGCTCTGTGTAGTTAAGCAGGAAAGAGTAATAATGAATGTTTTGTAGCATTAGCTATGGGTGAGAACAGGTGTGGCAGCATTGTTGCCAGGTTGTATGGTACCTAAATAAGTGGTTGAAAAATTAAAATAATAAATAATTGTGTTTTCCATTCCCTCTCTTGATATTTCCTTTAGGAAATACAGCCCTTTTTTTGATCTACCTGTGGGGAGCATCATTAATTAACTTCTCATTTACTCTGATTCAGTATATCCCAGTGCATTTTGGTACGTCCCTCACCTTCATCCCCTATATTCTAATGGCTCACTGGCAGTCTTGGGAAGCATCTCCGTCACATCCTAGCAAGTGATTAACCCATTCTTGGATTGCTCACAGCCTGATAACAGCCTGCTGGCCTTTCTTCCCACCACTTGACCACCCTGCCAACACCCTGGTGGATACTTTATTCTTGGCAGCCCCTTGTCAAGAAGAGTTAGTGGATCAATAGGGCTTAATGCAACCCACCTAAATGTTTCTTTTTTTTAACTGACTTTTGGGGTTCTCCAAAGTAGATATCATCCAGTAGATTTATTTTAGTTTCTTACCACTTTCCAGAAACCCTTTTGTTTCAGAATTTTTAAAGTACATTTTGCACATTCAAAGAGCTGTTACCATCCCACCTCGAATCTCCTCCCCTCTTTCCAGGCATCTAAATCTTACCCATTGTATGCGACCCATCATCCATGAAGCTTTTCAAAATGTAGATTTTCAGTCTTTATTGATGTCTCCTTTCTCTAACCTCCTACTACAATTATATTCTGTCACTTAGCCCAATTATGTACAGTTTGTGTGCCTCGCTAATTGTTCCACATGAACCAACTGGTCTACTCTCTTCAGTTACATTCTAATTTTCTTCAGAGAAGAAACCATACCTTCCCTTTTGTCTGTTTGTTTTACCCTCCTTCCTGTTGTTTTCATCTGCCCCACAGCAGTGCTGTGCTCAGAAATAGTACTCCAAAAGTACCTATTACATGACCCTCCAAATAAGCAGTCTGCTTTTCACAAAAGATTAGATTAAAAAACATAATCTGACCACTCTTTATGGCTTTGGATAGATAGATTAATATTTCAGAAGGTAGAGTTACTAGTGGCATTAGTAAAGTAAAATGTATTTGGGGGTCACGCAGAGTTAATAGATGATTCTCTTTTGGAGAAGAATAAAAGTGATTTCATTTTGATGGAGCCTAAAGTATTATTAATTACATAGATGCTAAAATGATATTGAGGAATAACATAGAAAGGTACTGGAATGCAGTTTCTCATCTGGCTTGCATAAAGGGTGATGCGACGTCTAACATAAGATTTCTCTACTTTGGTACAGTGAACATATTAAAAATTGCAGGCAGAATCCAAAAGCAGAAACAAAATTCTTAATCTGTCATTAGTAAATAATATTCACTAGTGTGGTCAAGAAAAATCAGAAAGGAACCTGTTGACTGTGACTCACTGGCACAGTGATGTTTTGGTAGTGTGTGCTTCAGGCAAGGGAGGTTTTAGAAACCCAGGAAAGACACTGGAGGACCCCAGCATGGCTATCATTCTATTCCCCACGTAATAGTGGAGCTCCCTGAAAGTCACCTGAGAGGCAAAGCAAAACTGTGCCATAAAATGGCATTTCTGAACCACAGCACAGTGGCTTAATTGATTCATACTTTAGTCTTTTCAAAAGACAGCTGAATGTCAAAGGTCTTTCTTCTGTGTAATACTGGAAAACTGGTTGTCAAACAACCTCCACTCATTTAATAATTTATCCCATTTTGTAAAAGAAAGGCAGCTGACATGCAGTAAATCTACTCCATATTTAAATTACTACATTGAACAATAATAAGGAGAATGAAAAACCTAGTCCATTATTTAAAATTAAACATATATGAAACTGTTTTTTCCCAAATGATCACCAAAGGCTATAGTTTAAAGGCAGCACTGAAGCCCTGAGTGAAATAAAAATGCCTAACAGTACTTTGCAAATGGCAGCAGAATTATTTATTCTATTTTTTCTATACATAAGGAATTGAGCTAAATGAACAATGTTTAAGCATGTCAGAATTTCATCAATTTTGCATGAGCATTCTCAAATATCCTGGTGGGGGTAATTGCTTGCAAATACATTTAAACTAATGATATGTTATATCCTTACTTGATATAACACTATTAAAAGATACGTTATTGCATTTGACAATGCCATGCAGCTGGGTCAGATCTTAATGACAGATTTCTGCATTTGTGAATTAAGATACACTCTGCTGGAAGCAAATATTTTGTAAAAATAAAAGCTATATACTATGTAAGTTTGATCATTTATCTTAAATTCCCATTTCTGTTTGTTGGAAGCTACAAGACTTAGGAGAAAGGAAGGATTTGTCCCTTTCCTAAAACTGGGAAATGAATCCAGAACTATAATTGAATCCTACTCATACCCCATTCCCCTCAGCAGGAGCGAACAGAACTTGTAAAATCCACCATGTGGTTTTAAAGGTCCACTTAAAGTGTGGTTTTGCATCCCTTGCAGGCTGAAGTGACTGACGTGCCTCAAACCAATTAGAGAAAGTGGCCCTTTCCTCCCATGAAAAAGGGATGTTTATTTTTAAGGGGAATTAAACTAGGCTGAAAGGAAACATCAGATGGGAAAAATAATTCAAGGGAAAAAAAATGAAACAAAAATCCACTTGCAGAAAGAGTTTTATTAAAAGGAAAGTGTAACAATTTTCTGCAAGGATTCTTTGGTCCTTCACTTTCAGAGGATAGTGGCTTTTTTATTTTTTAGTCTCTTTTTGGTTTTGCCTGAGGTCAGTATGCACAGGGTCCAGTTTGTATCATCTTGGGTTTTACCTGCATGGATCTCACCCTCTGCTCTGTGATCAAAACCCCTGTGTGATTTCCTTTCTTGACAGCGGGCTAAAATGCATATTAATTTGTCTCCAGTGCCAGGATGTGAGACTCCAAGATAGACTGTGAAGCAGGCATTAATGCTCATACGTGATTATGGAACTTGGGGAGCTAGCTGGGCATCCCACTGGAAATCAGATGATGTTATGATTACAAGGGAAGTATTGATATACTTCCCTAATTGTTTCTTAGGACTTTGGGTTCTATTTATGATGTCATTACAAAGGCATGCATTATCTGCATAATCATCAAGTAAAAGACTCTCATGAAGGAAAACACGTCCCACTGAGATAATGCCGCAAGCTACTGCTATACATCCAATGGCATATGTACGGTGTTGAAATAATAAGACAGCGCGGAATAGTGATGAATTCTTGTTCCCATCATTACAGAAAGCTTTCCTGAAATTATCATTATTACTGGCTTAATTGATCCATGCTCAGTGAAAGGATTTCAGCAAACGGATGGCTTGGGACTCAATCCCCACTCTGCAGTACAATTTCTGACGGTATCAGCCTAAGAAAGGCCAGTTATTCTTTGCAGGAGCTGTGATTGCCCTGCATAGAATGTACAGGGCATCTGCAGAAGAGAGAGAGAAAGAAAGGGGGGCGGAAATGTGTGTGTGTGTGTGTGTATCTTTACACAAACATGCACACACACAATTTGGCTGATAGCTTAGGGTTGAAAAATAAAGGCAAGATAAACTTGCCTCTGGAATAAGAGGAAGATAATTTTTCTCAGTGAACAGACTATTCACAGAGTGAAAAAATTACACATCATTGTCGCTTGGTGTTATATATATGACGCTCTCGCCTTGACTCGCCAGCCTAGCAGGACTGGATCTTTTATGTGGCAAAGAACAGTACAATGTACCTTTACTGCAAGGTTTTCAGTTACACGATAATTCTGATACATATTCTCTCCCTCTCCTTAAAAGGCACGTATGCTCTGATTTTCAACTTCACTGAAGATTATTACAACTTCACTTCATAACATACTGTAAGTTTTATTATAAAGCACCAATTCCTTAGCTCCTAAGAACAATCTTAGGGAAAGAGTGCACTGTACTTCTTCCTCTTTCAGTAATGTGAGAGGAGACCTAATGAAGCTTTTTATGCAAATTTTCCAGTTATCAGGTAAAATCTTCACATGGAAATCTGTCACATGTTGTAAAATTTCTTTATGTTATCAAATGCTAATGACGACTCAGAACACAGCCCACAGAGCGTCTTTGAAATCCTTCATAAAAACAGTATTCCACCCCAATATCAGAGGCCTTGGAAATTCCACCACTCTGAAGACGCAGGTTTGTAATTAGCATGGTGCAGGCTTCTCTGCCCTCTGAAACCATAATGTTAATTACAAAAATTACACTGTGTTTAAAAGTGCAATTAAGAGACTCCACCGCACAAAGGGAATCTTGGAACCTCTTTTCACACTTTGAAGCCGGGTCATAATGTAGCCCATAAAAAGGAGGCCAAGGCTCATTCCCTTTTAAAGGCTTCAGAAGATCAGAGAGGCGATCTCAGCAAGAATGAGCTCTACTGAGCTCTGTAGAGCTCTTAATGAACAATGTACTACCTGGAGCCAGGGAGGAGGAAAAGGAGAAAAGCAGCTGAAAAATGATGGCTGTTCTACACCCAGCTTGGCTATTGCCAACATCAACGCCCAGCTTGGGTCTACTTTGGGCCAATTCTGGAGTCATTTGCTTGGTCCTGGTGTCTTTGTGGTTCCCAAAGTGGGACCCATATATCTGTAAGTAAAACTATAAGACAGAGTTTTGTGGATTCAGGCCTGTTTTTATTTTAATTTTTTGTACTTCATTCAAGATGGAACACTGTCAGATTAATTTGAACAAAAATTATACCAGGAAATAAGTCTCCCCTCCCCCAACTTTTTTTTTTCTTTTTTTTTTTTTTTTTTGCGATACGCGGGCCTCTCACTGTTGTGGCCTCTCCCGTTGCGGAGCACAGGCTCCGGACGCGCAGGCTCAGCGGCCATGGCTCACGGGCCCAGCCGCTCCGCGGCATGTGGGATCCTCCCGGACCGGGGCACGAACCCGTGTCCCCTGCATCGGCAGGCGGACTCTCAACCACTGCGCCACCAGGGAAGCCCCCCTCCCCCAACTTTTTGGAGGAACTAGGAAGAGAAATTGTAGAATTAAGCTGGGCACTTCTTTGGTGACTTAATGGTGGGACTCAAGCTACATTGTTGGTGGTGAAATGTGTTAATGGTTAGTACAGTGCAAGCAGTGTAGACTAGTGGGCAGAACATGAGATAAGAAACAGAAGCCTGGAATTAAGAGTCTCAGGTCTATAGCTGTGTGACATTTAGTGACAGTTTTATTTCTCAAAGCCTCAGTTTTCCCATCAGGAGAGTAGGAAAAATGCAGATCTTGAGGAAGATCAAGATAGAATTATCTGGAATAGATAATTGGAAGCAAAAATATTCGGCAGTCTATAGAGAGTCAAGCATGTACAAATCAGCGTTACTTTAGATATGCCTTGGTTAGACATTATGAGAATTTTGGTTTACTCTTGAGGAAGTTCTTTATCTCATCCTGTGTTAAATTGGTCCCCCTCCACCCCTGCAACGTATATGTTGAAGTCCTAACCCCCAGGACCTCAGAATGTGACCTTACTTGGAAATAGGCTAATTACAGATTTAATTAGTTAAGATGAAGTTTTTGGGGGTGGGGGTGGTCTCTAATCCTGTATGACTAGTAACCCTTATAAAAGGGGAAATTGGGGCACAGAGACATAGACACACACAGGGAAAACCAGGTGAAGAGACGGGGAAAAGACTGCCACCTATAAGCCAAGGAGAGAGGCCTGGGACAGATCCTTCCCTCTCAGCCCTCAGGAGAACCAACCCTGCCGACACCTTGACCCCGGGCCTCTAGCCTTCAGTACTGTGTGAGACGGTAAATCTCCGTTATTCATGCCACCCAGTTTGTGGTACTTTGGTATGGCAATCCTAGGAAACTAAGACACCTTGGGATTGAATACGTCCTCCTTGAGGTTATTTTTTTTGAAAACTTTGAAATATTTTAACTGTCTTTCAGACAAGTATACGTGAGATCACACAGCCCTTTATGTCATTTGTCCTTCACTCACAGCTAGTCTTTAAGTCACTATTCTCCACTACTGGTCCTTTGTGTACACTTTTGGATTCCAGAAGCCTACCCTAGTTTCTTTCCCTCCCTTTTCCTTTTCTTAGGGAACACCCTGCTACAGAATTGTTGCTATCTGAGGAGTTCTACTGGGATAAGAATCAAGAAGTAGCCTTCAGCCCTATGTCTGTGAGGCAGCAAAAAGCTTCCCCAAATTTATTTACACCCCCAAGGTTTTTATTTTTGCACAAAGAGCAATGAAAGATAGAGAATGAATAAATTGACATTAGCTAGAGATTTTTTTTAAGAGTTGTGGAATGGGGCCAGAATGTTAGAAAGAAGTTGGAGAGAAGGTTCTTCTCTAACCAGAAGTTAGAGAAAAGGTCCTAGGAAGAGCACAGACTGGGAGATAGGCAGTTCAGCTTTGGTATTCTGGAGAGGATAAGGCAGAAAGGTATTTTCATGTTCTATTAGGCCGGTCGTGTGGTTTCAGGTCAGGAACTGTTCTGGCATCTCAGATGACAGTGATAATTGCTCTAGAAAGAGATGTATATATGGCTGATAAAACGATTTTTAAAACTCAGGAAGGCATTTTTTAATCACCTTTTTTTTAATGCTTGTCCCCATTCTTTCTCTCTCTGACACACATCAACACACACACACACACACACACACACACACACACACACAGAGGCATGCATGCTAAATCCCACATGGAGGATTTTGCTTTTTCTTTGGTGGACTTGCAAAATCTACAAAAATGCACTTCTCAGGTGTCTAGAACATCAAGATGAGTGCTGCCTAAGTAATTTCCATCAGGGGAATTTTTGATTCTCTGTGCCCTGAAGACCTGGGACTTGCTAAACACACCGGTTCGTACTCATGAGCGCCTTTGTTGTCTCTGAGCTAGTGCACTTTGCTTAATCCTTTCTTCCATTCACAAATAAGTTTCTTGTGAAGTCTAATGTGAAAACTCCCAACACTGCTCAATAAACCACCACCCTTACCTTTTGTAGAAACACTGAAGGTTGGTGGTGTAACCGATTTAAAGATTGGAGGGAAATTCCTTGTCTCCCTAGGCCCCTACGGCCCCCAAAGTCCTGCATAGTATGCTGCCCATTGGCCTAAGCTGTTTGGCCTATGTGTCTGGAAAAATTCACTTCCTCCTCCTTCATCTTCTACCTGCCCGACTCGTTACAGAACCAGACAGTTTACATATGTGATCCTTCCTATTTAGAAAATTAATGGTGTTTTCTGGCTCCAAATCACAGCTTGTGGTGCTCTGCAGGCGATGAAAAACTTGGCCAGCTTTAGCAGCAAGGCAGCCATTAGAAAATTAACCCTTGGTGACCAGGGAGCAAAGGTAGGTGAGTGGGGTCCTGGCGACGTTGCAGGCTGTAGCTTTCAGGTGTCGATACATATGTTAGCCATGTAGGAACAGCACACATGGGGCCCCGTGAGAGCTTCTAGCTAGCATGTTTGCGGCTGGCCACTGTGGAGAGGGCACGGACATAGCACTTGGCAGCCAGTGCAACCAATATGCCACGCTTTTCATTAGAGCTCAGGAGAAAGCACAAAGCCCGGCTTTGGAATCCCAGCCATCACTGTCTTGGCTGTACCCGATTAAAAGATGAGCCATCCATCGCCTTCCCTGCGTGCCTTCATTTCACACCCCTGTGCTATACTCTGCCTGCCTGCCTCAAGAAATGGCTGACCTCAGAAAGACAGAATCATAAAAGCCAGGGTGGGAAAAAACTTTAAAGTGGCTAATTCCACTTTCATACATTAACGTATTCAATAATTTAATACATTAACTTAAGTCTCCCGTGTTTGCTTTCTTTTAGGGTTTTTTTTGGTTTGCTTATTTGTTTTGTTTTGTTGTTGTACATGGCAGCCAAAAGGGGCTATTTCCTTGGCAGTTTTGAAACTTACGTGTGTGTGTGTGTAGAGGGGCGAGGATCAGAGTATATGGCTTGGAAGCGTCAAATCGAACTTCGGGAATTTGGTTTCTTGAGCGCAGTTTTCTTGGACCATTGTTACAGTTTTCGCCCTTCACAGTAACGACTGAACCAGTGTGTTTTCAAGGTTCAGCTCTGGTCCTGGATTTATCCCTGATGAATATAAAATCATTCTTTACCCTGTCCCAAAGGAACTGGCATCAGTGGCCCCCAGGATCAAGTGCATTGAGACATGCTTTTCTATATTTATTTCTTAAACTGATGTGATACAAGGACTCTAGGTTCTGAGCAGTAATGGATCCCCGAGCCTACCACTGAGGTGAGAAAAAGGGCAGCGTAGAGTGTAGCAGCACGGGGGAATCATGGATTGGAGACTTCCTATCTCCATCCCCTGCACACCTATCCTGCAATTCTGAAGTTGGTTTTATTTTTAGGTTCCTAGTACAGGAAAACACAGCTGCTTATTTTACTGCTTCTTAATGCTGTGCTCTGTGGCATTCAGTGAAATCAGGCTATATTCATCTCTAACATTGTGTAACACCAGCTTTAATACAAACAGGGGTAAATAACGCTGGCACGTTAATTACTCCTTTCTGGTTTACTCTGACAAAAATGTACTAAAATGAAGACTAATATAATTATAGATGATGCATTTTCAATTAGCCTTTGTTAATACTATTAATAAGATTAATAATACATACTAAAAATGTCAATATGCTTATCTAAATAAATTTTTTAAATCATCCTTTCAAGTCCCAGCATCAAACATTAAGGCACAGCGTCTTAATTACATGTGCTCATCAACAAAGTTAAATGGATAACATCCCTCAAGTGTGGCAGAGACAGACAGAGGCGAGCTCCAAAGCTGCCTACGTGTTCACCTTTCTCAGCCCCATTTGACTTTCCGGTGAACCATCAGCATTTGCGGAGAGAGCGTATCCAAATCAGCACATGGCTTTGCCAAGCTCTTATATAGCGAGAGCTGCACAAGGCGCGGCTTTCTCTCTAACACACACACACACACACCTGACCCCTTTCTGAACTGAATGATAAAATGGGGGGGGGGGTTGCCTTTATAATTTTAATAATATACAGCATAACTGTGACTGGTGTTAATGTATAGAATTAATTGCCCCGGTGAGACAGTTCTTCCAAAAAAGCAATAATAGCTGGATTCTCCTTGAGAATGTGAAAACCCTCTGGTATACTAATAAAGTGAAAAAGGTTCACAAAATAATATCCTAAATAATTGGGTTCCCTGTACCAAAGGACCCTATGTAGTTTCTCTTAAGTGATCTAAAAAAATTGTGATTATTCCTTTGGACTTAATAAAACATAATTGAAAAAATATCAGTGAGGATAACATAGAGCAATCACATCCACGTCCCCTTAATATTTTTAAAGGTGAAATTCTTAACACTTTCTCATTATTAAGGAGAAAAGATGTTTTGCAAGTAAATAATGATGTTTACTCGGCTGATAACATGTTGGTAACATGCCCAGTTCCCCCACCCACCCCACTCAGTGTGTGCGTGTGTGTGCGTGTGTGTGCGCGTGTGTGTGACTGTGTGTGTGTGTGTGTGTGTGTGTGATGTATACTTGTTCATTAAAACTTTTCAACAGCTCCAGTTTGTAAACCCACTAGCCCTTTCATCCCCAGAAACTGGGAAACTGCATACTCCTACTGTGTTGTATTCATAAACAAATTAGTGTCCTTTGAATAGATTTTCTCTCTGTGTGTGTGTGTGTGTGTGTGTGTGTGTGTGTGTGTGTGTGTGTGTGTAGGGAGGTTGGGAGCACAAAACTGTTCTCCTGCCTGGATGGGTGTTTTCATCCTAGTAGCTTTTCTTTTTTTCCCTTCAGACATAAAGGCTTACTCAGACTGAAAATCCCACCCTTCATTCTTTTTTCCTCCTCTTAACCTGTTTATTCACTTGTTCTTATGCTAGAACAACCAGAAAAAATAAAATAAAAACAGTGGCTGGAAATGAACATAATTTCCATGAAGAAAGAGGAGCTGTGGAGAATGTTGGGGGCCTGGAGGGAAATGCAAAGAGGACTTGGGACAGAGCTGGGGATGCTAGAGTGACAGAATGCTGAAGATAGTTGTCCCAGCTACGAGATAAAAGCTACATTACATGAAATTAATGGAGGCTGTCTGCGACATACATGAATCACTGTTTCAACACTAAGAAACCAGCACAAAAGAATAAAGAAATCTGAGTACTAACTACATCTTCAAACGTCTCCTATTTACCCAGCTATACTGGGTACTGACACAAGTGGGGGGAAATATAAGAAAAAAGCACTGCTGTGATCGAATGAATGCGACCATATGAGCTATATTGGAGCCGTATGCATCCTATTTAGCTGATATCAAACACAGTTTAATGAAAGTTAAATAGTTTCTGAGGAGTGCATGAGCTGGAACAGATTAGATTCCACCGAGGGGTCTCTCAGCATATTGTTGCTCACATGTATTCCCTGCTCAGGGCTGCTACAATTCCAGCACTCCATTAGCAATACACAAAAGACTTATGCAGATAGCGGGCATAAGCTCCTACCGCCATGTTGGGAAATAAAAACACACACACAGACACACGCACACACGGATGAAGGTTTTGTTCAATGTGTTCATCTCAAAATAGATCTCTGTAATTCAAAACTGATAAGAGCATTTGTAAGAAGAAGGAAGTAGCTGCCTATATTTTAAAATAGAGAAATATGTAAACTGCCTCAAACAGAAGGTATTGCATCAGGCATAGAATGAGAGTTTGTTCTTTCAGAGGACAGCGACGTGGGTGAATGTCATGCCCTTTTGATCGATAAGCTCCATCTGGTCTAAAGGTACAGCAGCTTCCCTGTTATCACCCCATGAAGTTATAGGGGTATACGCTTCTGCAAATCCTCACACACACACTATCCCTCCAGCAATCCCTCATTTTTAAAATGTACAGTTCCTTCCAGAAATACTGCTGAACAGCCTGTCCATCTATTCACGTGGCTGTCGCAAAAACTGACATGAATTGCAATTAATAATTTCATTACTTGGCAAAGATTTTTTTAAACTTCTCTACAATTAAATTGTCTATGTGCTTTTTTCCCTTCCTTCTGTCCAAGCACCTCCTGCTCTGTCTTTATCAAGCTGACTTTTCATGGACAGTGACAGTGGTGTTTTAATCTAAATAAACAGGAGAGCTCTTTCATATTGGTCTTTTTATAAGAGTGGCCAGAACAGTTGGATAAAATTGCCTCATTTTCTCCTTTTAGATGAAGAATAAAGGTCACTTCCAACCTTAGCTGTGTTCCCTTTTTCACTCTTACATAATTGCAGTCAAACTTCATTGGACATTTACTCTTAGGTCCAGCATTTTCTCTGTGCTAGGCTGCATTATAAAGATGGATCAGATATGCTCCCTATACTTAAAAGAGTTTACAGTTTAGATTTTGTCAGCTGGGGGGGTGTTATTTTTGACCCCCCCTACCCCTAGAGGATATCTAGCGATGTCTGCAAACATTTATCTTTGGTTGTCCTAACTGGGGGAACGCTACTGGCAGCTGGTGGGTAGAGGCTGGGGTACCGTTAACCATCCTACAGCACAGAACAGCCCCCACAAGAAAGACTTCTCCAGTCCGAAATGTCAGTAGTGCCAGGATCTAGAGAGGTGATTGTTTCCTAGGAAGGAGCAAGGTGAAACTCCCAGTAAACGCTGAACTTGCTGGTGTATCTACACTTTCTTCCTATTCACAGTAGAGTCTGAACGCTTCGGTGTCTTGTCACCTGGTGGCACTCAGGCTGAATGATTCTCCCACGGCATTTTGCTTACATTTGGGAGTAAATTTCTAAAAGCTTTTTGCAGCCAGGGACAATCCTCCAAGTTTTTGGAAACCCTTTTCAATTTCTTAAATAACTGCCTGGGATTAGGGATAGGACTCAGCCAAGGAAGTGGAGAACAGCGAACACCGTGCATCTGTTCTATATATTCCTCCTCAGCTGTGGGGAGACTTTCCTATTAACATTATTCAAGCCCTTCTAGAAGGGGTGGAATTTTCTCAGTCAGCTCTTCTCAGCTCTCTTAATATTATTCCTCAGGATAAGAATGGCCTCACGTTAAGGACCTGAGTGCCTGTTTAGGGTGGCCTGTCAGTTGCTCTGTGGTAATCGTCTCTATTTCTTCATCTCTGTGCTCAGGTATAATAATTTCATTAAGAAGCAGAGTAGGTATTAAAGTTGTCACCAGCTGCCTGTTCTGGTCAAGAAGGATTTTCTCACGTTATTCCTGCTGTCCCTGCCCTCACATTACATCGTCACATTCCATGGGACATCATGTCAGAAGTTTGTACGCACGTTGAAAGTTGCCTCCATCTGGTGGTGGCAAAATGGGGGGGGGGGGCTATGTCCATTTGGCAGCATCAACTAACCTAGAATGTCTGTGAAAATATTGATGGTTACGTCCTTCACTTCCTCGTAGATTTGTGCTCTTCAGATAATTGGGAATACAACATCACTGTGGCTAGAAGCTGAAGCATAATTTATAATGAACTGATAGCAGAGTTTATCTACTATGACTAATAATCATAATGTAGTAATGGTAATGTCAGTCATCATAAGAAGGAACTAATTAGAGTGGAAAACAATATCTCTCCTTAAGAAACCTTACCTAGCTGAGAAAATAAGACATGTGGATGGCACAATGTGTGCTAATTCATTTAGCACAGTGAACCCAAGTAACAGCACTTGCATGGAATGATTGATTGACCTAGGAAATAATTCATGTGGGAACGAATTGATTGAGGATAACTCTCATACCACCTTTACCTGTGACACGCGACACTTTACAATGGCACTGGGATGCTATTGCATGAAGTAGCCCAAAGCAATTATTTCCTAGGAAATGACTCCTTACATATTCTTAGATGTAAGTGTCAGCTGGACTGAGTGTCGAGTAAAGAGGGGAGGCTGGCTACAGTGGTGACTGCAAAGGCACATTTTTGATAAAGAACACTGTCAGTGTAATGAGACTACATTCCTGCTGACTGGCAAAGATTTGGGGAATATTTTGGAGGGTCTTATTATAGTGTGCTATGAGGATTTCAAGAATCTTGCAACAGTTTCTCTTTAACCTGCAGGTGGCATTAGTAGTAAAAATGTATTTCCTATCTTTCTTGAAAAAATATTCAGCAGTGAAGTGAGGGAAACAGTAAAGGGCTTCACAGCATGAGTCAATTAGAGGAGCAGGCCCGATTCATCGCAGATGGCTTTTTGCTATGTTTAATAATCCAGGGAACTCAATGATCCAAATCCAGAAATAGTAAACTACAATCCTTATAGGAATTGAAAAATCAGGGGGAGTTTTTTCTTTCTCTTGAGTTTGGAATACAAGCCTACGTCTATATGCACACACACACACACACACACACACACACGTCTTTGTGATTCTGTTTCCATGTGGGAGGCCAAGAATCTGAGCACTGGGAGCAAACTTGGTTCTTTACTTACAGAGCGAGGATGGAAACTCAACAAAGTGTGATCGAAACTCTGTTTCTGAAACCAGTCCTCTAAGGTTCTCTTTCATTGATGCTGGCCCTATGTCTAGTCCCAGAGAAACCATGCATTGCTAGCATAGCAGTTCTTATGACCGCGGTACGTATTTTTCACTTCTTCATGGCACAACAGCAATTCACTAACTTCACTGGCCAAGCAAATCCTCGGACATGATGAAATACCTGGGATAGAGCCAATGTAGTGAAGTCTTGCCTCCCAGCCTCTCCACATAGCTGCCAATCCAAGTATTTATACCAGTAATGGGAATGGGAAACTAAGTATTGCTTTAGAAACTCCAAAGCATCAAAGAGATTACAAACTCAAGAAAACGAAGAGCAGTTGTAAAACCTGTTGGGATTGTAGTCTGTAATCTTATTCTGAATTAGATAGAGCAGGGTAACTGTTGGGGAGAAGATGTTAAATAGGGTGGCCCAGCATATGGAAGGCAAGCAGTCCCTAAGCATCCTTCAATGAAAACATGGCCTTCTAGCAGGAAGAGGAAATGATAAGCACTGATTGGAGTTCGTGTAAACACAAAACTCGGATTGATGGATAAAGATTCTCTCAGAACAGGCTGCTAACCACGAACTAGTAAAGTTAATAGGTTGTTCAGAAGTGAACATTTTCTTCACTGATGTTTCTCACATTTAAATGCTTCACTGTTCATGTCTCTGCTTCCCTTCCAATAGACATTTGAGTATTTTGTTGTTTTCTCACCGTCCTGATCAAAATGCCGGCAGTAGATCTCTAGTCATGGAATCTGTTTCTCAAAGTTCTTTTTAGATGAACTAAGCTGAAGGCCAATATCTTATCCAATATTTAGCACTGATATGTGAAGCAGTCTATCAATGAATCAGTTAAATCACTAACTTTTATTGAACCTGCAAGTTATCATCTGAATTTCCATTTTCTCATTAGCCTCTGTCTGGCATTGCTATTTCTCTGGCTCCATTACACAGGCTCTGCCTCCCAGGAAGCACAGGTCTTCCTACCACCAGTATTGGTGGGAGTTTCCATCAAGAAGTCCATTTCTACTGAGGTTACCACTGCCTACATCTCTCACTGCAACCTGGGCTTTGACCTGATACTGCTGTGCCTTTGAGCCCTGCTGTTCCCTGCAGTCAGTGAGATCCTGGAGCCCAGAGAGCCCCCTAGGCTACACAGCTGATCCGTGGGGAAGTGGCAAAGATGGCCTTCCTCTCCTTCGGTGTTGTCTGCTATTAGAGGGGCTTCAAGCTGTGTTATCTGTGCCCAGAGACTTAAAGAGTATTTAGGAAAAGAGCTTCTCCAATAATAACTTTTAACTTCTAACCTTTCCACAGAACTCAGAAACAGGTTTCCTGGAGGCTGGGCTGGGACACAGAGCCACCATACATACCCAAGACACAAACAACCCAGTCCCTGTCTGGGACTTCCTACCTTAGACATGCTGTGTGTCAGAACCTGTGCCCCCCAATCAATGTAGCACACTATACTCAGACTTCATACACTCGAAGTAGTCTTATTCCAGTACCTCATTTTCCTTTCCTCCTACTGAATCTGGCTGGGGACATGAATGCCCTGATTTCTTCTGTCTGGTCTCCTTAACTCTAGATCTTGGACATTTAAAAAAGAGATCCACTAGTCTCCTTATTTAGATTAAAATATTATCTGAGCTAAAATTTAGGACATGTGGTCTGATAAAGGATTTTTCTTTCTAATTTGAAAAGTTATTATTTACATTGTGCTATAGATTGAATATTTGTATTCCTTCCAAATTCATATGTGGAAATTCTCATCCACAAAGTAACGATATTTGGAGATGGAGGATTTTGGGAGACAATGAGGTCATGAGGGTGTAGCCCTCATGATGGGATTAGTGCCCTTATGAGAGGAGACCTGAGAGCTTCTTTTATCTCTCTCTTTCTGCCATGTGAGGACAAAACAAGAAGATGGCCATCTGCAAAACAGGAAGAAGGTTCTCAACAGAACCCAATCCTGCTGGCACCCTGATCTTGGACTTCTCAGCCTCCAGAACTTGTGGGAAATAAACTTCTGTTTTTTTAAGCCATCTAGTCTACAGTATTTTGGTACAGCAGACTAAGATACATGGTTTTAAAATCTTTCACAATTGGCTTTATATTTAACAAATAACTTTTTAAAAATCACATGAAACCAAGACAGTCTTAGAAAATCTGGACATGAGATTGTATCAGCTTCAGTGTAAGCAATAGTAGTGAACCTCAGCAGCTGAGAAAACATTGTGCTCAGTCACCTCTACTTGGAGTTCTCTTATTAATCAGTTCATTCTGTCAGGGTTTTAGCTCCTATATGTTATATATTATATGGTATCTATGTGGCAATTTATGAGACCCCCTGCAACTTAATTATGTTACATAATTATAATCTCTCTCTTGATTCTGTTTTCTATTCCTGGCCTGCTCCTTGAGTGGGCAATGGGCCCTCAGTTTTCACTGATACCACTGTTGTAGTGTTTCAACTCATTTGCATTTCAGCAACCTTGGTGAAACATTAGTTCACTTTCATCAAAGTCCCTTCAAAGATCCTTTATAGATAAGATGGGCCTTGGCTTTATGATGACTCCAATATATGCCTCCCACCTCTGACCAGGTGGAAGATGAAAATTACCAGTCCTTGTAAATCTACTAATATGTGTTCGACTTTTGCTTCCCTGGCACTTGTTTTCATTTCTATTCTACAGATATACACTGGACTAGCTCCAAGTTGCCCCCAACCCTATGCTCCATAATTCCTCCAAGACACACGTGCACACACATGAAAACACACAGACACTCCTTCAAGTATATGCAATTGAAAGGGTACAACTTCCAGCTATAAGATGAATGAGTCTTGAAGAACATGGTGATTATAGTTAATAATATTGTATTTATATACATGAAATTCGCTAACAGAGTAAAACTTAAATGTTCTCATTACAGAAAAGAAATTGTAATTATGTGATATGATGGAGGTGTTAGCTAATGTGATGGTGGTGATCATTTTGCAATATGTAAGTGTATCAAATCAACACATTGAACACCTTAAACTTATGCAATGTTGTATTGCAATTATAATCCAGTAAAGCTGGAAAAATATATGCAATTGAATCCAATTATTCATTTGTACACCCTACTCTATGCACAATTCTGAAGAGATTTCATGATTACAAAACAATGGGCACTTCAGATTTTTAGAGCCGAGGGGTTAAACTATTGGTGAAGGCAGGATATAGAAAGTATGAAGGTAGGATATGCGAGATAGGAAATCTAGGGCTTGAGTACTGCCTTTATGAGTTAACCACTCTCTGTCTCAACTTACTCATCTTGGAAACAGGAATATCTTGCTCTATGTATTTTGTACTGATATCAAAGCAAATAGAATGAAAGAAATACTTTGAAGAACATAAAATGGTTGCAAACATAAGGATGGCTGCTGTTAGATTTGTTACTGCTAAAAACATCTAGATTACCTGTAGGATACTCAGCAGTGCCCAGGAGTCTCACCCAACATGGAGCCGTACTTGCTAAGGCAAACTCGTATCCCTATAAGACATGTAACCATGGATTTGGGCCTTATGGGCAGTGGTATATTAGGTGTTATCTCACCCTCTATGAAAATTCTCCTTCATCCATTCATTTGACAGAGAAAATCAAAACGTGAGAAGGAATGGTTGTCTCGAAAGTTTGGGTGTGTAGAATTGGTAAAGCATAGGGAGATGCCTCTGTCAGGAGTGAGTGCAGAGGGAAATATGGAAAGTGCTTTGGACTTTGCAGCTGGAAGATGCAGTGAAAGGAGCTAAGGAAGAAGCTTTTTTTTTTTTTTAAAGAGTGCTAGCCCTTTAAAGAAGGGAACGCTGACCCAGTAAATCTCAGGCATTTTTATAAAGGACTTTAAGACCCGTTTGTTTTGACTTAGGTATGCATATTTCTAAATTTCTGCCCCTTTACAAACACATTTGTTCTCACCATATTGCAACAGATCTGCATTTCCTAGCCAATTCCCTTGAATTCTTAATTCTTGTTAACAACTCTGGCAATTAACCAATTACTCCTTCCACTGAAGGGCTTGGGGAGGAAGGGACTGATGATTTATAGCAGCACAGCATCCCTGCTTGTTGAATTGAACTCAATTGCTGAAGTACTTCATTTAGAGAATAGATAGGCAGATGAATGGCCAACAGGCTGAAGCCTATCAAAAGACTAAAACTGCCAACAGGTGACAGGTTGGAAGTGCGGCTTCCTCTGTTTTGTGCTCTTTGTTTCTCACCTCCTCTCTCTGTTCCCAGAACTCTGTCGAAAACCTGGTGCTGTCCCTGTGGGTCAGCCAGCTAATCCAGTGCTGACGGTTTTACAGAATGGTGGAATCACAGTATTTAAGGAGTCTTAGAAGTTGTCTAGCCTGTGAGTATAGGAAGCTGTTCTAAAATGTCCTACTGAATGGCCGTTTAGACCCTTTACAAATAGTATCAGTAATGATTTTGGAAGGCAGTTCATTCCATTGCTGGACAACCCTGTTGTTTGGAAAGTCTCCCTTAAGATGAGAAAAAAAAATCTTCCTCTTTGTAGTTTACACTCACCACTGATCCTACTCTCATCCTGTGAAGCAATCCAGAATAACTCTGCTCTCCCTCCTAGATAATGTGCCTCCAAAACTAGAGCACAGGTTTCATGTTTCCATCTTCTTCCTTCACGGCAGTTCTTCTAATACTCATGGAATATGGTTTTCTTATCTTTCCAGCATCATCTAAAGACACCCTTTCCTTTTTCAAGTCTCTTCTTAAATTGCAGTACCAAAATTTTAATGTAATTGCCAATATCGCACTTTTTCTCATCCCTGTTCCTGGTATTTAACATTCCCATATTATCTTTGGTTCCAGTAAAGCACAGATTCTGAGGGAACTATTCAATTAAAGCCAATAAAGTGACCAGGAACATTCTGATGACATTTACTAGTTCTTACCTGAAATAACTTTGGGAATCATCATTTCTGTTTCAAGAACTGTTTCTAGGGCTGTGTGGCATGGCTTGAACTTTTGATGTGCTCTTTAAGAGAATCTAAATTTACTGAGTTAATAAAAGTATAGACACTGTTAAAGGCAATAATAGAACAAGGGGAGGTGAGCAGTGGTATCAGCCAGAGGGAGAAAAGGGAAGGTCAGTCGCGGGAGAGTCACGCAAACGGTTCTTGCAAAACAGAGAGCTCTTTGGTGGTAGATATGGAATCAGCCCAAAGGGCAGGACTGACCAGGTGCGCAGACGTGCCATTGTGTACGTGATGTGGATCCAGGGGTGCTACAGCACTACCAGTTCCCACATATTCGTTTCATTCCTCCTGCCACCAGAAATCCCCATGTGGTTAACACCTTTTGCTTAAGGCCACCATAAAAATGTAAATGTTCTCTGGGAGATTAAAATATTAATCCATTATCAGCCAGTAACATCTTAGCTATACATGACCAAATTAGTACTAGCTGGTCACTGCGTGGATCCCTAAGGGAATAGGCTACATAACTGATAGGTTTTAATTGGAGGAAAATGAAGAAGGATATAAAAAGATAAAGTTTCAAGACTTTGTGGTGCAAGGGGGTGAATAGGAGGAATAGAGATAAAGATTTCGTGAGTAGTAAGCTGCCTGAAACAAGTGGGGGACCTCTGTGGAGGCCTGTGGCACCCCCAGCAGTTGTGTGGATACTGGGAACTGGATGAAGAGAGGGAGGATGCTAAAAAGCAGCTTTAAAGGAATACTAATAAATCTCTTAGGTTGAAATGCTGTGGAGGGAGGCACTGAGGAAATATCTATAGAGCTTGAGCTCAGGAACTCTGAATCGGCTGGGTAGGCATGATGCCCTGGTTCTTTGATTTTTAATTATCATTTCCCACTTCTGTATGGACTTAAATGACTTCAGAACTGTAAACTATAAGAGGAAATATCACTTGGTTCCCTGCTTTTTTTTCCTTTTTATTTTATTCTCTTTGATTTTCCCCATTTTATTCCTGCTATTTTCCTGGCCAAGCCCCAAAGAGTGGTGAATTAGCAAATGGTTGGGAGGAGGGGTCAGAAAGCAGATCATAAATGGGAAAAAAAGATAAAGAAGAATAACTTTCATACTCTTTATAATAATGAACTAGAAGGACTCTTTGACTTCCAGTGGCAGAGAAACAACTCGAAGTAGTTTAGGCAAAAGAAGAGTCTATTTCTTACCATAAACGAGTGGAAAAGGGAGGGTGATCTCAGGGCTGCCTTGATTCTGGCAATTCAGTGCCAGCATCTCTCTCGCCTCCTGTCCTCCTATTTTTCTGTGTGCTGCTTTTTTCTGCCTACCATGGAGGGGTATATTTCTCCATATTGAAGGCTTGTATCTTCACCACCTCATGACCATATGAGATATAGTCCTTTTTCTTTAAGTTTAGTGTAAGGAAAAATATAAAACAGAGAAGGCTCCGATTTGTTCAGTGTGGGTCGTGTGCTTATTCCCAGGATGGTCACCAGCCAAAGTGCAGGGTGCTGTGATTGAATTATTCTGGATCCCATGTTGCTGCCATGGCCAGGAGGCTGGTATCTGTTACCAGACAAGAAAGAAGGGGTGTTGAACAAACAAGTTTAGAATCGTAATAGGAGGAATATTGGGGGAGGCATTTGATAGCAGTGTCCCTACGTTCCAAGTGAGAATGAAGATCTTGGTGGGGTTTTTTACAACCTGCAATCTACTTAACAAAAGTTTGCAATGGACCGTACTAGTCTGCTGAGGCTGCCGTAACAAAACATCACAGACTAGGTGGCTGAATAGCGGAAATTTACCCTCACGGTTCTAGAAGCTAGAAGTCCAAGATCAAGGTGAGGCAGTGTTGTTTTCTCCTGAGGCCTCTCTTCGTGGCTTACAAATAGCCTCCTTCTCACGGTGTGTTCAGTCTATTTCCATTGCGCACACACCCCTAGTGTATCTCTCTTCTCATAAGGACACCGGTCATTTGGGATTTGGGTTTCACTTTTATGACCTCATTTAACCTTAATTACCTCCTTAAATTCCCTGTCTCCAAATACAGTCACATTGTGGGTTACAGCTTCAACATAAGGATTTTGAGAGGATACAGTTCAGTCCATAACATGGACTAATCTAGGTTTCACTAAGGAAATGGGCCCAGCTGAAGGATGCTGTTTGAGTTTAATTTTTTCCCCTAAATCTTAAGAGGTAGGTATAGATTAGGGAGGATGAACCTGCTTAAAAAAATACATAGAATATCTGCAGCATAATATTTGATGAGATTAAGATCCTGTGGTATAACTAATAAGGCCACTGAAGACCAGTTCTAGCAAACAGGTAAAAAATTATTAGATTAGTGTGAACTGGGAATTCTGCCTAACAGAAAGACTTATGTTAAGTTCTTGGTAGGGTCGCCCCAAAGAGGAGAGCCCTAGTTTTGGGAGAGGTGAGTACTTCTGTGCCAAGTTAAGGAATAATCTATGTCTGATTTTGTCTGATGTAGAAGTTGGCCATATTTTTTAGCAGTGCCATCATCTGAGAGCTAACTTTTTCAAAATGTCTAGGAAAATGTAATACTTATCTGCAAATGTGAATGCTGATGGAACCCTATTGCTGGCTAATTCCCATCGGAGGAAGTAGCTACATATTTTAAAGATCTACGATTAGACCTTTAAAATTATCATTTCTATTAAAAGGCAGTTTATACCAGAGCTCTTGTTTGAACTAAAGGGAAAATCCAGTCTCTATACTGAGAGACTAATAATCTGGTAGACCTCCTTATCTAATGGGAAGAATGAGGTTTGGGAAAACAGAAATAAAAGCACTTTTGGAAATCAATTAGGTTTTGGAAATAATTTCCATTGTGATCCATTGAATGGAAGTTGTGTGTTTGTTCACTTGGTGGGTAGTTCATTTATAATCCTCCTACCTATGTACACAGACTACATTTGGAGTGTGTGTATGTAAATTTATATC
Organism: Orcinus orca; assembly: GCF_937001465.1. Lineage (NCBI taxonomy): Eukaryota > Metazoa > Chordata > Mammalia > Artiodactyla > Delphinidae > Orcinus > Orcinus orca. The sequence goes on from NC_064571.1 coordinate 41,757,094, forward strand.
TGTGTATGTGTGAAAGAGAGAGAGAAAGAGGAGAAGGGAGAGAGAGAGATAGGGGCAAAAGAGAGAGAAGAAGTGAAAGAGAAGGAAATCAACGTATGAGTAGCATAATTTAGAAATTATCCTTTTTTAATAATATAGTTTGAAAAATAAGATAAACCTTGGCAATGAGTTTTCTTTCTTATAGCCAGGTTTGTGTAAAAAAAAAAGAGTCTGCCTGCCGATGCAGGGGACATGGGTTCGTGTCCCGGTCCAGGAAGATCCCACATGCCGCGGAGCGGCTGGGCCCGTGAGCCATGGCCGCTGAGCCTGTGCGTCTGGAGCCTGTGCTCCGCAATGGGAAAAAAAAAAGGAACAACTTTCTCATATACAAATGGAAATTCATGTATCATGCCCTCTGCAAATATAAGCAAGGTTGTGCACATATGTCCCAAATTAATTCTGAAACAATTTCAGACCCAGATTTGTTTTAATGTATTTAGCAAATAATTAGTTGTCCATTCATTCATTAACAGCATATTTTAAAACTTCTTGCAAAACCCCACCTCCCCCCTTAACAAAGTGGCACTTCTAAGAAGCAGAAGGGATATAAAATGTGTCGGGTAAGATGGGAAAACAAATCAAAAGAAGAAAATTACATGTTAGTTGTAGAAGAACATTAGTCATAGAAATGGGATTTACAAAGAAACACTTTGCTTCCCTTTACCTTTTCACACAAAAAGGGTGAAGTTGTGAATTGGAGCTGCATCAGTGGGTACTTTAGCATTTTATGATTCCAGTTTAGTATAATGCTTTTCTCTCTTGGACATTATAATTTTTCTTCCATTTGTAAAGTGCTTTATAGTTTTCTAAGCAGTTTCACATAGCATAGTTCATTTGTGGAACTAATAGCATTTACGTGGGATAACAGTATTCTAATAGAATTGTGCAATTCGCATAATGAGTTTAACTTGTTATTAAAATGAATGTCACTCGGATAAGATTGAAGGAGGAACCAGACTGGTCAAGTCTTGAGGTAAGTGCCAACTATTCCTGATTTGTAAGAGGCAGGGGTCCATGTGTCCTTCTTCAGGCTGCTTGATTCTTTTCCTTTATTTGTACACCACCTTTCCTTTGTCTCCATTTTCAGTTAGCACAGAGGATATCTTTGGGGCAGGGAAAGTGGGAATCAAAGGGCTTAATATCCTGCTCTGTACCTACTAAGGGTACGAGAAATATATATGTTTATTTTTTATTCATTTTCATACATTTCATCAAAAATATTAAAATTGGGATCCAAATGAGTATAGCTGGCCACTTTTTAGTAGCTGGCATAAAGATTTGAAAATAGTCTATGCAGAGGTTAACAGAAACCCAAAGCAGTGTTTAGAATGAGCTAATAGCATTTTACCCAATTAAAATGCACCTCTAGTCTTGGCATAGAGAGACTAGACAATACCTAATGCAGAATCACCCTGTCTATTCTTTCTTCATCTCTTCTCTGCTCAAACATTGATGGAGGCCTGGTTTTCCACCTTCAGAGCTTCATACCTCCTTAAAATCTTATTTTTGGTAAAAATGCAAAATCATCTAGCATGGGATAATTGGATAGCTATCAATTTAAAGGTATTCTTGGAAAAAGGAATTGGAGGGTCTGGGGCAATAAAGAGGAAATGGGGGAGTGGAAGGTGAGAAATAAAATTACTTTGGATGAATATGACCATGGGTAAAACATTTTAACTTTAAAACAGGAAAGCTAAAGGCACAGATAGCTGTCCCCACTTCATATTTTCCTTAAGAGTTGTGACGGAGATTCCTGGGTTCCATTCTCATTTTTCCCTCTTACAAACATGTCACCCACATTATTTTATGTGGGAATGTGCCCAGCTGAAAATCTGCATGGCCCAGCCACCCTTTCTCCTTGTTTATATCAGCCTACAGTTTTTGCAGTATAGTTAGACTTTCTGACCACAAGGACTTGTAGAGAATGGAAGCTATGCTAAGGATAGAGGGAAAAAACATGAAAGGAATCTGAGATACTTATGCTGTGTTGAACACCTCTTGTGTTTGCCTTTTATTCCAGCCTCTGCTAGGTGACCAGCTTAGAATCTCTAATCACTGCCTTCACATGGGACGCTAGTAGGAACGTCTTTGACATATTAAATACTAATCTAGAAATGTGAGTGGTAGTGTATACGGAGAGTTAACACATCTTGGAACTACCAAGTACCCTTACCAAAGGGAGGTGGGGGACAGGGAATCCATTGTCCTCTTTCCGTCAGAAGATCCTGAAATGTATTTCATAAAGCTTCTCCAACAGCCCATGGAACAGTGAAATAAGTCATCCATAGTGGTGATGGCTCGGTAAAACAACCCTGTATTGGCATTCTTTTCTCCTCCAGTATACACTCCCTCTATACTCCACTCCTGCCCATAAATAAATGACTTTTGCCTCAGACTGGCAAAAGTCTGAGGCAAAAGTCATTTTGCCTGGAACCTCTTTCCAGAGATTCCAGGTAGCTACAGATAAAATCATTTAGTAATAAAACAGTCCTGAACTGCCTAACTCTGAACTTTTTTCTTCTCTGACAAGAGAGTTTTCAGCTCAAGAATTTCTATTTGTTCTTCTTTTGTAAAATACTTTATTTTAGAGTAGTTTTAGGTTCACAGTAAAATTGAGAAGGTACAGAGATTTTTCATATATGCCCTGCCCTCCTCAACGTATACAGCCTCCCCCATTAAACATCCTCTACCAGAATGGTACATTTGTTACCACTGATGAACCTATCCTGGCACATCTAATCACCCATGGTTCATAGTTTACCTTAGAGTTCACTCCTGGTGTTGTGCATTCTCTGGGTCTGGACAAATGTATGATGACATGTATTCATCATTACAGTATCATGAAGAGTATTTTCACTGTCTTACAAATTCCCCACTCTCTACCTTCTCATTCCCTCCCAAACCCTGGTAACCACTGATGGTTTTAGTGTCTCTGTTGTTTTGCCTTTTCTAGAATGTCATATAGTTCGGATCATAGAGTGTGTAGCCTTCTTAATTGGCCTCTTTCACTTGGTAATATGCATTTAAGGTTGCTCCGTGTCTTTTCATAGCTTGATAGCTCATTTCTTTTTAGTGTTGAATAATATTCCGTGGTCTGAATGTACTAGTTTATTTATCCATTCACCTGCTGAAGGACGTCTTGATTGCTTCCAGGGTTTGGAAATCATGAATAAATCTGCTATAGACATCTGTGTTCTTGTGGAGACATTAGTTCTTTTTTATGATTTCTGTTTCTAATTTATATTCTCTATTTAATGAGACATTATTCTTGTACTTTCCTTTAGTTCTTTAGTCATGTTTTTTTTTAGTTCTTTGGACGTATCTTATATAAAGTTTTTCTACTAAGTACAATTTCTAGTTTTCATGACGACAGTTTCTGTTGACTGATTTTTTTTACTGTGCATGGACCATACGTTCTTTAATTTTATTGGAGTATAGTTGATTTACAATGTTGTGTTAGTTTATGCTGTATAGCAAAGTGAATCAGCTATATGTTCACTCTTTTTTAGATTCTTTTCCCATATAGGTCATTACAGGGTATTGAGTAGAGTTCCCTGTGCTATACAATAGGTCCTTATTAGTTATCTGTTTTATATATAGTAGTATGTATATGTCAATCCCAATCTCCCAATTTATCCCCGCCCCCTTTCCCCAGGCCATATGTTCATGTTTCTCTGTATCTCTTGCAGTTTTGTTTGTTGAAAATTAAGAAGAAAAAATCTTTTTCAAATTTAAGTAATAGCCACTTGGCAAATCAGATTTCCCCCTACCGTCTTCAGAGTTTGTTGTTACTGCTGTTTGTTATTTTTATAGCTGTTTGTTTAATTACTTTCCTTGACTAATTCTTTAGTATTCATATTATTTTTCATGTGTGGCCACTGAAACACCTGCGTGGCTAGCTGATTGGCTGGCCTATTAGACAAATTACACTGAAATATCCTTAAGTATCTTGAACCAATAATTTTCTGGGGAGAAGCTGTTTTTAGAAGATGAACTTGAGAATAGTGAAATAAAGATAAGCCATGCAAGTTGGGGTTTCCAGGGAACTTTCAGACAAGTAACATATGACAATTATGTGGGTATGGAACTTTTAAGGAGGTCCAACCATTTTGTATCCATGTCAGTGGCCCCTAGACTGTTAGGTTTTATAACTACTCTGATTGTGAGGACTTTTGCTTTCAAGGATTCTGTAGATCTGAAGAGAGAGTTATGGGGAAATGACAAGTTAAAATGCCATAAAGTTTCCTGTTCTTACCATGGTCCAGCTATTTTTCCTAAATAGACACTTCTTAGATTGTTGCAAGGCTTTGGTTAAGTTCCAAAATTCTGAAAATATTTATTTTACTATTTCCCCAGTATTCTCATTGCTTTCATAGAAGAATGGAATTTTGCAGGTCCTTACTCTGCCATTCAGGACAATGTTGCCCCCAGAATACTGTCTTAATTCAAGAATGAAGGGAAACCTAAAATATTCTCAGATGAAGGAAAACTAACATAATTTGTCACCAAATGGGCATTAGACATTTTTTCTCCTCTTGAGTTTTCTAAATTATTTTTTTAAATATGGTCCTCAGTGTATGTAGAGGAAACATTAAAGACAGTTATACAGTGAATGTGGGAAGGTAAAGAGATGTAAAGGAGGTCACATTTCTACACTTCACCCTAACTGGTAAAATGATGACACAAGTAGACTCTGATAAGGTGTCTATATTTTGTAATACCTAGGACCATCACTAAAAAGTACAAAGAGATAATAAGCTCAAAGCTACTGTATATAAATCAAAATAGAGTTATAAAAATGTGTAATTATTCCATAAATAGATAAGAAAAAGAAATTAAACAAAAACAGAGGTAACAAATAGGGGGAAAAAACGCATACTTAAGCCCTAACATATCAATAATTACATTAAATATAAAAGGTTGAAATACACCAATTAAAAGACAATGAGGGCAGGGTTGACTAAAAAATAACGTAGCTGTTGTTTATAAGAAATTTACTTCAGGGACTTCCCTGGTAGTGCAGTGGTTAAGAATCCACCTGCCCATGCAGGGAACACAGGTTCAATCCCTGGTCCAGGAAGATCCCACATGCTGCAGAGCAGCTAAGCCCATGTGCCACAACTACTGAGCCTGTGCTCTAGAGCCGGTACACCGCACCAAGAGAAGCCACTGCAGTGAGAAGCCCGCACACCGCAATGAAAGAGTAGCCCCACACTTGCCACAACTAGAGAGAAAGACCATGCAGAGCAACAAAGACCCAGCACAGCCATAAAAAAAAAAAAGAAGAAGAAATTTACTTCAAATACAGTGATATAGGTATATTGAAAATAAAAGGGTATAAAAAGATACATCATCCAAATATTAATAAAAAGAAAGCAGGGGTAGCTATATTAACATTATATAAAGTAGACTTCAGAACAAAGAAAATTGCCAGGGACATTACATACTAATTAATTGATTAGTGTATCAAGAAGATATATCAATTCTAAGTGTGTATGCCCCAGACAAAAGAACTGAAAATATGTGAAGCAAAAACTGATAGAGCTGAAAGGAAAAGTAGACAAACCCACAGTTATAGTTGAAAATTTCAATATCCCTCTTTCAACCATTGATAATATGACTAGACAGAAAATCAGTAAGATTATAGATGATCTCAGTAAGATATATCAATTCTAAGTGTATATGTCCCAGACAAAAGAACTGAAAATATGTGAAGTAAAAACTGATAGAGCTGAAAGGAAAAGTAGACAAGCCCACAATTATAGTTGAAAATTTCAATATCTCTCTTTCAACCATTGATAATATGACTAGACAGAAAATCAGTAAGATTATAGATGATCTCACGGGATGTATTTGACATTTATAGAACATTTCAACCAAAACAACAGAATACACTTTCTTTTCAAATGCTAATGGAACATCTACTAAGGTAGATCATATCCTGGGCCATAAAACAATCTTAACACATTTAAAAGAATTGAAATCATACCAGTTGTGTTCTCTGACCATAGTACAATCAAATGAATAATCAATAGCAGAATTATAATATGCAAGTCACCAAACTACTTGGAAGCTAAACAACACACTTCTAAATTACTCAGGAGCCAAAGAGGAAGTCCTAAGGAGTATTAAAGAATTACATTGAACTAAATGAAAATGAAAACACAGCATATCAAATTTTATGATATGTTGATGAAGTAGTGCTGAAAGGCAAATTTGTAGCAGTAAATTATTACATTAGAAAAAAGGAAAACTTTCAAATCGATAATCTAAGCTTCTGGCTCAAGAAAGTAGAAAAAAGAGCAAAATAAATGGAAGCAAAAAGAAGGAAGGAAATAATAAAGAGCAGAAATCAGATAAATTTAAAATACTAAAACATTGGACAAAGCCCATAAAACAAATAGCTGGGTTATTGGGGAAAAATTGATAAAATTGACAGTCCTTTAGCAATACTGACAAAAAAAGAATAACACAATTTACCAGTATCAAGAATGAAACAGGATGCATTATAACAGACACTTCCGACTTTACAATGATAATAAGGAAAAAATACGAACAATTTTACTCATATAAATTTGAAAACTTTGGTGAATGTAGATGATCGATTTCTCAAAAGTACAAACTATTACAACTCATTCAACATGTGACAGATAATTTGAATAGTCCTACAACTATTGAGAAAATTAAATTTGTAAGTTAAAGTCTTCTGAAAAAGGATTCTTGAGGCGTCAATGGTTTCATTGAAGAGGTCTAAGCTTTACAGAAGAATTAGCACAAGTTCTACACAATATCTTCCAGGAGATAGAAGAGGAGAAAACATTTTTCAACTTGTTTTGTGAAGCCACTCTTAGCTTGATAACAAAACCAGAGAGGGAGAGTACAAAAAATTTAACAATTTATCAATGATATTAATACTGTTTTTTAAAAATACATGTGTATCTATTATAATTTGGCAAGTCTGATTAAGAAAAGAGTGACACTACATAAACATTTGATTTATGAAATGGGTTGTAATTACAGATGTGAACGATATTTAAGTAATAGCAAGAGCATACCATGAGCATATTTAAAGCATATTTAAGGCAACAATTATTCTTTTCATATGGATATTGTACACACACATATAACTGATGCAAGAAAAAGTGGAAACTTTGACTAAATTAATAACAAAGAAGGACACTGAAGGTCAGTCAGCTCTGGATTTCCAATTCTGGTAATGATGAATAGGTAGTGTAATCAACTATCCTGTTGAAAAAAAACCTGAAAAATGTAGACGAAATGTGTGTGTGTGTGTGTGTGTGTGTGTGTATGCCTGAAGGCACTGGAGAACTAGTAAGCCACTGACAACTTAACAGACCAAAACAAGAGAAGTCAGAAATATAGAGGTGAGCCCAGCACCTAGGGTCCCTTTTAGTCCAGTGTATTTGCTGATACCTTATTCAGTGATCTGGAATGAGAACAAAGAATGGCAAATAACTAGAAGCTAAAAATAATTATTTAAAACTTTTATTCAAGTGCCAGAATTAAACAATATAATCACCACAACTGAGAACTAATGCACAGATTTAATAGCATATTAGGTAGAGTTTAAAAGAGAAATAGGAAGCTAGTACATAGTTAGATGAAAACTAGTACATTGTTAGATGGAAAAAGTCATAAATGCAGCAAAGAGAAACAAACTGAAGGAAAATACAAAAGAGAGAAAAGAGATACAAAAAGGGAGGTTTTAACATACATGCTAAGACATGTCCAGAAGAAAAGTAGAGAAACTTTAGAGAGAGTAATATTTGAAGAGGCAATACCTGAAATATAAATACAAATTATACATAGAGCTCTATAAGTCTCAAGTAAAAGAAATTAAGAGAAAATTAGACCTATCATGTTAAAACTAGTGAAAACTAAGGACAAAGAATAAGATCTTAAAAGCAGCTGAGCAAAAGGACAGTTATTCTCAAAGGACCCACAACTTGACTAACAGAAGACCTCACTACAGAAACGATGGAAGCCAGAAAGCATTGAAATGATATCTTCGACATGCTGAAAGACAAAAATGGTTAACCTAGAATTTTATAACTAGTGAAATTATCCTTCTGAAATAAAGATATTTTAAGAAAAATAGTAAAAAATATCATCTATAACAATAACACATTAAAAGAAATTTCAAAGGGTTAGGGTAAGGGCTACAAAGAAATTAAATGATTTACTGTATGAAGAAAAGAGAGAAAAGTACAAAAAAAGTAAACATATGGGTACATCTAAATGATATTGACTGAAAAATAAAATGAATTACATGTTTTTAGGGTTTAACACACACATGGAGAATCAAAATAGACAACAGTAGCAGCTTAGTAAATATAAAAATGGGAAATGGAGTTAAGGTGTTCTGAGGTCCTTGAAATGCCTGGGAAAAGATGGAAGTCTCATCTTGTATCAGTGTTTCATATGTCAAGAATTTATGCTCTAATCTCTAGTGTTATTATTAAAAATAAATATTAAAAGTAAACAATGTTAAGGTAATAGAGGAAAGAAATAAAATAGTTTCTAAAAAAACTGTAAACCAAAATCAGGCAAAAAGGACAAAAATTCAAATAAGTGGGATGTACTTACAGCAAATAGTAAATTTGACTTTATATTTGGAAACAACTTACATTAACTATTCCTTTAAATATAAATAGAGTAAATTCTCAAAGACAAAATTGTCAGCCTAAGTAAAACACAAAAACGACTTAAATGCAAATTAAAAGAGACCTTAAGGACACAGAAAAGTGAAAATTAAAAGGTTAGAAAGTACACACCAAGCAAACATTAACCAAAAGGCAGGTTGTGTAACTATATATATATATATTTTTTAAACATCTTTATTGGAGTATAACTGCTTTACAATGGTGTGTTAGTTTCTGCTGTATAACAAAGTGAATCAGCTATATGTATACATACATCCCCATATATCCTCTCCCTCTTGCGTCTCCCTCCCCCAGAGTAACTGTTAATTCAGAGCCAGGCTGTGGAGTCTTCCTTGAGGGTTGTTATAGCTTGTAATTGGTCTGTTCATATTTTCTATTTCTTCCTGATTCAGTCTTGGCAGGTTGTGCCTTCCTAAGAATTTGTCCATTTCTTCCAGGTTGTCCATTTTATTGGCATAGAGTTGCTTGTAGTAATCTCTCATTATCTTTTGTATTTCTGCAGTGTCAGTTGTTACTTCTCCTTTTTCATTTCTAATTCTATTGATTTGAGTCTTCTCCCTTTTTTTCTTGATGAGTCTGGCTAATGGTTTATCAATTTGGTTTATCCTTTCAAAGAACCAGCTTTTAGTTTTATTGATCTTTGCTATCGTTTCCTTCATTTCTTTTTCATTTATTTCTGATCTGATTTTTATGATTTCTTTCCTCCTGCTAACTTTGGGGTTTTTTTGTTCTTCTTTCTCTAATTGCTTTAGGTGCAAGGTTAGGTTGTTTATTCGAGATGTTTCCTGTTTCTTAAGGTAAGATTGTATTGCTATAAACTTCCCTCTTAGAACTGCTTTTGCTGCATCCCATAGATTTTGAGTCGTCATGTCTCCATTGTCATTTGTTTCTAGGTATTTTTTGATTTCCTCTTTGATTTCTTCAGTGATCACTTCGTTATTAAGTAGTGTATTGTTTAGCCTCCATGTGTTTGTATTTTTTACAGATCTTCTCCTGTAATTGACATCGAGTCTCATAGCATTGTGGTCGGAAAAGATACTTGATACAATTTCAATTTTCTTAAATTTACCAAGGCTTGATTTGTGACCCAAGATATGATCTATCCTGGAGAATGTTCCATGAGCACTTGAGAAAAATGTGTATTCTGTTGTTTTTGGATGGAATGTCCTATAAATATCAATTAACTCCATCTCGTTTAATGTATCATTTAAAGCTTGTGTTTCCTTATTTATTTTCATTTTGGAGGATCTGTCCATTGGTGAAAGTGGGGTGTTAAAGTCCCCTACTATGAATGTGTTACTGTCGATTTCCCCTTTTATGGTTGTCAGTATTTGCCTTATGTATTGAGGTGCACCTATGTTGGGTGCATAAATATTTACAATTGTTATATCTTCTTCTTGGAGCGATCCCTTGATCATTATGTAGTGTCCTTCTTTGTCTCTTCTAATAGTCTTTATTTTAAAGTCTATTTTGTCTGATATGAGAATTGCTACTCCAGCTTTCTTTTGGTTTCCATTTGCATGAAATACCTTTTTCCATCCCCTTACTTTCAGTCTGTATGTGTCCCTAGGTCTGAAGTGGGTCTCTTGTAGACAGCAAATATATGGGTCTTGTTTTTGTATCCATTCAGCCAATCTGTGTCTTTTGGTGGGAGCATTTAGTCCATTTATTTAAGGTAATTATCGATATGTGTGTTCCTATTCCCATTTTCTTAATTGTTTTGGGTTCGTTATTGTAGGTCTTTTCCTTCTTTTGTGTTTCTTGCCTAGAGAAGTTCCTTTAGCAGTTGTTGTAGAGCTGGTTTGGTGGTGCTGAACTCTCTCAGCTTTTGCTTGTCTGTAAAGGTTTTAATTTCTCCATCAAATCTGAATGAGATCCTTCCTGGGTAGAGTAATCTTGGTTGCAGGTTTTTCTCCTTCAACACTTTCAATATGTCCTGCCACTCCCTTCTGGCTTGCAGAGTTTCTGCTGAAAGATCAGCTGTTAACCTTATGGGGATTCCCTTGTGTGTTATTTGTTGTTTTTCCTTTGCTGCTTTTAATATGTTTTCTTTGTATTTAATTTTTGACAGTTTGATTAATATGTGTCTTGGCGTATTTCTCCTTGGATTTATCCTGTATGGGACTCTCTATGCTTCCTGGACTTGATTAACTATTTCCTTTCCCATATTAGGGAAGTTTTCAACTATAATCTCTTCAAATATTTTCTCAGTCCCTTTCTTTTTCTCTTCTTCTTCTGGAACCCCTATAATTCGAATGTTGGTGCGTTTAATGTTGTCCCAGAGGTCTCTGAGACTGTCCTCAATTCTTTTCATTCTTTTTTCTTTATTTTGCTCTGCAGTAGTTATTTCCACTATTTTATCTTCCAGGTCACTTATCCGTTCTTCTGCCTCAGTTATTCTGCTATTGATCCCATCTAGAGTACTTTTAATTTCATTTATTGTGTTGTTCATCATTGCTTGTTTCATCTTTAGTTCTTCTAGGTCCTTGTTAACTGATTCTTGCATTTTGTCCATTCTATTGTCCATTCTATCTCCAAGATTTTGGATCAACCTTACTATCATTATTCTGAATTCTTTCTCAGGTAGACTGCCTATTTCCTCTTCATTTGTTAGGTCTGGTGGGTTTTTATCTTGCTCCTTCATCTGCTGTGTGTTTTTCTGTCTTTTCATTTTGCTTATCTTACTGTGTTTGGGGTCTCCTTTTTTGCAGGCTGAAGGTTCGTAGTTCCTGTTGTTTTTTGTGTCTGTCCCCAGTGGCTAAGGTTGGTTCAGTGGGTTGTGTAGGCTTCCTGGTGGAGGGTACTAGTGCCTGTGTTCTGGTGGATGAGGCTGGATGTTGTCTTTCTGGTGGGCAGGTCCACGTCTGGTTGTGTGTTTTGGGGTGTCTGTAGACTTATTATGATTTGGGGCAGCCTCTCTGCTAATGGGTGGGGTTGTGTTCCTGTCTTGCTAGTTGTTTGGCATAGGATGTCCAGCACTGTAGCTTGCTGGTCGTTGAGTGAAGCTGGGTGCTGGCGTTGAGATGGAGATCTCTCGGAGATTTTTGCTGTTTGATATTATGTGCAGCTGGGCGGCCTCTTGTGGACCAGTGTCCTGAAGTTGGCTCTCCCACCTCAGAGGCACAGCACTGACTCCTGGCTGCAGCACCAAGAGCCTTTCATCCACAGGGCTCCTTAATTTAGGATGATTCGTTGTCTATTCAGGTATTCCACAGATGCAGGGTATATCAAATTGATTGTGGAGCTTCTGAGGCTGCTGGGAGAGATTTCCCTTTCTCTTCTTTGTTCTCACAGTTCCCAGGGGCTCAGCTTTGGATTTGGCCCCGCCTGTGCATGTAGGTCGCCGGAGGGCGTCTGTTCTTTGCTCAGACAGGACGGGGTTAAAGGAGCCGCTGATTCGGAGGCTCTGGCTCACTCAGGCCGTGGGGTAGGGAGGGTCACGGAGTGTGGGGCGGGCCTGCAGCGGCAGAGGCCGGCGTGACGTTGCAGCCTGAGGCGCGCCGTGCGTTCTCCCGGGGGAGTTGTCCCTGGATCCCGGGACCCCGGCAGCGGCGGGCTGCACAGGCTCCCCGGAAGGGCGTGCGGCTAGTGACCTGTGTTCGCACACAGGCCTCCCGGTGGCGGCGGCAGCGGCCCCAGCGTCTCATGTCCGTCTCTGGGCTCCGCACCCCCAGCCACGGCCCGCGCCCGTCCCTGGAGCCCCCTCAAGCAGCGCTCTTAATCCCCTCTCCTCGTGCACCAGGAAACAAAGAGGGACGCAAGAGTCTCTTGCCTCCTCGGCAGGTCCAGACCTTTCCCGGACTCTCTCCCGGCTAGCCGCGGTGCACTAACGCCCTGCAGGCCGTGTCCACGCCGCCAACCTCAGTCCTCTCCCAGCGCTCCGACAAAAGCCGGAGCCTCAGCTCCCAGTCCCGCCCACCCCAGCGGGCGAGCAGAGAAGCCTCTCGGCTGGTGAGTGCCGGTCGGCCCGATCCTCTGCGCTGGAATCTCTCCGCTTTGCCCTCCGCACCCCTGTTGCTGTGCTCTCCTCCGCGGATCCCAAGCTCCCCCACTCCGCCTCCCGAAGTCTCCACCCGCGAAGGGGCTTCCTAGTGTGTGGACAGTTTTCCTCCTTCACAGCTCTCTCCCGCTGGTGCAGGACCCGTCCCTATCCTTTTGTCTCTGTTTAGTTTTTTCTTTTGCCCTAACCAGGTACGTGGGGGGTTCCTTGCCTTTTGGGAGGTCTGAGGTCTTCTGCCAGCGTTCAGTAGGTGCTCCGTAGGAGTTGTTCCACGCGTAGATGTATTTCTGGTGTATCTGTGGGGAGGAAGGTGATCTCCGCGTCTTACTCTTCCGCCATCTTCCCGGAAGTCTCCTGTGTAACTATATTATTATCAGACAAAGACTTCAAGGAAAAAATCATTAGTAGATATAAATAAGGACACTTTACAATGACAAAAGTTTTAATTCAATCAGGAAAGAATAGTAATCCTAAATTTGTATATTCACCCAAAAAATAAATTCAAATGTATAAAACAAAAGTAACTGAAAAACTACTACCAAAAGTCCTAATAAATCTACGACCATAATGATACATTTTAACACATTTCTGTAAGATAACTGATAAAACTATTCAGAGAATAAAGCAGTAAGAAAAGAGAATATAGAATATTTGAATAACACAATTAACAAACATCATATGACTGATATAGAATACTGCAGATCCAACATCTGCAGAATATAAATTCATATGAGTTACACATGGAGCATTAACCAAAATAGATTATCTGTTGATTCATATAGAAAGTCTAAACAAATTTCAAAGGATTGTAGTCATGTTCTGTATATTCTTTGATCACAGAGTAAGTTAAGCAGGGAAGAAAAACCAAAAAGATAACTCATAAATTTCTATATGTTTGGAAATTAAGACGTATACTTACAAATATATTTTGAATCAAAAAAGAAATTAGAGAAAATTATAAATTTATGAGTGATAATGAAAATACAACTTGCAGATCACAGCTAAGGAAATTTAGAGAGACAGGTATAGATTTAGATGTATATACAAGAAGATAATAAAGATTAAAAAATAATGTGAACATCCATCTAAAGAAATTAGGCAAGAAAGAACAGTGTGAAATCCAAAGAAAGTAGAAGGAATTAAATTATAAATATAGCAGAAATTAATGAAATAGAAGACAAACATGCAATAAAGCCAAATGTTAACTCTTTGAAATGTTTTGAAATGTTTCTAAAATTTATAGATTTCAGTTTTTAAATAAAACTGATAAAAGAGAGAGAGGGAGAGAATCAAAATCAGGAATGAGAAAAGGACATTGCTACAAATCTTACAAATACTGTCATGCTTATATTATGAACAACTTTATAAAAATACAATATTAAATGCACAAATTCTTAAGGAAAATTGTTCTTACAAAACTGAGAATAAGTAGAAATAGAAGATTTAAATGTAAATAACTGTTAGACTACAAAAAATAAAATACACTCCATGGCCAGATGGTTTCATGAGTGAATTCTACCAGTTATTTAGGGAGAAAAATCATGGCAGTCTTATACATCTTCTTCCAGAGAATAGAAAACAAAAACAAAATTAGGGAATACTTCCAACTCAGTTTATGTGGTGAGCATAACCTCAATACCGAAAATGACGAAGAATTACAAAAGGGACTCTAATAGGTCAATTTCTCTTATAAACATAGATGAAAAATTTTAAACAAAAAGCTAACTGAATGCAGCAATAAATAAAAATGGTCATATTTCATGATCAAGTTGGTTTTATTCCAAAAATGCAAAGTTTAACATTAGAAAATTAATTACTATAGCTCACCACATCAACACAGTAGAGGAAAATAAAAACATTTTCAACAAATACAGAAAAGGCAATTTTAGAAACATTTGCTATTTATGATTAAAACAAACATATAAGCAAAACATCTTAGCAAAATAGGAATAGAAAGGAACTTCTTTCTTCTGATAAAATATAACTGTAAATAAACTTGTAGCAAATATCCTACTTAATGGTGAAATATTGAAAGGTTTCAAGATTGGGAATGATTCAAAGATGGCTCTATGAGTACTAGTCAGAATTTTACTGGAAGTCCTTTTCAGGAAAGTAAGATTTAAGAAGATACTAAAGAAATAAGAATTAAGTGAAAGAATTATAATTTTCATTGTTAAAGATATTATAATCATAAAAATCTGAATCAGATGAATTATTAGAATTAGTAAATGGGCATAGCAAAAGTAAAAAATCAATTATATTCCTGTGTACTAGTCTAAAAAAGTTAGAAGAAAATGAAATAACATCAGAAGAAACTATTTCAATGTATAAAAATATTTATTTAGAGCAAATGTAATGAAAGATGTATATACTTGCACACAGAAAACTATAAAACAGTTTTGAGAGAAAATGAAGAAGTTCTAAACAAATGAAAGAATTTTCATTGATTGGAAGACTCATTGTGAAAATATCATGTCTCCCAAAATTGATATTTAGATAGAATACAATCCCAAACAAATTCTCCAATAGATAGTATTATGAAAATTAACAGGCTAATTTTTAAATTTGTGTGGAAAAGGGCCAAGAATATTTTCTAGGACTTGTTCTATTAGATATCAAACTTACAATGAAGGTACAGTAATTAAAACAGTATGGTATTGAAAAGTATACTTATGGAATAGAACAGATTTAGAAATAGACACACACATATATGGAGATGCAATTAATGATGGTAATCTTTATAGAAAAGTAGGAATGAACAGTTTTTTCACTAAATTTTGGAGGTCAACTGGCTATTACTATAGGAAAAATAATACTATGAGGATTTGACCCTTATCACACACCAATAGCAAAATTAACTTCAGGTGGGTTGTAGATTATAAAAATTCTAAAAAACATACAACCTCCTAACTCCAAGTGGGATGGAGGCTTGTATGGGCACTTCAAAAAGAGAATATATAAATTACCAATAAACATATGCTCAAAAAATGAAGATGCAAATGGAAATAACTATGAGATATGTATTCGTATGTATTCTCTAGACTAATAAAAATTTAAAACACACAGTGGAGATCTGTAGCAAAAATAGAGAATGTGGAGCAATGCTGCTGATCACTGTTGCTGGGAGTGTCAATATCACTGCTTGGCATTATCTACTAAAGCATTTCTACTCCTTGAGATACCCTATAGAGATACATGCACATATGTACCAAGAAATATCAAAGGATGCCAATAGAAGCATGGTTTATAATAACCAAAACGTGAAACAGCATATTAGATACATAAAGAGTAATATATCTGTATAATGACGTATTATAAAGAAATGAAATTGTTAGAGTATTGCTACATGTTAAAACATGAATACTCACAAGCATATAACGTTGAGAAAAGGAAGCACTACATGAAATGGGATACATACTATATGATTCCACTTATATTCAGTTCAAAATCAAGGAAAACCAGATTATAATGTTCAAAATTAAGATACTGATTGCACTGGTCACTCCCATCAGGAAACTTGCAAAAGCCTCTTAGAGGTCCTCATCCACCAGAGGGCAGACAGCAGAACCAAGAAGAACTACAGTCCTGCAGCCTATGGCACAAAAACCACATTCACAGAAAGATAGACAAAATGAAAAGGTAGAGGGCTATGTACCAGATGAAGGAACATGATAAAATCCTAGAAAAACAACTAAATGAAGTAGAGATAGGAAACCTTCAAGAAAAAACATTCAGAACAATGATAGTGAAGATGATCCAGGACCTCGGGAAAAAAATGGAGGCAAAGATCGAGAAGATGCAAGAAATGTTTAACAGAGACCTGGAAGAATTAAAGAACAAACAGAGATGAACAACACAATAACTGAAATGAAAAATACACAAGAAGGAATCAATGGCAGAGTAACTGAGGCAGAAGGATGGACAAGTGACCTGGAAGACAGAATGGTGGAATTCACTGCTGCAGAACAGAATAAAGAAAAAAGAATGAAAAGAAATGAAGACAGCCTAAGAGACCTCTGGGACAACATTAAATGCGGAAACATCCGTATTATAGGGGTCCCAGAAGGAGGAGAGAGAGAGAAAGACCCAAGAAAATATTTGAAGAGATTATAGTCAAAAACTTCCCTAACATGGGAAAGGAAATAGCCACCCAAGTCCAGGAAGTGCAGACAGTCCCATACAGGATAAACCCAAGGAGAAACACGCCGAGACACATAGTAATCAAACTGGCAAAATTAAAGAAAAAGAAAAATTATTGAAAGCAGCAAGGGAAAAATGACAAATAACATACAAGGGACTCCCATAAGGTTAGCAGCTGCTTTCTCAGCAGAAACTCTATAAGCCAGAAGGGAGTGGCATGATATACTTAAAGTGACGAAAGGGAAGAAACTACAACCAAGATTACTCTACCCAGCAAGGATCTCATTTAGATTCAATGGAGAAATCAAAAGCTTTAAAGACAAGCAAAAGCTAAGAGAATCCAGCATCACCAAACCAGCTCTACAACAAATGCTAAAGGAACTTCTCTAAGTGGGAAGCATAAGAGAAGAAAAGGACCTACAAAAACAAACCCATAACAATTAAGAAAATGGTCATAGGAACATACATATCAATAATTACCTTAAATGTGAATGGATTAGATGCTCCAACCAAAAGGTACAGGCTTGCTGAATGGATACAAAAACAAGACCTATATATATGCTGTCTACAAGGGATGCACTTCAGACCTAGGGACACATACAGACTGAAAGTAAGGGGATGGAAAGAGATATTCCATGCAAATGGAAATCACAAGAAAGCTGTAGTAGCAATACTTATATCAGCTAAAATCGACTTTAAAATAAAGAATGTTGCAAGATACAAGAAGGACACTACATAATGATCAAGGCATCAATCCAAGAAGACGATATAACAATTATAAGTATATATGCACCCAACATAGGAGCACCTCAATACATAAGGCAACTGCTATCAGCTCTAAAAGAGGAAATCGACAGTAACACAATAATAGTGGGGGACTTTAACACCTCACTTACACCAATGGACAGATCATCCAAACAGAAAATTAATAAGGAAACTCAAGCTTTAAATGACACAGTAGACCAGATTGATTTAATTGATATTTATAGGCCATTCCATCCAAAGATAGCAGATTACATTTTCTTCTCAAGTGCGCATGGAACATTCTCCAGGATAGATCACATCTTGGGTCACAAGTCAAGCCTCCTCAGTAAATTTAAGAAAATTGAAATCATATCAAGCATCTTTTCAGACCACAACACTATGCGATTAGAAGTCAATTACACGGAAAAAAATGTAAAAAACACAAACACATGGAAGCTAAACAATACATTACTAAACATTACTAAATAACCAAGAGATCACTGAAGAAATCAGAGGAAATAAAAAAAATACCTAGAGACAAATGATAATGAAAACACGATGATCCAGAATCTATGGGATGCAGCAAAGCAGTTCTAAGAGGGAAGTTTATAGCTATACAAGCCTACCTCAAAAAACAAGAAAAATTTGAAATAAACAATGTAACCTTACATGTAAAGGAACTAGAGAAAGAAGAACAAACAAAACCCAAAGTTAGCAGAAGGAAAGAAATCATAAAGATCAGAGCAGAAATAAATGAAATGGAAACAAAGAAAACAGTGGCAAAGATCAATAATACTAAAAAGCTGGTTCTTTGAGAAGATAAATTGATAAGCCATTAGCCAGACTAATCAAGAAAAAGAGAGAGAGGACTCAAATCAATAAAATTAGAAATGAAAAAGGAGAAATTACAATAGACACCGCAGAAATACAAAGCATCCTAAGAGACTACTACAAGCAACTCTATGCCAGTAAAATGGACAACCTGGAGAAAACGGACAAATTCTTAAGAAGGTATACCTTCCAAGCCTGAACCAGGAAGAAATAGAAAATATGAACAGACCAATCACAAGTAATGAAATTGAAGCTGTGATTAAAAATCTTCCAACAAACAAAAGTCCAGGACAAGATGGCTTCACAGGTGAATTCTATCAAACATTTAGAGAAGAGCTAACACCCATCCTTCTCAAACTCTTCCAAAAAATTTCAGAGGAAGGAACACTCCCAAACTCATTCTATGAGGCCACCATCACCCTGATACCAAAACCAAAGATACCACAAAAAAAGAAAATTAGAGCCCAATATCACTGGTGAATATAGATGCAAAAATCCTCAACAAAATACTAGGAAGCAGAATCCAACAACACATTAAAAGGGTCACACACCATGATCAAGTCGGATTTATCACAAGGATGCAAGGATTCTTCAGTATATGCAAATCAACCAATGTGATACACCATATTAACAAACTGAAGAAGAAAAACCATATGATCATCTCAATAGATGCAGAAAAAGCTATTGACAAAATTCAACACCCATTTATGATAAAAACTCTTCTGAAAATGGGCATACAGGGAACCTACCTCAACATAATAAAGGCCTATATGACAGACACACAGCAAACATCATTCTCAATGGTGATAAACTGAAAGCATTTCCTCTAAGATCAGGAGCAAGACAAGGTTGTCCACTCTCACCACTATTATTCAACATAGTTTTGGAAGTCCTAGCCATGGCAATCAGAGAAGAAAAAGAAAAGGAATAAAAAGTGGAAAAGAAGAAGTAAAGTTTTCACTGTTTGCAGATGACATGATACTATACATAGAGAATCCTAAATATGCCATCAGAAAACTACTAGAGCTAGTAGTTTGGTAAAGTTTTGGTAATAAAGTAATTTGGTAAAGTTGCAGGATACAAAATTAATGCACAGAAATCTCTTGCATTCCTATACACTAAAGATGAAATATCTGAAAGAGAAGTTAAGGAAAACTCCCATTTACCATTGCAACAAAAAGAATAAAATGCCTAGGAATAAACCTCCCTAGGGAGGAAAAAAAACATATGCAGGAAACTGTAAGACACTTATGAAAGAAATTAAAGATGATACAAACAGATGGGGAGATATACCATGTTCTTGGATTGGAAGAATCCATATTGTGAAAATGACTATACTCCCCAAAGCAATCTACAGATTCAATGCAATCCCTATCAAATTACCAATGGCATTTTTTACAGAACTAGAAGAAAAATCTTAAAGTTTGTATGGAGACACAAAAGACCCTGAATAGCCAAAGCAGTCTTGAGGGGAAAAAAATGGAGCTGGAGGAATCAGACTCCCTGACTTCAGACTATACTACAAAGCTACAGTAATTAAGACAATATGGTACTGGCACAAAAACAGAAATGTAGATCAATGGAACAGGATAGAAAGCCCAGAGATAAACCCACACACCCATGGTCAACTAATCTATGATAAAGGATGCAAGGATACACAATGGAGAAAAGACAGTGTCTTCAATAAGTGGTGCTGGGAAAACTGGACAGCTACATGTAAAAGAATGAAATTAGAACACTCCCTAACACCATACACAAAAATAAGCTCAAAATGGATTAGAGACCTAAATGTAAAGCCAGACACTATAAAACTCTTAGAGTAAAACATAGGAAGAACATTCTGTGACATAAATCACAGCAAGATCTTTTTTGATCCACCTCCTTGAGTCATGGAAATAAAAACAAAAATAAACAAATGGGACCTAATGAAACTTAAAAGGTTTTGCAAAGCAAAGGAAACTACAAACAAGACGAGAAGACAACCCTCAGTTTGGGAGAAAATATTTGCAAACGATTCAGTCGACCAAGGATTGATCTCCAAACTATATAAACAGCTCATGCAGCTCGACATTAAAAAAACAAGCAACCCAATGCAAAATTGGGCCGAAGACCTAAACAGACATTTCTCCAAAGAAGACATACAGATGGCCAAGAAGCACATGAAAAGCTGCTCAACATCACTAATTATTAGAGAAATTCAAATCAAAACTACAATGAGGTATCACCTCACACCAGTTAGAATGGGCATCATCAGAAAATCTACAAACAACAAATGCTGGAGAGAGTGTGGGGAAAAGGGAACCCTGTTGCACTGTTGGTGGGAATGTACATTGATACAGCCACTATGGAGAACAGTATGGCGGTTCCTTAAAAAACTAAAAATAGAATTACCATATGACCCAGCAATCCCACTACTGGGCTTATACCCAGAGAAAACCATAATTCAGAGAGACACATGCACCCCAATGTTCATTGCTGTACTATTTACAATAGCCAGGTCATGGAAGCAACCTAAATGCCCATCGACAGATGAATGGATAAAGAATATGTGGTATATATATACAATGGAATATTAGTCAGCCATAAAAAGGAATGAAATTGAATCATTTGTAGAGACGTGGATGAATTTTGAGACTGTTATACAGAGTGAAGTAAGTCAGAAAGAGAAAAACAAATATCGCATATTAACGCATATGTGTGGAACCTAGAAAAATGGTACAGATGAACCGTTTTGCAGGGCAGAAATTGAGACAGAGTTATAGAGAACAAACCTATGGACATCAAGGGGGGAAAGCTGTGGCAAGTGGGGGTGGTGATGTGATGAATTGGGAGTTTGGGTTTGACATGTATACACTGATGTGTATAAAATGGATGACTAATGAGAACCTGCTGTATTAAAAAATAAATAAAATTCAAAGAGTAAATAAATAAAATTAAAAAGAGTGGAAGAAAAGGAAAAAGACATTGATTGCAGTTGAAGAGTAAGAATAGTACAGTGATTGGAAAAAGGCATGGAAGGAGGTCATCTGGGGTCCTGGTAATAGTCTACCTCACTATCTAGATGGACATTACATGGAAGTTCGCTTTGTGATAGTCATTGAGCTATAAACTATATTTTTGTACACTTCTCTATATTTTCTAATATCTGAAGTATTTTAAAAGTGTTTAAATAGTTAATTATATTCCCCAAAGTCTCAAGGAAATCATACATTATAAAAGTATTCCAGAACCTAGAAAAAAATAAATAAATGGAACCTTCTCAATCTGTTCTATAATATTAGTACATTTAATTCCCAAACAAGATAAAAACAATATAAAAAGCATACAAGGAACAAAACTAAAAAACAATCTTATTATTAAGCATAGATGCAAATGTAAGTGAATATTTCCAAGATAACAAATGTATTCAATACAAGTACATTTTATCTAGTAATGGGTAATACTAAATCCTGAACAAGTAAGATATATCTCAGAAATGCAAGCATAATTTGATGTGAGAAAATCTATTCATATAATTAGCAATTAATCAATTAAAAGAGAAACAATATATGATCATCTCAATAGAGAATAAAAATATCTTTCATAAAAATCAATACCCATTCTCAATAAATATTTGAAATAATAAAAGCACAAATTTTTTTAAAGTAAATAAAAAGAAAGGCAATAAAGTTTTTGTAGAAGAAAATTTAGTACATTTTTTTAAAGTTTTGGAGTTGAGAAGGTTTTTCTGAGCCATAGAAAGGGAAAAAAACTCAGAATCTATAAAGGAAAGATTGATAGATTTTATAACATAAAAATTGAATCTTCTGTATAACAAAGATTCCAAAGGCTAAGTGAAAAAGACAAATCACAGGCTGAGAAAAAAATAACTGAAGCATATTAAAAAGAGCAAGCAGGCTTTCCTGGTGGCACAGTGATTAAGAATCTGCCTGCCAATGCAAGGGACATGGGTTCGAGCCCTGGTCTGGGAAGATCCCACATGCTGCGGAGCAACTAGGCCCGTGTGCCACAACGGCTGAGCCTGCGCTCTAGAGCCTGCAAGCCACAACTACTGAGCCCACGTGCCACAACTACTGAAGCCCATGCGCCTAGAGCCAGTGCTCCACAAGAGAAGCCACCACAATGAGAAGCCTGCACACCGCAAAGAAGAGTAGCCCCCGTTTTCCGCACCTAGAGAAAGCTGGCGTGCAGCAATGAAGACCCAACACAGCCAAAAAAATAAAGTAATTAAATGGGGGGGAAAAAAAAGCGCAAGCATTTTCTTTCTCCCTTCCTCCCTTCCTTCCTGTTGTGTGTAGGCGGCGGCGCGGGGGTGGGGGTGCGGGTAGACAAAGAATGACTCAACAGAGAAAGCAGGTATCTCAATACATTGTCCAAAAAATGAATAGTCAGTCCAACATAAGAACAATATGTTCAGATAAACAAAATGACACATAAATTGAAATAGACTCTACACCTTAAAAAAAATCAGGAACATTCAAATGAAAAAAAAAAAGACACTTTAAAGGATTAAAAACACATTCAGTATTTGAGCTTATATAGAGAAATACAAACCATCATACACTGTTGGTAGTAATGTAAATTTATATAGTCTTTCTAGGGGGGCAATTTGTCAGTTTCCATCAAAATTCCCATAGACTTTTCAGTATTTACTCTGAATGAGCAATGTTTGCAAAGAACACAAAGAAGCAGGTAAAAGGATGTTCATTGTGGCAAATTTTTTTGGTAATAGAAAAACTGGGAGTAAAAGACCCTAATAAGTTTCAATAATCAAATATTCATGAGTTAATTTATGTCATGGAAAACTATTCAGAAATCTAAAAGGATACAGTAGATTTACAAATACTGAAATAGATCTTTATAAGAATTAAGTCGAAAACAAATTATATAACAGTATTGAGTTCTATCCTATTTATGTAAAAGTAAACCATTAATTTGTATATTAAACACACATATGTGAATACATATTTTTTGTAAATAAATGGTAAAATGTCAGCAAGATACACTTCACTGATAACAGTTATAGCAGCTGGTTCTATGGAGAGGAGTAATGTTGGGGTTATGTGAAGTGAGATTTTTACTCTTATTCTATCTAGCTACATATTGTTTCAATTTATAAAACAAATTTGTGTTTGTGCATTGTTTGTTTGATTAAAATATACTGTAACACTCACTTGTGTCAAGGTATATGGGTCTGTGGTTTTATCAGCCCCTCTGTGAGATTTATTTTTCAGGAATGCAAATGCATGCTTTTATGTTTCCCGACAAACCCTCTCCGGCATCAAATGATGAAATTCCAATCTGAAATATCAATTATAAGAAAAGGGTCTAATAGAAAACAGTAGTACTAAAAAGTAGTAAAGAGTTGTAGTAACATAGGAAAAATGATTCACAATAGGTTATACCTTTCAGCTGAATTTAGTATTTGAGAACACTTAGAATATTGAGATTTTTTAATAGATTACTCTCTGAAAGATCTCTACCTAATATTTTGATGCAAAAACGACTCTATATTCTATGTGATATTTGCTGCAGAACTGGGGACTTGCATAGGAACATTCCATCCTCCACCTCTTCATTCTCCACTTCCCTTATTATTATGGTTAGATGGAGAGAGTATTGACTTCTGTTCCAAGCATATGTCTTTCTTAGTGGGACTCCCCTTCTGGGCCCTGGGGACCTTGAACAACTAGTTTGTGTGCCAGCAGTTCTGTATTTTTGGAGGTTGAAAATTGATTTTCCTGCTTTTAGCAGGTGCAGTCTCCAAGTGAGCCTCTCCCCTCATGACCTGTGCAGATTATGCCATCAATAGAGGGAGAGGGGACCAAGAGGAACATTTGGAGCACTCAGCACACAACACCAAAGGGCCCCAGGAAGGCTTGCAGCAATGAGGGTGCACTAGGAAAACGATAATAATAAACTTAGTTTAGAACTGTTTCCTTCTTGATACTTCCTGGACAAGTTCAGTGTCTATACGCACTTTCTGGGATTATCTAAATGGATAGACTTTCATGCAGGGCTTATTATGGTCTTACAGTTCTGAATGGATCATTCTTGTTAAACTTGAACAATGAGGAGACTCCTTTAAAGGAAAAGAATAAAGATTATAAAGGATCACAGTGTGACTTAAATTATGTCTATTATAATGTACCTATATTTTTTCAAACATAAATTTTTTGTGCTTACAGATGTTTTACAACTATGATGGTCTAGCACAAAGATGAGACTTCATTTGGTACACATTGGAAAAACTCAGAGATTTTGAGTTGGAAAATAAATATAAAAGTTCGTTTTGTGCTTGCATATAGGATAGATTTGGGGCTTTGAGTCTAGATACAGGATGACCAATTAGAAAGTTATCGCAGGTTCCTAGGTCTAAGTTGTTAAGTGTCTGAACGAGTATATGATGGCTGTAAGAGCAGGGGTTGTGGGTAAATGCAGGTAGGAAAACAAGAGTCTTTCTACAAAGGATGTGAAAATGCAAGAGCAAAGCCTCCCAATGTTCTTGGTATTTTTAGGTATTTAAAGGTAAGACTGGCATCTAGCATTATAAGTTAGTGTCAATGTATAGCTGATTCACTTTGTTATAAAGCAGAAACTAACACACCATTGTAAAGCAATTATACTCCAATAAAGATGTTAATGGTAAAATTCCAAAAAAAAAGATGTTAAAAAAAAAAAAACAACAAGTTAGTGTCGACTCTTAAGACCTTTGGAGATTGAGAAAGAAAAGGTGTGGTTGGATGGTAGGATTGCCAGCTGGTTTATATGAAAATCAAGTCATTCTGGAGTGAATACACAAGACCAGCAGACAATCTGCTGTGACAATTTATGAGACAGTTTCTAGGAAAAGCCACACAAAACTGTAGTTGATCTGGACATCCAGAAAGTTTGGACACTACAGGAATCATCCTAATGCTCTGTGGTACTCTAGGTTAATTTTCCTCCTTCAAGTGTTCAGTTATTGCATGTACTATAAATAGTAGTTTGTCTCCTTGCCAGAGGAGAAGGTACATGAGGAACAGGTAAAGGAGGAATACTTTTTAATGCTTCAGATAATTATATGATGTGGAGGAATTCTAGAGAGGATGAAAGAAAATCTGCAGAATTAAAGCCCAAGAAAAATACTTGGAATAGTCACAAGAAAGCAAAATCGGGATCATATAACAGGAGACAACATGAAGAGGATGCAAAAAGCAATTCAAAGATGTCTAATTTTAATTCATATGGGACAGATGTAACCATGAGTAGATATCAGGATTAATTTCAAATGACTGAATTTGAAAGGATAAGTGAGGCTCCAAACCAAAGAGCAGGACTTATTTTGCTGGAAAAGTGTTTATGCCATTAAAACTAAGCAAAAGGTGATAGCTTAGTGAATTGACCAAGAGCTCTGAAGATAACTTTGAAAGAGAGAAAAAATCACCAAGCAAAACCCTAAGGAAAAAAAAATAAGGGTAAGTACAGCAAATGATGTGCCCACAAGAATAGTGTATAGGGTCCCCAGTATTTTTCTCTAAGAATATTATAGGTTTTCATATGTTAATATAATGGGTGGCCAAGTGTGGGTAGCAAACAAATTAAAAATTTGATATAATGGCTTAAAACGTATACCTGGCATGTGACTTGTGATTGGAATACAGAAACACAAGAGCAAATCTTTTTTTTTTTAACATCTTTATTGGAGTATAATTGCTTTACAATGGTGTGTTAGTTAGTGCTTTACAACAAATTGAATCAGTTATATATATACACATATGTTCCCATATCTCTTCCCTCTTGCATCTCCCTCCCTCCCACCCTCCCTATCCAACAAAGCACCAAGCTGATCTCCCTGTGCTATGCGGCTGCTTCCCACTAGCTATCTACCTTACGTTTGGTAGTGTATATATGTCCATGCCTCTCTCTCACTTTGTCACACCTTCCCCTTGCCCCTCCCCATATCCTCAAGTCCATTCTCTAGTAGGTCTGTGTCTTTATTCCTGTCTTACCCCTAGGTTCTTCATGACTTTTTTTCCTTAAATTCCATATATATGTGTTAGCATACGATATTTGTCTCTCTTTCTGACTTACTTCATTCTGTATGACAGACTCTAGGTCTATCCACCTCATTACAAATAGCTCAATTTCGTTTCTTTTTATGGCTGAGTAATATTCCATTGTATATATGTGCCACATCTTCTTTATCCATTCATCCGATGATGGACACTTAGGTTGTTTCCATCTCCGGGCTATTGTAAATAGAGCTGTAATGAACATTTGGTACATGACTCTTTTTGAATTATAGTTTTCTCAGGGTATATGCCCAGTAGTGGGATTGCTGTGTCATATGGTAGTTCTATTTGTAGTTCTTTAAGGAACCTCCATACTGTTCTCCACAGTGGCTGTATCAATTTACATTCCCACCAACAGTTCAAGAGGGTTCCCTTTTCTCCACACCCTCTCCATCATTTATTGTTTCTAGATTTTTTGATGATGGCCATTCTGACTGGTGTGAGATGATATCACACTGTAGTTTTGATTTGCATTTCTGTAATGATTAGAGATGTTGAGCATTCTTTCATGTGTTTGTTGGCAGTCTGTATATCTTCTTTGGAGAAATGTCTATTTAGGTCTTCTGCCCATTTTTGGATTGGGTTGTTTGTTTTTCTGTTATTAAGCTGCATGAGCTGCTTATAAATTTTCGAGATTAATCCTTTGTGAGTTGCTTCATTTGCAAATATTTTCTCCCATTCTGAGGGTTGTCTTTTGGTCTTGTTTATGGTTTCCTTTGCTGTGCAAAAGCTTTGAAGTTTCATTAGGTCCCATTTGTTTATTTTTGTTTTTATTTCCATTTCTCTATGAGGTGGGTCAAAAGGGATCTTGCTGTGATTTATGTCATAGTGTGTCCTGCCTATGTTTTGCTCTAAGAGTTTGACAGTTTCTGGCCTTACATTTAGGTCTTTAATCCATTTTGAGCTTATTTTTGTGTATGGTGTTAGGGAGTGATCTAATCTCATACTTCTACATGTACCTGTCCAGTTTTCCCAGCACCACTTATTGAAGAGGCTGTCCTTTCTCCACTGTACATTCCTGCTTCCTTTATCAAATATAAGGTGACCATATGTGCATAGGTTTATCTCTGGGCTTTCTATCCTGTTCCATTGATCTGTCTTTCTGTTTTTCTGCCAGTACCATACTGTCTTGATTACTGTAGCTTTGTAGTATAGTCTGAAGTCAGGGAGCCTGATTCCTCCAGCTCCATTTTTCGTTCTCAAGATTGGTCTGGCTATTCAGGGTCTTTTGTGTTTCCATACAAATTGTGAAATTTCTTGTTCTAGTTCTGTGAAAAATGCCAGTGGTAGTTTGATAGGGATTGCATTGAATCTGTAGATTGCCTTGGGTAGTAGAGTCATTTTCACAATGTTGATTCTTCCAATCCAAGAACATGGTATATCTCTCCATCTGTTTGTATCATCTTTAATTTCTTTCATCAGTGTCTCATAATTTTCTGCATACAGGTCTTTTGTCTCCTTAGGTAGGTTTATTCTTAGATATTTTATTCTTTTTGTTGCAGTGGTAAATGGGAGTGTTTTCTTGATTTCACTTTCAGATTTTTCATCATTAGTGTATAGGAATGCAAGAGATTTCTGTGCATTAATTTTGTATCCTGCTACTTTACCAAATTCATTGATTAGCTCTAGTAGTTTTCTGGTAGCATCTTTAGGATTCTCTATGTATAGTATCATGTCATCTGCAAGCAGTGACAGCTTTACTTCTTCTTTTCTGATTTGGATTCCTTTTATTTCCTTTTCTTTGATTGCTGTTGCTAAAACTTCGAAAACTATGTTGAATAAGACTGGTGAAAGTGGGCAACCTTGTCTTGTTCCTGATTTTAGTGGAAATGCTTTCAGTTTTTCACCATTGAGGACAGTGTTGGCTGTGGATTTGTCATATATGGTCTTTATTATGTTGAGGAAAGTTCCCTCTATGCCTACTTTCTGCAGGGTTTTTATCATAAATGGGTGTTGAATTTTGTTGAAAGCTTTTTCTGCATCTACTGAGGTGATCATATGGTTTTTCTCCTTCAGTTTGTTAACATGGTGTATCACGTTGATTGATTTGCATATATTGAAGAATCCTTGCATTCCTGGAATAAACCCCACTTGATTATGATGTATGATGTGTTTAATGATTCTGTTTGCTAGTATTTTGTTAAGTATTTTTGCATCTATGTTCATCAGTGATATTGGCCTGTAGTTTTCTTTATTTGTGACATCCTTGTCTGGTTTTGGTATCAGGGTGATGGTGGCCTCGTAGAATGTGTTTGGGAGTGTTGCTCCCTCTGCTATATTTTGGAACAGTTTGAGAAGGATAGGTGTTAGCTCTTCTCTAAATGTTTGATAGAATTTGCCTGTGAAGCCATCTGGTCCTGGGCTTTTCTTTGTTGGAAGATTTTAATCACAGTTTCAATTTCAGGGCTTGTGATTGGTCTGTTCTTATTTTCTATTTCTTCCTGATTCAGTCTCGGCAGGTTGTGCATTTCTAAGAATTTGTCCATTTTTTCCAGGTTGTCCATTTTATTGGCATAGAGTTGCTTATAGTAATCTCTCATGATCTTTTGTATTTCTGCAGTGTCAGTTGTTACTTCTCCTTTTTCATTTCTAATTCTATTGATTTGAGTCTTCTCCCTTTTTTTCTTGATGAGTCTGGCTAATGGTTTATCAATTTGGTTTATCTTCTCAAAGAACCAGCTTTTAGTTTTATTGATATTTGCTACCATTTCCTTCATTTATTTTTCATTTATTTCTGATCTGATTTTTATGATTTCTTTCCTTCTGCTAACTTTGGGGGTTTTTTGTTCTTCTTTCTCTAATTGCTTTAGGTGTAAGGTTATGTTGTTTATTCGAGATGTTTCCTGTTTCTTAAGGTAGGATTGTATTGCTATAAACTTCCCTCTTAGAACTGCTTTTGCTGCATCCCATAAATTTTGGGTCATGGTGTCTCCACTGTCATTTGTTTCTAGGTATTTTTTGATTTCCTCTTTGATTTCTTCAGTGATCACTTCGTTATTAAGTAGTGTATTGTTTAGCCTCCATGTGTTTGTATTTTTTACAGATCTTTTCCTGTAATTGATATCTAGCCTCATAGCATTGTGGTCGGAAAACATACATGATACAATTTCAATTTTCTTAAATTTACCAAGGCTTGATTTGTGACCCAAGATATGATGTATCCTGGAGAATGTTCCATGAGCACTTGAGAGGAAAGTGTATTCTGTTGTTTTTGTATGGAATGTCCTATAAATATCATATAAGTCCATCTAGTTTAATGTATCACTTAAAGCTTGTGTTTTCTTATTTTTTTTCATTTTGGAGGATCTGTCCATTGGTGAAAGTGGGGTGTTAAAGTCCCCTACTATGAACGTGTTACCGTCGATTTCCCCTTTTATGGCTGTTAGTATTTGCCTTATGTATTGAGGTGCTCCTATGTTGGGTGCATAAATATTTACAATTGTTATATCTTCTTCTTGGAGTGATCCCTTGATCATTATGTAGTGTCCTTCTTTGTCTCTTCTAATAGTCTTTATTTTAAAGTCTATTTTGTCTGATATGAGAATTGCTACTCCAGCTTTCTTTTGGTTTCCATTTTCAAGAAATATCTTTTTCCATCCCCTTACTTTCAGTCTGTATGTGTCCCTAGGTCTGAAGTGGGTCTCTTGTAGACAGCAAATATATGGGTCTTGTTTTTGTATCCATTCAGCCAGTCTGTGTCTTTTGGTGGGAGCATTTAGTCCATTTACATTTAAGGTAATTATCGACATGTATGATCCTATTCCCATTTTCTTAATTGCTTTGGGTTCGTTATTGTAGGTCTTTTCCTTCTCTTGTGTTTCTTGCCTAGAGAAGTTCCTTTAGCAGTTGTTGTAGAGCTGGTTTGGTGGTGCTGAACTCTCTCAGCTTTTGCCTGTCTGTAAAGGTTTTAATTTCTCCATCAAATCTGAATGAGATCCTTGCTGGGTAGAGTAATCTTGGTTGCAGGTTTTTCTCCTTCATCATTTTAAGTATGTCCTGCCAGTCCCTTCTGGCTTGCAGAGTTTCTGCTGAAAGATCAGCTGTTAACCTTAAGGGGAATCCCTTGTGTGTTCTTTGTTGTTTTCCCCTTGCTGCTTTTAATATGTTTTCTTTGTATTTAATTTTTGACAGTTTGATTAATATGTGTCTTGGTGTATTTCTCCTTGGATTTATCCTGTATGGGACTCTCTATGCTTCCTGGACTTGATGAACTATTTCCTTTCCCATATTAGGGAAGTTTTCAACTATAATCTCTTCAAATGTTTTCTCAGTCCCTTTCTTTTTCTCTTCTTCTTCTGGAACCCCTATAATTCGAATGTTGGTGCGTTTAATGTTGTCCCAGAGGTCTCTGAGACTGTCCTCAGTTCTTTTCATTCTTTTTTCTTTATTCTGCTCTGCGGTAGTTATTTCCACTATTTTATATTCCAGGTCACTTATCCATTCTTCTGCCTCAGTTATTCTGCTATTGATCCCATCTAGAGTATTTTTCATTTCGTTTATTGTGTTGTTCATCGTTGTTTGTTTCATCTTTAGTTCTTCTAGGTCCTTGTTAAATGTTTCTTACATTTTGTCTATTCTATTTCTAAGGTTTTGGATCATCTTTACTTTCAGTATTCTGAATTCTTTTTCAGGTAGACTGCCTATTTCCTCTTCATTTGTTAGGTCTGGTGTGTTTTTATCTTGCTCCTTCATCTGCTGTGTGTTTTTCTGTCTTCTCATTTTGCTTATCTTACTGTGTTTGGGGTCTCCTTTTTGCAGGCTGCAGGTTCGTAGTTCCTGTTGTTTTTGGTGTCTGTCCCCAGCGGCTACGGTTGGTTCAGTGGGTTGTGTAGGCTTCTGGTGGAGGGGACTAGTGCCTGTGTTCTGATGGATGAGGCTGGATCTTGTCTTTCTGGTGGGCAGGTCCACGTCTGGTGGTGTGTTTTGGGGTGTCTGTGGACTTATTATGATTTTAGGCAGCCTCTCTGCTAATGGGTGGGGTTGTGTTCCTGTCTTGCTAGTTGTTTGGCATAGGATGTCCAGCACTGTAGCTTGCTGGTCGTTGAGTGAAGCTGGGTGCTGGTGTTGAGATGGAGATCTCTGGGAGATTTTCACCATTTGATATTATGTGGAGCTGGGAGGTCTCTTGTGGACCAGTGTCCTAAAGTTGGCTCTCCCACCTCAGAGGCACAGCACTGACTCCTGGCTGCAGCACCAAGAGCCTTTCATCCACATGGCTCAGAATAAAAGTGAGAAAAAGTAGAAAGAAAGAATTAGTAGAAGTAGAAAGAAAGGAAGAAAGGAGGGAGGGAGGGAGGAAGGAAGGAAGGAAGGAGGGAAGGAAGGAAAAGAGAAAGAATATAAAGGAAAATAAAATAAAGTAAGATAAAATATAATAAAGTTATTAAAATAAAAAAATAAGAGTTAAAAAAAGTAAACAAAAAAAACACGGATGGGTAGAACCCTAGGACAAATGGTGGAAGCAAAGCTATACAGACAAAATCTCACACAGAAGCATACACATACACACTCACAAAACAAGGAAAAGGGGAAAAAATCATAAATCTTGCTTTCAAAGTCCACCTCCTTAATTTGGGATGATTCGTTGTCTATTCATGTATTCCACAGATGCGGTGTACATGAAGTTGATTGTGGAGCTTTAATCCGCTGCTTCTGAGACTGCTGGGAGAGATATCCCTTTCTCTTCTTTGTTCTCACAGCTCCCAGGGGTTCAGCTTTGGATTTGGCCCCGCCTCTGCATGTAGGTCACTGGATGGCGTTTGTTCTTCGCTCAGACAGGACGGGGTTAAAGGAGCCGCTGATTCGGGGGCTCTGGCTCACTCAGGCCGGGGGAGGGAGGGGCACGGAGTGCGGGGCGAGCGTGCGGTGGCAGAGGCCGGCGTGACGTTGCACCAGCCTGAGGTGCGCCGTGCGTTCTCCCGGGGGAGTTGTCCCTGGATTCCGGGACCCTGGCAGTGGCGGGCTGGACAGTCTCCCCGGAAGTGGGGTGTGGATAGTGACCTGTGCTCGCACACAGGCTTCTTGGTGGCGGCAGCAGCAGCCTTAGTGTCTCATGCCTGTCTCTGGGGTCCGCGCTTTTAGCCGCGGCTCGTGCCCGTCTCTGGAGCTCCTTTAAGCAGCGCCCCTAATCCCCTCTCCTCGCGCACCAGGAAACAAAGAGGGAAGAAAAAGTCTCTTGCCTCTTCGGCAGGTTCAGACTTTTCCCCGGACTCCCTCCCGGCTAGCCATGGCGCACTAACCCCCTGCAGGCTGTGTTCACGCCGCCAACCCCAGTCCTCTCCCTGCGCTCCGACCGAAGCCCGAGCCTCAGCTCCCAGCCCCGCCCGCCCCGGCAGCTGAGCAGTCAAGACTCTCGGGCTGGTGAGTGCCGGTCGGCCCTGACCCTCTGTGCGGGAATCTCTCCGCTTTGCCCTCCACACCCCTGTGGCTGCGCTCTCCTCCGCGGCTCCGAAGCTTCCCCCCTCCGCCACCCGCAGTCTCCACCCGCGAAGGTGCTTCCTAGTGTGTGGACACCTTTCCTCCTTCACAGCTCCCTCCCACTGGTGCAGGTCCCGTCCCTATCCTTTTGTCTCTGTTTATTCTTTTTTCTTTTTCCCTACCCAGGTACATGGGGGGTTTCTTGCCTTTTGGGAGGTCTGAGGTCTTCTGCCAGCATTCAGTAGGTGTTCTGTAGGAGTTGTTCCACGTGTAGATGTAGTTCTGGTGTACCTGTGGGGAGGAAGGTGATCTCCGTGTCTTACTTTTCCACCATCTTCCCGGAATCCTGATTGTTTCTTATATAAAAAGTCTTTTTGGTATTAATTGATTCCTCAGTGAATCAACATAGGAATTGATGCATTGGAAGAATTTTAAATGTGTATTATATAACATATAAAAATACATTATATATTATACATAAATATATATGAAGTTTACAGTCCAACATCTGAAATATGGTGCACATTTCTGGATTCCACACTGTAAGGACACATTGCAAAAACTAATGATCATTCAGAGGATCCCAAATGGAAAAATGCCTTGTCTGATTGTCATTTCATGGAAGAAGTGGGACAGAAAGCCAAGAAAAGAAAATACCTTCATGTTGCATGGTTACTTTTCACATATTCCAAATACCCTTCCAAGTATTTGGAGAGCTGTTGCGTTGAGGAAGGACTGGCCCTCTGTATCATACTAGAGGGCAAAACTTGGACCAACAGGTTAAAATTCCAAGATGTGTTTCAGTAAGTATAAGGCAAAGGTTTCTTTGTAACACTAAAAACTTCCCCACCTCAGAACAGCTTTCCTGTGAGGCAGGGATGTTTTGTCACTAGGAGTGACCAACCTGAGTTTGGGTGACAAGTGCCAAAATTGCTGCGGAAGATTTATTTGTTGGATGAAAGGTTGGACTAGGTTAAAGCTTCCTTCCAACTTCAACATTTTATTATTCTATGAAAATAAATTAAGATCTGGCTTTTCAGACTGTGGCAGCTCTGCATATGTGGTTTTCACCTTGTCTATAAAAATGAACTGAGGAGAGGGATTCCAAAAAAAAAAAAAAAATCAACCAGAGCAATGCTAGGATAATGGGAAATACTTCCAAATCGGACACTTTGAAAATTAAAACACTTGTTTAAACAAACAAGATCATGGACAGGTGAACATGGATAGTATAGCTGTAGATATAGATATTCATTACTTTATAAACATATCTCATATGCTCGAAGATATCCAGATATTATAAGGGATCTTCCAGTGAACACTTCTTGAAGTGGCAAGGGAAGAGTTAACCTTTTGTCCTCAAAGCCCACAGGAATGTTTATCAACTCTGCAGCAGGCCTCCTTTCTTCCTCTTGGTGAGTTAAGTCTGTCTCTGCTTTGTTTGACGCTGCCCATTTGAGGAAAGCTTATCCCTGACCTTCTGCCAGAGAGACTGATGACAAGGATAGTTTGCACTAACCTTGACATTCACCAGGGTAAATGGCTTTTTCCACAAGTAGTTGGCAAACAAGGAGAGCCAGTCAAGAGCTAATGAATCTGCACCTGATAGAAACTGAACACCAATTGTGCTTTTAAAGAAGAAAAGAGTCCTTGGAAGGTGCGGGCCCATCTGGTGCTTAGGGGAAATTAACTCTTTTAGCCAATGCAGTTTGAAAATAAATAAATAAAAACAACCCCTTGTCTTAAAATCTACCAAGAGAGGTCCTTTTTAAGTTTGATCTTCTGGTCTTTCCTGCCTTGAATGAACTTGCAGTGCCATTCGGTGGAACCCGGGGAAGATAGACTAATGTTACAGTGACCAGGATGGCAAGGCACATTTTTTTTCAGCTGCCACTTACGCCACTCAGCCCAAATCCTTCTCCACCGAGTTCAAGGGAAATAAATTGTGAATCTTATTTTTTTAAAAGAGTGGCTTAATTTATCTACCGTATATGTTATTAAAAAGACCACAGAAACAATGCAAATCAGACTTCCCTATCACAGACAATCAGACAAACTAATACTCTGTAAGGGATCCTTGAAGCCAGGTATAAATCTCAATGGTCTTTTTTGTTTGTTTTGTTTTCTTTGTTTGTTTTTAATTTTCTAATTGAATTTTATTTTTTTATACAACAGGTTCTTATTAGTTATCAATTTTACACACATCAGTGTATATATGTCAATCCCAATCGCCCAATTCAGCACACCATCATCCCCACCCCACCGCGGTTTTCCCCCCTTGCTGTCCATACGTTTGTTCTCTACATCTGTGTCTCAACTTCTGCCCTACAAACTGGTTCATCTGTACCATTTTTCTAGGTTCCACATACATGCATTAAAAAAAACAAAAATCAAAAACCAAAAAGCTAATACTAAACTTTCTTTGGGTTATTTGTATGGAAGTATGTTAATATATAATTTTCAGACATTACATGAAATTCCTAAAAATCTTATATGTTCTGGTATAATGTTATGTCATAATTCTAGTTATTACTTTAAAATGTATATCTCAGAAATAACTAAATTTCCATGTCAGTTGCATCATCATGGACTTTCATCAAATCTTTAACCGTGGTCATTTTTAAGTCTTCTGTCATTATAGACAGTTCTGGGTGTACTCTGATGCTTTTGCAAAAATGTTTGTATGAAAGGGTTTCATCTTCAAGGAATTCATGGAAAAGACTCTGACAAGTACAGGTTTCTGGTAACTGACTATACTGCTGAACTGAATGAATAAGCATTTCCAGAACTCTAATGGAAAACTGATGAATTCATAAAAATGCTAACAAAAGATCAAGATGAAAAAAAATTAATTACATGGAACTGAGTGAACTGATGGGGATGATTATAATTTGGGACTTTCTGTTTGAATAAAAAAAACATTAAAAAAAAAACCTCAATGGTCAAACTAAAGATTGTAGCCCTGTGATATTTTGCATCCAGAGCCCCACTCAATGGCCTATGAATTCTACCCTTATTCCTTCAGTATTGATTACTCTATTTTCATCGTATCTATATATTACAATCTCTTCTATATAATTTTGTGCTGATGCAAACTTACTAAGACTATTCTTTATTTTGGATGTGTATACCTTGGCTCTTCACTAGATTTGTCAAAAAATTATTTAGGTTATAATATATTTTTTATATATAATATATTTAGGTTATAATATATTTTTTATATATAATATATTTTTTATCCACCACAATGTGTTAGTCAATTCTGGGATACTTAAGAGTTTATCTTGGAAATGTATGCTGGTGCCTTACAAAAGTTGACCAGCTGTATTTTCCCAAGCTTCCGTTATTTTTTTTGCTCATCATTATGTAATGTCAGTGCTGGTGTTCTCACCCAGATGACTTAATCCACCACAGCAAAAGTGTTTCTACATTTCCATTACTCTCTGTTCTTCTTTATTTTTAACTATTACATTTTAACATACATAGGTAAAGTGCATAAATTTTAAGTGTACAATGCAAGACATTTTTACAGAGTGACACATCCATGCAGCTACCACCCAAATGAAAAAACAGCATATTATCATTGCCCCAGAAGTTTCCCTAATGCCTTGTCGCGGTCACCTCTTTTCTAAGTGTCCTGTGGCTAAATTTTTTTCTCTAGTGTTATATTTGTGGTTGAGTGTAGCTGTAGATTCTTCATATTCAATGCTATGTAAAATTTCATTGTATGAATATACTATTTATTCAATCTCCTGTTGACAAACCTTTGGGTTGCTTCCATTTTTTAATTAGAGTTGTTATTAGGAGTAATGCTGCTGTTTATATTTTTATACATATACCATTTTGTTGGGAATGGAATTGCTGAGTCATAAGCAATGTATATGTCAGCTTTCATAGATATTATCAAATATATTATCAAATAATATTCTTTTTTTTTTTTTGCGGTACGCGGGCGTCTCACTGTTGTGGCCTCTCCCTTTGCGGAGCACAGGCTCCGGACGCACAGGTTCAGCGGCATGGCTCCCTGGCCTAGCCGCTCCGCGGCATGTGGGATCTTCCCGGACCGGGGCACGAACCCGTGTCCCCTGCATCAGCAGGAGGACTCTCAACCACTGCGCCACCAGGGAAGCCCCTCAAATAATATTCTTTCTTTTTTTTTTTTTTTGCGGTACGCGGGCCTCTCACTGTTGTGGCCTTTCCCGTTGCGGAGCACAGGCTCCGGATGCGCAGGCTCAGCGGCCGTGGCTCACGGGCCCAGCCGCTCCGCGGCATGTGGGATCTTCCCGGACCGGGGCACGAACCCGTGTCCCCTGCATCGGCAGGCGGACTCTCAACCACTGCGCCACCAGGGAAGCCCAAATAATATTCTTAATGTATTAGAATTTATCTTGCTCCAAATCGTCTCAGTACTTGATATTACAATATTTTCTTTCTTCCTTTCCCTTCCTGCCTTTATTTATTTATTTATTTATTTTTTCTATTTTAGCCTCTCAGGGGGAAGGGAAGCATGGTTAATTTCCATTTCCTTTTTCAAAAAAAAAATCTTTTTATTTATTTGGCTGTGCCGGGTCTTAGTGGTGGCACGTGGGATATTCATTGCCGTGTGTGGGACCTTTAGTTGTGGCATGCGGGATCTTTATTTGTGGCATGTGCTATCTTTTAGTTGCAGCATGCAGGATATTTTAGTTGTGGCATGCAGGGTCTTTTTTTAGTTGTGGCATGCAGGATCTTTAGTTACGGCATTTGAACTCTTAGTTGTGGCATGTGGGATCTCGTTCCCTGACCAGGGATCAAACCCGGGCCCCCTGCACTGGGAGCACAGAGTCTTAGCCACTGAACCACCAGGGAAGTCCCTCCATTTCCTTAATACTAATGGTATCAAACATCTTTTCAGATTTTTTTTTTTTTGATTTTTGGACATCCTCTTTTGAATATGACTTTTAAAGTCTTTTGCTCATTTTCTTACTGAGTTTTTTGTCTTTTCATTATATGTTCTGGATACAAATCCTTTTTCAGATTAATATATTGTGAATATATTCCCCCACTACATGGCTTGCCTTTTCATTAAACTTGTAATAGTGTCTTTTGATAATATAAAGTTCTTAATTTTAATAATATTCAATTTACTGATATTTCTCTTTATGTTTTACTTAAAAAAATTTGCCTCCACCAAGGTCATGAAGAAATTGTCCTTTGTGGTCTTCTATAAGCTTTATTGTTCTACCTTTACGATAAAGCTAGAATCCAGCTGAAATTGATTTTTCTATATATGTGAGGGAATCAAGATTTATTTTTATATGATTATTCAGTTGGCCCAGAAATTAACCTTTACATTAAAGCAATCATACATGCCTGAGTTTCTTTGTGGATTCTCCATTCTGTCCCATTCAAAGTCTGCATATGCTTTGGCAATATTTTTTTTTTTTTTTTTTTTTTTTTTGCTGTACGCGGGCCTCTCACTGCTGTGGCCTCTCCCTTTGCGGAGCACAGGCTCCGGACGCGCAAGCTCAGCGGCCATGGCTCACGGGCCCAGCCGCTCCGCGGCATGTGGGATCTTCCCGGACCGGGGCACGAACCCGTGTCCCCTGCATCAGCAGGAGGACTCTCAACCACTGCGCCACCAGGGAAGCCCTGCTTTGGCAATATTACACAGTATTCTTTACTGTAATAGATGAAAGATGATGGTACAAACTTCCTTTTCCTTCAAAATTGTCATAATATTCTTGGTCTTTGAATTTCTGTATGAATTTTAGAATCAGCTTGTCACTTTCTATAGATACATACATATATGCACAATCTGCTAGTATTTTGACTGGGATTATACTGATTATATAAATTAATATATAAAGAATGACTATATATTAGTGAAGTGAATTGCTTGGCTTATAAACATTTGGGCATTTTCCAGTTATTGCTTTAGATTGTTATCATAATTTTACAATTTTCAGGGAACAAACTCAATATAATTTCAGTATTTAAAATTTGTGAGACTTGGTTTTGCTCTATATTTTAAATATTGCATTTATTTTTAAAGAGAATTTTTATTCTGTAGTTTTGCAGTTTCACATTTTATATAAGTCAGTTAGGTTAAGTTGGTCATTTATGTTGTTTAAATCTATATCTTTGCTGATTTTTTTGTCATCTTATACAATCAGTTGCTGAAACTGTTTCTAAAAGTCCAATATGATTGTGTATTATATGCTTCTACTTTTACTTTTGCCAGGTTTTGTCTTATATATTTTAAGACTATGTTATTAGTTACATACACATTTAGAATTCTTATATCCTAGTCAATTGACCTTTTTGTCATTATGAAGCATTTCTTGTTATCTTCAATAATGTTTCTTAACTCAAAGCCTATTTAATCTGATATTAGAATAGCTAAATAGGCTTTCTTTTGGTTATTGTTTATAGTCTAGTCTTTTTCTCTCAATCTTTTCATATCTTAATATTTAAAGCAAAGTAATGTTGGATATTGTTATTTTATCCAGCAAGATAATTTTTATTTCTTATTTGGAGTAATGAATCCATTTACATTTAATGCAACTACCTTGGGGGCTTAAATATACCATTTTGCCATGAATTATCTATTTGCATCATCTGTTCTATTTTTCCTCAATATTTGCCTCCTTTTTGGTTAATCTGGTATTTTAATATTTCATTCTTTTATGTTTCAGTTATATATTCCTTTGTTATTCTTTTAGTTGACCCTACATATTACAATATGCATCTTTGACTTATTGTAGTTTATTATAAGTTAGTATTTTTCCTACTTTTCTGACAATGCAAGGGATAATTTAACCCATTTACTCCCCTTCCCAAATTTCTGCTACTATTGAGTTTAATTCTCTGCACATGCCAAACTACATACAACTAATTTTAATGTTTTGTTCATTCAATATTCATGTAGGTTTTCCCACACATATACCATTGTGCATTTCTTCATTCTTGGACCTCCAGCTTTCTCTCTGGGATTATTTTCCTTCCATTTGTAGAACATCGTTTGATAGTTCTTTTGCTGCAGGTGTAATGATGATTATTTCTTGCAATTTTTGTTTGTCTGAAAATGTCCTTTATCACTGATATTTTGGAATAAATATTTACCAATTTAGAATTACAGTTTGAGTTATTTTCTCTCAGCACTTTCAGATTGCATTCTATTGTCTCCAGGCTTCATTGTTTCTCTTGAGAAGTCAGTGGTACATTTTGATATCTCTCCTTGGAAGATAATTATCTGTAAACCATAATGTCTATTTCTGTCTTTTTAATATTTTACCTTTGTCTTTGGTTATAAGCAGTTTTTCCATGTTTTCACTAGGTATATTTTTCTTTGAATTTATCCTGCATGTGATTCACAGTGTTATTTATTTCTGTGCCTTGATAACTTTTCTTAATTTTGGACAATTTTTTTTTCTTTTTTGCTATTTTTCCTTAACATTTTGCTTATGTCCCCTCTGTGACTTTACATGATGTTCTTTATGCCTTTTTCTAACTTGCCTCCATCTGGATATCTTCCTTTCTGATGCTGTGTCTAATGTGTGATAAATCAATTTACTGAGGTCTTCATTTAGTTATTGTATTTTTAAATGTATAATTTCCATTTTATTTTCTAATAGATTCATCTCATTATCTATTTTCATAAATACATTAGGTCTGATTGCCTTTGTAGCACTAACATCCAAATTTCAACACCTAAACTAATGTTACTACTGAAAGCTTTAAGCTACCATTTTCTTCTTGGGTTTCCTTGACCTTGGGCTGCTTATTTGTGGTAAGATGCCTCAAGAAGAAAGTAGAAGATGATGCCAGATCACCTGAACGTCTTTTCTTTCTCCAAAAATTATGGTCCCTCAAGTCCTAGATGCCTTTGTTGCTCTCTGCTGCCTTCAGATAACTATATTTTATAACTTGTCTGGTTTTTGTAGTTCTCTGCAAAAGGCTTGGTCTGATACAATGTACTCCTCATAGCCAGATAATTACAAGAATTAGCACATTCAAATGCTATTCCAGGAGAGGGTAGTAATGGAAACTCGGCATACTTCTTACATTGAAAGGACCAAGAAAAGGAGTGAATAACAATTTGCAAAGTTTGCCTAACACAGACAGTAATGGATAAATTGGACAGGTAGAATTTCTCTGACCTAAAATTTTTGTATGTATTAAAATAATTTTAAAAATTTGGTCTAGAAATTATTAAGCTCATTCATTAATAAATGGAGGAAACTGCATCCCAGAGAATCTTGGCATCCGACTCTAGGACCAGCTTATAAGAATCAGAGTTGAAAGTACCTCCCAGGTTTACAAACTTCCCATAAGGTATTCCCACAAAGATCATACGTTGAAGCCCTCACTAAATGAAATGACTTCACTTGGAGAAAGGGCCTTTAAATAGGTTTTTAAGCTTAAATGAGGTCACAAGTATAGGACCCCAATCTGATAGGACTCATGGCATTATAAGAAGAGAAAGAGAGACCAGAGCTCTCTCTCCCTATAGGCACACATAGAGAAAAAGCCATGTGAGGACACAGTGAGAAGGCTCATCTGCAGGCCAGGAAGTGAGGCCTTACCAAATGCCAACCCTTGTGGCACACTGATCTTAGGCTTCCAGCCTCAGAACCATGAGAAAATAAATTTGTTTTTAAGCCACCTGGCCTGAGGAATTTTGTTATGGAAGCCTGAGCAGAATAACAGAGTGGCCTTTCCACTAAACCAGCTTCACCTTGTTCTTCAGAGCTCTGTTGAACCATAAGGATGTCTAAAGGGAGTCACTTTATGTCCACTCACACTTCAGTCAAAGGAAGGTCGGGATTCTTTATAAGACTTTGTTTGAAGAAAGGCTCTGCTAAAAATAATTCGGAAGTCAGTGATCCCATAATGTATCAAGATTAGGAGCATTTCATCAAATGTGGATATGTAAAAAAGAGAGCAATATTTTCTTCCAGTTATTGTATTAGAAAGAGAGCTGAGATTGCTCTGTTGGACAGTGTGACATGAGGCAATTGATTTTAATTTCCCCAAGTTTCATTTTACCCACCTGTGTACCAGATAGTAATTCCAGTCCTTGCACAAAGTTGCCTGTGCAGGAAATACAAGTTTTGTCTTCTATAATTCAACTTAATTTTTATTTTGTCAAGATGGTAGAAATGTAGTGTCATTCATTTTGAGATGCCTCTCTTTTCCATGGCTGTTTCTAAGTTCTGGGAAGCTTAGTGTTATGGCCTCATTGTGAGGAG
This sequence comes from Orcinus orca, assembly GCF_937001465.1. NCBI lineage: Eukaryota > Metazoa > Chordata > Mammalia > Artiodactyla > Delphinidae > Orcinus > Orcinus orca. The sequence continues at coordinate 41,799,236 of NC_064571.1, forward strand.
GAGAGGATTAGAGGGTATCTAACTGTTGATGATATGTATTCATGATGGCAAACACTCAGACATCCTTTTTCCCATGTATTCGACTGTGGACACTCTACACAGGTTGCTGTTTGCTTCTTTCTGCAAGTCTCTTCAGCTTCAGTGGCTTTCTCTGCTGCTTTCATGTTGTAATGCTCACTGGATGTGTTGAACTCTTGAAGGGGTGACCTCGGCTTTGCCGTTTTATATACAGCATGCACACATTTCCTTCTGGTGATTTTGTATTCGTTTAGCCCATTCTGCATAATGGGAAACAAGTCACCAATGATTTCAGCTGCTGAGAATCTAGGGGTTTTACTGATTCTCTGGGGCTTAACCCAGGGAGCTGCACATGGGATCTACTTTCTTTGGGAGTTACCAATTTCTGTGCATACATTGTTTCTTGAACCCAATTTAAGGGAAGTGGATTGCCTTAGGGTATGAGAAGTTTTGTTCTTTTATCATTACCTTTATTTCCAAATTGATAGTCTTTACTGAGTCATTTCTGTTGCTTCGAGGGTCTTGGCTTTTGAAACACAAAGCCATAAATACACCTTCTATCTTTCTTTTCTACTGTCATATTTCTTCCCCGAGGCAGAAGCACAGAATGGTCTAGCTGCCACTTGAATAATGGAGAAAGTAGGGAAAATTATAGGGAGGGAGGGAGGGAGGGATGGATGGATGGATAGAGAGATTGGTAGGTAGATAGATAGATTTCTCTTAAAATGTATTGCTTCAACTAGATATCTAGATTTACTTCTAGTTTTACAATTCTGGATTATAATAAAAATAATTATTTCATAGTTCCTTTTGCTGAGTGCTCACTCTACCAGGTTACCATGATGAGCACTTTACATACAATAATCATTTTTAACCTTCCCAGCAATCCTATAAGACAGTCTTATCTTTAATTCACAAATAAGAAAACTGAGACTTGGAAATGGTAAACTAAGATCATGGAGTTCATAAGTGGCAGAGCCGGTACTCTAGTCCAGGTCTATCTTACCTTAACACTTGTTCTCTTAAACACTTTGAACTACTTCTCTTTAGGTGACTGAAGTCTTGCCATTCTATAACCTGTGTCAGAATATATTTAATTGTGTTTAGCAGATGGAAAGCTATGAAAGCATTAAGGCATTGACATTAGGTGTGAACCAAGCCATAACTTAGACTGTGATAAGTGACCTGTTTATGCACATGTCTATTTAATCTTCACAGGAAAATTAAAAGATTGTCCTGTTATTATATTCATTTTATAGATAAGAAACTGGTGCACAGAAAGGATTTGAACCCATGTAGTTGGGCTCTAGAGGCTATGTTCTTAACCACCCTGTTTGGCTGCCTCGTCCATAAAAGAGATAGGAGAGTGATGTGTACCCTTAGGAAGAGCCAGCCAAGTGATAGACAAATTTATAGCTTCTGCAACTCTCCATGAGATCCTCATATCTATGACTTCAACCTGCATGAAGGCTTACTAAGCAAAATTATGTACAGTGGGGAAGGTAATATTTCATCTCCCTTCAGGTCAGTTGGTTCTTAGCAGCATGCTTTCTGGCTTGAGATTTGAGGATCTCCAGACAGACAAACTCCACAATCCCTCAAAGGTCAGTCTAAATATCAGTCATATAAACAGAACCTTAATCATAAGCACATGGCTGATTTATAGTTCTCAATTGATTCTTGCTTTTTCATGATAGGGCATAACATGGGTAACAGAGAAGGCAAAGAGTCAAGGAGCTTCCTGACTCCCTTTGAACTTATCCCAAATTTATTTCCCTGGCTATTTGCACTTGTAACCCTGTACAACCTGAACATTTCTTTCTAACTTTGCCACCTGTTGAGTCTTGTGTCTTCCTTTACTTTTACCCATTTCCTTTGTAATAATAGTACTAGTAGTAGTAGTTGTTGTTTTGTGTGTGTGTGTGTGTGAGAGAGAGAGAGAGAGAGAAAGGGAATATGTATTTATAAAAATATGATACCTTTGTTGCAATTTGTAAAATTAAGACATAATGAGTGGAAACATATTTTGATTCTCAATGCATTGGTTTCAGCTTAATAAATGTATGTTGTTCGTGATAAGTAGGTCATTACTCGGAACTCCATCCCGGCAAACTTCTCCTTTTCTTCCCCACAGGCAGCACCTGCATGTTGAAGTCCTCCTCAGAAGCCCACAGGAGATGAGCAGACATCACTGAGCCCTTTCTCAGGTGAGCATCTGTGATTGGACTCAATCATAAACTGTCTTCACTGTCTTTTTGACTGTTTACTCCCTCTGACAATAGCAGTGAGGAAATAATCTTCTAGTTCTGCTAGTAGATATCAACTGGGCTAGCCTATTGCATTTAATGGATTTCAACAGACCTTTGACAAACTTTGTAATTAAATTGACTTACTTGCTCCCAGCTTTCTTTTGTTACTAAATGAACACTAATGCTACTGAGTTGCCATGGGTGTACCAGCATAGAAAATGACCCTGGATGCTTAGCTATGGTAATTTTACACTTTAGTCAGTCAGTGGGCATTACTTTAGGGAATCTAATTCTTTCTGCCATCAGCTTTTAGGTGGAGTCCAGTTCATCATGGGCCCGTGGTGATTACAAATCCAAACAACTCTTAGTTATCTGAGTAGGGTTTACTCATGTGGTTTTGTCCCTGAGGCTAATATCTTTTCTCAGATTGGCATCATCTGTTCTTGGTCCCTGGTATAGAGGGACTGCTAGAGAATTCAGATGTTATCCTAAAGTAATCTGACCTTGTCCCCAGATCACTATCCCCATAATATTCACTGTTTCAAAGAAATAATAGAAGGCTTGTTTGTTTGCTGATACGCTTGTCAGTGTACCTCTGCTGTGCATCACCTGTATTAGTTATGTGAGGAGAGTATTTCCCCAAAAGCCGAGACCACTTTCCACCCTGGGTTCTGACACTCACTGATGATGGTTTTGAGCAAGACATCTGATCTTTCTGGATCTCAATTTCTTCATCCGTACAGTGACAGAGTTGTTGTACTTCTAAGGACCTTTCCATCTCTGAAACTTCCCTTATTACACTCTGGAAACCTCATAAACCTTCCTTTCCACATTTTCTATAATATGCCTTCAAAACTTTGCCTGATTAGCATATCATGTAATAGCTCATGAGAGGGGTTGAGGAAGCAGTTGTATGGTTTAGATGCCTAGCATGCGCTAAGAGCACTGTGGGGTGTTCTGTACTCTCCTGCCAAATTGATACTGAGCTGAATCAGGGAAATTGCCCAGTAAGCCTCCGTCTTTCTTCTCTCCATATAGTCAGCCTTGAATGTTGATTACATTCAGATCACAGTAAAAATTTTCATCCATTTAAAGAAATATATGTTTTCCATTCTAGAACTTGATTTTTTTTCCCACTTGAACTCATTTGCCTTTTCCCAACAGACACTATATTTAGTCAGATTGTGGAAACTAATTTTTGGTGTCACTGCACATTTGCTCAAGGTATTTATTTATTTTTAAAGTATAATAAGCTAATATTTGCCAGCAAAGGATCCTGTTTGAGGTTCACTGATGCAACTGGAGATGCTGGCAAGGGAATTCTAGTTCTGTTACCCAGCTTCCTGACGATGGCTCAGTATTCTAAATTGCACAGATTATCTCTCTGCTCTGAAATCTTAATACAAATAACTTTTCAATAATTAGTAAGGTTTTGTCACATGCATAAAGATATTGTAAAGTTATGAAAAACACTAATGTTGTTTTAATTGTCTTTAAGTTCCCTATGGGAGTTATATTTTCATAAGGATACCCCTAATAATACAGTTGGGAGGACACATCTGAGTACAGAGAGGAGTACCTTTTAATTTGCTTAACTCTTTCAAGCCCTTCCTTTATTTTGTATCCCAAATACTGTTTGACTTTTATGTATAAAAATTCTTATTTGAGGACTGCATTCAATTTTTAAAAGATGGTAAATGGGAGATTCAAGTGCATACATAGGGGAGTAGCTAGGAATAGCTAGGCAAGAGAAAGGGAAAGGCCAGCAGTGAGATATTACCTTTGATCAACAAACCTAGGTATTAGGCATGTGGCATGCATGCTTCAAGAATGCAAGTGCGATTTATACTTTAATAAGAAACATGTAATTAAAATTTAATTCTCAAGATCATTTTCTTTAAAAGCAACAGAGATTTCTTAGAGTTATTGGCCCCCTGCCTGGCCACTTTGGATACAATGCATTGGGAATGCATAGTTGAATTATCAAGCAAGCCTTGGGCATCTCTTTAGGTCTGATATGGAAGGACTCAACAACTTCCAGTTGGACCTTACATACAAAACCCCTACCACCAACCAGGGAAGACCAATCAAGAATCATTGCTGCAGAAGTTTGTCATGCTCCTGCCATGCTGGAGTCCCCGTCATCTTTCCCTTTTCCAGAGAATCTGCACTGTCCACTCCTAAAATTCATCCCCAAGTCCCCACTTCTCACTTCACCTCACTGTTGGTAAGTCAGCAAGAGTAAGAAATGAACAAAGGAAAGCTCTCCTCATCCTTGGCTCTACTTTTCTGAATTCCAAATGGTATTCTTCAGTGCAGTATTCTTGCTTGTAGAATATAAAACCATATAGCCATTGTTAAATGGTTATAAGAGACTGACCTTGACTAAGAAACATTCCCTTTGGTCTATATCAAAGTCTAGTGCAAAGCTCCTCATTCACTCAGATCCAACTTGTTATAGATACTATGACCAATGGCTTAGAGCTTCCACTGCCCAACAGGTGGGATGGTGGGTGGAGGGGAATATTAAGTCATTCTGATGAATATTTTGCCAGAGAAGGAGGAGGCATGTGTGCTAATATAATTTCTAACTCTTAACATGTTTCATTGTCATTTGTTTCTAGGTATTTTTTGATTTCCTCTTTGATTTCTTCAGTGTTCACTTCGTTATTAAGTAGTGTATTGTTTAGCCTCCATGTGTTTGTATTTTTTACAGATCTTTTCCTGTAATTGATATCTAGTCTCATAGCATTGTGGTCGGAAAAGATACTTGATACAATTTCAATTTTATTAAATTTACCAAGGCTTGATTTGTGACCCAAGATATGATCTATCCTGGAGAATGTTTCATGAGCACTTGAGAAAAATGTGTATTCTGTTGTTTTTGTATGGAATGTCCTATAAATATCAATTAGTCCATCTTATTTAATGTATCATTTAAAGCTTGTGTTTCCTTATTTATTTTCATTTTGGATGATCTGTCCATTGGTGAAAGTGGGGCGTTAAATTCCCTGACTATGATTGTGTTACTGTCAATTTCCCCTCTTATGGCTGTTAGTATTTGCCTTATGTATCGAGGTGCTCCTATGTTGGGTGCATAAATATTTACAATTGTTATATCTTCTTCTTGGAGCGATCCCTTGATCATTATGTAGTGTCCTTCTTTGTCTCTTCTAATAGTCTTTATTTTAAAGTCTATTTTGTCTGATATGAGAATTGCTACTCCAGCTTTCTTTTGGTTTCCATTTGCATGGAATATCTTTTTCCATCCCCTTACTTTCACTCTGTATGAGTCTCTAGGTCTGAAGTGGGTCTCTTGTAGACAGTATATATATGGGTCTTGTTTTTGTATCCATTCAGCCAATCTGTGTCTTTTGGTGGGAGCATTTAGTCCATTTACATTTAAGGTAATTATCAATATGTATGTTCCTATTCCCATTTTCTTAATTGTTTTGGGTTCGTTATTGTAGGTCTTTTCCTTCTCTTGTGTTTCTTGCCTAGAGAAGTTCCTTTAGCAGTTGTAGAGCTGGTTTGGTGGTGCTGAACTCTCTCAGCTTTTGCCTGTCTGTAAAGGTTTTAATTTCTCCATCAAACCTGAATGAGATCCTTGCTGGGTAGAGTAATCTTGGTTGCAGGTTTTTCTCCTTCATCACTTTAAATATGTCCTGCCAGTCTCTTCTGGCTTGCAGAGTTTCTGCTGAAAGATCAGCTGTTAACCTTATGGGGATTCCCTTGTGTGTTATGTGTTGTTTTTCCCTTGCTGCTTTTAATATGTTTTCTTTGTATTTAATTTTTGACAGTTTGATTAATATGTGTCTTGGTGTATTTCTCCTTGGATTTATCCTGTATGGGACTCTCTGTGCTTCCTGGACTTGATTAACTATTTCCTTTCCCACATTGCAGGTTCTTATTAGTTATCCATTCTATGCATATTAGTGTATATATTTCAGTCCCAATCTCTCAATTTATCACACCCTGCCCACCACCACCACTACCCCCCCTTGGTGTCCATATGTTTGTTCTCTACATCTGTGTCTCTCTTTCTGCTCTGCAAACTGGTTCATCTGTACCATTTTTCTAGGTTCCACATACATGCGTTAATATACGATATTTGTTTTTCTCTTTCGATGAACTTCAGTTTATATGACAGTCTCTAAATCCATCCACGTCTCTATAAGTGACCCAGTTTTGTTCCTTTTTATGGATGAGTGATATTCCATTGCATATATGTACCACATCTTATTTATCCATTTGTATGTCGATGGGCATTTAGGTTGCTTCCATGACCTGGCTATTGTAAATAGTGCTGCAATGAACATTGGGGAGCATGTTTCTTTTCGAATTATGGTTTTCTCTGGGTATATCCCCAGGAGTGGGATTGCTGGGTCATATGGTAATTCTATTTTTAGTTTTTAAAGGAACCTCCATACTGTTCTCCATAGTGGTAAAAGCTGGTTCTTTGAGAAGATAAACAAAATTGATAAACCATGAGCCAGACTCATCAAGAAAAAAAGGGAGGTGACTCAAATCAACAGAATTAGAATTGAAAAAGGAGAAGTAACAAGTGACATGGCAGAAATACAAAGGATCATGAGAGATTACTACAAGCAACTCTATGCCAATAAAATGGACAACCTGGAAGAAATGGACAAATTCTTAGAAAAGCACAATCTTCCGAGACGGAACCAGGAAGAAATAGAAAATATGAACAGACCAATCACAAGCACTGAAATTGAAACTGTGATTAAAAATCTTCCAACAAACAAAAGTCCAGGACCAGATTGCTTCACAGGCGAATTCTATCAAACATTTAGAGAAGAGCTAACACCTATCTTTCTCAAACTCTTCCAGAATATAGCAGAGAGAGGAACACTCCCAAATTCATTCTACCAGGTCACCAACACCCTGATACCAAAACCAGACAAATATGTCACAAAGAAAGAAAACTACAGGCCAATATCACTGATGAACATAGATGCAAAAATCCTCAGCACAATACTAGCAGACAGACTCCAACAGCATATTAAAAGGATCATACACCATGATCAAGTGGGGTTTATCCCAGGAATGCAAGGATTCTTCAATATACGCAAATCAATCAATCTGATACACCATATTAACAAATTGAAAGAGAAAAATCATATGATAATGTCAATAGGTGCAGAAAAAGCTTTTGAAAAAATTCAACACCCATTTATGATAAACACCCTCCAGAAAGTGGGCATAGAGGGAACTTTCCTCAACATAATAAAGGCCATATGTGACAAACCCACAGCCAATATCGTTCTCAGTGGTGAAAAACTGAAACCATTTCCGCTAAGATCAGGAAGAAGACAAGGTTGTACACTCTCACCACTCTTATTCAACATAGTTTTGGAAGTTTTAGCCACAGCAATCAGAGAAGAAAAAGAAATAAAAGGAATCCAAATTAGAAAAGAAGAAGTAAAGCTGTCATTGTTTGCAGATGACATGACACTATGCATAGAGAATCCTAAAGATGCTACCAGAAAACTACTAGAACTAATCAATGAATTTGGTAAAGTAGCAGGATACAAAATCAATGCACAGAAATCTCTTACATTTCTTTACACTAATGATGAAGAATCTGAAAGAGAACTTAAGGAAACAGTCCCATTTACCATTTCAACAAAAAGAATAAAGTATCTAGGAATAAACCTCCCTAAGGAGACAAAATCCCTCTATGCAGAAAACTATAAGACACTGATGAAAGTAATTAAATATGATACAAACAGATGGAGAGATATACCATGTACTTAGAGTAGAAGAATCAATATTGTATAAATGACTCCACTACCCACAGCAATCTACAGATTTCAGTGCAATCCCTATCAAACTACCACTGGCATTTTTCACAGAACTAGAACAAAAAATTTCACAATTTGTATGGAAACACAGAAGACCCCAAATAGCCAAAGCAATCATAAGAAAGAAAAATGGAGCTGGAGGAATCAGGCTCCCTGATTTCAGACTGTACTACAAAGCTACAGTAATCAAGACAATATGGTATTGGTGCAAAAACAGAAATATAGATCAATGGAACAGGATAGAAAGCCCAGAGATAAGTCCACGCTCATATGGTCACCTTATTTTTGACAAAGGAGGCAAGAATATACAATGGAGAAAAGACATCCTCTTCAATAAGTGGTGCTGCGAAAACTGGACAGCTACATGTAAAAGAATGAAATTAGAACACTCCCTAACATACACAAGGATAAACTCAAAATGAGTTAAAGACCTATATGTAAGGCTAGACACTATAAAACTCTTAGAGCAAAACATAGGCAGAACACTCGATGACATAAATCACACCAAGGTCCTTTTTGACCCACCTCCTAGAGAAATAGAAATAAAAACAAAAATAAACAAATGGGACATAATGAAACTTAAAAGCTTTTGCACAGCAAAGGAAACCATAAACAAGACAACCATCCGAATGGGGGAAAATATTTGCAAACAGAGCAACTGACAAAGGATTAATCTCTAAAATTTACAAGCAGCTCATGCAGCTCAATATAAAAATACACAAACAACCCAATCCAAAAATGGGCAGAAGACCTAAATAGACATTTCTCCAAAGAAGATATACAGATTGCCAACAAACACATGAAAGGATGCTCAACATCACTAATCATTGGAGAAATGCAAATCAAAACTACAGTGAGGTATCACCTCACACCGGTCAGAATGGCCATCTTCAAAAAATCTACAAACAAATGCTGGAGAGGGTGTGGAGAAAAGGGAACCCTGTTGCCCTGTTGGTGGGAACGTAAAGCGATACAGCCACTATGGAGAACAGTATGGAGGTTCCTTAAAAAACTAAAAATAGAACTACCATATGGTCCCGCAATCCCACTACTGGGCATATACCCTGAAAATGCCATAATTCAAAAGGAATTGTGTACCACAGTATTCACTGCAGCACCATTTACAATAGCCAGGACATGGAAGCAACCTAAGTGTCCACTGACAGATGAATGGGTAAAGAAGATGTGGCACATATATACAATAGAATATTACAAAAAGAAACAAAATTGAGTTATTTGTAGCGAGGTGGATGGACCTAGAGTCTGTCATACAGAGTGAAGTAAGTTAGAAAGAGAAAAACAAATACCATATGCTCACACATATATATGGAATCTTAAAAAAAAATGTTTTTGAAGAACCTAGGGGCAGGACAGGAATAAAGACACAGATGTAGAGAATGGACTTGAGGTCAGAGGGAGGGGGAAGGGTAAGCTAGGACGGAGTGAGAGAGTGGCATGGACATATATACACTACCAAATGTAAATTACCTAGCTAGTGGGAAGCAGCCACATAACACAGGGAGATCAGGTCTGTGCTTTGTGACCACCTAGAGGGCTGAGAGGGAGACGCAAGAGTGAGGGGATTTGGGGATATATGTATACGTATAGCTGATTCACTTTGTTATACAGCAGAAACTAACACAACATTGTAAAGCCATTATACTCCAATAAAGATGTTTAAAAATAAAAAGTACTTTTCCTGAAATAAATAAATAACAATTAGGGGAAAAAAAGCTCCAGATAATACCCTGGTTTTTTTTTCTGCTACTTAATTTTTGGAATTGATAAATGAATGGTCAATTTTTTGAAGCAGAATTATGAAACAGTAGTTTCCTTCTGAAATCAAGCTAAATTATGTTTTCCACTTAGAGGTACAGCAGTGCGATCAGACAAAATTGTCAATCTAATGGCACCATGGAGGCATATTCAATGAGAACTTTTCTGTATCTTATTTTCATCCACTTTAAATGGGAGTAGTGGTAGTACTGAACTCACAGCTATATTGTGAGAATTTTATAAGGTAATACATGTCAATCATGCCACACGTAGTTATGGCTTCTACTTTTCCAATCTTACTCTTCAATGTTAATATTATTATTACCTGTTTAAAAATGTACACACTATTCAAAAATATTTCGTTTATCTCAAAAACACGTATTACAGTTTGTAATCATACACTCATTTATGTGGTTAATTGAATAATGTCATCTCTCCCATTAGGCTGTATGCTCCCTGGCTCTGTTTCCTTCCATTTGTTCACCTCTGCACCCCGACATCTTCCATGGTACCAGCACATAGGATTAGAAACAGGTAGACACTATTTGGCCATTTTTTGAACTGCCAAAATGACATTTTCAAGTGGCTCTACCCAAGTCATCACTATATGACTTTTCCTTTTGAAATTATGCTAAAATCTGCTTTTTATTTTAAATTCTCGCAAAACCCATTTTCCAATAGGTAGAGAACTGCAAAGCAACAACTAAAGGCTATATATCTAACTGAGTTAGGCACACACACACACACACAAACTCACCAACAACCAAACAATAACTCCTTTCTTCTCTTGCCACACCCCCATGTCTGCACCCACCATCATCCATCTGCTTCAAGAGTAGAAGCAGAAAAGGAAATAGGTCTGTGGAATATTCTGGGGTTAGAGGTGTCTTGCTATACCTGGCTGTAGAGGGTCATTGCTGTAGAAAGCTGTACTTTTCTGTGAGCTTTATTTTGTCCGTATCTCTTTCTTACTGTTATAGGGGTCAGTCGTGTGAGAAAGCCAGGGAGCCTGGAGATTGTTATGCACCAAATTCTGTCTAATATATATTTCATAGGGGCATATTTCTTGCATCTACAAAAAGTCAAATGCTATTACAATCATTTTAACATCGACATTTCCTTTTTGTGGACTGTATACTTTCTCTTTCCATCTTCACAAATACTTCCTAACTCTGCATATCATTTCTCTCTCAACCACCACTTGCTCCTCTCTCCACTTTTCTCCGCTCCGTTGGAAGAAAGAGTCTTTGGTCTGTAGAACGTATCCTAAACTTTAATCTACCAACACTGTTCACAACAATATGGATTTTTTTCTCACCCTTCATCTATACCATGGGATCAACTCATTGCCCTCTTGACCTCTTCTGGGAGTAGAATTAATACTACACACATATACCCTATGATGCTTTATCTTGGGGTTGGATCAGTGGTATATTTCCAGTCTTCTTTGTTGTGTCTGATTCAGTGTCAGTGCAGTTTGAACCATGGGGTATATCCCCACCTGCCACTATTTGTCAGGATCTGCTTGGAACTAAGAGTCCAGGAAGAAAGGCTTTAAATGAGCAAAATGAATGAAGGAGGAAAGAAGGCAGTACATAAACAACAGAGATTTTGCTGCAATTAAATGGGGGAGTATGATCAGATGGAAGCTGGTTAATACTTTCAATATTTATCAACGATGATTTGTGATGGGATAGTCATCACAAATAGTCATGGATAAGTATCTTCAGCCTAGAATCCTGCCAGGCCTCTCCAGACAGGAAATATTCAATATGTTTACCAGATTAATAAAGTATATTCCATGAAAACCACTGCAGGTCTTATGCAGTGACTTAACACTGGCAGAAAAGCAAACAAGACAATAATTTGACTGATAAAAGGGATGGATTCACATTTGCCCTGTCCTGAGTTGTAATTGCTTTATTCATTTGAATGTTCTCAGGACTGTATAATTTTAGGATTGGAACTTGGAGAGGGCCATTTTCTAAAACTAACCTGTGAAACTACTCAAAGTGAGCTCCAGTCCCGCATTACTAGAAGATGATGTAAACTTTGGGAGACAGGAAGGCATGGGGAATAACTTACTTAGTAAACACTTCATTCATTTTGGCCTCCTAGCATCTGAGGCCATTTCCTTGTTTTAGAGAATACCCATCTTATTTAACAGAGCCTGCCTCTTAATATGCAGTCTCAGAATTCCAGATATTTGCTTTCTTAAGCATCCTTGCAACTAAGTGTAGGACCTCTACCTTAGGCTCATGACCTGGGCACTACAGCCCAGACATGCTGACTCCAGACATTGATTTTGAAGCTAGTAACATATTACTGGAAAAACAGGGAACCTCTTGTGGCTGGCAGTGGTCAGTGGCTACATGTGCTTTCCAAAAGCAGCAGTAGCTTTAACAGTAGACTCTCATGTCTAGCTTGGGTGGTGCTGATTGTGTGAACTGGAGTCAATGCAGTCCCGTGGCTGCAGCCATTGTATCTTCATGGGACCACTCCCACTGTGTGATCTGGAGAATTGCTTCTAACTGCATAGGCTGCAAGCCTGGTTTCCCCAAACCTTTTGGAGATTATGTGAGCTATGATATAACCTCTGGTTAATAAGTTAACCAGCATTGACTTCTGTTGCTTATAACTAACACCTTAACTAATACAAAGCCAAAGATAGACCCAGAAGTGATTTGGCTATTGTATTAGTTTTTAATTGCTGTTTAACAAATTAACAAAAGCTTAGTGGCTTAAAACAACAAACATTTATCATCTCACACTTTCCATGGGTCAGCCATCAAGGCATGGTATATCTGTATCCTCTGCTCAGGATCTCAAAAAGAGGTAATCAAGATGGTGGCTGAGTTGCATTCTCATCAGAGACTCGATCGAAGAAGGATTTGTTTCCAAGCTCCCTCAGCTTGTTAGCAGAATTCATTTTTTTGCAGCTGTAGAATTTGTGGTGGCTTGTTTGATTAAGTCCAATAGGATGGAGTTGCAAACTTTTAGACATTCTTTGAAATAGCTCACCTGATTTGGCCAGGACTGCCCAAGATAATCTCCCTTTTGATTTAACAAATTTTACTAATGACATCAGTAAAATCCTTCCACCTTTGCCATATAAGGTAATTTAATCAGAAGAGTAACATCCCATCACCTTAGCCATATTCTAGTGGTTAGAATCAAGTGGCATGTCCTGCCTGCTCTCAAGAACCCATACAAGAGTGTGGGTCATTAGGGGTCATCTTAGAATTCTGCCTTCCACAATTGTGTTCACACACATGCATCTTTATGCAACTGAACTTACCATTTCAAATTGAGCTTTTTTTTTTTGGCATGATTCTTTTTTTATTATTATTTATTGGGGTATAGTTGTTTTACAATGTGTTAGTTCCTACTGTACAGCAAAGTGGAGTTTCCCTGTGCTATACAGCAGGTTCTTATTAGTTATCTATTTTATACATATTAGTGTATATACATCAATCCCAATCTCCCAATTCGTCCCACCACCACCACTCCACCCCACGCTTTCCTCCCTTGGTGTCCATACATCTGTTCTCTACATAATGGTTCCTAGTAAAAATCCTCCTAGTGGTATTAGGGCCCTCCATAAAATCCTACCTTGAAGAAAGGATTTCCTTTTGAGTCAATAAGCTGTACTCTGAATTAGATGATGATTTTGCTCCCAAGTTTATAAAAAGATGATACAATTTTGTTACATAGCTATAGATTGACTAAGCCTGTACTTGTTTGGATTACCAGAGAGTAATTAAGGTTAATAAGTTCAGAGAATCTGTGGGTAATTAGTACATGGGGAGCTTAGCCTGTGTTTGCCTGGCTGTTCTCAATAAAAGGTCCTCCTCCACCCAGTGAAATCCCCCCAAAAGGTGAAGCCCTCTTGGTTGAGCAGCCTGTCAGTGTCTGTTCTGTGCAGTTACTGTTCCATACACTGGGACCTGCTCACAGAATTGCCATCCTGATTGGCTAGGGCTGAGGCAATGCTGCTTAGAGAGGGACTTCATGGGCTGCTCAGTTGTTAACTCCCCTTCCTTGCCCCCTGCACCATCTTGGCATCATGCCCATGAGACTTCAGTGTAAGACCCGGAGTGTGTCTTGCTCTCTTCCGCACTGAGAACCTTCATTTTCTCCATGAGATGTAGAGGTGGTAGGAGTTGGCCATAAGCTTGCTTTTGTTTTTACTTCTTTCTGGTGAATTCATGTTCCCTAAGGGCCCACACAATTTAATTAAAATAACTTGCTCTTAGTTTTGCCTTCAGAAATAGAAGATTATTTTTGTAAACAGGCTAAAAAATGGTGGGAGATAGGAGTCAAAGTTGTTTTCTGGAGTGTGATAGGAAGCACAAAATTAACTTAGACTGTCACAATCTTCTGGACTTTCAAGACTGTTATTTATTGCGCATGTGATGTCTGGCATTCGTTTAAAAGGCAAATGTGTATCATTCTAATCTAATTCGTTCATTAAAATTTTAACTATGCTTAACTGGAGAAGGAATTCATCTTTATGTTTTGATGAGGCTTTCTCCCTCGTATATTTTCACTTCTCTTCTCCACTGATTTTTCTTGTCATTAAATGCAAGTTCAAGGCTCTCTTAATCTTAAAGCCAGCAAGCAAATGAACAAAGTCTCTGTGGTCCGAAGTTCCCTGCTAGCTACTGCCCTGGCTTGCCTCTTATCTTCACAGTCACGTTCTTCAGAATCTACAGAACTTGGTCTCTTCTTTCTTACCTCTCGTTTACTCTGCAGCCCACACTGATCAGACTCTGCCCTTGCTAGCTCGTTGAAATGGCCCTAACATTTGCCCCCGTGACTTCCTGATTACTTAATTAATGAGCATCACCCTGTTGTCATCTTTTGGCATCCTTGGCCATTCGATTCATGCTTCTTGCCTCTAAAAGACAACACACTCCCCTGGTTTTCCTACCTTTTAATGTCTTTTTCTCAGTGCCCTTTGTCTTTTATCCTCCTCTTCTTATACCTGCCACCAGCGACTGCCTCCCCCCACTCCACCAGCCTCATATTGTTATTCTATAGAGTCAGGACTTCATACTTCTCTTGTCATGCTGCATGATCTTTGGGGGATTTTTCATATTCTGTGTTTTATCAATCACATGTTTACTAGTGTCTCCCCCTTCCCCACCAAGAGATAATTGCTACTTAAATTTTGTATAATTGTTTTCTTGCTCTTTATAGTTTTCCTATCTTTGTTTACATCTGTGTATTTTACAAAATACTACAGACTGAGCGGTGTAAACCGCAGAAATGTATTTTCTCCCAGTTCTGGAAGCTGGAAGTCCAAGATCAAGGTGTCAGCAGGTTTGATTTCTCCCCAGGCTTCTTTCCTTGGCTTGCAAATGGCTGACTTTTTGCTGTGTCCTCACATGGTCTTTCCTCTCTGCACACATATCCCTGAAGTCCGTGTGTGTCCAAATTTCCTCTTCTCATAAGGACACCAGTCACGTTGGTGTAGGGCCCATCTTACTGACCTTTGAACTTATCACCTCCATAAAGGTGCTATATTCAAATACAGCCACATTTTGAGGTGCTAGGGACTTGGGTTTCAACATATAAATTTTGGCCTTTTTGAGATTTTTTCCTCTACTTTGTTGTTATCAATCATCTTTTACCAATGACCCCTTTCCACATCACAAGATAACAGCTACTTAAATTTTTATGTAAATATTTTCTTTTCTTTATAGTAGTCCCATATTTGTTAATCTCTAAATAATGTTTATTTTTGAAATTCATACATATGGAATCATATTGTATATATGCTTTGGTGACTTGTTTCTTTCATCTACTGTTAGTTTTTAAAGATTCGTACACAATGATGCTTGTAGCTGCGTTTCATTCATTTTCACCATTATTTAGTACTTCATTGTATAAGTATACAACACTAAATTTATTCACTTTATGGCCTATAGATATTTATTTTCTAGTATTTTTGACTGTTATGAACAATACTGCTATAAATAATTCTGGCACATATCTCTTAGTGCCCAAGTCTTTCTCTGTTTAAGAGTGGACACTTGAAGGATATATACAAAATTAACTTTATCAGGTAGTGCCAACCTTTCCAAATACATTGAGTACATTTAGTCTCCTTCTGTCAGAGGATTAATTTATTTTGTTCTATGCTATTACAGCCTTGCCCATCTACAGTTTAATATATTTTGAATCAAGTCATAAACTGTTGTATAGGAAAAGAATGGTGCCTGTAGACATTGATTTTGCCACTGAACCTACGACTCATGGGGAGCCTAAGGATTCCAATTCCTTATGTGACGATTTATGAAATATGAAGTTAGGCCTATTATCCAGGTGATTTAATTTAATATTTTTTTCTGAGATATCCGTATTAGTGGGATTGGAATACAGTTGAAGTCCTAGCAACTATATTGAGCTAATTGCTTAAATTCTCCAAAACACTTTTCATGAGAGTAGTTTTTGATAATTTCACTTCAAACAAACTTTTTTTTAGGTTAAACTTAAAGACACATATATGTTGACCAAGTTATAAAGGATAGCTAACATTTTTGTTTATTGTTTCCTATTCCTTTCTCAGAGGTCTTTGGAATAGCTTACTAAAGTAAACCCAAACATTACTTTGGAAATAATTATCATAAGAATGTATATCAATTGGATAAGTTGACAGTTGTAAAACAAAACTTTTGGCCTAGGCCCTAATCCAGATAGGAAAGTGTCCAAATGACTTAAAAGTTCCAAGTAGCATAAAATGATTCAGCAGAATATACTACCAGTGGTCTGATTATTTTTTCAGAAATGTACACCAAAATAGGCCACAATAATATTTTATTTTCTAAAAATTTTTTTTTGTGTGTGTTACTTTCTGCTTTATAAGAAAGTGAATCCGTTATACATATACATTTATCTCCATATCTCCTCCCTCTTGCGTCTCCCTCCCACCTTCCCTATCCCACCCCTCAAGGTGGACACAAAGCACCGAGCTGATCTCCCTGTGCTATGCGGCTGCTTCCCACTAGCTATCTGTTTTACATTTGGTAATGTATATATGTCCATGCCACTCTCTCACTTCGTCCCAGCTTACCCTTCCCCATCCCCGTGTCCTCAAGTCCATTCTCTACATCTGCATCTTTATTCCTGTCCTGCCCCTAGTTTCTTCAGAGCCTTTTTTTTTTGGTTTAAATTCCATATATATGTGTTAGCATACGGTATTTGTTTCTCACTTTCTGACTTACTTCACTCTGTATGACAGACTCTAGGTCCATCCACCTCACTACAAATAACTCAATTTCGTTTCTATTTATAGCCGAGTAATATCCCATTGTGTATATGTGCAACATCTTCTTTATCCATTTGTCTATTGATGGGCACTTAGGTTGCTTCCATGTCCTGGCTATTGTAAACAGTGCTGCAGTGAACATTGTGGTACATGACTCTTTTTGAATTATGGTTTTCTCAGGGTATATGCCCAGTAGTGGGATTGCTGGGTCGTACGGTAGTTCTATTTTTAGTTTTTTAAGGAACCTCCATACTGTTCTCCACAGTGGCTATATCAATTTACATTCCCAGAAACAGTTCAAGAGGGTTCCCTTTTCTCCACAACCTCTCCTGCATTTATTGTCTGTAGATTTTTTGATGATGGCCATTCTGACAGGTGTGAGGTGATACACTCATTGTAGTTTTCATTTGCATTTCACTAATGATTAATGATGTTGAACATTCTTTCATGTGTTTGTTGGCAATCTGTATATCTTCTTTGGAGAAATGTCTGCTTAGGACTTCTGCCCATTTTTGGATTGGGTTGTTTGTTTTTTTGATATTGAGCTGCATGAGCTGCTTGTAAATTTTGGAGATTAATCCTTTGTCAGTTGCTTCATTTGCAAATATTTTCTCCAATTCTGAGGGTTGTCTTTTCGTCTTGTTTATGTTTTCCTTTGCTATGCAAAAGCTTTGAAGTTTCATTAGGTCCCATTTGTTTCTTTTTGTTTTTATTTTCATTTCTCTAGGATGTGGGTCAAAAAGGATCTTGATGTGATTTATGTCATAGAGTTTTTCTGCCTATGCTTTCCTCTAAGAGTTTTATAGTGTCTGGCCGTATATTTAGGTCTTTAATCCATTTTGAGTTTATTTTTGTGTATGGTGTTAGGGAGTGTTCTAATTTCATTCTTTTATATGTAGCTGTCCAGTTTTTCCCAGCACCACTTATTGAAGAGGCTGTCTTTTCTCCATTGTATTTTCCAGCCTCCTTTATCAAATATAAGGTGACCATATGTACGTGGGTTTATCTCTGGGCTTTCTACCCTGTTCCACTGATCTATATTTCTGTTTCTGTGCCAGTACCATACTGTCTAGATTACTGTAGCTTTGTAGTAGAGTCCAAAGTCCAGGAGCCTGATTCCTCCAGCTCCATTTTTTTTCTCAAGATTGTTTTGGCTATTCGGGCTCTTTTGGGTTTCCATACAAATTGTGAAATTCTTTGTTCTAGTTTTGTAAAAAATGCCATTGGTAGTTTGATAGGGATTGCATTGAATCTGTAGATTGCTTTGGGTGGTATAGTCATTTTCACAATGTTGATTCTTCCAATCCAAGAACATGGTATATCTCTCCATCTATTTGTATCAATCTTTAATTTCTTTCATCAGTGTCTTATAGTTTTCTGCATACAGGTCTTTTGTCTCCTTTGGTAGGTTTATTCCTAGCTATTCTATTCATTTTATTCTGAATTTTATTTTCTTTATTTTTTTAAACAGCAGATTCTTATTAGTTACCCATTTTATAAATATTAGTGTATACATGTCAATCCCAATCTCCCAATTCATTACACCACCATCCCCACCCCCCCTCCACTTTCCCCCCTTTGTGTCCATACGTTTGTTCTCTATATCTGTGTCTCATTTTCTGCCTTGCAAACCAGTTAATCTGTACCATTTTTCTAGGTTCCACATATATACATTTATATACAATATGTGTTTTTCTCTTTTTGACTTACTTAACTCTGTATGACAGTCTCTAGATCCATCCATGTCTCTACAAATGACTCAATTTCATTCTTTTTTATGGCTGAGTAATATTCCACTGTATATATGTACCACATCTTCTTATCCATTCGTCTGTTGATGGGCATTTAGGTTGCTTCCATGATCTGGCTGTTGTAAATAGTTCTGCAATGAATATTGGGGTGCATGTGTCTTTTTGAATTATGGTTTCCTCTGGGTATATGCCCAGTAGTGGGATTGCTGGGTCATATGGTAATTCTATTTTTAGTTCTTTAAGGAGCCTCTATACTGTTCTCCATAGTGGCTGTATCAATGTACATTCCCACCAACAGTTCAAGAGGGTTCCCTTTTCTCCACACTCTCTCCAGCATTTGTTGTTTGTAGATTTTCTGATGATGCCCATTCTAACTAGTGTGAGGTGATACCTCATTGTAGTCTTGATTTGAATTTCTCTAATAATTAGTGATGTTGAGCAACTTTTCATGTGCTTCTTGGCCATCTGTATGTCTTCTTTGGAGAAATGTCTGTTTAGTTCTTTGGCCCATTTTTGCATTGGCTTGTTTGTTTTTTTAATATTGAGCGGCATGAGCTGTTTATATATTTTGGAGATTAATCCTTTGTCTGTTGATTCATTTGCAAATATTTTCTCCCATTTAGAGGGTTGTCTCTCTGTCTTGTTTATAGTTTCCTTTGCTTTGCAAAAGCTTTTAAGTTTCATTAGGTCCCATTTGTTTATTTTTGTTTTTATTTCCATTACTCTAGGAGGTGGATCAAAAAAGATCTTGCTGTGATTTATGTTAAAGGGTGTTCTTCCTATGTTTTCCTCTAACAGAATTATAGTGTCCAATCTTATATTTAGGTCTCTAATCCATTTTGAGTTTCTTTTTGTTTATGGCGTTAGGGAGTGTTCTGATTTCATTCTTTTACATGTAGCTGTGCAGATTTCCCAGTACCACTTTTTTGTTTGTTTGTTTGTTCTTTTGTGATACGCGGGCCTCTCACTGCTGTGGCCTCTCCCATTGCGGAGCACAGGCTCTATAAGCACAGGCTCAGCGGCCATGGCTTACGGGCCTAGCCGCTCCACGGCACGTGGGATCTTCCTGGACCAGGGCACGAACCCGTGTCCCCTCATTGGCAGGCAGACTCCCAACCACTGCACCACCGGGGAAGCCCAAGCACCACTTATTGAAGAGACTGTCTTTTCTCCATTGTATGTACTTGGCTCCTTTGTCACTGATTAGTTGACCATAGGTGGATGGGTTTATCTCTGGGCTTTCTAGCTTCTTCCATTGATCTATATTTCTGTTTTTGTGCCAGTACCATATTGTCTTGATTACTGTAGCTTTGTAGTATAGTCTGAAGTCAGGGAGTCTGATTCCTCCAGCTCCGTTTCTTTCCCTCAAGACTGCTTTGGCTATTCAGGGTTTTTTGTGTCTCCATACAAATTTTAAGATTTTTTTTTTCTAGTTCTGTAAAAAATGCCATTAGTAATTTGATAGGGATTGCATTGAATCTGTAGATTGCTTTTGGTAGTATAGTCATTTTTACAATATTGATTCTTGCAATGCAAGAACATGGTATATCTCGCCATCTGTATCATCTTTAATTTCTTTCATCAGTGTCTTATAGTCTTGTGCATACAGGTCTTTTGTCTCCCTAGGTAGGTTTATTCCTAGATATTTTATTCTTTTTGTTGCAGTGGTAAATGGGAGTGTTCTCTTAATTTCTCTTTCAGATTTTTCATCATTGGTGTATAGGAATGCAAGAGATTTCTGTCCATTAATTATGTATCCTGCTACTTTACCAAATTCATTGATTAGCTCTAGTAGTTTTCTGGTAGCATCTTTAGGATTCTCTATGTATAGTATCATGTCATCTGCAAACAGTGACAGCTTTACTTCTTTTCCGACTTGGATTCCTTTTATTTCTTTTTCTTCTCTGATTGCTGTGGCTAAAACTTCCAAAACTATGTTGAATAATAGTCGTTTGAGTGGACAGCCTTGTCTTGTTCCTGATCTTAGTGGAAATGGTTTCAGTTTTTCACCATTGAGAACCATGTTGCTCGTGGGTTTGTCATATATGGCCTTTATTATGTTGAGGTAGCTTCCCTACTTGCCTACCTTCTGGAGAGTTTTTATCATAAATGGGTGTTGAATTTTTTCAAAAGCTTTTTCTGCACATATTCAGATAATCATATGGTTTTTCTCCTTCAGTTTTTTAATATGGTGTATCACATTGGTTGATTTGCATATATTGAAGAATCCTTGCATTCCTGGGGTAAACCCCACTTGATCATGGTGTATGATCCTTTTAATGTGCTGTTGGATTCTGTTTCCTAGTATTTTGTTGAGGATTTTTGCATCTATGTTCATCAGTGATATTGGCGTGTAGTTTTCTTTTTTTGTGACATCTTTGTCTGGTTATGGTATCAGGGTAATGGTGGTCTTGTAGAACGGGTTTGGGAGTGTTCCTCTCTCTGCTATAATCTGGAAGAATTTGAGAAGGATGGGTGTTAGCTCTTCTCTAAATGTTTGATAGAATTTGCCTGTGAAGCTACCTGGTCCTGGGCTTTTGTTTATTGGAAGATTTTAAATCACAGTTTCAATTTCAGTGCTTGTGATTGGTCTGTTTATATTTTCTATTTCTTCCTGGTTCCGTCTCAGAAGATTGTGCTTTTCTCAGAATTTGTCCGTTTCTTCCAGGTTGTCCATTTTATTGGTATATAGTTGCTTGCAGTAATCTCTCATGATCCTTTGTATTTCTGCCGGTTACTTCTCCTTTTTCATTTCTAATTCTATTGATTTGAGTCTTCTCCATTTTTTCTTGAGGAGTCTGGCTAATGGTTTATCAATTTAGTTTATCTTCTCAAAGAACCAGCTTTTACTTCTTTTAATGTTTGCTGTTGTTTCCTTAATTTCCTTTCATTTTTTTCTGACCTGATCATTATGATTTTATTTCTTCTGCCAACTTTGGGGGTTTTTTGTTCTTCTTTCTCTAATTTCTTTTGGTGTAAAGTTAGGTTTTTTATTTGAGATGTTTCTTGTTTCTTGAGGTAGGATTGCATTGATATAAACTTCCCTCTTAGAACTGCATTTGCTGCCTCCCATAGGTTTTGAGTTGTGTTCTCATTGTCATTTGGTTCTAGGTATTTTTGGTTTCCTCTTTGATTTCCTCAGTGGTCTCTTCGTTATTTAGTAGTGTATGGTTTAGCCTCCATGTATTTGTATTTTTTTCAGATTTTTTCCTGTAATTGATATCTAGTCTCATAGCATTGTGGTCGGAAAAAATGCTTGATACAATTTCAGTTTTCTTAAATTTACCAAGGCTTGATTTGTGACCCAATATATGAGGTATCCTGGAGAATGCTCCATGAGCACTTGAGAGGAAAGTGTATTCTGTTGTTTTTGTATCGAATGTCCTATAAATATCATTTAAGTCCGTCTTGTTTAATGTATCATTTAAAACTTCTGTTTCCTTATTTATTTGAATTTTGGATGATCTCTCCATCGGTGAACGTTGGGTGTTAAAGTCCCGTACTATGATTGTGTTACTGTCAGTTTCCCCTTTTATGGCTTTTAGCATTTGCCTTATGTATTGAGGTGCTCCTATGTTGGGTGCATAAATATTTACAACTGTTATATCTTCTTCTAGGTTTGATCCCTTGATCATTATATAGTGTCCTTCCTTGTCTCTTGCAATAGTCTTTATTTTAAAGTCTATTTTGTCTGATATGAGAATTGCTACTCCAGCTTTCCTTTGATTTCCATTTACATGGAATATCTTTTTCCACCCCCTCACTTTCAGTCTGTATGTGTCCCTAGGTCTGAAGTGGGTTTCTTGTAGGCAGCATATATATGGGTCTTGTTTTTGTATCCATTCAGCCAGTCTGTGTCTTTTGGTTGGATCATTTAATCCGTTTAAGGTAATTATCGATATGTATGTGCCTATTACCATTTTCTTAATTGTTTTGGGTTTCTTATTGTAGGTCTTCTCCTTCTCTTGTGTTTCATGCCTAGAGAAGCTCCTTTAGCATTTGTTGCAAAGCTGGTTTGGTTTTGCTGAATTCCCTTAGGTTTTGCTTGTCTGTAAGGTTTTAATTTCTCCGTCGAATCTGAATGAGATCCTTTCTGGGTAGAGTAATCTTGGTTGTTGGTTTTTCCCTTTCCTCACTTTAAATAAGTCCTGCCACTCCCTTCTGGCTTGCAGAGTTTCTGCTGAAAGATCAGCTACTAACCTTATGGGGATTCCCTTGTATTTTATTTTTCCCTTGCTGCTTTTAATATTTTTTCTTTGCAGTTAATTTTCGATTGTTTGATTAATATGTGTCTTGGCATGTTTCTCCTTGGATTTATCCTGTATGGGACTCTCTGCGCTTCCTGGGCTTGATTGACTATTTCCTTTCCCATATTAGGGAAGTTTTCAACTATAATCTCTTCAAATATTTTCTCAGTCCCTTTCTTTTTCTCTTCTTCTTCTGGGACCCCTATAATTCAAATGTTGGTGGGTTTAATGTTGTCCCAGAGGTCTCTGAGATTGTCCTCAATTATTTTTATTCTTTTTTCTTTATTCTGCTCTGTGGTAGTTATTTCCACTATTTTATCTTCCAGGTCACTTATCCGTTCTTCTGCCTCAGTTATTCTGCTATTGATTCCTTCTAGAGAATTTTAAATTTCATTTATTGTGTTGTTCATCATTGTTTCCTCTTTAGTTCTTCTAGTTCCATATTAAACATTTCTTGTATTTTCTCCATTCTATTTCCAAGATTTTGGATATCTTTACTGTCATTGCTCTGAATTCTTTTTCAGGTAGACTGCCTATTTCCTCTTCATTTGTTTGGTCTGGTGGGTTCTTACCTTGCTCCTTCATCTGCTGTGTGTTTCTCTGTCTTCTTATTTTGCTTAATTTACTGTGTTTGGGATCTCCTTTTCGCGGGCTGCACGTTCATAGTTCCCGTTGTTTTTGGTTTCTGCCCCCAGTGGCTACGATTGGTTCAGTGTGTTGTGTAGGCTTCCTGGTGGAAGGAACTGGTGCCTGTGTTCTAGTGGATGAGGCTGGATCTCGTCTTTCTGGTGGGCAGGACCACGTCTGGTGGTGTATTTTGGAGTGTTTGTGATGTTATTATGATTTTAGGCAGTCTCTCTGCTAATGGGTGGAGTTGCGTTCCTGTCTTGCTAGTTGTTTGGCATAGGGTGTCCAGCACTGTAGCTTGCTGGTCATTGAGTGGAGTTCGGTCTTGGCATTGAGATGGAGATCTCTGGGAGAGCTTTCGCTGTTTGATGTTACGTGTAGTCGGGATATCTTTGATGGACCAGTGTCCTGATCTTGGCTCTCCCACCTCAGAGGCACAGGTGTGACACCCGGCTGGAGCACAAAGACTCTGTCAGCCACCCGGCTCAGAAGAAAAGGTAGAAAAAAGAATGAAAGAAAGAAAAAATAAAATAAAGTTATTAAAATTTTAAAAATTCTTAGATTATTATAAATTGTAAAAAGTAATTTAAAAAAGGAAAGAAAGAGAGAAAGAATGAAGAGAGCAATCAAACCAAAAAACAAATCCACCAATGATAACAAGCGCTAAAAGCTATACTAAAAAAAAAAAAAATGGACAGATAGAACCCTAGGACAAATGGTAAAGCAAAGCTGTACAGACAAAATTACACAAAGAAGCATACACATACACAGTCACAAAAGAGAAAAAGGAAAAAAAAAAAATCTATATAAAAGGAAGAGCAAGCAAATCAATAAACAACTCTACCAATGATACTAAACTCTAGATACTAAGCTAAGGTAAACATAAGACCGAAAACAAATTAGATGCAGAAAGCAAACCCGAAGTCTACAGTTGCTCCCAAAACTCACTTTCTCAATTTTGTGATGATTTGTTGTCTATTCAGGTATTCCACAGATGCAGCGTACATCAAGTTGATTGTGGAGATTTAATCCTCTTCTCCTGAGGCTGCTGGGAGGGATTTCCCCTTCTCTTCTTTGTTCTCACAGCTCCCGGGGTTCAGACAGGACAGGGTTAAAGGAGCAGCTGACTAGGGGACTCTGGCTCACTCAGGCGGGGGGAAGGAGGGGTACAGAATGCGGGTCGAGTCTGCGGCAGCAGAGGCCAGCGTGACGTTGCACCAGCCTGAGGCGCGCCGTGTGTTCTCCCGGGGGAGTTGTCCCTGGATCACGGGACCCTGGCAGTGGCGGGCTGCACAGGCTCCCGGGAGGGGAGGTGTGGATAGTGACCTGTGCTCGCACACAGGCTTCTTGGTGGCGGCAGCAGCAGCCTTAGCGTCTCATGCCCGTCTCTGGGGTCCGCGCTGATAGCCACAGCTCACGCCCGTCTCTGGAGCTCATTTAAGCGGCGCTCTTAATCCCCTCTCCTCGTGCATCAGGAAACAGAGAGGCAAGAAAAAGTCTCTTGTCTCTTCAGCAGCTCCAGACTTTTTCCCGGACTCCCTCCTAGCTAGCTGTGGTGCACTAGCCCCCTTCAGGCTGTGTTCACGCAGCCAACCCCAGTCCTCTCCCTGCGATCAGACCTCCAAAGCCCGAGCCTCAGCTCCCAGCCCCCGCCGGCCCCGGTGGGTGAGCAGACAAGCCTCTCGGGCTGGTGAGTGCCGGTCGGCACTGATACTCTGTGTGGGAATCTCTCTGCTTTGCCCTCTGCACCCCTGTTGCTGCGCTCTCCTCCGTGGCTCCGATGCTTCCCCCCTGCCACCCCCTGCCTCTGCCAATGAAGGGGCTTCCTAGTGTGTGGAAACTTTTCCTCCTTCACAGCTGCCTCCCTGAGGTGCAGGTCCTGTCCCTGTTCTTTTGTCTCTGTTTTTTCTTTTGCCCTGCCCATGTACATGGGGAGTTTCTTGCCTTTTGGGAAGTCTGAGTTCTTCTTGCCAGTGTTCTGTAGGTGTTCTGTAGTTGTTCCACGTGTAGATGTATTTCTTATGTATTTGTGGAGAGGAAGGTGATCTCCACGTCTCACTCTTCCGCCATCTTGAAGGTCTTCTCCTAAAAAAGTTTTGAAAAATGTAGCTGAGTTTATGACTCCCTCTATCAATTCTGAATGATTTCTTTGAAAAAAAAAACCCATTAATTAACTCTGGTTTTGAACTTGATGTTTCCTATTCTTACTTATTGCCTTGGGTTATTTATATACTTATTTGTCTATTTCTAGAACTACTATTAATGGGAATATCTCCCTATTTAAATGTTGTGACTAGATAGTCATAAAATCAGTCATGTTTTTCTTTTTATTTATTTGTATTTTGCAACCATGTAAATGTCAACCTGGTACCTGAGTGGTCTACGAGGGTAGTTATGGTGATGAACTGTTTTGATGGCTATTACCATGTATTTAATATGGTATTTTACCATTTTTAAAGCACTTCCATATACAAGTGAGGAGACTGAGGTCAAGAGAGTATAAGTGACCTGTCCAGCTGCAAATCAGCTATTTCTATTTGACAAAAAGTTAGAGATCAGAGAGATATTAGGACGTGCCAAGGCTAGAACAACAGTTTTGTTCTTCTGAATCCTTCACTGGTACATTTTTTCCTGACATTCCAGGCCATTCTCGTGAAGCAAATCAACAGCATACTGGCTTGTTCTATTTGATACATATTATTACCCACTAGCTAAAGATTTCACAATGAAGTGGACTCTTTGGAAAAAGAAAAACTTTACCAATACCATATACGACCATATACTTTTAGGTAAAAGTGTGTTTTTCAGCTTTGTCAATTCTGTTTTATTTTGCGGGGGTGGAAGTGACCTGCGTCTACCCATGACACAGAAATAGATTCATTCATTCAACAATAGATAAATATAAACAGTTCTAGTTTAAGAGAAAGTGTCCAACCTTTACATGGTCCCAGATACTGCTGGGTCATGGGAGACCTAAGAATAAAACCTCAAGATTGCGATACAACGAATGGAATATATTCTAAAATGTAAGGAAATACAAAGAAATAATTGCGTTTGGAGGAGGAACTGGGTATTCACATTTATTGTTGTGATATCATGTAACAATAGCCATACTTTGAAACTGCTACAGAAATTGGCGTTTTTTAATTAAACTATTGATTTGAGCAGGGTGCTACATATATCATATACTTGTATATGATATAATATATTTGTGATGGGTGGGGTAGACATGGGTAAGGCAGTAAAGCTGGAGGAGAAAAGGCAAGCAAGTAAGAGGAAATAAAAGTAGGGTTGCTTTATCTGGCACTGTTATCTTCCTCTTCCTCCCTTTCTTCTTCCTCTTTCTTCTCTTTTCCACTCTCCCCTTCTAGGGCACAGAGTTTGCAATTTGATCCTCAGTCCTTTGCCAGCCATTGTTGTGCCAGATATGCTTCATTCATCCCTGCTTCTGCTGGCCTTTGAAAACAAGCACCATGGCCCTGCTCTGTTTGTTGTCAAGAATGAGTGGCTCAGAGCAAGAATGTTTCCCAGACGGGAGGTGAAGGGGTCAGTCTGGACCTCTGGACATTTGCAGTGCTTGACTTGCAGGCATGTCATGTGAAAGGAAGGGCGGCTCCCAGCGCTTCTGATGGCAGTTAGTATATATGCCGCAAAGCACTGCTCAGATCATGAGATTGCCTGTCAGGTCATCTGCTGTGAAATCCATTATGAAAAACACCCGGAAACTGATGCCTGACTTGAAATCCTTAGTTTACTAAATTGCAGAAATTATCTTTGGAAGGTTTTGTCACTTTTATATTTTTTTTATAAAAAAAATAATGTTTGCTGTAATGCCTCATGCAAAGTGCTAGTTGAATGAATCTGTCACTGAAACTTCAATTCCAGATTACCACACTGCAAGATCTGCTATTATAAATGAAAACACATCTTTAGAAAGTTCACAACAGTTTGAAGTAGATGAGCTATTGAAATGCAATAGAAAAATCTACCCTTTACAGATTAGCCAAATAGTGATTGTAGTCCAATATGTAAACACAGTCTCACTTTATTGTCAGGGTAAAATGGTCCTTAATGTGCTACTCCAAGAGCAGGGTAACATTACCTAAGCCTACAAATAATGATATAAATTATCTTTAAGAATTCTTTGCTTGTGAGTATGGCACAGAATTCAAAAGCAAATGGAAAATTGTTGCATTATCAAACTACTAGACTCTTGATAAGTTGTTTTTTTTTTTTAATCTCTACAAGCTCCAAACCACAATTTACTAGAAGAATGTTAATGAGCAGTTCTTAGGAAACCTGTAAAAGTAGGTTTTATCCAAAGAGGCCTAAAAGAGCCACATCCTTGAAGGGACAAGATCAAATGTGAATAAGTTGGTCTCACATCCAGTGCACTGTGCTGTTTATAGGGGGGTATATAGGTAGGGTCTCCTTTTGGTTTTTGTATTGTCCCTTCAGAAGATTATTATTTATTCAATGGTATTTTACTACTAATGTGAGCTATGCTTTTTATAATAAAGATTGTATTTACTTAGTTTGCCAAATGACAAGAAATTGTGCTAAGGAAAAAGAAGTGGGACTTACAAGGTGGGAGGAATGAAGAAGAGAACCTTGAGAATCTTGGACAAATACATCAGAATCTTATCAGACTTGCAATTTTTACTTCAAGACAAGGTCTCTACAAAATTTTATATTTCATGTACTTACAATCAAAACCTTGAAGTGGTGATTCAACTTCTGAAATTAGTAGAGTTTGGCAAGGAAGGAGACAAAGAAGAAAAGCACTGAGCATGAGAAAAGAACTAAAAGTTCTTTTGTATTTTCCCGGTCCTGAAGCAAATGTCCTCAGAAGGGACATGATCACAGCTATCCATTTAGATTTCAGGGCTGGCCATGGCACGTATCTCTACTACACCTTTTTTATTTGCATAAAGCAATTACCCCCGTGGTCAGTGGCTTCAGAGTTGTCTAGACAACATGCTTCAGATGGTATCGGTGACCTCGGATACACTAAGCTAGCTCTAAATTAGTGATGAGCGGAGCTGGAGGGATGTATTATAGTAGTTACAAACCATAAGAAGGTATTTAAATAGTAGATAAGACACATGCAAATCTTTTCATTGCCATGACAACCATCTTGATATAGGTTTTCCATATGTAGCAAGAAGGGCAGAGCAAAAGGCATTGGGAAAATAGCAGGAACCTGTAATGAAAATTAACCCTGGCAGGGGATTAGTCCAGATCTTGGTCATTTATTAACTCTTAATAGAATACAAACTTCTGCGGTAATACACTACTCACTGGGTCAGAGAAGCATTATTTTCAAACCTCAGCTGTAAAGTTCTCAGCTATATGGTTACATCTCAGCTGTAAAGTTCTCAGCTGTACGGTTACATCCCAGGTCCCAAGTCTTCACAATGGCTCTGACTGATGCCAGAAAGGAGGGAAGGAGGAATACTGGTGTGCTACTAAATGCAGATTCTTTGGTGCCCCCCAGAGAGCTTTTCAGAGCAGGGTTCGTCCAGTACTCAAATGCATAACTGGTACACATGTCTTTAGCTGTTTGTTTGTGTTGATCAGAGAATCTAGTGAACACCTAAATAATCACAGCATGCGGTAGTACATTTCAAACGAGGATGGGATTTGTTCTTGTGCAACTACCATGAGGGAGAAGGAGTGAAATGCTGCCTGCCTGTCTCCCTCTTTCCCATTTTGCTTCCCTCCCTTCTTCTCTTGAGCTCTCATCTCTCTCATCTGTCTGTTTTTCCTCCTAGAGTTCTTCATTTCTTCTAAGTGCCAAAATCGTTTCAGGGCTAGCTCTAGGCACTGGTGGTTTTCCTGTGGCCTGGGAAGCTCCCTCCAGCCATGCTTCTTTCTGCCACAGGTCTGCGGAGAGAATCCAACCCTGCCAACTATCATCCCAGCCTGCTTCACCCTGACCATCTGCTCAGAGGTGAATGATGGGGGCGGGAGAACACAGGGTACCTCCAGCTCGGTGTAACATTTTCCTCTGCAGATCACACACCTTCACACGGTCTTGGAATCTTTTGAAATATAAATGGCAATTCTACTTGCTACTTTTAAGGCCAAGACTGGTACCGTGGGCACCACGGAGTCATTAACGTTCTTCATTCAGATCTTTGTATGTACAATCAATGTATGGATTCCTTTTGACACAAACTGGAATTTCAACACACAAGGGAACATTGGTGAAAACAAGCTGGTTTATTAATTAAAATGATAATAAATAATACCCCTAAACTTCAATATGTTTAATGCAAGTCTTGGCTCAGTCATCCGTGTTCTGAGGCTATTTTAAAATGTGGACATCCTTTGTGCTCTTTCTAGCATGAAACTGAATGAAAGCCAGAAAGACCCTTTCCTATCACACAGTAACTTAAATACTAATTGGTAGTAGTTCTTATAAACCAAACTGTATAGGGTATTATTTAAATATGGTTTGTTTAAAAACTAAGTGACAACTTACTATAGTAAGTTGGAGGCTTACTGTAGTAGGAGGCAGAGACAAGAAGTGGTTAAACAAGAAGCACCCTTCAGCAAAGCACAATTTAAAATCTCATTCATCAGATTCCACCTGTCCTTCGGAAAACATTCTAACTTTATAGAAATTGAAGACTAACCATAGCCTCGAAAACTGTTGGTATTAACACTGTAGGGCATCCTGTGTACTGATGTCTCAGTTCCTTATCCAGAATACGTGTTCTGTCTGACAAATTTGGGGGGTGTTGTTTGCCTTCAAGATACTCAGATGTTCCTTTTTTGACATCTGGGGTTTTAATTAACAGTCTTCCCATGTCTTTAAAGCAAAATGAACTTGGTCTGGTCTGGACAATGCTGTGAAGCATTGTTATTTATGAACGCCACCCCTGTCATGTTAATTTGTACCACGTTTCTGATTTATCCTAAAAGAACACATTACCCAGTAGATTTGGAGGAGTTAAAGGGAATCTACAGGGTGACTTTAATCTTTATGTCTTTATATACTGGAGGGCATTTTATGGCCCCTCTGCACTGTTCTCACTACGCAATCGTTTTCTGCTTTAGAAATGTAGCCATTTGGATCAATAGTTACAGTACAATATATTGTACTTCTGATGGGGGCCTCCTAGGACAGTTAAGAAGCACAGGCCATGGTGATTTCACCAAATGCTGGGTTATATTCTGAAATCTATTTTTAAAAAGAGTTAGCACAACATACGTAGAGTCAAATTTATAGGCATTCTAATGAAATTTTACTTACTCTACTTATGTATATTAAAATAAAATTAGGAAGAATGGAGTGCAAAAGAACAGTTTGCAGCTTGAAAAATAGAGATTTTTAGCGGGACACCAGAGCAGTAGCAGCTAGAAGTAGCTGTCTTTCGGTATTTGTAGCTGCTGCTACCAAACACTGAGATTTTGGATTTGGCCTCTATTTCTGGATGTTGTGATGACTGTACACTTCTAATGTTGGAAAGAAAGGGGAGAAAAAGCCCTGAGATGGCCACAGATGTTTGCAGAGTGCGATGATGGAGCTAGCAAAGATGTAAAGAAGTTATATGTCTCTTAAAGTGTTAAATGTAGGCTGCAACTTGTGGATTTTACTGTAAATTCTTTATCTATAAACAAACTGGGTTATCACAGCTGTTTATTGTACTGCTAGCCCTGATTCTAACCTTTATGTCTTTATTGCTTACATACCATTCCCTTGTTTATGCGTCTGTACCATTCAGTGCCCTTGAACTTGGTCCCTCAGAGCCCCGACCCCTGCATGCTTGCTCACTCACTCCACTCACGTCTGCAATCAGTAAATCTGAGACAGGCCCTGGCTGATAGCCGAGCTGCAGTAGGGCAATTAACACAGAACTAAAGTGTCATTCCTGGCAGGGTGGGGAGAGTGGCAGACCACAGATGACAGTTCTCAGTTCTGAAGCTGTGACATCTAGGCCAGACCTGGGATTATAGGGAACAAGGGGAAAAAAGGAAAGAGGGAGTGAGGAGGGGTACGTTTGTGGGGAGAGAGTTCCTCAAAGAAAAGCACCGAGTAGCTTCTCTTTGAAGAATTGTTTATTCCCTGTATCAGATTCCAGCTGTCTGACCAGTTAATTGGATGAATACCTAGAGGAAAACATTCTGTGCACTAAGTGAATTGAGGAAAATGGGTATCTTTCTTTCTCTTTAGAAGGAGAAAGTGCTTTTCCTTTAAAAAAAAAAAAAAATCACCAACTCTCAATCACCTTTTAATGGTGTTCCTGCCAGACTTAGATTAAAAAAAGGAAAAGAAATATCTTTTATTAAGTGCTTGCCTCCCCCCACCTTTTTGCCCGCTCACGGTTTCCCCTGCAGCCACCTACCTGCTATGGCTCTGATATCTTAATAAAGTTAGTGTTGAATAGAAGCAGGGCACCCAGGCAGCTGCCTGCTGAGAGGCAGCTTCCCTTTTAGCCCCTTCCTCTAAGGAGCTCTGGAGACCCACCTATACAATAAGATAAAGCTGTTCTTAATCCCGAGGTCCAGAGGACCCCCCCCACCGACCACCAGGGGGCATCATGGATCCTGAACTTGGGCATCCAGCTGTCAGCTTCTTGGGAGCTGTGCAAATCAATTTTGAGAGCGAAGTCAGCTTTTCCTCGGATTGAATGCTCTCTCCTCCCTCCTTCTTCCCACTCTAGGCTTTGCCTACTACTCTCCTCAAACATTATAACTTTTCATGGGATGGCT
This sequence comes from Orcinus orca, assembly GCF_937001465.1. Lineage (NCBI taxonomy): Eukaryota > Metazoa > Chordata > Mammalia > Artiodactyla > Delphinidae > Orcinus > Orcinus orca. The sequence continues at coordinate 41,831,723 of NC_064571.1, forward strand.
TCCGATTGTTAGGAAACCATAGTTAGTAATAGCAGCTATCATTTACCGAGTATTTAATTGATGTCACATGTTCTATAGACTATATCTTATTTATTTCTCACTAAGAACAAACTAAGATACAAACCCCGTAAAGCCTGGGTTATTCTCTCCACATTCCAGATGGAAAAGCTGAAATTCGGAACAATCAAATATCTTGCCCAAGGTCAAAGGGCTATAAAAGGTAGAACCAAATTAAAATCTATACTGATGCCGGAAAATATGTCTGTGTCTGTCAAAACGTGAGCCTCTGTCTCCGGTCTTTTCCATATTGGCTGTGAGAGCTTTGGACAGTCCCTAAATCACTTTATCTCAGGTTCCTTAACTGTAAAAAGGGGATGATAAACCTAGTAAGATTGTTGTGAGGATTCAGGGAGTTGATGCTGCATATGCAAAGTACATGGAGTACTGTCTAGCACATCTTAAGAGTCCTATAGATATAGTTGCTTTTGTTGTTGCTGTTATCATCATCACTATCATTACCTTGCCTCTCTGATGGTTTATAGTGAGGAGCTGAAGGGCTGGCAGGTTGAGGAAGCCAGTGTGGTAATTTGCACAAAAGAGTTTTCAATCTACAGAAGTAAAGAAGAGGAAAAAGAAAGAAAAGACTTGGATTTTAGACACAAGAGGATTTATGCGTGAAGCATCCCGCAATTCCATCCTGATGAATATAGGCGATCCAGCTAGGCACTGAGGTCACACAAACAATGGACTGTCCAAAAGGAGCTCCTACAGTAACTTCTTCACGTGAACGATTTGTTAGTAATGTAGCTGATAAGGCTTTGGCATGACTGTGTCTCATACTGTACAGTCTACTATGTGGTTGTGAAATGAAGGCAGTTTTTTTCAAACTCTGCCTTATGAACATGATATACTGGAATTAGCATCTTGTCCAGGAAGATAAGGTTCAAGTTCTGAATATACATTTGATAGTGTGATGCTCCATATTAGCACTGAGTCGATCGTAGAACCCATTTCAAGGATGTGGTGATGGACTAGTTAAGTGCTATGGTGGTTTCCCATATGTGCCGGGGTGAAGTCCAGCTACCCAGTCTCCTGTTTCATCACTTTTCCCAGCACACCACGCTACACCATGCACCTCTGTACTTTCTAACAATATGTAGAACACAGGAAGTGACAGGTGTGCCCAGGAATTATTACAATATCAAGATTGGTGTCATGTAGCACTCAGAATGAAAATAAGAGAATTGTTAGTTATTATTCTATCGAAAAACTAGGTGAGAAATCTTAATTCTGGTTTCAGCATTGAAGTCACTAAAGACTCCTTCAAAAATGGCACTTGCTAGGAATCCACCCTTAATGCATGTATGTGTGTTTGTGTTTGTTATTGCCTTTGAAGCATTCTGAATGTGACCCCTAGTTTAACTGAAGGGCATTAGAGCGAACATCCCTCTACCTCATTCCTATGCCTCTGCTAATTCCACTCTTACTCTGAGCTCTATTTCCCTGACAGATGATAGGTGTTTTTCAGAAAAGAAAAAAACAAAAAAGACAAACAAACATTTCTGTGACAAAATAAGTTTGGAGAATTCTGAATGGTTTAGTGTCTTCTTAGAGGCTCATGACAACCATTATTATATTTGAATTTTAAAATTATACAAAGGAAGAAAACTCTTTAATTTTGCTTGGCCTAGCCTTGCCTAATCTTATTTAACCATAGAATTATTTTCTTGAATAACAGCGTATAACTGTAGCAGAATTGTCTGCTGAATCATCTGCGTCCAAGTGCAGTCAAGGGAAGGAAAAGTGTGGATCCTGTAGGACACAGAAGAGGCAAATCCTTCTGCCCACACGCCGCTGGCCACACCCAACCACAAGGGAAGCCAGAAAATATAATTTAGCTGGTGCCCAGAAGGAAAAGGAACTATGACTTGGGAATAGCTAGTTCGTTTTCACCCACATCTATCAATTGATAACATCTTTCAGAATGAGGGTTCCATAATCCAGAGACTGAGTTCTATGCCGCATTCTTTTACCTCCTTAATGTGTGACTAGGTGCTCTCTAAAGTTTTCCAAAAAAAAAGACCTAAGATCTACAAGTTTGTCTTTAAGGTATGCTTGTTAATGGAGCATACAGCATTTCTGCTGTAATTTGATTTAGTAAAAGAAACGTTCTGATGGGTCTTATTTCTCTTAATTACAACAGTGAAGAATCAATATAAATCTTTAATTCAGAAGTAGAAGGGAGGGAAGATGGCCTTATGTGGCTCAGACACAGATCTCTCTGCTGTTCTGGGTTGACACAGAGATAGTTTAGAGACTGGGAAGGAATGGTTGTTCATGACTCATTTGGCAGTATTTCTTACACATCAGATGTCTCAAACCAGCTTTAGACCAGTAATGGCTCACACTCATTCATGGTTGAATTGTCTGATGAATATTTGAAATGTTGATACCCTGTGCTTTGAGTTGAAAAAAAGGATACATAGGGTTTAGAGTTTAGGCAGACGGGAAGCAGACTGGCATGCTGGTGTGGAAGTTCTGAAACCAGCTTGTTTTTCTGTAAGGCACATGTTCAACTATTAGCCTATGGGAGTAGATCACAGGACTGCTTGAGGGTGAGACCAGGAGGTTTCTGGAAAAGAAGTAATGAGTCGACTCTAGCTCTGTGACGTCCACAGAGGTGATGTCACTAGAGCTCTGAATCCTTCATTTGGATCTGGGAAGTATAGTAAAGATAGTTTTACTAATAGTTGCACTGACCATAATTGAACATCAATGCATAGGAAATAAATGATTTTGCAAAGAAAAATGTCCCTAATGGGGCCTCTAGGTTAGGTTAATTCAAAACCCATCTTGAAAAGTTTAACTCGGATCAACTCATAATCATACCATGTATTGAGTTAGAACATATCTTAGAAATAATGTAATTTCCTGATTTTATAAGAGAGAAACTTAAGGTCCAAAAAGCTGAAATGGCCTGGCCAAAAATGCATGTTATTTGTGGCAGAAATGATCAGAAACTTCATGTGTTTAATGGCATCGCCCAATCTCTAGGTGATCAGTTATTTCAAATTATTTAAATAATCCATTTATATATCTATTTACTTAGCGAAGATAAACTTACAGAACACTGTGAATTTAGCATTTTTTTTCAAAACTATTTACTGAGTGCTGTGATAGGTGCTGGATTTATAGCCAGTAATAACAAAAAGAAGTCAGAGGTTGTTGTGAGGAATAAATGAGCGAATAAGGTGTGCACTTAGAATAGAGCGTGGCAAATAGTAAATGATCGATGAACGTTCACTGTTGTTGCTGTTGTCACTGTCATCCTTGTTATTCTTGCCTTTATGAAGCTTTAGTAAAACAAGAAAACACCTCCCCATTTGGTTTCTTCTCTGTAAAATCTCAGGTCCTGTGCTTGTGACTTCAGGAAGTTCAGCTTCTTCTATTAGACCCCCTGACACAAGCCCCTTATTCTTCATGGACTTCATTCCTTTGTGATTCCAAGTCAGACCTTGTTTGGCAAGAGGTTTCCTGGGAATATTTATAGTTAGCAGCTGATTTGGAGCAGACAAATGATTTAAGCTTTATAAACAGCTTGTATTAATACTTTTTACTATTTTTTTTTCCTGAATTGACTGTTTGCAGTTGTAAGAGCTACTAAGCTTTCCAGCAAAAGATAAGAAAGGAGAGAGGGAAGGAGGGAGACAGACAGACAGACAGAGATATCAAGGGATGATTACACAAGTTTTAAAATTTATCAGTGCTACGGAAGCGCTACTGTTGGTGTTGCAGGGACAACAGTATGGGTGAGGTCCATCTTTGTGCTTTACAGTCTACTCATGGACGTAAAGAAAGTGCACAAACAGGAAAACACAAAGTAGAACAGACCCGTGGAGCTCTGTAAAGGAAACAGAAACAAACTCTGAAGGGAAATCAGAGGAGACAGAGGGCTCTTGCCTTTCAAATCATCAAGAGCAATGACCATTGGGCCAAGGAAGGAAGTTGTTGAACTCAAGATGAAACAGCACTTTCTCCAGTGTTCTAATAGCACAGGTTGTTGGCTCGTTTGTTTGCTATAAAAATGTATGTTCCAAATTGCCTAGTGTTATGTCAGTATTTATTTTTGCACTGCAAGTGCACCCTGTGCCTGAGAGAATTTCTCTTCAGGTGTTTCAGGTAAGACATTTCAGGTATAACAAAGGTGAGAAGGGGTGTAAACTCAGAGGCAACATTGTTAGGAAATGTAACGCCTCAATGCTGAGCAACCATACAGGATTCAAAGGCATTGAGACTGAAGAAGACAGAAATGTAGATTGAAAGAAGGGGCTTATTTTCTGGGTAGAGAGAAGTCCTAGTGTTTCAAGCTTTGGAAATTTTTACAAATAAACTTATATTCTCAAACTTGGTGAATAAAACTGTTAAAAATACTCCACTAAAATAGGAAGCAACCTAGATACATTTCATTTAAAATATATCATCAACTTCATCAATCAGCACTTGAGAGTTACAGAGTTTTCCTCTATGCAGTAATCATTTCAAACCAATGATTCACTCCAAATTATTATAACGTTAAGTCACATGAAGAAATGGAATAAGGAGGTGCTCCGTTAATAGCAAATAGCTATTTTAAAGAACTAAGTCCAATGACTTTGATCTTCAGCCAGATTTTTGTTTGTTTGTTTTCTGTTCCGTTTGTACATCTAGGTTCTTGATAATTGCTAATCGTTTATTTCAACTATATTAAATGCCTCCCTTGGAGAAAAAAACCCTATTTCATACCCCTACTAGTTTCCTCCTATTGTAAGGACAGTGTTGATATCATGAAAAATATAGTGTCCACACATTTCCAATTATCAGGATATTCTGCACTGTTATACAACTTAGTGCTTTTATCTTTTATTCATTCATTCATTGAAGTGTCATTGATTATCTACTATATGTCAGATACTCTTAAATCTTGGAGATAAAAAGATTGACAAAGACATGTGCTGGTCATCTTTGCTATCCTTCCAGAGTCACCCTCTACTTTTCTTCTCCTTGTTCTATATCATGGAAGACTGATTTTGTTTTGTTTTGTTTTGTTTTGCGGTATGCGGGCCTCTCACTGTTGTGGCCTCTCCCGTCGCGGAGCACAGGCTCCGGACGCGCAGGCTCAGCGGCCATGGCTCACGGGCCCAGCCGCTCCGCGGCATGTGGCATCTTCCTGGACTGGGGCACCAACCGTGTCCTCTGCATCAACAGGCGGACTCTCAACCACTGCGCCACCCGGGAAGCCCATGGAAGCCTGACTTTTATAAACATTGTACATGGGTTCTTTTGAGCTCTGAGCCAGTGGGATGCACTGGAAGAAGAGAAAGGTTGGGGTACTTTTTACCCCTAGTCCCCTCTTTCCGCCAGGTTGCTCTGTGTGGCTGTGTTCCACTGATGAAGAACTGCCTGCTATCAAGGGTTGCTTTCCACAGTGCTACTCTTTCTAGGTTCTGACATCAGCTCCTTCCCCTAGTCCCTTTGGGCCAAGGGGTAGGAGAGAAACTGCTGTTACCAGGCCCATGATACTACCCTATCCTTCTTGGTTTCCTTAACACAAATTTCAAATAACTCCTTTCAGAAACTCTACTGAAATTCTAAGTTTGAGAGTGGACTCTTTCTTTCCATGACTCTAATCTGATACATCATGTTTCTTCCCTTCAATCCTGAATGAACACCTATTAATGTTAATAGTTACAAATTTTCTAGGCCTTACTGGATTCAGATAGTTGCAGTGGCAGCCCAACTGATAAAAAATAACCTTATGACACTAACTCTACTTCTGTTGCAAATTGCTCATAGATTTTTTTCATCATTTCTAGATGCAAAAATATTTCCTGTCAAGCATTCCAGTAGGATCTTAATGGTTATAAATATTCTGTAACTAAAACTGCCCTTTCTTTTTAGAACACATAACAAAGACATTACAATGGTTTACAAAGCTTGAATCAGGAGTGTCATGTAAGGCTATGTGTGTGTTCTGATCTCCACCTCAGCTTCGAGTCTGTCTAAATAAGACCCATTGTAAAAATCCATTCACCATGTCACATCTTTTCATGCCAGCATACTTGCACATCCACATATACTTAGAAAACAATGAAAATTCCACACTGGCTTTCTTCTTCCCGTTCACAACCTTTTCTCACTTACTGTTTTGTTTCCTTTGCTGAAGACATTAAATCTCTTGTGTTTTCAGTATGGCATTCTAACAATTTTTTGGATGGTTTTACTGTTCTTAGATTTCCCCCCATGTTTCCCTTTTATCTTTTGAAAAACATGAAGTCTTCCTAACTAGAGGCAACATTAAAGGTGACTTTTTAATTCTGTATTTCCTGAATGGCTATTAAGATGTTTTAATATATAACAAAGATGTATTATTTTTCACATTGTCCTCAATTTCCTTCTTAGTACAACCCAACATCCTATTTATTTTTTTAATCTTCTCCTGTACATCAAGTCAACATATTTTTGAGGTACTGATAGTGGCGTCTCAATTTCTTTCTTGAGAGGCTGTGGGTAATTCAGAAGCCATTAGTGTACTGTGTATGAGTAGTTTGAATTGCTTCCTCCACTGGGTCTTACCTTGAACTTGCTACACTCAATTCCATTCGCCATTGTGAAGCTTGATTACTTAACTGCCTTTGGTCTTTCTGAAGTTCTTCTCACTCCTTATTCTTGAATACATCTATGCTTAGTGTATGAATAATTATGTGTTTTTTTGGGTTTTTTTGAGTTTTTTTTTGCCGTACACGGGCCTCTCACTGTTGTGGCCTCTCCCATTGCGGAGCTCAGGCTCCGGACGTGCAGGCTCAGCGGCCATGGCTCACAGGCCCAGCCGCTCCACAGCGTGTGGGATCTTCCCAGACCGGGGCACGAACCCGTGTCCCCTGCATCAACAGGCGGACTCTCAACCACTGCGCCACCAGGGAAGCCCAATTACGTGGTTTTGATAAATTTGCCTCCCTGCTATTCCCCCCAGCTTTCATGTTGTTAATAAACTTATGGAACGCCAGTGTCGCTTTGATCCAGAGGCCATCAACTAATTTCTGAGTTGATAACTAGTGATTTCTCTCAGCATTCTTTGTTTTAACCAGTTTCCAATCTGACGCTCCTAGAATTCAATGGGTTTTGTTTTTTTTTTAAAGATACCAGAAAGAATCAAACTCTTATTATTCGGTGAAAATAAAAATAGTTAAAGCTATTATGAAGATGCAACCTACATATTATCCTGACTTAATATTCTAGAGCCTCTTTTTGAATCTTAGCCCATGGCCACCATTTTTCAAAAGTGCAAATAAATTATTTCCCAAAGATTTCTCCTTTTTTTTTTTTTTTTTTTTAAAAAAAAAAGACTTTTAGGGCTTCCCTGGTGGCGCAGTGGTTGAGAGTCTGCCTGCCGATGCAGGGGACACGGGTTCGTGCCCCGGTCCGGGAAGATCCCACATGCCGTGGAGCGGCTGAGCCCATGAGACATGGCCGCTGAGCCTGCGGGTCCGGAGCCTGTGCTCCGCAACGGGAGAGGCCACAGCAGTGAGAGGCCCGTGTACCACAAATAAATAAATAAATAAATAAAAGACTTTTAAATATTATTAACAGGCAAGGCATTATGGGATATAACTTAATATTAAATGCAATTTGCCAGTCTGGTGAGATTTATCAAACTACCCATTTATTGGCTATTTACATGTGGAATATACTGTTCTAGGTACTCTAGGGCAGACACAGAAGTTTAAGGCTTTTTTCTTACTTCCTTTAGGGAAAGTAAAACATAAGCAAGGATTTAACACATGAGCCTACAAAGAGTTATGTAAGAATACATGCAGCAATATGACAGGATTCCAAAAGATGAATTATAAGCAATTTTATGTTTAATTGTCAAATTAATGTTGGAAGCAATAAGTGTTCTCAGAAGATCTCATTTTACTGGGTTCATAGTGGAGTGAAAAGAGCATGGACTTTAGAGTTAGGCTTTGGCTTGAATTTTCCGAGTGAGCTCTGGGCTCACTCACCCAGCTTCTGAAGATCACAGCTTAGGTGGCTCACAGTTGACACAACAATGACTTGTTCAAAATTAAACTTTGGATTCAGCCTGTTGTTTCCCTCACCTACTTTCTCTCAGCCTTCCACATGTCAACAAATGCAAGTATGCTTTCAGTGGTTCAAGTTACAAATTTAGAAATTAACTTTGATTCCTCTGTTTTCCTCAAAATCCTTACATTTCACCCTTCAGCAAATTTATCAAGTCTACCTCTACCACTAGAATCACTTTTCTGTCTTTTCCATGCCGTCACGTTAGCCTGGCCACCATCATCTCTCATCTGGAATATAGCAATAGCCTCCAACACACCTTCCACCTTCTCTCCTCGCCCTACTCACCCACCTTCCATGAGGCAGCCACTGTAATTTTCTTAACATTCAAATTGTAAAGTTTGTCTCTTGATTAAAATCCTTCAATGACTGTCACTACATGTGGAAAAGAAAATCTAAACTCATTCCCACAGCTGCCAAGGACCTACAAGGGTCTGGTCCTTCTGACCCTTCATTTCACTTGTGCCACTCTGCTGTCCCTACCCTACAGCCACCCAGGTCTCACCTCAGTTCCACGAATCTGGCAGTCTATTTTCTGCTCGTGTTCTTTACACAAATTGCCCCTGTGTAGAATATTCTTTATATGGGTTGCTCCCATTGCCTTTAGGTCTTAGACTTCCTTAGGGAAGAATTTTTAATGACACTATTTATATTCTTTTTATTTTCTACTTTATATGATTTTCCAATTGTTCTGTTATTTCTTTTTGTTGTTTTTGGTAATTTCTTTGTCTTTCTCCTTCATTCGGGACATAATCTCCAGGAGGGTGGGGACTTATTCTGTCTTGTGCACTGTTGTATCCCTAGTATGTGATATGTGGTTGGTACTCAGTATGTTAACTAAATAACTAAAGAATAATAAAATAAAATTCTTCTGGCTCCTATTCTAATTCGTTTGGATAGTTGTCACTGTTTGCAGCTTATATTAGCATTCCTCTTAACCTTTCTAACTTAAAATTCATTTTCTATGACCTCAAATTCTCCTGATATCTTAGTTAGAAGATCTTTGCTTATGGACAACAATGACCAGGGAGGTCAGACTGACAAAGCACAAAATCTTCTAAAGCTTTGTGAAATGAGAAGTTTAGGTAAAACTTAAAGTAAGTGGTATTAGATTAAAGACATTAAATAAAATCAGAGGCAGGGAAGAGAAAATTGCATTGTAGGATTATGAGTCCCAACCATTTCTTTCAGGTAAGATCCCAATTCAATATTTATACTAAAATTGTTCTACTTGTGAGCTGGAATGATTTCATAGTATCTTGATACAGAATATGAGAAAGTTCTAAGAATAGTTTCTGATGGGTTTCCACAGTCCTCTCCTGAAGAAGGGAGAGTATGGAGTGTCACTACAATAAAAGAGAGAAGCCCTGGTGGGAAATAGCTCCTCTGGTTCAGTGAAACTGTGTACTAGTAGCTGAACTGCTAACATTTGATCCAGTGTATTATCTGCCCACACACTGTTTAAATTATTGACCATGGCTCTGTATTCTTCTATAGAGTTTCACCTAGAAATGGAAGAAATCACTGAATTTCCTTTCTGTAAATTAAAAGGGACGTGTATATCCCAGCTCAATCTCTGAAATCTGGAATCTGCACTAAGACCCCATTCTTTTCCCTTTGGCATTATCCTGCCTATTGCCTCTTTCAGAGGTTGGTCCTCTTCCATTAGTTTTGCCAAGGTCTCAGCAGCCTCACGTTGCAAAGAGATGCCATACAAGGATACCAAGGTAGAGTTAGAGTGTGACCATAAAAACCGTAAGGTGCAAACAAACACTGCAGGCTGGCTGTTTATTAGCAACACCCAGAGAGCGGAACACACAATCTAATTAGCTAATCACCTACATACAAGTTGTCCCATTGGCCATCTCAGGTGAAAATGAAACAGCTGTTTAATTTAGCTTGTATGAAAGAAACTCATGTCTGAAACTTTGATATCTTTATTACTGTTGCAATTTATTTATTTATATTGTTTTGATCTTCCTTGGGATCATTATGTTGTTCTATAACTGTGTTTCTCCAAGTATATGCCATGCATGGTCCATGGTAGTGTGGATAATGATTTTAAGGGAGTACTCTGACAAATTTAGAATAATGTAATAGTGGTCTATTTATGTTTAGGTATATTGGAAAACATATGTATAGCCCTCAAATCCCTGATTTATTCCTTAGAACAAAATGAAGCAATGAAATGGGAGTTGATTTGAAGTATTTTTATGATAGAGTAAATAATAATACAAAAAATACTCAGATCTCCACAAAAATCATGAACGTGGTAAACGACTACCTAAATTTTGGGAAGTGTGGTAATATTCTCTGGTCATAATCTATCTTGGTATATGACAGGGATAAAAGAGGCCAAGTAACTTCCTCCTCATTTGGCGACTTGGCAAAAAAGAAAGTTTTGCCTGAATGGAGCCCTGTTAAAAGTCCTTGCTGTGAAAAATGCTAAAGGTGAAAGTGGAGGGAAAAAAAGAGAGTAGGGATGGGAGAGAAAAAAGGAGGGACAGGAATGAAGTGGGCATTCTGGTTGTAACAGCATACTTGTGTGCCAGGCTGGTAAGTGGAGGAAATACACTTTGGGAACCTGGACTACTCAAACTCTTAAAACCTCCCAAGAAAAGAGCTTTGGTGGGTCTGAGGCTATGCAATTGTCAGCCACAACTGAATGCTTTATTGCCGTCTGGAAGTGTTTATTTTCTGAACATAAATTCAGAGGACAGATTCAAGGCATGTCTAGAAATAAAGCATATCATCATGTGAGCTGAGCTGACAAGGACAATTTACTGTACCCTGCATTTGTTCGGGGCCAATCGGAGGAGAGCCGGTGATTAACATTCTAAAATCCCTGCTGTTCAGTTCTGATTGTCCCTTCACTGAACTTTGGGATGGCATGGATTAACCCCTGAGAGACTCCAGTGCAGAGCCCAGAGCCAAGAAGGGACTCTTGTTCTACCCTAGAAGATATATGCAGCATCGGGATGTCCCTGTATCAGCTAACAGGGCTGATCTGTGCCTTTGAGGACCCTGGGAAGAAAGGGACAGCCAAGAGCTGAACTGTTTCCTGAAGGCTTTTGCTAGGAAGGCTGAGGTTTGGGATTTACTGGTTAAATTCCCATTTGATTCGGCAGTAAAGATGGGGCAAGTGTTCATGCTGATTGTTTGAACAGGGACTGCAAGCCTATTAATTGGGAGAGGCAGGAGAAGATAGTGTTTAAGAGCATGAATTCCAGAGTCTGGTAGAGCTGGATCTGAATGACAACCCCATTATTTATAGCTATGTGCAAATTATTAATGCATCTGACATTTTGTTTCTTATTTACAAAGCACAGTAACACCAATCTCATAAGGAAGCTCTGAGAATTAAATGAGATAATGGGTGTGAAGTGTCTGGCTCAGTAAATACTGTGTCCCCTAATTGTTGTTATTTACTAAATATTATTGTTTTGTTCACATATTGACCAATAAGAATCTGCAGGGGAAATTTTTCCTATTTTTTTCCTAGAGGTATGAGTGTTATTTTGCACACGATTTTTAGAAAACCTAATCTCAGCTATAGGTGGCAATGTTTAAGCCATTACTAGAGTGTATAATTTTTAAATCTTTCTCAAACCTTAAGGACTTTTGATTGCAAAAAAAAACCCTTCAGTTTCAAAACACCTCAATAGAATAAATTTTAGAATAGTCTATGGAGGCAAGTTCACAGTCAGATAACTTGCAATCACTTTGATGTGCAGCATATTAGAAAAATGAGCCTAGAATTAAGTTGAAGTTGGAAAAAGAAATTGGCTAGGGTAGTTTGATATATTTGAGATTGAGATTTCAGTTTGTGTTCCTTTCCATCATACAAATGCCTAAGCACTTGAAGTTTGAATGTTTTCATGATAGGAAGGCATTTTCTACCATTTTTGTTTTGGGTTCTTTTCCCCAGCTCCCTCCCTTCTGCTTGTGGCTCTTTGCTCTAACATCAGCAGTCAGAGGTCAGACAGTTGTGGGGTGGCGGTGGTGGGGAAGAAGAATCACAAGGAAACATTTATCTGAAAGGACATAACTTACACTCTTGCATAATTTTTCCTGAGAGACTTCTGACCATCCTACTGAGTTACTGGGTAGACACGGATTTTAGAAGTACGGGTTTTATCTTACTTAACGTTAATAATTGGTACTTAAACATTCATCTGAGAGGCAAAGAGCAATATCATTTTTGGGGAAAAAAACCTACAAGTTCTTATTGTCTATCTTGATGGTTCTATAAGAGACATTTTCATGGCAAGTTGATTTGTCAGTTGAGAGTATGGAACAGAGTCTTCCTCCCTCCCTCTCCCTTCCTTCCTTCTTTCCTTCGTCTTCCTACCTTCCTACCTTCCTTCCACGTATTGTTTGATTCTATGTGTCTATGAAGATGAGCCTACATTTTAAAATATACTATTGATGATTATTTATTTTCAATTGTGCCTCATCTTGACTCATGTAAAATAAGGATTAAGGTAACCCAAGTAGGATTCTAATTCCTAGTTTTGCAGGCTTATTGTCAATTATGTTTATTTATGATATCCAAGTTAGTGATAAATTTCTCAACTATATAACTTAATAAGGCTATTTTTAGAAATATACAAATTGAGGAATTAAAAAGCTGGCTAAATGGCATATTCCGTTTCTCTCATAGATAACGCTGTATCTTACTACTGTTTAATAATTAATGTTCTTGTTTTTAAGATATTAACAATTTAGTCTTTGTTCTACTTAATCCGCTTTTATAATGAAAAGCTCAGTGTGTTCTATGGGCCTTGTATCGATTCCACACTAATTGTGATGAAACGTTCAGTATAATGCACTGATAAATATTTGAAAATTGGGCAGAAGGAATGTGGAAAAAGCACTTTGTGTTTTTAATTGATATGCTGAACAACATTGGTTTAAATGGAACTAATGCATTTGATCTTTTTTCTTTTCTGGATGTGATCTTAAAATTGTGGTGCCTGAAATCACCTAAGTTGGTTATTCAAACTCTAGTTACAGTGTCTATGTCTATGTCAGTCGTCCTTGCTTCCTTTTTCTTTTATTCTGTAAGAAACAATTTACTAGCAATATATTCAACTTAGTGACCAAGTTCATTTAAACTGATATAAAGTTTTTACTAAAATCTGGTTCACCGTGACCTCTTACTGACCCCACTCTCTGCCCATTTTTGTTTCTTACTTTTTTGAAGTCTCCTTTCTCATTTTGCCTGATTCAGTCACGTTTTCCTGAATTAATCTCAGAACTGAGAGCCACTGTGCATCTTTCACTTTTATGGAGTGTCAAAATTATGGGCTTAGTTTTGAGTCTTGGAACCGTGCTACGTTTTAGTCACTTAACATTTATTTAGTTAGTTCCCTCTCTCGCTCCCTCTCTCTCTCTCTCTCCATATATATATATATATATATATATATACACATATTTATGCCTTTTTCAGGTTAAAAAAGGATCTTTTGATGTCTTCCATGTCTGTTCCATTCAAGTTTTCCTATTTGGAATTTAGTGGCAGCCTCACAGCTATTGAAGTCTTTCCCCACAGGTCAAAGTATTCTGGATGCCCCAGGCTCTTCAGGATTTAACCACTTGCTTCTTTGGCCTCATCTGCTACATCACTCCATCCCTACCCCACTCCACACACACACACACACACACACACACACACACACACACCCCAACTTTTGCACCTTGTGACCACATTAAAGTACTCATGTGTTCTCTCAAGCCTCTGTCCTTGAGCTCAGAAGATGTCACCTCCCAGTATCCTTCCTGATATCCCAGGGCAGAGTTAGGTTTTCTTGCTCATTGAGATCATAGAGCCCCGTGTGCTCCCTATCACACTGCACTGTAATGGCCTGTTTACTTGTCTGCCTTTTGCATTGGACTGGATGACCTTTGAGGGAAAGAGCCTATCCTGAACTTCCATTCCTCAGTACTCAGCAGAGTGCTTGGAAGCGGTAGGACATATTTTTGGTTGAGTGAATGTATGAATGAACATACTGTAATTGAATGAATGAATTCTCCTGAACAAATGCTACAACCTCCAAAATACTACTAGATTATAGAGTCCACAGAATTGCCTATCCTGGAAATTATTACTTTCTCTTTTCCTTTGTCTAGGAGCAAGAAAAAAATTAAGGTAATGACAGTTTTCTGGTACCCACTAGTGTTTTCAGCACTCTTTAGATATAAAAAAGAGATGAAAGACAAGAACCTTTCTTTAGGGAGGCTGAAATTCCAAAATATATCAGTGACTTGACACTGCTATTGTTACTGTTGAAAATAGCACTATTAGCTGAGTGTTTGGTGATCGCTCAGCCATTGTTTAAGAATTGACTGGGTGGCTAAGACAGGGTGGGAGTTTTCTGATTAGAGGCAAGAAGAAGACCAGAAAAGATCTGAGATGGTACCATTTCTACAGCCACTTAGATACCCTTAATTTAGGAAGATTGACCACAAATGTAGTATTGGCTCAGGCCCCTCCCTGAAATTTGTAAGCCTTTGCCCTCTTTTCTCCTCTCTTTATATATGGACACTTTGTGTTTTTCTCTTGCCTGTTAGGAAGTTCTACACATGGAATTTTGGGAATTTTTTTAATGTTATAGTAATGTAGCATGGCTATCCCAGCTTTCCATCAGAAGTGGCAGGCAGCCAAAAACTAGAATCATTGTTTGCAAACTCTAAATATAGAGTCAAGATTTATATGAAGAAAACAGATATGTCTTGTTATAAAATCATGAATAAGCATTGGCACAAACATAATAGTTTATTCTTCCTTGATACTGCTTATTTTAAATAGCTATCTATCTTTTACTAAGATACTGTAGAAAGATACATTACTGAAACATTTGCTTCAGCTCAAAGTACCGGAGGGTTGGTTGCTCTTTTCTTCATGCAGTTAAGACTTCATTATTTCTAGGAAGTAATGAGGGAAATAAGAGCCTAAAGGTGATTTGGCCTTCCTGTGCTTCAGGTAGCCCGTGGGGATGTTATTATTAATAAAGCATCATATTCATGTTTAGGTCACTGTTGACGTGGTTTGCGTTTTCATTCTGGATTTGTTCTAACTTTGCACAAAGGTTGCCTCGATCCTGAGACTTCTTTGCTCTTTGGTTTATAGGATGTCATGTTCAGCAAAGAAAGAAGTCTCTCCCATACCCCACCTGTGCTTCTTTCTGCTTCCTTCCCAACCTGCCCCCTCTCTTCTGATTTCCATCCCCTTTAATCATTTCTGCCTGGTCCACAACAAACGGGCAGCAGAGGGAAAAAAGACTTTCAGAAAGAGTTAAAAAGGATGGATGAAATTCCTACAATGTACACCATATGGCCTGACATTTTCCAGATTAGGTAAACATTTCTATTGGGGATAAATAGTCCTGTACACTGATGTAAAGAAATTGCATGAGACAAGGGCATATTCAGCATAGCTATGCTGTGGAGTAATGTTTGCTCAGTGAGAAAAATATGAAAATTCAAGGGCAAGTGGCAGGGGGCAGGGAGAGGGGCCTTGGTACAGCCCAATTTTTGGAAGAAAGGGTTAAAAATCATGAGTTTGTGGCCAAAGTAAATACTATCTCCTCTAAGTTGAACATTCGTAATTGTTTTCAAATGCATGCTCACATACACACAGACACACATACAAAATTCCCCACAGTCTATCATCAGACCTCTCTGAAAAAAACTGAAGGATTAAATTTTGTCAAAATCCATTTCTGAGTGGCCCGTACCTTTAGAGAGATGCTTGCAATGGCTGGCAGACTGATTCTAGGTGGATCGTCGCCAGTGTGTGTGCTTGCATTGGGCGTAGACCGAGCTGCTCCTTGGTGAACAGCCCCAGAATCATAGATTTCATCTGATCTTTGCAAAGGCTAACATCTGTCTGCTGTCATTTTAGTAAGATTGATGACAGGCAAGAGAGAGGAGAGGGGAGAGGGTCAAGGGAATGAAGACCTGGAGGAGGAGCTCTGGGCAGCCCCAGTGGCGGTGGCCGAGGCTGCCAGGGGTCACTGCTGCAAGCTCTCTGGCCGATGAGGGCCTTGGTGGGAAGCAGCCAGACCCCACCCTGGCAGTGGTTGCACTGGCTTGTTACAGCTGATAGCTGGAACTCCAAGACACAAAGGCGGCATTCTGCACCTTATATATCTTAATAGATTACTCACATTGCAGGCAGCACCAAGCTAAATGTTATGACAGCCATAAGAATGTAGTTTACTGTTATCTTAATATAGCTGGGCAGCGCAGGGTAAAGCCATCAAAAAATATTATATTTTTTAAAAGTTTCCAAGAGAAACTAACTGATATAGACATGGAGCTATTTTTACATGAAGTCCTGAATTTTGGCAAACTCCTTTCAAACCATAATTTTAAATATATACACACATATTTCACATATGCATATGCATATGCATCTATGCACATTTGTATATGCATTTCCTCCACTTGCTAAATACCACTTTTCTTTCACTACTTCCCTTAAATTGTTGTGTGAACACCATATAGGGAAAAGTCACTTTAGATATTTTTAAGAGGTGATCTCATATTTGGAGTTTGTCTAGCAAATAGTAAACATTGTTTCTGAAGATATAAATGGCCCACTTGGGAGATTTGGCATGAATGAATGAACAAACGAACAAATGAATGATGACTTAGACCTTCCGTTAACAACATGGTTTAAATATACTACCTGCATTCGGTTTCTCTAGGTATACACACCTGGCAGGAAGACTCCTGTACTAACCTGTGAAGCAAATGAAATTTGATAGGGTTAAACACCCCATAGAACAGGGGGAGTCCAAGGATAGCAATAAGCCCTATTTCTGTGCCTTTGCTAGTTTCTGTACTGGTGTGGTCAGATGTTTGAGTCACACTTGCTGAAGCAGTGGCTGCAGGGAGTTTTAGGCTAGTTTTGGCCTTTATCAGCGGGAGGCAGATTTCATGAATAGAATTTAATCCAGACACATAGAACACTTTCCAAATTTAGTTGGAAAGTTAAACAACTTTGCTTTATTCAGTGGGCACCCTCAGGGCCTTAGGCTTCCTTGTGGCATCGTGGTGATGACATGATATAGTGGCTGAGTTCCACAGCCCAATTTATGCAAATTCCAGGACACTCCAGAAAGCAGCCTTAAAGGTCAGACCATCTCATGCAACACAGTTATTCTACAAATGAGAAAATGGGTATTTAAAAGAATTAATCTCAAAGAGAAAAACAAATACCGTATGCTAACACATATATATGGAATTTTTTAAAAAAAAGGTTCTGAAGAACCTAGGGGCAGGACAGGAATAAAGACACAGACATAGAGAATGGACTTGAGGACACAGGGAGGGGGAAGGGTAAGCTGGGACAAAGTGAGAGAGTGGCATGGACATATATACACTACCAAATGTAAAATAGATAGCTAGTGGGAAGCAGCCGCATAGCACAGGGAGATCAGCTCAGTGCTTTGTGACCACCTAGAGGGGTGGGATAGGGAGGGTGGGAGGGAGACGCAAGAGGGAGGAGATATGGGGATGTATGTATATGTATAGCTGATTCACTTTGTTATAAAGCAGAAACTAACACACCATTATAAAGCAATTATACTCCAATAAAGTTGTTAAAAAATAAATAAAAATTAAAAAAGAATTAATCTCCAAATATCTTGACAGAATTCTCTTCAATTTGGCATACAAAGTTGTGCTTTGAATGTGTTCATATACAGCTGGATCAGCAGTGAGAGAGAATAAATGTTTAAACGTCAGAAGGGAGTGAACACACCAATGAGTGTAGGTTGCTATTTGTACCATATCAAAGAAATTGTTTAAAAATTGTCGAGGCCCGTAGGGTTGTAGTAAATTAGGTGATTGATTTACATGGTATCAATCAGTTTTACTATAGTTTGTTTCACTGAATTGTTCTGTTATTTGGGGGAATTTTTGAAATGTGTGAATATGTTCATGGAAGTTCATTATGTTTTAGTGAAGGGTAGGGAGAGCTTCATTATAGAGATTACTCGTTTCTTCCTACAGAGTTCCAAAATGAGAAGATATCTAGCTGTAGCATAGCAGAAACATGGAGAATTAGCTCTTCTGCCCCTGTGGCTTTTTTGCAAGTGTGTTCCCAAGTTTTCAGTGATGAATCTTGCTGAATGAATCAGGAAAGATTGATTCCACTGAGGGTGAGGGAGTCTCTGGCTGAGACTGGGAATTCATGTCAGAATCTTGGTGGATAAGGTTATATTTAGGTTTCTTATTAAAGCATTCTCAATGCTATAATATGTAATCTATATAACTATCTTAGGGTCCATGTACATTTGAAAGGATAATGGAAGCAAGTTTAATTGTAGCTTGGGCAGGGTTAAGAGGATCCCCAAGGGATGGTGAAGCCTGAAGGAGAATAGGACCAGGACTCCTCAGAGCTAGACTCACTTGTAGTGGGTTGAAAGACGGCCCCTCAACAGACATGCCCACCCAGAACCTGCACATGTGATCTCACTTAGAAAAGGTCTTTGCAGATGTAATTAAGGATTTCAAGATGAGATCATGCTGGATGGTCCAGCTGGGCCCCAGATCCAATGGTAAGTGTCCTTATAGAAGAGAAGACAGAGGGGGGAGAACCAGAGAAGGCCATATGAAGACGGAGGCAGAGACTGAACTTATAGGCAGCCACAGACCAAGGAATGCCTGGAGTCACCAGAAGCTGGAAGAAGCAAAGAAGAATTCTCCCCTATAGCCATCAGAGGGAGCATTGGCACTTCTGACGCCTTGATATTAGACTTCTGGCCTCCAGAGACGGGAGAGAGTAAATGTCTGTTGTTGTAAACCTCCCAGTTTGAGGGGGTTTGTTATGGCAGCTCTAGGAAACTAACACACCTTTGGACAGGGGCTTCAGGGTAAGAGCCACTGCCAACACAGCTGCCAACACAGCTGTCAACACGGCTCATGGGGAGGAAGCAGGGACGACATAATACATAACCTGTCCTCCTCCCCCATCTCTGGTCTCTCACTGGTGCCTCCCATTGGCCAAAGTGCATCACAAAGTGGGTATAAGAGAGCCGCAGTGAGATGGTCCAAGGAGGCCAGGCTTTTGGATATGGAACAGAGGAGAGAAGGATTTGGAGGGGAAACAGAGTCTCTTCGGCACAACAGTGATACAATACGTATTCCATTATAACTCAGTCTCCAAAAGTCAAAACTTTATAATGTCTCATTACTCATAGAGAGCCTCAGGAAGTAAACTCAAACTCCAGTTATCACTGATTTGGGGGAGCATGCCCTCAAGAGGGGGTGATGGTAGTCATGAATGTTGGGGGCTGGGTTAAAGTTGGAATTAGCATGTTTAGGCTCATCAAAAGGCATGTGTTTTAAAAGGCTGAGAAAAAAGTAGTCTCTGAAATATACAGGGAACTCCAAGCAAATATGGAATATAAGAAGATATAAACAAAATGAATTTTTCTAGTTGCTCCACTCCGTTCTTTCCATGCTCTATCATAATCTGCTTCTAGTCAATTATCTATGACTTCTTTTACATTCAGATTTCTAATTGTCCAATCAAGTTAGGATTTGAGCTTCTCCGTGAGAATCTCAAGCTTCTTATACTTGTAATTAGATAACTTCTGAGAGGTGAGAGGTTTCATAACTTTTATCATATAACTATGTATATTTCAGATCATATTTGAATTATATTTGAAAACTTCAACCAGTTTCCCAAACTGTGGGTTTTCAAATTATGCATGGAAACCTGGCATCCTAAAGTGGCATAGAGTAGATATTCATGGAGACACTACAGAAAAATAATACTCGACACATTACTTTCTCAATTTTAAGTTTTTCTTTTGCAAATGTTCATTAGAAATGGTGCTTGCTAGCTAGGACATGATGTGTAATGATGTCTAATTTAGCACAAAGTGTACATTTTACACACTTATTTTACATTTTCTATATCAGTTTTTCATGGTAGCGTACAATGAAAATTCCTATTTCCAGGTGTTCTATCACATGAAACTTTTAAGAAATATAGTCCCAAAGTTTCCCCTGTTGGAAGTTTCACAAGACATATTAAAATTAGCAATATTTTTTTCCTGGACCTTCATCTCTGTGGGATTCTTCCCTAAAGCAATACATTGTTCCAGCACTGGCCTTTCTATTAAAATTAAAGTATTGATTTAAAAGTAATTCCCTCTTGCAGAAGTTAATGAGCCCCTCTCTAACTATTTTTACTCTATTGGAATAATGGAAAGAGCTTTGGAGCCAGGCAATCCTGGAATTGAATTCTGACTTTGCCACAAACTCGAGGTGGAACTTGTTTTTTTCTAAACCTCAGAATCCTTATGTGTAAAATAGCCCATCACACAGGATTGCTACAAAAATTAAAATTATGTAAGCAAAGTTCCTCATATAGTGCCTGGTCCATTGTAGGTGCTCAGTAAAAACGTAGTGATTAAATGATCTTCAGATTGCTATTAAATAAGGAGAACCAGGAGATGAGATGGAAAAAACTCACATGCCTTGAAAAGTTGTCTTTGATTTTATCACTTTGGGCTTTCTGGAACACCCCTAGCTCCTTCTTCCTTTTTTCCCCATCTGTTCTCTTGCAGCCTTGTCTATCTTCATAATTTATCTCCCATCCTTCTCCTTGTGTTTCATTTCCACCCATTCTTACCCTCCTCTGGCTGTTTGGTGCCCAAGAGAGAGCAAAGCAGGAGGATTTGGCTGAGGGTAGGGTCCCCATTTCCCTCCCCAAATTAAATGCAAGCTCTGCCTTGGCAGATCAAGTTCATTTTCTTCAGCTCCACAGGACCTGTGTGGGATAAGGAGCCGGTCTGTTGCTAATTAGAATCAGTGACCCCGACCCGATTCCAAGATTTAGCAAAAGACAGAGCTACCCATCCTAGAACTGCCTGATACTTGATAGCATTACGTTTCTTCTGGCTCCCTCTTCTTCCTGAACTGAATTAATTCATTTATCCGTGCCCTGGAAGTCCATCTAATCAACTGTCCACTAGGTGGGACAGAACGCACACTCTTGAACTTTGCTCATGTTACAACAATGCTTAAAGTGTGGTGGATAAAAATGAGAATGATGTGTAGCTTAGAGTCAGGCATTGAGCAAAAGCCAGAAAAAAATATTTGCCTGCGTCCCCCCTTTTGGACAAGTGACGCAGTTTCTGTCAAGTGCTTTTCTCAGGCAAATTGCTCAATCTTATTAAAGAATCACTTGTGGTGAGGGCAAACTGTCCCATGCAGGACATTTATATTAACCTGGATATATTTGGCTGTTTATAATTCTGTCCTAACAATCACTTCCTGAAAGAAATGTCTCTTCTTGGGATCTTTACAAAATAGAGTAGGAGAAGAAACTGCTGATGAAAAATTTACTTTATAAAAGTAAAAACTTAGCTTAGAAAACAAAAGAACAGGACACATATATCTCAATGATATATGATACGGGTTATCACAGTTTCAATCCTATTTGGGGCAAAAGGTTATGTTCAAGTTACAGGTGCTGTAAGCGTTACAAAGTGTGTTTCCTGCTCTCTGTTACAGCGGAATTTAAGGAGAAAATCTTCCTTCAAGAAAATAACCTTCTTTACATGGGTTGGATATCATTAGATATTGCCAACAAGAGTGTTATCATCATAAAATTACTGAAACTTCTGCTCTTTCCCAATGGAAGGAGCCATTCACATGGTCTAGAGAACTTGAAAATAAAATTAAATAAATAAATAAAAGTGCGATCAGGGATGGATCATGTACCTACAGCCGGTTGACAAATGATGTTCCAGCACGCAGAGAGACTGGGCAGAATGAAGGCCACTTGCTTTTCTGTTGAGAGAAATGCTACAGATGCTTTGCAATGAGCAGTAACCCCTTTATATCTGCCAAGCTTTAGAATTTGTTCTCCACGGGGACAAATTTGGGATTACACTAGAAGTAGGGGTTGGCGAGGACATGAAGAGATGAAGCTTTAGAATGTGCATATGAGTAGAAATAGAAATATGGTTGTGTGTGTGTTGTGTGTGTCTCACCAGAAAAAGAAATGCATTTCGGTAGCAATACAAACAAAAGCTGCAGATTCAGTGATAGTGAAACTCACCTTGTAACAGAATGCTATGTAAAATCATAAGTAGTGTAATTTCCTCAGAGCTAACTCCCTTTCTTGCCTCCATATTCCTAGTATATAGATCAGTCCTAGGACATGGTAGGAAACTCTTAAACACTAATTCTGAAGGAAAATGAGGAGTATTCTGTTTAAATTATAGACCTACATGTGTTTTTAAAGTATGGTATTCTCTCTTGTGAAACACAAACCAGAACTGAGATCCAAGCAATATGCTAAAAGCTGCAGTATTTAAAAAAAAAAAAAATCTCACACACACACACACACACACACACACACACACACACACACACACACACACACACACACACACACACACACACACCCCTAACACAGGCCCTACAAAATCCTAACTAGTCATAATTTATGGTAATGGAAAGTCTGTTAATTTTTTATTTGCACCAGGTTTTCTCTTACCCTCCCTCTCCTCCATTTTAAAAAATATATTAATTTTATTTATTTATTTATATTTTTGGCTGTGTCAGGTCTTCGTTGAGGCACGTGGGATCTTTCTGTTGTAGCGCACAGGCTCTTTGTCATGGCGCGTGGGCTTCTTTCTAGTTGTGGCGTGCGGGTTTTCTCTTCTCTAATTGTGGTGCATGGGCTCCAGAGTGCATGGGCTCTGTAGTTTGCGGCACGCCGGGCTTTCTAGTTGAGGAACGCAGGCACAGTAGCTGTGGCGCGTGGGCTTAGTTGCCCCCCAGCGGATGGAAACTTAGTTCCCCAACCAGGGATCAAACCCGCATCCCCTGCACTGGAAGGCAGATTCTTTACCACTGGACCACCAGGGAGGTCCCTATTTTTTATTTTTTGAAAAGCAGAATCTTTACTGGAGTTTTGATAGGAAATCTTATTGGGGAGAGGAGAAAGTTTTAAATCTAAATTCTAATGCATATGTGTAATAGCTAGGATATTTTATCTTTCATCCAATATTCATGGCCACTCACCATGTGCCTGGCATGGCGCTAGGTAATGGGCTGCGTGGGTGAACAAGATAGAAACCAGTTCAGATTTTGGTGAGGGAGGCTATTGAGGAATCAGAAAGCTTAAAAATAGTGAGAGAATAATAATGAGTAATATATCTTGAATTTGATATGCTAGATACTAGTCTAAGTGTTTACGATGTGCTAATTTATTTAATTCTCATAAAGAAAGGTAAAATATACTTGGAATGGTCAATATAGGCTGAAATGGGGGTGCATGGTTGGGGAGCAACTAACCCAGATGCTGGGAGCACTGAAGGTGCCACACTAAAGGTTAAATCCAAAGTAGCACTTAATCAGTCCCCAAAATGTTGAGAAGCACTTTCCAGGCAGCGAATCCTGTATACCTGTATTGCAGCGACCGAGAGCATGATATAGTTGGCCCTCCATACCCATGGGTTCCACGTGCTTAGGTTCAACTAACGATGAATCATGTAGTTCTTTGTTTATGATCCTTGACTGGTTGAATCCGAGGTGGGACCCATGGGTACGGTGGGCAGACTAAGGAACTTGAGCATCCCTGGATTTTGGTAGCCATGGGGATCCTTAAACCAATCCCCCACGGATACTGAGGAATGACTGCATATATTTGAGACTGGGATTACTTCAGTTTCACTGGAGCCAGATGACAAGGGGGTCAGGGATGAGACATGAAGCTAGAGAGGTAAGCAGAGGTTGTTTGGTTCTCAGAAGATAATGAAACCCTTTGACTAAAGGGGATATGAAAGAGAGATGGTTTTTTTCCTTTCCTTCTTCACAAGTGCTTAGGTGATCCCCCTCTATGTGCAGTGAACAGTAGAATCCAGGAGATCGTGAAGGCTGAAGGAGGAGTTTCATGAGCACCCTCTCCCTGTTCTTGGCATCACTGGTCTTGCTGTTGCCATTGGTTTGTCTACAGGGAAAAAACCAAATGATTCAGCAGATTCTAGCCTGACTCTATCTAGTTTCATTGATGGTCTAAGCAGTGGTCTCCAACCTGTTTGGCACCAGGGACTGGTTTCGTGGAAAACAATTTTTCCATGGACGGGGGCAAGGGGGAATGGTTCAGGCAGTAATGCGAGCAATGGGGAGCAGCATATGAAGCTTCACTCACTCGCTGCTCACCTCCTGCTGTGTGGCCAGGTTCCTGACAGGCCGTGGACTGCTACCGGTCCGTGGCCCAGGGATTGGGGACCCCTGGTCTAATGCACCCTCTTAAACCTCTGCTGGCTTGTCCTCTCCTCTCTACACCTTTGCTCTTCTCTCTCCAAATTTATCATAAGATACACAAGATTAAAAATTAAATTATAGACTTTATTTGTAACTCAACATATTGTAGGTTCTCA
The DNA here is from genome assembly GCF_937001465.1 of Orcinus orca. Taxonomy (NCBI): domain Eukaryota; kingdom Metazoa; phylum Chordata; class Mammalia; order Artiodactyla; family Delphinidae; genus Orcinus; species Orcinus orca. Next base: position 41,856,262 of record NC_064571.1, read on the forward strand.
AAAAATACCCATTAGTTTGTTGGCCATCATGCTCCTGGAAAAATTGGTTATGAATTGCATGTTGCTTTCTAATATATTTTAGCATTTAACTATTCTGAAAACCTACTGGCCTTAAAATATGAGCATTGTGCTGAACACATAGAAGGCACTCAAAAATTGCATTCTAAATTGAGAAATAAATTTTGGAATTTAGAGAATAGGTAATGAGCCATGTTATTTCTGAATTATCTATAACACACATAAATATATATGTATATGGAAGTTCTTTGAATAATAGACATTAAATGAACTATGTTATTTATTTTACTGTTATTAATATTAGTTTGTGGAGATTGACCGTTGCATGAATCACTTCCTGGCTAACAATTCTTAAACCTTTTCAATCTCAAAGACAATCTTTATAAAATGGTAATGAGATGCAAATGTTTCATGTTCTCCTTTGCGTTTCAAATAACACATGACTTTGGATATCTGTTACTTCACCTAAAGACCATCAGATTTAGAAAAGGGATTGGGGGCAGTTGAAGTCATTTTGGGTGCCACCTTGTGTAAGTGAGCTTCAGGTTCACATGAAAGAGCTTATCAGAAAACCTAAGGTGCCCCAAACTGGAGAATGTAGGATTTTTACCTTATGGATCTGGTGTTGGGGAGGATGGGGAGGATGAGGAGATGTAATAAAAGGGGGAAAAAATGGAAAAAAGAAGCAAATGGCTTCAGATCTTCCCATATCTCAAATGGGAAACGGGAAGAGGATGCATGGTCTTCTAGGCTAAGTTTTCTGACTTCCAAATAACAGCTATGAATTTCCTAAAATCTTAGTTTCATCTTTCTGAAGAAAAAGTTTAAGAAAACGTTGTTAATGATGAGTAACAGTGATAGCATGAAAGGTTTCCTCTGACTGAATTGCTCTTGTTGAATTGCATATTGGGCATTTACAGATGTTTCTAGTAGATAAACATTGGGTTGGCCAAAAGGTTCATTAGGTTTTTTTCCGTAAGATGGCTCTAGTAGCACTTAGTTGTCTTTAACCTCATTTGAAACAATTTTGTTAGATTGTATTGTGACAGCTGTCATATCAGCGTGCATTTAAAAAAAATTTATCTGGAGATTGGTTCAAGATGGCAGAGTAGAAGGATGTGTGTTCACTCCCTCTTGCGAGAGCACAGGAATCACAACTAACTGCTGAACAATCATCAAAAGGAAGACGCTGGAACTCACCAAAAAAGATAACCCACATCCAAAGACAAAGGAGAAGCCACAATGAGACAGTAGGAGGGGCACAATCACAATAAAATCAAATCCCTTAACTGTTGGGTGGGTGACTCACAAACGGGAGAACAATTATACCACAGAAGCCCACCCACTTGGACTTGGAGTGAAGATTCTGAGCCCCACGTTAGGCTTCCCAACCTGGGGGTACAGCAATGGGAGGAGGAATTCCCAGAGACTCAGACTTTGAAGGCTAGTGGGATTTAATTGCAGGACTTCAATAAGACTGGGGGAAACAGAGACTCCACTCTTGGAGGGCACACACAAAGTAGTGTGCACATCAGGACCCAGGGGGAAGGAGCAGTGACCCCATAGGAGACTGAACCACACCTACCTGCTAGTGTTGGAGGGTCTCCTGCAGAGGCAGGAGGTGGCTGTGCCTCACCGTGGGGACAAGGACACTGGCAGCAGAAGTTCTGGAATATACTCCGTGGCATGAGCCCTTCCAGAGTCTGCCAGTAGCCCCACCAAAGACCCTGTAGCCTCCATTGCTGGGTCGCCTCAGGCCAAACAACCAACAGGGAGGGAACTCAGCCCCACACATCAGCAGACAAGCATGTTAAAGTTTTACTGAGCTCTGCTCACCAGAGCAATGCTCAGCTCTACCCACCACCAGTCCCTCCCATCAGGAACTTTGCACAAGCCTCTTAGATAGCCTCATCACCAGATGGCAGATAGCAGAAGGAAGAAGAACCACAATCCTGCAGCCTGTGGCACGAAAACCACATTCAAAGAAAGACAGACAAGATGAAAAGGCACATGACTATGTACCAGATGAAGGAACAAGATAAAAGCCCAGAAAAACAATTAAATGAAGTGGAGACAGGCAACGTTCCAGAAGAAAAATTCAGAATAATGATCGTGAAGATGATCCAGGACCTTGGAAGAAGAATGGAGGCAAAGATTGAGAAGATGAAAGAAATGTTTAACAAAGACCTAGAAGAATTAAAGAACAAACAAACAGAGATGAATGATACAATAACTGAAATGAAAAATATACTAGAAGGAATCAATAGCAGAATAACTGAGGCAGAAGAATGGATAAGTGACCTGGAAGACAGAATGGTGGAATGCACTGCCATGGAACAGAATAAAGCAAAAAGAATTAAAATAAATGAAGACAGCCTAAGAGATTTCTGGGACAACATTAAACGCACCAACATTCACATTATAGGGGTCCCAGAAGGAGAGGAGAGAAAGGACCTGAGAAAATATTTGAAGAGATTATAGTCAAAAACATCCCTAACATGGGAAAGGAAATAGCCACCCAAGTCCAGGAAGTGCAGAGAGTCCCAGGGAAGATAAACCCAAGGAGAAAAACGCCAAGACACATAGTAATCAAATTGACAAAAATTAAAGACAAAGATAAATTATTAAAAGCAACAAGGGAAAAATGACAAATAATATACAAGGGAACTCCCATAACGTTAACAGCTGAGTTCTCAGCAGAAACTCTAAAAGCCAGAAGGGAGTGGCACAATATATTTCAAGTGATGAAAGGAAAGAACCTACAAGCAAGATTACTCTACCCAGCAAGGATCTCATTCAGATTCGATAGAGAAATCAAAAGCTTTACAGACAAGCAAAAGCTAAGAGAATTCAGCATCACCAAACCAACTCTACAACAAATGCTAAAGGAACTTCTCTAAGTGGGAAACACAAGAGAAGAAAAAGACCTACAAAAACAAACCCAAAACAATTAAGAAAATGGTAATGGTAACATACATATCGATAATCACCTTAAATGTGAATGGATTAAATGCTCCCACCAAAAGACACAGGCTCACTGAATGAATATAAAAACAAGACCCATCTATATGCTGTCTACAAGAGACCCACTTCAGACCTAGGGACACATACAGACTGAAAGTGAGGGGATAGAAAAAGACATTTCATGCAAATGGAAATCAGAAGAAAGCTGGAATAGCAATACTCATATCAAATAAAATAGACTTTAAAATAAAGAATGTTACAAGAGACAAGGAAGGACACTACAAAATGATCAAGGGATCAATCCAAGAAGAAGATATAACAATTATAAATATAGATGCACCCAACATAGGAGCACCTCAATACATAAGGCAAATGCTAACAGCTATAAAAGTGGAAATCAACAGTAACACAGTAATAGTGGGGGACTTTATAACACCTCACTTACACCAATGGACAGATCATCCAGACAGAAAATTAATAAGGAACTACAAGCTTTAAATGACACAATAGACCAGATAGATTTAATTGATATTTATAGAACATTCCATCCAAAAACAGCATATTACACTTTCTTCTCAGGTGCACCCAGAACATTCTCTAGGACAGATCACATCTCAGGTCACAAATCAAGCCTAGGTGAATTTAAGAAAACCGAAAGCATATCAGGAATCTTTTCTGACCACAACATTATGAGATTAGAAATAAATTATAGGGGAAACAAATTGTAAAAGAAAAAAAACACAGGATAAACAATACGTTACGAAATAACCAAGACATTATTGACGAAATCAAAGAGGAAATCAAAAAACACCTAGAGACAATTGACAATGAAGGCACTATGATCCAAAACCTATGGGATGTAGCAAAAGCAGTTCTAAGAGGGAAGTTTACAGCAATACAATCCTACCTCGAGAAACAAGAAAAACCTCAAATAAACAATCTAACCTTACACCTAAAGGAACTAGAGAAAGAAGAACAAGCAAAACCCAAAGTTAGTAGAAGGAAAGAAATCTTAAAATCAGAGCAGAAATAAATGAAATAGAAACAAAGAAAACAATAGCAAAGATTATTAAAACTAAAAGCAGGTTCTTTGAGAAGATAAAAAAAATTGATAAACCTTTAGCCAGACTCATCAAGAAAAAGAGGGAGAGGACTCAAATCAATAAAATTAGAAATGAAAAAGGAGAAGTTACAATAGACACCGCAGAAATACAAAGCATCCTAAGAGACTACCACAAGCATCTCTATGCCAATAAAATGGACAACCTGGAAGAAATGGACAAATCCTTAGAAAGGTATAACCTTCCAAGTCTGAACCAGGAAGAAATAGAAAATATGAACAGACCAATCACAAGTAATGAAATTGAAACTGTGATTCAAATTATCCAACAAACAAAAGTCCAGGACCAGATGGCTTCACAGGTGAATTCTATCAAACATTTAGAGAAGAGCTAACACCCATCCTTCTCAAACTCTTCCAAAAAATTTCATAGGAAGGAAAACTCCCAAACTCATTCTACGAGGCCATCATCACCCTGATACAAAAACTAGACAAAGATATCACAAAAAAAGAATATTACAGACCAATATCACTGATGCATATAGATGCAAAAATCCTCAACAAAATACTAGCAAACAGAATCCACAACACATTAAAAGGATCAGACACTATGATCAAGTGGGATTTATCCCAGGAGTGCAAGGATTCTTCAATATACACAAATCAATCAATGTGATATACCATATTAACCAACTGAAGAATAAAACCATATGATCATCTCAATAGATGCAGAAAAATCTTTTGACAAAATTCATCACCTATTTATGATAATAACTCTCCAGAAAGTGGGCATAGAGGGAACCTACCTCATCATAATAAAGGCCATATACAACAAACCCACAGCAAACATCATTCTCAGTGGTGAATATCTGAAAGCATTTCCTCTAAGATCAGGATCAGCACGAGAATGTCAGCTCTCGCCACTCCTATTTAACATAGTTTTGGAAGTTTTAGCCACAGCAAACAGAGAAGAAAAAGAAATAAAAGGAATACAAATTGGAAAAGAAGAAGTAAAACTGTCACTGTTTGCAGATGACATGGTACTATACATAGAGAATCCTAAAGATGCCACCAGAAAACTACTAGAGCTAATCAATGAATTTGGTAAAGTAGCAGGATACAAAATTAATGCACAGAAATCTATACTTTCCTATACACTAACAACGAAAGATCAGAAAGAGAAATTAAGGAAACAATCCCATTCACCACTGTAAAACAAAAAGAATAAAATACCTAGGAATAAACCTACCTAAGGAGGTAAAAGACCTGTACTCAGAAAACTATAAGACACCAATGAAAGAAATCAAAGATGACACAGAGATGGAGAGATAAACCATGTTCTTGGATTGGAAGAATCAATATTGTAAAAATGACTGTACTACCCAAGGCAATCTACACATTCAATGCAATCCCTATCAAATAACCAATGGCATATTTTACTGAACTAGAACAAAAAATCTTTAAATTTGTATGGAGCCACAAAAGACCTCGAATAGCCAAAGCAATATTGAGGGGAAAAAAAATGGAGCTGGAGGAATCAGACTCCCTGACTTCAGACTATGCTACAAAGCTACAGTAATCAAGACAATATGGTACTGGCATAAAAACAGAGATATAGATCAATGGAACAGGATAGAGAGCCCAGAGATAAACCCACACACCTATGGTCTACTAATCTATGACAAAGGAGGCAAGGATATACAATGCAGAAAAGACAGTGTCTTCAATAAGTGGTGCTGGGAAAACTGGACAGCTACATGTAGAAGAATGAAATTAGAACACTCCCTAACACCATACACAAAAATAAACTCAAAATGGATTAAAGACCTTAATGTAAGACTGGACACTATAAAACTCTAAGAGGAAAACATAGGAAGAACACTCTTTGACATAAATCACAGCAAGATCTTTTCTGACGCACCTCCTAGAGTAATGGAAATAAAAACAAAAATAAATAAATGGGACCTAATGAAACTTAAAAGCTTTTGTACAGTAAAGGAAACCATAAACAAGACGAAAAGACAACCCTCAGAATGGGAAAAAATATTTGCAAATGAATCAACGGACAAAGGATTAATCTCCAAAGTATGTAAACAGCTCATGCAGCTCAGTATTAAAAAACAAACAACCCAATCAAAAATGGGCAGAAGACCTAAATAGACATTTCTCCAAAGAAGATATACAGATGGCCAAAGGCACATGAAAAGCTGCTCAATGTCACTAATTATTAGAGAAATGCAAATCAAAACTACAATGAGGTATCACCTCATACCGGTTAGAATGGGTATCATCAGAAAATCTACAAACAGCAAATGCTGGAGAGGGTGTGGAGAAAAGGGAACCCTCTTGCACTGTTGGTAGGAATGTAAATTGATACAGCCACTATGGAGAACAGTATGGAGGTTCCTTAAAAAACTAAAAATAGAATTACCATATGACCCAGCTATCCCACTACTGGGCATATACCCAGAGAAAACCATAATTCAAAAAGGCACATGCACCCCAACGTTCATTACAGCAGTATTTACAATAACCAGGTTACAGAAGCACCTGACTACCCATCGACAGACAAATGGATAAAGAAGATCTGGTACATATATACAGTGGAATATTACTCAGCCATAACAATGAATGAAATTGGGTCATTTGTAGAGATGTGTATGGACCTAGACACTGTCATACAGAGTGAAGTAAGTCAGAAAGAGAAAAACAGATATTGTATATTAATGCATATATGTGGAATCTAGAAAAATGGTACAGATTTCTGCAAGGCAGAAATAGAGACACAGATGTAAAGAACAAACATATGGGCACCAAGGGGAGAAAGGGGGGGTGGTGGTGGGATGAATTGGGAAATTGGGATTGACATATATACACTAACATGTATAAAATAGATAACTAATAAGAACCTACTGTATAAAAAATAAAAATTTTAAAAAATCGGTGAATTTTTGTGTAGCCATTTTAATAATGAAGATGGAAGAAATTAAGGAACATTTTTGCCATATTATGCTTTATTATTTCCAGAAAGGTAAAAATGCAACTGAAACACACAAAAAAAGATTTGTGCAGTATATGGAGATGGTGCTGTGACTGATTGAATGTGTCAAAAGTGGTTTTTGAAGTTTCCTCCTGGAGATTTCTCACTGGACAATGCTTCACGGTCGGGTAGACAAGCTGAAGTTGATAGTGATCAAATTGAGACATTAATTGAGAACAATAAATGTTATACCCTGCAGGTGATAGCCAGCATACTCAAAATATCCAAATCAAGTGTTGAAAATCATTTGCACCAGCTTGGTTATGTTAATCACTTTGATGTTTGGGTTCCACGTAAGTTAAGCAAAAAAAAACCTTCCTGACCGTATTTCTGCATGCGATTCTCTACTTAAACATAACGAAAACGTTCCGTTTTTAAAACAAATTGTGATGGGAGATGAAAAGTGGATACTGTACAATAATGTGGAATGGAAGAGATCGTGGGGCAAGCAAAATGAACCACCACCAACCACACGAAAGGCCAGTCTTCATCCAAAGAAGGTGATGTTGTGTATATGGTGGGATTGGAAGGGAGTCCTCTGTTGTGAGCTCCTTCTGGAAAACGAAACAATTAATTCCAACAAGTACTGCTCCCAATTAGACCACCTGAAAGCAGCACTCAGCGAAGAGCGTCTGGAATCTGATTCATCCACCGTATTCACCAGACATTGCACCTTCAGATTTCCATTTATTTAGGTCTTTACAAAATTCTCTTAATGGAAAAAAATTTCAATTCCCTGGAAAACTGTAAAAGGCACCTGGTACGGTTCTTTGCTCAAAAAGATATAGTTTTGGGAAGATGGAATTGTGAAGTTGCCTGAAAAATGGCAGAAGGTAGTGGAACAAAAGGGTGAATACGTTGTTCAATGAAGTTCTTGGTGAAAATGAACAATGTGCCTTTTATGTTTACTTAAAAACCAAAGGCACTTTTTGGCCAACCCAATAGTAGTTATAAAGCTTGCAACATCAGGCTCTAGAATTTTGGTCCCATCAGCCCCAAGCCAGCCTAGAAGAGAATGAAAGTAACTAGTTTTAATATGATGATGTGTTTTAAAAGTGTCTATGTGTATGGCATGTATGGAAAATCCACAAGTGCCATCTGCATCGGACAGGCTGAAGCATACAATTCGTACAGTTCGGGTCAGGAGTTTGTGACTTACTTTTTAACTATTAGGACCACTGAAATGTTTTATGAGGACCATAGGAATGAAACAGGGCCCATGAAAGAGGAAATGAGTGGCCAGAATTGGCTCAGCACCACTCACCAAGTGCATGTCCTCAGATGGAGCCCCACAGTCGGCTCTTTTAGATGCTATTTTCAAAATCTTCACAAAGGACCGTGCAGTGATTATATGTATTCATGATGTGCATATCGTGTGCTCAGCTCAAAGGATATTTGAATGATGCTTTGAGAATTACTCCTAAAAAAGGATTCAGCATCTGTAAACTGCTTCATCTTTGAGAATGGGAAGAAAAAAAATATGGCTTGATTTTCTTAAAAAACAAGTCCCAACTCATAAAGCAGAGCAGCTTCTGTGAGACGGTGTTGATGCCCTGTTACCCACACACACACTGAGGCATAATCACGTGCATTCATGTGCACACAATCACAAGCACACAGAAACAACCGTGTGGCGTCGGTGCTTTAAATTTTCTTTATTTTCTAGCATATTCTAAGCACTGAAGGATTGTCACCCAAAAGCAGTATCATGGAGTCTAAGAGAACTTTTGCTGTCTGACAACTTCATACTTATAAATAAATGTTAATTTAATATTTTACTTAATTGCAAGGTATTAATATTTTAACTATATACTCCGACTATGGTACAAGGTCTTACACTATGTTAAACCAGTTTATTCTCATAGTTGATGAGAGAGAGGAGCTATGGCCGTGTGATAGAAAGAGTAAGAGTAGCAGATGGTTACTCGGATGGCACAACCTCAAAGGCTTCTAACCTTGAGACATGATAACAAATATTTCCTCTGTCTAATGGTAAATAAGGTTGTGTTCTCAATCCTTAACAACTACATAGACATGGACCGGTTCATGAAATTATTTATATTTGTTCAAGCTCAAAGAATGTACTAAAATTCTAAGTTGCTTTAAAATTTCAGACTTAAAATAACTGATCAGTAAGATGCCTAACTCGTATGCCTGTTGACTGCACCAATTTGTACACGAGTGAATACTCTCAAGACTCAAGAGAATGTGTAAAGACAGCAGAAGTGCAGTGAGAGGACTTTATTAGCAAATATATAATAAACAGAATGTTACAATATGAAGACAACTTGTAGAAAGAAGCCAAAGCTTCATCTTGTGAGTGGAGGATTATCTGGCACGACAGGAGAGAAACAAGTGAAAGAAAGTAACAAGTGAGAGAGAAACTACTTGTTTCATAATCTAGAAAGTCTTCCCAGATGAGCTGGAAATGTCTAAGCTTCGTAAGTCAGGATTGCAACCCCTAGCCAAAGAGTGGCGCTATGGGGTTGTAAAGAGTTTTGCTCATCTGTGTTTTCTTAACCCAGAAAACTGCTGCAGCACTTCAAGAATGACAGATCTTACAATGGCAATTCATACTGAACAAATCTTTGCACTGTTTTAATTTCATGCCATCAACATCAGCAGTCATTTAGCATCAGAGGTGATGTGGGTTTTACAGAGTAGAGAAGACAAGGTTACTGTCCACAAAGAAGTTGGGCTGTAGGAGTCCATTTATTCACTTAGTTCAATCACTTAATCAATCAACCAATCTGTCCAGCAAGTGTGAAACATCAGAACCCTGCAGTTGATTCGGCTTCTCTGGACCTTAGGCTGTGGCCTAGTGCTTTCATGTAGTAGGTGCTGAACAGATATTTGTTGAATTGGTACAAGTGTTCCATATATTTTGATTGACTGATGGACAGTGTCCTGGGAGTGCTGCCAAGAAATCAGGAAGGAGAAGGCTTCTGGAAAAGGATTTTCTCTTCCTGTGGTATCTGGACCTCTGTTTAGAACTGACTCTTCAGCTAAGAATAACAACAGGAGTTGAGAGCTCCTTTTAGGTTGCATGATTTGGGCTTTCATCCAAAAGCAAGATACAGCATAGCCCATGTGTTTCTCAATTTTTCTGTCTTTATCCTTGTGGTGTTTAATGTGCATGTCTAGGTCCCAGCAAAAGTAGTTTAGAGAAGGGTTTTAGTCACTGGCTTCATTAGGTCTAAATGTTCATAAGCCTCAGTTTTGTCTGTTATATTCCTTGCTTCTCATAAACATATTTAGTTATTAGATCTTCTGTCCCAGTTTATTTTAATTTGACAAACATTTCCAGTAGGTTTACCCAAATCAGGTACCCAGCCCAGTCAAATATGTGATGTAGAGAATTAATGAGCTCTCACATAGAGCATATATTGCTTCTGTCCCTCACTGTTGCACCCACTCTGTGGCTCCCAGAGGGCAAGGGTGATGCTCTGAGGTGCTCTACACCAAGAACAGATCTTAGGGATTAAGTTGGGTAACAACAGGTAAATACGATCACTTTATTTTTTTTAACATCTTTATTGGAGTATAATTGCTTTACATTGTTGTGTTAGTTTCTGCTGTATAACAAAGTGAATCAGCTATACATATACATATATCCCCATATCCCCTCCCTCTTGCGTCTCCCTCCCTCCCACCCTCCCTATCCCACCCCTCTAGGTGGTCACAAAGCACCGAGCTGATCTCCCTGTGCTATGCTGCTGCTTCCCACCAACTATATATTTTACATTTGGTAGTGTATATATGTCAACGCTGCTCTCTCACTTTGTCCCAGCTTACCCTTCCCCCTCCCTGTGTCCTCAAGTCCATTCTCTACGTCTGCATCTTTATTCCTGTCCTGCCCCTAGGTTCATCAGAACCTTTTTTTTGATAGTTTTAGATTCCATATATATGTGTTAGCATACGGTATTTTTCTCTTTCTGACGTACTTCACTCTGTATGACAGACTCTAGGTCCATCCACCTCACTACAAATAACGCAATTAATATGATCCCTTTTACATGCAAGTTATAATGAGTGAACCATGTGGATTGGACTAGATGAAGAAAGGCCCACAGCAAAACTTGGTATTCTCAGACACCGTTAATTTTGGGTCAACTTTTATAGCAAACACTCAGTATCCCACCCAGATCCTCTCAGTACGCACCATTCTGTGCACGCTGAGGGCTTTCTGCTGTAAACACCCCCAGTCCCCTGGAGAGCTTTCTTTGGCTGTTGGAGCATATCCAGCCTTCTTATGGGGTAGGCAAGAGGGATGTGGAGCCAATATCTGAGGGACTGTTGGCCAGTGACCAATAGGAGTTGGTGGATAAATGCAGCTGCTTTTATAGCCCTCAAGTGGGACAGCCCTGCATGTTCCACACTGGCATCCAGCGGTCTCCAGCAGGCTTGAGCTGCAGCTGACCACAGTGGAAATCTACCCATGAACACACCGTGTTGGCTTCCTTCCCTTTCCTGTCTGCTTCTTCACTCCACTGCTACATCTTTGTGGAATCACATATTGAATGAATCCTTATCTCAAGCTTTAGTTCCAGGGAAATCTAACCTACACAACTCTTAGCATGAATTCTGAATTTAGAGAGATAGTGTCTTAAGCAAAGCCTGGAACAATTAAAAAATATCATGATGGTGATTGTTGCTTCCCTTTCTGATTAGTTTATTCCATATCTGAATTATAGAAGAGCTACTACAAAACTTTAAAAATATACTATTTAAATCTAAACATTAAATTTAAAAAGTTATTTTGAAATATCAGGTTCCCTCCCTTCCTTCTTTATATTTAGTTTCTTACTTATAGCCACTAGAATGAATGTCTTACATCCTTGAGATGAACTCAGTACCATCCTCACTGACCTAGGAAGCCATTTTTTTCCGTGATGACAAGCTAGGATCACACCTCTTAATGACGGCTGCAGGATTGTCTTGTTAGGAGAAGGGCTAAGGTGGGATCGTCTTTAGTGACAGTGAAAGCACCTCATAAAATCTGACTCCTCAGTTTTACAGGCATGAGTCTGGAATTTTAGCAGATGTAGACTTACTAAATCAGTCAGTCAAAAATTATATCAGTTGAAGTGCAATGTTCCTGGCAGTCCAAAAATCCTGAACATGTAGGTGATCTGGAGGGCATTTCGTTAACTCTTTAATTGGTCACTTCAGTGCTAGAGGCAATAGCTAATTGCCTGTAGGTCACTGTAGTCCTGGAGCTTAGGTAAACGTATATTGTCATATGTCACATTTTTATATGGTTCCTTTGCACAGGTTGGTAAGAATGATTGCTGCGTAATTAAAATTAAGACAAGGTGGGAAAATGATTCAATTAAAGCCCTGGAGCCATTGCACAAATTATCTGATGTGCCAAAAACTAATGAATAGTTATATCTACTTTTATATTTTGCCTCCTTGTTCTTTAATCCTGTGTGTCTCATAGAATACCAGGAACCCTTCAGATTCTCTGTGGCTGGATATTGGGTGGGCAACTGGTGGCAGGAACAAGGGTGTGAGAAGCTCAAGATTTTAAAATACACGTATACAGAAACTCTGTGGTTGGGGATTTAGACTAAAACTAGTCAGATGAGAAATTCAAGAGGTCTTTCCATAGCTTAACATTATTTTGAAAACATCTGCCGTATTGCAGTATTCATGGAACAGATATTATATACCAGGTGAGTGATGACAGGGAAAATAAATGAGATTTGTCGTACCCCAAATATCCCATATTTTACATCATTTATTTTACAAATCTCCAAATATTCTCAGGAAGCATTAAGTTGGAGGCAAGGGTGAGAATTTTGTGATGCCACGTTTAGCAACAATTTTAATTACTTCATGTTGGCATAACAACTGAATGCATATCTTGCTTATGTAAAATTAAGCGAGAAGGTTGTTAAAAAAATACAGCTTTCACTCCACAGAGGCATTTATCTCCTGAATTCTGTGTGTGGAGTGAAAGCTGTTCCCCTTCAGCCCTGACTTTATCCACATTCAGGGAAGAAGTAGCCTTTAGTCAGATATGAGTAGCAACTTGAGTTGAGACTCATGGTCTCAGGATCCTGATTTGAAGTTAAAATCTTCCTGGGAGTGTGTCAGAAAATTAACAGCATCTAACCACTTACAATTGCTACCTTTTTTTTTTTTTTTTTTTTTTTTTGCGGTACGCGGCCTCTCGTTGTGGCCTCTCCCGTTGCGGAGCACAGGCTCCGGACGCGCAGGCTCAGCAGCCATGGCTCATGGGCCCAGCCGCTCCGCGGCACGTGGGATCTTCCCGGACTGGGGCACGAACCCGTGTCCCCTGCATCGGCAGGCGGACTCTCAACCGCTGCGCCACCAGGGAAGCCCTTGCTACCTTTTATTAATACCAGTTGCCAGGATTTTACATATATTGTATCTGACACAACATCTCTGTGAAGTATTACTGTTGTCCCATTTTAGAGTTGAGAAATCTGAGCCTCATAAAAGTTAAATTTCTCTATAAATGGCAGAGAAAATGTTCTCACATGGTTAGTCTTTCTAACAAACTATCCTGAAACTCTATGGCTTAAATGAAGAAAACATTTTATTGCCTGTCATGATTCTGTGGGTTGCCTGGGTTCAGTTGATATTGGGTGAGTCTGCAGACAGCTGAACTGGAATATTCTGGACCCCCCACTCACTTGTCTTAGGTCTGGGTGGGGTTGGCTGGAAGGCTGAGCTCAATTGGGATGTGAGGATGACGGGGATTCCTTCCCTCTGTGTAATTGCAGAACCTCTTCCTCTCCACATCGCCTTTCCATGGGATGTCTTTAGCAGGATAGCTGGATCACTTATGTGGTAGCCCAAGGATCCCCAAAAGCACAAAAGGAGGACTTGTGAGGCCTTTGGGAAGCTCAGACCTGAAACTGGCATTGTGTTACTTCCACCATATTCTGTTGGTTAAAACATGGCCACCCCTAGATCCAGTATGGGGGGTGGGGTGACTGCACAGGGCCATGAATACCTGAAGGCATATTTGATTGGGAATAATCTTTGGAGATTCACTACTATACTGTGTGATTCCAAAGCAGACAACATTTTCACTAAGCATCTACACTGATGCTTGCTTCGTCATGAGAATAGGGATCGTGACTGCATTTTCTTCTTTTCCTCATCTTTATATCTCTAGCACCTGATACAGTATTTGGAACATAGTAGGTGATCAATCAATGTTTTCTGAATGAACTGTTTTGAATGAACTGGGATCATCATGTTATGAACTGTCATAGGTGCATGTTTGCAAGATAATTTCCCTGAGAATGAGTTCAGGTAGACCTGAGTTAAATATGATAAAATATGATCAATTATTCCATTGAAGGCTAAAGATGAGTCAGGAATGAACAGGAATGAATTCTTCTGTGCTTTGGAGTGTCAATTAACAACAACAAGATTCTAAGCCTTTTCTAACTACCCACTTGAATTAATTCATTTAATTCTTTTAAAAATGCTATGAAGTAGGTACTATATATATATATATATATATATATATATATATATATATATATAAAAAATAGGAAACTGAGACACAGAAAGATAAAGTAATACACCCAAGGTCGCACAGCCAATGCATGACATGGCTAGGAACTGCATCACTGCATTATCCTGTGTCTCTATATTAATTGGTCAAGACTGTCCTACATTTCAAAGGTGATTTTTTTCATACTGGAAACTGGAAAAGTTGTATGTAACATTCTGTTCAGGAGGATTGAATCAGGACAATGTTCCATTTTGAAGTGTTTAAACAGACTCACCCTAAAAGATCAGAAAACAAATCAGAACTTACAGACAATTGGCCCAGGAGTCTGGGAGGGAAGAAAAAGCCATCACTGGAATTACACCAACAATTCCCAGATGAAGTATTTTTATCTAAGGAGGAGCCCCTTATACTCAGCTAGTAAGGCCCTGCTCTCCTTTTATTGGAATCCTGGAAATAAAAAACTTACATGTTGAAAATGTGACTATTTTTTAAGTTATCTGTATTTTCTGTCATTATTTTATGTTTTACAATTTACATTTTGGTAAAGTTTTGTGGAGAGCCTGAGGCTGCCTCTATCCTAAGAATATCCAAGAATCTTTATCTATGCCTGAGTCAGGGAGAAGAGGCAGCAAGGAACCCTGGTGAGGGAAGAGAGGTGGGACCATTAGGAATAAGTGTGACAAAATCTTAGAGGGGAAGTGAAAAGTGTAAGAAAACCTGAGAGATTTTTTTCTTAATTGTATTTTCAGAGACAATTTGGACAGGTCAAACTTACGTTGTGTTTTTATTTTATTTTTTAAATGCTGATATGCACTTTATTTTATTTTAATAATTCTTTTTTTTTTTTTAATTTACTTATTGGCTGTGTTGGGTCTTCGTTGCTGCGCGCGGGCTTTCTCTAGTTGTGGCGAGCGGGGGCTACTCTTCGTTGCGGTGTGTGGGCTTCTCATTGCAGTGGCTTCTCTTGTTGTGGAGCACGGGCTCTAGGCGTGTGGGCTTCAGTAATTGTGGCACGTGGACTCAGTAGTTGTGGTGCACAGGCTCAGTTGCTCCGCGGCATGTGGGATCTTCCCGGACCAGGGCTCGAACCCGTGTCCCCTGCATTGGCAGGTGGATTCTTAACCACTGCACCACCAGGGAAGCCCTATGATGTGTTTTTTAAATGGAGGCAGCTTGGAAGTGGATAACACAGTGACTAACATAATAGTGTCCTTTATATGAATAGACTATGCCTGTGAAGACAGGAGGGGCTAGGGTCTCATCATTTTCAGGCCACTTCTAAAGTAAAAACACCACCAAATTTTACACATAGGGCGCACGACAGTTTGAACATTGGGAAGGCTAAATGTGAGTGAGATGCTTCATATTCCTAGAATTGAAACTATTCTTTGAGGTGATCTCAGAGAGAGAAGGGTAGGTATCTTGGGCTTGGTAAGTGAGCTGAGGAGAGCGCTCTTTCTTTGCCCTTTAAGGGAAAAATAGCCATGAAAGTGAAGATTTGGACAACTGGAAAAAGTGGACCACTAAAATGCTGAAAATTATAGAAAATTTAGAAAATATATATTTAGAATATGTAGAAAATATAGAAAAATTATAGTAAATATTTATGGATTGGCTTCTCAGTTCTTTCTGCCAAGAGCTGGAAGTCACCATAAGCCAACCTGGAAGAGCCCAGTCATGTAAGATCTGCAGGCAGTATTCCCAGGGGAGGTAGGTAGGTCATTAGTATACCTTTATGTCCTTCCACCACCGCCAGGAATACAAGTTAATCCCTAACATGTCCTTTGAGGCCATCCGTACCTGAGCTTTGCCTCAACTGATTTCAGTAGGATAGAAATTGGATACTCACACTGTCTTTCTTTAAAAGAGCTGTTGCGAGCATGACCAACCATTCATGGGCAATTATGTAAGCTGAGGGTTATAGAAATATACAGGATTAGGGATGGAAACTGAAATTTTGGTACACACAAAATACCCTCAGGGATGCTAATTTCACATCATTGAGAGGATGTCATAGTATTTTGAACAATGGTTTGATTTTAAAAGCAGCCAATAGTATAGGCAATCATAAATCTTTGTTCTTAAAAAGTACTAAGACACTTTCACCAAGAACAAATATTATGAATTTCTACTAAAGTCAGAAACATTTATTGAGAAGCTGCTATGGGCCAAACCAAGTTTCAGAGTCAGGCACCCAAACCCTTGTAAAAAACTTGTACTTTTCAAGTTCCTCCCAACCCAAAGTCTTTCTTTTTCCTTTCCTGCCTCAAAAAATCAGAGCTAGAAGATCTGATTAAAGAATGTTGATTCTTTTATTGCTGATAACAGCAACAGAAAAACAATCTACCAAGCTACAGGTGTCTTTTTTTAAAATGAGTCTCCCTAGAACACTGAGAATACCCCCAAAAGTATTAAAAGTATATGGACAAAGGACAATGTAATTCTTCCTCACAGCTTTGGCACTGAAGCTAAAATAATGGAAAGGGATTAGGAGTTACCCTGCTGAGGGAATTTCAGGTATTTCAATTCTCATTGGGTAAAGGTCTCTAGAGAACACATCCAATATATTAAAAACATACAAAGACTTTTTTTGGCTACCCTTTCCTGAGATGTCTAAAATTCAGATGTGGAAATCTAAGTTCAGTGAGGTTTGGATGGTGGAGGGGTTGAGGTATGCAGCAGTGGGACACCTAGAAACAGAAGCAGCTCTACATCCTACAATAGAATGCGTGGTGCGAAAGAGAGCTAAGCAACTAATCCAACAATGAAGTGGAAAATCTTCATGGAGAACATTCTGTCGTCCCAGGACCATTTTACATGCTATTGTAGGAAAGACAGTGCAAATGTGTCTAGTAGTGGAGACAAAACAGAAAAGCATGAGTGTTAAATAACAGAAAACTTGATAATAATAAATAGTATAAGGGACCACATAAACATTTACTAAATTTGGAGGGAGGCAAGGACACTTGAAGGAGGAGACATACAAATTGAGCTTTAGTCTTATTGATCTTAGAAGATAGGAAAAGAGAGGGTAATAACTCTCCAGAAGCAGATGGCCCTTTAAGTCCTAAGTATCTCTCTAAGTGGCTTTCTCCTCCTTTCCTTCCTTTCTCCTCCCCCTCCTTCTTTCTCTTCCTCTTCACAGGAAATGACCGTATGGATTATTCTAAGCTGCTCTCTCTTCTGTTAGTGCTTTGTTATTTTTAAGAGAACCCTAGAGTAAATGGAAAAGAAATTCCTGAAATTCTAATGCACGCCTGATGATTGCAGATGAAAATCAGGGTTTCCATGGCTATTGTGGGAATTCTGTGATATAGATTAAGTGTGGAAAAGGGGCTACGCTCAAGAGAGCTGCATGTCTCAGTTGGGGAAATTGGAGTTCAGAGAGTATACATCTGATAAAACTTCCTGGTGACCCTTATAATGAGGTAGTTGAGTAAGGTCTTATTAGGCCCTGCCACACCTGACGTATTAACAGTTAAAAACTTCCTGGGGATCACTGGGTGCTCTTAGGACCATGTTTTCAGAATCAAGAAGCTTTATCTGGAGGTTAGAGGTGACAGACACTCTAGTGGCAGTGCTCGTTAGGCACTCAGCTTGACATCCATTGATACTGCATTTTGGCAGTGCCACACCCATTCTTCCTCTTGATTAAGTTAGTAACTTATCCCTACTGCAGTCTGATAAACTGAGGAGAGAAGCTGAGAGCCTTGCAGTTGCCTAGCACTCTCAGCCTCTAAGCTCCCAACACTGCTTAGACTGGAAAGTGATTATCCTCGATCATAATGTCATTTCATAATTATAGTTTTTGAAATCAGATTTTCTGTTTTCATACTTAAGGAGAATAAAAAAGTTAACTTCATGGAAAAAAACTAATGATCATGATCTCAAAATGATTTCCATCCTGGTTAGACACTGTGATTGCCAGTTTGCTCAATTAGACAGTATAGCCCCATTAGACCTGATGCTCTATATGGAGGGAGTTATATAAATTTTTTATCAAAGGTTTAATATGGCTCTTGGAGTCATGCCACATTTCTTGAATATCTGTACTTAGGAATATACACATTTCTCTATGAACCAAGATGTTATCAAATTGTGAGAGATGTTGAATCCGGTTTTCTGACTCCCTCGGGCAGATTTTAGAGGTGAATACTGTCGCTCTAGATTCTAATTGCTCTTTGACTCTGAACGTTTATCACCAGACTTCAGGTCAGAAAAACCTTTGAACTCACGTTACTCATCATTTATCTGGAGGAAAGTGAAAATACTCATAACATAAATATTGCTATTGGTTTATTTACTCACGTGTCTTGAGAATTTGACTTTTTGAGACTATCAGAAGGCTTAAGACTATTTTAAGTCCTGAGGCCCAAGGAAGAAAAGGATTCTCGCCTATCAGTGTTACACTCTAATGGGGAAAACAGAAAATAAATAATTTCAGATATAAATGAGCACTACATAGAAAACAAATCAGCTAATCGGATCAAGCGTGGCAGATGTGTTGGTGGGGAAGCTATTCTAGAGAGGATGGCAGAGAAAGCCTTATACGTCTGAGCTGAGAGGAAGTCAGCTCGATGAAATTCTGGGAAAGATAATTTCAGGAAGAGGTAACAGAAAGGGCTGATATAAGTCATTACTGAGAAATAGTTTTATGACATTATTTAACAAAAGTTCTTGAAGTGGACATTGGAGATGGGGGTATTCAGAGCAGAGTCTCTCAAGAAACTTATGGTTGAATTTGGATGAATCTGCAGAGAATTACACTGAGTGAAAAGACAATCCCAAGATTATAAACTGTATGCCTTCATTTATATATCATTCTTGAAATGACACAGTTGTAGAAATGGAGAACAGATTAATGGTTTCCAGGGGCTAAGGGTGTTAGGTGGAAGTGAGTGTCTCTCTAAAAGGGATCCTGTGATAATGGAAATGTTCTGAATCTTGACTGTATCAGTGTCAGTATCCTGGTTGTGATATTGTAGTACATCTTTCCAAGATATTACCATTAGGGGAAATATGGCAAAGGATACATGGGATCTCTATTATTTCATAAGTGAGTCTACAGTTATATAAAACTATAGTTATCTCAAAATAAAATCTTAAATATGGGAAAGAAGCCATCACAAGAAATATGGTAGAACAGCAACACACATATATAAGGATATAAATAGAACCTAGACCCTTATCTCATCCATACACAAGAGATTAAATTGAGATATATAGTTCTAAATGTAAAAGTTAAGATTATAAAGCCTCAAAAAGCCAATAGGAGGATATGTTCATGATGTTGGGTTAGCCAAATAATATTTAAGCATGACACAACAAACAATAACCATAAAGATTATAGGTTGAACATTATTAAAATTAAAACCTTTCTGTATATCAATATATAGACCATAAGCAAATGAAACACAAGCCACAAACCTGGAACAGTTTCCCCAATACATATATCTCAAAGAGGACCTTATTCAGAATATATAAAACTCCTATAATTAAACAGTAAAAATACAAATCACCTAGTTTTTAAAAATGGGTACACAACTTGAACAGACACTTTACAAAAGAAAGTACAGAAGTGATTAACATATAGAACTCAATATCATTGGTTGCTCAATATCATTAGTCATCAGAGAAATGTAAATTAAAGCTATAGTAACATATACATTTATATCTTTGGGGATAGATTTTTTTGGAATAAGAAATACTGGCTATACCAAAAGTTGATGAGGATGTGGAGAAACTGGAATTGCTGATGGAAGCGTAAAATAATACCACTTTGAAAAATTGTTTGGCAGTTTCTTTTAAAGTTAAGTATACACATTCCTTATGACTCACTAATTTTACTCCCAGGTATTTACGCAAATAATTATAGACATGTGTTCACAGAAAAAGGCTTATGAAAGAATATTCTTATCAGCCTCATTCATACCTGCCAAAACCTGAGCAAACCACCCTGTCAACAGAAGAATTAGGTAAACTATGGTGCGTTCCCACAATGGAATACTACTCGGTAAGGAAAATGAATATACCATTGATACAGCAAAATGAATGGATCTCTAAAACGTTACGTTGAACAAAAGACGCCAAATATAGAAGAATACATGATATGTTACATTTTAATGAGATAAGGAACAGGTAAAGCTAATCTAAGTTGATAGAAATAAGAAAGTTCCTCTTAGGGATGGGGAAAATTGACTAGAAAGGGATGGGGAAAATTGACTAGAAAGGGATGGGGAAAATTGACTAGGAAGGAATGGGAAGGGCCCTTTTTGTGGTGATAGAAATGTTCTATATCTTGTTTTTGGTGATAATTTTATAGGTTTACAACATTGTCAGAATTCATGGAACTGAAAAGTTTAGACCTTTGTCTTTTATTATACTTAGATTATACCTCAATAAAAAAGCAAAGTTTAAAAATATATAAGCAGGGCTTCCCTGGTGGCGCAGTGGTTGAGAGTCCGCCTGCCGGTGCAGGGGACACGGGTTCACACCCTGGTCCGGGAGGATCCCACATGCCATGGAGCGGCTGGGGCTGTGAGCCATGGCCGCTGAGCCTGCGCGTCCGGGGCCTGTGCTCCGCAACGGGAGAGGCCACAGCAGTGAGAGGCCCGCGTACCGCAAAAAAAACCAAACAAAAAAACATAAGCATTTGCAAAAACATAAGCATTTGATGAGATTTCTCTAACAGTGTAAAGATAATGTTAACTTATTCCTACAATTACTGACTTTTAAAAAATTGCATGCTGAAAAACATCTGTTGAGTGGGGTTCTACTTGGACCTTCAAGCGCAAGAATCTAAAATGTAAATAATTTCTCATTATTTCCCTTATTTCATTCCCCAAAGATTCAGTTAGTTGACACTAACATACAAGGTGGAGAGCTGCTAAGAGAGAGAAACAACTGTAAAAGAGAAAAAAAATGCAAGAAAACCCAGAAGTTTTCCCCTTTCCCTTAAAAAATGTCCAAACAGATTTTCTCTTTCAATTTGTGAAAAGAAGGAAGTCTCTTTTCAACTGAGTCTTATTAAAGCACCAAAGTATTGAGCAGTCAGATGAGAAAGCTATGAATCAAAGGGTTCATAACACCTATGCTGACAACCCTCTCTCCAGGGCTCAAGGTGGAAAGAGAAAGGTGGTGGAGACCCGCCTCCGCATTGTCCCCCATCACCAGGCCTTACTCCTCCAGTCTCCAGCCCCACCCACAGCAGCTCAGATGTACCTTAGAACTAGGTAAAGGATGTGACTTGTGGGGGAGTCCAGTCCATCTCAATTCATCACCTTTAAGTGAAGATAAAATTAGGAACTTTTCAACTCTAGTGGGAGGTGGGTAGATTGAAAATCCCATTCACTTTATACTGTTAGCTGGCCAGTGTCATATCTTTATATTGATTGTATTCCAAGATAGAAAGGTATCATGTTATTTTGAACCTGGCTTTTCTCTTGCATTCATGTTTATTTATTCCATACATATAATTAAGCGTGTACTATGAACAATCCCCTGAGCTAGCAGCCAGCTTTACTCTAGAGGCTGAACCAGACACATGGAGGAGAGACTGTGACTGAAGCACGTCCGAGGGCATACTTATGGATGGGGGGCCTCCAATCTGAATCGTATAGGATAACAAGTGGTTGAGTGAAGTTTTGAATGCAATTAAAATATAAGTAGGAAATCCACGTTATGATGGCATTTTGAGATCATATGCATGGTGTATAACCAAACACCCTGACTGAGTAGAACACCTTTCACAAGTCCTATGCATTAGTCCTGGATAAATAACTTGACTGCTTAACATATCTGCAGGTAAGTTTTAACAGTATTTTGGGGTGTTTTGCCGCTTTCCTTGGATATGATGTGGGGTTGCTACATTTTAGGCTAAATGTACGTATCCTTGTACTGGATGCAGATGTGACCCATAAATGGCTTTGCATAGAAAGATTCCAGTGGTGCCCTTAACTGTCATGCTACTGCAAATTCAGTTTTTTATAGACATGTTTTCAGGGATGGAATCATACTTGCATAGCCCCTAATAGTCTCTAGAGAGAACAATAACAAAATGAAACAATTCCTCTTGGGACCAAGATGATGGGAACTTAGGGAATGACACCCTGCTCCCAGCTTCTCTCACAGCATAACTGATGATGAAAGAATCTACATGAGGGAAAGACATCAGACTACCTGAACTTGCAAAAGGGAGAGTAGTTGGTTAGAAAACTGAATTTATTTTGATTCTGGTATTGTACAGTGTCACGTAAGTCTTTTGTCTTTGAGCCCAAACTCCTAGGAACTTTGTTACAATCTAGGGTGGTAGTGGTGATTAAGAGCCAGTCAAATACAAATTGTATCTGTAAGAATCTGAGACCTCCAGAACCTCTGCTTGTGGCCTAACAGAGTACGCTTAAGGAAGAGTGTATTTCCTCTCACTTCCTTGTGATGACGATCTGAGCGGAAAAGAGGAGTTCTCTGACATTAACCCAGATTAAAACTTGAGTAAAACGGGGGCATTGTGTATAGCCTTGCAAAGTGATGACAGCAAAGAAAACTGAACATCTTTTGGAGGAGCCTTTGAGGCAGGTACAAGACAAGGATTCTAAGAGATGAGCATGAGAATGCCCATTATTGAAGAGAACTCCTGAGAAACCTCCAGTGCTCCTTGATTCAAATGTGTGGATTTGGGTTCCAGAAATGTCACTAATTGTATTACTGTGATTGAGGTGTGATGGTCTGGGAAATGAGAGCTGTACTCGCAGTTAAGATCCCCAGAGCCAGCATGCGCTCCGTATTGTGCCTGCTTGCTGTCCTCTCCCACTTTCCCTATTCTTTTTTTTTTTGCGGTACGCGGGCCTCTCACTGTTGTGGCCTCTTCCGTTGCGGAGCACAGGCTCCGGACGTGCAGGCTCAGCGGCCATGGCTTACGGGCCCAGCCGCTCTGCAGCATGTGGGATCTTCCCGGACCGGGGCACGAACCCACGTCCCCTGCATCGGCAGGCGGACTCTCAACCACTGCGCCGCCGGGGAAGCCCCACTTTCCCTATTCTTAAACAGCAGCCGACACTAGAGGCTCTTCACGCCAGCTTGGAAAAGTACTTAGAATCTCTGTGGATCTCTGTGCTTCTATTTCTTCACACCTGTAGAGTGGAAGATATCATTCCATGTACTTCCTATTATTGTTGTTGTTTTAATTTAGATTCTATAGAAAGAGAGAGAGAGAGAAGAAGGAGGAGAAAAAGAGAGAAGACAGAGGGAAGGAAGGAATTCTGTAAAAAGGAGCTCCTGAAATCAGACAGTTGTGAGGACTAAAAACATGATAAATTTTATATCAGATATGCTATGTAAAATATTAATATTATTCACTTAGTTTTGGAAGTGGGCTATATTGTTGTTATCTACTGAATTGTGTTTCCCCCCCAAATTCATATACTGAAGTCCTAAATCCTAGTACTTCAGAAGGTCACCATATTGAGATAGGGCCTTCAAAGCGGTGATTAAGTTAAAATGAGCCCAGTACCGTGGGACCCTAAACCAATAGGACTGGTGTTCTTAAAGAAAAGGATGAGACACCAGGGGTATGTGCATACAGAGAAAGGGCCATGTGAGCACACCAGTGAGAAGGTATCACTCCATGGTAGGATCACATGTGATTAATTTCCTTCTTTATGCATTTCTGTTTTTCACATAATAGTGTTCAGTGATCAAATTACACTGGTAATTATTTTTTTAAAAAACCACTAAAATGCAAATAAAATACCAAAGCAAACATACAAAACATTCATTTGCCACTTGGATCTTTTAATCCACCAAGAGAGCTAGTTTTACGTGTCGACTTCCTAAGGTATACGTCTACATATTAAAGTTTTAGTAAGACAAAAAGTAATTTCCATATGAAATTTTAGCTACTTTTTGAAGGAAATTATTGTTTGTTGTAATCATTAAATAGAAAAGAAAATAAAGGGGAAGAAAAGAGGGAGAAAAGTAGATAATCTGTAAAGCAGAAAAAATTAACCTTCCTGTTCTAAGCTCAGAGAAATTAAACTTGCAGAATCTGTATCTTGGTTTCATTCTTCATATTTGGTCATTCCAAAATATTCTCGAAAGACCTAATACTAATCAGGGCAAGCTTTGCATCAGTGGCATATTAGCTTCTACCTTAGACAAGTTACTCCATCTTCCT
The DNA here is from genome assembly GCF_937001465.1 of Orcinus orca. Taxonomy (NCBI): domain Eukaryota; kingdom Metazoa; phylum Chordata; class Mammalia; order Artiodactyla; family Delphinidae; genus Orcinus; species Orcinus orca. The sequence goes on from NC_064571.1 coordinate 41,881,016, forward strand.
TGCTGACCTGCCATAAGTGAAAAATAAACATTGTTGTTTTATGTCACTGCAGAATAAGCATGACCATCCTGACAGACTATACTTCTTAAGAATGGCCTGAATGTAGAGTTAAGGGACTTCCAAAAAAACTGAAGAAGTCTAACATCTGGGACTTGGGAGATGCTTCATGGCAGGGTGACACTTCAGATGGACACTGATGAATGGACAGGACTTAGATGAGGGGAGATGGGAACAAGGTCACTCCTGACGCAGGGAAAAAAGCAGAGCAAAGGCACACAGGTAGGAAAGTGTGGGGCACTGTGAAAAAGAATGAGTAATTTTGTATACCTGGAGCAGAAATATGTAACGGGATTAGCTAGTCATTAAGGTAGAATGATTCATATGCCAACAATTTTCCCATTATTTCAAAGGTACCTGGATATGATAAGTTTGCTCTCGTTGAGGCATTGTAGAGTGTTCCCAGCTTCCTAACCTCTCCACAACTACTGTATTCTGCAGAATGTAAACCGATATGTAGAAATTTAAATGACCCTACTACATCCGAGATTCTTTTATTGAGAGTGGCTATATTATTCGTGTTAATAATATTACCATGTGGCACCTTAGCTCAAAGTGCCAGAATGACATCACAAAACAATACCCAAATACACTTATGCCATCTGTCATCCGAGAATCTCAAAGTGCTTTACAAACATTAATTAAGGTTCAAAATTCATTAGATGTATTAATTTTTCACTGTATAGAATAGACTTTGCAGCTCCCTTGAATTTTATGTGCTAATAAGCTTTGCCTAAGTCTCTTTCTTTTTTCGTTTTGTTTTTCCCTTCATGTGTAAATGGGTATAAAGAGGAGAGGGAAAAGACTCATGGCATTTGGAAGAGTGGAACCTGATTTGAATCTGGACTTTTCAGCTGTCTGTGTGTTTTTTACATGCCGGCCCTGTCATAGTGAGGACTGACTCTGGGGTCACTGCTAACTTTGCCGACGTGACACTGGGGAGCTGTGCCAGGAGCTGAGTCTGAGCTCTGCTGCTTTTCCTTTTTTCCTGGCATGCCAGGTTTTTAACATTTTGCTATTGCCTTGACCTAGATTCATATGGAAATAGTGGTGCTGATGTCTGGACAAGACAGGGACAGTTGGTGATTGTGTGGCTTAAGTGCCTATAAAATATGACCCAAATGTCTGAAAGGGGAAAAATGCTGACAAATCAGATCTTTTCACAGTAGAGTTTGGTTTGAATAAATATGCCTAAGGATGAGAATTTTTTCTCTGGAAAGTAGGTGAAAAAAAAAATCTTTAAAAACCAAAAAAAAACCCAAATGAGTATTACATTATACATCGGGAGTGGAAACTGGAACACCCATCTTGAAGGTTCCAGTTTTTTCTGTTTCTTCTTTTGTTTTAATCATGCTAGCTTCCAGCAGCAGATCAGGATTTGGGGTTTGTTTGTATTTACAATTGGTGTCTTAAAAGATTCATTATGAAATGTGTTGCTGTTTCTAAAGAGGAAGCTGAGGCCCAAGCTGGTATGACCTGGCTGGGCAAATGGAGACTCCCCCATCTGCATTCTGTTAGGGAGAACACTGACCCTGTGTGTCGAGGAGCAGGTTGGGGGTGGTATTGCTTACACATGTGTCTGGGAGCTGAGCGGGGCTTCAGCTTATGAAGGTTTCCTTCTTTCAGGGTCAGATACCGGCCAGCGCAGATTTAGCCATCTTGGTTGGCCCTGATGTACTCCACATGGCTCACATTCCCAGTCCGTTTACCCTCGCTGGGGCTTAGCTGCCAAGTCCCCGGTTAGCTCCTTCCTGTTCCCCAAGCTGTTCAGTCCCGCGTACAGAGAGTGCAGCACATTTCCCAATGTTGACACTCCTCTGTTGGGGAGTTTTCTTTCATGGTTAGTTCCACAGAAACAACAGAAGCAAAATTTCTGGGATCTGGTAATTTGCCTGGGAGCTGCCACCAGTCACTGGCACTGGATTAAGGACTCCTTTGGGCAAGGTGAATTTAAAGGCAGGCAGGCGAAAAAGAGGTTCACATGAAACTGGCCTTTTCTTTGGCGGAGCCAAATGCTGAATTGTTTTCTGCAGACTTGAGCGTTCTTTGCTGTCACTTCTACTTGTCCAGCATCCTTCTCAGATCAAGATGATTGGGCCTCTGGGCTCTAAAATTCCCCTACCTGCTTTTGATCATGGGAGGCCTCCCAGTGGAGGAAGTCTCACTCCCTTCTCATTCCTGTCCGGCTGTGCCAACTCTAACCATTCTTCAAGCTCTAAGCCCCGGTCCTCATTCCCTATTGAAGTTTACCTGTGCACTCAGCTCTGGGCTCTCCTCGGCCTCTGAACTCAACAGTGTTATTGTCTGAACTGTTTGGCAATGAATCATGTATACCATTGCCTTGTGGCATCTTCTGTATTACATCATTATTAAATTTATATGATTTAACTTTTCAGGTGTCAAACAGTTTCTAATACTTTTTTGTGGCAGGGACCAAACGTTATACAATCTTTGAATTCTCCTTGGTACATATCAGATTTTGTCTCAGTAAGTATTTATTGATTTAAAGTACTCAGGCAAGAAGAGTGAATTATATCACTTATTTATAAGAAAAATATGATGAATTCTCTGACATTATATTTTTATAATATATGTATGTATAAATCATATGTGTGGTTTTTGTTTGTTTGTTTGAATGTAGGTTTTAGAAAACAAATTAGAAAGAGAGAAGAGAAATTTGTTGGAAGAATATTAGATTACTGGGTTCTGGAGTATCTCTAGGAAATCAAAGGCATCTAGGCTTCTGGGGTATTTTAAGCAGAAACTGAACAGTCTTCAGAAATGTAGGCAGCCCTCTTTTTTCTTCAATGTCTCATTTTTGTTTCTCTCTGCGTATCTGATTTTCACTCTCTTGGTATATAAACTGACATTCTCTGTTGCTATTAGACAGGAACAGCCCCAAAGTTTGAGAATTTATGCTACCTCAATTCTATCCAGATCCAGAAACTGACTAGGTTTCAATCAGCTCCAATTCCAAATTCCAGGGAAAGAGAGTCTGACTGACTCAGATTGGATCAGATGACCATTCCAGAACCACTAGGCTATGGCTAAGGGACCAAATTATATAAAAAATATAGTTACTAGGAGCCCATCCTGTAGAAGGGAGTCAATTCAAAGGAAAGGGAAATTATCATAATCTAGTCAGACTCCCTCAAATTTTATCAACTACAAATCTTAAATTTGGTTCTTTCCCTGATTTTCAAACTAAGTCAATACTGTCATCATTCACTCAGGTCATTGTGATTAGAAACCTGGACTTTATCCCTGCTCTTCTTCCATCTTGTCCCCAGATCCTGTGGCTTCTACTTCCTATCTCTTCCCCTCCTCTTTGTGCCCATTGATCTTGCCTTAACTCAAGTCCTCCCAACTTGTTACCTGGATTAGTGAAAGAGACTTCACGTCGTTCTCTAAGCCTCTCCCACCCGTCACTTGCCAGTTACACTCCACATGATTATATTTTTAGACCAAAAATCAAATGAGGTCAGTCTCTTGTATTGGAATATATTTTCACCATCACCTACATTGATTCATTAAATATTATTTATCTAATATTTGTTCATCACTTACTATAAGCCATAAACTGCTTGAGAAGATATAAACAGGAAGAAGATTAAGGGACAAAAGTTCTCAGGCCCCATGGAAACTTGAGAGAAGGCAGAGAAAATAGCTAATTTTAGATAGGAATAATCAAAATGAAGGAAATAAATAGGGTGATATGAGAAAGAGTATGGGGGTGGGGGAATGAAGCTACTTTAGATGAGTCAGCAGGAAAGTCTTAGGTGATATTTGGGTTTTTTTTTTTAAAAATGAGAATATGAGAAGCCGCCATTCTTATGGAGACATAGAGGTAGAGAATTCCAAGTAAACGGAAGAGAAGGTGCACATGCTCTGGGTCATTAATGAGGTGTTTTTATTTCAGAAGCAGAAAGATGGTGGGCGTGGCTGAGCACAGTGAGCAAGGGGCAGAGGGTGACACAAGGTCAGATCAGAGAGGGCCAGGGGCCAGGACATGGAAGGCTTGGCCGGCCGTCCTTATGCTCTTCTCTTTTTTTTAATTGTATAATTGGCATATGTTATATTAGTTTCAGGTGTACAGTGTAGTGATTGAACATTTGTATATGTTGGTTAAAGGTCAACGATAAGTTTAGTTACCATCGGTCACCTTACAAAGTTAATATATTATTAATATATTATTGACTGTATTCTCCAGCTCACGCTCTTCTGTGTTCAGTGGGAATTGAGTACATGCGGAGAGGGGTCTTAAGAGAGGAGTCACATTGAAAAGTTTCAGATTTTGGACATATACTGTGGCTGTTGTGGAAACGGATTGAACAGTGGCGAGAATAGATCAAGGCCAGTGAGATGACTGAAATTGTCAAGACAAAAGGTGATGGAATAAACCAGCATGAGGGGGAGGCTGGAGGTAGACCTGATAGAACTTGTGATGGAGAAAATGCAGGGGAAGTGAGGAGAGGGAAGAATAAGGAGACTCCTAAGTTTAGGCAGATGTTAGTACCTTTTCCTAAGAGGAGGAAGACTGGGGGAGGAACAGATGAAGGGTGTGTGTGGAGATATAGGGGTGCGAGTGTGGAATCAAGCATGTAAGTCCAGAGATGCCCAACACACATCCAAGAAGAGATATGAATCGGGAAGCTGGATGTTTGAGTCTAAGGAAAAATCGAACTACAGAATATTAATTTGGGACTAATCAGCCTAGAGACTGCATTTAAAGCTGTGGTACTAGATGACATCATCAGAACAGAGAGTGTAGACTGAGAGGAAATGGGGCCTGGAACCGAGGCTCAAGGTACTCTAGCATTTACATGTTAGGTAAAGGACCAGCCAGCATGGAGATTGAACAGGTCAGCCCAATGTTCCTGTTAACCTAAAAATTCAGTGAGCTAATGGTCTGGAACAATGTGCATCGCCACAGCTTTCTGGTACCTTGAAAAGAGGAATCATCTTAGCTTCTTCCTCCTAAAGAATGTAGAATTTGCACAGAAAATGTGTTTGGAGAAAAAGGATAATATAAAGTCAGTATCCCCAGTGGAAAGCCTCCCAACCACCCCCCAGGGCAGTCTGAATGAAAAAATGATTATGTACTTAGTGTCCACTGAGCACCCTGGAGAGAAAAAGAGCATACTATAATTGCAAAGTATTATTTTTACCATTATTAATACATGAATCATTCATTAGGAAAAAAGAACAAGGACTTGGAAAGTCAGGAGATAATAGGCTGTGTTTCTAATGTTGCACAGAAGGAATTGTCCACATAAATCCCCTCCCACTAGGATGGGTAGCCAGATTTATGCATGCTGAGTGTGTTCTTGTCGCAAAGGCAAACCCTGAGCAATAGCTCTTGGAGAGTTTGGTATTTGTAGCCAGGTGAACGTCTACCTTGTACCCCTTATTTTTTCCCTTGGTTTTTGCCTACTTTACAGAAGGACTTTTACATAAAAGATCCTAGATGAGAGGAAACTTCTTGAGTACAGTCTCTTAGGAAGATATCATCCTTCTTATATAGGCAATGTTTTCAAAGGAAGTGTTTCAGTTTTTAAAAGGCTGAAGGAATTTATAGAAGGTTTGGAAGGACATTGAAGAATACCAAGAATAATCACCAAAATCCTGGATTATCTGCCAGGATACCTGCCACCTAGAACCCAAAGATTTCATCATGAAGCGAAACAAACACACACACAAATATGAACATATGCATTTGTATGTATCTTTGGAAACACAAAATCACAAAAGATTCTGAACTTGATTTGCGGGCTCTTATTGACTAAAATATTTAGAATAAACAAAACCAACTTGAATACGCTATTTCTATTCCCATATCTTGTAAAGGGAGATAACTTGCTTCCCCAAAGAGACATTCTGGAATACAATGACCAAATGTAAAAATTGCTGTTTTAAAGAAAGGTCAACATTAAACATCTTCAAGTGGGAGATTACACTTAAGAGGCAAATTAACACTCAAAAGGGCAATAAGGAATAAAAGAAAACTAACTTTACATCTTTCTTCATGAGTAACAAGTAAAATACAAAAAAGACAGTTGGTAGAAATGTGTGTACATACCTGTGAGGTGTGTGTGTGAGAGAGAGAGACGGTTGGGGTGGGGAAGGGAGGGAGGGAGATACTCAAAGAGAGAGTGACATTCAGAGACAGAGAGAGAAAGAAAGTGATTAGGTCTTGAATTTCTGATAGAACATTGGAATGATAGATTCCTCTTCACAAACAGTACTGGGAGATTGGAAGTGGGAGATTCAGGTGATTTAAGTTCCATGGTTTTATTCAAATATCACATAGCTGTAAGACCAGATTCATAAAACTCTTTAATACGTATAATTTCGTAATAGACTACTAATGTTGCACAGTCCTTCCAGCTCCTGATTACGAAGGCATCTTTATTGCTGTGTCCTCTGATCCATCTGAGTGTTCTTCATCTCTCCACCGTAAATTATGAGTGGCGATTGGAAGGTCTAGGGTATCGGCAATCATGATGGAGAGGTGGCTATTAAGCAATACCCTTTCCTTTAGAATCATTTTTTAAGCCACATGTAAAATCTGTCCCATTTTTTACCAAAAATATTATTCCCAGCTTAACTAACCATCTTATTCACCAGATTTTTTACCAGATGATGTTTTGCTATATCCAGGAATCAAATTCACTCTAAAAAGGAAAAATATATTACTGCTGAGAATGTTTAAATAGATATGCCCTGGGCTCTGACAGTAAATCTAAAGACATACTCCAAAAATGTAAAGTTCAAAGAGACTGTTATTATTGAAATAAGAGTAAAATTTACCCAAATTATAACTTTTGATAAGGTTTTTATTGTTGATTTTTTTGTTGCTTAGTTTTAATAAATTCAACTGTAATATTTTTGTGACATGAGATCTAAACTTGTCATAGAACAGAAATGCTCTTAATCCAATGCAGATTTACTCAATTAATGAAGAGACACCTGGTTATTTTTGTGTGTGTGTCTGTATGTTCCCAGATAAATTTATTCTTGACTTATGTTTTGATCAACTAGACAGCAGATCCTTTAGTCCTCCCCTACCATATTGTTCTCGTCAATGTTGAAATTGGCTCTGGAATCTTGAGCTAGTTAAAATTCATGTTTCGAAAACTGACTTGTTAACTCTTTGAACACACAGATTTAAAAAATGCATGACTGTTGTTCTGTTTGCATCTGCTGATACACCCTCAGAAGTTCTGCATAATGACACTCTATTCTTTAAGATGAAGTGGGGCACAGGTATTCCACTCTGAGCCACAGCACTCTCACTCACGTGGTGAACATCATACAGGAAAAGTGGCAGCTAGAGCTTGAAACATAATTTGGGTCAATCCTTACAGACTAGGAAAATATTTTGGACCCTGTAGTTTATGCACAATATCTGGCACATGCCAGTTTGTTTAATGAATGAAAAATGAGCAAGTAAATGCCAGGCGACTGGGTTCACAACTCAAAGCCTTGACCTCATTAATGGCACTACCTATTAATTAATTGAACTGAGGCCCCCAAATAACCCTTCCTCTGGGAAAGAAATCTAACTTTAAAAGATTCCCTCAAAGTATTAACTGAGAACAAGTGCTGAAATCAGACACTTTAAGAATAGCTGCTTGCCCTGTAATAAGCTACCAATTTGCTCCTTCTTATAGACTCCAATCAAAATTTTGTTGGGGATAAAAATGGAAAAAAATTCTCACTGGAGCTCTTTTCTTTTGTCTGTCGGTGTTGTACATTCCCTATTGTAGGAGCTTTTGCGGTCTATCCGTTTCCATCTGCTAAATACCTTCCAGATTTCCTAACTGATCATTCGTCTAGGACCCCCCAGTGGGCTTCCTAGAACTGATATAGATTTATTTTTATATTTCTTCTGTCATTTTGATGGGATTTGAGGAGGGAGGAGAAGAAAGTCGTTTGTTCAGTCAGCCATCTTGATTCAGGGTTGATAACCTTTTATCAGGGCAGCCACAGAGGGACAGAACTCATGCCCCAGATCCTTTAAAAAGTAATTTTGAGAGACATTTAGCACGTTCAGAAGACTAGAACCTGACCTACATTCTTTCAGTATATTGATTTGCAAAATCCAAGTCTTTCTTTAACTTTTGTATTTTCTGTGCTTCAGTTCTTTAAAAAGAAAAAAATAGCAAATAGAGAAAAGAGGCTATTAATTGTATCAACATTCCCTCTTAACTCTCCAAGCATTATAAACATGGAGAGAGTATGAGATAAATTTTTTTTTCTAAATGTGTATAACAAGGGAATATATATCAGTCTTGGAATTCCCATCCATTAGATTTTTGTTGTTTGTTTTAATAAGGAGGAATATTTTTGAGAGGGACATATTCTTCTCAGGAGGTATATATTTTTTGATTGTGCTTCAATAATTACATATTCTTGGAAGGAGAAGATAAGATTACTAAAGTATATTTTTACTTATTCGTTCTTAGAGCATGCAGAATAAAAACATATGCTTTCCTCTAATCAGGGATTTTTGTGCATTGCTATATTATTAAAAAGAGAGGTAATATGTCTTAGTGTCATAAAATCATTTAACAATTACAACTAATCAACAAAAGATGGACATAGTGTCTACTCTGAAAGATGAAAACATGAGATAAGATAGTACTCATTTTATTTTTAAATGAATTTTTATTGGAGTATAGTTGATTTACAGTGTTGTGTTAATTTCTGCTGTACAGCAAAGTAAATCAGTTATACATAGACATATATCCACTCTTTTTTAGATTCTTTTCCCATAGATCATTACAGAACATTGAGTAGAGTTCCCTGTGCTATACAGTAGGTCCTTATTAGTTACCTATTTTATATATAGCAGTGTGTATATGTCAATCCCAATCTCCCAATTTATCCCTCCCCCTTGGCAACCATAAGTTTGTTTTCTACATCTGTGACTCTATTTGTGTTTTACAAATAAGTTAATTTGTACCATTTTTTAAGATTCCACATATAAGCAATATCATATGATATTTGTCTTTGTCTGACTTGCTTCACTCAGTATGACAATCTCTAGGTCCATCCATTGTCACTGCGAATGGCATTATTTCATTCTTTTTTATGGCTGAGTAATATTCCATTGTATATATGTACCACATATTCTTTATCCACTCATCATCGATGGACATTTAGGTTGCTTCCATGTCCTTGCTATTGTCAATAGTGCTGCAGTGAACGTTGGGGTGCGTGTATCTTTTTGAATTATGGTTTTCTCTGGATATATGCCCGGGGTGGGATTACTGGATCATATGGTAGCTCTATTTTTAGTTTTTTAAGGAATCTCCATACTGTTCTCCATAGCGGCTGTACCAATTTACATTCCCACCAACAGTGCAAGAGGGTTCCCTTTTCTCCACACCCTCTCCAGCATTTATTGTTTGTCGATTTTTTGATGATGGCCATTCTGACTGTTGTAAGGTGATACTTCATTGTAGTTTTGATTACTCATTTTAGTCCAGTAATTCATAGAAATTATGGTGGTTGTGGTGGTGATGGTGTGTGTGTGTGTATGTGTACATACATGTGTTTAGCTGTCATGCAAGACTTTATTTGAAATCAAGTCTTGGTTAAGTATTTTCTCACTAAACCCAATATGAAGATGCATAGCAGGGAGGTGGCTTGTAGGAATGTGCAAGGGCTGCTGGAGTAGAAGAGAGAGAAGGGGAGAAAAGGATGGGGGAAGGGGAAAGGGAGGAACTGTCATAATGGAGTCTGGTTGTTCATGTTTTAAGTGCCATGGACTGAGTTTTGTATGGCCTTTTAAGCACATTACCTTGACACCCTTTCTCAGTACCCAGCGCCCTTCTGTTGCTAAGCATCTGCGCAGAAATCTTACTACAGTGCTTCCCCAGCAGTGACTAATCCATGTTCTTGGACTTTTTCTTCTTCTCTGTCCTCATTAATCTGCTCACATCATTTTCGCTTTCTTCAAAACATACCTCTAATTTCTCCCCCTCCCCCATAGAGTATCCTCTGACTAATCCTTATGCTAATATCTCCCTTCTCTGATTTACTCCAGAGCTCAAAGTCTACTTTTCACAATAAAATTAAATATTTTTCTGGTAAGAGTAGTAGGGGCAAGAAGTAATAGTAATATCAGCCAACCTTTGTATAATGCTTTAAAACTTACATTGTGCTTTCATTTTTAATCTCATTGAATTTGAGAGAGGTATTACAAGCTCATTTTAATGATAAGGACATAGAAAGTGAAAAGTAATAAGAGACTGTCCAAGGTCAATCAACTATTTATTTAAGAACAGAGCTGGGAAAGGAAGGTGATACCATACTATGATTCACAGAAAACTCTAAAATTCATTCGAGGCAGGCCTTCAAGGCTATACAGGCCAAAGTGTGTTGCACCTTTGTCCATATCTGGGCTCTGAAACTTACCAGCTGTGTGACTTTGAACAAATCACTATTCCACTTTGACCTTCTGTTTTCTATCTCAAGTACCGCCAGTGCTTGTCATGAAAGGAAATGAGATGCAAGGACAAAGTTATCTGTTAAAAGTACAGCTCTGTAAAAATATCAGACACGATAGGACTGTTGTGTTTCATGACTTCAGAAGGCACCATTCACATAGAATGAAATGCTCCAGGGCCTAATCACAATGTATTACATTTCAGTGGTATTCCAATGGAGTTGTGCAATTCCCGTGGTTCTGCAAATTGTTTGTTGTTGTTTAAATTTTCTAAAGGAAAAAAGATAATTGGAGATGTTCACAGAATAATTTGTTTGAAGTCCCCACCTGGACAGTAGGAAATGTCGTGGTTATCTATTGCTGTGTTATCTATTGTTTCGTGACTTAAAGCAACAACTTACTGTTATCTCATGGTTCTGGGGTTCTCACTTGGGGGCCCAACATATGGTTTCAGTCAGAGAGCAGCTAAGGCTGGAGTAATCTAAAGGCTTCTTCACTCAGCACCAGGGCTGCTGAGGTGGCTGGAACAGTTTAAGGCTGATTTGTCATTGATCTCTCTAAGGAAACTCTCCAAATGGAGATCTGAGATTTTCTTACAGATTACAGTCTAAAGGTAGTTAGACTTCCTGCTTGGAGGAAGAGTATGAGTTCCAAAAAGCTGAAGGGGAAACTGAGAAGCTTCTTATGACCTAGATTTGGAGTCCTAGAACCACATATCTGCTGCATTCTGTTGGTCAGGAGAATTATAAATGCCAGCTCATATTCAAGTAGAAGGGAGGGGTGCACTCCACTTCTCAATGAAAGAGTGGCGTGTATGCTCAGAGAGGGAAGGGAAACTGATGGCAGTCATTTTAGAGACAAGCTACCATGGTGAGTTGCCTCCTAACCTCTAGTCTGTTGTCTGACCAGTGTCTCAAAGTGTGCGTTGCCACACTGCCAATGTCACCCCAACATCACATTCATCACTACCCTTTGCCCATCTGTGTTACACACACACACACAGATTTATTTCTGCTACTAAATATCTACCTCATTCATACACCTATCCACCCACCGGAACTTTTGTGTTCAGATTGAGCTTATTGGTACTGAAGATACCAGTTTAGGTTTTAGCACTAAGTGCATACGTAGGCGAAAAATTTGTTCCTTGGTTACACTTGCCTTCCTTAGGCTAGCAGCCATGACAAAATATGCATGTCTGATCACAAGAGAAACCAAGAGAAAGAGTTCAGGCAGCTGGGTCAACATGACCACATCTAAGAAGTTAGCAGGTTGATAAGGGTGTGTGTGTGTGTGTGTGTGTGTATGCATGCATGTGTATATATATAAAACATATATGTCTGTAGGTATATCATAATATGATATTATATGTATGTATATATGCATATATATATGTACGTATGTGTGCATGTGTATGTGTATATATATAGCTATGGTATTTATATGTGTGTGTGTATATATATATTCCAGACTGCTCAAGGGTAGTGGTATACAAAAGAGCAGTAGTATCTTTAGACAGAAAAGTAAATTCTAAAATTCTGAGACTATAATTCTCCCCTAGGTCAATATTAATTTTTAGTTGACTTTAGATTGGTAAAAAAATTACCTTATGGTCTTTACCTCATAAGCTACATTTAAACTATTTTAAATTATTGCCTACTTGCTTTAGTGTATTTTTTCTACGTCTCATTTTTATAATGAAACAAGTGGGATGCACTTTTATTTTAAATACTAATGGTAATAACCCTAATGAATTCAGGCTGCTTCTGTATTATGTGTTGGTGAAAATGCAGTGACAGCTATGAAGCTGCCAGGCATATCCTGCCAAGAAAATGTACGTAAGGAAAGTCTATGGAACGACTGTTAGAAAAGCTATAAGAACTCCCCATATTGCCTTAATATGGTATTAAAATGATTTTAATTGTGCACACACACCCACAGACCTCCAAGGGTTAACTGCACACAATGTAAGGAATTCAATAATGATGAGTTAAAAAAGGTCTAATTAGCAAGTAACCACTTTATTATGAAAGAAAATGGTAATGAATTTAATAGCTCAAAATCATTAACAATATTTAGTTTGCTGGTACTTGTTCTCTATTATCCTCATTAATATGAACATTTAATATGTTTTAAAATGGATTTGTAATACTTTCTGTGCCATGAGGTTACACTGACAGAAAGAGTGTAATTATTCTGCTAATTGTTATCACTATATGTTTGTGCTCTGAATAGAAGTATATTTAGGTGTTAATACCAGAAGAAAAAAAAGTAATTAAGAAAGGAAAGATTTAAAACCTAATTAAACAAAAACCAAAAAAAAAAAAAAATCTTAGTCCACCATAAGAAAAGAATTTCTGAAGCAATAGCTTTGGAAACTTTTTTTCTTCTCCATATTAATTCATTTTTCTATTGTGGATTTCTTGAAGGAGAAAATAAAATTATCAAAAAGAAAACTGGGATAAAAAGAAAGAAATAGAAGTTCAAGATTCACAATGAAGTTAGATCTTTTCAATGTGCCCAACTGCAATGCAATGCAAACTTTCTCTGTCAGGACACCCTTTGATGGCTGATAACAGCATCTCTCACATGGGACTGTTGGTAGCTTTGCTCCCTCACCTGAATTTGCCCTGGAAACCCCCCTCTGTCTCTGTTGTCCCCTAAGAATTTCACATGTTCTCTGGTTCATTTCCCACTGAGTCTTGTCTCTTCTGAGATTCACTCTAGTTTTTCTTCTTTGAGCATCCTTTAATCACCAGAGCCATTGAAAATAAAAAGTTTCAGCCACAAATCCTCATAGATGGAAAAGGTAACAGCATAAAAGAGACAAATGTTGTTTAAATATCACCTAACATTGTCAAAGGCAAAAGAGAAGGACGGAAACAAGGAAGCAAACAAATGAGCAGATTGCTCCCAACAATGAATCTGAAATGCTTTGTTGTTGTTGTTGTTTTAAACATCTTTACTAGAGTATAATTGTTTTACAATGGTGTGTCAGTTTCTGCTTTATAACAAAGTGAATCAGTTATACATATATATATGTCCCCATATCTCTTCCCTCTTGCATCTCCCTCCCTCTCACACTCCCCATCCCACCCCTCTAGGTGGTCACAAAGCACCAAGTTGATCTCCCTGTGCTATGCGCTGCTTCCCACTAGCGTTCTATTTTGTTTGGTAATGTATATATGTCCATGCCACTCTCTCACTTTGTCCCAGCTTACCCTTCCCCCTCCCCGTATCCTAAAGTCCACTCTCTAGTAGGTTTGCATCTTAATTCCTGTCTTGCCCCTAGGTTCTTCTGAAAAATTTTTTTTTTTTTTTTTTTTAGATTCCATATATATGTGTTAGCATACGGTATTTGTATTTCTCTTTCTGACTTAACTTTCACTCTCTGTGACAGTCTCTAGGTCCATCCACCTCACTACAAATAACTCTATTTGGTTCCTTTCTATGGCTGAGTAATATTCCATTGTATACATGTGCCACATCTTCTTCATCCATTCATCTGTTAATGGACACTTAGGTTGCTTCCATGTCCTGGCTATTGTAAATAGAGCTGCAATGAACTTTTTTTTTTCTTTTTTTCTGTACACGGGCCTCTCACTGTTGTGGCCTCTCCCGTTGCGGAGCACAGCCTCTGGACGCGCAGGCTCAGCGGCCATGGCTCACGGCCCCAGCAGCTTCATGGCGTGTGGGATCCTCCCAGACTGGGGCACGAACCCGTGTCCCCTGCATCGGCAGGCAGACTCTCAACCACTGTGCCACCAGGGAAGCCCCCAACAATGAACATTTTGGTACATGACTCTTTTTGAATTATGGTTTTCTCAGGGTATATGCCCAGTAGTGGGATTCCTGGGTCATATGGTAGTTCTATTTTCAGTTTTTGAAGGAACCTCCATACTGTTCTCCATAGTGGCTGTATCAATTTACATTCCCGCCAACAGTGCAAGAGGGTTCCCTTTTCTCCACACCCTCTCCAGCATTTATTGTTTGTAGATTTTTGATGATGTCCATTCTGACCGGTGTGAGATGATATCTCATTGTAGTTTTGATTTGCATTTCTCTAATGATTAATGATGTTGAGAATTCTTTCATGTATCTCTTGGCAATCTGTATAACTTCTTTGGAGAAATGTCTATTTAGATCTTCTGCCCATTTTTACATTGGGTTGTTTGTTTTCATGAGCTGCATGAGTTGCTTGTAAATTTTGGAGATTAATCCTTTGTCAGTTGCTTCATTTGTAAATATTTTCTCCCATTCTGAGGGTTGTCTTTGAGTCTTATTTATGGTTTCTTTTGCTGTGCAAAAGCTTTTAAGTTTCATTACGTCCATTTGTTTATTTTTCTTTTTATTTCCACTTCTCTAGGAGGTGGGTCACAAGGATCTTGCTGTGATTTATGTCATAGAGTGTTCTGCCTCTGTTTTCCTCTAAGAGTTTGATGGTGTCTGGCCTTACATTTAGGTCTTTAATCCATTTTGAGTTTATTTTTGTGTATGGTGTTAGGGAGTATTCTAATTTCATTCTTTTACATGTAGCTGTCCAGTTTTCCCAGCACCACTTATTGAAGAGGCTGTCTTTTCCGCACTGTATATTCTTGCCTCCTTTATCAAAGATAAGGTGACCATATGTGCATGGGTTTATCTTTGGGCTTTCTCTGTTCCATTGATCTATATTTCTGTTTTTGTGCCAGTACCATACTGTCTTGATTACTGTAGCTTTGTAGTATACTCTGAAGTCAGGGAGCCTGATTCCTCCAGCTCCGTTTTTCTTTCTCAAGATTGCTTTGGCTATTCGGGGTATTTTGGGTTTCCATACAAATTGTGAAACGTTTTGTTCCAGTTTTGTGAAAAATACCAGTGGTAGTTTGATAGGTATTGCACTGAATCTGTAGATTGCTTTGGGTAGTAGAGTCATTTTCACAATGTTGATTCTTCCAATCCAAGAACATGGTATATCTCTCCATCTATTTGTATCATCTTTAATTTCTTTCATCAGTGTCTTAAAATTTTCTGCATGCAGGTCTTTTGTCTCCTTAGGTAGGTTTATTCCTAGATATTTTATTCTTTATGTTGCAATGATAAATGTGAGTGTTTTCTTAATTGCACTTTCAGATATTTCATCATTAGTGTATAGGAATGCAAGAGATTTCTGTGCATTAAATTCATTGATTAGCTCTAGTAGTTTCTGGTAGCATCTTTAGGTTTCTCTATGTATAGTATCATGTCGTCTGCAAACAGTGACAGCTTTACTTCTTCTTTTCCTATTTGGATTCCCTTTATTTCTTTTTCTTCTCTGATTGCTGTGGCTAAAACTTCCAAAACTATGTTGAATGAGTGGACAACCTTGTCTTGCTCCTGATCTTAGTGGAAATGGTTTGTTTTTCACCATTGAGGATGATGTTGGCTGTGGGTTTGTCACATATCGCCTTTATTATGTTGAGGAAAGTTCCCTCTGTGCCTACTTTCTGGAGGGTTTCTATCATAAATGGGTGTTGAATTTTGTCGAAAGCTTTCTCTGCATCTATTGAGATGATCATATGGTTTTTCTCCTTCAGTTTGTTAATATGGTGTATCACGTTGATTGATTGGCGTGTATTGAAGAATCCTTGCATTCCTGGGATAAACCCCACTTGATCATGGTGTATGATCCTTTTAATGTGCTGCTGGATTCTGTTTGCTAGTATTTTGTTGAGGATTTTTGCATCTATGTTCATCAGTGATATTGGCCTGTAGTTTTCTTTCTTTGTGACATCTTTGTCTGGTTTTGGTATCAGGGTGATGGTGGCCTTGTAGAATGTGTTTGGGAGTGTTCCTTCCTCTGTTATATTTTGGAAGAGTTTGACAAGGATAGGTGTTAGCTCTTCTCTAAATGTTTGATAAAATTCGCCTGTGAAGCCATCTGATCCTGGGCTTTTTCTGTTGGAAGATTTTTAATCAGTCTCAATTTCAGTGCTTGTGATTGGTCTGTTCATATTTTCTATTTCTTCCTGGTTCAGTCTCAGAAGGTTGTGCATTCCTAAGAATTGGTCCATTTCTTCCAGGTTGTCCATTTTATTGGCATATGGTTGCTTGTAGTAATCTCTCATGATCATTTGTGTTTCTGCAGTGTCAGTTGTTACCTCTCCCTTTTCATTTCTAATTCTGTTGATTTGAGTCTTCTCCCTTTTTTTCTTGATAGGTCTGGCTAATGGCTTATCAATTTTGTTTATCTTCTCAAAGAACCAGCTTTTAGTTTTATTGATCTTTGCTATCGTTTCTTTCATTTCTTTTTCATTTATTTCTGATTTGATCTTTATGATTTCTTTCCTTCTGCTAACTTTGGGGGTTTTTTTTTGTTCTTCTTTCTCTAATTGCTTTAGGTGTACGGTTAGATTGTTTATTTGAGATGTTTCTTGTTTCTTAAGGTAGGTCTGTATAGCTATAAACTTCCCTTTTAGGACTGCTTTTGTTGCATCCCATAGGTTTGTGGTCGTTGTGTTTTCATTGTCATTTGTTCCTAGGTATTTTTTGATTTCCTCTTTGATTTCTTCAGTGATCTCTTGGTTATTAAGTAGTGTGTTGTTTAGCCTCCATATGTTTGTATTTCTTACAGGTTTTTTCCTGTAATTGATATCTAGTCTCATAGCGTTGTGTTCAGAAAAGATACTTGATAAGATTTCACTTTTCTTAAATTTACCAAGGCTTGATTTGTGACCCAAGATATGATCTATCCTGGAGAATGTTCCATGAGCACTTGAAAGTGTATTCTGTTGTTTTTGTATGGAATTTCCTATAAATATCAATTAAATCCATCTTGTTTAACGTATCATTTAAAGGTTGTGTTTCCTTATTTATTTTCATTATGGATGATCTGTCCATTGGTGAAAGTGGGGTGTTAATGTCCCCTCCTATGATTGTTCTACTGTTGATTTCCCCTTCTATGGCTGTTAGTATTTGCCTTATGTATTGAGGTGCTCCTATGTTGGGTGCATAAATATTTACAACTGTTATATCTTCTTCTTGGATCGATCCCTTGATCATTATGTAGTGTCCTTCTTTGTCTCTTGTAATAGTCTTTATTTTAACGTCTATTTTGTCTGATATGAGAATTGCTACTCTAGCTTTCCTTTGATATCCATTTGCATGGAATATGTTTTTCCATCCCCTCACTTTCAGTATGCTCCTTTTACCATTTTCTTAATCGTTTTGGGTTTATTATTGTACATCTTTTCCTTTGCTTGTGTTTCCTGCCTAGAGAAGTTCCTTTAGCATTTGTTGTAAAGCTGGTTTGGTGGTGCTGAATTCTCTTAGTTTTTGCTTGTCTATAAAGCTTTAATTTCTCCGTCAAATCTGAATGAGAGCCTTGCTGGGTAGAGTAATCTTGGTTGTAGTTTCTTCTCTTTCATCACTTTAATTATGTCCTGCCACCCCCTTCTGGTTTGCAGAGTTTCTGCTGAAAGATCAGCTGTTAACCTTATGGGGATCCCCTTATGTGTTACTTGTTTTCCCCTTGCTGCTTTTTATATTTGTTCTTTGTATTTAATTTTTGATAGTTTGATTCATATGTGTCTTGGCATGTTTCTCCTTGGATTTATCCTGTATGGGACTCTCTGTGCTTCCTGGACTTGATTAACTATTTCCTTTCCCATATTAGGGAAGTTTTCAACTATAATCTCTTCAAATATTTTCTCGGTCCTTTTTTCTCTTCTTCTTCTGGAACCCCCATAATTCGAATGTTGGTGTGTTTAATGTTGTCCCAGAGGTCTCTGAGACTGTCCTCAATTCTTTTCATTCTTTTATCTTTATTCTGCTCTGCACTAGTTATTTCCATTATTTTATCTTCCAGGTCACTTATCCGTTCTTCTCCCTCAGTTATTCTGCTAATGATCCCTTCTAGAGAATTTTTAATTTCATTTATTGTGTTGTTCATGCTCTTTAATTCTTCTAGGTCCTTGTTAAACGTTTATTGTGTTTTCTCCATCCTATTTCCAAGATTTTGGATCATCTTTATTATCCTTATTCTGAATTCTTTGTTGGGTAGACTGCCTATTTCCTCTTCATTTGTTAGGTCTGGTGGGTTTTTACCTTGATCCTTCATCTGCTGTGTGCTTTTCTGTCTTCTCATTTTGCTTAACTTACTGTGTTTGGGGTCTCCTTTTTGCAGGCTGCAGGTTCATAGTTCCCGTTGTTTTTGGTGTCTGTCCCCAGTGGCTAAGGTTGGTTCAGCGGGATGTGTAGGCTTCCTGGGAGGGGACTAGTGCCTGTGTTGGGGTGGATGAGGCTGGATCTTGTCTTTCTGGTGGGCAGGTCCACGTCTGGTGGTGTGTTTTGGGGTATCTGTGGCCTTATTATGATTTTAGGCAGCCTCTCTGCTAATGGATGGGGTTGTGTTCCTGTCTTGCTAGTTGTTTGGCATAGGGTGTCCACAGCACTGTAGCTTGCTGGTCGTCGAGTGGAGCTGGGTCTTGGCGTTGAGATGGAGATCTCTGGGAGATTTTTGCTGTTTGATATTACGTGGAGCTGGGAGGTCTATTGTGGACCAGTGTCCTGAATTTGGCTCTCCCACCTCAGTGGCACAGCCCTGACGCCTGGCTGGAGCACCAAGAGCCTGTCCTCTGCACGGCTCAGAATAAAAGGGAGAAAATAAATAAAGAAGAAGATAAAGTGAAATAAAATAAAGTTATTAAAATAAAAGATAAAAAATAATTAAGAAAAATTTTAATAAAAAAAATGGACAGACTGAACCCTAGGACAAATGGTAAAAGCAAAGCTATACAGACAAAATCACACACAGAAGCATACACATACACACTCACAAAAAAAGAGAAAAAGGGGGGAAAAATATATATATCGTTGCTCCCAAAGTCCACCTCCTCAATTTGGGATGATTCGTTGTCTATTTAGGTATTCCACAGATGCAGGGTACATCATGTTGATTGTGGAGATTTAATCCTCTGCTCCTGAGGCTGCTGGGAGAAATTTCCCTTTCTCCCCTTTGTTCGCGCAGCTCCCGGGATTCAGCTTTGGATTTGGACCCGCCTGTGTGTGTAGGTTGCCTGAGGGCGTCTGTTCTTCGCTCAGACAGGACAGGGTTAAAGGAGCAGCTGATTCGGGGGCTCTGGCTCACTCAAGACAGGGGGAGGGAGGGGTACAGATGTGGGGCGAGCCTGCGGCAGCAGAGGCCAATGGGACCAGCTTGAGGCGTGCCGTGTGTTCTCCCGGGGAAGTTGTCCCTGGATCACGGGACCCTGGCAGTGGCAGACTTCACAGCCTCCCGGAAGGGGAGGTGTGGATAGTGACCTGTGCTTGTACACAGGCTTCTTGGTGGCTGCAACAGCAGCCTTAGTGTCCCATGCCCGTGTCTGGGGTCCACGCTGATAGCCGCGGCTTGCGCCCGTCTCTGGAGCTCCTTTAAGCGGCGCTCTTAATTCCCTCTCCTCGCACACCAGGAAACAAATAGGCAAGAAAAAGTCTCGCCTCTTCGGCAGCTCCAGACCTTTTCCGGGACTCTCTCCTGGCTGGCTGTGGCACACTAGCCCCCTGCAGGCTGTGTTCATGCAGCCAACCCCACTCCTCTCCCTGGGATCCGACCGAAGCCTGAGCCTCAACTCCCAGCCCCTGCCTGTCCTGGCATGTGAGCAGACAAGCCTCTTGAGCTGGGGAGTGCTGGTAGGCACTGATACTCTGTGCAGGAATCTCTCCGCTTTGCCCTCCGCACCCCTGTTGCTGCACTCTCCTCCGTGGCTCCGAAGCTTCCCCCCTCCGCCACCCGCAGTCTCTGCCCACGAAGGAGCTTCTAGTGTGTGGAAACCTTTCCTCCTTCACAGCTCCCTCCCACTAGTGCAGGCCCCGTCCCTATCCTTTTGTCTCTGCTTTTTCTTTTTTCTTTTACCCTACCCAGGTACATGGGGAGTTTCTTGCCTTTTGGGAGGTTTGAGGTCTTCTGCCAGCGTTCAGTAGGTGTTCTGTAGGAGTTGTTCCACATATAGATGTATTTCTGATGTATTTGTGGGGAGGAAGGTGATCTCCGTGTCTTAACTCTTCCACCATCTTGAATCTCCTTGAAATCCTTTGTTAAGAGACCACCCCAATATGCCACTCACAGTGAGTAGTCATATGCTCTTATTATGGTCTGCTTAAAAGCAGAAGTTTGATAGACTGTAGTGATTTATAAATGGATACCACTGTACCTGATTCAACGACACTCCAGTACAACTTTTAGGATCAAACTATGTACATTTGAGGTTTCATTTTTCCATTTAAATATACATAATTTCAATTCTTCTTGATATTCATTCTTTTGGCTAATATTCATTGAGAAGGTACTGTTCTGGTTTATTTTTTGTTGTTTATTTTTTTGTGGTCTGCGGGCCTCTCACCGCTGTGGCCTCTCCCATTGCGGAGCACAGGCTCCAGACGCGCAGGCTCAGCGGCCATGGCTTACGGGCCCAGCTGCTCCGTGGCATGCGGGATCCTCCCAGACCGGGGCACAAACCTGTGTCCCCTGCATCAGCAGGCGGACTCTCAACCACTGCGCCACCAGGGAAGCCCTGAAGGTACTGTTCTTGTGCTCTCAAAACTACTTAATTGTTTCAGGAGGCTTCTTTTGCCTTGACTTTTAAGTTGAGAGCCAGATTTTGTCGCAATGCTATGGTGACCCTCTGACCAGCTGGGAAGCCAGGATTAGTATCTGTATACACGGCATTTACTTCAGTGTCTTGACAGTTTACATCTCCATCCACTTTGATACAGCCTTATGTTCACCTTGTTATCTTGGAGGCATCAACTAGTAACAGGATATCCAAAAATTGTCATTATTTCACAGGGTAGAATGTCTTAAAGTCTTAAAATATATAGTAGGTAGGAAGAATTTCATGTGTTTGGGACTACAAAGATAAGCCAAACCAAGAATATCCTCACAGAAGTCATTTCACTTCAGATGAAAGAAACAAAGAGGATTGAGAGGACTGTTAATAAAATGGTAACTTTCCTGACCTACAAACCTAGATGGTATTAATATTCATGACTGACTGAAGTAGGGTCTCTTACCTCAACAGTTTTACCCATGTTTTCTCTTTGTTTTGGGAAAATTTTCAGTGGTATTGACTGATTTCAACTGATTTCGGATGGCTAATAATTGCCCTCAGTTTGAGGATTCAACCACCATGTTGGTCAAAATAAACACAAAGGAAAATCTTACCTAATTCTGGTAAGATATGACTGAAATAACCTAGATATGTGTAAAAACTTTCTGGGCTAGTAGGATACATTTAGTTAATTCTCAACTATTAGCACTAAGAAATGGGCTGAGCGTCAACCACAACATAATTTCCATAGTGTGACTTTTTTTTCCCTTTAATACTTCATTATAAGTTAAGTATCTCTTCTAAGATAGTTAAGAGAAACAATGAAGACTCACCTTAAAAATGCTAAGAAAGTTCCAGCATCCTTTATCTGGATCCCTCAATCCTCGCATTTACTATCCCTGCCCCTGCCTTCACCAACATGGACGGATGGCTCTTGCTGACCATCCCTCCTCCAGCATTCTCCATTTTTGATGTAACTTCAGTATTCCCCAAATTTTTTAAAGCAAAGTTCTGCAAGAAGGAGATTGATAGATTTCAAAGGGCCTTTCTGCATTCTACTTCCACAGTACATAGAAAGGATTTAGATCCCCAGAATCAATCAGTTATATATATTTTGAAAGCATTCTCTCTTCAACTTGAACGTGTTGAACACAATATCGGAAACATGGGGGCTCCAATAAATGTTAGCTCATTCATTCTTCTTTTCAATCAGCCTATTAATACTGTACTACATTTTGTACAGAGCCAAGGTAAAATATGAGCTCGTGTTCCTGCTTTCAAGGAAAAGATTTGTGCAGAATGGAGCACTTAGTGAATAAACAAAGTGAATTATAATCTATAGTTGGAGTCATTAATTACACTGTAAGCAAGCTCTGCTCCAGAATGCTGTCACATAGGCATCTATACACAATCCCAAAGAGTCTGACAGTAAATGTTAAAGAAGGATTACTCTCTATGCCCTAAGGTTAAAAATGTCCAGTTTGGGCTTCCCTGGTGGCGCAGTGGTTGAGAGTCCGCCTGCCGATGCAGGGGACACGGGTTCGTGCCCTGGTCCGGGAGGATCCCACATGCCGCGGAGCAGCTGGGCCCGTGAGCCATGGCCGCTGAGCCTGCGCGTCCGGAGCCTGTGCTCTGCAACGGGAGAGGCCACAACAGTGAGAGGCCCACGTACCGCAAAAAAAAAAAAAAAATGTCCAGTTTATCTGACTACCTTAAGGCATAAATCTTTGAAAACTGTTTTTAATCATCCAGGCTTCAAAATGAAGGTATCCAGCCAGTTTGCATCAATGTAGATAAATATAATACAGTATATGACTAAAATGACCAAAATAAAATCCTATAATGGTTTTCTTAGTCTGTGGAGTTGGAGACTGTAATGACTGGGAAATTAGAGGCACTTTTGCCAGTACACTCTTCTACTTTAATTCTTATACAATAATTGTATATATTGTGTATATTTGGTTTTGATTCCTAACAAAACTGGAACTATGAGTACTATTCTATAATCTGATTATTTTACATTACCATACATCTTGGACGTAGCTCCGTGTCAATAAACAGTGCTATATTTCATCATTTTAAATAATTGTGTAATACTATGTCAACCTTGTACAATGACTACGACCAATTTTTTTTTTATTACTAGAAATTAGATTTTCTCTTTGCCCTCATCTGAAGAGGAAGATTCATCTTTGTATACTTACCTAATTTCTTCTTTAATATAAAATTACATAAAATATATCAAAAGATATACCCAGTTTAAAATACTACAACATATTGTCAAGTGGCCTTCCAGAAATATTGTCAGTATATACTTCCACAAACCATGTTAATGAGAGTGACTCTTTCTTCATATCTTCATCAACACTGGACAAACTTTGTTCTTTTCTCCCAAACTAGTGATGCCGAAAATCTCAGCCTCTGTGCACCAGTGCTGAATCGAATCTCAGAGACGGAGTTTTGGGTGAAGTAGAAAAGAATAGCTTTATCGCTTTACCAGGCAAAGGGGGACACAGCAGGCTCCTGCCTCTCAATACTGTGTCCCAACCTGGGAGGATTTGGTAAGGAGTTTTATAGCAATAGTTCAAGGGCGGGTTTGCTGATAAGATTAGGATATGTACAGGGCCTGTACTCCTTTAATCTGGTCTCAGGTGGTCTTCTCTGGAATGAAGAATGCTACATCTTCCATTTGTTGGGGGTTTTAGTGTGTAAAGAGCTCAAAGATATTGTTATCTGTATCCCTTGAGGCGGAACCAGGACCCTGCCCCAAGGTTGCACTATTGTTTCTTAACTGCTCTTCCCTTGTCTCTGAATCTCCTCCCTTCCCTGATTAGCAACTGTTTGAATCTGCCTTTTGAATCTGCCCTTTGAACTGAGGGAAGGTCATGGAGGCTGGAGTCTGTTCCCTACAAACAAGAAATGGGGAACATGGAAGGGCTTCTGTGACCAGGAGCCCCACAGGGTCCTGCTCAGTTTTGCTAGTAAAAATCAAAATCTAACCTATCATTATAGTTATCATCATTCTACTTTGAATTTACACTATTGTGGGTATAAGCTTCTTTACTTACCTAATTTTCCCCCTACTCTTCATTATTTTTTAAAAAACAATTTCAAGACTATAATTGTCTTTCTAAGTAACACTTTCCTAGATACTACAAGTTTCTTATGTAGTAAAAATATTGTAATTGTAAGTAGTTTATAATTTCTAATATGATGATTTTTTTACTCCATTGGTTATTTAGGAAATGGTCTTCATACTTCTACCTATCCAAACACATGCTGTTCTTTATTATTATTATAGAGTCTAAGTTTTTGGCTCTATCAGAAAAATTATTCTGTACAATACACATATTTTTTAAAAGATATTGAGGTTTTCTGTGTGTTAAAAATTTCTAGCATTTTTTCTCCTCAGTCTATCAGTTGATAATTGTGTTCTATTAAAATCTTCAACTCTGTGGATATATGAATTTCTCCTTGTAACAACTCTCTCAGGGGTGTGTGTGTGTGTGTATATACACACACACACATACATATATAAAGAGAGAGAGAGACATTATATATTTTAGTACAGGTGATGATTATTATATAATCTTGGTTAATTTATTTTTTTCATTATGTAATATCCTTTTTTATACCAATTAATGTGGGGTTTTGCCTTAATTTTTATTTTGTTGGGAATTCACCTTGTCTAAAATTGTCTGAATTTCTATATCAGCTTTTAAAATATATGATATACCTAATATTTCTTTTGATTGGTTATACTTGGTATATCTTCTTATATATTTTCATTTTTTGTCTTTCTGCACTACTTTGCTTTCAGTCACACTTAAAATAGCATACATGTTGACTTCTAAAAAATTCAATTTGATAGACTCTGCCTTTCAATAGTTGAGATTTATCTAGTCAAATGATTATTATAAATATATTTAAACTTATTTGTGCAATCTTATTTTATCTTTCCCTTTAACACTTTATATTCATTTATTTCTTTTTCTTTTTGAAGGCTTCCACTGGCTCAGTTGATGTTCATTATTCCACCTATTTATTATTTGAAATTTATATATTCTATTTCTAGTCTTTTAGTAGCTACTCTTAAATTATATATATACACACATATATACACAAAAGACATACGATATATGTATACATATACATCTTACAAAAGACATGTAATGTATATAAGGCATACATATTTATCTCAAGCATCTTCTACACTCGTTCCCCCATATATACTAAAAAGCTCATAATACAGTTATTATTTTTGCTTAGTGTTCTTTAAAGAAGTTACTATGTGTAAACTTTTATATATCCAAATATATTTTGTACATACAATATATACCTCTCTCTCTCTCTCTCTCTATATATATATATATGCATATTTTAAAAGGTCTTTTATATTAACTTAAATTTTGACCCTTTTTGTACTCTTGATTCCTCCCTGCAGTCTCAGTTTTCTTCTTGAATAATATCTCTTCAGCCTGAAGCTCTTATTACATTTCTTAAAGTGCAGATCAGTTGGAAACAATTCTCTCAGTTTTTATCTGAAAATGTCTTTAATTCACTCTCAGTTTTAAAGTATATCTTTACTGGGTTGAGAGAAATTTTCCTTTAGCACTTTAAAGATGTCATTCTATTTCTTATGTCATCTGATGTTTCTGAAGAGAAGTTAATGATCATTCCTGGCATTGTTTCCCTACATATAGTGTGCCTTTTTTTATGACTGCTTTCAAGATTTTATCATCATTAAGTTTTAGCATTTTGACTCTGATGTGCTAAGTTTTGTTTTTCTTTGTACATTTCCTGCTTGGTGTTTGCTGAAATGTTCAGCCCTGTAGAATGATGTCTTTCATTGGCTTTGTAAAAATACTGGGCTCCTGTCTCTTCAAATATTTCTTCTGTCTTATTATCTTCTCTATTTCTGGGACTCCAATTACATGTATGTTTGGCCTTTTGATATTGTCCTGCATATCTCAGATATTCTGTTCCATTGATTTCACCCTTTTTTATTACTTCTACTAACCTGTCTTCAGGTTTACTTATCTTTCACTTTATATATTCTCTTTTGTGACCTCTTCTCTGGCTGGACTGCAGTTAACTCTATCAAATAACAGCATATATATTCAGAGAGGGAAGAAATTGGATGGTAGTTATCTTGGAGACAGGTTATCATAGTGAGCTCTGACCTCTAACCTCTAGTCTGTTGGCTGAACAGTGTCTCAAGGTGTATATGTTACCACACTGCCAATATCCTACCTGTCACTACCCCCAACACCACACTCATCACTACCCCTTATGCATCTGTGTTATAGCTGTTTTCTGTTGGGCTTCTTACCTTCTTGACCTTGGCAACTTAAGAACAGGCAAGTGCCTTGAGGGGGAAATCTGGCACCAAACATCAGGCACACTTCTCTGCACCTGCCTTTTTTAAAAATAGGGTCTTGACCGCTGAAGTCCTGACTACCTTGATAACACTGACTTCCAACTTTTGTCTCCATAGCCCTGTAAGATTGCCAAAATCTCCACTGGCTGTCTGCCATTTAATGGCACTGTAGGCAGAATTTGCAGTCTCTGGCCTAGAATCAAATGTCTGCAAATGTTACAAAGGGAAAAGCTGTGTGCAGAATGTTTGGGTTCAAATCTCAGAGATTCCCTTCTTTTGGGATAGGGGTTTTTCAAGTCCTGGTTCCATTAGCATCTCTCTGGTGCATTTAAACATATATTTTTTTCATATCCCCTAGTTATTTTGAATGGGAATTGTCTCATACTAAGTCCTCCATGATAGGCAGGAGCTGAATTTCCCTGTTCCAATATTGACCTTTTTTCTCTATACATGCTACATAGCTTTTGTCTTGGAGCTTCTTTTCACTATCATCTCTCTTGTTCTGGATCCCCCACCTTTCCTGAATCCCATGCCTTCCTTTTTCTTAAGTTTCTTGGTTTGAGGAAGTACCATCCACAATAATTCCCTGAGAAGGGTGCTTGTAACATGGTATATTATTATATATATGTATATTATTATATGTTTATATGCACATTATATGTATAGTATAACATATGTGTAATATAACTTATGTATGATATACAATATGATATAGTATTTGAAAAATATTTGAGGAGAGTGGTCTTCCAGGTATCTGGAAATGTCTTCATTTTACAGTTGTTTTTTGAATATAGATTTATAGGTGGGAAACATGTTTTCCTCTAGTTTCTTCATTGTTTCTAGCTTCTGGGTTTGCTTTTGAGGAGTCAGGTATCATTCTGATTCCTGATCTTCTTATGTCACACATTTTTCTTTCTGGAAGCGCTTAGGATCTTCTGTTATCTTTACTGATCTGTAATATGGTGATGGGTCCTTGTGTGATGAGATTTTAATTGATAACTTTTTTGGATGTTCTTTAGAGACCTTAAATCTGGAGCTTTCTGATCATCAACTCCGAAATATTTTCTTCTTGATGTTTTCATAATTTCCTCTCCAACATTTCTCTTTTCTAAGACCTCTGTCATTTGGATATTGGCCCGCTTAGATTTGCTTACCTATTTTCTCATGTCTTAGCCTTTTTTTCTTTGTTTAATTTCTTCTAACAAGTTTGTTTTTCCTTCTAGCTGTTTTATGGATTTTTTAAAATTTTCAGCTAACATATATCCAGTTTCTAACAGTTCTTTCTTCTTCTCAGGATGTTTGTTCTCATAGCAGTTTATTATATCTTGGATTCCATATCTTCTGTCTCAGAGGAGGTTAATTACAGGTTTCTTTTTCAGGTTTTTCTCTAATATCTATTGTCTTTATGTTCTCTAAGTTTTTCTGTATTTTGTTTTATTTTTTAGCCTCTGTCATTCATGCTTAAAGTTTTCCTCAAACATCTATGATTCATCTTAAGCTACCCATTCATTTTAAGAAAAGAATTCTAAAAAGTTGATAGAAAACCTGTGGATTTTACTCTAGATGAAAAAATGACAAAGCAGTGATTTCATTCAGGGACCACAAGGTGTCATTATTTATAGATCTTTCCTCATAAGATTTTTAATGTAGTTTATACAGGATTTTATGTTTGAAAGGGTTCTTTCACTTTATTTCTGTCTGTCATATTTCTTCAAATTTTTACTATTTATTTTAACTTGTATTTCTTGGATCAGTAAGGCAGTTGAACACCATTTCATGGTGTTTCATGGTGTATGTCTAACTTCTGAATAAACTTATTTTTCCTATAATTCTCTCTTGTCATTTTGATCTTTAACACTTAAGAACACTCTATGTCTTAAAGTTATTAACCTTGTGTATATATTGATACTTTCTTTCCATTTAATTTTCAACTTTGATTATGGTATATTTTAAAGTAAACAAATGTTTTAGTTTTGTCTTTACAGACTTTTCAATGTGATTCTTAGTAGTTTATGACCTGTAATCATGTTAAAAATTGTATTATCCATATCATATAATGAAAATGACTTCCTATATTTTCTCCTAGTGATTTTATTCTTTTATTTTTGTATATACTTTTTTTCTTTGTTGGGAGTTGCACATCTAACTTTATTTTTCCCCTCAAAATTAGCAGTTGTGTCAGTCAAATTAATTAAACAGTCCATCTATTCCCCAAGTAATTTGAAAAGCTACCTTCATTTTGTCATAAATTGACATGGACTTCATTTCACTGTTTTCTTTCTCTGTTCGTGGTCCAGATCACACTGTTTTAATTACTGTAGTTTTATAATACATTTTTATATTCTTTCTCTTTTTTAACATAGTTTTTCTTCTTATTTATTTGTATGCAAGGTTAACTTTTTAAAAAATTACTGACTCAAGTTTGATTTGAAATGGTCTATATTTAAAAGCAAATTAGAGAGCTGATATTTTAATAGGACCCATAATATAACATAGTTCCTTTTTATGTTTTCTGTTACCATGCTCTTATTATCTTTTATATACATATATATGTATATATATATGTATATGTCATATAGTATCATGTCTTCTGCAAACAGTGACCATTTTACTTCTCCTTTTCAAATTTGGATTCATTTTATTTCTTTTTCTTCCCTGATTGCTGTAGCTAAGACTTAAAAAATGATGTTGAATAAAAAATGATGTTGAATAAAAGTGGCAAAAGTGGTTGTCTTGTTCCTGATCTTAGAGGAAATGCTTTTAGCTTTTCACTGTTGTGTATGATGTTAGCAGTTGGTTTGTCATATATGCCCTTTATTATGTTCAGGTAGGTTCTCTCTATATGCCCACTTTCTGGAGAGTTTTTATCAGAAATCAGTTTTGAATTTTGTCAGAAGCTTTTTCTGCATCTATTGAGATGATCATATGGTTTTTATTCTTCAATTTGTTGATGTGGTGTATCACACTGATTGATTTGTGGATATTGAAAAATCCTTACACCCCTGGCATAAATCCCAGTTGATCATGGTGTATGATCCTTTTAATGTATTGTTGGATTCAGTTTGCTGGTATTTTGTTGAAGATTTTTGCATCTATGTTCATCAGTGATATTTTTCTTTTTTGTGATATTTTTTTCTGGTTTGGCTATCAGGGTGATGGTGGCCTCATGGAATCAGTTTGGAAGTGTTCCTTCCTTTATAATTTTTTGGAATAGTTCCAGAAAGATAGGTTTTAACTCTTCTCTAAATGTTTGATAGAATTTGCCTGTGAAGCCATCTGGTTCTGGACTTTTGTTTTTTGGAAGTTTTTTAATCACAGCTTCAGTTTCATTACTTGTGATTGGTCTGTTCACATTTTCTTTTTCTTCCTGGTTCAATCTTGAAAGATTGTACCTTTCTAAGAATTTTTCCATTTCTTCTAGGTTGTCCATTTTATTGGCATACGAGTTGCTTGTAGTAGTCTCTTATGATGCTTTGTATTTCTGTGGTGTCTGTTGTAACTTCTTTTTCATATCTAATTTTATTGATTTGAGTCCTCTCCTTTTTTTTCTTGATGAGTCTGGCTAAAGGTTTATCAATTTTGTTTGTCTTTTCAAAGAACCAGCTCTTAGTTTCAGATCTTTTCTAGTGTTATATTCATCCCAGAAGTCTCTTAGACTGTCCTGGTTTCTTTTCTTTTTTCTTTATTCTGTTCTGCCATTGTGATTTCCACCAATCTGTCTTCCAGCTCACTTATCCCTTCTTCTGCCTCATTTATTCTGCTATTGATTCCTTCTAGTGTATTTTTCATTTCAGTTATTGTATAGTTCATCTCTGTTTGTTAGTTCTTTAAGTCTTCTGGCTCTTTGTTAAACATTTCTTATATCTTCTCAGTCTGTGCCTCCATTCTTTTTCTGAGATCTTGGATCATCTTTACTGTCATTATTCTGAATTCTTTTTTCAGGCAGATTGCCTATCTCTACTTCCTTAGTTGCTGTTCTGGGGTTTTATCTTGTTCCTTCATCTGGAACATATTTCTTTGCCATCTCATTTTGTCTTTCTGTGTTTAGGGGCTCTGTTCCACAGGCTGCAGGACTGTAGTTTTTCTTGCTTCTGGTGTCTGCCCTCTGGTGGGTGAGGTTGGTGCAGGAGCTTGTGCAGGCTTCCTGATGGAAGGGGACTGGTGCCTGCCCACTGGTGGGTGGAGCTGGATCTTGTCCCTCTGGTGGGCAGGGCCAGGTCAAGTGGCATGTCTAGAAGTGGCTGTGAGCCCAGAAAGACTTTAGGCAGCCTGTCTGTTGATATGTGGGGCTGTGTTCCCACCCTGCTGCTTGTTTACTCTAAGGCCTCCCAGCACTGGAGTCTGCAGGCTATTGGATGGGGCCAGGTCTTGGTGCCAAAATGGCAACCTCTGGGAGAGCACACACCAAGGAATATTCCCTAGGCCCTCCATCACCAGTGCCCTTACCCCCACAGTGAGCTACAGCCGACCCCCACCTCCCCAGGAGACCCCCCCCAAGACCCACAGGTAGGTCTGGCCCAGGCTCCTATGGAGTCACTGTTTTTCCCTGGGTCTCAGTGCACATGAAGGCTTGTGTGTGCCCTTCAAGAGTGAAGTCTCTGTTTCCTCCTGTCCTGTTGAGCTCCTGCATTCAAAGCCAAATGCTCTGGGGGCTCCTCCTCCTGATACCAGACCCCCAGGCTGGGGAGCCTGATGTGAGGCTCAGAACTGTCATTCCTGTGGGAGCCCTGTGCTATATAATTTTTTTTCCAGTTTGTGGGTCACCCAATCAATAGGTATGGGATTTAATTTATATTGTGAAAGCACCCTTCCTTACCATCTTGTTGTAGCTTCTTCTTTGTCTTTGGATGTAGAATATCTTTTTTGGTAGGTTCCAGTCTTTTTTTGTCAATGGTTGTTCAGCAGTTAGTTAGTTGTGATTTTGGTGTTTTCATGAAAGGAGGCGAGCTCAAGTCCTTCTACTCCACCATCTTGTCTCCTATGGTATATTAAATAATGTATTGAAGACAGAGGACTATTTGGCTTGCAGAATGTTTGCATTAGCTTTACAAAATAAGCTGATATCATGGGAATAAAAGATGCCAAATATCAAACCCAACTTAAAAGACTAATTTTTCATAAATTTTACACAGTTATCCCTTGGTCTGTGGGGGACTGGTTCCAGGACCCCCTTGGATAAGAAAATCTACGGATGCTCAAGTCCCTTATGTAAAATGACTTAATACAATCAGCCTTCCATATCCGTGGATGCAGAATCCTGTGGATAAGGAGAATGAACTATATATAGGCACAGGTATAAAACGTTACAGATCCTTAAATGGATATGTCCCTCTTCAGATGGCAACATCAAGAATCACAACCTCTGTTGGCTCATCCCTCTTCTCATCACCACAGCAACCCACAACTCATAATAAGCAGTGAAAAGTATTACTAGGGGAGATGGAGACCAGCAACATGTGCCCCTTATCTGCAGATGCTTTTCCTCAGGGGAATGATCTTTTGATTTTGGCTTACCCTAAAGAATCTTAGTATACTCTGATATGCAGATACATCTAGTCAGAACTTGAAAATTTTCATTTGGATCATAGGCAGAGTCAAAGTTGAATATCAAGAATGCTACTCAGGGCTTCTCTGGTGGCACAGTGGTTAAGAATCCTCCTGCCAATGCAGGGGACATGGGTTCAATCCCTGGTCTGGGAAGATCCCACATGCCATGGAGCAACTAAGCCTGTGCACCACAACTACTGAAGCCTGCATGCTCTAGGGCCCGCATGCTAAAACTACTGAGCCTGTGTGCTTCAACTACTGAAGCCAGCACACCTAGAGCCTGTGCTCTGCAACAAGAGGAGCCACCACAGTGACAAGCCCACACACCGCAATGCAACTAGAGAAAGCCTGCACGTAGCAAAAGGACCCAACACAGCCAAAAATAAATACATAAACAAAACAAGAATGCTACTCAGACTTCTAGGTATGATTTCCCTAGTAGACCCTCAATTAATAAAGGAAATAACAAGCTTACATAGACCTTTCTTTTTTTTTTAATAGACGCTATTTTTTAAGAGCAGTTTTATGTTCACAGCAAAATTGTGAGGAAGGTAGAGATTTCCCACATACCCCATCCCCAAACATGGATTGCCTCTCCCATTATCAGCATCTCGCACCAGAGTGAAATTTCTGTTGCAATTGATGAACCTACAGTGACACATCATTATCAGTCATTGTTCATAGTTTACATTAGGATTCACTCTTGGTGTTGTATATCCCATGAGTTTTGAAAAATATGTAATGACATGGATCCATCATTATACTATCATATAGAGTCGTTTCATTGGCCCCCAAATCCTCTGTGCTGTGCATAGACCCTTCTTGATAAATACTGAGCAGATTTTAACTTCCAACTCTGATATATTCTAATCACACGGTAAGAAAATCAAATGTTTTGAACTAAAAGGGAATATAAGTTATCAATCTGGAGCATATTAACTATAACAGATGGATATCTATCCAAAAAGCAAAAGCTACAACACAAGAAGCAAAGGGAGAGAGGAGTTCAGGGCAAACATGAAAAAGAGGAGGGATGTATGCTGTAAGAATCGGCCTCAGCACTGAGTACCAGGGTGCTCACCTCAATTCCTTCTGAGAATCCATCTTTTAAGCCTCTGCAGACACTCCACAGAATACCGCCATCACTCTCATTATGGAATCTCACCCAGAATTCCTTACAGTGAATATGAAACTGATCAACCCCCTTCTGCTGTCTACTTACAAGCAAACCCACAGCTGTATATGTCTCAGGCTATGTATGCATAGCTCAGGGTTCTGGCTTGCAAAGGTTATTTCCGAGCTTTCATTTACATTTCCTTTTCACCAAATTCTTTTAAAAGAAAGTACTTAGATGGAGTTTTTGTTGTTGTTAGGTTTTGTTTTTTCTATTTTTGTTGTTGTTTTATTTTTCAGCAGAGCTGTTGCATAACACAATTGGTTTTTCATGCTTTATAGGAAAGCAGGCCACCTTCCTTCATAAAGGGTGAGGGCACTGATGTGCCTTCCAATCACTTGATTCTATTGTTCTAAGCAGTCCTTTCACTGTTTTTGGCAGGCTCAGGCTTCTGTGCTACTATGGCCTTATTTTATTATTGTTTGGAGGGGAGTGCAGTGTGATTATCCATTCTTCCTTCAGGCAGAGCAAGCCATCTGGAATGTTTATTAAGCCCGCCGGCTGATCAGGAGGCTAGAACTCTGGTGATATACGTGAACGTGGGTTGTTCTACATCATCACAGCTTTGTTCCTCTGATGATGCAGCACACAGAGAGGGCCCCGCTAATGGATTTAGAGCACTTCACAGTGGAGGTGCCATGGGCTGAATGGGGAAAGATATATTTTTGGCCTCTGGGTAATTGACTGGAGGATGGTAGAAAAATGTTTAATGTAAAGCAAGAAGGCTTTAAAACTTTTAAATGTTTAATTTGGGGTGGTAGAAGGGCAGGTGATCAGCAAGAGGTTTGAGGAGCGGCCTTTGAAGCCCAAATCTTTGTGATGAGGTCATGCCCCCCTAAGCTCGTATGTCGCTCTGTGTAAAAAGATCAGTTGAGCTTGTCCAAAAATAAAATGCTACTATTCTAATTTTAAAATTTAGGCATTTCCTGGCCCACACTAAGCAGTACTTATACTTCTTTCCTTTTAGTAGTGTCACTGCAAAGAAAGAGGAACATTTTTCCTTTTGCTATAAATTTTGGTCTGTAATTGTTGAACATATTTTTTGCAGGAAGGCAAAGTTTGTCTCTTCCTGCTTTCGCTGTTTGTAAAAATGAGTGTTTGTGGAGCTGCAACGAATAATTTATAATGAGGATTTGGGTTTCTTTTTCAGTTTAATTTGGGTTTTACACTGAGTCAACTTTTCAGTCAATTATAGAACTATGATTAGTTACCAGTCACTTAAATAAGCACCTTTTAAAAATAGACCTATAAAAATGATACAGGGACTAACTGATGTGAGAAATCTCATGCAGGGCCACCAGAACCATAATAAGAGGAAGAAAAGATGGTTGAGCATATAAAACCTGTGTTTGGCTAAATCACAAGATATGCTAGTTACCTAACCTCCTGCATAAATCTGCCCTGAGCCAGTTTATTTCAGTGCACAGGATATGCTACCAATAGATCCTTTAGTAAACCCTTGACAAGAGAAATGAGTAATTTACCTTTATATGAAGATGAATGTATCAGGTTGAGGAGCTCCATGTAAAACATCTTGTCCGATTTTATAGTTTGTGTCTATTAATCTAGATATAGGCAAATGTATGTTTAAAGTTGAGCATATCAACAGAGATGTGGTTATATATATTGCATGTATGTGTGAGTATATATTTATCTATATATATACTCAGAGAAAATAGATATATCTATTTATATTCACATCCTTATGTTTTTCTCTACAAATTAGTGACATCTAATCCACTTCACCAAAAGTCGGAGCTAAACTAATAGAGCTAATCCTTTCAGACACATCCGTCTCTGTATCAGTGGTCTATTGTCACAGTAATGATTCACAATAACTACTGCTCCCCAAATGATGTGGCTTCATATAGTAACCATTTACTATTGCTCATGAGGCTATGGGTTAGGCCACCGGGCCATACTGGTCCGGCACTGCTCATGCATGCATCTGAGTTAAGCTGCAAGTCAGCGAGGTAGCTTTGCAGTCTTAGCTGGTTCTGTCCCACAGCTGGAGCCTCACCTAGGAAAACTTGGCTAACTTGTTCTACTTCTCATGTTCTCTCCTCCTCCAGGCTAGACTGGGCTTTTTTACAGCGACATAGAGAGAGAGAGAGAGAGAGAGAGAGAGAGAGAGACCACAAGGCTTCCTGAGGCCTAGGTTCTGAATTGGCATGTTGTCACTCCTGCCATATTCTATTGGTCAAATCAAGTCACAAAGCCAGTCCAGGTTCCCAGTGGTAGGTAGACTCCACTTCATGATAGGTAGAGCTGCAAAGTCATCTTACAAATGATGTGGAGATCAGAAGGGTGAAGCTAGCTCATACCTCCCTGCAGCTCAGTTTGTGGAATGTCAGGACACATTCCTGTCAGGAGAATGCTTGCGTTCTTTTCTATCACCGTTTCTAACATACTTAACTCTGTGCCTTCTAAAATTAAACAATGCTGTACAAATGTTTGCCCCTGAGCCCCAATAAACCATCTGCAAATTGCAAATATCAGTGTTCTCAAAATAAGATCCAATATATATAATGACTGTTGACCATAATCTTGGTCCTGTCTATACTAAGCAGAACGTGAAGATTCACCAGTTGAGATTATTTTACATACTGTGCCCAGAAAGTCTGGAAAATGTCATAAGTTCAGCCCTCTTCTTAAGAATTTCTTAAACTAATTAGGCTTCTACTTAAAACTCTCGGGAATAATATTTTGGTTCCACTTATAACCTCTCTCTGCCCCAGTGTCTTCATCTATAAATGTAGTGTATCAGAATGTGATTTCAAGGAGTTAAGCCTTTTCATGCTAAAATTCCATTATTTTCTTATAAAAATGGAGACACTTCTATATGAAGTCATTTTCTAGATTTTTCTAGGCTTCTCTAACTGTGCCCACCAATCTTCCACCTCCATGTAGTATGTAGAAGAGCACTGATTAGGAATATTAGGCAGTTTTTAATATCAGGAATATTAAAAACAAACAAGTAAACAACCTCAAAGTTGTTTGAAATTTGATGTGATAGCAGCTCACCAATTATCCAATTAACATGAAAACCTGTCTATCTGTTTCATACTCAGAGGTGAAGCTCAGACAGCTTTCAGTTTATTTCAACCGGAAAAAAAAAACTGTTTAATGTCAGCTTAGTTTTCTGGAGAAGTGCTCATGTGGCCTACCTACTCTTTACCTCTCCAAATTTCTGCTCTTGATTTTCTTTTCTTGTGTATAGTACGTATCAAGTATTTATTCAATGCTTTGACATCATGCACTAAGCCAGGTGGACAAGAATCCACTTGTCTTTTGTGCCTACTTATTTTACATAGAAGAGACTCCTGGGAATATGGGAACTTAGAAAGATAGTGGATAGTTAGGCAGACAGACAGACTTGGGTAGAGGTCCAGATGGAGGCTAGATCACAGGGAGAATTAACGGGACCAATGAGACCCTGTATCGTAAGCAAAGATAAAGTCTGATAATTTCTCAATGGAAAAATCTCCAAAATTAAAAGATGTAATATGTCACACCTCAATCAAACCCTGCTGTGGTACCCTACCCTCCCTCCTCCAATCCAAACAAACCTACAAAGGGCCAGTTTGATCCTGACTCTGTGAGTGTGAAGATGGAACTCACTCACTGGTCCTTCAAGTTCCACTGCCTTCAGAGGCAAGCACACAAGTGCCAGTGCCCTGGTCCCGTGCCTGGCACTGGCTCTCACTCCACTGGCAAGGTAGTGAGGAGGTTTCTACTGCAGCCAGCACCTCAGTGATAAAGGGAACAAGGCTTCAACTTGGAGCAGGACTTCTTGGGGCACTTTCTGAACCTAAGTTCTGTGGAGTCTCGGCTGAGATCATTGTAGCAAGGATGGAAAATTAGGGCAGATCAGTGGACATAGGAAGGTCACCCTGGAATTGGGAAATATTTGGGAAGAAGAACTCTGTAAATTTAGTTTTTCTGCAGAAACGAGATTGGTATTGCGGCATCAAGGTTTGAGTAATAGTGTTAACGAGACTGCATTTCTATTCAGCAGCTTTTAAACCCTGAGACTTTTGTTTTACCTGAATTTCAATCTCATTTGATTTTGTGAGGTATTACTTCCACTTTACAAGTGAAGAAACAGAGGCTCAGAGAGGTTAGGTGACTTGTCCAAGCCACATGGTTGAGACTTAAGGCCAGTTCTCTGTGATTCTGAAGCTGAACCCTCTCTGCTACCCCACAGAGCAGCAGACTCTTCTTCCCTCTGCTTTGGGAGTTATTTCTGTTGAGTTGATTCTGAGTCACTCGCCTAGTGTCAGTCCTAGTGTTTCCTTCATCAGTGTTTG
This sequence comes from Orcinus orca, assembly GCF_937001465.1. Taxonomy (NCBI): domain Eukaryota; kingdom Metazoa; phylum Chordata; class Mammalia; order Artiodactyla; family Delphinidae; genus Orcinus; species Orcinus orca. Next base: position 41,918,505 of record NC_064571.1, read on the forward strand.
TCTAGCACTAATTCACCTACATTTTGAACCTTGAGAACCAAAATATATTAACAACTGAATTAGGAACAATGCTTGAAACTTTGCTTCCTAGTTTGTAGTAAGTGAATATTGGTCTCCATAATCTATAATGTCATTTCTGACATTTTTTATATTATGAACATTTTTGGACTTTTCCATTGGTAATAAAACCAGCCAGTTGCCAACATATCCTTAAATATTTAACTTTCATTTCCATAAGGTCTAAAACATCCATTCAGAACCACCATTGGAAGAGTCTAGGATCGCAGCCTGGCAGATTCTCTCCCCTTAATCTATCCTACCTGATAACCTATTATTGACCAAACATAGTGCTAAATACATAAAGCATATTCCTGTTCTAAGCAAGATTACTACTCTCACTATATACACAGTAATGCAAGTAGCACTGGGTTTGATTGAATGTTCATGTTACCCACTGCTGAACTAAATACTGTAACTCTTCTGAGATAGAAGGTCTTTAGAAACTAGAATAGTAATCAAAGGCTTCAAGGCAGTTGGGAGGGGTTAGACTTAAGTGAACCCTGAAGGGTGGATAGGTATTGAAGGGAAGACAATTATAGAGGATTTTCTGACATGGATAACAATTCTGGCGGATTTAGGAATGGTGAAAATTGGAAACCCTGAAGGATAGTGGTATATATTAAAGGGAAGGGGCCAAAGCTAGTGTACTTCTTGGTGAAAAGACATGGAATAAGGGGTAAGAAGATGTTCCTTGAGGGTAGGTTTTATGTCTACATGACAGCCACTTAATATTTCATTCACAAAGAAAAGGTTTTCAGTCTATGTAAGTTAAAGGGATTGCTTGCTATCTTCCAAAACATGAAGAGTTTGTACAGAATCCAACAATGAATTGTGTAACATCTCCACAGTGGGAAAGCAAGGATGGGGTGAGAAAATGTGAGGCAGGAGAGAAGCCCTGAGAGACAGAGCCTTGGTCCATATGGGATCCATGACTTAATGTACTAATTCACTAGTATTTTTGCTTCTAGGAGTCCAGAATTTAAGAAGAAATACTATTGACTAGATGCCTATTAACTAGAGATCCTTGTGACTTTGTAAGGCTCTGAAAAATAGCAGGTGTAGGCTCTACTTTTTAAAAGGTATACCTATAGGCTAGAAGTTGAAACATGGTTAAAGCACCAGAATCTTACATCCTACCATTCCTGAGAGGAGGTCAACGATTTCTTTCCTGAACATCTCCCTATTTCCCACTCCCTTTCATTTGTACCCTCTTTGATACTTCCTAAGCATTTATGCTGTATACATGTGGAGCTGCACTGAAAAATTAGGAAGATGCTGACTTCTTTTATAGGAGTAGTTAACCGCCAGAGTGTTAGGTTTCCCCTGCTAATCCCTACAGGTAAGAAAGATTTGGTGGAGTAGTGCATGTTCTATTTCAAGGGCTGACAGATAAATAATACTGCTCACAATTTGTTTGGGACAACAGGGCATCTGCCTGCTGGTTAGATTAATCCCCCCAGGTGTGTCTTCCCTCTGTCTATAGGATTTAATCCAGATCATGTTTTCTATGTAAACTGGCTATTAAGCAAAGAATTAGTGAGATCTAATAATTCATAACCTCTTCACTAAGAATTATGAAAAGTTTCCTCTGGCTTTAGAGAGTGTTTGTCAAGATTGGAAAAATCTCTCTTGGAACATTTCTAAATAGTTGCATTGGCAATTGCCCCTGTAACAGATGAGCCCATCTCTTTTAATCTACATTAATAAACCACAAAGCAAGGGAGTTGGGTAGAGGGGCATTTTCATCCAGGAAGGAAGCCTGGGAGTAACAAGACATGGATTTGTTGGATCTCGTGGTAATTGCTTATGCACTGTCCTGCAGTTGACAAGTCTGTTTCTTTTTTAAAAGTAAATACAATATTTAAAAAAGTAAAACTCAGAAAAGACCAAGATCTGGATTGAATTTGACCTCCTAGAAGCATGATAGGGTATGGTAGCAATCCTATGGTGGCAGGTCTAAGATAAGCAATGTTGCTGGGTAACTGAGCAGAGTATACCAATGTGAATTATTTCGAAGTATCCAAAAACCGTCAGTCCTAAACAAGATTGAGGATGCACCTATATTTGGGGAGCATTCTAAGCTTCTCAAGGAGCAAGCCCAAATTACTGAGTAAACCTGAGAATCACATTTCAGTGAAGCCTAAAACTCAAATTTCATTGAGAAGCAACCTCTGTTAAGAAATGGAACTGTGGTCAAGATGGAAAATACGAGGCTGGCATGCCTTACCTTAGCCTAGGCATCCACAGGATCTACAGTCCTACCCCCTCTTCAGATCAACCATGAAGCTGCAGAGATCAAAACAAAACAAAATCACATTTCTGTTCCCTTTACAGGCAAATAAAATCCAAAAGATATGAATCTTTGAATGGATTCTGTAGTCATAAATAGACTTCAGGGTGAGCTGCCTATATTTCCACTCACTGTTGAATCCTATCTGCTATGAAAAATTTTCACTGTCTCCAAGTCATCATGAAAACATTCTCAGCTAATTGAGACATTCCCAAACAATTAAGATAACCAGATGCGTCTGTTATTTGTAATTACCTGAACATGCATTCCTTTCTCTGAGAATAGTTCCATTTTTTTGAGCCTTTTGAACTACTCCAGATAATGAAAATGAAGATTACTGTGTGTGCATTTTTCACTCGGCCTAATTTTGACGTAGAATTACCTCTTTGCAAAATTAAGCAGCAAAACTGGAAACATGTGTGCAAAAAGAACTTTTTTCATTTTGCCTGGTGCCAAAATAATACGTTTTCTCCCCATACAAATTGTATTTCTGACGATTTCTAATACTTAAGGTAATGCATGTTTAAATGTAAAAGATGGACTCCAATAGGTAAGGAAAAAATAAACAATTTATAGTTACCACTCATGACCTGCCACATTTAATCTTTTAGATTCATGATGGGTCTGCAGTACTGTTTACAGTTCTTGGCATGTAGTAGATGTAGTAGGGTTTCCATATGTGGTAGCTACCACCATAACTACAATTCTTTCTACTGTTACCAATACTACCATCCCTACTCTTCCGGATAATAATATACAATTTCTTCAAATGGAGATCTTCATTAGTGATTTGGGGTTTTGTTAAAATATTTTGTTATTGATTTGTCTAATTATACAGAGAATTGATCAGAATAATTCAGCACTTTCTTCCAACAATAGTCCTAATATATTTTCCCTTCTCCCATTATGCAAATTCTTATAAAATTTCCAGATACAATTCAAATTCTACCTCCGTCTTCTTTCAACTTTATAACATTAGCCTTCACTATTTATTTATAAATTACTTTTATATCTCTTTTTAACTTTTTTCATAGCTGTCTTGAGCAACTATTTAGCTTGCATTGTAATTTACATTTTTGTATGCCCAATCTGAAGACAAGGCTTGCCTTATCCTTGTTTTCATTTTTTACCTACTACTCTAGTCCTCGCACATGGTAGTTGCTCAATAAATATTTGATTTGCTTTTATTTGAAAAGATCTTATGCCTTTCTGATATATTCATTCCCTCCAGCAAATACTGTCTTCCAGTGTTAATTCTGTATTCTCAATTGTTGGGACATTATAATCCACCTATAAGATAAATGAAAGTCTTTTCTCTTGCCCTGGACAGTGGAGCTGGTATCACTCTAAGTCACTCTATGAAGGCAAAGTTTCCTACTTAGAAGATCAACATGGGGGAAATGTCTCTAGAGGTGGACAGTGACATCAGGAGACCAGAGGGGGGAGAAAGGAACAGGGCAAAAAAGTGAAGAAGAAGGAGAAGGTTTAGGAGGAAGAAGAGGAAGAGAGGTGGGGAAACAGCAAGAGGAAGAAGGAAGAGAAGGAGAAGGAAGAAGAGAAGGGGGAGGAGTAGAAAAGCAATCATTTTCCCTATAAATCACATTTGTTAATAGTGAATATTGATATCATGTTAAAAGTGGAAGATGAGTGATATTCATGCAGCAGTTGCTAAATACTTTCCACTTTTTTTTTTTTTTTTTGGCAGTACACGGGCCTCTCACTGTTGTGGCCTCTCCTGTTGCAGAGCACAGGCTCCGGACCCGCAGGCTCAGCGGCCATGGCTCACGGGCCCAGCCACTCCGTCGCATGTGGGGTCTTCCCGGACCGGGGCACGAACCCATGTCCCCTGCATCGGCAGGCGGACTCTCAACCACTGCACCACCAGGGAAGCCCAATATTTTCCACTTTTGATGAGTACTTCTGAGCTAGTGTAGAATGCTCTTTATTCTTATGCAAGAATCATTCATCCTAATGATTTACAGCTTCATCAAATCCCTGGACCTAGAGTACAATCACCATCAAAGAATAAGAACTACTGGTCAACTTTTCCAAAACCAAACTCATTATTTTTGTTAACTGTCCCTCTTATATTTACTTGGCTAAAACTGTGGGACATTTATTGTTTTGAGAAAAGAGTAGAAATTGCAACCCTGCATATTTTATTTCAAATCTTTGTTCTGCTACTTAGTACTTGTATGACTTTGGACAGGTAATTTATTCCTTTGGAATATAATTTTCTAGTTTTAGAATGATAAGAGTAAGAAATTATGTATGTACAATGGGCATTCCATCAATCTTAAATTTTACTACTAAAACCTTTATCCATTAAAAAACTCTTATATAGTAGTTGAATAAAGAAAACTTTTGGAGGAAAAAATTGTTATAATCTTTCATCGTTGTCTTAAATTATTATTATATTTTAATTATGTGCAAACATGCTTATAATTCATAGATTGTAAAAATCTAAACAAAGCTTCATATTATACATTAAATTAATTAAACAAGGAGGCCATTAGACTCTAATGCCACGGTGACCTCCATAAGCAAACCAAAATCCCAACCTGTAAATGCCTCCAAGGTACCAAATGAAAACACTAAGGACAACCAATCACAAACAGCCAACTAGACTTTAAGCAATAGCCAATCAAATAATTTCCTTTCTTTGCTACAGTTTCTCTATATAAGTCTTTCCCTTGACTCCTGTTAGTGGAGGGTTCCTAAGAACTTCTGATTTGGCACTACCCGAGTCCAATCAATAAATGCTCAAATCAAGGGATTAATCTCCAAAATATACAAACAGCTCATGCAGCTCAATATCAAAAAAACAAACAACTCAATCCAAAAATGGGCAGAAGATCTAAATAGACATTTCTCCAAAGAAGACATGCAGATGGCCAAGAGGCACATGAAAAGCTGCTCAACATCACTAATTATTAGAGAAATGCAACTCAAAACTACAATGAGGTATCACCTCACACCAGTCAGAATGGCCATTATCAAAAAATCTACAAACAACAAGTGCTGGAGAGGGTGTGGAGAAAAGGGAAACCACTTGCACTGTTGGTGAGAATGTAAATTGATACGAGCCACTATGGAGAACAGAATGGAGGTTCCTTAAAAAACTAAAAATAGAATTACCATATGACCCAGCAATCCCACTATGGGGCATATACCCAGAGAAAACCATAATTCAAAAAGACACATGCACCCCAATGTTCACTGCAGCACTATTTACAATAGCTAGGTCATGGAAGCAACCTAAATGCCCATCGACAGATGAATGGATAAAGAATATGTGGCACATATATACAATGGAATATTACTAAGCCATAAAAAGGAATGAAATTGGGTCATATGTAGAGACATAGATAGACCTAGAGACTGTCATATAGAGTGAAGTCAGAAAGAGAAAAACAAATATCGTATATTAACGCATATTTCTGGAAGCCAGAAAAACAGTACAGATGAACCTGTTTGCAAGGCAGAAATAAAGATACAGACGTAGAGGAGAACCATATGGACAGCAAGGGGGGAAGGGGGAGTGGGATGAATTGGGAGATTGGGATTGACATATATACACTAGTATGTATAAAATAGAAACTAATGAGAACCTTCCATATAGCACAGCAAACTCCACTTAATGCTCTGTGGTGACCTAAATGGGAAGGAAATTCCAAAAAGAGGGGATATATGTATACATATAGCTGATTCACTTTGCTGTACAGCAGAAACTAACACAAAGTTGTAAAGCAACTATACCCCAATAAAAAAATAATATCTGAGAAAAAAATACTCAAACTCTTAAAAAATTTAATATTCTCAGTTTATCTTTTAACATATACAAATAAAACTATGTAGCTAAAACTATTCAAATAATTTGACGTGGCAGATGATATGTTGTTTTGCTGAACTAAATGATCTATGTGGGTTCAATTGTAACATACACACACACACACACACACACACACACACGGCATTTGATTCATTTTCTTTAAACTTGTGTAGTTGTAATGTTGAGCCTGATGGACCATTCCTTAAATCATAGTCATCACTGTAGTCATCTTTCCTCTTTAAAGAATAGCTAATTTAGACCACAATCCACTGTTTTAATGGGCCCATCCATTTAGCAGTCCACCCAAAAACTAATACTAAAAAATAATCTTAAAATATAATTTAATGGAAAATTCCTCATTGTTTACTACCACTTACTCCTCATGAACTACTGCAAGTTGTGATGTACAAAGATGGGTCTGGAAGGAACATCTGTGAGAAACATGGATGGTACCTATTGCTCTGCATGGATTTCTGTGAGTTCAGTAATGCTTATACCGCTATATGCCCTGTGATGACTTAATTATTCAACCAGAATTCTCTATTTGACCAACTATCAAACCTTTGGCATTTTTTACTAGCTGTTGTGATGTCATTTATTCTTCATTTGGTACAAAAATCCCATTTATATATTAAGTCTGCCTCTGTTCTTTTCTCATTAACCTGTGACAATTAATGTAGAACATTATTCCACCACACTGTCATTTTCATGATGTCAAAACATCCTACATTTATTAAATTATGAAGCTAAAATCCTAGTCTGTGAAAATATCTTTCAGTTGTAGCTGATCACTATAAAAGAGAAGTTTTGCCTTTATAATCAGTAAAAGAATCCAACAAGAATACAATAGCAGACACATGATGAACGCCGTCTCATTAACATTAGGACATATCACCTAAAGCCAGCCAGAAAATCTCTATCTGTATGTTATCCCTGGGGATCAATATGACAGTAAACTCACAGATAAACCAGAGCACTGAGATCATGTGGCACTACTTAGTTATAAGGTAGTCTAGTAGATGATTCAGAATATGTTTCATCTTTCCATATTTTAGAAATTATAATCAATGTGGAAAAATTAAAAGCAGAAAACTCACCATTGTAGATCTCACTGACTTTTCATAATGCTGCCACAGACACTCATGAATGAGAAGACACAGCAAATTAGCATACTCAATACCAAGAGATCCTCACTGGAGAGTACATAAGTCTGAATGTTGAGACTTTCACATTCTATGATAGCTTTCCCTTTTGCGATCTTTATTTTGTTATGACTGAGGCAGGCATTTGGTTACATCTGCTTTAAAAATTCTCTAGACTAAGATTACTAGAGTCATGCTTTATGATCTAGGTAACCAGGGTCTTGGTTGTACTTTTGTTTGTGTGCCAGTGGTGACCCCAAACCACTTCAGGAGAAACTTGTCCATGACTACAGAGACTTCTGGGAACTGCTTCCACAGGAAGGAAAGATGGCCTTCAATTCAGCCAAGTGTCCTTGTCAGCTCTTTAACATTCACAAGAGAATGTCAAACTTTATGTCAGTATGGTTCACTGCTGGACCTTACATTTCTGCACAAACCTTAGGCATAGAACAGCACACTGCAGACTTGTCAGGGAACACAGCTGTGAGCTCTCTGCCTCTGGGGACATATCAGAAGTTCAAGTGAGGAAGACAACATCTATGGAGGCATTCCTGAGGGGCATGCAATCCATCCATTCCTTAAGATCAACTGTCCTCAACCCTCTCCTGCCTCACCACACATGAAAGATGGAACTAACCTACATAGCATACTTCCATGGATAAATGCAGATTTTTGATAAAACCAATAAAGGAAACACAACTAACACAGTAAAATAAAGCATTGCAATAATAATTCATGATCTCAGTGACTGTAAATTGTGCACCAAATCGTACGTGGTATTATATCCATTTTACAAAGGAGGAAACTGAAGCTCAGAGGGGCTAAGTAACAAATATAGGGGCAGATGCCTGCTTTAGTCTGGCATGCTGTCTTATTCTGTCCGCTGTCTCTCATCATTTCAGACCATTTTGTTTGGAAAAATTGCATAGCCTTACATAAACGGATTAATCAAAGAAGAAGAGTCCAGTGTTGCTTGAGAATAGGAATTGTACAAGAACGACTGCGTTATCCCTCTTGCAGAGACAGACATGGATTTGACTGCTTCTTACCTATCTTTTTAGACACTGAAGGGGAAAAATTTGGATACCCTCCAGTTGCAAACTAAGAGTCTATTTATGTAAGGGAGGGCTTAAATCTGTTCGTCTGTTTCTTTTCTAAAGTTGATAATAAAGTTACAATGACATCAAGAAACCATGCTAGAAAAAACTGCAAACATATACCAAAAAAATGAGAAGATAGTTAGAAAATTATTGAAAAAACTCAGGTGGGTAAAGACACTTGACCTATAAACGCATCTTGGATACATAAGGGATTCAAGAAAAGCCACTGGAGGGGACTGCTTGTTAATAGTAACTGTATCTGGGTTAGCACTCCCTTTCTTACTTCCTTCTATAGTACTTACAGTATACCAGGTATTATTCTATTTTCTTTATATACATTAACTCACTTAATACTCCCAACAAGCTTGTGAGTAGATACTATCATTATATACTTTTTACAGAGATGGGACCTGAGGCACTGAGAGTTTATGTAACTTGCTCAAGGTCATATAGGAGTTAAGGGGTGGAGAGGGGGCTCAAACCCAGACAATGGGCCCCCAAATACATGTTCATCACTATTATGCTCTGCTGCCTCCTTCTCCATCCACTGCCCTTGGACCATCTCCCCTTTTCATTCATTCTGGGGTTGGGCTTGGGTAGGCCAGTCGCTGTAGTGGTGAGAGCAAAGAAGAGGAATCGCTTCTTCCCACTCTCTCTCTTACACTGGAAGAGCCTGGGAGGTCATTATAAATCCACAGGTGCTGGACCATCCATAGACGACAATGATAATATCAAAGAAAACACTGAGCGCTTACCCTGGTAATTATGAAGGTAAGTTCATTACAAAAACCAGTCCATTAAACCTCTCAACAACCCTTTGAGGTAGGTATTATTTTTACTCCCCTTGTATAAGTTATTAAATAAACAGCAAAAAAGCTTGTAAACCAGGCAGTCCTACTCCAGAGCCCATCATTGTTGCAAGAATATGAAGGAAATCTTTGAAAATTTGCACTAAAAATTTAGATATAAATAGATAACCTTAAGAATAACGATGTTAATCTGGGTAATTTATACCAGATGATATCAGATTTAAGTTCTCCAAATAGTCACAACCTAAGCCCCTGATACTTTAGCCACTTATATCTTGCAAGTTTATGTATTAAATAAGTCCTTGTTAAATTACAGAATGATATTGGTAGAGCAGCAGGGGAGCAGAGCATGGCAAAGACTGTTTCCTCTGGTATGATCTTTATGGAAGGGGACCTGAAAAGGTATCAACACAGCCAACCTTTTGCATCACTGTGTGCTGGCTTCAGGAACACAGCATGAGGAGGAAGCCCTGAGCCTCAATTCCAACCCAAAATGTTTCTATTCAAAGGGAAACTTGAAGCAACAAGTGGCAAACAGCAGAAGGCAGAGGTGATGGCTCAGCCTTCAGGGCTGGCAAGAGTAAAGAAAGGAAGAACCTCTCCTCAGGTTTACGTGGCAGGAGTCTCTGGCCCTCACAATAGCTTCTAATGTCAACTGCCCTATTCCTCCTTTCTCCAAGGGCCTTCTCCTGGCCCTCACTGTCTCTGTACCCCCGGAGCTCCTTCCTCAGGCCACAGGATTCCACCTGGATGCTGGTGATTTGGAGAGCCTGGAGAGATCCTGATTTACTGCAGTGCTTGAGGGCTACGGTTTAGCTTTGTGTCCTAAACATCCCAGAACACTTTTTTTTTTTTTTTTTTTTTTTTTACTATAGAGACACTGGGACACCTAGTACTATAATCCATGCATCTATAACCAGGCTTTTGTGGCTAAGACCTAAACTCTTAACCTCATTTATAAGACGTTTTGCCATGAGAACATGCATTCATTATTCCAAACAACTTCCTTCTAGAGAACATTTGGAAAGACAACCTGTTAATAATTTGGGGACTCTCAGCCCGGTAAATCATCGTTGTATTATTCATGCTGTGTGTTCTGTTTTATTATCACCAGAGCGTGGTAATGTTTGGTCTCTCTCACTCTACCAGAGGAAGCTCGGAGCAGTGGGCTTGTCCTTGGCTCATGATACAAGTCTTTCACCGGGGTCTCTGCAAAGAAAAACATGAGCTGCACTCCGGTTTCCTAGTTTCTTTATTCCCTTCTTTTGACATTTGCAAAACAATCTGATAAAACAAAGTATACAATCAGTATTTGAGGATGCGTATAAAGTTTACCATAATGTTTTATTATATATACAGTATCTGAAACTGGAACTGGCTTCTCTAAACAACAGCTGTGGTGGAGGAAGCAGCTGTTTTGGAGGAGAAATGGCTCTGGCTTGGGAGTCAGGGGATCCAGGGCTGTCCCAGATCTGACCATTGCTTCAGTAGGCCAGCTCTTGGACTCCCCTGGTGATTGGTTTCATCATCTGTAAAATGGGGATAATTCTGTCCCACAGGATTAAATATTATATATCTATGTACCTAACGATGTATCTATCTATAAAACAATATTTTATAAACTACTGAGTGAATCAGAGCTGTTAAGGTTGTTAAGTTAGATAGCTGTAAACTCTAATGGATTGGGTCCAAAGAAATTATTTCTTTTCTTCATTTTTGTTTTTTTTTTTTAGACTAGGGAGCTTATCTACCCTTCTTTTGAATTTAATTTTTTAATTAAAGTATAGTTGATGTACAATGTTATATAAGTTTCAAGTGTACAAGATAGTAATTCACAATCTTTTTTTTTTTTTTTTTTTTTGCAGTACGTGGGCCTCTCACTGTTATGGCCTCTCCCGTTGCAGAGCACAGGCTCCGGACACACAGGCTCAGCGGCCATGGCTCACGGGCCCAGCCACTCCGCGGCATGTGGGATCCTTCCGGACCAGGGCACGAACCTGTGTCCCCTGCATCGGCAGGCAGACTCTCAACCACTGTGCCACCAGGGAAGCCCGTAATTCACGATTTTTAAAGGTTGTATTCCATTTATAGCTATTATAAAATATTGGCTATATTCGCTTATGTTGTATAATATGTACTTTTAGCTATTTATTTTATATATCTTGCCCTTCCCCTCTTCATCTCCCTGGAAATGTAAATGCATTTGACACTTCTGTCTTATATCTCATACACACATGTGGGCAGTCTCCCTCCTTCTTTTTCTCTCTCTCCCTCTTCACAAAATACAAATAAAGTGAAGACCCGTAAGTGAAAGTAAAGGTTTGCAAAGCTTTAGGCACAGTTTTGGAGAAAACACAAGTTGTTGATCATGTCATAAAAAGCCACATAGCAATAAAATTGCATCATAGGGATACCAAGAGAACATCTGCTCCTTAAAAATCTCACCAGAGTGCAGAGTTCAGTTTGAGGCATCTCCTTTCAGAACCAATGAAAAGCAATGAGAAGAACTCCAGACAAGAGCAGCAAGATGATTAAGCCCATAAAAGAATCCAGTTATCTGGGTGGATTAAAGAAAATGGATAATTCATTGAAGCCATTGCCAAGATGGGGAATAATTATAATCTACAAAAATTTCAAAGGTAGAAAAGCCAAGGAAAGAGCGGAACTATTTAGCTTGATCCAGAAGACAATGCATTGAAATAGTCACAAATGAGAGAAAAGGAATTATTTGTGAAATGATATTTGGTGATTTGAAAGCTAATATGAAGAGTCCCTGAAGGACACCAAAGATTTAAAGAGGGGCAGGGTCTCTGCACAGCAATGACATATGAAGATCTATTAAAAAGTCTTCACTGAAGGTCCCTACCTCTAACGCATAGGAGAATCTTCCACCTCAGAAGTCTCCCTGGACATAGAGTCAGCAGACTAGATTATTCTGATACTCATTTGTTAACTGTATGTATTAAAAAGCCAATTTTCCAGGAAGAAAAATGGTTGAGAATCTTGAAGCCTCATTCTTACCAATGGAGATGCAAATATATGATAGCTCAGAGCAATCATATGGGATATAAAAAATATTTATTCGTTTAACAAATATTTCCTGAGCACCTGCTAGGAACCAGTCAGAGTGCTAGCTAGGCACACACACGAGGTCCAACACTCTAAGTTTTCTACTCCTGGCTCTAGTTCCACTAATTGATATTGTATTTGGTCTTTTTCGTATTTATCTACTACCCAAAAGTTACAGTAAGCTCCATGAAGGTAATGACAGGGACAGATAAGGATTCTTCCATCACAGCAGCCAGCCCCCTGCTCTGACTATATATATGACTACCGAATGCATCAGCCCTTTGCCCAGCATGATGCCAGGATGAGGGACGGGTGCCAAGATACATGATTTCTAGAGTGAAATTTTTTTTGTGCCTCAATGTCATCAACCCCAACATGTCACAAAATAATATTCATTTAAAAATATAAATGCAGATTAGTTAAAGATGGCAGAGTAGAAGGATATACGCTCACTCCCTCTTTCGAGAGCACCAGAATCACAACTAACTGCTGAACAGTCATCGACAGGAAGACACTGGAACTCACCAAACAAGAGACCCCACATCCAAAGACAAAGGATAAGCCGCAATGAGATGGTAGGAGGGGCGCAATCACAATAAAATCAAATCCCATGACTGCTGGGTGGGTGACTCACAAACAGGAGAAAAATTATACCACAGAAGTCCACCCACTGGAGTGAAGATTCTGAGCCCCACGTTAGGCTTCCCAATCTGGGGGTCCAGCAATGGGAGGAGGAATTCCCAGAGGATTAGACTGAAGCCTAGCGGAATTTGATTGCAGGATTTTGACAGGACTGGGGGAAACACAGACTCCACTCTTGGAGGGCACACAAAAAGTAGTATGCACATCAGGACCCAGGGGTAAGGAGCAGTGACCCCAGAGGAGAATGAACCAAACCTACCTGCTAGTGTTGGAGGGTCCCCTGCAGAGGTGGGAGGTGGCTGTGACTCACTGTTGGGACAAGGACACTGGCAGCAGAAGTAATGGGAAGTACTCCTTGGCATGAGCCCTCACGGAGTCTGCCATTAGCCCCACCAAAGAGCCTGTGACCAGCACTGGTCACCTCCAGTGCTGGGTCACCTCAGGCCAAACAATCAACAAGGAGGGAACTCAGCCCCATCCATCACAAGCAGATTAAAGTTTTACTGAGCTCTGCCCACCAGAGCAACACCCAGCTCTACCCACCACCAGTCCCTCCCATCAGAAAGCTTGAACAAGGCACTTAGACAGCCTCATACACCAGAGAGCAGACAGCAGAAGCAAGAAGAACTACAATCCTGCAGGCTGTGGAACGAAAACCACATTCACAGAAAAATAGACAAAATGAAAAGGCAGAGAACTACGTATTAGATGAAGGAACAAGATAAAAACCCAGCAAAACAATTAAATGAAGTGGAGATAGGCATCTTTCCAGGAGAAGAATTCAGAATAACCATCATGAAGATGATCCAGGACCTCGGAAAAATAATGGAGCCAAAGATCGAGATGATGCAAGAAATATTTAACAAAGACCTACAAGAAATAAAGAACAAACACATAGAAGAATTAAAGAACAAACAAACACAGATGAACAATACAATAACTGAAATGAAAAATACACTAGAAGGAATCAGTAGCAGAATAACTGAGGCAGAAGAACAGATAAGTGACCTGGAAGACATAATGGTAGAATTCACTATTGTGGAACAGATTAAAAAAAAAGAATGAAAAGAAATGAAGACAGCCTAAGAGACCTCTGGGACAACATTAAACGCACCAACATTCACATTATAGAGGTCCCAGAAGGAGAGGAGAGAAAGGACCCGACAAAATATTTGAAGAGATTATAGTCGATAACTTCCCTAACGTGGGAAAGGAAGTAGCCACCCAAGTCCAGGAAGCGCAGAGAGTCCCAGGCTGGATAAATCCAAGGACGAACATGCTGAGACACATAGTACTCAAGTTGACAGAAATTAAAGACAAAGAAAAATTATTAAAAGCAACAAGGGAAAAATGACAACATACAAGGGAACTCCCATAAGATTAACAGCTGAGTTCTCAGCAGAAACTCTACAAGACAGAAGGGAGTGGCACAATATATTTCAAGTGATGAAAGAAAAGAACCTACAGCCAAGATTATTCTAGCCAGCAAGGATCTCATTCAGAATCGATGGAGAAATCAAAAGCTTTACAGACAAGCAAAAGCTAAGAGAATTCAGCACCACCAACAAATGCTAAAGGAACTTCTCTAAGTGGGAAACACAAGAGAAGAAAAGGACCTACAAAAACAAACCCAAAACAATTAAGAAAATGGTAACGGTAACATACATATCGATAATCACCTTAAATGTGAATGGATTAAATGCTCCAACCAAAAGACATAGGCTCGCTGAATGGATAAAAAAACAAGACCCATCTATATGCTGTCTACAAGAGACCCACTTCAGACCTAGGGACACATACAGACTGAAAGTGCGGGGATGGAAAAGATATTCCATGCAAATGGAAATCACAAGAAAGCTGGAGTAGTAATACTCATATCAGATAAAATAGACTTTAAAGAATTTTACAAGAGACAAGGAAGGACACTACATAATGATCAAGGGATCAATCCAAGAAGAAGATATAACAATTATCAATATTTATGCACCCAACATAGGAGCACCTCAATACATAAGGCAACTGCTAACAGCTATAAAAGAGGAACTTGACAGTAACGCAATAATAGTGGGGGACTTTAACACCTCACTTACACCAATGGACAGATCATCCAAACAGACAATTAATAAGGAAACACAAGCTTTA
This sequence comes from Orcinus orca, assembly GCF_937001465.1. Taxonomy (NCBI): domain Eukaryota; kingdom Metazoa; phylum Chordata; class Mammalia; order Artiodactyla; family Delphinidae; genus Orcinus; species Orcinus orca. Next base: position 41,933,591 of record NC_064571.1, read on the forward strand.
AATGACACAACAGACCAGATAGATTTAAGTGATATTTATAGGTCCTTCCATCCAAAAACAGCAGATTACATTGTCTTCTCAAGTGCGCACGGAACATTCTCCAGGATAGATCACATCTTGGGTCACAAATCAAGCCTCAGTAAATTTAAGAAAATTGAAATCATATGAAGCATCTTTTCTGACCACAACACTATGAGATTAGAAATAAATTACAGGGGAAAAAACTGTACAAAACACAAACACATGGAGACAAACAATACCTTACTAAATAACCAAGAGATCACTGAAGAAATCAAAGAGGAAATCAAAAAATACCTGGAGAAAAATGAAAATGAAAACATGACAATCCAAAACCTATGGGATGCAGCAAAAGCAGTTCCAAGATGGAAGTTTATAACAGTATAATCCTACCTCAAGAAACAAGAAAAATCTCAAATAAGCAATCTAAACTTACACCTAAAGGAACTAGAGAAAGAAGAACAAGCAAAACCCAAAGTTAGTAGAAGGTAAGAAATCTTAAAATCAGAGCAGAAATAAATGAAATAGAAACAAAGAAAACAATAGCAAAGATCAATAAAACTAAAAGCTGGTTCTTGGAGAAGATAAAAAAAATTGATAAACCTTTAGCCAGACTCATCAAGAAAAAGAGGGAGAGGACTCAAATCAATAAAATTAGAAATGAAAATGAGGAGGTTACAGGACACCACAGAAATACAAAGCACCATAAGAGACTACTACAAGCAACTCTATGCCAATAAAATGGACAACCTGGAAGAAATGGAAAAATTCTTACAAAGGTATAAACTTCCAAGTGTGAGCCAGGAAGAAATAGAAAATATGAACAGATCAAACACAAGTAATGAAATTGAAGCTGTGATTAAAATCTTCCAACAAACAAAAGTCCAGGACCAGATGGCTTCACAGGTCAATTCTATCACACATTTAGAGAAGAGCTAACACCCATCGTTCTCAAACTCTTCCCAAAAATTGCAGAGGAAGGAATACTTCCAAACTCATTCTACGAGGCCACCAACACCCTGATACCAAAACCAGACAAAGATATCACCAAAAAAGAAAATTACAGACCGATATCACTGATGAATATAGGTGCAAAAATCCTCAACAAAATACTAGCAAACAGAATCCAACAACACATTAAAAGGATCATACACCATGATCAAGTGGGATTTATCCCAGGGATACAAGGATTCTTCAATATATGCAAATCAATCAATGTGATACACCATATTAACAAATTGAAGATTAAAAACCATATGATCACCTCAATAGATGTAGAAAAAACTTTTGACAAAATTCAACTCCCGTTTATGACAAAACTCTCCAGAAAGTGGGCATAGAGGGAACCTACTTCAATATTATAAAGGTCACATACAACAAACCGACAGCAAACATCATTCTCAATGGTGAATATCTGAAAGCATTTCCTCTAAGATCAGAAACAAGACAAGGATGTCCACACTTGTCACTATTATTCAACATAGTTTTGGAAGTCCTAGCCATGGCAATCAGAGAAGAAAAATAAATAAAAGGAATACAAATAGGAAAAGAAGAAATAAAACTGTCAGTGTTTGCAGATGACATGATACTATACATAGAGAATCCTAAAGATGCAACCAGAAAACTACTAGAACTAATCAATGATTTTGGTAAAATTACAGGATACAAAATTAATGCACAGAAGTCTGTTGCATTCCTATATACTAACAATGAAAGATCAGAAAGTGAAATTAAGGAAAAATCCCATTCACCATTGCAACAAAAAGAATAAAATACCTAGGAATAAACCTACCTAAGGAGGTAAAAGACCTGTACTCAGAAAACTATAGGACACCTAAGAAAGTAATCAGAGATGACACAAACAGATGGAGAGATATACCATGTTCTTTGATTGGAACAATCAATATTGTGAAAATGTCTATATTACCCAAAGCAATCTACAGAGTCAATGCAATCCCTATCAAATTACCAATGGTATTTTTTACAGAACTAGAAAAAAAAATCTTAAAATTCATATGGAGACACAAAAGATCCTGAATAGCCAAAGCAATACTGAGGGAAAAAAACAGAGCTGGAAGAATCAGACTCCCTGACTAAAGACTATACTACAAAGCTACAGTAATCAAGACAATATGGTACTGGCACAAAAACTGAAATACAGATCAATGGAACAGGATAGAAATCCCAGAGATAAACCCACGCACCTATGGTCAACTAATCTGTGACAAAAGAGGCAAGGATATACAATGGAGAAAAGACACTGTCTTCTATAAGTGGTGCTGGGAAAACTGGACAGCTACATGTAAAAGAATGAAATTAGAACACTCCCTAACACCATCCATACACAAAAATAAACTCCAAATGGATTAAAGACCTAAATATAAGACCAGACAATATAAAACTCTTAGAGGAAAACATAGGAAAAACACTCTTTGACATAACTCACAGCAAGATCTTTTTTGACCCACCTCCTAGAGTAATGGAAATAAAAATAAACAAATGGGACCTAATGAAACTTAAAAGCTTTTGCACAGCAAAGGGAACTGTAAACGAGATGAAAAGACAACCCTCAGAATGGGAGAAAATATTTGCAAACCAATCAACAGACAAAGGGTTAATCTCCAAAATATATAAACAACTCATGCAGCTCAATATTAAAAAAACAAACAACCCAATCAAAATTGGGCAGAAGACCTAGATATGTCTCCAAAGAAGACATACTGATGGCCAAGAGGCACATGAAAAGCTGCTCAACATCACTAATTATTAGAGAAATGCAAATCAAATCTACAATAAGGTATCACCTCACAGCTGTCAGAATGGCCATCATCAGAAAATCTACAAACAATAAATGCTGGAGACGGTGTGCAGAAAAGGGAACCCTCTTGCACTGTTGGTGGGAATGTAAATTGATACAGCCACTACTGAGAACAGTATGGAGGTTCCTTAAAAAACTAAAAATAGAATTACCATATGACCCAGCTATCCCACTACTGGGCATATACCCAGAGAAAACTATAATTCAAAAAGATACATGCACCCCAATATTCATTGAAGCAATGTTTACAATAGCCAGATTATGGAAGCAACCTAAATGTCCATCGACAGGAGATTGGATAAAGAAAATATGGTACATATATACAATGGAATATTAGCCATAAAAAGGAACGAAATTGGGTGATTTGTAGAGATGCTGATGGACCTAGAGACTGTCATATAGAGTAAGTCAGAAAGAGAAAAACAAATATATATTAACCCATATATGTGGAATCTAGAAAAATGGTACAGATGAATCGGTTTGCAAGGCAGAAATAGAGACACAGACGTAGAGACCAAAGGTACAGGCACTAAGGGGGGGATAGTGTGTGGGGGGGGTAGGATGAATTGGGAGATTGGGATTGACATATATACACTAATATGTGTAAAACAGGTAACTAATAAGAACCTGCTCTATAAAAAATAAATAAAATTCAAAAAACTATAAATACATTTGTTGTAGGATAAATCATCAAATCCTAAAGGGGCAAACAGTGTCAAAGCCAAATATGTACAACTGAGACAGTCCCAGGGCTATTTAGTTATAGACATATCGAAATAATGAAGCACAGAGTCATTAGCCAGGCTGACATCAAGAGCTGTAGTTAAATACTGAAGTAATTCTAAGGAAGGACAGAAAATGGTGATGGATTTCTCTTGTCCTCCTTCCCTAATTTTATGTGCATAAGATTTCTTTATTTCTAACAGTTGATCAACTGTAAACATCCATAATATGGTAAATACCAGAAAGGAGACACCATTAATTCTGTCTTTTAGTCTAAAATAGACCAGCTAAAGAGAAGTTATTTTATTAGTACTTCCAGCTCTATGCCAAATGTCCACACATGTTCTCTGCAGTATGTGCTTTAAATTACTTACTGAAATGGATATTTGTCTTTACAAAGAAATAATGGTTTCCTTGTGTCTCTCAGTAACAGGCAAATTTTCCATCCTTACTGGGGTAAGATTAAAAAGCTAATCAGCACTGTGGTCTCTCAAGAGTCTACAGATGTGCTCTCCCTAGATCCACAGTGGATTTGGGTTACCTGGCGATATTTGAACTGCCCCTCCTGCTCTTCTTGTACGTTTATTTAACACTTTGCTCAGCTTTGTTTTTAAATGATTCTGACAGCTCCTAACTAAGGAACAACATGCTCTGGCTAGCTGTTTCGGCCAAGGGTTTTAATGATTTAAAAATAAGCTTGCATTCACTTTGGTTTTAATGTAGAAATGTCTACAGATGGAAGAGGTCCAAATGAAAAGCAAAGAGATGGCGGAGGCTGGGCTACATTTGCAGAGCTGTAGTCTGCCCTGAGGTGAACTCAGCATCATCAGCTCCCCACCCCCCAATTAAAGAGAAGCAACATTTGGCTTGGCTGGGATCCATTTATATATATTTGAAAAGTGAGCTTTTCATCAAATTCATCTTTTTAATACTTAGGTGTTCATCATCCTGCTTGGCACACAGTAGGCATGTAACAAGAACTGGTGAATTGCATTGTTTTCCCCACTACATCGTGAGTGATTTGAGGTCAGGTCTATGACAGGACTGGTGGCGTCCTGGGCATTGCTGTAGGTCCTCAACCAAGACTTGCTGAGTGATTGAAAGACTGACTTGTTTCTCATTCTACCCTATGCCAAGCCATTCATCGGAAGAGGAGTAAACAGAGTTAACAAGAGATGAAAAGAAGGATTGCTGAGCCACAGTGAGCGGTTGGAAAACACGAATTTGTGGCAGAGCCAATCAGCATGTTCTCAAAAATAACTAACAAAACTTGTCAGCCTGGGAGATAGGAGAGAAGATGAGAAAGGTGGTAAGTGGGGACAGATCAGGGGGTAGGAGGCCCCAGGGGGAGCGTTTTTGCAAACTGGTGGATGGAATCAGTATCTCCATGCCCCTTCTCTCATTTCTACTTTTTGGTGTTTCAGATGGTGAACTGGCTTCTCTTGGAATAATTCTAAGAATGGAAGGGAGACCTCAGAGTTGGACAAGCTCACAGAGTGTTTACAAATGACCATAAGTTATTATCATGACTCTTGGTCTGAAACAGGCCTTCATCTGTATTTTATTTGAGATTTGAGAGTTTCTGTCTCCAGCACCTCCTCGGTTCTCCTTTCCTCTTTCTTATTTGTAGGGTCGCTATATAATTCTATCATTGAAATTAAGACAGTTTTGAGAGGGAGAAAGAAAGCTGTTAATGACTACACCCATGGCTGGGTTATGACTTTTGTGGTCTCTAGGCACTTTTGCTTGGCACCTTTCCTCCAGAAAAAACAAACAAACAAACAAAAAACCCCACTAAAAACTATATTTTACAACTCTGATGGTATAAAGATGAATATAATGCAGGCTAGAGTCATTATAATATAGTACATTCATAGTTATCATATTCATTTTTTCTTCTTATTTTAAAAGAAATGAAAATTTCTGTGGACCCCTAATATCACGATGGACCTTAGCACTGTGCCCAGTGGAGAAGCTAGCCCTGTTTAGGATATCAGAAGTAAAATGGGTCTGTCCTATTTATGGTCACTCTGTAGGTCATAAGATTTCTGTTAATAAATGCTGTACCAGCAGGACTCCAGGTTCCCTGGAGCTTGGCTTCAGACCTGTTCAGAAGGTAATGAGTTTAAACTCATCAAGATGTATACATTAAATGTGTGTAAGTTTTTGAATATCAATTAAACCTCAATAAAGCTGAAAAATATATAATGAATTACCTGAACTATTATAATAACATTGTTGAAGTGCAAATAAATGACATAGCAGGTAAGTGGATGTGGCTGTTTAAGGCAGAGATTGAGCACGGGGTGTGGTGGGTGGAAGGCAAAGGCAGATTCCAGAGCACTTTGCTGGAAATGCCTTCAAACTGCCAGGGGTGTGTGGTGAGGCTTGCTGATGGCCATGGTTGTGCTCCTGTCTCTGCAGTGAGTCTTCCTTAGAGTGAGGGGCTGGTGCTGGCCTGGAGCTTCTTTGGGCAAGACATCCAGTTAAACACCAGGCTGAGTGGCGAGACCTGCCTTAGAGGTAGAGACATTAGATGATCCTGAGTCTTGTTCAGAAGCCAAGAGCATGGGGCTTCTTCATTTCTCTATAAGGAAAGGTGGTGACCTTAGCATGGAGCTCTTATCCTGAGATACATCTGTAGAAAGAACTAGCTTACTCACTGAACATCCAAACACTATCTTGTATGGTGACTTCTCTTTTTAATTTATTTTGCATGAGCATGTAGCTTATCTCACTAACTTGATGGCTTGTTTCTGGTAAGCTGAAACTGTGTCATCTTAGAGTTCATAGTTATTGGATCTATTGGAAGTAATATCAGAGTCCATGTCCCTTATTTTTTAGCTGGGAAGCCTAATAGCTTGTTGGTGGTACAGCCATGCTTCAAACTCACATCTCTTTGAGTTCTGGGTAAATTTTTTTGTTTGTTTGTTTGGTTGTTTGTTTGCGGTACACAGGCCTCTCACTGTTGTGGCCTCTCCCGTTGCGGAGCACAGGCTCTGGACGCACAGGCCCAGTGGCCATGGCCCACGGGCCCAGCCGCTCCACAGCATGTGGGATCTTCCCGGACCGGGGCACCAACCCGTGTCCCCTGCATTGGCAGGCGGACTCTCAACCACTGGGCCACCAGGGAAGCCCTGGGTAAATGTTTTGTTCTGAAATTTTATGGCATCTTTTAAGGGCTTCTTCACAGCCTTGGACCTGTCACCTAACTCCTATTTTCACCTTTCTTCAATGAAGCTCTACTGCTGTTACTGTATTATATTTTTCTTCCTAAATTATCAGCCCAATAATTTGAGAATCTTCATTGATGTCCCAAATCATAGCTTTTGTACAATTTTCTTAACCGTTTCAACTCTTATGGCCTTGATAGTCATGCATTTCTGGCACCTTTCTGCTTATACCACTTTAGACTCATCTTATCTTAAAACCGACCCAACTTCAGTAATCCATATTTAAGAGCTCCTCTTGGTCACGACATCCATCTTACCTTCTAACTGTTCCATTCGAAACAGCTGCCTCAATTTTTCACGTTTCTGATGGACACTGTGCACTCAACTCAACCTCAGTTATCCCAGTTCTTCACCCTACCTCTGGCTTCGAGGGCCTTCCCCAGGCCTCAAGACTCCATGTCAGTTTCTTTCAAGTGATCCTTTCTAACACACTAGAATCACTCCTTACAGTGCCCTAAATTATGTCATATCCCCAAAATAAGTTACTTTACCATTTGTAGGCTATTCACTCATTCCCAAGCGTCCAAGCTTTGCCAGATAAATTTATGAGAAAGTTGCCACTGGGTCTGCTATACTCTTTTATTTCCTAACCTCACTTTTAAGCATCTTATTCCTCATGATCTCATTATCTTATGCCTCTCTGAACTATATATCCCTTTTCTCTTGGGGGAAAAAAAAAAGTGTTCTAACATTTTTCTACATTTTTTAAGCCTCATTCTCAACCATGCCGTCCTCACTCTGAACAGATGACCTTCCTTCCTACTTTACTGAAAAAGCAGAGGCCATCTGGTACAACCTCCATAATCTTTCCTCCTCTCCATCTGTCACCATGCTTTACTCTCTGAAACTTTCTCTGATATCTTCATCTTTCCTTCTCTTCCCTCCTGTTTCCATCTCCTTTCCAAAAGAAGTCCTAGATTTTTTAAAAATAATAACTACTGTGAATAAAGCACTGAGCTAGACTTGTTATGCACTTTATGCATAGGCCTCTCATTGACATCTAAAAGTAGATTTCTTCAGGCACCATATCAGGAAACTGAGACAAAAGTTAGCAACTACCTCAAGGTCACCAAGCACCATGGGGCTCTTTATTTCTTACTTCTTGGTTTCTCTACAATCTACAGCATACACCTCTCTCTTCTTTGCCAGATTTGGTCTTTTTCTCTATTTTTGCTTACATAAACATGCACAAAAGCATCCAATTTTCTAAACAAAATTCTAAAAAACAACATAGATTAGTTATTTTGAAAAACTACCAATATAAGAATATCATTCTGCCACATTCATTTATTTAGTTATTGGGGAAATTTTAAGAAGCTTTCTAAAGTATATCAGGTCCAGAAACTGTTTGCTTCTTATGGTTGAATGTATATCTTCCTAAACCTGATTAGTAGATGTTTACGAATCTTTAAAATTAACAGGGCCTAATCAATTGATGTATAATTTATATACGATAAAATGCACCCATTTTAATGTGAACAGTTTGAAGAGTTTTCCTATATGTGTACATTTGTGTAACCTCCATCACAGTCAAGATATAGAACACTCCCATCCTTTCAGTAAGATCCCTTATGCCTATTTGCAGTCAATACCTGTCCTCACTCCACTCAGCCGGCCCAGTTCCCACTAATTGCTTTCAGTTACTATAGATTATTTTTTCCTGTCCTAGAATTTCATATAAAAGAAATTCTACAACATGCAATCCTTTGTTTCTTGCTTCTATCATGTAGCATAATAGTGTTGAATGTATCAGTAGTCTTTCTTTTTATTGCTGCATAGTACTCCCTTGAACGGAAATACCACAAATGGCTTATACATTCAACTGTGGATTGACATTTGGACTGTTTCCAGTTTTAAGGTATTCTGAAGAAATCTGCTGTGATTATTCAATTACAAGTCTTTTTTGTAGAAATATGTTTCATTTCTCTTAGGTAAACAATTTTCAAAGAATTATTTGATCACAAAGTGTATGTTTAATTTTATAAGAAACTATTAAACTGTTTTTCAAAGTGGTTGCACCATTTTATGTCACCATCAGAAATATCAGAGTTCCATTTCCAGTATGCCACACCCTCATCAACAATTGGTATTATCGACCTTTTTAATTTTAGCCATTTTAACAGGTGTATAGAGGTAACCAGTTACAGTTTTAACTTGCATTTCCTTGATGACTAATGATGTTGACCATTTTTCATGTGCTTATTGGCTATTTGCACATTTTCTTTTGTGAAGTATCTGATCAAATCTTTTGACCATTTTTACGTTGGCTTGTCTTCTTAGAGTTGAAAGATCACTTTATATAGTCTTGATACAAAATAATTTGTCAGAGATGTACTACAAATATTATTGTTCAGTCTACTGTTTTCTTGTTGATTTTCTTAATGATGCTTTTCAAATGACAGAGTTTAAATTTTTATGAAGTCCAGTTGGTTTTGTTTTGTTTGGGTTTTTTTGGTTAAGTTGTATGTCTGTGTGTTTCTGTGTGTGACGTGCAATGTTATGTTAGTTTCAGGTATACTACGTAATGATTTGACATGTGCATATGTTATGAAATGATCACCACAATAAGTCTGGTAACCATCTGTCCCCACATAAAGCTATTACGATATTACTGACCATATTCCTTATGCTGTATATTATATCCCTGTGACTTATTTATTATGTAACTGAAAATTTGTACCTCTTAATCCCCTTCACCTATTTCACCCACCCTCCCAACCCTCCCTTCTGGCAACAACCCATTTGTTCTCTGTATCTATGAGTCTATTTTCATTTTGTTTTGTTTATTTGTTTTGTATTTTTTAGATTCCACATATAAGTGAGAGCATGTAGTATTTATCTTTCACTGTCTATTTCACTTAGGATAATACCCTCTAGATCTACCCATGTGGTTACAAATGGCAAAATTTCATTTTTTTATGGCTGGGTAAATTTATCTATATCAAAGGGTATAGATATCTTATCTGACTATAAGAGAATTAAAAAAGGATTCAATTTTTTATTCACTCTTCTTTTATGGCACAATATATGGTGTCTGAATGAATAATCCATGTACATTTGAAAAGAATGTATATTTTGCTGTTGCCATGCTACATAAATGTTAATTAGTTCATAGTGGTTGATAGATTTGCTGTCTACTTCTATTAAACTGAGAACAGGGTGTTGAAATTTTCAATTAAATTGTGAATTTCTCTATTTCTTATTGTAGTTCTGTGACATTTAGTTTCATATATTTTGATGCTCTGTTATAACTGCATACACATGTGGGATTCTTGTATCTTCTTGATGAATTTACCACTTATCTTAAGAAACAGTCCTCTTTATCGCTTGACTATTGCTTGACTAGACTCAATGTTGTCTGCTATTAATCTAGGTACTATAGCTTCCTTTAGAGTGGTGATTCATGGTATACCTTTTCCACCTTTTAAATTTTGTCGTATCTTAATTTTTATAGTTAATGCCTATTTCTTGTACATAGCATATAGTTGGAATTTGCTTTGGTTATCTAATCTGTCCATCTTGTGTGCCAAGCCATTAATATTTAATATAATTACTGATATAATTGGATTTAAATCCACCATTCTGCTACTTTTTTTTTCACTTTGTTCCGTTCTTTTGTTATCTTTTTCTCCTGCCTTCTTTTGGCTTACATGAATATGCTCTTTTTAGTATTACATTTTGTCTCTGTTTGGCTTTTTAAGTATATCAGTTGTTCCATTTTTTTAAATTAGTGGGTTTGATGAGATATAAATATACATTTTTAATTTGCCACAGTTTACATTCAAATAATATTATACCCACTTAAGTACAATATAAAAAATATTACAACAGTATTTTTCTATCCTCCTTGTACTGTTGTCTTGTTGTCATAAAGTTTATCTGTACGCATTTATAATTCCCAACACTCTATTATTTTTGTATTAAACAGTAAATTATATTTTAAATAAATAATAAATTAGAGAAAAAGTTTTTAATAGTTACTCTTACATTTTCATTTCCAGTCTTCCTCATTCCTCTGTAAGGATTTGAATTTTTATCGGGCATTATTTTTTCTTCTGCCTGAAGAACTTCCTTCAACATATCTCTACTACAAGTTTGATGGTGATGAATTCTTTCACTTTTTTTAACTGAAAAATCTTTTAACCTTCTTTTTAAAGGGTATCTTTGTTAGATATAGAGTTTTGAATTGACATTTTTTTCTCTTTCTTTACTTAAAATATTTTTTATTCTTTCTATCTTTCATTGCTTCTGATGAAAACTTAGCACTTATTTTTAATCTTTGTTGCTAGTACTTAATGTGCATTTTTATTCTAGCTCCTTTTAAAATTTTCTTTTTAAATTGGTTTATAAATATTTCTAGATATGTCTAGATATAATTTTCTTTGTGTTTATCTTTCTTGGGATTCATTGAGCTTCTTAGATCTTTGAATTTATATTGTTCACATCAATTTTGGACAATTTTTTTGTCATTTCTTCAATATTTTTTGATCCAGTTTTTGTGACTCTAATACCACTTATATTAGAACACTTTAAAATGACCCACAGATCATTAATTCCACTTTTTGTGTTTTCTTCAACTATGTTTCCTTCTATGTTTAGTTTTTCTATTTCTGTGTCATCAAGTGCACTGATCTTTATATCTTACACATTTTCTCATTATTTTTTTCCTTTAATATTTAATTACATTTAGAAAGCTGTTTTAAATTCTTATCTGTTAATTCCCTCATTTTTGCAAATCCTGGGACTGTTTATATTGATTTTTCTCTTGATTATGGGTCCATTTTCCTGCTTCTTCACATTTCGTGATTTTTAATTGAATGCTGAAAATTTTTACTGTATTTAGTGTACAGATTTTGTTGTCTTTTTTTTTTTAAACAGTACTGAATTTTGAGGGAGGGTGGTGTTAATTTAAGGTACTTTTTTTTATCAGCTTGATCCTTTCAAAATTTGATTTTCAGCTCTCTTATGACAGGTCTAAAGAAATTTTTACTGTAGTGTCAGCCTATGGGATAGCTTCTCTGAGATCTCTGCTATGCTTATCATTCAAGACGTTTCAACTTTTGACCCCAGACTTCCATTCCAATATTATCATACATTCCCTTTTGGGATGCACATTATGCTCCTGTCAACCAAGTCCCTTGTTTGGCTTATTCTATTCATTCCCTTTGTCTAAAATGCTCTATTCTTTTTTTCTGCCTTTTTAAACCACATCATTGTTTCCATACATAGATTATATATCATCACCTCTATAAAGCTTTCATTCATCATCTACATCAGAAGTAACTCTTTCCTTCTCTACTTCTAAGTTTTTTGGTTTGATTCTATCTCAATTTATCATATTTTACATCATAGCTATTTGTAGTCAAATCATTTTGTTTTTCTTAGACTTAGCTTACTCATCTTTAGAGTAAAGGTGGCTAGATTTCTCAGATAGCTTGTTGGATTAGTCTATTATAATGAAATATAATGCATGTGAAAAGTTATTATTATCTTTACCTTGATGATAATCTTATCACCCTTATAATGCTGTAATGTCCTTGACTGGCAACATCTGGTTGCCATAAGAATTTTGTAATTCTTCATATTTTGACTATATTCTTCAAATATTATGACCCTTTTCTTTGTCCACTATAAACCTCCCAGTCCACAGCCAATGCGTTTATTCTCTATGAATGAGGAAAGTGTGAACAAGTACAATTACCGAGTTCACGTGCCAAAACATATATTCCTCAAGCATTTTGATATGCAAGGTGAAACTATATTTTGGCTTGTATTACTCTGATACTTACCTTGTTTAACATTTTTCACATCATGTGGATTAATTGGCTAAATGACCTGAAGCTATGAGTTAATATGCATTTATCAAGTGCCTGTTAAGTTTCCAATAACATGTTAGATACTTTGGCCAAACAATAATAACCTTAATATTAATACTAACATTTATTGATAATATGCTCTGGTCCCAGTATCCTGCTTAAGGCTTTTATATATATAAACTCTTTAACCTTCCAAGGAAAAGGTGGTTATGAAAGCTATTTTATCCGTGTTTCTTACATAAAGAAATAAAGACTTAGTGATGTTAAGCAATCTCCCCATGATCACACTCTGAATTAGAGATTGAGATTAGATTCTCAATTAGAATCACCTGGCAGTTTTTAATAAATTACCACATCCTCTTGCACCCTACACCATTTAACTCAATCTCTGAGGGTATAGCCCAGGCATCAGTATTTTAAAGTATCCTTGCAGGTGATCTGAATATGCAGCCATGGTTGAGAATCACTACTCTAGAGCCTCTATTTTATCCCTTATAAGAATTTATAAAAGACTCTTCCTGACCAGTATGAGCTTACAAGTTAATTGGATAAACATACACAGACGAAACAATAAATAACTAGTACACAGGAAGCTTGCACAAGCCTCTTAGATAGCCTCATCCACCAGAGGGTAGATGGCAGAAGCAAGAAGAACTACAATCCTGCAGCCTGTGGAAAGAAAACCACATTCACAGAAAGACAGAAAAAATGAAAAGGCAGGAGCCTATGTAACAGATGAAGGAACAAAATAAAACCACAGAAAAACAACTAAATGAAGTAGAAATAGACAACCTTCCAGAAAAAGAATTCAGAATAATAATCGTGAAGATGATCCAGGACCTTGAAAAAGAATGGAGGCAAAGATCGAGAAGATGCAAGAAATGTTAAACAAAGACCTAGAAGAATTAAAGAACAAACAAACATAGATGAACAATACAATAACTGAAATGAAACATACCCTAGAAGAAAGCAATAGCTGAATAACTGAGGCAGAAGAACGGCTAAGTGACCTAGAATGGTGGAATGGTGGAATTCACTGCCATGGAACAGAATAAAGAAAAAAGAATGAAAAGAAATGAAGACAGCCTAAGAGACCTCTAGGACAACATTAAACATATCAACATTCACATTATAGGGGTCCCAGAAGGAAGAGAGAGAGAGAAAGGACCCGAGAAAATATTTGAAGAGATTATAGTTGAAAACTTCCCTAACATGGGAAAAGAAATAGCCACCCAAGTCCAGGAAGTGCAGAGAGTCCCAAACAGGATAAATCCAAGGAGAAACATGCTGAGACATGTAGTAATCAAACTGACAGAAATTAAAGACAAAGAAAAATTATTAAAAGCAACAAGGGAAAAATGACAACATACAAGGGAACTCCCATAAGGTTAACAGCTGAGTTCTCAGCAGAAACTCTACAAGCCAAAAGGGAGTGGCACAATATATTTCAAGTGATGAAAGGGAAGAACGTACAACCAAGATTACTCTACTCAGCAAGGATCTCATTCAGATTCAATGCAGAAATCAAAAGCTTTACAGACAAGCAAAAGCTAAGAGAATTCAGCACCACCAAACCAACTCTACAACAAAGCTAAAGGAACTCCTCTAGGCAGGAAACACAAGAGAAGAAAAGGACCTACAAAAACAAATGCAAAACAGTTAAGAAAATGGTAATAGGAATATACATATCGATAATCACCTTAAATGTGAATGGATTGAGTGCTCCAACCCACAGACTCAATGAATAGATAAAAAGACAAGAGCCATCTATATGCTGTCTACAAGAGACCCACTTCAGACCTAGGGACACAAAAAGACTGAAAGTGAGGGGATGGAAAAAGATATTCCATGCAAATGGAAATCACAAGAAAGCTGGAGTAGCAATACTCATATCAGATAAAATAGACTTTAAAGAATTTTACAAGAGACAAGGAAGGACACTACATAATGATCAAGGGATCAATCCAAGAAGATATAACAATTATAAATATTTATGCACCCAACACAGGAGCACCGGCTATCAGCACAGACCCCAGAAACAGGCATGAAACGTTAAGGGTGCTGCTGCAGCCACCAAGACCTGCTGTGCAAGCACAGGTCACTATCCACACCTCCCCTCCCAGGAGCCTGTGCAGCCCACCACTGCCAGGGTCCTGTAATCCAGGGAAAACTTCCCCAGGAGAACACATGGCACGCCTCAGGCTGGTGCAATGTCACGCCAGCCCCTGCCACCACAGGATCACCCTGCATTCTGTACCCCTCCATCTCCCTGGCCTGAGTGAGCCAGAGCCCCCTAATCAGCTGCTCCTTTAACCCCACCCTGTCTGAGCAAAGAAGAGTCACCCTCAGGCAACCTACACACAGAGGCGGGGTCACATACAAAGCTGAACACCAGGAGCTGTGCGAACAAAGAAGAGAAAAGGAAATCTCTCCCAGCAGCCTCAGGAGCAGCGGATTAAATCTCCACAATCAACCTGATGTACCCTGCATCTGTGCAATACCTGAACAGACAACGAATCATCCCAAATTGAGGAGGTGGACTTTGGGGGCAAAGATTTTTTTTTTTCTTTTTTCTCTTTTTCCATGTGGCCTACAGGGTCTTGCTGCTCCAGCCAGGTGTCAGGTCTGTGCCTCTGAGGTGTGAGAGCCAAGTTGAGGACATCAGTCCACCAGAGACCTCCCGGCTCCACGTAATATCAAAGAGCGAAAGCTTTCCCAGAGATCTCCATATCAACGCTAAAATCGAGCTCCACTCAACGACCGGCAAGCTTCAGTGCTGGACACCCTATGCCAAACAACTAGCAAGAGAGGAACACAACACCACCCATTAGCACAGAGGCTGCCTAAAATCATAAGGTCACAGACACCCCAAAACACACCACCAGACATGGTCCTGTCCACCAGAAAGACAAGATCCAACCTCATTCTCCAGAGCACAGGCACTAGTCCCCTCCACCAGGAAGCCTACACAACCCACAGAACCAACCTTCGCCACTGGGGGCAGACACCAAAAACAACGGGAAGTACGAACCTGAAGCCTGCAAAAAGGAGACCCCAAACACAGTAAGTTAAGCAAAATGAGAAGACAGAAAAACACACAGGAGATGAAGGAGCAAGATAAAAACCCAGCAGACCAAACATATGAAGAGGAAATAGGCAGTGTACCTGAAAAAGAATTCAGAGTAATGATAGCAAAAGATGATCTAAAATCTTGGAAATAGAATGGAGAAAATACAAGAAACGTTTAACAAGGACCTAGAAGAACTAAAGAGCAAGCAAAAAATGATGAACAACACAATAAATGAAATTAAAAATTCTCTAGAAGGACTCAATAGCAGAATAACTGAGGCAGAAAAACGGATAAGTGACCTGGAAGATAAAATAATGGAAATAACTACCGCAGAGCAGAATACAGGAAAAAGAATGAAAAGAACAGAGGACAGTCTCAGAGACCTCTGGGACAACGTTAAATGCACCAACATTCGAATTATAGGGGTCCCAGAAGAAGAAGAGAAAAAGAAAGGGACTGAGAAAATATTTGAAGAGATTATAGGTGAAAACTTCCCTAATATGGAAAAGGAAATTGTTACTCAAGTCCAGGAAGCACAGAGATTTATCCTCCCATAGAGGATAAATCCAAGGAGAAACATGCCAAGATACATATTAATCAAACTATCAAAAATTAAATACAAGGATAAAATATAAAAAGCAGCAAGGAAATAAAACAACAAATAACACACAAGAGAATCCCCATAAGGTTAACAGCTGATCTTTCAGCAGAAACTCTGCAAGCCAGAAGGGACTGGCAGGACATATTTAAAGTGATGAAAGGTAAAAACCTACAACCAAGATTACTCTACCCAGCACGATCTCATTCAGATTTGATGGAGAAATTAAAACCTTTACAGACAAGCAAAAGCTATGAGAATTCAGCACCAAAAACCAGCTTATAAAAAATGCTAAAGGAACTTCTCTAGGCAGGAAACAGAAGACAAGGGAAACACCTACAATAACAAACCCAAAACAATTAAGAAATGGTAATAGGAACATACATGTCGATAATTACCTTAAATGTAAATGGATTAAATGCTCCAACCAAAACACACAGACTGGCTGAATGGACACAAAAACAAGACCTGTATATATGCTGTCTACAAGAGACCCACTTCAGATCTAGGGACACATACAGACTGAAAGTGGGGGAATGGAAAAAGGTATTCCATGCAAATGGAAATCAAAAGGAAGCTGGAGTAGCATTTCTCATGTCAGACAAAATAACTTTAAAATAAAGACTATTACAAGAGACAAAGAAGGACACTACATAATGATCAAGGGATCAATCCAAGAAGAAGATATAACAATTGTAAATATTTATGCACCCAACATAGGAGCACCTCAATACATAAGACAAATGCTAACAGCCATAAAAGGGGATATCAACAGTAACACAATCATAGTAGGGGACTTTAACACCCCACTTTCACCAATGGACAGATAATTCAAAATGAAAATAAATATGGAAACACAAGCTTCAAATGATACAATAAACAAGATGGACTTAATTGATACTTACAGGACATTCCATCCAAAAACAACATAATACACTTTCTTCTCAAGTGCTCATGGAACATTCTCCAGGACAGACCATATCCTGTGTCACAAATCAAGCCATGGTAAATTTAAGAAAATTGAAATCGTATCAAGTAACTTTTTCCAACCACAGTGCTATGAGACTAGATATCAAAATACAGGCAAAATCTGTAAAAAAAAAAAAAAAAAAAAATACAAACATTTGGAGGCTAAGCAACACATTACTTAATAACCAAGAGATCACTGAAGAAATCAAAGAGGAAATCAAAAAATACCTAGAGAAAAATGACAATGAAAACACAACGACTGAAAACTTATGGGATGCAGCAAAAGCAGTTTTAAGAGGGAAGTTTATAGCAATACAATCCTACCTCAACAAACAAGAAACATCTCAAATAAATAACCTATCCTTACACCTAATGCAATTTGAGAAAGAAGAACAAAAAAACCCCCAAAGTTAGCAGAAAGAAAGAAATCATAAAGATCATATCAGAAATAAATGAAAAAGAAATGAAGGAAACAATAGCAAAGATCAATAAAACTAAAAGCTGGTTCTTTGAGAAGATAAACAAAATTGATAAACCATTAACCACATTCATCAGGAAAAAAAGGGAGAAAACTCAAATCAACCGAGTTAGAAATGAAAAAGGAAATACAACTGACATTGCAGAAATACAAAGGATCATGAGAGATTACTACAAACAGCTATATGCCAATAAAATGGACAACCTGGAAGAAATGGACAAATTCTTAGAAAAGCAGAGTCTTCTGAGAATGAACCAGGAAGAAATAGAAAATATAAACAAACCAATCACAAGCTCTGAAATTGAGACTGTGATTAAAAATCTTCCAACAATAAAAGCCCAGGACCAGATGGCTTCACAGGCGAATTCTATCAAACATTTAGAGAAGAGCTAACAACTATCCTTCTCAAACTCTTCCAAAATATAACAGAGGGAGGAACACTCCCAAACTCATTCTACAAGGCCACCATCACCCTGATACCAAAACCAGACAAAGATGTCACAAAGAAAGAAAACTACAGGCCAATATCACTGATGAACATAGATGCAAAAATCCTCAACAAAATACTAGCAAACAAAATCCAACAGCACATTAAAAGGATCATACACCATGATCAAGTGCCCAGGAATGCAAGGATTCTTCAATTATATGCAAATGAGAAACCATATTAACAAATTGAAGGAGAAAAATCATATGGTCATCTCAATAGATGCAGTAAAAGCTTTTGACAGAATTCAACACCCATTTATGACAAAAACACTCCACAAAGTAAGCATAGAGGGAACTTACCTCAACATAATAAAGGCCACATATGACAAACCCACAGCCAACATCTTTCTCAATGGCAAAAAACTGAAACCATTTCCGCTAAGATCAGGAACAAGACAAGGTTTTCCAGTCTCAGCACTATTATTCAACATAGTTTTGGAAGCTTTAGCCACAGCAATCAGAGAAGAAAAAGAACTAAAACGAATCCAAATCGGAAAAGAAGAAGTAAAGCTGTCACTGTTTGCAGATGACATAATACTATACATAGAGAGAACCCTAAAGATACTACTAGAAACCTACCAGAACTAATCAATGAATTTGGTAAAGTTGCAGGATACAAAATTAATGCACAGAAATCTCTTGCATTCCTACACACTAATGAAGAAAAATCTGAAAGAGAAATTAAGGAAACACTCCCATTTACCACTGCAACAAAAAGAATAAAATGCCTTGGAATAAACCTACCTAAGGAGACAAAAAACCTATATGAAGAAAACTGTAAGATACTGATGAAAGAAATAAAAGGTGACACAAACAGATGGAGAGATATACAATGTTCTTGGTTTGGAAGAACCAAAATTATGAAAACGACTATACTACCGAAAGCAATCTACAGATTGAATGCAATCCTTATCCAACTACCAATGGCATTTTTCACAGAACTAGAACAAAAAAATTCACAATTTATATGGAAACACAAAAGACCCTGAATAGCCAAAGTAATCTTGAGAAAAAAGAAAAAGGAGCCAGAGGAATCAGGCTCCCTGGCTTCAGACTATACTACAAACCTACAGTAATCACAACAGTATGGTACTGGCACAAAAACAGAAATATAGATCAATGGAACAGGATAGAAAGCCCAGAGATGAACCCATGCACATACTGTCACCTTATTTTTGATAAAGGAGGCAGGAATATACAATGGAGAAAAGACAGCCTCTTCAATAAGTGGTGCTTGGAAAACTGGACAGCTACATATAAAAGAATGAAATTAGAACCCTGTCTAACACCATACACAAAAATAAACTCAAAATGGATTAAAGACCTAAGTGTAAGGCCAGAAACTATAAAATTCTTAGAGGAAAACACAGGCAGAATATTCTATGACATAAATCACACCAAGATCCTTTTTTACCCTCCTCCTAGAGAAATGGAAATAAAAACAAAAATAAATGGGACCTAATGAAACTTCAAAGCTTTTGCACAGCAAAGGACCCATAAACAAGATGAAAAACTAACTCTCAGAATGGGAGAAAATATTTGCAAATGAAGCAACTGACTCACAATTAATTTCTAAAATATACAAGCAGCTCATGCAGCTCAATGTGAAAAAAAAAACAGCCTAACAAAAATGGGCAGAAGAACTAATTAGACATTTCCCCAAAGAAGATATACAGATAGTCAACAAACACATGAAAGAATGCTCAACATCATTAATCATTAGAGAAATGCAAATCAACACTACAATGAGGTTATCACCTCACACCAGTCAGAATGGCCATCATCAAAAATCTACAAACAACAAATGCTGGAGAGGGTGTGGAGAAAAGGGAATCCTCTTGTACTGGTGGTGGCAATGTAAACTGATACAGCGGCTATGGAGAACAGTATGGAGGTTCCTTAAAAAAATAAAAATAGAGCTACCATATGACCCAGCAATCTCACTACTGGGCATATACCCTGAGAAAACCACAATTCAAAAAGAGTCATGTACCACAGTGTTCATTGCAGCTCTATTTACAATAGCCAGGACATGGAAGCAACCTAAGTGTCCATCTACAGATGAATGGATAAAGAAGATGTGGTACATATTTACAATAGAATATTACTCAGCCATAAAAAGAAACATAACTGAGTTATTTGTAGTGAGGTGGATGGACCTAGAGTCTGTCATACAGAGTGAAGTAAGTCAGAAAGAGAAAAACAAGTACCATATGCTAACACATATATATGGAATCTAAAAAATGGTTATGAAGAACCTAGGGGCAGGACAGGAATAAAGATGCAGATGTAGAGAATGGACTTGAGGACATGGGGAGGGTGAAGAGTAAGCTAGGACGAAATGAGAGAGTGGCATGGACTTATATATACTACCAAATGTAAAATAGATAGCTAGTGGGAAGCAGCCTCATAGCACAGGGACATCAGCTCAGTGCTTTTTGACCACCTAGAGGGGTAGGATAGGGAGGGTGGGAGGGAGACGCAAGAGGGAGGATATGTGGGGATGTATGTGTATGTATAGCTGATTCACTTTGTTATAAAGTAGAAACTAACACACCATTGTAAAGCAATTACACTCCAATAAAGATGTTAAAAAAAAAAAGAATGCTACAAGAGACAAGAAAGGACACTACATAATCCAAGAAGAAGATATAACAATTGTAAATATATATGCTCTCAACATAGGTGCACATCAATACATAAAACAAATGCTAACAGCTATAAAAGAGGAAATAGACAGTAACACAGTAATAGAGGGGGACTTTAACACCCCACTTACACCAATAGACAGATCATCCAGACGGAAAATTATTATGGAAACAAAAGCTTTAAATGACACAACAGACCAGATAGATTTAATTGATATTTATAGGACATTCCATCCAAAAACAGCAGATTACACTTTCTTCTCAAGTGCACACAGAACATTCTCCAGAAAAGGTTGGGGCACAAATCAAGCCTTGGTAAATTTAAGAAAACTGAAATGATATCAAGCATCTTTTCTGACCACAACACTATGAGATTAGAAATCAATTACAGGGAAAAAAAACTGTAACAAACACATGGAGGATAAACAATACATTACTAAATAACCAAGAGATCACTGAAGAAATCAGAGGAAATCAAAAAATGACAACAAAAACATGATGATCCAAAACCTATGGGATGCAGCAAAAGCAGCTGTATGAGGGAAGTTTATAGCAATACACTTCTACCGCAAGAAACAAGAAATATCTCAAATAAACAATCTAACCTTACACCTAAAGGAAGTAGAGAAAGAAGAACAAACAAAACCCAGAGTTAGTAGAAGGAAAGAAAACATAAAGCTCAGAACAGAAATAAATGAAATAGAAACAAAGAAAACAATAACAAAGATCAATAAAACTAAAAGCTTGTTCTTTGAGAAGAGAAACAAAATTGATAAACCTTTAGCGAGACTCATCAAGAAAAAGAGGGAGAGGACTCAAATCAATAAAATTAGAAATGAAAAAGGAGAAGTTACAACAGACACCGCAGAAATACAAAGCATCATAAGAGACTACTACAAGTAACTCTATGCCAATAAAATGGACAACCTGGAAGAAATAGACAAATACTTAGAAAGGTATAACCTTCCAAGTCTGAACCAGGAAGAAATAGAAAATATGAACAGACCAAGCACAAGTAATAAAATTGAAACTGTGATTAAAAATCTTCCAACAAACAAAAGTCCAGGACCAGATGGCTTCACAGGTAAATTCCATCAAACATTTAGAGAAGAGCTAACATGCATCCTTCTCAAACTCTTCCAAAAATTGCAGAGGAAAGAATACTCCCAAGCTCATTCTACAAAGCCACCATCACCCTGATACCGAAACCAGACAAAGGTATCACCAAAAAAGAAAATTACAGACCAATATCACTGATGAACATAGATACAAAAATTCTCAACAAAACACTAGCAAACAGAAGCCAACAACACATTAAAAGGATCATACACCATGATCAAGTGGGGTTTATCCCAGGAATGCAAGGGTTCTTCAATATACGCAAATCATTCAATGTGATAAACCATATTAACAAATTGAAGGAGAAAAACCATAAGATCATCTCAATAGATGCAGAAAAAACTTCTGACAAAATTCAACATCCATTAATGATAGAAACCGTCCAGAAAGTGGACATAGAGGGAACCTACCTCAACATAATAAAGGCCATATATGACAAACCCACAGCAAACATCATTCTCAATGGTGAAAAACTGAAAGCATTTCCTCTAAGATCAGGAACAAGACAAGGATGTCCACTCTTGCCACTATTATTCAACATAGTTTTGGAAGTCCTAGCCACAGCAATCAGAGAAGAAAAAGAAATAAAAGGAATACAAAAATCCGAAAAGAAGAAGTAAAACTGTCACTGTTTGCAGATGACTTGATACTATACGTAGATAATCCTAAAGATGCCACCAGAAAACTACTAGAGCTAATCAATGAATTTGGTAAAGTTGCAGCATACAAAACTAATGCACAAAAGTCTCTTCCAGTCCTACACACTAACAACAAAATATCAGAAAGAGAAATTAAGGAGACAATTCCAATTTGTTCACTGCAACAAAAAGAATCAAATACCTAGGAATAAACCTACCTAAGGAGGTAAAAGACCTGTACTCAGAAAACTATAGGACACTCAAGAAAGAAATCAAAGATGACACAATCAGATGGAGAGATATACCATGTTCTTGGACTGGACGAATCAATATTGTGAAAATGACTATATTACCCACAGCAATCTACAGATTCAATGCAATCCCTATCAAATTTCCAATGGCATTTTTTACAGAACTAGAAAAAAAAATCTTAAAATCTGTATGGAGACACAAAAGATTCCAAATAGCCAAAGCAATCTTAAGGGAAAAGCAGAGCTGGAGAAATCAGACTCCCTGACTTCAGACTATACTATAAAGCTACAGTAATCAAGACAATATGGTACTGGCACAAAAACTGAAATGTAGATCGATGGAACAGGATAGAAAGCCCAGAGATAAACCCACGAACCTATGGTCAACTAATCTATGACAAAGGAGGCAAGGATATACAATGGAGAAAAGACAGGCTCTTCAATAAGTAGTGCTGGGAAAACTGGACAGCTACATGTAAAAGAATGAAATTAGAACACTCCCTAACACCATACACAAAAATAAACTCAAAATGGATTAAAGACCTTAACGTAAGACTGGACACTATAAAACTCTAAGAGGAAAACATAGGAAGAACACTCTTTGACATAAATCACAGCAAGATCTTTTTTGACCCACATCCTAGAGTATTAGAAATAAAAAGAAAAATAAACAAACAAAAAATAACTAGTACAAAGAAACCAGGAGATTACCGAAGTAAACTCTGAATTATATAGCCTACTCTCTAAGAGCAGCAGAATTTGAGAGAATGTAACTTAATTATAATTCTCAAGTGTGAAAAGTGTTTGAATATAAAGAACAACCAAATGCTTTCTCTCTAACAGAACAGGAGATGCTTTTAAATTGCAGACAAGATCGTGTCTAGTTTAAGAAAGGGTTTCAACATTCATTTGGACTTAGGGGCATAGGTTGTCTTGAAGACTTTTAACATAGGGTGTTTTTTAATATGATTCTACTCAAAGGCAGGCCATTGGACTGAGTGACACCCTCACAGCCTCTCTCAGCCCGGGAATTGTGTGACATGCATTGGAATGCAGACAGCTCATCACTGTGAGGAAAATGAAACAGCTAATATGTTTTGCTAACTCAGACTGCTTGCCTCCTCCAGACCATCTCTACAAAGTTGCTCTAATCCATTAGAGCACCTTTCAATTCTGGTCCCCAACAGCAAAATTCTGAAGAACAATAGTGCAGTATCTGAGAATAACAACTCACTCTACCCAGTACCCACCATAGCAAAACCATCTGTCTAAGTATCCAACATTATTACAAGTTTGCACCCCTTCAGAATAAGTAAGTTAGACCAATGAGGCTGAGTGAGCAGTGTCCCATAGATGGGTTTTAAATGAGTGGTAGGGATCCATGCATGTGGGGAAGTGTGTGCAGTCCAGTGGGAATGATGAATAAACCAAAGGAGGTGTTACTGTGGATGAAAACAAGGAGCACCCTGGGCATCTTGAATGTAAATGGTGAAACAGCAGAGTTTCAGGACACTCCTCGTTTTCACCAGCATTGCCCCTATTGTGAGAGTATGACTCCTAATCCATGCCACTCTCCTCTCACTCTCACTGCTGTCCTCTCCCTTATAAGAGCTGGCCACCTAGTACCAAATGTGCTAAGAATACACAGGAAGGGCGGCAATGACTGCCAAAGGAAGGCGTGGGAGGCAAAAGATGAGGAATATGTATAGGAAATGACTGTAGACACATCTGATCAAAATGTAAAATCTGACATTTATCTGTTTGCAATGCTGCAGAAAGGTGGTCTTGCCAACCACGGATGGGCCAGGAAGCAGTGGTTTTTCTATTAAGGGTAAATAAAGTGAGGGTAAAATTTAAAGTTGAGGAATTTTTCTGTTGCTAGAAGGCAAATTACTACATGCAGTAGTACAAAAGAACAGGGGTAAACAATACAATATGCTGTGAATTGCGAATGCATGTGTGGTAATGTCATGAATATATTAACTTCCTTCATTGTCAAGGCAAGTGACAGAGGCTGCCTGAAATTCAGAGAGGAGCCGGCTGTCACTCTGCAGCTCAGACACTTGGAGTCACATCTCTCCTAATAACAAAGTCTATTCTGTTTACATTTGACATAGCGAGCAAGGGGTGGCAGGTTGCTTTTTTATAAGGAAATGAATGAAGGCATGAATGAATGAAGGAGTGAATGAGAAGATGGAGTCTCTCTACCCAGTCCATCCTGAAGCCATCAGTCCTCCTTGTTTGGATGAAAACAAATCATCTCTGACAGGAGCACATTTAGATGAATTTTTAAGTATTTCTGGCAATGGGTTGTATTTATTTATTTTAACTATGTCAACATACTGCACATTTCTGAGTCTGGGTCCCAGTGGTGTTTAATAAAAGAAACCTGCAATGCACTACAGTGTCAGAATCAGGGAAGGAGGAGACTATACAAACAAATGGAATTTGAGGGAATTTGAGGATGATGCCAGTGAGGGCTGGTGACAGGTTAACATTAGTTCTACTTGGGTTGGGGGGTCTGGCTATCTGGCTGTTTCCCCATCCTAAATGCATAACTGAGGTAGGAAGGTAAATATCCCATTGTGCTTCATAGCAGGATCCAGACAAATGTTCTCAGAGTGAGGGAGGGAAAAGAGCCGGAGGCATATTATTAGGTTGGAATTAAAATGCAGACGAGATTCATTAAATTGTTGACCCTCCTCCCCACTCCAAAAAAAAAAAAAAAATCAGGTTGCCATCTTAAATTGACAGCATTAGAGAGGAATTATGTGCGCTGATTAATAAGTGAATGTTTTTACCATTATGATCGCGGCACCTGCTAGTTATGTCGACATTGAAGAGGCTCTCAAACTACAGTGTTTCCAATAATAAAGGTACCATCAGCTGAAAGTTGTGCACAAGTGTCAGTGCAGGGACACATCATTTTCTTATACGGTTGTGATGTTTAAAAATATTGCCACGATTTCTCTTGCTAGTTTCCTCCGCACCCTCCCCCCAACTCCTACCTATGTATTGCGCGCAAAAGCACCTCACTGACTCACATCGGTAAAGCAAAGGAAATTTAGGGTCCGATCAGAAGCTGCCGAAGTGAGTGAATTCCAGAGCAAGACTAACATTCAGCTTACCATTTAGAGCCACACGATATGAAGTGATTTCAAAACATGTGTTATTCTTTCCAGGTTCCAAGAAAAATGGCAATTTTATCCAGTTTGGGTGGTTGCCAAAGGTGCCATTTCACCAAATGTAGCTACGGTCATAAAAAAGGAAGCCTCAGAGCAGATTAACTGGTTTTGCTGTACTATAATGGTGCTTTAAATGAGCAATTTGAGACAATTAACCTGGAACAGGCACTTCTGAGCGCTTTATCCCTTTAACAGTTTGGGTTCTTCAAACAAGAACAGAGAAAATGAAAATTGGCTCCTTCCCATCGTAGAATCTTCTGTATAACTTTGTGAATGTGCATATGATCTGTAAGGAGCGTGTAATGGGAAATCTAAACTATGTAATTTGGAGATGTAATACTCCATCAACCAAATAAAATCATTAAAAAAATTAATGGGTATTTATGTGGCTGACTTAAGATAAAAATGTTCTCCATCTTTTGGTAATACTTAATAGCTCTTTCCTTGGATACAAAACACGTATTTTTCATCTATGTGCTTATTATTTACTGTAAAGTATGGGAGGGAAAAGATCATTTTGAATTATATGGAATTATTAAAGTATTAAAATGCTTTCACACACTATCTAGAGATACTGTTCTCTCATTATATTTAAAAATAGCTAGGCAGAGAGAACAAAAATAAAATGAATCTTACTAATCAAAAGGAAGCGATTTAAGAATGCACTTTTTAAAATTACCTAATTTCAAACCACATGAGAAATATTTGGGTGCCTATTATGTGCATGAGATTAAGGAAGATAATATACAGTAGATTAATTATAGCTATTACCATTATGAATGCATTGTTCTGGAAAGGTTAATCTAGAGATTGTGTACAGGATGGAGTAGAGTCAGAGTGATAAAAGACTTCTACCGTGATTGAAGGTCCCTGACTATGTTGTGGGGATGAGTCAAGCTAAAGAGAACTGTCTTAGGGAAAGCGAGTATTTAAAAATCATTGCTGGGAGATTTGGAATTCTTAATAGAAACTCCAGGAAGCCTGAGGCACCTTTGTAATATGGAAATGGGAGGGAAAAAATAACAATTTATGCCTGGGAACTGACCTTTCCTTAATGATGTGTGATCCTTGCTTCAGTTCCTTGAGGTTTAAGCCCCCACCAGAAACATGGGGAAGTCTCTTCACTGCACAGACTGAAAGGGTGGTACTCAAGGAAAAAGCACAGCAGCTAGAAGGATGACTTATCAAAAAAAAAGAAGTCAATTATTATGTATTCTGTATTAAGTAAACCATAGTCATCTAAATTTTGGAATTTTTCCACATTGCTCAATCCAGCATTTAATTCTCAGACCTTATCTCACTTGACAATTCTGCAGCATTTGACACAGCTGATCACTCCCTCCTTGGAACTTTCTACCTCAATATCACTCTCTCCTACCTTATTGATTAATACTTCTTAGATTCCTCTGATGGACTTTTCTCTTCCTCTCAACCTCTAAACTTTTTCAGTGCTCCAGTTCTCAGCCTTACACACCTCCTCTGTCTTCACGAAGTCCGTAGGTCATCACATCCAGTCCTATGGCTGCAAATGCCATGTTACTGACACCCTGATTGACATCTCTAAACTTGATGTCTCCCGTGAGCCCCAGACTCAGATAGCCATCTGTCTACTCAGTATCTCCCTTTGAATGTCTAATAAATGTCTCAGAATGAACATGGCCAAACTGAACTGAACCCAAACTATTCTTCTCCTCGTCTTTCCATTTTGGTAACTACCACCGTGTATGCTCGGTCATTCAGGATAAAAACCTCAGAGTTAGTTTCTCTTCCCATGGAGTTCTATTTCTGTTGTGAATTTGGAAAACGTAAGGACTCAAGATCATTCTTTGCATAAACAGAATCTGAATCACCATACCCACCCAACAGGTTATTTTCTCTCTCCTCAATAATCGGTTACCTAACCCACACGTGCATTTGACAGTTGTTCGGCATGGTTCACACGGTGGATTCAAACCCAGATGAATTAGACATAGATCTTGGTGTCATGGAGCTTACAATCTCATACCTGAAGAGACAACCGTATGCCCTGCTAATCCAAGGCCTGGCAAGACAGTTCATGAGTTCTCTAACTTCATAAAATCTCTGAAAAGGCAATATCTCAAAGATAATGGTCTCTATCCACACCTTATCCCATCAGATTCTAAAGCATGTAACTGTGAGGGCCCATCTACAGATCTCTAATTCAGTGGGAGAAAAGAAGGGACAAAGGAAAGGTTATTACTCCAAATGCTTATTGTAGATCAACAAGGAGAGTGTCGTGGCTCAGTTACACTTTTCAGCTGACTATTTAAGTCAGTGAGGCTGGGTGAGGTTTTCTATGTTCTTCTCCTGGGATCCTTTAAAGACTTTTCTTTCTCATCTTTTACATTCACTCAACATTCACTGAGTGTTTATTTGCATGGATCTAGATGCTAGAGATAAAACAGCCATTAAGACAGATTTTCTATTGTATAGGAGTTTAAAAGTCTAATAAAGGGAGAAAACCAAGGAAATAAATTGTGCAATACCAGAACTCAGATGTGTTGAGTGATGATGGGGGACACATGTTGATGGTGTGCACTGTGCCACCTGGTGGGCTTAAGGCAAGTCTGTAACGAAAATGATGTTTGTCCTTCGTCCTGGGCATCCAGGAAGCAGGGACAAAGGCAAGAAGGTGTGAAGCAGCAGGGTCTGTTCACAGAACTGCAATTCTCAGCTTGAAAGTGAGGAAGGCATGTTCAGAGGTGAGGTGAGGATTAGATCACAGGGATCAGTTGTGCCAAAGCTAAAGGACTTGGCCTTTATCCTATACAAATGGGGAAGCCAGTGACAGCTTTAACGGAAGAGAGAATGTGATTAGATGGGCAACTTCTGCAGCTCACTGTGACAGCTGTGTGCATGTGAACTGGACATCATTAGTAGGGGGGAAGCCTTCCTCATAATGTGAATGAGCATATCCAAACCTAGAACTAAGTGTTGACGTTTTAACATATGTAGTAAGCCTAAGTCTTCGTCTATTTGCTTTTGGGCCTTTATATATTCTCATATTGTAAATGTGCTCATGAGAGTTAAAAATCTATGGTCACTTATTTATGATTTGACTTTGACCAAGTTACATAAAGTCTGCTTTGATTTACTCATCTATAAAATGAATAAAATATTAACTCTTTTATAAAGTTTTTGGGAGGACTAAAGTTTTTACACGTAACAGGCTTAGCCATGGCATGTATACAGTGCACAATTAAGTATAAGTTATTGTGGGTATTATTTTAAATAAACAATGAGGCTAATAAACAAGGACATTTTTTTACTCCACCCAGGGCTGGGGACATGACTGTGTTTATGTTTTTTAGGCCACTTCGTGACTTAGTACTATAGTAGATTGTCAATAATTTGAAGAAAAAGAAAATAAGACATAATAGCATTGATAAATCCCAATGTTAACTCTCAGCCCTGAGCTGGAAAGGAAATTCCCAATTGAAATTTTTAAATGCTGTTAATGGCAAAGTGCAGTTCTGGATTGGTCCAATCATGCCATTAAGTGAAGTAATCATGCTTCTTGGTGATGAGTTATGGAAAGACTGTGGACTCACCCAGAGATACTGAGTGACACTGGTGTCCTTGAAGTAGACGCCCTCTCACTAGACATTCGCCTTTGCTTCCCTATTCCAGGATTTGAAAAACTCATTCCGAAGCCTGTTTTCCAGTAATAACAACACGTGCTGCACTATCGTAAATACTTACTATAGCAATCACCATATTGCATGCTTTATATCTACTCTTTAAACCTCACTACAACTCAGTGGTAACAGTTATATAAGTATGGCCATTATTATTTCCATTTTACAGATGAGGAAACTGAGGCAGAACACAATTCTTGATCCCTATTCATCTGACTTCAAAGCGCTAGGGAGCTTAATCACTGTGTTATAAAGCCTTCATTAAAATAGTACTGGACATATATACTAGCTGCTCGAAAATTGTATATTATTTCATTGATGGGTTGGCTGATTGAAGAATGGTTCTCTTTTAACATGGAGATACTCCTTTGCACCTTACAAAAATCCACTTTAAAAGATAGTATGCTTTGAAAATACTAAAGTGTAGCCAAATATCAACATTCGAGGTATTAGCATGCTAAGTTGAACTATCCCTTAACCTATTGATAACTAAAACAGAAGAAAACAGCACCTTTTCAAGTTTTTTTTTTTTTCCTCTTTTCAGAGTCATTGGATTCAAATTCACATCTGTGTCATTAAACCAGTGTTTTCAACCTTTATTTTTTTCCCTCCCAATTGTTTAACCTCCATCTACATCTCTGGCATAAATTTCAGCCTTTATTTGTGAATATTCAGATAAGCACTTTGCCTCTAACGGTATTGTTCAGGGCCTGGCATCATTGTTACAGCTGTAATTGTAACTATCAAGACACGGTTCTTTGTAATTAGAAAGTCAAGATGGTATTCAGCAGTATGGCAGCACAGGCTTACATTTGTTAGGCTATTAGAAAAAAATGTTTACAGAGAAAACAGTGTCATTGTTTAGTGCTCTTAATTGACCATCTGCCTGGTAAAGAAATGACCAAAGAAGGATAAATAAGACTATAGTACACTTATTTATTTATTTTCTTTGTGCAGTGAGGAAATTAGGAAAAGCAGCAGCAGAGGCAAACTAGAAACAACATTGCTAAATCAGGCTGCAAGTGAAATAATGTCATGCATCCATTTCTCGTTTTAATTTCTTTCAGTGTCAAGACAAAGACCTATGGCCTCCTCAAAGTGTATTTAAGAAAAATGTTTCAGATTGCCCCTAGAGTTCCTGGATAATATGGTTCCCACCTCGGTTTTCCCCATTTTCTCTTGCTAATCCTTTGGGCATGCCCACTCTGCTCTAACCACCCTGTCCTGTTCTCCAAGGCACACATTCTGCAGGTGGATGCCCCTCCTCTGTATTTTACTTAAGCCAATTCTATTCTACCTTCTCCCCTCTCTTCAATCTGTAGATATCTTACCCATTCCTTCAAGAGCCAGGTCAAGTATCTCTCCTCCATCCCAACCCCTATATCTTTTTCTGACTGTATAATAAGACAAAAATCGCTCCCTCCTCTGAACTTCGACAGCACTTATTGTTTTTCCATTTACTTGGCAATAGAAGGTGACCTGTCTAGTGTTGTTCTTCTGTTGTGCTGGAACCATTACTCAAATCCAGCATTGCCATTTGCATCCTCATATGCTTCTGTTTTGACTCTCCCTGTAGATTGTGAAGTGCTCTTCCTAGAATCACGTCTTCTTCTTCTTTGAATTCCCCCCAAAATGCCCATCATTTTTTCCTATTTTTTTTAATTCCCAAAAACAGAGTAGTAGCTGGGATTCTGTGAAATGTCTATCATTTATCTTTTAACAAAACCAACCAAACTCAGGCTGGTTTGACCCTCAAAACATGTTTCAATTCTCTTCTATAAACATACTGAGTAGCTGTTATGTGCCCAACTTTCTGCTAAGCAGTTGGGATGCAGAGAAGAATCCCATGTGCTTCTCCTCTCAGGAAGCTAACTTCTGGGAAATGGTATCTGGTAGAGTCATGGGTCTGGGGGAGAGAGGCATAGGGAGAAACAGGAAATGCATGGAAATCAGAAGGTAAGCTTCTTGGAATTTGATTCTAATTAACAAGAGTTAATTTCAACAAGGGCTGTAGTCACCAAAAACCCTGGTCCACATTCGATGGGCCCGTTCTTCTATTGTGTCATATTGGCACGGCTGTTACAGAAAAGGCTACATCAATTGTTCTTGCCAGGAAGGAAAACAGTATGTGGCACCCAGGACAGAGCTGGTCCCAAATTCTGTAATTTGGGTCCTATTCCATGTCCAAACAACAAAGAGCAGCTGGTCTTGAGGAGATTATCTGTTGTGCTATATGGATGTCCTTCTGCCCAGGGTTTGAATTGAGTTTCCTCCCAAGGCAATGAGTGACCAACCAGGCTTATGCTCCAGGACCTGTCTCTTCCAGGATCACAGATGGAAGCCCCCATTACAGCCACGCACAGATTCATCACAATATGGAAACCCTTCAAGTAGGAAATGGAACAAAAACACAAAATATGACCTGACCCAATACCAAGGAGCTTTTTTTCTGCCTCAGATTCTAGTGGATAACTCTGCTTGTTATTTCTTCTCTGTAGTTTATTCTAGAAGCAACAGAACCTGATTCACTAGCAGGTATTCTTCAAGACTCATGCAAACATTTTTTTGTAATAACTTCTCTGACCCATTCTCTTTCCAACTCAGTTGTTCTTGGAGCATTTTATATACTTTATACATTTTATAGTATTTCCTGATAATGCTTTCACCACTAACTAGCTGTAATTGAACTGACCACACACGTTGAGTGTAAATTACTATTATAGTTTTTTTTCCTTAACAAATTTAATGTAGACATTTCATAGAATGGAATATCATAGAAGCCTTATCCTAACTAACTGTGTATAGAAACTATTTTTTGTGATTTTGGTTTCTTTTAATTTTTATTTTATAATGGAATATAGTTGATTAACAATGTTGTGTTAGTTTCGGGTGTTCAGCAAAGTGATTCAGTTATACATGTACATGTATACATGTGCAGGTAGGTTTCTATTTTCCTGCTACTCTGTTGACCCAAGCTGTTAAAAGCCCCAGGGCTTTTTCTCTTGCTATTGTGCCTCCCTAGAATTTTTTTCCCAGGATGGCCTCATAGCTCACTTCCTTTGTTTATATTAGATTTCTGTTCAAGTTCTGACTTATCATTGAACTCTTCCCAATTTCCCTATATAAAGAATAATCTTCACCCAAAACCTGGGTACATTCTGTATCCCCTACCCGGCTTAATTTTTTCCATAGCTATTAGCATCATCGTAACTATTAAATTGTCTCCCCTTTCTAGATTTCAGCTCAAGACAGCAGAGGATTTATTTTTTTCTCCCAATGGTGTATCTCCAGGACATTCTGTAGGTGCTTAGTAAAGATTCACTTAATAAACTAACACATTTTCAGAGCTCCTTGGTCAGTGTCCTTACAGGGATTGCACAGAGTGCAGAGTTCTATAGAATTCCTGGGCTTTGGATCCCATACGGGTCCTTCAGCCACCATGAGACCACGAGCAAGTTGATTCCCCTCTCTAAGGCTGCCTCCTTAACTCAGAATAGAGATAATGGCATCTCCCTCTTTGGAGTGGTGGTGAGGATGTGATGAGAGAGGTCCAGGAAAGCACTGTCTACCACAGTGGGTATCCTGTCCATGTGGATTGTTTTCTCACCTTTCCTTTGCTCTGTTGGCTGGCTTTCCTCTCCTATTAATTTCTTTCTCCCATCATCCTCCCTTTTCTCCTACCTTTCCTTTTTTTGTTCTTTCTTCCCTTCTTTTCCTGCCTTTTTGTTCTTTCTTTTGCATGTGCCTCAGTAGTTCTCTCAAAGCATTCTCTCTCTCTCTCTCTCTCTCACACACACACACACACACATATACACACACACAGCTTCTACTCCTTCCTTTTCAAAAGTGTTGCTCTGAACCATATCCCATTTATTCAACACACTTTGATGAATATGTTTGACTTTATTGTTACTTCTTTTTCAGCTGAAACTTTCTGCAGTCCCTTAATGTTTCTCAGCTATCTAAGAATTGCATTGTAGAATCCTCCTTCTGAGGCAGTCCTCGATAGGGCTGCTTTCCTCTTTATCCTTTTATGCAATGTCAAGAGCACGTAGTCTAAAGAGATATATGAAACACCAGAACCTACATGTGTATTCAGGTAGAGGTTATCATTGCTTTGGTCACAGGGAACATTTAACACAGAGGATTTCAGCATTGTGGTAATCTCAGTCGAGGTAGAAGCCCTTACGTTGTTGGGCTGTGGAAAGACATTATCTCCTATAGTTTATTGTTAGAAAACAGAAACAAATTTAGGCAACAGATTGGCCCACAGTGAAATATAACTGCAGGATCTTTAGTCCTTAGAAGAATGGCTGGAAACTAGCAGATACTGGCCTTAATTAGGGTTACACAGAAATTCACCTACATTGTTTTAACCAAATACAAGGGGGGTTGTTAGTCTCACGGAACAAGAGGTACAGTAACAAGTCATCTGGGTCTGGTACTGTGACTTAATGACATTTTAGTGATGGCTGTGGCATCTCCAAGAATCCTCTGTGTTCCAGGCAGGAAGAGGGAGGAAGTGGAAGACACAGTGCCGGCAGATTTCTGCTTATAACACACTGACCAGAATGGAGTCCCACGGCTACCCCTGTTGTGGCAGAAGCTGGGAAGGAGGTGCTTTTTCTCCAGCCTCTGTGATAGAGGCTGATATAAAGGACGGTTGTTGGGATGGATAGTGGACTAGTTAATTGACAGTATCTACAACAAGAACATTTGAAAATAAATGAGACAGTTTTTTTTAAAAAAAAGTGAGGTCAACATTTGAGAGCTAAAAGATTACGTATTTCAATCCCTTTCTCCTACCAGAAAGAAAACCACCATGATCAGTGTTTTGACAGTTCTTTTTTTGTGTGTGTGGTACGCAGGCCTCTCATTGTTGTGGCCTCTCCTGCTGTGGAGCACAGGCTCTGGACGCGCAGGCTCAGCGGCCATGGCTCACGGGCCCAGCCGCTCCGCGGCATGTGGGATCGTCCCGGACCGGGGCACAAACCCGTGTCCCCTGCATCGGCAGGCGGACTCTCAACCACTGCGCCACCAGGGAAAACCTAATCCTGATTTTTATACACATCCCTTCCATCCTAAGTCATCTTCCTGCTAAACTCAAGAAGTCCTGAATTCCTTTACCGTTTACTATTACATCCTCAGCTCCAGCACAGACCTAGATACATACCTAGCAGGCACTGAATGAGTATTTGTGGAATAAATGAACGCCAAGGAAGCGTCATATTTTGGTATCTACAACATATGGACCCATTTACTCTTAATTCTCTGCTTTTACCTGTAAAGTCTTTTAATAAGTTGCAGAAACAAGAAGTGAATTTAAAATCAAATGGATTCTGAATAACTGATCCAAATATATCACAGGAATAAATAAAAATTGAGGAACCCTTAAATTCTGTCTGTGCACTAACATAAAATTATTTCTTTTGTATTGGACATTATATTAAGTCATTAAAATCTTCTCATTTAACCCCTGCAAAAGTCCAATGAAATAGGTTCATAACACCGTGATTGTATGGTTAGGAAACTATAGGCTATACAGAGCCTGTTGACATTGGAACACAAATTCCAAACAAGTACTGTTTACATGCACTGTCCCTGTGCATCTCCTCTAATACATTCCCACTGCTTAGTATCTCCCAGGGCACCTCACGTGCCAATCGCATTACACTTGTAGATAGATAATACTTGAAAGAGGAATGGAGGTAGAAAGGAAGAGAAGAGATGAATGAATAGCTTTCTAGAGGGCCAATGTATAAGTTCTCACTCACAGCTTATTACCTCATTAAGATCATCTATCCTGGTCACCTTGAGATTTCAACAGAAGTGGAATTTCTGTCCATTTAACCATAAGATGTTAACACATCCCTTAAGAGTTATCAGACCTAGTAGCCGTTGCAAATAGAGAGGCATTTTTGCCATCTCGTATTTTTCTCTCTCTTCTGAGGAGATCCAGGGAACCTGAAACTGCCAGACATGAAACCAAAAGTGATACCTAAATTAGCAATGACCAAATTAGCTTTGACTTTCTCACAGATCTTTAATGTTCCCTTCTGGAAGCCTGGCTGGAGGACGGAGAAAATAGCAACACCCCAACACTCAGCTCCCACATGGGGGCCTTTGCCTTTGCTGTTCCCTCTGCCAGGAATGCTCTTCCCTCAGTTACTCATAGGATCTGGATGGATCCCTCACTGCATTTAGGCACCTGCTCAAATGTCACCTCATTCAACAAACCTTCCCTGACCTAAAAGAAGACTCCTTAGTCACTTTTCACCCTGTGACCCTGTTTTATTTTTTCCTTCAAAGCCCTCATTACTGTGTGGAATAGCATAATGTTGATTTGTAAGCACCTGTGTCCTCCCCACTAGAATGTCAGATTTCTGAGGTAGCACCTGAATTGCTGTGTTCACTTCTGATTTCCAGCACCCAGGTGGAAATCCATCTTTTCAGTGATGCCCCCAAAATATCCATTGACTAAATTAATTAATATGGAACAAATACTTTAAACAGAATACTTACATTCCAATAAGAAATACGGCCACTCCACCCACCTACTGAAGGCTAATAGCTTCTTCATTATTCTGTCCAAGATGTACTTGGCTTCCCAACAGGCCCTGCCTCTCCTTCTCTCTACCTCACCCCATCCCATAATTACGTTAGACCAGATTCCCTTCAGTACCATCAGCATTTTCATGGGATGGATTCAGGAAGCTGTTCTGACTCACACGAAAGAGTGTCTTAAGATGGGGAAAGGCTCTTTCTGTCTTTGCCAAGTGATGGCATAAGATCTTTATTAGGTCAGTGAACCGCAAGCCTCTTAGGGAGGTAATCTGTCCAGCTCATCCCGTCACTCTTCAACTTAGTGCCACTCAGTAATGATACGCTCTAGCTGTCATCTCTATTATCCTTGTGCAATACAGTGGCCACCTTCTTCCATCTTTAGCTCATTTGGAGTCCAGTTTTGCGTCTTCACTTGGATATGTTTGTAATTGCATCTAAGAACCCATAAAGAACAAACCATTCAAATAGTTATCAGGTGTATCTTTCATGAGAGAGAAAAGGAAGTTAATGGCAAATACTACTCTTCGTTTTCATGGAATGACAAAATCCAACAAATGTGATATCAAAACAACAACAATAAAATCTTGTTGGTGTCATTTGGGAAAGGTTGCAAGATTTATATACTTGCGTAGTCAAAGCCACATTCGCACAATGAAACACTGCCCCTCCCCCAAACCCCTTTTATCTTCAGGAGATCTTGTTTTAAAGGTACCTGCCCATTTATTGTGGATGACAGACTAATAAAATGAAGTCATTTTAATAAACGCTGTATCAGAATATCCTATCTTCTAATGTGGCCATGTGAAATTTCACCACTGGAGGAAACATTTCACATTCTGACTATTTTAATACTTTTAATAAGTATTTGCAATTCCTATGATAAAGCATCCCAGTAGAAAATGCATTTCCTCCAAAATTTATGTGGCTGCTGGCAGGTGGCCACTTTCTAATTTTCTGTCTCACTTACGTACATTTATTACAGATTTCTAACTACCCCTTTTTGCTCTTTGACTGGCTTTGAGCATGCTGTCTCCTCTGAGCAGGAATGTGTGTGGTTAAAATTGAGGATGGTAAACAAGAGCTTTCTGGTTTGCAAATTGGAGGGTGGGTTATATCCCCTTGGGGGGTTCCTTAACATCTATTTTATTCAGCTCTATAATACATTTGAATCAAGTCTTCAGGTACACATGGAGCTCGAGAATCCTTTCGCAGTGCCTCAATACAGTTAAAGGTTGGGGACAGGCATGAAGGTGGGATTAGGAACGGGGCCTGGATCATTATTTTGCTCTATTAAGCTTTGCTCTTACTCAAGAAATGCAGTAGAATTTGTGAAATACTTGTTACAGTAATAAGGCTTAGAGATAGTAATATTCAGGTTAAGCAAACCATATTTTAAATACAAAGGGAAAGGAACTATTTAAGAAAATGTCCTGTAAATCCTCTTGAAGAAGAAAAAAATAACGTTTAAAATTTTGTCATCCCTCCTTCATGGGTATTTCAAATCTTTGTTAAACATCTCAATGGAAAATCCCTGGGTACACCTCAGACTAAAAGACTGCAAAACAAAACTCAGGATTCCTGCTACTTCCTATTCCCTACCTTCTGAGTACTCAAAATTGCATCCCTAATCTGCATACTGGATCTCACTTAAAGTTATCGCCATTCTCTAATCAGACAGAACAGAAACAGGAGCCTTATTCAGGCATTTCCTTTTTATATTATCCCAAGGCCTGCTTGTCCTACCTATTCAATGTTTCTTATTTCCTCCTTCAATTCCTACTGATGCTGCCCTGGCTTAAGTGCTTATTATTGCTAAAGGCCACTATGTTTTATGAATCATCGTCATCACCAAGGCATTATCTCATTTAAGCCTTCCAACAGTTCAAGAGTCATCCCCATTTTATAGACAAAGAGAAAGGCAGAAACTCTCAGTGACTTTCCCAAGGTTACTCAGCCAGGAGGTCTCAGAGCTGGGATTTAAACCCTGATATTCTGATGCCAGAAATGAAGCTCTGAACCACTAGGCCACTCCCTGCTGTTATGAAAACTCAATAACTGTTCTCCCTGCTTCCTTCATCTTGTCTCTCCTATTCCTTTTACATTTCTGCCATAGACTATTTATAAATATAGTGCTCATGTGATAACTTACAAGCCTCTGATGGTACCCTATGCCCATCATTTATTCACTCAATGGTTCATGCACCATTCATTCTTTAATTTCATCTACACTACAAATATTTATGGACTACACATTATGTACGAAGCACAGTCTAGGAATTGGGGCTTTTATAAGGATAAAAAATTGTCCAAAGTTCTTGCCCAGTGGAGAGAAAGTAAGGAAATAGTGCTACAACACAAGCTTGGGTAGTGGCAAGTGCTATGAAGAAAGAATATGGAGAGAAAATAATAGGGAGGGAGAGGATTTGTTGTTTTAGACAAGAGAGTTAGGAAAGCCCTCTGCAATGAGTACCATTTAAGTGTCGACTCAAATAATAGGAAGGAGGATGCATTCCAGGCCAAGGGGGGAGAGCATTCATGAAAAATGGAAAGCAAATGCACAGTCCTGAAGCAAGGCTATGCCGAGGCTGTTCACAAGCAGCGGGGAGGCCAGAGTGACGAGCCAGGATAGAGCGCTGAGAGAAGAGAGGTTTAAGGGAGGCAGAGGCCCTGTAGACCATGGTTGTTTCTTTAGAATAATATTCCTTTTCCTTTCACTCATGCACCTGTATTTCCAGCCTCTTTGAAAAGGGGGCAACTTGTCACCATGCACTCCTTGCTGTCTTCAAAATAGAGCACGCACCTTACCACCGCTCTGATTTTATCCATAATAGAGTCCCGCTTCTCTGTCTTGAAATCTCCAGCCTTTAAGGTCAATCTCCAGTGCTACAGCCTAAGTTAATTCTTCTCTTCTGTCTGATCTTGCTTTAGCTGCCCACTCAATGAGGACAGGGAGGGGGGCAACTGTGGAAGACCTCCAGGGTCAGGCTACTTGAGGTTAAGTCCCCTGAACACCTGGTTGGCCAGGGTCCTTCAGGGCAACTGAGAAAACCTTTCAAAGCCTCAATTTGGTTTTGACATTTTAAAAATACAGCAGTAGAGGAACAATTTCATAAGCTTTTCAAAGGAATAAGTGATATTATCCTTGCATATAGTAAGAATCCAATAACTTTTAGCTTTAAATTATTTTAAAGGAGCTCTGGGATACCAGGGCCCTTCTCTTATAACCCTAATACCATGTGCTAGTGTTATGCTCCTATGCAATTGTTTTTCTGGGCTAGATTTTAAGCATCTTGAGAGCAAGGACCATATCCAACTTATGTAATGTTTCTTTCAGTGCCTTTGCATGGAGTAGGTGTTAATAAAATGGGTTAAAGGAATTTATAATCCAAATCACCAATTTATGTGTTTCATCTAAAACATTTAGTACACACATTAGTGAAGGATTTTGTAAAGTCTAAAACCAAGTACTTTTTTTTTTTTTTTTTACAATGAGGTTGAGATAAAGGGCTTAGGAAATAAAGCAACACATGGAGAATATCTTTATGATCTTGCGACCAGGGGAGGATCTTGAACAAGACACAAAGAGTACTAAACTTAGAGGAAAATTGGTGAATTAAACCACATTAAAATTTAAAACTCAGGCTCATCAAAAGTGAGTGGTATGACAAAATGCAAAGTACAAGGAGATATTTGCAACATATAATCAGCAAAGATTTTGTATCCAAAATGCACATAAAATGTCTACTAATAGATTTTAAAAAGATACAAGCCTACAGAGAAATGGAGAATAGGATAAAGTAGAAATTTAACAAAAAGTAGAACATGAATTGTGAGTAAACAAATGAAAAAACGATCAAAATCCTTTGTAATTAAAAAATAATATTAAAGACCTTAATAACATAACATTAATCCTCACTACATTGGTAAAAATTAATTGTTAATAACTACTGGTTGTAAGGATGTGGGCCCTTGGGAATACATAGACACTTCTGGTGGGAGCAGAACTTGATGCAACCGTGTCGGGAAGTGACTTGGTGCCAGCTTGAGACTGAACATTGGCAAGCCTTATGAGCCAGCAATTCCACTTCTATTTATGTGATTTAAAGAAACTCCTGCTTATGAGCCTCAGGAGATGTATACAAGAATGTTCACAGAAGCACTGATTATAAGAGCAAAACCCGGGGACCCATCCTAGGCTAGTATATATTATAGACGAAGTTGTGTCTCCCTCACCCCCCGACAAAATCCCTATGTTGAAGCCCTAAACTCAATATGACTGTGCTTGGAGATAGAGCCTTTAAGGAAGTTATTAAGGTTAACTTAAGTCATACAGGTGAGGCCCTAATCCAACAGGACTGGTGTCCTTAAAAGAAGAGGAAGAGATAACGGGAATGCACATCCACAGAAGAAAGGCCACATGACGACAAAGAGAGAAGGCGGGAGCCTGCAAGCTAGGAAGAGAGGTCTCACTAGAGACCAGCTCTGCCAGCACCCTTCCTTTGGATTTCCAGCCTTCCGCACTGTGAGAAAAAAATTTCTGTTGTTTAAACCAATCA
Organism: Orcinus orca; assembly: GCF_937001465.1. NCBI lineage: Eukaryota > Metazoa > Chordata > Mammalia > Artiodactyla > Delphinidae > Orcinus > Orcinus orca. The sequence goes on from NC_064571.1 coordinate 41,974,423, forward strand.
GTCTGTGGTATTTTGTAATGGCAGCCTAGCAGATCAATATAATAAATAAACCACTTGTGATATATGCATACAATGGAACATTATAGAGCAATAAAAATTAATAAACAGCTACACTCTACAAGGGGATGAATCTTCAAAATATATTTACTAATGAAATCAAGTCATAAAAGACCATATTCAACACTACTATTTTTATAAAGCTTGAAAACAAGAAATAGTTAATAATGTAGCATTTTATGCATATGGATTATAAAGACTATTTTTTAAGCAAGGTAATAATCAACACAAAATGCAGGATAGTGGGAAGACTAGGGAATGAGATGAAGACAATGAAATTGTCTTACCATTTCATACATAAAAACAATGAAATTGTTAATAGTTTAGTTTTTAAGTCAGGTAATGAGTTTACAAATACTTCTTTTATTATTATGTTTTAAACTTGTTTATAGACAATATGAGATTGTTTTTAAGTATCAAATATTACGTAAAAGGGAACAATAACTGTTTTCTTTTTTGGAAAATGTGCCTTTCTGTCATATGCAAGGATATAGCCTTCAACAGTTTTTAAAAATTGCAATTATTTTCCTCTCTTTCCTTCACATTCTTTGCCTTTTTCCATATAACTGGATTCTCTATAAGCTTTAAAATCAAGAAAATGGCCAATTTTATTAATTCTTTGTAATGAAAAATACCCCACCACTATAACAGATATGTGAGAGTACAGTATTCAGAATTGATTCCAGTATAAAATTAATTCTCAGCTACTTAATAATATTTAATTTGCCGTATGTGAAGTACCCTAGTCACCACAAAGATAATTGACTTTGCTCTGAAGTCTCTCGATCTACATATTAATTTCAACTTCTTTCTCAGACCCACATCCTCACTGGAACGCTTTGGTATTATCCATGTGAACTTAGAGGAGTTGCAATATCCACAAGTTTGTCAGACATCATCATATCTGGTCTGTGGGGCAGAATCTGTTGATGTTATCCCAATTCTAACCGTACAGTGTTGAACAACTGCCTTCCAATACATTATGGATTCTTTCCTATTTTACAGGTCGCACTCACTATCGAAGGTTAAGTGTTGCTGTAAAATTTTAGCTACATTAAAATACTTATAGCAAAAATCTCTAGCAGCTAAGGGAGCATATTTTCCAATCTCTAATGGGTAATCTAAAAAAATAATGTAAATTCTAAAAACATGTAATAATAGCCCACTCTATTCCTCATGCAGCTATGGGAACACAGCACACGTCCAGAGTAGCAAAGTAATTATTTTTAAGGAATTTTCCATCTAACATATATAGATAAGAGGTGGGGATGTTGCTGGGATGGGTTGTGATAACTTCCCTCACTAAAACACTGCATTTTTGTGATACTTTATTGCCACTTGTCCTATCCTAAAATCTTCAAAACAAACTGTCAGTCTTACCACATGGAATGTCTTATGACAACCAGAGACACATTTGGTTCTAATCAGGAAGTTTCACACAAGACATCATCTAAAAAAGCAGGGTGGGCTGTTGAATTATTATTATTTTCTAATCTTTCTTCAGGAAATATGTTAAATGTGAAACCTTTCAGTGTTAATAATTCAGGGTGACACCCATCAACACCACCACCGCCAGCTTGGAGAGTTTGATGATTGAAAAATAAGTTTCTTTTTACAAATATCAACCCATTTCATTGGCTGGCTGTGTCTGAGCAGGAAACACTGAAGAGATAATGGCGTGTTCATTTCACCAGAAGGGTCATAATAAAAACATTTGCTTCAGCAGGTGATTCAAAATCCTAGGTGGCATTCGTTGCTCTTTCAAAAATAAAGTTTCTTCTCTCATTCAGTGAAGTTCATTTTCCGTCAGATGCTAAATCTGTACATCCCAAAGGCACGAATACAAAAGCAGACTTCCTTGTTCCCTAATTATCTTTGGCGGAATTAGTATCATCAAAAGAAAATCCCTGCGAAATCAACTTACACAAGAAGGAGAACAGAAAACAGCATGTCATTTAAAAAGTCATCTGTTGCTATGGCCCACCCACAGGAGCACAGGGATTGAAGCCAGTATCCTCTACTAGACACATCACCAGAGCAGGCTGGGGAGGTAGAATAAGATGATATCAGGTCTCCTAACTGTTGCAGTGGTTGTATTATTGTAAGAACCTAGAGGCTGGGGGAATAATGTGAGTGGTTCTTTATACTTTATTGTATCTACGCTCAAAGAACTACCACTTTCATTCTCTAGTTTAAAGATCTTGACATTTGGAGTAAATTTCTTGTGGAAGTGCGAAAGTTCCATTGTGTAACACTGGCTTAAGAGCTACTGGACTTGATACCTCCCTGAAAGTTGACCACCATCACTTTGGAGTTCCATCAGGACTTCTCTGTTCTCTGGTAATGAATTTCTGTTTAATTTTTACTTTTGTTGGTTGGACTGGAATCCATAAATATAAATGGGAGGGCTGCTGGCCATTACGGAGCTGTAATTCAATCCACACGGCAGGCTCTGATAAAAATGTACACTGGATAGAGCCCTACTCTTACAGCTTACGGTTTACCTGAAACTCTCTATTGAATTATAACCCAGTAATGTCTATTTTCTCATGTGTTATCATATCTGTAATGATAACAAAATCATGCTAATCCATTCTGACTTTTTTCTTTTCTTTTTTTTTGGTGACACTGAAGTTGAATAGCCCCTCCAGCCAGCCTCTTACATCAAAGTGCTTCTTTCCTATCGTGCCTCTTAAGAACAAAACGGTATTCCACTCTTCGGCACACTCTAATCTTTCCATTCCTATTACAATACTTCATTAATTTGACTACCTAGTTGCTTTGTAGCTTTGAAGAAGGGCAGAAGTGGAAAACACTTGAATTCACAGTAACCTCTGGCAGGGAGGGTCTGTCCTTCCAAATATTTCAGCTATTTCCTCCCTGCTGGCTTACTATCATGTTTGAGTTCCTGTGAGGAGAAGATATGAATCATGCTCTCTCACCCTAGGCATCATAAATATCTTTCAGATAATAGATAATTCACCTGATCTTATGCGTTCCTGTGCACTTAAGAGATTCTCAGTGTGAAGAGAAAAATGCATTTTGATTTGAGGCATTCCTAGGTTTTATAGGGGTGCTAAATTATATCCCTATAATAGTGGGGGAACGACTCCTCTCTTCACCAGACGCCAGCTTTACCTCTTTCTTTTCCCCTTCGCCAACCTCCAGAGAAACATCTGAACAGCCACACGACCTGATGAACAGCAAGATTCCCCTATATATAACCCCATGTTTGTGATATTAAATAAAAGTGTGTGGACAACATGGATTACAAGGGTCTAAAGGGTGTAGAGTACGGGAACTTAGTTACTTTAAATCTCTGAAAGGAAGTGTGAACGTCTGCACCAAGCAGACCCTTCTGTTCTAGTGTGCTCTAAAGATTAAAAGTGTGTCCTTATACTGAACCTGCATCTGGCTGCGTCAAATTTCCCAGTCTTAATCTTGCCCTCTGCTGCTTAACTTGTTAGTTTTCTCTCTTTTCATAAGACACTTGCCCCAAATTTGACTACAGGTATCAGACTTATTTTTAAGTCTTCCCTGCACAATTACTACACTTTTTCCCTCTGTGGCATGGCTTCCAGAGTCCCCCCAGTCCTGATCAACCGTTCTCAGAGTGTGTAGCTATCAGGATGCCCTCACAATAGAACACATTTAAACATTGTCTTAGGTTAGTTTCCCCTGAAAGCACCCTGAGCCCAAGGCTTAGTGCTCATAGTTGATTTGAGAGGTGATCTCAGCTGTGAGTCTGCTGGAAACTGTCTACCTCAGCATCAGGGGAATTCCTGTGGGCTGCAGGAAAATGGGGCAGGACATCGGAAGGGCTGCTACCAATGCCAGGCTGGCGATATAAATATGTGAATCTGGCCAGGTACAGAATGGGAATTCTCAACATTCAACGGGAATGTTGAGCCTGTGGAAGTGCAGAGTTTAAATCCCGCCCCAAAACATTACAATTAAAAAAACATATTAGTAATAATGTAGATGCTACACAGGCCAAACCAAATATTTCAGCTTGTTTGTAATCTTTGCAGCAATGAGCAGTTGGGATGGTGACAAATTCAAATGCACATCCTGTCTGAAGGGGGCTGCCATTCTTCAGCTCTAGCCAATTATTGCCATTCAAGAATATGGGCTCCCCTATGTTCATAGCAGCACTATTTACAATAGCCAAGATATGGAAGCAACCTAAATGTCCATCGACAGATGAACGGATAAAGAAAATGTGGTACATATATTCAATGGAATATTACTCAGCCATCAAAAAGAATGAATAATGCCATTTGCAGCAACATGGATGGACCTAGAGATTATCATACTAAGCAAGCAGAAAGGGAAAGACAAATACCATATATCACTTATATGTGGAATCTAAAATATGATACAAATGAACATATCTGAAAAAGAGAAACAGACTCACAGACATAGAGAACAGACTTTTGGTTACCAAGGGGGAGAGGAAGTGGGGGAGGGAACTATTGGGAGTTTGGGATTAGCAGATGAAAACTATTATACATAGGATGGATAAACAACAAGGTCCTACTGTATAGCACAGGGAACTATATTCAATATCCTGTGATAAACCATAATGGAAAAGAATATGAAGAATACATATATGTATAACTGAGTCACTTTGCTGACAGCAGAAATTAACAAAAAATTGAAAATCAACTATACTTCAATGAAATTAAAAACAAAACAAAATAAACAACAAACCAAACCAACAGACAGAAAAATAAGTTAAAAAATAATAGAATATGGGCTGAACATTGTTAGATCTTTTGATTCCTTCCGTGAGTATCCAAAAATCCAGATTTTATGGGAAATATCTTGATTTTTAAACATTGCAGAAACTTAATGTGTTTGGGTCCCATGAAGCACATCTGGGGGTGTCCACCTCCCATTTACAGTCTCTGCTCCACCAGCAACAGCAGCCACTGCACAGGAGCTATGGAAACTCAGGATCTCAGATGATCCGAAGTGGCCCATTCTTGCATTTCTGGGCAAACTGGTTTTGCTAATGCAAGCTTATTTTCTATTGAGCTGAACCCTGTCTTTTGGTTGGAGTTGGGGGTGGGGCTCTAAAATGAGTAACCAGTTTTTCGCCGTTGTTAATATAACCCAGGTTAAAGCAGCCTTGCCTTGCTTCAGGAACATTTAAGGTAGAGCTTTGATCTCCTCTCCATTAAAATAAAGTAATGCATTATCCTGACCTCAAAAAAGTAGTCTTAATTAGGAGCCTTGGATGAAATAATTGACCTTGACACTGCCTTAAGCTCAGGGCACAAAGCTGTTAACAAAATGACTTATTGAGAAGTAAGACATGCTGTAGTAAAGACTATTTATTTAATAATTCTAGAGTTTTAAGTTCCCAGAATACTTATACCACAAGGACAAATACTAGCTTTGGAGTGGCCAGTAAGAACTGCTGTATTGGAATGAAATTTCTGTTGAGATTATGCATTGGTAAAAAATACAGTCTTCATTTAAACACTGGTATTGTTGATATTTTTTACCTACTTCATTTGCATTTTAACATAATTATTTGATTGTGAAAAGTCTTGTGTGTTGCATGGCGGGTATCCTTTTAAGCATTGGCACAGAGATTGGAAACAAACAAGTGTAGAAAAAGCACTGGACTAAATAAAAGGCAAGAGATTTCATTCTTGGTCCTCACTCTGTCGTTATCCAGTGTAGCCTTGGAGAATTTTTTATATGACCATCTTTACAATCCTTAAAGCTTTATTATCTCATACAGTTAATATAATTATTGTCTAACTTCTTAATTTGACCTTTCTTTGTCCTATTTTGGTAAAAACCTAAAAATAAAACTATGATCAATTCTTCTCACCAAGGAAAACTTGGCAAAATGTAAAGATGACAAAACATGTCTTTGTAGTTCCCAAGACTTTCTTTCTGGTACTCTTTCTTCTTCTATGACCTACTTCCTCCCTTTAGGTCCCTTTGCTCACACCCACAAGATACTTTGTTACCACTAGTAAACTCTTAGTCTCTCACCAACCTGGGTCCTCACCCAAGATCTCCAGTCAACCATTTACCCCATAGTGAGAAAGAGCCAACCAGTTGTTGTCCTTTCTTGCATTTGCACTTATTTCTCGTTACAGAGTTAAGATTTTACTTTCCTATAATAGGAATTCAAGAAATAAGTATCCAAATGGGAGAGGATTCAGGGTGCCAGTAAAGAATGCTTTCTACTCTCCCTCTAGACTTTTAAAGGGAAAATGGATGTATACACAGTATGGAAACCTGAGGCTTCAATTTTACGGGTTATAGAGACAGACTATGGCAGGGAAAGGAGAAGAGCTCAGGTCTTCTAACTACGGACACTGAACGTTTATTAGGTGACTATCTACTAGGCATGGTGCCGAGGTCATAGAGCTGAATGTGACAGTGTTTGCCCTTCAGGAATTCACAGGCTAGCAGAGGAGATGGATAGAAGCACAGATCTACAGAACAACACAATGTTTGCACTCTTAGGCCCAGGTAGGGCCTGGTAAGATGGGCTTTGGCACAGGCCAACAGACCCCATCATGCTTTTCGACCCTTTTTAAGATAGTATCTGTCCACAATAATCCAATCAGACCGTGCAGCATCTGTTTCCTTTATCATTGTCCCTTAATAAATCATCTATCCCCTCCATCTCTCAATTTCTTGTCCTTGCTGTCAAGTCACTGCTATTGTTCTGGTATCCTACCTCCCCCAACACATTTACCACACTCCTTCTTTCTGCTTTGGACCTGAAAGTCATTCCTGGCTCTTCCCTGTATTCCTAAGACAGCTAAAGTCATTCTCCAGTTGCTTTATTTATTTATTTATTTATTTTGTGGTACACGGGCCTCTCACTGTTGTGGCCTCTCCCATTGCGGAGCACAGGCTCCGGACGCGCAGGCTCAGCGGCCATGGCTCACGGGCCCAGCCGCTCCACGGCATGTGGGATCTTCCTGGACCGGGTCACAAACCCGTGTCCCCTGCATCGGCAGGCAGACTCTCAACCACTGCACCACCAGGGAAGCCCTCTCCAGTTGCTTTTTAGTCCTAGGTTTCATTTTGGTTCACCTGACATGGTGCCTCTTGCCTCAGTTACAAAGATAAAAAAAAAAATCCTCTGAGAACCCAGAAGAGAGAATATTTAATAGAAATAGAAGAGTGAGTAACATGCTCATCAAGAAGGCACACTTCCTCTGGTCTAGAAGCGTAAGCTGGAATTTGACAGGAGAGGGAGAGGAAGCCATTTAGACTGAGGGTTCAGTGCACATAAAAGCAGGGAGTCATGACAAGATTGGTGTGTTTGGAGAGTGAGAGGCTCCATGAGGAAGTCATATCTGTACCTCCCTGACCTGTCATAAATGTCTGTTTCCTAAGAGAGGAGCACTGATACACAATCAAAAAGGACAGAGTTGGAGAGATATACCATGTTTCTGGATTGGAAGAATCAACATTGTGAAAATGACTATACTATACGAAGCAATCTACAGATTCAATGCAATCCCTATCAAACTACCAATGGCATTTTTCACACAACTAGAACAAAAAATTTCACAATTTGTATGGAAACACAAAAGACCTGGAATAGCCAAAGCAATCTTGAGAAACAAAAACAGAGCTGGAGGAATCAGGCTCTTGGACTTCAGACTATACTGCAAAGCTACAGTAATCAAGACAGTATGGTACTGGCACAAAAACAGAAATATAGATCAATGGAACTGGATAGAAAGCCCAGAGATAAACCCACGCACGTACAGTCACCTTATCTTTGATAAAGGAGGCAAGAATATACAATGGAGAAAAGACAGCTTCTTCAATAAGTGGTGCTGGGAAAACTGGACAGCTACATGTAAAAGAATGAAATTAGAACACTTCCTAACACCATACACAAAAATAAACTCAAAATGGATTAAAGAGCTTCCCTGGTGGCGCAGTGGTTGAGAGTCCACCTGCTGATGCAGGGGACACGGGTTCGTGCCCCGGTCCGGGAAGATCCCACATGCCGCGGAGTGGCTAGGCCCGTGAGCCATGGCCACTGAGCCTGCGCGTCCGGAGCCTGTGCTCCGCAACGGGAGAGGCCACAACAGTGAGAGGCCCGCGTACTGCAAAAAAAAAAAAAAAAAAAAAACTGTATTAAAGACCTAAATGTAAGGCCAGACACTACAAAACTCTTAGAGGAAAACATAGGCAGAACACCCTTTGACATAAATGACAGCAAGATCCTTTTTGACCCACCTCCTACAGAAATGGAAATAAAAACAAAAATAAACAAATGGGACCTAATGAAACTTAAAAGCTTTTGCACAGCAAAGGAAACCATAAACAAGACAAAAAGACAACCCTCAGAATGGGAGAAAATATTTGCAAACGAAGCAACTGACAAAGGATTAATCTGCAAAATATACAAGCAGCTCATGCAGCTCAATATCAAAAAAACAAACAGTCCAAAAATGGCCAGAAGACCTAAACAGGCATTTCTCCAAAGAAGATATACAGATTGCCAACAAACACATGAAAGGATGCTCAACTTCACTAATCATTAGAGAAATGCAAATCAAAACTACAGTGAGGTATCACCTCACACCAGTCAGATTGGCCATCACTAAAAAATCTACAAACAATAAATGCTGGAGAGGTTGTGGAGAAAAGGGAACCCTCCTGCACTGTTGGTGGGAATGTAAACTGATACAGCCACTATGGAGAACAGTATGGAGGTTCCTTAAAAAACTAAGAATGGAATTACCATATGACCCAGCAATCCCACTACTGGACATATACCCTGAGAAAACCGTAATTCAAAAAGAGTCATGTACCACAATGTTCATTGCAGCACTATTTACAATAGCCAGGACATGGAAGCAACCTAAGTGTCCATCGACAGATGAATGGATAAAGAAGATGTGGCACATATATACAATGGAATATTACTCAGCCATAAAAAAAGACAAAATTGAGTTATTTGTAGTGAGGTGGATGGACCTAGAGTCTGTCATACACAGTAAAGTAAGTCAGAAAGAGAAAAACAAATACCATATGCTAACACATATATATGGAATCTAAAAAAAAAAATGGTTCTGATGAACTTAAGGGCAGGACAGGAATAAAGATGCAGATGTAGAGAATGTACTTGAGGACATGGGGAGGGGGAAGGGTTAACTGGGACAAAGTGAGAGAGTAGTATTGACATATATACACTACCAAATGTAAAATAGATAGCTAGTGGAAGAAGCTGCATCGCATGGGGAGATCAGCTCGGTGCTTTTTGACCACCTAGAGGGGTGGGATAGGGAGGGTGGGAGGGAGGGAGATGCAAGAGGGAGGGGATATGGGGATATATGTATACATATAGCTGATTGACTTTCTTATACAGCAGAAACTAACACAGCAATGTAAAGCAATTATACTCCAATAAAGATGTTAAAAAGAAAAAAAAAAGGACAGGGTTTATCTCTTTAGGCAACAGGGTCCACACTGCACAATTTATATATGGTTATGACAGAAACGGCCTTGGGAGAGAAAATTTCAGAAAAAAACCTTGCTGTTACGCTAACTTCATATTACTGACTCTACGAGTTATTGGTAGAAATAACTATATCTTGGCCCCCAAAATATTTCATTCTACCCGGCACGCGCACGCGCGCGCGCACACACACACACACACACACACACACACACACAATCACTCTCCACTCTCCACTCTCCAAACCACCTCCTCTCATTGTGCATTTTGTCCTGAGATTTTTCCTTTAATGATAGGTGGGGCCCATCTTTCTGATTTTAACTTCTTCCCACCAGGAGGTAGAGATTTATCTTGACAAACCATTTGGAATTGCTGGGGGAATATTAATAAAATTTGAACGTGCGTTCTACAGCAGTGAAGAGAATACCTGAGAAGTCTGAAAGCTTTCGTGGGAGATTAGAGGCGGCTGTGAGGAAATGTGCTACCCGGTGGTGAGCTCCCAGCACAGATATTTCACTATCCAGGGATCTCTAATTACTAATACAGTACATGAACAGTATGATATGTCCTTACAATTGCAGACGCCTTTTCAAAGATAATCTTTAATAGTTTATTTGACAACCTGTAAAATTACAGAAAATTATTAGTCTTGGGAATTACAGAAATCCCTGTAGTACAAACAATAAAATTATAATTACCTGTGGGTAATTGAAATTTAACTGTTTTTTTATTGTATATTACACATCAATAGCAACATAAGTTCAAGAGGTTTTTTTCTTCTTTCCTTTTTTCTTACAGAACCTGAGAAAATGGACAGCACTGTTGGGGGCTTGTAAGTTCCTGTCACAGTACTGAGCTTGAACAATTTTGATTAAAGCCCCATGTTTGAGACTGTCATTAGACCTGCATTAAATTACATATCTGGAGTGTTAAAAATAAAGAGTACAGTAGCTTTTTCTCAGCTACCTAAGGTAGGTAGTTAAGGCCTTGATTATCTTTAAAGATCTGGTTTTTCCCCCTCCACTGAAAGTCACTGTTTCTTTCATTAAACATAAAACACATTTAAGAACACTAAAGTGTGTAGACAGGAACATTAGGATGGCATATTCCAAAGTACCTTTGTTCTGTATTCATTGCTGTAGGTTGACTTCTGCCTTGTATAATGTGATTTTGTTTAGCTTTCATTCAGGTGAACCGAACAGGATTGGCATCGCTCAGGACCTTTAAATCCCTGGGCTTCGGACAAAGTGGGTACTTGCCTTCTTCTTCCTCATTCATCCTCCACTTCCACCACTCACAAAAAATTTTTTAAAAGCCACATAAGTATTTTCAAACCAAAGCAAGGTACTGGAATTCCAATTACTCCCATCACTTCTCCTTTGAATGATGGCCTTTATCACAGCACCTCCAAGCTCCACCCCTTTGGTTTCCTTTGTTTAAAGGAATCTTTTGGTCCTTTTGATTCTTCTCAGCTGAACAGTGGTTTAAATGAACGGAAGGAAAGTATGAAGCTGAAAAAAGTCATAGGTAAAGGGGCTGGTTCCTTTGCAGAAATTGTCTCTACCCTTTGCTGCCCCTCCCTGTTCAGCTCCATCCCACAAACCCTGTCTCAGGGTCCTGCCATTGCTTGTGTGTAAACGTCATAAGGGCAGCAAGGCCTCTGGGGAACCATGGGCACACAGGGTAGCCCTTTGAAGCTTTTATCCAGAAGCAGCAGTCACAGGCCAAGTGGTCTGACCCAGCTCCTCCTCTGTGGTTTGGAGAGTAATGGGAATTGAAATCTGCTTTTGTTTTATCCAGGGCTGATTTTCACCTCATTTTCTAGATATTAGGAAATAGGGTCAAAGAATGTGGAAGGTTCCAGACTGATATTAGAAATTAGCCAGCAGGCTAGTGCCATCCTCTCTTCTGTAAGAGGTCTGAGGGGTCCAGAGTGGGAAGACGGGGGCCTTCACCTTCCTTGATCACCACTGGGTAGTTCATGACACATGAGGCAGACAAAGGAGGGACAACCTCCTCCAGACCTTTACGTTAATTATATTAAGTGAACCAACAGAAAGAGGAAACAAAAAAACGGAAATTCAGAAACAGCAGCATAAGATCATTTCTTCCTTTGTCCTCCTTCATTAATTCATTTACAAACATGATGGCATGTCTGTAAATGAATGCAAACATGCCTGTGCGTGCGCACACACACACACCCCCCTCATCTTTTAGACAGAATATCATCAGTATCTCTCATCGGATAACCTAAGTCATAACTTCGTCAGTCTTAAGACCCAATGTTGGCAAGAAGCATACCTACATAAAGCATTTCTTTGGGAAGAGTTAGTCCTCTTAGAATTAGTTCTATATAATGATTTAATGAGGTTCCTTAAGACACCAAATCTTGTTTTCTTTCCAAAGGTAGGTTAGAAAATATGTGTACCATCCTGAGCATTGAATCCAGGCTGCAAAGTGATGAAAGGCTGATGTATCACCCTCATGTAGATGAAAGTTCACGGTGGATAATGTCCCTCTACAGACTGGGGTAAAACGCAGCAGTTTGTGGCTCCATAAAATCACGATTTTGTTAAATATCAACTGGATGTGATCTTTTCAAGCAGGAACCGGCTCACATCTGGTTTACTCATTACTCATGTCTCTTCTCCTGCTAGAGCATAAGCGCCATGAGGATGGACACTCTGTCATGCTCATCACTCCCACTTTCACAACTCTCCACTGACTTCACTTAAACGAAAATCCAACCCTGCATGTCCGGCCCTGCCTGCCTCTCTGACCTTGTCCCCCACCATTCTTTCCCTCCTTTCCCTCCAGCCACCAGGCCCCTCGCTATTCACGAATGCACTGATTTCTGCCCACTTTTCTTTCTGTTTTGCTTTCATTTAATTCTCTTCTCACCTCCTCAGAGAGGCCTTCTGACCACTCTTCTATACTTCACCTCCCTCTAATGCTGGTGTTCTCCTTCCCCTTGATCTGGTTTGTTTTTCCCCATAGTATGTATCACCACCCAGAAAGAGTTTTCAGCAGTGATAGTAACTCAGTAATATTCATTGAATGGGGAGAATTTTGGCACGTGAAGAACATCCAGCTTGGGAACTGGGTATAAAGATCAAAGAGATCTCAAGCTAGGCACCGGGGTCCTTAGGGCCATTAGTAGAAACAGACAGCGGGAGGGGTCTGTATAGAGGAAAATAACTCATCACTGATTATTTTGATTTTTATATAGAAATATGTCCTTGCTGGTTTCTAAAATGGAACTTGGTGATCTCTGCAGATTTAAAGGCTCTGCGTTGTGCCCAACAGTTCAGCATTACACTAGGGAGATAAATGAAGAAACGATCAAATCTGTAATAAGGTAAAACCTGGTTTCCACCAATCTAATCTCTATTAAAAGTCTCATAAACCACATTTTGGTAAAAGGGACTAATATCTATCTCACAGCTATGCCCAGCTTCTAACGCAATTGGCATATGTTTCTTCATATTCCTTTTTAAAAAGTCAATGGTTTATGAAATTATCCAAATACCTGAATCCCACCCTAGCCAGAAAAAGTCAATAAATGCAAAAGAATTTAAATTGCACTCACTCCGTGATCCCCCCCCCCAGGCTTTTTTTTCCCCCTTAAGTGCAAGCGTGAGTTTCAAGAAAAGGAACGCTGTAAAGTTCAGTAGATTCGGGGAGGATTGCTCTATGATTTTGACTCAATGCCCTGATTCTAATCCAAGCCGTTGAAAGATAAGGCTTAAAACTAGCCAGCTGAGATGTTTCCCACCCTGTCCCATGCCTTCATCTATCCCTCTGCTTCAGGAGGAGTAAAGCCTTTTCCTCAGCAGGGTCTCAGCTCAGCAGAACCCCGACTCGTGGAGTCCTGTGGAGTACCCTGTCAGGGTGTACCTCCAAGACAGTACTCTAGAAAGGCATTCCTTTCCGGAACACTCTTCAGAATCCTTAATTTGCGCAAGATGCAGGCCTCATAGCTACATGGTGGTCTGACAGTGAAGGGTCACTTGGAGGCACAATAAATCTCTCCGTCTGGACAGTGTCCTTTGGTCCATTCAGCTGACGGCTCTTTGAATCTTACTTTCTAGAAGGTTTGAAAGGTGTGGAAGGCAAGACAAAATTCCAAACTCTGGCTTTCTGGAAGAGTCTCACATCTTGCTGTCTATTTTTAAATGGCCATCCTCTTCCAACATCCCCAGGCCATTTGGGAACCACGACAAGGGCTTCACAATGTGTATGGATGTGGAGGAGGTCAATGTGGCTTCCTCAGCAGCCACATCCCATGGGTCCTAAATTCCTACAGATTCAAGGTTGTCAAGGGAATGGATTTCTCTCAGGTCTGGAGGGGGCCTTCCACTGCTCCAAGTTTCATAAGCGTTTTAAGACTTTCCGACTAAAACCAGAGGCCTGGTTGACAGACTCTTTTCACATCCCTTCCAGCTCTAGGAGTCCAGATTTTAGCTCAGGCCCAGATAATTCTTTAGTGAAAAAGTGAAACTTCTGTTCTAGCTAATTCAGTCTTCGGCACATTTGCTACTGTTTTTTAGAAGCCAGAGGCGATTTACAAGGGAACTTGCAAAGCCATTTTGCCTGAACAAATTCTCCATCTGGTGATTCACTGAACATTATCTCATATTTCTTAAAGGAAGAAACAAGGGATGGACTTAGAAGGCCTCATGTTGATGTTTACCTGCCAAGACTTCTTACTCTGCTGCCTCTCCAGACCCATTTGTAAATCTACGTAGAAAAATCCTCTTTTGGTACAATTTCCCTTTGCTTCTAGCTGTCTCAGGTCAATGAAGCTGCAAGTTGGGGCCCTGTCCACATATAAATACTAGAATAGCTGAAATTCGAGGATCATTTTGTCAAAAGAATTTGTTTTATATTTCATGGGACCCATGAATGAGTCTGAGTATTTTTCAGTCAGTTGCTATGTGGTACCTGAGAACAACACAGCTTCTAGGGCAGTTCACATCACCTCCTGCAGAAAGCATGATGATAGACAGAGGTCCTTGAAATAGGAAGGGGAAAAACAGGGCCTGTTAGGGTCGAGGGGTGACTATGACCTCACACAGTCTCTGTTGTTCTTTTGGGGATACTCTCAACTCCCCAAACTACCTTCTCCCCCAACGTTAGCCCTTTATCTTCTCCTCCTCCTGACTGCTGGGACACCCTTGGTGGTCTGCCGGTGTCCCTGCAGCCTTTGTGATGAACCTGTTGATTTCTGTGTTTTTCTAAAGCCAGATGTTCCTTCCTGTTTGACAACCCGGTTTTTCCTCACACACTGATTGCATCACTTCTGCTTCTGCCCTCAAGACATAGTATCTCTCCAACAAGTTGGATTGCTTTCTAGCCAGCTTGTGCCTAGGAAGAGAGACTGCTCGCGCCTCCCACCCCTTCCCTAATGCTGCTTTCTTAAGGCCACATACTGATTCTCATTCAGCTGATTCTCTTTGTGTTTCCACCCTTTAATCCGTAATTCTCTCTCTGTGACCCTTGCTGCTCTGTGGCTTTGGATCTTTCTTTTTATGTCTCCTACACTGTTAACTCTGGAGGACAGAATCTGGGCCAGATATATGTAGAAAGAGGGCTAGGAAAAAGATAAGAGGAATTGACTGGGCCAAGAAGGGGTGCAAGTTCACAGGACATAGGGAAATGGGAATATTGCACATAATCTTACATAAGGAAACACACCAGAATTGTACTCATTCACTCATAAATGCAAACATTCATTCATCAACTCAACACTTGTCTGTAACAAATATTCTACCTCTCAGTTGTCTGTTTGATAAGATTGCTCAAGATTATTTCTTTTCTTTGTGCAGGAATCCTAGACTTATACAACCATCTTCCAACACAGATATGAAATGACCATATTCTGAGCCAGAGACACTTCTCTCTCTTTTAATTACTTAGGCCCTGTCTGATCTAGGGCACTGCGTGACAAATTTGAGGTTTTCGCCTAGACTATCATATAACAATTCATCCATTCATTTATTCATTCAAGCAATTAATCATTGAACTGACATTTATTGATCAAGAACGTATATGTGCCAAGCATTGTTCTCAGTACTCCAGAAATGACAGTGAATAAAACAAAGTCCCTGTTCTCCTTCAACTTATTTATTAGAGACGTAGGTTGAGGGGAGACCTACATATTCTTTCAGGGGTTGATGAATTCTGTGAAGAAAAATCAGGTGGCTAACTAGACAAAGCAATGGGGAGCAATGTTGCGTCATTAAGTAGAATGGCGGGAAAAGGTTCCTACTTATTAAGGTATTATTCGAGTGAATAAAATGTAGGAGTGAGCCCCTTGGATATTTAGAAGAAAGCCTCAGGTAATGCGAGCAGGAAATCAATAACCCTCAAGCAGAAGAGTGCCTGGTATATTCAGAAAACAGCAAAATTTGGAGTCATTTAGTAGGTCCACCTCCTGTGAGCACTGAAAGACCTTGCATTTTTCAAAACATACCCACTTCATCGTGATCACCTGTTTAGTGCTTATTTTTCTCTCTAGGCTGCACGTAACTTGAAGCAGGAAATACGATTGCTTGGTTTACCCCTACATCCTAATGCTTACTGGATATCTGGTACATCAGAGGTGCACCATAAATAGTAACCAAATGAATGAGTGGATGTCTGAATAAACTGCCCTATAAAATGAGATAATGCACATAAATCTTTTAGCTCAGTGACAGAGATGTACTACACATTTAGTGGATTTCAGGGACAATATGCTGCTGCTGATGCAGGTGATGATGATACATCCCAGGAGAAGATGACCTTCTTCCCGAAGATGGAGAGGCTGTTCCTGGTCCACGGGTAGACCTGTGCAGCAAGAAGTTTACTTTCAGCACTTCTTGCTGAAATCTGTCCATTTGGTTTGTGCCCTGTCTAACCCCAATGATAGCTGTAGCAGCAGCAAATGCATCCATAATGATATAAACATATAATAAATCCAACTATACAGTCAATAACAAGAAAGCACAACTATTCAACTCTTAATCTTCTATGGCCTTCTAAACAAGGAATAACGTCTTCAGAGAGAAAACAATTAAATGATGTCAAGTGGAGGGTGTCATCCAAGTGAGGGATTAGTAAGGAAGAACATAGCTACTTGAAGTGAGTTCCACTCTCATGGCCCAAGCGTAGAATTAGCAGATGTTGTTGCAAATATCCAGTCCTCACAACTTTTGAAGCGTCACATAAAACAGAGGGAGTCTCAATTTTGAAATAAGGGAGCAGTGTATACCTCAGAAACTGAAGAAAGATCACACTGTCATGGAGTCAAGAAACATTCTGGGTTTAACAGTAAATAAATCATAGAGTGATGATTAAATTGCATATGTATGGAATGTTAGAGCTGGCAAATTTTGTCAAGTTTATTTCACAAAGCTCCTTTAATCCTTCATTTCATAGATAATGGAACTCAGACCATTTGGCTGGAACGTCTCTGCCAAACTCATACCATCAGTGGCAGAACCAGGAGAACGTATCTTCTGGTCCAGAGGTAAGTGTTCCTTCGATTAATCTCTATAGCCCCACAACTGGTCTCCCTATGTGCGTTCTTGCTCTTCTATAATCTATTCTATACATAGTGTCAAAGTGATGCTTTAAACCTGAAGCTCAGATCACGTTATTATGCCTAGCAAACTCTTTAATGGTTTCTCATTGCAACTAAAGTCCAATTCCTTACAACGGTCTACAGTACTTCTCTAACATACAATAATGCCTGGCACAGAGTAGGCAATAATGAACAAATAAACTTCTTTTTTCTCGGAGTAATATAAAGTTGGCCAATCAAGGTAAATCTGCAGAAACAGCTTGTTTAAATAAAATATTCAACAATATTTCCTCTACAAGTAATGTACATGATGAAATGCAAGCTGGGTGAAAGTGGATTAACTGAATTTAACAATCAGACCCGAATAATTTATCTTAGCCTCCCTCAGCTCGTGGATGACCACTTGTGCCCTGTTTGGCCCAGCCTTGTTAAGCCTGTTTACCAATGATTTTGATGACAACACAGAAAGGAAGCTTATGAAATCTGAATGGCACAAAGCTGGAAAGGATACTAAGTATAACAATCAACATTCAAACTTGTTCTGACAGGCTGGAATTCTGAGTAAATTCCAATAAGATGAAATTTAGTAGCGATAAATACAATGTTCTGCATAAAAGTTCAAATATTAACTGTATAAGTACAGGATGGAGAAACTTGGCTTGGCAGAAATTCATGTGAAAAAGATCTGGAGGATTGAGCTGACCACAACTTTAATAAGACCCATCAGTATGTGGCAGATGCCTTTAAAAATTCACATTCATAGGTTGCATTAATATTGTACAAGCTCTTTTTCTAAATTATGGCCAGTAATAGTTTTCCTACTCTCTGTAGCTCAAACCACATCCAGACTATACTGTTCAGTTCTGGGTGACATATTTTAAGAGGGACACTTAATCCAGGGGAAGAAAACCAAGATGGAGAAAGTTGGAAAAGCAAGCCATGGTTGAAAGAATTAAAATCCAAAATCATACCAAATTTTAAGTTCTTTGAGATATTATAAAAGCTTCATTTTTTGCTGTTCTGGAAATCAGAATGTGAAATATTGGCTTTAAGTGGGTATTAAATCTATTCTGACAGCAAAATTTTGAATCAATGAATAAGGGACTTAAAGGAACAAGGAAACTTTCATTGCACACGGGGGAAATTTATGTGTATCTGGAGTATTTTTACAATAGCCACCTGAATGAGTTGGGATACATAAACTATTTGTCACTGGAGGTTGTCAAAGCGACACAGGGACGAGTAACTAAACCTCAAAAGTTAGAAACACTGAGTGACGATATAGGTTCTGCATCTAGCATCTAGCATCTCTAGAAGCACAGTGCTTCTTCCTCACCTTGCTAACTATGCAAGGTGGTCAACTCAAGAGACCCTTTCACTTCCACAGCCAATGTATATGGAATACTGTATATGGAAGCATCCACCCTAAAACTGAAATCATTTCCCAAGAAACTTGACTTACTGTCCCCAAATAAAAAGTCAGATGCCATTCTGGAGCCTACACACACACACACACACACACACACACACACACACACACACCTTTGTCATTTTGTCACTAATATATAAAGCTTAACAACCCAAAATAAGAATAAAAATGTTAAGGTATTGGGAATTCCCTGGCGGTCTAGTGGTTAGGACTCAGCGCTTTCACTGGGTTTGATCCCTGGCTGGGGAGCTAAGATCCCACAAGCCACACTGGCAAAAAAAAAAAAAAAAAAGTTAAGGTATTGCAGGAGGGTGCAGTCTTAGGATGTCCTCATGACTCACCATTACAATCTTCTTTTTCTGAAGAATTGCAAGAATCAAAAGGTAGCTGATGAGGAAAGAGATCAAGATGGCAGAGTAGGAGGATACTGGGCTCCCCTCCCCTCACAAACACATCAAAATCGCAACTACAGCAGCTCTCACTGAAACTGACCTGGGGACTAGCAGGACAGCTGTAAAAAAGATTTATGCGGAATCTGGTAGAAGGGAAAAGAGATCTGGTCAGGACACGTACTCCTAGTGGGGGACACAGAAGAGGATGGGCATATCCCAGGCTCAGGGATCCTCCCTGGGGAGGATGGGGTTTGATCCATATATTAGGCACACCAGCTCTAGGGTCCAACACCAGGAAGATGAGCCCCCCTTAGTTGGTTTGAAAACCAGTGGGGGTAACCAGAGGGCTGTTAGAACCTGAGATCCTGCTCTTGAAGAACGTGTGCATAGACTTGCTTGCTTCAAGTCACAGCGTGGAGGCAGCACATTGAAAACTGCCTGGGGCTCTGACCAGATGCCAGGACCACCCCAGCGCACCCTGTGGCCCTCCTGCTCTAGCCCCTCTTTCTCCAGCGATGGTCCCCACTAAGGTGGAGGCTGCCATTGCCAATGAGAGTGCACATACTTGGAGGGAACAGAGCTGACTTGGGCTCTGGACCTGCCTCTGACCAGAGCAGAGGCAGCCATTGCCAGTGCGTGCATCACTGCACACGTTCAGGAGGGAGTGAAACTAGCTCAATAATGTGGCACCAACCCCTCTGGCACCAACCCAGCCTCTAACCAAGGCACACACACATGGAAAGAAATGAAACCAGCACTGAGCCCCAAGCTCTCAGGTCCCGGCTGTGCCCCAAACCAAGGTGGAGACTGCCATCACACCCAGGAGAAACCCATCTCCCTCAGGACTCCGGTTCCAGCTCCTGGGGTCCTGCCCCACCTCCAATAGGGTTGTGATGGCCTTGAGCATAGAAGCCCTGGTTTGCACCTGGCTCTGGTCTAGCCTCTTATACCAAGGCCATGGTTGCCAGCATTCCCCCCAGTGAAAGATATGGCCCTCGCTCACTTTAGATCCAGCTCTTCCACCACACATGGACTGAAGAGGGATGCTCCCACACAAGTACATGCCTTCAAGACTGTGACAGGCAACTGTTTCACCTAATTTCATAGAAAAAGAGAAAGTTAAATAAAATGAGAAGAAAGATAAATGTTTCAAATGAAAGAACAAGAAAAAACCCTGGGAAGAAAACCCTAATGAAACAGAGATAAATAATTTACCTGATAAAGAGTTCAAAGCAATAATAATAATGTTAACTGAACTGAGAGAAAAAATAGATGGACACAGTAAGAATTTTAACAAGAAAACATAAAGAAAGAAACAGAGCTGAAGAATACAACAACTGAAATGAAAAATATTTCGAGGGAGGGAATTAACAGCAGGTTAGGGGATACAGAACACATAAGCCAATCTGGAAGATAGAATAATGGAAATCATCCAATCAGAACAGCAAAAAGAAAAACAGATAAAAAATGAGAATAGTTTAAGGAACTTCTAGGTTGACATCAAGTGTAGTAACATTCATAGGGGTCCCAGGAGGATAGGAAAAGAAAGCGATAGAAATATTTTTGATGAAATTATGGCTGAAAAATTCCCAAAGCTGAAGAAGGAAACAGACATCCAGGCACCGAAAGCACAGAGTCCCAGTCATATGGTCAGCATTGTTCAAGGCCCTGAAACTGACTATAGACTCTGCTCCAAGTCACAAAAGGGTAGTCACAAAAGAATGAGAATAACTTTCTAACGGGTTCATACATGAGTGTATAATAAGGTCTACAACTGCATGAGGGATTTCTCTTCTTTATGGTCTCTTTTAGAGTTAAGATCTCATTCCAGTGATACTGCATTTATTTTGTGATTCTCATTTTTTTAAAGATCCTCAGATTCTACTTCAGTATGCTGCATGTGAAGGTAACACATGCTTGTCTCCTCAGAGTAGACATAATAGGAT
Organism: Orcinus orca; assembly: GCF_937001465.1. Lineage (NCBI taxonomy): Eukaryota > Metazoa > Chordata > Mammalia > Artiodactyla > Delphinidae > Orcinus > Orcinus orca. The sequence continues at coordinate 41,995,277 of NC_064571.1, forward strand.
AAAAACGGTGAACATAACAGAAACTCATTCAAGCTTGTGTTGTTTAAAAGGGGAACTATTACAAAGATACAAGAGCCAATTTTTGAACCTACTGTCTGAGTTTTTGGATTTTTAAGGTTTCTTCCCTATATCAGGTGACAAAGTTAGTGTATTACATTTTTCCCCAATAACTTTGTTTTACCTTTAATGTATATCCTTTAATTCATCGGGAGTCCAAAGGATGAGGATTATATCCAAGACCTTCTACTCCACAACTGTCCTACATTCATTGATTTGTGTTGGCCCTCATATAATTATCAAATCCCCATATATATATGAGTCTGCCTCTGAACAATGAATTCTGTTCCATAATTATATTTGTTCCTTTAGGACTACAAAACTATTTTTATTGCAATTTATTTTTTATTTCTATTGTTTTATTACGGCATTGTCTACAGGTGGGTTGTCGAACCAATCCATTCTGACTTCAGTTCATTTGTTTTAAAAATCCATCCATATTGCTTGTCCTCCTAGCATCACAGTCCTTCGAACAATCTGACTATAGCTTCTCTATTTCTCTGCTGCTTCCTCTTTCTCCTACTTTTTTTTTTAAAACATCTTTATTGGAGTATAATTGCTTTACAGTGTTGTGTTAGTCTCTGCTATATAACAAAGTGAATCAGCTATATGTATACAGCTCGGTGCTTTGTGACCACCTAGAGAGGTGGGATAGGGAGGGTGGGAGGAAAATGCAAGAGGGAGAGGATATGGGGATATTGCAATGGCTTTTAAGCCCTAATATCTACTGTGAAAGTCCCCATGTTTTACTTTTCTCTTTCAATGTTGACTTACTATTAAGGAACTAATTTTTTATTTTTGTATTTAATTTTCTAATATTTGTCAAGTTTCTCCAAAAATCCAGCTGGTATTTTGATAAGAATTATTTTGAAATTGTAAGATAATTTGACCTGAATTAATAACGTTATAGAGTTAGGCCTTCTCACCTATGGTGATGGAATGAACTTAAATTGGTTCTTCTTTTATGTCCTTTAATACGCTTTTAAAATTTTCTCCTTCCTAAGTCAATATCCAAATAATTTAGAGTTTTCCTTTGCATTGTCAACTGAACCTTATTTTTTTGTTGTTGTTCTTGCAAGTGATTTCTTATATAGTCAATGAACACTATTAGTTCTGGGATGAAATCATCTCCTGTCAGGCAACCTAACTGAATTTTCTCATTTTTAATAATATGCCTTATTTTGTTTAATTTTCTAGAAAGATTAATGAAATGTTGCCTTTTTTCTTCTAACCTTACACCTCATAGTCCTTTTATTGCTTTATGGAGTTTCTAAAAACCTACAGTATTATATTATACAATAGATACTGGGAGTATTTTATTCCTTCCTAATCTTAAAGTGAATTCACTTAAACCTTTCCTTTAAATATGTGTTTTCTGTAGGTTTTTTTTTTATTTTAAAATCCTGTGATATTTCTCCTTTGATATATAAATTATAAATTATCTTATATTGAACTATCCTTGACTTCCTTTAATAAACCATTGATCATTTTATTTTTACTACATACTAGGTAAAGTTAACTAATATTGCATTTAGTAATTTCTAATCTATGTGTACAAGTGGAACTATACTTTTTTGTAATAATCTTACTTGATTATTTAAATTAAGGTTTCTATAATCCTGAATTATTTTGGCTTTCTCTTTCTCTATTGTCTGAAACAACTGTTACACAACAAAATAATGTACTTCCTGAAGGTTGTTCTAACAACTTTCAACAACTTGCAACATAACAACAACTAAATTTAGTTACATCAATATTATAAATATCTGCTCATTAAAACACACTACATAGTGAAATAATAGTTTAAACGTAAGGAAGATACTGCAAAAGGGAACGATTATCTTAACTGTGTAAGGAATTTATGCAAATTAATGATACAGAGAAATGACCCAATTGTGGAAAAAGGGAATGAATATGAACATACAATTTTTGGAAAGGATAATGAAAGTGAATGGCAGCAACCAAAGGATAAGATGTTCAAATTGTTTTGTGTGTAATTAGAAAAGTGAAAGTCAAGGGCTTCCCTGGTGGCGCAGTGGTTGGGAGTCCGCCTGCCGATGCAGGGGACACGGGTTCGTGCCCAGGTCCGGGAGGATCCCACATGCCGCGGAGCGGCTGGGCCCGTGAGCCATGGCCGCTGGGCCTGCGCGTCCGGAGGCTGTGCTCCGTCTGCAATGGGAGAGGCCACAGCAGTGAGGGGCCCGCGTACCAAAAAAAAAAAAAAAGAAAAGTGAGAGTCAAAAAGGAATATGATATCATTTAATACCCATGAGATTTACAAAAGTTAGAGCTATGTAATGCCAAATATTAGTGGAGTTGGAGACAAGAAGGCATTGTCTACTCTTGATGATACTGAAGCTATTCTAATATTCTGGTGAGCCCTTTAGCAGTACTTTGTATAAAGTATTCACACCTATGATCCAGTAATACAGCACAGTAAAATTCCATATTGGGACATGTTCTGTGATGGTTGCTGTGGGATTTATGTGTGGTAGTATAAAATGGAAGACTAGTTATATACCAAGGAGGTAGATATGCAAAATGTAGTAGATTTACACTATGGAACTCTATGCATTTTTTTTTTTTTTGGGAGTGTAAGACAGGTTTCTTTTTATTAAGTTTTCCTAAACTTGTCTCATGTTTACTGAATGTTTTTCTTGTGTAAGAATGTAACCTGGAGCTTTAACAAACCAATTTGGACAATTCAACCTGGATAAACGCTTGTCTGTACACAAGTCATCAATTACCACTCTCTGGCCTGGCCTCCACGTAAATCCAATTGGTCTTAAAGCCTATGTAAACAGACAGCAAGCAGACCACATCATCTTATTTCTAGTTTAAACTTTAAACCTCAAACTCACCCCCATCCCAAGACCCACACCCTCCCCCACACACAAAAGAAAATTTTTAAAAGAAATGGCTGACTCAGGAGCTGAGTCAGTTGCATAAGAATTGGCTTAATCCTGAAGCCAGCACTCCAAAGTAGCTCTTGGCCTCACAGCAGGTCCCCTGGAACTCTTGAAGCAGGACAGGTCGAGAATGGATAGAAGATGCTCTAAGAACAGGGCCAAGTTCTGGGGCTGCGAGGCTTCCACACATGCTTACACTCCAACATAAATACACTTCCACCTTCCTCCTCTAAGCGATGCTTTCCTATAGCACTTTAGAGCTTGTAACACTCTAAATTTTTTAGTGCAGAGATGGACAGAAACTTATTCTAAATATGCAAGGTATAATCTTATTTCTAACAACATAGGCCAAAGTTAACAGAGAAGTACTCTATGCAGCAGTTAGAAGGAACCAAATGGATAGATACACACATAGGAACATGCATGGATCTTTAAAGCACAGAGACAAAAGCAAATTATATATAAAATTAAGGCTATAACGCAATGCTACTCATGTAAACCAAAAAATACACACAGAAAAGAATAATGCCATATATTTTACGATGTTAAATTTAACTTCAAGTATGTACTAATTATACAACAGTGGTTGTTATGGGAGTAAGGAGAAGGGGAATAGAGAATAAGAATAAAATGAATATGTGCTTTGCGTACATTCTTACATACACAAATACATTCATAAAATGAGTCTGGGCCTGACATCAGCTTGTAAGAGAGTGCCATGAACTGGGAAATAGGATTAGTCACACCTTTTGCACCTGGGATAACACAAAAGAAAAACTACAAAGGTATCTCTTAGAACTCAAGGGACTTCAGGGAAGAGGAAAGGGAGAGTTGTCAGAAATCCAGGAGAGAACGTCCCTCCACCTGCATCTCTCCTTGGCCTTCCTGCTCAGTAGATCCACTTGTTTTCCTTTGCAGCACACAGGGCAAGAATTCCATGTATACCCCCATGTGGTTACACTGCCTCCCTTCAAAAGACCAGACTAGATTGAGTTTTAGAAAAAGAACGTAATTCACAATTAAGACTGATGAACCGGGGACTTCCCTGGTGGTCCAGTGGTAAAGAATTCACCTTCCAATGCAGGGGTCCCAGGTCGATCCCTGAGAACTAAGATCCCACGTGCCGCGCGGCAACTAAGCCCACGCGCCACAGCTACTGAGCTCCTGTGCCTCAGCTAGAGAGCCTGCGTGTCGCAAACTACAGAGCCCATGTGCTCTGGAGCCTGCACGCCACAACTAGAGAGAGAAAACCTGCACGCCACAGCTAGAGAGAAGCCCGTGCACCACAGCGAAAGATCCCACATGCCTCAACGAAGATCCTGCGTGCTGCAAGTAAGACCCGACGCAGCCAAAGATAAAAATAAATATATAATTTTTAAAAAGGCATTAGATGTTTAAAAAAAAAAAGACTGATGAACATGGTGGATAACAGATTTTTGTTATTATACAACAGCATACAATGTGATAAGACTGTTTTTCTTTTATGAGAAATAAAATGATGGTTTCCAAAGAGGAATTCCAATTATCAATTTGTTCAAATATACCCATAAGCTCCTGAAAGCTTCTGAAAGTCATATTTGTTTAATTGTAAAAGTTCTAGACTTCATTTTTTCCTTCATTCTTTCTTTCCTTCCATCTTTTAATTCCTTTCTTTCGCTTTATCCTTTGCTCTCTTCTTTCTTTTCCTTCTCCTTTTTCTTCTCCTTCTCCCCCTTCCTTCTGCCTCTTCTCCTTCTCTCTCTCCCTTTCTCCTTCTCTCTCTCTCTCCCATCCATAGCTTCAACACCAAAACAGTTCAAAAAGGCATTGCCTGATTGAATCACAAAGTCCACCAGTTGACTTTTAGGGAAGAGGAATTTTCAGAATGATTTCATTTCAGGAACATGACACTGTATTTTCACTGTTTTCATAAAGCTTTTACTTAGTCTTCCCTTTGAATGGAATACCACCAAGTTGGATAGATATGGCTCTGTCTACTGAAAGTTTACAACATATCCAGAAACTTAAAACTCCCCACCTTGGTTAACCAAAGAAGATTAATTGAATATTTTTCAACCAATATTTCTTAATCTCCTGATTTGAAATGCAAGTTTTGAGCTACGCATGACATTTGACTAGAAATATGCCAACTTTGTTGCCACAATGCTGATCATTCCACTGTCCTGCTCAGGGATGAAATGAACAAAGATATTAGGGTTCGAAACATGATGCTTCCTGGCTATTTGTTGCATCCATCTCACTCCATTGAGTACTTCAAGCGAGGAAGTCTTGTGGAGTGTGGAAATAATAGAGACATATGATGGGCACTTTACAATTCAGAAAGCCATTCAAAAACACCCACCATGCAATTAAGCTGTTTATTTTTATTTTCAGTCTATTAGAATTGGTAGAATATTTTCATTCTATCAGCATTGTGTCAGTGAGACCACAGGGTAGAGTGAGAGGGTTTTTACAGCCACCAGCTTCTGAAAAGGATTTACTTTCTCCCCTGCCCACTCCACATCCATGAAATTAAATGATTATTTACATGTTTGTTTTCACAAAGATAATGAATTGTTCACTGACTACTGCCTTATCCTTCTGCCTCCATCCTCTTAGCAAGTATTTTAAAAGTTAAGCTTTGTTTCCTATAAACAGAAAAAGCTCTTTTTCAAGAGCTTGTTGGCTAGTTGTAAAGACAGCCCTAGGGCTCTCTCTGTGAGCTCCAGAAAAGATGTGGTGAGAGGTTTCACAGCTAGTTGCTTTTTCTCTCCTAAAATATATATCATTGTTTTTAAAACTAAATTTGTTTAGTTACAAATGTATTTGCTCCAAAGGAGACTCTGTCATGTTGAAAATCCATCCAAATATCTTCTACTTCATCTGATGGTTCAAGGTATAGCTTCAAGGTATAGCTTCTTATCTCTGCTGATAAGAGAATAAAATTTCTGGTTCTCCTCTTTGAAGATTCAAACCAAAGCTACTTCCTAGTAACAGCCTTCTCAGAATCAACTATCAGAAGTCACTCTTGAAGAATTCCCCTTCAACTGTCATAAAGAAAAATTCTAATATTAATGGCAGGCACCTTGCTTATCTAACTCCCTATTCCTATTCTCTCCTGCTCCCTGGGTTAAACCCACTGTTTCCAACAAGCAGATAGTCTCCCCTTCATGTCAAGTTCATCTTGCTTCTGAGCTTTTATTCTCTGCTGTACCACTCTTTCCTTCACTCCTTCTTCCTGATTTCTCAGCTTATAGAAATCTCACTTTCCTCAAAACCAAATTCTGTTTTCACTTGAATTCAAACAAACAAAAGAAACAAACCAATCAATGAACAACCAACTTCCCTGATTACTCCAAGGGCCAAACTGCCCTTTCTCTCAATGGCTTACTCTAGTACATGGAGTCATAAAATATCACATTTATGGAATTCTTTGCCTTGTTCTCTGATTATTTCTTTTGTGAACACATTCTGTATGTCAGTAAGGACAGGGAATCTGTTGACTCTTGCTTGATGTTTTTTAACTTGCCTGCTGCCTAAGGTAGAGCTGGACAAACAGAAGACACTTAACAAATACTTTTCAACTCAATAAGTGGCTATTTGCCTTAATTGTTAGAATATTTACCCCGCAATTAATTTTATTTTTTAGAAATTAAAATAATCTGAATTATATAGCAGGGGTTGTTCACCTTATATCAAATGTGTCCCTGTGGATAGCTCCTCTTTGCCTTTTCTTCCCATTAAAGTCTGGTATAATTTTTAAAATAATAGTATTTTTATTATGAGATAATTCAAACACACAGAAAGCAGAATAGAAAAATAAATACTGAGACTTAATTATGCAGTTTTAACAAATAAAAATATTAAACACTCACTACACACTAAGCATTCTTCTATGAATTTTTACATATATTGACACATCATATTCTCAGAACACCCCTATGATGTGCTACTGTTATTACCATTCCACATTTTCTGGGTGAGCGTGGAGTTGTTAAATATTTTGCATAAAGTCACACAGATTGTAGGTTGCAGGGGGCAAATTTGAACCAAAGCATTCTGGTTCAGAACCTGTGCCCATGATTCCATCCGATACTACCTTTTCACCTTGCCTTTCCATTAAATCCTAACATTATGGAATATTTACTCTGGACTTTAAAAAATAATATTCCCACTATGAACACCTTTCCAATCCTATTTCACTGACTTTCTCTGCTGTGATGACAGTAATTATTAATTCAATGTTTATCAATCCCATGTGTTTTTGTGCTTTTGCTTGTGGACTTATATTTACTTTTGTGCTTATAGTCATAGACTATTATTTTGGAATGGTTTTATAGTTTATTTAAATATGTGTCATTTGGTAATTGCCTTGATTTTATTCAATGTGTTTTAAAAACTTTATCTTCATTGGCATATATACCCTTGTTCCTCATTTTAACTGTTTTCTAGTGCCCCATGATAAATATACCATGAATTTCCTGTTCATGGACATTTGTATTGTTTCTAGATTTCTGAAGTAAGAAACAGTGCTACAATGAACATGCTTATATATGTCTCCTTTAGTTCATGTGCTTGACTTATTTTAGGGAATATAACTAGTGTATATTGTCACTCAGTGTAGGGCATGAGATTTGGTCAAGTGGCTTTCCAAATTATTGTACCAGCTTGCATGCTTGTATGCCCACTAGATTAACTGAGAGTTCCTGTTTCTCTACTTTATTGCCAACATAGATGCTCTTAGGCCTTTTACTTTTCTTGGTCTCAGGAGTCTGAAATTGTCTCATTATTTAATATTTACATTTCAGGATTACCTGCTGAAGCTGAGATTCTTTTCCTAAGACCTACATTCAGATTTCTTCTCCTGTCAAACGCCATTTCAGTTCTCTGCTCATTTGTCTTTTTTATTAAATTGCAGAAGTTACAGATCGTTAATAATAAACTTTGATTTCTATTAAATTTTTAAAATCTCTCTTCAGTTCGGTTGCTTTTAACTTTGTATTTGGCTTCTTTCATAATACAGAGATTTAAAAACTATGTGTGGTCGATTTATCAGTTGTTTTTGTTACGGTGTGTACAATTCAGTGGGTTTTGGTATATTCACAAACACGTGCAACCATCACCACGGTCAATTTCCGTATTTTTTATCACCTCAAAGAGAAGCCCTATACCATTTAGCTACCAATTCCTATGCCTCAGTCTCCCATCACTAAGAAACCGTCTATAGATTTCCCTGTCCTGGACTTTTAGGGGAACTGAATGACTCACCATGTGGTCCTCTGCGACTTGCTTCTTTCACTTGGCATGTAGTTTTCAAGGTTTATCCATATTATAGCAAATATAATTTATTCGCTCCTTTTTATAGTACTATTCCATTGTATAAATACACTGAATTGGGTTAATCCATTTGTCCGTTGATGGGCATTTGGGGTGATTCCACATTTTGGCTATCATGAATGATGCTGCTATAGCCATTCATGTATAAGTTTCAGTGTGAGCATGTTTTAATTTCACATATCAGGGAATGGAATTTCTGAGTCATTTGGTAAATTGTAGACTGAGTTGGGAAGTAGTCGCTCCTCTTTACTTTTTGAATGAGGTTATGAAAAACAGGCATTAATTCTTTAAAGGTTTGGTAGAATGTAGTGGTGAAGCCATCTGGGCCTGAGTTTTTCTTTGTGGGTAGGTTTTTGATTACTGCTTTAATATCTCATTTGTTATAAATCTATTCATATTGTCTATTCCTTAAGTCAGTTTTGGTGTTTCTTTTTTAGGAATCTGTCCAACTCATCTAATTTGTTGGTGTACAATTGTTTTGTTTTGTTTTAATTTATTTATTTATTTTTGGCTACACTGGGTCTTCGTTGCTGCTTGCAGCTTTTCTCTAGTTGCAGCAGGCGGGGTCTACTCTTCGTTGCGGTGCACAGGTTCTTGGTGCACAGGCTTCAGTAGTTGTGGCACATTAGCTCAGTAGCTGTGGCTCGCAGGCTCTAGAGTGCAGGCTCAGTAGTTGTGGCACACGGGCTTAGCTGCTCCGCTGCATGTGGGATCTTCCCGGACCAGGGCTCGAACCTGTGTCCCCTGCATTGGCAGGCAGATTCCTAATCACTGCGCCACCAGGGAAGTCCTGTACAATTGTTAATAGTAGTTCTTTGTAATCCTTTTTAACTTTCTGTAGGGTCAGTAGTAATGTCTTCTCTTTCATTTCTAATAATTTGATTCTTATCTCTTTTGTTCTTGGCAATCTATCTAAATGTAATTGTTTTTTTTTATCTTTTAAAAGAACCAGCTTTGGTTTTATCAATTTTCTCTATTTTTCCTAGCCTTTATTTCATTACTTTTTGCTATCTTTTTTTAATTTCATTCCTTCTGCTTTCTTTTTTTTTTTTTTTTTTTTTTTTTGCGGTACGCGGGCCTCTCACCGCTGCGGCCTCTCCCGCTGCGGAGCACCAGCTCCGGACGCGCAGGCCCAGCGGCCATGGCCCACAGGTCCAGCCGCTCCGCGGCATGTGGGATCTTCCCGGACCGGGGCACGAACCCATGTCCCCTGCATCGGCAGGCGGACTCTCAACCACTGCGCCACCGGGGAAGCCCCCCTTCTGCTTTCTTTTGGTTCAATTTGCTCTTTTCAGTGTTTGAGGATGGACGTCTACAGTATTCATTGGGTGTATTTCTTCTTAATATAGACATTTACAGCTAAATATTTCCCTCCATGCCCTGCTTTAGCTGCATCCCATATGTTTCCATATGCTATATCTTCATTTTCACTACTCTCAAGGTATTTCCTAATTTCCCTTCTGATTTCCTCTTCAGTTCATTGGTTGTTTAGGAGAGTGTTGTACAATTTCCACATTTTGTGAGTTTCCCAAATCTTTTCCTGCTATTGATTTCTAATTTTATTACATTGTGGTTGTAGAACATACTCTGTATTATTTCTATCCTTTTAAATTTACTGAAGTGTGATTTATTGCTAGTTTATCCTGGAGAATGTTCTGTGTGCATGTGGGATGACATATACTCTGTTGTTGTTAGGGTTGGTGTTCTACAGGTGTCTATTAGGTCTAGTTGGTTTACAGTGTTCAAGTCTTCTATTTCTTTTGTTGATCTTCTGTTTGTTCTCTCCATTAGTGAGAGTTGGCTATGGAAGTCTCCAATTATTTTGCATTTTGGTGTTCCGTTGTTAGATGGCATATATATTTATAATTATTATATCTTTTTTAATGGAGTGACTCTTTTATCACTATAGAATATCTCTATTTCTGGTTATATTTTTGTTTTAAAGTCTATTTTTTTCTGATATCATCATAAGCACTTCAGTTTTCAATCACTATTTCTTCTAATATTTTTTCTATTCCTTTCTCTCTCTCCATCTGATACCTCCGTTATGTGTACACTGGTGTGCTTAAAGATGTTCCACATTTCTCTGAGATGCTCTTCACTTTTTTCAATTCTTTTTTCTGTTTTTCAGCTTGCATAATCTCTATCAATCTATCTTCAAAATCACTTATTCTTTTCTCTGCCAGTACAAATCTACCATTAAGCTGCTCTAATGAAGTCTGTAATTTCTCTTTGATTCTTTATTTTAAAAATTTCTGCCTCTTTACTGATAATCTCTTTTTGATGCAATATTGCAATCACACCTCCCTTTACTTCTTTAATGATTTCCCTTAATTCCATGAATATGTTTATAATGGCTAAAGTCCTTTTCTCATAAATTCAGAATCTCATCTGTCTCACAAGTAGTTTCAGTTGCTTTCATTGTTTCCTTTATATGAGTCATAGTTTTCTATTTCTTTACATACTCATAATATTTTGCTGAAAGTTGGCATTTTAGATAATATATTGTAGAAATTCTGGGTACTGTCTTCTACTGCCCCCCCCCCACATCCCGCTAGGGTTGTTATTTGCTTGTTTATTTGTTTAGCAACTGATTAGAGTATTTCAGTGTCATCTCCTCTACCTCCCCTCCAGTGTTCAGCCTCTGATGTTGTTCCTTGAGGATGCACAGGTTTGGATATGCCCACAGTCACCCAGGGATGACAGTGGCATTGGTTGGAGTCTCTCTCTTTCTTTCCCTGACCCCATTCAGCAGGTAAACTCCACTAACTGACAGCTGATTACTCTATTGCATTTAATAATACCTGGGGGGCTTCCCTGGTGGCGCAGTGGTTGAGAGTCCGCCTGCCGATGCAGGGGACACGGGTTCGTGCCCCGGTCTGGGAAGATCCCACATGCCGTGGAGCAGCTGGGCCCATGAGCCATGGCCGCTGAGCCTGCGCGTCCGGAGCCTCTGCTCCGCAACGGGAGAGGCCACAACAGTGAGAGGCCCACGTACAGCAAAATAATAATAATAATAATAATACCTGGGGTATAAATTGCTCTACAAACTAATGTATTCAAATTCTGGCTCTTTTGAATGAATAATTTCTGAAGTTAGTGTTTGATTTTTGTTCTGATCATTGGAGAGCTCTTCCAGCTTTATTACTCCCTGGTTCTCTTCTGCAAACTAGTTGGCCTGCAGTTTAGCCTGTGTCTTGAATCTCCTCTCAATTGCCTTTCACCACTTCTACTGTTTTTGAGAGTACTATTAGGCTTGAATTCCTTCACTCTAGTTTGCAAAAGAAAGCTCCTTAGGAAGAGATGAAGAGCTATTTGTTTTATGGCAGGCTTGTCGTCTCTCCCCAGGTAAAAATCTCTGAGCCAGGGCTATGGATTTGAATATAGGGAAGATTGCAAGTTTCTCTCTGAGGTCACCTTCATTCTAAGAACCAAGAATGCCAGGAAGGAGGGGGCAGAAATATGAGATTCTTTCAACTGGCCTTTCCTGGTGTGGAACCATGGCCTCGTGAGCCAGGGAAAGAGTGATCATGGTCTCAGTGGAGCCTCCTTTCCACGGTGGAGGCTGGAGATAAGAAAGAGTCCCTGCTTCTCAATTGCACTGGCCTAGAACTTAGCCTCAGCAATAAGAAACTTGGAGTAGGATGAAACATTATGAAATCCTGCCCCTCCCAGGAAGAAAGCCTTTCCTCTGGGTGCTGAGGAGAGAGAGTATCCTGTATTCTTGGCATCACCAGTCTGGAGTGCAATCTCCATCTCACTGAACTAAGAATAGGGGAGATAGGGACCAATTTTGGTTCAGGTATCACACATTCTCATTTTTCTTACCAAATTTGGTAGATATTATTGAATAGATTCTTTGTCATATGCTAGTCACTCATAACAATTTCTAGAGCCTTTATTATTTTTTTTAATAGTTTTCAACAGTTTCACTGGGAGTCAGCCAACATAATTCCTCATAAATCACACTGGAGGTTGACCTCCTAGCCCACGTTAATATTTGTGTTTTACAGATTTCTCAGATACTTCAGAGTTTGAGTTGCAGACGGTTAGTAGGAAAAATAAATGCTTAACACTAGACGCACACACACAGACAACTGAGTGAACTGACCTGGTTGATAATCAGTCAATTAAATCAAACTAGTTTTGCTGTATTTGCCTCTTTAAGAAAATCACTTTTTCCAAACTAGGCAGTTATCTTGTGACATATTTTATAGTATATTTCAATAATATCCCATTTATCTAGTAACTATTCATCCAATAAGTTCTTTTCTGTATACACCTGAAAAACAGGAAATACTGGTCTTAAGTAGTCAAATGAGATGCTATAAAATTAGTGTACTAAATGTTATGCCATTTTCATAGACAACATGTCAGACACTCGCTGCTATTTTAGAATAAATTTTACCAAATGTGGTTTTCCAGTCCAAAGGTGAGAGGCACATTAAAGGAGTAGAGCTACTAGAGGAAGCACACTGACAGAAGTGATGAACAAGAGTAGATTAAAAAATTATAAAGCACAAATAAAAAAAAACCAAACAGACTGCCATCTATACATTGAAATTTCCTGAGTACATCACAGAATTAATTAAAACAGTGAGTGATTGACTTTATGAGTGATTAAAGAACATTTAGTATACTCTAAGGAAATGAGGATACTTTAGAAATATTTCAATCAAAAATAGTTAAAATAAGACATGTAAGTGTTTTAGAGGGAGCTTTAGTTGTATGGAAGAGTAGAAAGAGGAGTTTATGTTTCCATAACAGCTGTAACATGAGGCACTTCTATGGATAATGGAAAAGCCAACATGGGCTTGTTTTGGAACATACCAGTTAGGCTTCTGGACAGACACTCGATGAATATTTGTACAGTGAGTGAATTAAAGAATAAACCAATGTCAGGGACATTTCCGAAGCGAGTGTTTTCGATGCCTATGTGCTTCCCACGCTGTATGTGAGACTGCATTACCGCGTGAGCGGTGCCATTCACAGCAAGGTAGTCAGGAATCGTTCTCCGGAAGCCCGGAAGGCCCGAACACCTCCACCCCTACTTAGACGTGCAGGTGCTGCCCCACGACCACCACCAAAGCCCATGTAAGGAGCTAAGTCCATAAAGACGAAAGAAATACTGTCCCCTGGAAAGACAATAAAGTCGAAATTATACTAAAAAAAAAAAGCACTTTCTATGTGTCTAGCACCACAAGAATTATGCTTTACACCATAAGCAATTTTGTTTCTCAGAAAAAACAGAGCCATTGTAGACCCCAGTTGATGAGAGCTGATTTGTGAAGAAAACTGAATCTAGGCCTTGAAAGTTAGGTAAAATTTAATGAGGTAGTGGAGAGAGAAAGGAGGAGTCCAAGTGAAGAGAGTACATGACATGAGAATGAGGTTCAAGTGCCTATTTCAGGTGTAGGAAGGAGCTAATAGACTAGTCTGCCTATAGCAGAGGGTGTTGTAGGAAGTACCTACAGATGAAAGGATCGGAATCATATCGTGAAACTTCATAGTCTGAACTCAGTGTTTAAATTTAACACATTTCATTCTAACACCCTGACAGATCAGAATGCTTGTTTTTATTTAATGATTAAACACTTACATACTATTTATTTCCTAAGCATTTAACAAATACTAAGTCATTTACACCTCATAACAACCCTATAAGGGCTTTCATAATCCCCATTTCACTAATGAGGGAACTGAAATACAGAGAGATTAAGTAATTAGCCTTACACAACATGCTGCCTTGCAAACTAGACGGTGTACTTGGTCCTCACGTTTTCCTTTACCTGCTGGCTGGTAACTGAAATCCTTCCACTTGTAGTATGTTTAGTTTGAAAGTGACTCCTCTAGAAGGCTGTAAATTCCACTAGTAAAGTAGTAGAACTCTAGATGAAGTGTCATGAATCAGGGCAGAAGGCATAGGGGAACGCTGAAAGGGTGTTGGGGACAGGTGGTATCCAGGACAGAAGGATGCAAATGGGCAGGTCTGGAGTGATATAAACTTACTTAGCTCCCTTCATAGCTGTGCTGGGCACTGACTTGGGTACAAGAAATTAGAAATGACTGTAGGTTTCCAAACACAGGAGGGACCTAATGAAAGTGATAGTTTAGGAAAATCAATGAATTTGTGCATTTCATGAATAAACGAGGCTTTAGGTATAATAAACTTCGATCAGCCAAGATTATGGCAGCATTCTGCATGAGAATCAAGCAAAGGTGACAGGAAACCATAGGAAGTGATTTACTACCTAATATAGGAGTTAATCTAACTTGAACTAGCTCTACACTAAGAGAGACAATACTGAATCAATACATCTTGAACCAGAATGTGTATTTCTTCTCTTACATAGACTCTCTGGTCTTATCCTACTGTCTTCACAACCATGTAAATCGACAGGATTACTCCTTGACAGAACTCTACGATTCTCTCTAGGCTGAAGGCTGACTTTTCAAGTCACACTGTAAAAAGGTGGTGGTTATTTCAAACTTGCTTAAAAACTTCCTTAACTAGCTTAGAGTAACACTTAATTCTAATACAGTATTATTCAACATTTTGTAAATTCATTGGACCAGTTAAAATGCTCCAATTCATTTGGAAAGCCTGAGGGTTTTTTCTGCATGTTTTCAATTAGTCTTTAATATTTCCTCCTTTTTTTTTTTTTTTTCCCTCTTCTGTGCCCTGTTGCCCACCAAAGCTCCCTTTTACAGATCCTAAATATTGGAAATTCTGACTTCGTTGGTCTTAGGTCACGTCTTTCCAAACAACCCAACAGCTCCAAATGAAGGGAAACCTTAGCTTTTATGTTTCCAGAGTACCTTCTAGATCTTAGATAGTGCTCCTGGCATTAGTTTATGTGTAAGGTAAGAAAAAAAAAATTAGAGATAAAACTTTTCATTCCATGTAGGTTTCTTGCTTGACTTCTTAGCTGCAAATCCTATTCTAAAATGAACTCCTGAATGTTCAGTCTCTCTACTCTTCAACATCGATACTACAAAAGGGTCATGTTGCGTGCACATAAGGCTCATGCCTCCTCACACATGCCCCAGTGTAATGACTGCATTGTCAGTTTCTCATAAAATTGTGAACTACATCTTGGCCAGGACAAAGAATCACTTCTATGGGAGGAGGATTGGGCAGCATTTTCTGCCTGCCCACTTCCCCCAAGCTCATCCCAGTAACGCCACCTTGTCTGAAGAATGGAAGCAGAAAAACAAGGTCAAGGAGCCTTTACTCCCTGCACACAACCTGCCTAAAGTCTAGGATGGAGAAGCCTGGGAGATTTCTTTCTGCAGCACTGAGTGATTATTAACAAAAAGGGCTAGTTGACTGCAGATCATGTTTCCCCAGGAATTCTGCAGAGGGCGATTAAGCTAATAATTGCCAGGGGCATCTTTGTGCAGATGGGGCATCTTTGTGCAAAACTGTTTTGCTGGAATCCTGTTTTTAAACTGGTTAAAAATCAATTGGCTAACCATTTCATCAGGACTGAAAGTTACCAGAAATCTGGTTGACAAGAAATTTCCATTTTGAAGTTGAGAAGGTACATATTCTGAATAGAATTAATTGGCTTACTTGTTCACACTTTTGGAATAAATACAAAGTAATGCCTAAAATTTAGCTTTGGTTTCTAGAAGTCATCAAACTGATGGTGAAGCTACCTCCAAGCTAGGGAAGATATGCCATGTTTGATACACTAAACTATTATTATGCGTTATAATTGTTAAAATACCATGAACATTAGTTCTACCCAATGATGCCAAGAGTTTTTCTTTAACAGATACAATTATTTCTACATGAGAAGCAAGGTATCTTCAGATAAATAAATCTCTTTATGGTTTTTAAAAGTTTACATCTAGAATGCCTGCTTTTGGAGACAAGGTTTTGAAAGACTCCTTATCTCATTTAAATATTCGGTGACATAGGTTTGAAGGGCAACCAACTTCACATAAAGACACTCTCAGAGTTAAACATTAGTCTCTCTATGGGACCTCTAAAATTTGAAACTTTAATTTCCCAAAACAATAACAGTTCTAAGAGGTATTATATCTCATGCCTAAAAAGGGGTCATGCATCACAATTAAACAGGTCACTTTCCTCTGGAGCCACTCAAAGTCTCTAACATGTTCATGTACTCTGTGACTCTCAGAAATAAAGACTTTTCCCAGAATCCTATTATCATAGGACTTTTTGATGTATCATAGCCCCGGAAACATACTTTGGCAAATGTTGGCTTCAAGTGATTTTTTTCTTCTTCATAGGCAACAAGTGGTGCATGAGAAAAGGGACCAGAGAAAGACATTCAGGATGTCAGAGAAATGCATCAGAAAGGGTTAGTGAAGAACTTGGGAAACTAATTACTCTTGTTTTATATTTCTCCAAACCAGTTCTGCAGTTATGCCCAAAGAGTTATCCACAAAGGCTACCTCTTATCATCAGAGCTCATGAGAACCAGATATTCTTTTCAGAGGTTCTGTTCGATCTGTAGTAGAGGAAGCAATGGGATGTCGGCCAGATTCCATTTCCCCGCACTGATAAGCTATTTTCCCTAAGGCCTGCAAAAGCAGCTCATGAGTAGCTGGCTTGGCCCATTTAAAATATTATTGCATTGTCCACTATAATGATAGTAATAACCTTGTAATGACTGTGCATAGAGCTAGGCCCAGTACAAAAACCCAGAACAAACCACTCTGCCTGTGCATAGTGAATAACAAAGAGGCCTTCCATCCCCATCGGGGTAGTCACTGTTGAAAAAGTAGGTGATCACTTTCTGACATTCTGGCCTCTGGCCATGAATATTGAGAGCTGTTATCCTCTGAGGCTACCCATTTCCTTCTCCAAAGCCTTTAATGCTTATGGTAAGTATACTGCCTTGTAACCCATGCGACGGAAAGTAATGTCAACTGTCCATTCCATAAAGTATTCCTCAAAAAAGGTCATATTCAATACCTAATATTGATGTAAGAGCTTTAGCTAATTCCACTGAATATAGAAATCCATCTACAGATTTCTTTCTCCATATATAGATTTGCATTCACTCATCTGAACTCTGTCATCTGGCAGTTTTACACCTCAACAGCTATTTTCTGCAATTTTGAAACTCTCATTTTTTTAAAATTGGCAAGCAGACAATTTATTGATCATCCTCATTTTGTAAGAATTATTAAGAAGGGTTTCAAGAAATTAAACCAGCATAAAATAATATCTAGTAAAAAAAAACTGAGAGATGAAAGTAAAAGAAGGATGGGCAGAGAGGAAAGGGACAGACATTAAATAATATGAGAGAGATAGAATAGTTAACTTTGGAGCAAGAGAAGCTAATTATTGAGCTGTTGTCTACAAATGATGCTATTCTTTGATATGATAGCTTTTAACATAATTACATGAAGTAGTAAGAGACGCAGAGCAGCTATGAATAAGTTCATTGGTTCTATTTAAATTTCATAGGCATGATTACCACCCCGAGTATCTTATAATGCTGTGTCACTGGGAATGCCATTCTACAATAATGGCGATCCTTCACCCAATCACCAAATAAGGCCAGAAAAGAGTTGAGCTATTACAGTAAAGGTTAGCCAAATCACTGAATTCGTTTTTCTTTTTCAATTGTTGTTGTCGTTATTTGGTTGCAGAATTGAAATGACTGAAAAGCAATGAGACAGATACAAAATCAATCACTTAGACATTTCCTTATGTCTCCAAATTCGCTTCAGAACGCCTTGCTTGTTCAGGAAAAAATGAGGAATTGGGATTTGGTGACTTTTCAAATGCATGGTTCATGAAAGCCCCGAATTCCTGAAACCTTTTCACCCACTCAGGTCCATGAGGAAGAGGTACATGCCACACCCCAGCTTTTGAACAGTGTGCCGAAAGCCTAGATCTTAAGGTCATCTAAAAATTACTAGTGATCCTAAAAACGATGTGATTTCAAAAGTTTAAACATGTATGTTGCTTTTTAATTTTTGCTGGACGATTCAGCCATTCAGCAGTCAGTAGTTTACCCTGGCTGACTGAGTTCTTACCATATTGCTTTGTGGATTTTTGGAAGAATATTTGGGTTACAAATGAGATATAGGCTGAGTCATACTGCAGAGGGACTGTGTGAGATGCAGGTTTTCTCTTCATTCATTGCCTCGCTGATCTGCAGCATTATTTCAGCTGGGAGCTGCAGTATGTGACCAGTTAGCCAATGGAAATCGGCTCTCTGGACTCCCTGGAGGTAGGTTGTTACTGAAGTCCAGGCTGATAATAAGGACATTGCACAATGGAACAACATGACACACCCAGAGTAAAGGAGAAGCTATGAAGTAATGAACCTCTTCCATCAGCTCTAAACTATTTATTTGCAAGTTTCACAATGTTTCAAACAGGGGGAAGAAAAAAAGAAAAAAAAAAGGACTGAATGAATACAAATCAGAAGGTTTTTTGGAGGACTGATTTTTCACCTCTTTCCTCAGGAAAGAATAATAGGAATCTGCCTCTCAGTATTTTTTTTTTTAACGTGACATGCTGATTTCTGGTGTTTTGAGGAGCTTGTTTGTCCTCATGGATGTTTTAGGAAGTTACCTCTTTGAGCTCACCTAGAGTTGATCTCATTAATAAAAGAATGACTTTACAGAGTTTCTAAAATTATACTCAAACTCAGAATTGCAAGAGTTGGCTTTTAAGCCAGAAGATAAATTTCTTAAGCATTAAGCTTACTTTATCAAGCATTACACCTGACATTCTCTCATAAATTTTGCATATCTTTTAACTTATTTTAATATTGTGTGGGCTTGGTTTATAATATTCTCATGCAGTTACTAAAATTGAGTCTTCTCAGCAGTATATTAGTTGTAGGAATGCTTAACCCTCCCAAAATATCACTTGACTTAAAATAACATCAGCTAAGTTCTCTTTTGAGTTTGTTTGCTTTTTTGCTTATTTATCATGTGCTTTGTGTATGTTGGAACCAGCCATGCAGTTGCTGTATGGCTTTTATCAGAGTGCAAAAATATTTAGACAAGGTTGCTATTGGAAACACTTTTGAAATACCTCACGTGTCACATTCCCAGGTATAATCAACATTGTAGTATGGTTGGGTAGGTTGATTTCAGGAGGCTTCAGAAGGCAGCAGGGTACAGTGCTTACAGGGGTCAGGGACATTCAAGTCAGGGCAGAGCCGTCACAGACATCACTTTGCGAAGGCACAAAGAGCAATGTGATTGGAGAGACCAGTCTTCAACTGGCTACATCTTCTAGTGGCACCCCCCTCACTAAGCCTCACAACACAGGCGTCAGCCTCAGCGCTGAATCTGCACAAACACCTGGCTCGACTGTTATGACTGAATTGGCCGGTCAATTGGTTCAAACAAATGATCAATTCAGTGAGAAAGCATGAGCTGGAGTGTTGGACGAAACCAACCCGCCTCTTCAATTGAAATCGCAGGTCTGTTCAGAAAGACGAAAAGTAGAAATTAAGATATTTGTACAATGATTCTATTTAATGGATACATAATGGGTCCTACAATAAATTGATACTGTTGGTTTGGTGCTTATAAATCAACAGAACTAAGGAGAATTAAGGAATAATACCAGCATATTGAAGATTACCTCACAAAGGCCTAAAACCAAAGGGTTAAAAATCTATGGTCCATATGCCTTTGACTGTATTTAAAACAATTTTAATAACACTACTGAGCATTAAGCAAGTGTCAGGCACGGTTCTAAGGGCTTGACATTAATTATTTCATTTCATTCTCATATGAGACAGGATTGAGAGGTGGGTGCATAAAATCAGTAATCAAGATAAATAGTATTTTAATGAAATATTTTTTAAAATTAAAATTAATGCAAAAAATCCATGATGAGCAAAATATCAAAATTTTAAATACAGTCTTCTGTTTGTTGTTTTATGACCCTGCATGATGGGTGATGGGAACAGTAATTTCCAATCAGCCTGAGGTTCTGGGGCCGTGAGGCCAATGTGTTCTCCCCTGGGTGGGTTTCTGAGGGTTGACAATGGTGAGCTAACAGACTGGATGACTTGGAGCTTTAAATATCATCACGCTTTTTTTTTTTTCCTTTTTTAAAACTGAAGTATAGTTGTACAATATTACACAAGCTACAAGTGTACAACATAGTGATTCACAAACTTTAAAGGTTATGTTCCATTAATAGTTACTACAAGAGACTGTCTATATTCCCTGTGTTATATAATATATCCTTGTCGCTTATTTATTTTGTACATAGTAGTTTGTACCTCTTAGTCCCCTACCACTATCTTGCCCCTTCCCCCTTCCCTCTCCCCACTGGTAACCACAAGTTTGTTCTCTATATCTGTGAGTCTGTTTCTTTTCTGTTGTATTTACTAGTTTAATTTTTTAGATTCCACATGTGATATCATACAGTATTTATCTTTCTCTGTCAGACTTATTTCACGTAGCATAATACCTTCCAAGTCCATCCATCTTGTTGCAAAGAGCAAAAAAAAATTTTTTTAATGGCTGAGTAGTACTCCATTGTATATATATACCACATCTTCTTTACCCATTCATCTGTTGAATTTTCCACTTGGTTCAAAATATGGGAGGCTAGTTTATAAGTATATATAAAGGCACATGGTTTTGTTTTTTGTTTCAGGCTGTAATATTACAGGTGCCACAATGGAGATAGATGTTCATTCTCTTCTTTTTAAAATGAAGACTCTGAAGTTACAGAGAGGTTAATACAGTTGTCCAAGCTCACACAGCGAGGAAGTGGCAGAGCCCGTTTTTGAACCTAAGCAGTCCAACTCCCAGGTCCACTCTCCTAATCACTGCTCTCTTGGAAATCACAACACTTAACCAGAAAATCTGAGTATCCAGCACACTTTACTCTGAGTACTCCAACTGTTAATATAATGTGGCTCAACCATATCTTCAACAGAGAACAATTTGTGTTAAAAATTTTCAGAGAAAGAAATCAAGAGCCTTTATAAATAGCGGTTTCACATATCTACCAATATTACTGTGAGGTAGGTGTGAAAACTGCGTCTGAGGGTACTGCCATTAAATAGCTATTTAAATCAATCCTCTTTCAAAATGAGGACCATGAATAATCTGAACCATGATAATGCCAAAAGGGCATTAGGAAGCACTGATATCTTCCGATCATCTTGCTATAGATCACGCTGCCTAGGTCAGACACAGTTCTCTTCAAAGGATGTAATCTAAGGGACTCAAACATTAAGCCATCATGTTGAAATAGTACTTTATTTTTAAAGGCTGACGAAAGCATGTATTTGGACATGCAGATTTCTTTGGCTCTGCCAAAAGACTCATTTATTTTGCTTCTGCAAGCTGGTTCTCCTTGAGAACTGGGGAAAAATGGTTTTCTTTGAGTCATGAACTTACTTGTATAAAAGTTTCTTTTACTTTCTCTTAGTGAGGAGGCAGAGTCTGAACTAAAGAAGAGTATCATGTTGATGACACAGTGATGATGAGGAGGATGATGATGATGATGCCACTGTACCTCTGAGAAAATTTAAACATGGTTCACAGTGTCGAGGAAGAGCGTCACATCAGCGGCTCTGGGAATTGGCTCTAAGACTCCCTAAACCACACAGCAAGTCACTGAAAGAGGAAATTAGGCACTTGCCTTCTTTTATCTTCATCTCTATTTATATTTTGCTGCTTTGTGTTTAAAACTACAAATTTATTCTTTCTACAGCTACTGTCATTGATTTATTTATTCATTCATACATTCAAAAAAATTTTTGAGAACTTGTATATACCAGACACTGTACTAAGTGCTGAAGAAACAAAAATGAGAAGACATGGTTCCTGCCCTCAGGAAGTTTATAATCTAGTTGGGAAACAGATATATCCACAAGTATTTGTAATGACATACGTGTATGTACAAAATGCAGTGGGGTTACATCATGGTTGAAGGAGAGTCTGCTGGGAAAACAAGGGAAGGCTTCCAGAGGGAGACTATATTTACACTCAGGCTTAAAAGAATAAATAGAAGTTTTTCCACTGAGTAATGGGAAGGCCTTCTAGACAAATGCAAAACCACAAAGGCCAAGGAAGACATGGCATGTCTCTAGACTGATAGTTCAGTGTTGCTGGATCATCTAGGGAAAGATCTAGAAAAGAGGTGGCAAGTTAGACAGAAACCAGACCCTAACAGGTATGCAAGGTTACCATTCAAAGGAGATCAGCTTTAATCCTGAAGGAAGTGGGCAACAATTGAAGAGTTTTGCCAGGAGAGTAATATGATCAGATCTCAATGGTGAAAGACCACTTAGATGTTATGTAGAGCAGAAATTGGAGGGATAAATAAAATTGATGTTCTAGGCTTTTTTTCCCTCTTTTTTTCTTTTTACCAGGACTTTCACCTTCTTCCTTAAAATAAAGTTCCATAATTAATGAATGTGGATTTTTCAAAATTGATACACTTGCTATAATTTGATATACTAAAACACCTACTTGCAAATCAGGTCTCTGATAATTTTACAAACATCTGTAAATTGTAATCTATTTTGAAAGGGGCAGATCAGTTCAGTAGAATAAAGCTCTTTCTGGTGCTTCAGAGGTATCAAGGAAAAAAGTATGATCACGCTGCCAAAAGACCAGGCGTGCGCATTTGTGGCCATAGAGAAGGGATATGAGCATACTCTAGTGTCTTCATAATTCTATTAGGACCCCACATAAGCATGCGTACACTCAAAAAGAAGCTTATTTTTAGGCGGAAGCACTCAGTGGGCAGTAAATAACCCTTGATCTTTCTCTAGCCAGCAATTAGTCCTGTTTGCTGACTACCTGAATCATCTCATAGTGTTTTGGCACAATTCTGGTAGTTTTCAACATACTTATTATCATAGCTTCAAAGCACGATTTCTCCAGATTAACATACAGTATAGTTAAGGTGAAAAAGCACAGCAAGGACGATTCATTTCTACTCTGGTCACTATAGAATTTTACTTAAAAGAAAAATGTCTCCTCTCTTTTCAGAGCAATGCTATTCTAGGAGCCTGTACTGTAATACAATCCTAATGTAAAGCCTATCTTAAAATGCTGAACCCAGAAGAATCTGGCATAAATAAGACATGGAGTTAGCTGACATGAGATATTGCATTTATTCCATTGTTGGAGAGGACAAAACTGGGCCGCTGTTGTCACAGGCGAAAAGTGTTTTCAAAAGTCTGCTCTGGTGCTTGTTAGATAAGGGGCTGCCTTAGTCTGAATAACCTGAACAAGATTTATACACATCACTGAAATGGACTTGTGTTTACAGCATGCCCTTGCTCCCCAGGATTAACAGTGCAAGGGCAGTGTGAGAGACATCAAGCAAGGAAACCTCAAACAACCTTCCAGGAAGTGCTAGGAAGCTGCTCAGAAGAAAACAGATTTTCTGAATCTTCTCTTTGACTAGTGGCAGGCAGCAAGCTCGTTCCTGCACCAAGAATAGACCCCAAGCTGCTGTTATGACCTGAGTAGGGAACTTATTGCAGCTGTAAAAATGGTTAAACTATATTAAATAAACCAGAGTTCTGCTGCCATTTTCTCTAGAAAGAGTAAGATGCTTTGCAAGAAATCATCACAGAAGCAAATGATGGTCCCCAGTGTGGGGTTTTAAAAATACGCTAATGTACCACAATCAGGATGAAAGAAAGCCTTTATGGAAAGTTGGGATTCATACTCACTTAGTGTATTTTTTTTTTTTTTTTTTTTTTTTTTACTGCACAGGGATCCTCTCTTACATGCTCTCACTCAGGGACAATTCAGCTCTTGCCTGTGCTCCTAGGGACTGAGCTATTTTCAACTCCCTTTATGATCTATGCAGAAATTATCTCTACTTCCAAACCATCAAATATAGTGCGTGGGTGCAATGGCAGCCTTCCAGTGAGCTGAAAAGCTCTCATGACTTGGCATACGGTCTTCCCCTGGGCCCTTCAGTAATGGCATTTCACTTAATACAATATGCCCCTAACTGAGTTATAGTGATTTCAAATGAATTTAGTCTCCTTATCAATATCCTCTATTTGGCGGTGTGCTTGCTCTTCAGTGTGCCGTGCCAATAAATCCAGCACAAGTGCTGCCTCCTTCCCTCTCAATTGTTTGGCCTTTCTCCTATGAAAGCAAACACCCCGCGGCAGAAAAGGAGGCTCTCAAAAAACGTGTTTGTATCATAAATGTAAATATCAATAAACTTGGAAAGTTGACAAGGGCATGCTCTCAGTAGATTTGGGCATGTTGCTGTCTGTTTTACAAGTGAGATGCTGGAGTAGCAGGAAGCCCAAGTAGCCTGCTCAGAGTCCTAAAGGGACATGTCAAAATCTGAATCTAGAAAAACTGTTAACCCGAAACGAACTCAATGAGTGCCATCTCGGGGTGAGGCAGCACAATCCTAAAAGGAAAGAATATAAGTCTTGCCAGGGGTATCTGAATTCTACATGACCTGCACACAGAAATCAGGATCAGAATGCAACGGATGAAGTGTTTTAGTATTTTCCAAACTGGAAGTCTCTTAGGAAACCTTTTCTGCTCTGTTTTTTGTTTTGTCTTTGTTTCTTTAGTATGCTTTCCTCCCTTTTTTTAAGTAAACTTTTTATTTTGAGATGACTATAGATTCACATGTAGCTTAAGAAATCATATAAGAAGATACATACACTCCTGAACCAGATTTCTCCAATAGCTGTGTCTTGCAAAACTACAGTACAATATGATAGCCAGAATATTGACACTGATTTAGGAAAGACATAGATGTTTCCATCAACACAGGATCCCTCAGATTGCCCTCAGATTAACAAGGGAAGCCTTCCCTTGTTTTCCCAGCAGATCCCTCAGATTACCCACACACTTACTTTCCATCCCTACCCCTCCTTAGCCCCTGGAAATACTAATCTTTTCCATTTCTCTGATTCTGTGATTTCAAGAATGTTACATATGTGGAATCACGGGATTGGGTTTTTCCATTCAGAATAATTTTCTGGAGATTCAGCTGGGTATGTTTGTTTAAGAGCAATAGTTTGTTCTTTTCCGTTGCTGAGTAATGGAATGGTATGGATGTACCACAATTTGTTTAACCATTCACCTGATGAAGGATATCAAGGATGTGCCCAGTTTGGGGCTATTACAAATAACATTACTATAAATATTTCTGTATAGATTTCTGAGTGAACATAAGTTTTCATTTCTCTGGGATAAATTTCCAGAAGTGTAATTGCTGGGTCATATGGTAGTTGCATGCTTAGTTTTTTAAGAAACTTCCAAAATATTTTTCACTGTGACTGTACCACTATTCATTTCTACCAGCAGTGTATGAGTGATCTGATTTCTCCATATCCTCTCCGGCATTTGGTGTTGTCACTATTTTTTGTTTCAGGTACTCTGATAAGTGTAGAGCAGTATCTTGTTGTGGTTTAATTTGCATTTCTTTAATGGCTAATGATGTTGAACATCTTTTCCTGTGTTTACTTGTCATCTGTATACTCTTTTCTTCTGTTTTTTCCCATTTTCTAATAGAATTTTTTAATGTTGAATTTTGAGAGTTCGCTAAATATTCTAGATATTAGTCTTTTGTCTTTAGGTTGTTTGCAAAATTTTTCTCCTTATCTGTAGCTTGTCTTTTCATCCCTTTAAAAGAACTTTCACAGAAGTTTTCATTTCTATAAAGTCTAACTAGTTGATTTTTGCTTATGTGGTTAAGTGATTTTGCTATCAAGTCAAAAAACTCTTCACTTGTTCCCAGATTCTGAAGATTTTCTGCCATGTTTTTTCTAAATTTTTATTATTTTAAATAAAATTCTGTGACCCATTTTCTGTTATTTTTATGTTAGATGTGAGACTTAGGTTAAGCTCATTTTTTGACAATGATTGTTCAATTTCCTCAGCACCATTTGTTGAAAAGTCTATCTTGCTCCTGTTGAAGGCTTTTGCACCTTTGTGAAAAATCAGCTGGGACTTCCAGGTTCCATGCATTCTATAAGGAACTTAAAAGTCCCCACTCCATCCTGACGAATCTGAACAAACCGAAAATCAATAACTTAGATTCATCAGAAAAGTGAGGTTACAGGGCAAATGTCTACTCCCCAAATTGGAGAGACAGAAAGCAGATACAGAAAAATCACAATTTACTGGAACAGAAACTCTAAGCAGAAACCTCTGTGGGAGCCAGTGCCAGTGTAGGACAATCTAAACTGTAATTGACCATTTGCTGGAAGCTCATTGTGGACAAATCTGACAGTTAAAAACTCCAGGGAGACCCAGTCATGGGGGAGCTCCACACATTTGTGAGTTTTGCCTTCAAGGCCTCTACTAGTCCTAGTAAATCTCAGAGAAAAACCCTCTCAAGTTTCCAGAAGGGGCAGAGGAAAAGGAACCACTTTGAAATGTATCAAAGCATTCTGCTCTTCTGGACAGCCTACCTTCAGAAGAAACTATTTTATCAGATACTATTGGGGTTCTATCTGAGCTTACCAGACACTATTGGGGTTCTATCTGAGCTTACCAGACCAGAGGGAAGGGAAATACCCAGGTCCAGCTCTCTAGTTTTCCATGTGGGGAAAGGGAAATACCTAATTCAGCCTCCCCCTAGCCATACTGTGCCATGTAAGGAGAGAAGAAAAAAAAAGGAAAAGAAAAAAAAACCCCAAAATAACAAAAACAAAAAAACTGAAAAGAACTGGTGAAACTGACAGTCCAGGAGCATAGTCTTACAAAAGACTGATACCTAATCATAGACCAATAGCACTCTTCCCCCACCCACCATACCACTACATTACTAAAGGCCTATTCATTGCAGTTTCTTTGACCCAGTATATCATGTCCACTTTTCAATTAAAAATTACAAGGCATGCTAAAAGGCAAAAACCACAGTTTGAAGAGACTGAATGAGCATCAGAACCAAAGTCAGATACAGCAGAAATGTTGGAATTATCAGACCAGAATTTTTTTAAAACTATAATTAATATACTAATGGCTTTAATGAAAAAGGTAGACAACATTCAAGAACTGATGGACAACATAAACAGAGAGATGAAAATTCTAAGAGAGAAGGAAAAAGAAATGCTAGAGATAAGAAAACACTGTCAACAGAAATGAAGAATGCCTTCGATGGGCTCATTAGCAGACGAGACATGTCTGAGGAAAGAGTCTGAGCTTGAAGATATGACAATAGGAACTTCCAGATTGTGGAAGAATGGGGAGGTAGGAGAACCCTGTTTCTCCATCTCACCACAAAGGTCAATGATTGAACAGCTATCCATGAACAAAAACATCTCTAGGAGACCTCTAGAATCCACTTAGGAAGTTTTAGCAACACCATGGAATAACAGAAAAAAAAAAAAAACCACTGAGAATAATCACATAATACATTAATATTGTAATATAATGATGTGTTAATTTCTTAACCCTCGTGTAAAAGTTAAAAAAAAATGGAAGTATTAAAACTAGCTCTAGCTTCAACAATTTGTTAATGGATACACAACATTAAAAGATGTAACTGGTGACATAAAAAGCATAAAAGGCGGGATAAAAGGATAGAGTTTTTATATGTGATTGAAGTTAAGTTGTTACCAGTGTAAAATAGATGCTACATATCTAAGACATTTTATGTAAGCCTCGTGGGAGCCACAAAGCAAAAATCTACAATAGATACACAGAGGAAAAGCAGCACGGAATCAAAGCATATCACTACAGAAAATCATCAATTTATAAAGGAAGGCAGCAAGAAAGGAAGAAAACAAAAGTGGAACTACAAATATCCAGAATAAGATAGTATTATTAGTAGTAAGTCCTTACATATCAATAATTACTTAATGTTAATGGATTGAATTTTCCAGTCAAAAGGTATAGAGTGGCTAGATGGATTAAAAGGAAAAAAAAGGCCCAACTATATGCAGCCTACAAGAGACTCACTAGCTTTCAGGACACACATAGGCTCAAAATGAAGAGAGGGCAAAAGATATTCTACGCAAGTAGAAACCAAAAGAGAGCAGTGATAGATATACTTATATCAGACAAAATGGACTTTAAGCCAAAAACGATAACAAGAGACAAAGATGGTCATTATATAATAACTGGGTCGATTAATTAAGAAGATGTAACAATTGTAAATATCTATGTACCCTCCATAACATCTAAATATTTTGAACAAGTACTCACAGATCTGAAGGAAGAAACAGACAATACAATAATAGTAGGGGAGAGTTCAATACCACACTTTCAACAATGCGTAGATCATCCAGACAGAAAACCAACAAGGAAATGTTGGATTTGAACTTTAGATCAAGTATGACTAAGAGACACATTCAGAACATTCCATCCAAAGCAACAGAATACACATTCTTCTCAAGCACACATGGAATATTCTCAAGGATGTCTATATGGGGTGGTTATGCATGTGTGGAGACAGGGGATATATGGGGACTCCATACTTTCTGCTCAATTTTCTGTGAACCTAGAACTGCCATAGAAAATAAAGTTTATTAATTTAAAAATAAAATAAAATAAACCTAGAAAAAATTAGTTGAGTATATTTGTGTAGGTCTATTTCTTGGTTATCTATTTTGGTCCACTGATCTCTGTCTAACCTTCTGCCAATGCTCTAAGTCTTGAATACTGTAGCCGTATAATAAGTCTTGAAATCAGGCAGAGTAATTTCTTTCAGGCAGAGTAATTTCTTGCACTATATTCTTAAAAAAATGTTTTAGTGGTTCTATCTGGGCAACTTCCTCCTGGCCTCTGGTTTTTGATGGTAAATCCTGTCACAAGAATATATATTACTGTGTAGGTAAGCTGTCATTTTTCTTCTGATACTTTCAAGCTTTTTCCTTTGTCCTTAGTTTTCAGAAGTTTCATTATCATGTATTTTGATGTGAGATCCCTTGGGTTTATCCTATGTGAAATTTGCTGTTTTTTAAATCTGCGGGTGTACATCTTTTGCCAAATTTGTGAAATCTTTAGTTATTAATTCTTTGAGAAGTTTTTAGTCCTACTCTCTTTCTCCTCTCCTTCTGGAAATCGGATGACATGAATGTTAAGATATTTTGTTATAGTCCTACAGGTCCCTGAGGCTCTATTCATTTTAAAATTTCTGTTTACTTTCTCTCTGTTCAGACTGAGTCATCTGTATTGTCCTATAAGTTCAGTGATTCTTTACTCTGTTCCTTCCATTCTATTGTTGAGTCCATCACTGAGATTTTTATTTCAGTTACCATATTTTTTAGTTTTAAAATTTTCATTGGATTCTTCTTCATATCTTTTATTTTTGGCCAAGACTTTCTGATAATTTGCTGTGTCTGTATATTTTCATTGTGTTTTTGGTTGTTGTTTGTAATTGCTCATTGAAGCATTTTTATGATGATCGCTTTGTCAAATAATTCTAAAGTCTCCATCATCACTGTGTTGGCATCTATTCATAGTCTTTTTTATCTAATTTGATATCCTCTAGGTTCTTGATATGATGAGTGATTTTCAGTGGAATCTTTGACATTTTGGTTATTATATTCTGACAGTCTACATTTTATTTAAAACTTCTCTTTTAGCTGACTTCCTCTGGCACTCCTCGAGCAGGGGAATGAGAGTGGCATCTCATTGCTGTTAGGCTTGGATAGAAATTCAGGTTCACTGCTCGCCTTTCTTTGACACCCAAGTGGGCTGTGTGTGGGTAGGAGTTCTGGCTCTCCACCAGGCCTTCGCTGTTAACTTCCTGGCTGGGAGGGTTGGAGTGCCTCATCCTGCCTCCCACATGGCTTCCACTGACTCAGAGTGGGTAGTGGGGGAAGGGAACTCATTATTGCTTGATAAAAGTCATGACTTTCCACTATGTCTGCTCTGACATTTCTCCATTGGGGAAATGAGGAGTGGTTGGATGTCTCCTTATTTTCAAGTAGGTATGGAATTCTAGACCATGTGGTCTCCACTGACATCACTTTGGTGGGGGGTTGTAACTACCCCAAAGGGGTGAAAGTCTGCGTTCCCAACTTGGCTACTGCTGACATGGATGGGATGAGGCCATGGTTTATTATGTCTTCCTTCTTCTCTAAGAGTCTTTTAACGTTTGTTTTATATATATTATCCTGGCTTGAACTGTTTTTAGTGGGAAGAATAAGGAAAAATGTGTCTACTTCCCTGAAGCTGAAGATGTACCAGATGCTGCTTTAATATCATCCCAAGACCTAGACTTAAGCATGACTTCCCACAGTTGTGAATTAAAGCCTATTTCCCGGATGTTGTTATCTCCCTGTCAGGCTCTCATATGATACCTGAATCTTCCAAATGTTCATTTTTTTTTTCTTTTCTGTCATGTGAACAATGCATCAGCTACTTTGGAAAAGGTAAGAGTTCAGCCACTAAAACCTACTCATATCTGAGGACTATTCAATTAATCAGTTAATTTGCTCTTTAGAACTTAGAACAAAGAAATCATAAAACCTGAGTTTAGGTTGTGGAAAGAGGACTAGAGGCCTTCATGGGAAGAACCCTAATGGTAAGTTCTAGGGCACTTGGGACAAATGCAAAGACACTGTGCAGCTGAAAGGTGGTGTGCAGAGATTGGCAGAGGAATCAAAGAGGGGTCTCTATTTGTCACTAACCTCAGGTGGGCCCTTCATGCTACTACATTTCCTTAGATCCTTCATTTTTCTACTCTCTAGACGACTATTTCAGACCTCTCTCTCTGTAAATCTATACCAGCTCTCTCCCATCTTCACGGATAACCATATATCCAATTTCACTGAGAAATTACAAGAAAATGTCCACAAATTTCATAGCACATCTACCTACCTACTTGTTGAATAAATAAATGATCATCATACAGAAGAGACACTATAAGAAGGGCAGAAACAGCAAACCAGAATTATTACAGGATATACCTGGAGCTTCTATAACCTTACCCAGTTCTGCTAAACAGTTTTGAACCAGGGAATTTAAGTGGAGAACAGGCCTAACAAGCCATTTTTTAAAATGCAGAAATTATAGTGGAACCCAAATGAATATTTTAACTTGAGTTTTAAAAATATAATTAAAAGCAACTTAACGATATAAATGTAAGTATTATGCAAATACTTTCCTGGTCTCTTAACTCCCTGCCTTTGGAGGTAAAGTTTGGAATTGTCCTAGCTATTTTGGTGTAAAAGGAAGATTATCCAGAAAATTTTATTAAAAAATCCTTTATGTAGTACTTTTCCTGGTTAGTGAATGTCTTCACCACTTACAAAACATGCTGGAGAGGAAGCATGCATTGTAGGAAATCTGCAATTTCAAAAGGAAACTCTGCCCGCAAGAAAACTTGAAAAAGATGTAAAGAATGAAAGTTAAAAAAAATCGCTGAAAAAGAAAATCGTAGATCATTCAATTGAGGGATCATAATCTCGATTTTTGGAGACTTGCATTTTCCAAGAATTTTTTAGAAAAAAGAAAAACAAAACAAGTTTAACTCACTGCCTACTTTTCTTAGTTTACCCATTTAAAAATCCAAAGCTTCATCAATTCTCCAGCAATTCCTCTCTCCTGTTTTAATCGCCATTGCACCATAATATTCACTTTTCCAAGGGTAATTCCACCTTAAAATTACTGTTTCAACTTTCAGACCTCAACAGTCCACCCAAATATATATATTTTTTTTATTCCTAAAAAAACTGCACCCTTTTCAGAGGAAAAATCCATTTAAAACATTTTTTCTTTAATCAAACACACATCTGTTCTTTATTTCTTTTAAAAAAAGGTTAAAGTGGGGCTTCCCTGGTGGCGCAGTGGTTGAGAGTCCGCCTGCCGATGCAGGGGACACAGGTTCGTGCCCCGGTCCGGGAAGATCCCACATGCCACGGAGCGCTGGGCCCGTGAGCCGCTGAGCCTGCGCGTCCGGAGCCTGCACTCCGCAACGGGAGGGGCCACAACAGTGAGAGGCCCGCGTTCCAAAAAAAAAAAAAAAAAAGGTTAAAGTGAATGCTAGATCTTATTATTTATGAGGATAATTTTCTAATCTGTCACTTTTATAGCTTTGAAATGGGTATTTTTAATTAAAACAAAAGTGGGGAGGTCAGAGGCCAGTCATAGTTCTAAAGAAGCCTTTCTGTCTTAAACATTCACCTGTTAAAAACAACATAGAGACTAGATGCACTGTACAGGGCGCCAGCAGTGTTATCTACAGGAAGAAAAATGCTTGTCATTAGGGACTTCTTACTTGCTCTATTTAGGTCTCATCATCTACACCCTTTGGCAGCATTTGAAGATGTTGCCCACCTTCTCCTCCTTGACATTCTCCACCTACCTTGTTGACATTTCATTTTCTTACCTCTTAGCTTTGTGTGTAGCTTATCTCTGCATCTTGTCTCCATGCTTTTAATTTTTTTTTCATCCAAGAAGAATCTACCCTTGCCTTCTCCATGTCCTCTCTGTTTTAACGAGTTTAAGACAACTTTTTTATTTGTTTTGAATAGTTAACACATTCTCATGATTCAAAAATCAGAACACTATCACAAGGTATATACTGACAAGATTCCATTCCACCTGGTCCTTACTTTCCTTGTTTATCCTTGCCACCATAGATGACCACCTTTATTAGTTTTGAATATTTTTAGTGTTTTTTATATTCAAATAAGTAAAATATATGTTCTACTTTTCCAAACGTTTTTACACAAAGGGTGGCATACTTTACACCATTCTGCACCATGTGGTTTTTACTTAACTACATATTCTTAATCTTTGCATATTACTACAGTTTTTCAACAATTATGTAACATTTCATCTTGTTGATATACCCTAGTTTGCGTAGCCATTCACCTCCTGATGAACACTTGCTTTGTTTTCCATCTATTGTTGTTAAAAGTATCACTGTAGTTGACAGTATGTGTCAATTTGGACATGTAGGGGTGAGCCTATAAGTTCTTGGAAGTGGAATGGTTGGGGCAATGACTCTCTTCTTTTATAAGCTTTACCTTATCACTCTTAAGAAAGCTACAGACTTCAATTTATCTCTGCTATCTGGATTCACCCCTTATTTATATCTTGTACTCTAGAATCTGCCCAAGTTTCTCTCTCAAATTGTCAGCTACTTTCTACACATTTGCTACTTCAACATGCCATTGGCACTTCAAATTTGTCATTTATTGATTTGAATTCATCCTTTTACTTTTATATTCTCTAACCTGGCGCTTGTTTGGTCAAACGCTCATTTCCTCTCCAAGTATTTCTTCATTTTGTTTCCATTCTATTTTGGTACAATATGAAAACTGGGAGGTGGGTCACATCCTAGACTCTTTATACCCCACCTTTTTCTTTATCTCAAACCTGAGCTAAACAATAATGGAATAATTCAGGCTGCCACTTCAAAAGGCAGTATAAGCTAAAATGTGATTACTTTACATTTAGTAAATTAGATGTCTCTCTGTTACCAGGAGTTTAAACATGAATATCCATAAAAAAAGAAATTTCTCACCCATAGACGTTACTCAATTAAATGTCCAGTACTAAATTAAACTTTCTGCCTTTTCAGTTTATTTTGACTTTTCCGCCATCTGTTAACTTGAAAACATAGTTAATGAACTTTTGGTCATACATTTAGTGGTCAACACATAATTTCACTGCTATAAAATGCTATGAAATAAATAACTGGTATGGAATTAACTGGATGATTCAAACCTCAGAGCTGCCAGGTACATTTAGTTTTCACTGGGAATGTTAAATCTTCATGGAAACCATTAGTTCTGGCCACAGTATTGAGTTTTGTCTATTTTACTCTGTTTTACTTATTTAGTTCCAAATAACCAAACCTGACTTTTTAAAAAAATTCTATTAACTTTTGACAAAATTAACCTAGTTTTTAGGTAGGCAGAGCCTTTGTCCAACATCAGAGGGTATCTAAGGTTTAGTGGAGAAAGACATGATTTGAATGATCTTGCCTAATTTTATGTTTGGGACATTCCCCCCATATTTGTCATTTTCTAGAAATCTTATCTGTCACAGTTCTCCATCACTTGCTCTTGCAGTTAATGTAAAAAGCACATCTAGAGGTAAAATGTAAATATCAAATAACAGAGTAGGTTATTCCTGAATAAATCTTTCTGATATACTGCACTCTAGAAGAGAATATGAAAATAATACATATTGATCAAACAGAGATAACTAAAGAGGGCTAGACAATGTCCAAGAATACTCTAGTTAGTCTGTAGTTCTCTAAGATAGCATGAGCCAACCAAATTTGAGTTTTGAGGACAGAGCAACTCTAGTGAAAGAGCTATTTTTGAAAATGTAATGGGTGTTGACTTATGATTCTAAAATGGACAATTCTGATTATACTAAGACCTCCTCAAGGAACAGGTATGACAGCAATATATTTATCAACAACTTCCTGTTTATTATTAAATATCAGAGGAACTAACTAGTTGTCAGTGATAATGAATTGAAGATCTTGTATTTCCAGCAATTTTGACAATATAGTAGTAAAATAATCATAGGAGGTCTGGAAATTCATCTGCTTGTGGGGAAATGGAGTATTTACCCATTTTGAAAAAACAGGTTCCACCTCTTTCCCTTTTAAAAATAAACAAAACCTGAGTTCTGCCATTTGGTAAAATTAATTATGTAAAAGGACACATACATGATACACAGACACACACACTGATACTGATTTATGATACTGATTTATGTGTGTTTTTAGGTTGACAGCTTTTAACTTAAAAATATAGTTCAAGTTATACTTTATATAAAAGTAGATAGATAGCTAGTGGGAAGCAGCCGCATGGCACAGGGAGATCAGCTCGGTGCTTTGTGACCGCCTGGAGGGGTGGGAAAGGGAGGGTGGGAGGGAGGGAGACGCAAGAGGGAAAAGATATGGGAACATATGTATATGTATAACTGATTCACTTTGTTATGAAGCAGAAAGTAACACACCATTGTAAAGCAATTATACTCCAATTAAAAAAAAAAAAGTACTGATACCTCTACTACTACAGCTTGTCAACTACTATTGCAGGGCAAACAACCACAAGATTGTATATTAGGTGCTCAATAAAAATATTATTCTAACTCATTTCTTATGTTGGTAAGTTACAATGAAGGAACAGCACCACCACCATTTTTTAAATTTTTTATTTTATTTTTTTGCGGTATGCGGGCCTCTCACTGCTGTGGCCTCTCCCGTTGCGGAGCACAGACTCCGGATGCGCAGGCTCAGCGGCCATGGCTCACGGGCCTAGCCGCTCTGCGGCATGTGGGATCTTCCCGGACCGGGGCACGAACCTGTGTCCCCTGCATCGGCAGGCGGACTCTCAACCACTGCGCCACCAGGGAAGCCCCCACCACCATTTTTAAACGACAGTGCTATGGCAAACTGGTCGTAATACGTTTGAGTTACTACCATAAGCAACAGATTTAGAGTATTACGAAAATATATGCTTTCTTAAGTGCTGTGAATTATATGGAATAATTCTGAACATCTCTTTGACTGAACTAGTGAATCAAAATGGAACTTATTACATTCTGTATGATCAATGATATGGAAAATGTATATAAAAATACAACTTCAGAATACACACTGCATCATTTTGGGGGATAATGATGTGTTGGGCAGTGTTCAGTTTAATGGAGAAAGAACCTCAATTTGGCAGCTCAAGGACATTTCTAATTTGGTAGGGGACCTAAAAACATGGTTTTGAAGAATTTAGAGCCTACACTGCACGTGGAATGCTATCTAAATTGAATTTATAATCTGTTCAGGGTGTGTGAAATTAAGCTACAATGTACAAATTCTACAGGACTTGATCTTTTGAACAACAACCTATTTTTTTTTCTTTTTTTGTTTTTGTATCTTCCTTTATTCTCTCCCTTTTAAATTCCGGAAGACATGAAGCAGAATATTGTCTAACAGGAACACTTTCTTGCTTCCACTGGAAGAGCTGCAAGAAAGTATGACTGAAAAGTGCATGTTAAATGTAGAAAAATTTGGAAAATAGAAAAATGGAAATAACATAAAACAAATTATCTATAACTGTACTACCCAGATAAAACAAATATAAACATTTATATATACCTAAAAATGCACATAAACACATGTATTCATACACACAACAGATTTTACAAATATCAGAATACATAATTTTTCTATAATTTACATACAACATAGTTTTTCACATAACATGGTATGAACTCATCTCTTTCTAATATTTGTATTATTGTATCTGTTTGGTGGAAATACTATATAATGATGTGCTACTGTGTATCTCTTAGCAATCCTATTTTTAAAGCTTGATATCAGTTTGGTGGGATTATTTCATCACGGCACTGAAAAAATACGACAAACCAGTGCCTGAATTATTGTCTTGTTTCTTTTCAAGAGTTAATGAAGCAATGGGTAAAATATTAATAATGCAGGTTTACTTTAAAATATACCATGCTTATAACGTTTACATTATGAATGGTGATAAACATTGAGGAAATAATTCTTCCACTACTCAAGAAGTCAATTATCCTATTTATTTCCAAGGAATTTGCCCATCTTAACTGAAGAATGAGTGACATTCTGACTTTTGTCCTTTTTTTTCTTTTTTTACTTTTGTCCTAACATTAAATTTAAATATCAACAAATATCAGCTAATATTCATGTGAGAACTACATCCAGAGAGCCAGCTGCTAAACATTTACAAGCATGCCACCACCGCTTCCCACACTCGACACCTCAGTATCACTGAGTATTAATAATTCTAAAAATCATTTATTCTTTAGCAAATTGAAAGTAGCATGTTATTACTGAGCAATTTTTCATATACTTATTGGATATCTGAATTTCTTTTGTGTGTGCAAATTATTTGCTTCTATGGATTCATATTTTTATTGGGGTTATAATGCTTATTTTATTAATTTGTAAGAGCTTTTTTTTAATATTGAGGATAGTAATGCTTGCTTAATATTTGATGAAAACATATTTCTACCAGTTTACTTTGTTGCTTAACATTTATGTATTTTTGATATAAAGTTTCTGCCTTGTTGAATGTGCATTTTCCTAAACCACAAGTAGTTAAATATTCATTCATCTATCTTCTCTTATGTGGTAATAATGTCTATGTTTAATTTCTCAGGATATCCAGGATTTATTTTTTTTTTTTACACATATTTTCCCTAATATCCATTTTTTCTAATCCAATTTATTGACTAAGCAGTTCTGCCCTTATTATTCTGTGATGTTTCTTTTCTCATCAGCGAAATTCTTATTTTGACTAAGATCAGTTTTAGGACTGTTTATTAGGTCCCATAGATGCACCTGCTAATTTTGGCACAAATGAAAACGTTACCTTACAAATCATTCTTAGTAATTCCTTCCTGCTTCCTTTTCTAATTGTAATATCAAATATTTTTTATTAGTTTGCAAAACTACATATCCATTGGGACTTGAATAAATTATGCTTTAAATATATTAGATTGGCATCTTTGCAATATGCAGGTTATTCAACTAAGATAATGATGAACAAATCCCTTTTCACTTGTCAGATTTTCCCCCTTCTATAACAACTACCACCACAATCATATATTGTGTTCACTGTGTGGCAGCCACTAAGAGTAGCAGTGAAAAATAGTACCCTGCTCTCATCAGTCTTGGGGGGGCAGAGATTATAATGTTTTTTATAATCATACATCAGGTACTTTAAGAAAAGGTAAGGGGCTAAAAAGTGATTGTGGGGAAAGAAATTTTATTTAAACATTATTTCTGGATACATACACCCAAACACAGACAAGCATTCATACATAGAAATATATACATACACAGAAATGTTTTTTCTTTGTGGAAAAAAGTTTTTTCTTTGTGGAAAAAACTTCTTATCTCTTCCAACTGGTTACTGGGAATCTTCCTATGTGTGTTTCTCTCTTATCTGGCCATTTTCTTACATAAGAAACTTTCATTTGCTTTTATTGGTTTTTCTATGTCATAAGGATGACATCAGTGAATAATGTAGAAACGTAATTTTGTGTTCTATCATTGATTACACCTGTTTCTAATTTTCTTGCATTGCCCATAATGCTCAGAAAAACATAAATAATAGTGGCAGCAGCGGTCCACTCGTTCTTTTCTTTTTTTCCCCGACTAAACCTTCTGATGAATTTATTTGGTATTCATTCATCAGTACTATGCTGTCAGTTTCAGATAGAGATACTTATTTGCGTTAAACGCCTGTATACTCTGTTCTGAAATAATACAGTTGCCTTCCTAAGAAATATTATGATTTCAAACTCTGAATTAAACAGAACCAGAACTCACAGAACTTTCTGAAGTCCATGGAACAAACTCGGAATTAAATAGAAGCAGAATTCACAGAACCTTCCAGAGTCTACACAGCAAACTCAGAATTAACCGGAACCAGAGCTCACAGAACCTTCCAGAGTCTACACAGCAAACTCAGAATTAAACGGAACCAGAACTCACAGAATCTTCCGGACTCCACACAGCCAACTCTGAATTGAATGGAATCAGAGCTCACAGAACCTCCTGGAGTCCACAGAGCAAACTCTGAATTAAATGGAAACAACTCGCCGTGAGGCTCCGGGCTCACAGAACCTTCTGAAGTCCACGCAGCCAACTCCGAATTAAATGGAATCAGAGCTCACAGAACCTCCTGGAGCCACACAGCAAACTCAGAATTAACCGGAACCAGAGCTCACAGAAACTTCCAGAGTCCAAGCAGCAAACTCAGAATTAAATGGAACCAGAACTCACAGAATCTTCCAGACCCCACACAGACAACTCTGAATTGAACGGAATCAGAGCTCACACAACCTTCCGGCGTCCACACAGCCATCTCTGAATTAAATGGAACCAGAGCTTACCGGGAGGCTGCAGGTTCACAGAGCCTTCAGGAGTCCACCACGCACCCTTCCCCGGGCAGGCCTAGTGCTCGCGGTCGGTCACCGCCGCTGTGCTGGGCTGTCCTCGCCCGTCTTCGCAGCCTGGCTACTCCGACCCCTCCGGTGGCTGCGGTGGAGCTGAGGCCGCTGCGGTGGGCGCTGTTTTATGTGACTGCCTCTCCCCGAAGCGGGGGCGGGAGCCGAATCCTCCCCCTCTCGGGCCACGGGCCCATTGGAATCACCTGGATCTTGTTAAAGCGCCGACCCCTAGACCTTCGGCAGCTGCAGCAGTGTTAGAGAATCTGCATTGGGCAAAGTTTCTCAATTATCCAGGGCTACATAACACATCACTCCAAAACGTAGATGCTAGAAACAGTAAATATCTGTGATATCACACTGTTTCTGAGGGTCAGAGAGAAGCTTCACTGGATGGCTCCGGCTCTGTCCTTCCGCAGGCTGCAGGATGATTTGGCCAAGGCTTGCCTGGGGCCAAGGGCCCACTCCCTGCCTAGCCAGTTAAAACAGGTGTGGCTCCTCATCACGGGGCCTCTCCACCCCAAGAGACAGCTCGACCGCCCTTACAACATGGCAGCTGGGGCCCCACAGTCACGGCCTACCAATGGGCAGGCTCATTGGGGCCAATGTGATGCTGCCGACCATACGCATTAAGGTCGGGGAGGCACTAGCTTCTCCCCGAGCTCACACCCGTGATGCATGGGAGCTGGGAAGTTTTTTGAGGTTCGTCGGTGTTGGTGGCATGGGGCCTCCTTCAGGGCAATTAGCTGCTCGCCCCAGCCAGTCCTGGAAAGGCCTCGCTCATCCCCTGCCGCAGACACCCACTGGATGAACGTACCACGACTCACAGACCCGCCAACACATGGGGCTATTTGAACACTGAGGTGCCCAGTGAGTGCCACTGTCTTCCCAGGGAGCTCAGGTGACTATCTCTCCCACGGGCATCTCCTTTCCGCCACATCCCATCGGCACTTTCTATTTTTAACCCCTTTGGTGGGCGTGAAATGGATCGCATAGTTTTCATGGGAATTTCCAAGGTTACTAACAAGGCTTATTAGACATTTAGATTTCCTTTGTGCGAAATGCCTATTTTTCTACCACACTGTTTCTTTCTTGACTATTGGCGTTCTTTATATATTTTGGAGATTAATCCTTTGCAGTTACAAGTGTTACAAATGAAAAAAAAAAAAGTGTAATGCTGGATAAAACTACCAGATGCTGGGGGAGATGCAAATGGCTGATAAACTCTCCCCCCATAAACATTCAAGCCCTGAATAGGATTACTTGGCCTCACTCAATAGCCATGGTCTTGGAGCAGACTTTTCTTTAAGAAAAAATTAGTATTTACTCGGCCTCATTCCATAGCCATAGTACTGGAGCAGACTTTCCTTTACGAAAAATTAGTATTGGAATAAGGTGCTACTTCTAGTGTATAGTGAAGGACAGTCCCTTGGAGGATATTGCTTCATTGTAGAGAAGGATTTAACAGGCCCTCTAAGTTATGAAAAGTTAAGGCAAACAGGCAATCCTTGCCAGTGCAAGTCTGCATGTAGGTGTAGGTATAGGTATGTGAAAGGGGTGTGTGTTTGTCGTTTTAACATTTGCCTTTCCTCTTTACCTGCAATGGGGAGATCCCACGTTGGGATGTGCCAAGTTGGTCCCATGCAGGGGGTGCGAACCATGCTCCATGGGGAAGACTTCGTCCAGCACCTCAGGAGGCTGGAGCTGTGTTCTTCTCTAGTGTGGCCCACCTGGCACTGTGCTAAGCATTAGGGGGGAAAGGCTGAGCATGTGAGTGTGATCCAAAAGAGAAGCGTCCTCAGAGCTCAGGGGGATGCTGTTGGGGTGATGGGAAGAAAAGAGCTGAAGCAATAGGAGTATGGTAGCAACCATGAACA
This sequence comes from Orcinus orca, assembly GCF_937001465.1. Taxonomy (NCBI): domain Eukaryota; kingdom Metazoa; phylum Chordata; class Mammalia; order Artiodactyla; family Delphinidae; genus Orcinus; species Orcinus orca. The sequence goes on from NC_064571.1 coordinate 42,036,273, forward strand.
GATTTCCTGCCATCAGAATATGTGCAGGACCATCTATAAACTCATGCGGCAGAGACCCAAGCCACAGCATTAGTGGACTGGTCACACTTCCTGGTTTCCTCTCTCTTCCTGGCTTCTTGCAGCAGGACCGATCTTCTTTGAACTAAGTCCCTAGTGTTCCTGCCTAAGGAGGGTGGATGGGGGAGGCCTTGGGGAATAAGGGGACTTCCCACCACTGAGGGCAGGTAAGTGTTCAAGCAATAGACTGAATAAATAAAAGTAAGGTGATTGTGTTTGTACTCCAAGCTAGTAACGTGGATCATTCCAGATACACTATTGACATGGATTTCTACCAAGTGAGTCAATTTCCCTTATGGTCTTTCTCTAAATTTCTTAAATGTATTCCCACAACACCTGCAGTTAAGCCCAATGTTTCTGGGAATATAAGAAGCAAAGCACACTGTCTATCTCTGAGAAAAATGGACCTAGAGAGTAATAATGAGAGCTCTGAGAACAGGAAATCTGCAGAAAAAAAGAAAAAAACACGATTCCATAGATTCACTTATTTCCACAGAAAACCAGTAGTCAGTGGCTAAACAATTTTCAGAGTTAAACTAATGTTTTCTACCCTGAAGGATTATTCATAATAGTTATATGATTATAAATATATACTTATAAAACATAAACATCGCTGAGAAAATTCTGACTGGTTATATCTGTCTTTTGTTCTGGTAAAATTATTTTCTTATTGCATCATTAATGTATTTCTTATACATTTCCATAACGCTTATCATTTTTAACCCCCACTGTTTCAGGAACAAAGTCTATAGCCACTAAAAATTAGCGACCTTGTCTTCCTCTCTCTCTCTCTGACTTCCTTCCCTCCTTCCTTTCTTCCCTTCTTCCCTCCTTCATTCCCTCCCTCCCTCCTTCCTTTCTTCCTCCTTTGCTTCCTCCCTCCCTCCTTCCTTCCTTCCTCCTTTGCTTCCTCCTTCCCTCCCACTCTTCCTCCTTCCCTCCCTCTCTTCCTTCCCTTCCTTCCTTTCCTCCTTCCCTCCCTCCCTCCTTCCTTCCTTCCCTTCTTTCCTCTTCCCTGTCTCCTCCCTCCTTGCCTTCCTTCCTCCTAACATAGTGCCATTTTTCTCTGGTTGCTAGTTTAATTTCCAATCACGTGAGAGTGATGTTTTGAATGTTTGAAAATATATCATTTGTAAAAGATGTCTGATTGTTAACTCTTTCTTGAAGTTAACCCATGATGATTTCACATTTTTTTCTATGCAATTGGATTTTTTCTATTTTTCATTTCACTTAGTTTTTACAGAAAATCTTCTGAGAGGTAGTGCGTTGCGGATGGAAGGAGTAGGGACTCTGGAGCCACATTTCTTTTCTTCTAATCCCAGGTCTGCCATTTCCCAGCTGTTTAACCGTGGGTAAATTACTTAACATCTCAATGTCTCACCTTCCTTATGTGTGAACTACCCTGTTTATCATATAGTTTTATCCGAGAATTAAATAGTTTAGTGGATTTTTATTTTATTTTATTTTTTTTTGCGGTACGCGGGCCTCTCACTGCTGTGACCTCTCCCGTCGCGGAGCACAGGCTCCGGACGCGCAGGCCCAGCGGCCATGGCTCACGGGCCCAGCCGCTCCGCGGCATGTGGGAATCTTCCCGGACTGGGGCACGAACCCGCGTCCCCTGCATCGGCAGGCGGACTCTCAACCACTGCGCCACCAGGGAAGCCCTAGTTTAGTGGATTTTAAAGGTCTTAGAACACTGCCTGGCACTAGCTAAGCACTCAAAATATGTTAGTTACTATTAACAATTTCTAAAATCCCCATATTTATAGGAGGTCATCTTACATAGTATTTTCACACTTAAAAGGTCCTTTATTTGAAAACATCCCTTTCATCATACATAAAGTTTTTATTCTCACTTTTACAACAAATTTGTTAGAAGCTAAATATTGTGTTTTGTGTATTTTGATTTTGTGTGTCTCACCCACTCTATAAAGAGTAAACTCTTTATCTTATTAGTAACTTAGAAACTTACAGTACAGCTATTAGGTAACTTGTTGATTTTTTGCAATGCCTTATTTTGCTTTCCTCTGGTTTTCACTAAGTTTATGTTTCAATCAGAAAATATCATGAATTTATAGTTTTAATATTTTTAACGCAAAGGCCATACTTTATTATTTTTGAAATTATGTTCAATTATATAACTGATTCCAAATTCACCTTAGTTATTTAGAATGTTTTGTTTGTTGGAGGGAGGGAGGAAATTTCGTTGTGCAGTCATGGTAAGCTTTCTGTTAACTACTAAAGGACATTGAGGCCCAAGACTGTGCACTTCATTATTTAAATGTTTTGGCAATTATTGAGATTTTCTGCCTGTCGTAGTATGCTTCTAAAGGGTTTCATATATACAACAAAATAAAGTATGTTCTTTGTTGGGTGGTTGCAATCCATATTTCAATTAATCTTATTAATGATATAATCCAAATCACCTATTTCACTGCATTTTGTGTGTGTGCTTACTTGAGTCATCAAAGGCTAGCAGAGATGTATTAATCTCTCCCACAAATATGGAGCTTCTGTCATTTTGTCTTTGAATTTCTCATAGGTTTGTGCCCTACATTTCTAAGCTATGCTATTGGGTCCTACAGTGTCAGGACTATTACATGTTCATTTTGGATTATGGTCAGTGGTGTGCTGGCAAATGTTTAACAACCAGGTCTCTGGCAGTGGGGAGGGGAGGGGAGAGAGGGGCTGATTTGAAACATTTACCAAATTCTAAGGATTAAATACTACTACCATGGCCAATTTCAAGCAACCCGTGTGACATTACTGAATGTGAAGTTAAGAATAGATGCATGCAACTGACTCCCCTGACCTGCAATACAACACTGAATATCTATTCTCAACACAAAATCATCATCATTATCCTGACTTTTTTTCTAAAATTCTATATTTCTGATATTGCCATTTAAGACTTATAGTTTGCCTGATATATCTTTACCCAATATTCTTTTTATGCTCTTTAATTACTATGACATCTTTTTAGGGGGAGGTAGTATATACATGGCTTTTTGATAGTGCCAACCAGAGATGTTTTGAGTTTTATCCATTTACATTGATTTTGATAATTGGTGTGTTTCATATTCTTCCTATAACTCTTAATATTTCTTTTTTTTTTTTTTTTGGCAGTATGCGGGCCTCTCACTGTTGTGGCCTCCCCCGTTGCAGAGCACAGGCTCCGGACACGCAGGCTCAGTGGCCATGGCTCACGGGCCCAGCCGCTCCGCGGCATGTGGGATCCTCCCGGACTGGGGCACGATCCCGTGTCCCCTGCATCGGCAGGCGAACTCTCAACCACTGCGTCACCAGGGAAGCCCTTAATATTTCTTAATTTAATAAATATTTTTCCTTTATTTTATAGAGATGAATCTTATTTTATTATGAGAACTCTTTCATTTGCTTTTTCTCTTCTCCAATAATACTATTTGTTTTACCTTGAGTTTTGTTCAATTTAATGTTTGTTTTTTAAATAACATTAAACTATATTTTCTAAGTAGCAAAACCAGGAATGATGCTATCTCACCATTTATTTCCAAATTGTTTAATTAATATTTTAATTATATCTATGATATAAAGAGCATGCAGTTGGATTTTTAAACCCAGTTTCAGAATTTTGTCTTGTCCCAGATAATTCAATTCATTCATTCCACATTTATTGTGATAGCCACTTTTGTCTACTTATTTTGTTGTTTGTATTTCATGATTACTTCTAATTTTGTTGCATTTTTTTCTTTTCTATTTTATTTCTTCTAGTAGTTTGGAAATTCTATTTTCCATTTTATTATAATAGTTGCTTCCCTAAATTTATAAATAATTATATTCTCTATTCAACTAAAAATTAATCAATATCAACTTCTGATTTAAGAGATTAACAAAGTCCAAACTTAACTTCCCATAGTAAACAAAAAACTAGACAAAATATGTAAAGTAACTGTTTTCGTAAAAGCAGAGTAGGACTGTGATCCAAGGAAGAAGGTAAACAAATGGGTTTAGGCAGAAGATTGCCCCAGATTTCTGCCTGAAGCCAATTCCCAGACTTGAGCACAGGGAAGATCTCCCAATAGTGCCCAGAGGTCTCATTGCATTGAGAAGACAGATTGGTATTTAGGAAGATGGAGTTATCTAGAATTTGAAAGGAAAAGTACTGGAAAGAAGGGAACTTTGCAAAACAGGGGATTCCCCCAATGGCTTGGGGTCCCTATCAGTCATCGGCTGAAAACTAATCTGCACATACATACTGTGAAACCACATGTGGCCAGGAAAAGAATGACTGGGAAACATACACCTCATCCATAATCCAACAGCTGATTTATCCCACTCCTCTGAAAATAACATGTTTTCACATCCTTACATAGAAGCTTTATATATTCAGAGCCCTAAAATACGCATTCAAATGTCCATCAACAGGAGAATGGATAAACAAGTTATGGTATACCTGTGCAATGGAATACTATTCAGAAATAAATAAGAACACATTACCGACAGATGCAACAACACGGATGACTTTCAAAAACAGATGCTTAGCAAAAGAGGCCAGACCCAAAAGATTTGGTAGATAGGGTGATATTTTCCCAACTTTTTGGCAGTAGGTTCATTGTCACTTATTGAAGTTTTTGTGAAGTTTTCAACTTTTCGTGGACCTTTATGGATACTTACAGGGAGAGGCTGCATTAGGAAAATCTAGTCAGACACTACGACTCTTTCCCCATATTAATTATTCTGAGCAATCCTTCAAGGAATATTGTCAGTGCAAACTGATTTGAAACTAATGATCAATAAAATCCTTTTTTCTTCTCTTTCCAAAATGACACAACCAAGTAATTTTCATGAGCTTTATCTCACACTAGTGAAAATCAAATAAACAAAACAAGCCTCCAAAGTATGAAATTATACTGTTAAAGGTTTCCAGTCTTTTTCCCAACCTCTAAGAATATACAATTGACCCTTGAACAATACAGGGGTTAGGAGCACTGACCCCCATGTAGTCAAAAATCCCCTTATAACTTTTGCATCTCCCCAAATTTAACTACTAATAGCCTACAATTTACCAGAAGCCTTACCAATAACGTAAGTAGTCTATTAACACATATTTTGTATGTTACATGTATATCTACATATATTTCATTCATTCATGAATACCTAACTTATTCTTAACTTTTTCAATATTTCTAGGCTACATGGTTCATATGCAAGTTCTTTCAAACTGTTGCAAATCTTCAAAAATTTTTCCAATGTATTTATTGAAGAAATCCGCACACAAGGGGACACACACAGCTTAAACTTGTGCTCTTCAAGGGTCAGCTGTACTTAAACTGCTGGCTTTTAACATATTGAGAATTGAAAAATCTGTCAATGTATGTGTGCTGTATATGGTATGTTTTTAAATTAAATGTATGATTATATTTATAACTAAAAATTCTAAATAGAATTTGTCTTGGAGAATATTATTTTCAGGCTCTTTGCTGCAAAATTCTATTTGCAAATATAACTAATTTGAATGTTCCAAGTAAGTAATTGAAATACCCCAATGAAGGAATTACTGAAAGAAGATAAGATTTAACCACAAATGCGTTTAAATAAATTACTATTCTTCCTTATAAATGGGCTTTGTATTTCATATAAATGAGCAATATTTAAGTATAACAGGCAACACAGAATTTTGGATAGCAACTGTCAAAGAAAAATCACACTTATTTATGATATACAGGGACACAGTATGCTAAGCACTTTGGTGTTTCACTTCCCGGTTTTATCCATCTTGGGTTATCCAACAACTATGAATTTTATTTCCTTAATGATAAATTAGTAATACTAATAATAATATATTCGGTTATACTGATAAATAAATAATGTGAGTACTCTATAAATGGAAAATCCCTATGCAAATATACACTGAAATACTAGCTGTGTAGTGACAGGCATGTAATTCGTAACTATTCGCAATGTCATTTTCAACTATAAAGGACAATCTATATAGAAATAATTGTATATATATTTATTATGGGCCATTGCAACTGTTGATAGCTCTTAAACTGTTCAAATGGTGCTTAATGCCCAGTTAGTAAACCCAGTAAACTCAGTTTCTGACTTAAATGGACTGTGAATGAAGGTATAAAGAATGGTTTCACTTACACATTTAAATAATTGCAGGACTGCACTTGGATGGGAAATACTTTGGCCTCATTAATAAGGACTGGTTCAGATTACATTATGAAAGAATTCCTGAAGCACCAGTTTAATTTCATTTTTTCCCGACACACATTACCATGGTCTGCTGAAGAGTAATCATGTTCTAGAAAGCTTAAAAAAGAAGGCTAAGACACAGATAGGAAAGAAAAGAATTGGGGTGACTTGGGTAGCTCCCTGTTTCGTTAAGTCCTCTAATCTTCAAAGCTGTGAGCATTTAACCATCTCTAGGTTAGGTTCTGCTGCAAACTGCAGAAACAATACCTGCTGTGTTTAGGGCTAATTGGTACCAAGGGCCAGTCCATCAGAAGCTGAGCTTCAGATCAGGCTGACCGCTAGTTCTGATCTGAACCAGGGCCCCACATCCAGAATCGGTGTCTTTATCTTCTTCTTTTGCAGGTGGTAGCTACATGTCACCCCACCTTCATTCCAAATGCCTGCTCAACCCTCTTCCAGCTGAAATACCTATGTCCATTGAGCGTCTGTCAGCCTGCCCTTCTACTACCAGAGGCAACATGTCCAGGATCATAGGTAGTTATGAAAGGATGAGATTAAATCAACAGACTGATTTGGGGAAAGAGTTAATTCAGCTCACCAAGTCTTCTTGTGTACATAGGAGACATGGAAATATTTCTACATGTGAATCTGTGCCTATAACATTCTAAAACAACTACTTATAATGTGACAAACATACTCTTTTGATAGTACCTAGCTATTTATTACTGAAATGACTAATTGGTTTTTGTCTAACACTAAAGATTGGGTGGGTGTTGTGGAGCGCCAGCAACAAGTATTCTGTGTATAGGTATACGTATGTGTGTGTAGTTATATTTACTTATGTATCGATTTATTCATTTTTAGTTGTACAATGGAAAGAACATGGAAACTGCAATCAGCCTGCCCTGAATGTAAATATTGGCTCTGCCATTATCTAGCAGTTTTACACTGGGTCCTTTGGAGACCCAATTTTCTCATCTTTAAGATGAGCATCATGTTATCTACTTCTAAGGATAGTTGTGAAGATTAAGGGAAACAATATAAAACCCCTAGCATAGTGGCTACTTCACAGATGATGTTCTACATGCAAATCGTGATCCTCTGTGGGACAATTAAGAATGTTCGGTGCATGCACAGGGCCTTAGGGAAGTTAAGAGGACTCATTTCTTACGACAAAGAAGGGAATTTCCAGTATTAATCAGAGGTATCAAATTTAGTCCAAGAAGATACATGGGGAAAAAAAGGTATGGGAAGTTCACTAAAGGAACCTATATTCAGCACTATCATCTCTCAAAATATCATCAGAAAGAAAGAAGTTCTCGTGTTAAGAATGGGGCATGGCGGGGAAGGGGTACAGTCAATGTTTTCTAGAGAAAGGCAAAACTGTTGTGATTATTTAAACTGGGAAGTGTCTGGGATGTTTTTATGAGTAACAAATGTTGCATGTTCTTGGAAAAGAAATCTCTTCTCTGGCTTATATTTGTGGGATATACCTAGAAGAGCAAACTTTATTTGCCCAGAATAAAAACTAATAATCATGTAGTCTTTGGTTAAAATATTTGAAACCACTTTCTCTCTGGAGAAACGGCTGGACTTGGAGCTCTGCTATTGTGTGCTTCTCAAATAAAGGCCATGGGGCCATGTCTCCCTGCTCTGCTCTTTCTCAATGAAAATAAACACAGGTCTGTGACTTGAGGCCCTAAACACGTCCGACCAGAATTTGTTTCACGTCAGCTGCCAGAAAAGTTCTCCTTGACTTGAAGTCAGCCAGTAGGGAGATCATGTCCAAACACCCAGGCCATGAGAAAAACAGAAAGCATAAAGGTTTTTTTCTTTTTCATGAAGGTGCCAGCCAAATAACTAAAGATGAGGACATTCCGATGTTGAATGAATGTCCAGGGCCCCTCAGCGACTCTAAGGCACTGCAAGGCTCAGAGCAACGCTGGCCAGAACTGGAATAGCAAGAGCTGCCAGTGTCTGTGCATAAAAACCTGCCTTCAGAACATGTTCATGCAAAGTGTGTTACACTGGATAATCCTCACAGCAACTCTGAAGAGTTGAGAGATTGAGCCTTTAATATTTTACAGATAGAAAAGGCTGAGATACAGTGGAGATAAATGAGGTACCTAAGGCCACATAAAAGCAGTGCAAAACCGGTTTAGTCTGAAAATGTATTGTGGGTTTCCATAATCACTCTGAGTGAGAAGAGTAAATACCTGTTTAAAAAGTGGGCAAAGGGAAACAAAAGATAAAGTTCTTCCCATATCTAACAGAATATATGAGAAAATAATGCTTATAGAAACTTTATTAATATTCAATAACTATTTCTGAAGTACCTGCTATATTAAAGGAATTGGTCTCAGCAGGCAATAACAAACCTTGTTCTCAGGAAGCACACAGTTTAGTCAGAGGAAATAGGACATTTCCAATATAATTTAAAAACGTAGAAAGTGCCATATTTTAAGAATAAGATGATCTGAAGGCAATGGGACTTCTGAGAAAAGAGAGATGGGTCTGAGCCAGAAGCATCATTGAAGCTTTCACGGTGGAGCCCATGTTTGAACTGGACTTTGAAGGATGCATGGGGTGGACTGAATTTAGATCCTCAGCTTAAGAGAAAAAACAAAATCAATAGAACAGAAAACATTGCTTGGGAATTGTAGCAGAGAAGTAAAAAGACAGCCATGCATTGGGTTATATTATTAGAAAAGGAAGAAAAAAAAAGATGGACAGAGGACAAAACTCTATGGGGGTTGGTATGGAAGGGAAGGTATTGAAGAAGAAATGGTATATCAAATATAGGCTGTGCTATAGTTGAGAGTAGTTATATAAATTTATGATATATTTTAAATTATTTATATATAATATTATGCCATTTATATTTACTTGGCATAGATGACCTCTAATTTGTTACAAAATTATCATCATTCTCAATATCATTTTTTATGTTCAAAATGTTCTTTCCATAGTGTCTAGCTTTACTTGTATATGCCATAAATGTGTTCTCTTTCCATCTGACATATAAGACTAATTTTTCAAAGTGTGATCACTGAGTAAAAATTTTATCTTTAAAGCTTGAAATCATAGATAAACAAAAATGTCATTATATCCACATATAAATATACACATATGCCTGATTATTGATTTAGCTGAATTTATGATATTTAAATTAATTACTTGTCCCTCCAGATCCAAGGTACGTCAAATGGCCAAATTATTTATTGCAAGTTGATTCACACATTTCAGCAAGATTCATGAGGCAGAAATTACTTGACTTGAAATCTGTCCATAATGTAACCAGAAATATTGGAATGGCCATTACATAATCATATTCTTTGTTTATAGCAAAGTTATCCTTTACTTTTCTTCTTTTCCTCCAAGTCATCTATTTTACCTATGGTCAGCTGCTGGTTACTGAACTAATGTATAAGAGACACGTTTAGCCAGTAAATCTTAAAGAACTCTCATTTATGACATTTTCTCATGTGATATTTTTTAAACTTATGATGCAGCCGTGTCTATAGAAACAAAAGGAAATGCAGAATAATTCAGTCATCAGTTAATTTGGGATCCAAGTCAAAACCACATATTCAAAGGCGACATTTAAACTTCAAACATCTAGCTATGTCATTTCTTCAACTTAATTTTCATGTGTGGATTTAAGACAGCAAAAGCTAGAAAATTATCTAAATAATTTTTTCAAAATCCCTACCTTATCCAGTCCAGGAAGGGATCAAAATAATTTATTTTCTCAATGAAAGATGCACAGGTTGGCTCAATTTTCAACTTCTCACTGATAGATCAACAAAAAACATAAATTATGTTAAATTCCCAATCACATATGACCTTAGTTGCTGCCAGACTGGATACATATTTTTCGAGAAAATTTCCTAATTTCTAGGACATGGAATAATAATTCTAAAAACACATTATTTATAAGATATAAGTTGGAATAGTTAAAATCAGTTAATTCAATATTATTTATTCATTTATTTAGATACCATTTTATTTATTTAGCTATTTAGATATTATAAGGGTTACATGGTGAGCTAAATAATTTCACTTTATCTTTCTGGCTGGTTCCTCTGGTCATGAATCATGTTGGCTAATCACTCCATTTGGGCCAATTTTATGTTTTCCCTTGACCCATACTATCCTTTGTAATTGCCCAAACAATGCATACTCCCAGGCCTCCAGTTCACCCCCCCACCCCCTCACCCCCACCATTGTGTCTTTTTAGTCAGTTGGGAAACCCATACACCTGGTCTGTTCCCACATTTATTTTCACGCTATAAAGAGATGGAGCCATTAATGGCAAATCAATGCTATGAAAATTACAGACTGTTATGAAAGTTTTTTTGCAAATTGCTGTTTAACACCACAAAGAAGTTAGGTTAAAATTGTTTCAAAGTCTAAAATTAGTTACATTTTAAACTAACTGCATATGCTTTTATTGTCTCTGATCTAAAATATAATCCCAGGAGGTTGTGAAAAGCATGCAAATTACAGAAAGCTAATTTGCTCCAACAGCGATGCCTCCCATGCAGTTGGGAGGTCTATTAGAAACAGTGTATTCTCTGTTATTTGCATATTAATAGCACCTGCTGAAATACTTTGGGATTTACTTCCACTGCCAGCAGAGGGACAGAACTAACATGTATAAAATTCCTTTCATATCACTATGTTAGGTCAAAAAACATGCGGGATGGACTAAGAATTCTGAATTAGTAGCAGAACTAGTGTGTTCATATTGCATGTGGTATGTGAATTTATTTTTCTCTATGATAAAGTATCCCTTGCTTAAGAGATTGCAGACAAGGTGACTACAAACCTTATGACAAAAGTATCTCTTCCTCCTCGAAGAAAACAAAGCAAGCTTTCAAACTGCACTGAATAAGAATATAGTTCCTTATGCTTTGCTCTGAGAAACTATAAAGTTTAACAAAGGAAAACCAGGCATACTGATAAAAAATAAAATGTGCAAAGATCCAGATTCTAAGGATAATGCAGAGTTTTGTTCCTATGTATGCAATTAAATATATATATATCTCCAATAGCAACTTTAAGATTTTCTACAAAATGGACTGTGGGTTTTCTTCTGATTATGAATTTTCTTATTGCTTCTTTTCTTCCAACTCAAAATAGAAAGAGGTCTCATATGTACCTAGAGCTTACAATGTTTTCAAAGAAAAGACAGCTGTTTCTTTTCTCTAAAGAAGACAAGAAGATGCTTTTGGTCTTTAAGTCTCAGTTTTAGAACATAGGACTGCCAAGAGAATTTAGCTAACCAAATATACCCCATCTTTTCCTACCTCTGTATCTTTCTCCTGTTATTACATCTAAGTGGACTGCCATCCACATTCTGTTTACTTGTTGCAACTTATCTATAACTCAACCGTAATATCAAAATTTAGCTAAGAAGGAATAACTAAATAACTGAGACGAAAGTGAAATACTAGGAAGGTGTTTACAGAAATGCACGAATGAGAGGAGAGGGAATGGAGATTTTCGAAGTGTGACATTAGACCTCGCATATCGGGTGAATTCCCTTATTTTGAATCATGTAATAATTAGAATGAGTCGACCCATATTATGTGTCACACTCTTTTAAGTTAAAGATAATAATTCATTTAATCTTTGTTACAATCCTAAAGAGCAGGTATCATTTCCCCCCATTTATAAATGAGGGTACAGAATAACAGAAAGATTGAGGTCATAAAAAGTCAAACAGCTAATAACTGGTGCAGCGAGCATTCGTACTCAGGCTTACTAAATTCAGTCATGCCCTTAACTCTTCCACTATATGGCAATTTTGTCTTAATAGTGACATCTACTTGTTAATTTTAATTTTGTGTTGTTGCTATATGTACTCTGGACATAGCATTTCCCATGCTGGTCGCTGAAGGGTCTCTGATTTAGAAACTTACTAAGATTTTTCCCAGGCAATATGAATATCCAAAGAATATAATTCTTCTTCACGCATCTTCAGAACTAAAATTTTGTGACTGGTTAGTTAAAATACACTTATACTCACCTTAAGCCATTCGATTCCCATTAGCCCCAGCCCTCAGACAGAACAAAGGAAGACTCAGTACGGCTAATTATTGATGGTCTGACACTCCACTTGTTTGAGTGGAGTTGTCTCTCAGAAAAAATGGTCCAAACCTAACTAACAAAGGGACAAAGGTCACTGATCTACCAAAATCTCTGCTCTAAATTGATGTTATAGAACTTTTCCTTTCACTCAGAAACTGAGTTACTATTTTGAGTCGCTATTTCCTCAGTGTCACTATTTTGTTTTTTAACAGTGTTGGTCCTCTGGTTTCCTAGCTCAAAGAGGACAGAAGCCACATGCTAGCTGAGCTGCGGAGGAGAAGCAGAGCTTTAGTTGGGATAGATTCTAGCAGCCGTAATGAATTCCCCCATTTATTGTCCTAACCAACACCAAGTTTATGTTTTACTCAGATGAAGTTCAATGTGATGTTCTTTGTTGACGTGTAGCCTACCACCAGGTCAGTTGGGGACTTGGGCTCCCTTCACTGTATGGCTGCATCATCTCCTAAAGTGCTGGTGTCTTCTGCTGGAGTCTCTACATCCAACTGGTGTACACAAGAGAGAAATGGAGCTCCAGCATGGGACAGATGTAGCAGGGGTCTGGAAGTGGTGTATATCACATCTGCCCATACCCCATTCCGTAAGACTCAATTAGTGGTCAGCCCTAACTGCAGGGAGACTGGGAAATGTGTTCTAAATTTGTGCCCCGAAGAAAAGGAAACATGGTACTTGTGGTGTTGTCTGCCAATGGTACTTTTGGAGAGGTGTCCGTGATAACAAAAGATCTGCCTGCTGATACTATAGCAGGAGTCAGTAAGCCGATTCCCTAGAGGGCCACATCGGAACTATTTTAGGCTTTGAGGGCTTCCTAAGATCTGTGGGTCTCTGTCAAATATTCCTATTGTTGTTGTTGTTTAACAACTCTTTAAAAATATGAAAACCATTCTTAGCTCAAGTGCCTTATAAAAACTGGCCGCTGGCCAGATATGGCCTGAGGGCTGTAGCGTTGAGCCCCTACTCTAAGGAAGCCAGGTCTAGTTAGCACAATGACAGATGTACACTGTGCTCGTTAAAATAATACAATTTCAAAGTTGAGAAAGCCTTTGAGAAGCACCTGAAACAAATGTATTGTAGGTAAGGAGACTAAGGCCCAGTACAATAGAGTCACTTAAAGAAACCAGGTTTATCTTTTTGTGAAAACAAGTGTTATCATTAGGAGCTGATGCTTTGAATAGAGTTTACTGAAATAAAAACCTTATGGGGGAAAAAGATTATTTGATATATTCATCGGGGGAGTTATTAGTAGCATTATAACCATGTATGCTATGCCAGCCTTCCTAACTTGTAATAACTGAAAGTTGACTACACAATTTGTTAGCCATTTGAAAAGACTAAAGACTAAAATTGGCACTGCAGGAAAAAAAAAAATCAGGTGGAGGAAAAATTACAAGGCAAAAAGGAGACTCTTGGAAATATCTGAGTCTCTTCGACAGCATAGACTATTTAATAGATATGGAAGAATATATGAGAAAATTCAGTAGATTTGGATACATACAAATGAACATTTGTGTGCATTGAAAAGACATAAAGATAAACACAAAAAATGAAGAAAATTATTTGCAGCACATACATTGAACAATTATTATAATAAACACAAAAATGGTCAAAGAAGAAATAATAAAATACATGAACAAGGATTATGAATAGATAACTCGCCACATAAAACCAATAGAGATGTGAAAATATATCCAGTATCCCTGGTTTTCAAAGAATTAAATGTTGATACAAATAATTTCACAATCAAGATGATTAACAATAATAAAATTCCAGAGACTTCACCCTAGTCGAGACTTAAGGAATTCCACACCTATCCCTTGACTTTGCTTAGATTTCGCACCCATTCTCAATAGGAGTTCCAATCCGTCATCATTTTTTTCAGTCCTTGTCAACACCTTCTCTTCTCACTCACATGTTTCTCTGCCTCCTACTTTATCTAGGAAGCTGAGGTAATGGAAGGGTTCTCCTGTCCACATTCCTCAGTTTCCCCTCCTCCTCAAACCGCAGGGGCTGGAGATAGGACCATGCTCTCCCTCTATTCCTCAGCCTTCCCCAGGAGGCTCTCCTGCTCTGGCAGGAAGATGGCAGCTATGAGAATCATCTCTTTTCAGTGGCCAGGAGATATGGAAGGTGAATCCTGGGATTTCAACACGTTTATAGCTAGCCCTCCCAGTGGGGCTGCTGAAAATATACTTAAGGAATGGGGTCTCTAGTAGCTTCTGTCTAGATGTAGATACCAACCTCATATGGAGGAGGCTTTTGCCTTCAATTTCTCTTGATAAATATATTTTCCTGGTTAAGGGACCCAGGCTTCAAGGTGGGTATGCTTGACTAACCTATTGATTTTTCAACCCTTAACTCTGGAGGGATCTCAGGGTTCATCTACTGCAGTGGTTCTCAATTTCAGTGTGCATAAAAATCATCTTGGGGAACTTGTTAAAATTGCAGATTCTTGGAACCTATCCTGGGTAAAATAAATCAGAATCTCTGGGGATGAGTCTCCAGATGCTCCTTTTAGAACAAGCTCCCTGAGTGCTTCTGGGATCAGGTGATTCTCAGAATTCTCTTTGAGAAATTTCTGATCCAGAACATTGGCATATGTGGAGATGGACATCCACAGACATGCTGTATCTGTCTCAGATAACTCAGCTAGCAAAGTTCTGTGACAAGACCCAAGTTTAAAGGTACTAGCTAGTGATGGTCCCACTATACAACCATAATTTTTGAAATTACTTCTGTGTCTCAACTTCAGCTTTTAAACCCTCAGCCTTTTGCGTTCTCTGTCCTGTGTGCAATGCTGCCTCTCTCAGAGCTTTAGCTCTTTTAACTTGGGGAAAGAGAGGTAACCTTCCAGGGTTCTCAGTAGCCTCCTTGTATCTGAGGGCAGCTAAGCATGTCTGAAGTGGACAGCCTTACCTGCACATTAAGGAGTAGCCAGCAAGTGGACCTGAACATCCAGGGATTTCTTTGCCCGGAGGATCATTGTGCCTGGAGAATCAGGCTTTCCCAAGCTGGCACGTTTCTATCAGGCAGCCATAAGAAGCTGGTAATTTCTATTTATTGTCTTCAGTTCATGGCAGCCAGTATTTTACCACCTGCACGTCTGAAAAAGAAGGGGAAGAAAAGCACACCAACATTCTCAAAATGTTTATATTCAAGGAGTGTGTATTTCAGAGAGGGAGGTCATGATGTGTATTTTTATTGTGTGTGAAAGAATCCTTAGTGGCGGGTGCAGCTGGAAGAATAATGGAAGCACAGGGTACTGTCTTTTGTGACAAAGTTTCCTCTGGTAAGTTACAATTATAACACAGAAAATGATACCTTAGACGGCAACTAATTTGTGAATCCTGGGAAATGCCGTTCGATGATCCCTCATCAGGACAGCAGAACCTGATCTGTAAAAATTTGCGTCTCAGTGGGAAGCTGTTTGCAAAGAGTGATTTGCATTTCAATTGTAAGTCCAGCACAACTTTAAATCTTGGCTGCTGCACTATCACAATGGAATTTTTCTTTCTTTCCTCCGTGAAGTACTTAAAAAAGAGAAAGGAATATTACCATACATCAATTCTACAACCATATACAATAAAATATAGGTGGTTATAAGGGAAAAAATATGGTGCTGATGGTTATATTTTCTCCCAATGAGCAATTACATCAAATTTTTATAACTGCAGAGGAAATATTATTCCCTGTGTAGGAGCTGTCCCCACTCCATTCCTTAGTCCACAAGCACCGTATCCCATTCTTCTTTTTTCCTTCAAAATTCCAAATAGTTAGCAAATGTAGCTTCTCTGTTATTTGATTTCACTTGATGAAGAAAAAAAGGAAAACACACAAACCAAGCAATAAAATGAAAAACACTTATTTATTAGAATTAGTTTTCTCTAAGTCAGGTCGTTGCTGGACTGCTGAGGGCCACCCCTCCCTCCACAATCATCTGCCCCTTTTCACTCCATCTCATAGACTCACTGTGAGAGTCTCAAGTTTTCCCTTTGTTTAGATTGTTTGGATTAGCCCTCCTCTAATCATGGGTTGACTTATCTCCTGGGTGTGACACACTATACAAAAATGAATGATTCCATCTTGTGCTCTGTGCCCCACTCCATCAAAGGATGTAACACACTTCTTTCAGAAACAGGGGTCACCAGGCAGGAGTCAGGGGCCAGGGAGGGGTGGGGTAGAAGTAGTGATCCCTCTCTGGCATGTTTTTATATTAGGACTTTGCTCTAACTTTGTGCATTCCTCTGTCATTGTCAAGAATTTAAATTGTCTGTAAATGTATAAATTCATCTAGGTTGTCAATGACCCACTGATCATCATATCTAATGCTGGGTTCTCAGTGCTTATCTGACTTACCTAACCTCTCAGGAGATTACTCAGCTGCTCACTCACCCTTGAGATTTTTCTTTTTTTAGCTTTCAGGACTCTACTCTCTGTGGCTTTCTTGGACTCGTGAACCCCTTTCTCCTCTGTGTAGTCCTCCTTTTGTATTCCATTTATAAATGCTGGCATGTGTCAAGAGCCAGTCTTTGGACCTCCTGTCTCCTGTATCTACACCCACTGCCTGGGATCCCTTAGTCAGTCCCCTAGCTTTGTACCCTCTATATTCTGATGGATCCAAATCATTGATCTTCAGTCCAACCTCTCCAGATCTCCAGCAGAATCGTCACCTAACTCTCATTGCCTCTCTACTCTCCACATGTGCTTCTTTTCCAGTTTTTCTCATCAGAGTAACTGGCTCTACCATTTACCCAAGTATCTCAAGGTCACGGTGATAGGGAGAGGGTAGGTGGGTGTGGGGTACTATAATCTCTCTTTGATCCCACATCCAATTCAACATTAGGTCTTGTTCCTCTAGGGTACTACCTATGTCTTCAAATTCATCTGCCTTCTCTCTCTCTCATTCTGTTTCTTACTGTTCCTCAAATATACCAAAGCCAACCCTGCCTGAGGCCTTTGCATTCACCTAGCACTTTCCTGGAAGGTTTTTCCTCTAAACAGCCATATTGTTTTCAGAGGCACTGTGTAAATGTGATCTCCTAAGGATTTCCAAGAACACCATATCTAAAGTAGTAGCAATCCCTCCCTTTGACCCTCCCCCTGACACTCTTACCCTGGTTTATTTTTCTTTTTTGCATGCATAACCAGAAATTATATTATATATTTGTGTACTTACTGTTCACATGCTGGGTTGTAATTTGGGCATGAATTAGTTTGCACTGTTTTTTGCTAAAGCCCTAGCATCTAGTATAGCTCCAGACACATAATAGGGGTTCAATAAATATAATACTTATTCAATGTTTAACAAACTTTTACATGATTTTAGTTTAGTTTCTCTCTAACATTGTTCATCTCATAAATTATCTGAAATAACCTGGATTTTTTTTTCTAATTGATCATTAGCATTTTATATTATGGCTCAATTTAAGTATTTTTGTTTTACAAATTTTCATAACAATTAATAGTGGGTTTTTTAGACTTAAATTCAAATGTTACTTATTGCTTTTATCCTACATCATGAGTTCCCTATTTTTAAATTCTTTTTTCCAACTATTTTTTTCTTTCAATTGGAGTTGTTGACTTAGTGTTTGTTTTTGCAGAGTGTCATAATTCTTTTTTTAATTAAAATATAATTATTTTATTATGGATAATATATAACATACAGCAGCTGAAACAAGCACAAATTGAGCTCTGGGTTACAACCCTGTGCAAATACCAATGTCCTCAGGGACCAGTGATTTGCAGGTTTGTTTGTTCTGTGCCCTGGTCACTTCATCCTACCCCAAACCTGGCTACATTTTTCAGATTTTTGATCTCCTCCCTTGTTGTCCAGCTCTCTGCCTTCCCTCACACTTTTCATTTGTTCCTGCGAAATAACTGGAGCTAGGAAACTGTAAAACCAAGTTTATTAAGCTGTGTCCAGGATGAAAGTTCATAATCTATGATTGAGGGCCTGTGTTCTGATTTGAGTGAAGGAATTTGATTTTGCTAAGTTGCTGTCTCTTGGTTGTATTCTGGATATCAGAGCCACAATGCCAAGGCAGAGCATTTTTGTGTCTATATTTGCTAGCATTGATGGATACGCTGTAACTAATACATTTAACTGTTATGAGCCTGAACTTGTGTTCCTGGGACCCTGAGGAGAAGGTTGCCCATCCCCCCCTTTTCCCAGATTTTGGATTTCCCTGGATCATGATTGAACCTTTCCTATTACACAAGAGACAGTTTTTGCTTTGGGGGTTTTTTTGTGTGTGGTAATGGGGTACGTAATGTTAGAAAAAGACCCCAATTAACATCTTTCTAAAAGTTGGACATGAAAATCTCCTTCTATATCCTCCCACAAAAGAGACGCAGAGGGAGGAGATATGGGGATATATGTATACGTATAGCTGATTTACTTTGTTATACAGCAGCAACTAACACACCACCGTAAAGCAATTATACTCCAATAAAGATGTGAAAAAAAAAAAAAAAAGAAAAATGCCTCTTGCAATAGGCCCCCATATCTTCAACCACAGCCCAAGAGAGAAGGGTGATTCTAGATGTACAGCAATGGCAGTGCCCTGATTTTCGGTGTCACATGGTTTCCACTTGAGGCTCTACTCAGCAAAGCCCTTGGGGCACAAATTTTGTCCCTCCTCTGATAAATTCTACTTATTATACTGTGCTGTATACACTCTCAGAGCTAGATAAATGAAGAGTAATAATAACTGTTTTTTTTAATAACTTATTTTTATACCAAGTGTTATCAAATCAGAAATCTGACACCTAGTAATTTAATATATATGTTTTTTCCACATACCTTTATTGCTGTTTGGCTAGATAGAAAATATGAGGAGATTGGAAACCAACTGTAAATATTTCTACAGACTTAGCGGCAAGTGCTTTTTCTTTTCTTTATTACTTTGCTCCACTTACATGATCCTCTATTTTTCAGGGCTGTAATCCCCCTCTTTTCCTCCTTTTCATGTTCCCTCATTCAGGAAGCCTTTCCTGATTCATGACCCATTTCCATATGCTTTCATTGCTCCTCAGTCCCTCAAAGGTTGTCTTGCTTTGCAGGCTGGTAATGCAGTCTCTTCAATGTTACTTACTGTTGAACTGGCCCAGAGGCTACTGACCTGGGTTTGAATCCTCCCAACCAGTTAAAATCATTTCAAGTTTAGGCAGATTGTTTGGCCTCTCTTAGCCTGGTTTCCTCATCTGTAAAGTAGAAAAAACAATAATACCCATATCTTCGTAAGCATACTGGGAAGATTAAATTTTATTATGAAAATATTCTTGTTGTTAATTAAACATATTTCCCCTTCTTTTGCCTTTGCCTTTATAATGGTGCTTTTTTGGGGGTGCAAATATTGTCCTGTCTCAATGAAGCTGTGAAGTTCCTGAAGGGCCGACTTTACAAAACAACAAATGTGTAATGAGGATCTCCTGGCCTAAGGCACTGTGACAGGCTCAGTGGTTGTGGGGAAGTGGGAATGGGCAAAAAAATGCAAGAAAAGAAAAGATAAAGCACAACCATTTGCACTCCATAAGCTTCCATGTACTTGGGATAATGCGTGATGTAAAAAAGTCAAATGATAACACAAAAATGTAAATAATAATCCAAGATAACAAGAGGTACGACCGCCAAGAAAAGAGTTGCTGCCCACTGAATAGCTCAGAAAGTATTGCAATCAGAGGGCAGGAGACGATCAGAATCCCTCATGTAGAGGTAGTCAGTGCAGGTCACTGGCGTGCCTAAGTTGATGAAGAGATTTGACAGATGATGGGAAGAGGAGGTGGCCACTCATGATCCAATGATTTACGATGGACATAGCACAGAATTTGGAACTATTCCAAAGTAAATATAAGCACAGGCAAGTTGAGGCAAGAGTCCACTGTGGTTTCAGGAACTGGTTCTTATATTTTGGACTCTGCCATCCTTTCCCTTTAATCGTTTCTTTTAAAATTCTCAGCTTAAACTCTCCCATTTCTTTCCTCATGTGTCATCAGCTTCAAAGTTGTGGCCTCAGACAGAGGACTTTCAATCAACAGCGTCCAGTGAGTATTGATACTTCACTTGTCTTGAATCACCAAATGAGATCGACTGCAGCAATCCAAGTGATTGTCAGCAGTTGACGCGAGTGAATTAAAAACCGTCAATTATTTCTTACATATGAAGAGTCATAAAAATATATATAGTGCCCCCAAAATATGTAGTTCCAGCCTAAAATTCAGGAATTATATACAAAGAATACATCAAATTGCAGGCTGTTCTCGCCCGTTCTTTCATCAAGAAAATGCCAGTGGCCAGAGAAACTGCCTTCTAGCTACCTTATTTTTGAAGAAGTGCAGTCAGGCCCTTCTGCTTTGGCTAGTTGGGATAATAAATAAGGCACATGGATAAATGTGTTTATTTAGACATGTAATTTAGTTTCTATATAACTGTATTTTTCTTTTAACGACACACATGCTGATTCCTAGTCATCAGCCCTAGGCACCAGTAAAATCAGATTAAAAGCATTAGTAACATAGTTAATTCCATTTATAATATGCCTACACCAGAGAGGAGAACATTAAAATAAGGAAAATCTATAAACTGGAATTAAAGAATTTTTTTAGAACGACTTGTAAGGAATCTTTGAAAGAAAGACATAACATTTTACATAAACACTCTCAGGGAACATTTTTAGCCATGTTTTGCAAAATAATATTTGTAATCCCCATTAAAATTTGCCTTGGCCACTTGAGTCTTCATATTTATACTTCAGGTTGATTCAGGTGGCGTTGTATTAAGGGGTGGGTGTCCTTTAGCAATGCTCCACTAGTCGTAATATTGCCTTCTGTAACCTTGCCTAATAATCACTATCAGCTAATCAATTTTTCCTTTTTATTCAAATTCTATTATCCACTCCCTTTTGACCTCTAGTTCTTGGGACAGCCCATGCATTATTTTTTTTCTGAAATCCTCAGCATATTACATGCAGCATAACAGGATAAAAGCCTTAGCATTAAACCCAGTCAATAACTCCCACAGGCAGACATCTATTTCATCCCCTTCTTTAATGTGCTGTCCTTTGTACATGAAGATGTCACTATCGACCCACAGTCCATCTGGCATTTGGTGTGGATTCTGGACTTGGTCCAGCATCAGTGGTGTATTTGGGCCAAGTCATCCTCATTTTTCGCCGAGGTCATCTCTTGAGACCCACGATCCCATTTGACAGACAGGTAAGCAGTAACCATAGAATGGCATAAAACTACCTGGCTTGTAATTGAAACAATCATTTCACTTGCTTTTTCATAGCCAAAAAGCTGTTGAAGTAAATTATGCATTTTGACTTCACCTTATTTTCTTGTCTTGTACGTCTTGGTAATTAGTTAATATCAACAATGAAAGCTCCTAAAAGAAAAGTATACTACTTCATTTGTTTTTCATCAGTTTAGTTTTTAAAATAAAGTCATAAAAGGAAACGTCGATGCATAAAACATGTTTGTTATTAAAAAATTCCAAATATGTAGAAGTGCATAAAATTAATTCTCCTTCCTTGCTTGCTACCTCCTTCAGTCCAATCCTCTATTCCAAAGATTTCTGAAAGCATATACAAATACAGACATCCGTATGTAGGTGTATATCTAAATTATAAATATCCAAATGTATTTTACTAAAAAAATTAATATAATACATGTTGTTTGGTCTTATTCTTTAATATTTCCTAAAGATATTGCATTTTAGAAGATATAGAACTACCTTGTTAATTTAATAATTACATAATGCTTCATAATATGGATTAATCACAATTTATTCAACCATATCCTTATTGATAGAAATGTACATTTTTTTCTGATTTTTCACTATTACAAATATTGCTACCATAAAATATTGTGTATTATTTCTACTTCCATATTACAAATTATTATTAAAGTGAGTGGCCTCAAACAGCCACAAACCTTCATTAGCTCATAGTTTTCGTTGGTCAGAAATCTAGGAGCATCTTAGCTGGCTGGTTCTGGCTTGGTGTCCCTCACTAGAGTGTAGTCAAGATGTTGGTGGAAATCTGAGGTCTGGACTGGGACTGAAGGATCTAAGTGGCTCATTCACGTGGTTGGCAGGTTGGTGTTGGTTGTTATCGGGAGACCTCTATTCTCCTTCATATGGGCTTTTTCATAGGCTACTTGAGTATCCTCATAATATGGCAGCCAGCTTCCCCAAGATGAGCAATCCATGAGAGCAAAAACCTGAAGCTACGTTTTCTGTGACCTAGCCTGGGAAGTTGCCTAGCATCACTACCACCACAATTTTTTATGACTTTGTTTAGATATAATTGATATACAGAAACAACAACAACAAAAACCCTGCATATGTTTAATGTACACAATTTGATGAGTTTGGATATATGCATATACCCATGATGCTGTCACCACAATCAAGGTAATAAAAACATCCATCACCACCAAAAGTTTCCTTGTGTTCCCTTCCCCGCCACCTCTTTTATAATAAGACTGTTTCACCTGAGATCTATCCTCTTAACAAAATTTCATGTGCATGATGCTGTGTTGTTAGGTATAGGCACTTTGTTGTACATCAGATCTCAAGAACTTATTCATCTTGCATAAATGAAACTTTATACTCATTGAAAACCTCCCATTTCCCCTTTGCTTCCAGCCAATGGCAATCATCATTCTGTTCTCTGCTTTCATGAGTTTGACTATTTTAGATACTGCACATAAGTGGAATCCTACTGCATTTGTCTTTCTGATACTGGTTTATTTCACTTAGCATAATGTCTTCCAGGTTCATCCATGTTGTTGCAAATGGTAGTATTTCCTTCTTTTTTAAGGCTGAATAATATTCCATTGTATGTGTATACCACATTTTCTTGATCTATTCATCTGCTGATGGGCATCTGGATAGTTTTCATATCTTGGCTGCTGTGAATAATGCTGCAATGAATATGGGAATGCAGGCAACGATGTGAGACCCTGATTTCAATTATTTTGGATATATACACAAAAGGGAAATTGCGGAATCACATGGTAGTTATATTGATGAGCTTTGAGGAAACTCCATACTGTTTTCCATAGCTTCCTCACCATTTTACATTCCCGACAATAGTGCACAAGGGTTCCCTTTTCTCTATATCTTCATGAACATTCATTACCTTTTGTTTTGTTTTGCTTTTTGATAATAGCCATCCCAATGTGTGGGGTGGTATCTCACTGTGCTTTTAACTTGCACTTCCCTGATGATTAGTGGTGTTGAACACCTTTTTATATACACGCTGGCCATTTGTTTGTCTTCTTTGGAGAAAGATATATTCAAGTCCTTTGCTCATTTTTACATCGGTGTTGTTAGTTTGTTTGTTTGCTTTTGAGTTGTAGGCGTTTCTTATATATTTTGAATATTAACTCCTTTTTAGGCATGTGGTTTGCAAATATTTTCTTCCATTCTGTAGGTTGTCTTTTGACTCTTGATTGTTTCCTTTGCTGTGCAGATTCTTAGTTTGGTGTAGTTCCACCTGTCTTATTTTTTCTTTTATTGTCTGTGCTTTCAGCGTCATAGCCAAAAAATCATGTCCAAGACCAATGTCAAAGAGCTTTTCCTGTATGTTGTCTTCTAGGAGTTTTATAGATTCAGATCTTATGTTTAAGTCTTACTCCATTTCGAAATGATTTTTTTTCTTTTTTTTGGTATACTGTATAAAGTGGTATAATGTTTGCCGGTGGATATCCAGTTTTCCCAACACCATTTGTTGAAGACACTGTTCTTTCCCTGTGCGTCTTTTTGCCACCTTTGTTGAGATCAGTTGGTCTTGTAAGAGTGGGTTTATTTCTGGGCTCTTCATTCTGTTCCACTGGTCTGTATGTCTGTTTTGGTGCCAATATCATATTGTTTTAATCATTTCAGCTTTGTAATATTTTTAAGTCAGGAAGGGTGATTTCATTCTCTGGTAAATTTCTTGTTAATATCTTTTGCTGTTTTAAATCTAGTTACTTGCTCTTGAATACATGTTTAAGAGGTCTTTATTTACTGTGGATGGTAATCTGTTGTCTGTTATGAATGTTAAAATATTTCTTCCTACTGTGGTTTTTTCTTTTAACATTCAAAATTTTTAAATGTTGTTTTGTACATGTAGAAGTTTAATATATTTTTAAATCTGCCATTTTTTCTGATATAGGCTTTATTTTAGTAACTCAAAGATATTTTTTAAATTATCCAAAGGTTTCTTTCTTGTACTTCCATAGCACAGGTTTTATGTGTGTTTTTTGTTTGTTTGTTTTGTTTTGTTTGTATATTGTATGAGTTAAGAAAGCAACTTTAGTTTTATTTCAGATTTTTTCTTAATGGTGGTTTAAAATGATTTATAACCATAGAACACTTTTGGTTAAGCAAAGACGTAAAAGAAACCCTTAACCCCCAAAAAGCTGCAGCTCTTTGGGTTGGAGCTCTGCCTCCTTGTTTCCCTTACCTCCCACCCTTTGTAGCAGCTAAGAAGAGTCTGGGAGGAAGAAGGAAGAGTCATATTGAATACCTGGGTTTAATGAAACATAGTTTGAAACCCACTGTGGTCTAAAAGATGTAAAATTTGGAAACAAATGTAACTAGTTAGTTAAAATCAGTTGTTCATCCAGAGACTGGCAAACATTTAAAAGTTGACTAAATAGTATTTTGTTAGTTTATGCATTTACATTGATATTGATGTATGGGTATGGACTTACATACTGAAGACATTTATGTAATTCCATGTTTTAATTTAATATTAAAAAAAATTAAATCTGGCCAGTATAAAGCAACTAGTTGTATATGAAAATAAGGGAACATAGATTGTAAATCAATTAAATTCAGTTTTTTTTTCTAATAAGAAAACCATATGGCTTCAGGCACCAGGCAATGCATTCTATCTCTTAAGAAAAAAATCTTACATTCTAGATATTCACCCACCCAGTGGATGAATGAGTCATGAGCTCAGTCATGAGCTCACAGATTCACATGTCATGGCACTCGCACTGTGCATATATCATTTATATCCCAAAATATATACACTGCATATGGACACACACAGAGTAAATCACAAGGCTTTCCATCCTGTAAGTCTTTCTCTTTTGCCTGTGAGGGATCTCATTATTAATTAAAGAATCATTTAGCTTGCATAATTGTCTTCTGCCATACATAATTTCAACCTTTCAATGTCTCTTCAAGTTGTCTTATTAGACTCCTTTGTTTTGGTGACATCGTCAATCACAGCTTTTAGATGGACAGACTCAGCAGTGGGGTGAATAACATGTAAAGAAGTCCTCTCTTTGTTCCCAATCATGGAACTTACCAACAGGTAACTGCATTTGTAAATTTCTTTGAGTCTTTAAAACTAACTACCTAAGTTCCCAAACCCTGCACTTGAGGAGCTCAGCCGTCTGATTGAAAGGAATAAGCCATTTGTTGTTAAGTATCCACTGCTTTGGAGCAAACTGATAACAAGACATAAGAATACAGCCAAGCATACTTCATTCACAGCAAGCTTTTATCGTTACTTTTTAAATAAACATTAAAATAAAATTCAGACTAGAAAATAGTGGTTCTCAAGTGTACAGTAAGTCAGAAAGACTAAAACTCTTGGGATAATCAAAACATTGTAATAAACATATACATATATTCCTGTATATTTACACATTCTTTTCTTTTGTAGTAACAGAGGCATCATGGGAAATGACCATGTTTGAGAGAATATTTAGACACGATCTGTAAACTGGTTTGAGAACATCAGAGGCTGTCATGTCAGATCAGATCCATGGGTCCATTAGAACAGCTGGCTAAAAGGCATAGTATTAGGTGAGAAGCGTAGTATTGGTAATAAATGTTTTCACTCTCTGGCATTAGCTTCAAAAGAATGTTAGAAAATGCTTTTCCAAACATCCATGTCTTCCCTTCACTGAAGTCCATAACTTTATCTATTGTCTTCTTGAAGAGAATGATTTTTGACTCCTTGGCCTCTATGAGTTTACCACACACCATGTAAAATTGTACCTCTCTCAAAATGCAAGGTGAGGTTTTGTTTGAATGTTCTGAGATTTGTAAACAAGTGTTTGCTAATGCATCAGGTTCCTTTTAAGAAGGGTATGTATTCTCTTTGGGTATTTTTTTAATTTTGTTCAGTACTGAGTGGGTTCTGGCTGCAGTGTTAGGAAGTTCAAGGAATTTGCATTGATAACTTTTTCTGAATTATTTGTATAGTTATATCATTGAATAGGAAATATTTTAGAGTTCTACAATCAATATTTCAGAGAAAGCTTTGGGAAAGATGTTCTCTATTAAAATTAAATAAAGCTAATAAGCCAATTTTATTAACTTTTATTAAGTTTTAAGTATGTAAGCCAGACGCATTGTTCCAAATTCACAAAGTGCAAAATGGCATCGAGCAAAAAGTAAGCTTTCATCTCTCTCGACTCCCCAGACACCTACTATTCTATCCAGGGCATGCATTTTGCCAATTTCATAACTATTATTCTAGATAAATCCTTACAGAAATGTTCTATACATTTGCATGCATGTGTTGTATATATTTTCACACTAACATTTGCATGATATAAACACTTCTCTGCAACTTTTATCACAATGCATTTTGGAGCATTTTCATATTTGTGCATGTGAAAACATCTCCTTTCTCTTAATGATTATAGAATATTCTATTATACAGACATATTGTGAGCTATTTTCAAAAATTACATTACCAGATAATTCTTCTTCTATGGATAGTTTGAGGAATTTGAAAAAAAAATAAAATGGCATCTACTTCTGGAAAACCATGTCATATCTATTCTCCTATGATAGTAACATTCTCTGTGTTTTGTTTTGTGGAAGATTTTCTTCTTTTCACTTATCCAAGTATTTTTCTGAATACATTTACATAGTTTAAGTAAAAACAAAATAAAAAAGTTTATTTTGGGGACAAATGGATATCCACGGGCAAAAGAATAAATTTGGACCACTACATCACATCATTACATAAAAATTAACTCAAAGTGGATCACAGAAATAGATATGAGTTAAAACTATAAAACTCTTAGAAGAAAATATAGGCATAAACCATTATGATGTTGAGTTAAAAAATTGTTTCTTAGATATACCAAATGCATAAGTGATAAAACAGAAGATTGGCAAGTGGAACGTTCTCAAAATTAAAAACTTTTTGCTTCAAAGGACAACATCAAGAAGTGAAAAGATAATGTACATAATGAGAGAAAATATTTGTAAATAATGTATCTGATCTGGGGCTTGTATACAGAATGTATAAAGGACATTTACAAGTCAATAATTAAGAACAAATAACAGAATTTAAACATGGGCAAAGGATCTGAATTGACATTTCTCCAGAGAAGATACATGAATGGCTAATAAACATGTGAAGAGATGCTCAACATCATTAGTTATTAGGGAAATGGCAAATCAAACCCACAATGAGATGCCACTTCATATCCATTAGAATGGATGTAATCAAAATGATGAACAATAACAAGTATTGATGAGGATATGGGGAATTTGGAGCCCTCATACACTGCTGAAGGGAATATGAAATGGTGCAGCTGCTTTAGAAAACAGTTCAGGAGTTCCTCAGAATGTTAAACATAGAGTTACAATAGAGCCCAGGTAATCCATCTGATGTCTTTCTGATGTACTGTCAAAATGTTTTTGATATTAAATAGCTCCCAATTCTTTAGCCCTTCCCCAGAGTATCTCAGATTTTAAAATTCCAATTGGACCTCCACCAAGGCTTACAAATTCTCTACATCTGCCTAAGCATATACCCAAGAAAAACTGAAAACATACGTCCACAAAAATTTGTACACAAATATTCATAGTAATATTATTCATGATAGTCAAAAGTGGAAACAACTCAAATGCCCACTAACTGCTGAATGGGTAAATAAAATGTGGTATATCTATACAATATGATATAATTTGGCGATCCTAAGAAATGAAGTACTGATGTACGCTACAGCATGAATGAACCTCAAAAACATTATGCCGTGAAAGAAACACTACATGTTGTATGAAACGTTGTTGTATGAAACATGTTGTATGAAACATGTTGTATGAAACATGTTGTATGAAACAGGCAAATCTAAAGAGAGAGAAAGTAGATAAGTGGTTGCCCAGGACTGGTGGGGTGGGCAAAAGGTGGAATGGGGTAGTGACTACTAATTGATTTGAGTTTTTTGAGGTGGAGGGGATAATGAAAATGTTCTAAAATTAGATTATGGTGATGGTTGCACAACTCTGTAGATGTTGAATTGAATTGTACACAGTAAGTGGGAGAATGTTATGTACATTGTTATCTCAACAAAGCTGTTAAAAACTAAAAACGAAAAATGAAACGTCTGTCTTCTTTCCACATTTGCCCATGTCCCATAGTTCTCTTGTTATTGTTCTCCATAAAGCACCAGATCTAGACATGTCCACAAGTAAAAGCTTTCAGGAGTGGATAACTCCAATATTTCCACATTCTTCTTATATATTGAGTATAACAGTAATACCAAAAGCTGAAAATGATTTCATGTAAAAAGGAAACTACAGACCAATATGTCATGGATATCAATGCAAAGATCCTAAATAAAAATTCACAGTAAAGACTGAAGAATAAAATTCAAAAAGAATACTTCATGGGGCTTCCCTGGTGGCACAGTGGTTGAGAGTCAGCCTGCTGATGCAGGGGACGCGGGTTTGTTCCCTGTTCCGGGAAGATCCCACATGCTGTGGAGCAGCTGGGCCCGTGAACCATGGCCGCTGATCCTGCGCATCTGGAGCCTGTGCTCCTCAACGGGAGAGGCCACAATAGTGAGAGGCCCGTGTACCGCAAAAAAAAAAAAAAAAAAAGAAAAAGAATACTTCATAACTAAGTGGATCTTATGCTAGGAAAACAGAGAGTTTCATATCAAGAAATCTATTTCTATAATTTATCAAATTAATAAATAATAAGGAGAAAACCCATATGATCACCTCTACAGATTATAAAGGATATTTTGATAAAATTCAATATTTCTAGGAAAAAGTTTACTAAAATAGAAATTTGTTGATACTACCTTAAAATGATAAAAATTTATCTATCTCTACCCAAATGTAATTATGACCCCTAGTGGGTAGGTACCAGAAGTGTCTCTATCAAGATAAAAACATAAAAATTCTCATTTTTATCAAAATTATCTAACACTAAACTTGAAAAACTAGGCAATGCAATCAAATAAGAAAAATAAATTAACTGTATAAAACTAGAGAGGAGGAGGTAAACTATTTAAGTTTGCAGATAATATGATTGCACATCCCACAATTAAAAACAATCAAGTGAAAATATACTCCAGATAAAGAGTATTTAGTAGATAGAATGGCAGGATATTAATATTCAGAATGTATACATTTCAGATGTAAAAAAGGCAATCCATTAGAAAACATAAAAGTAAGCCCCCACTTATAATAGCAACATATGTGGTAAATACATAGGAATAAGCTTTAAAAGATATATGCAAGACTTATGTCAGGTTGGCAGGATTTTTCTGTAGAAATAAAGAAATTCAGTAAAGTTTCAGGATAAAAAGTCAACATACAAAAATCAGTTGCATTCCTATACACTAATAATAAACTGTCAGAAAACAATCTCATATACAATAGCATCAAAAGGAATAATATACGTAGAAATAAATTTGACCAAGGGGGTAAAAGACCTATACACTGAAAACTATAAACATTGATGAAAGAAACTGAAGACACAAATGAATGGAAAGATATCCTGTGTTCATGAATTGGAGGAATTAATACTATTAAAATGTCCAGACTACCCAATGCTATCTATAGATTCAATAAAATCACTATCAAGATTCCAATGGCATTTTTTAACAGAAATAGAAAAAAATGATCCTAAAATTTGTATGGAACCACAAAGGACCCTGAAGAGCCAAAACAATCCTAAGAAAGAAGAAACTTCTGGAGGCATCATACTTCTTGATTTCAAACTACATTACAACTATATTATTGTAGTAATCAAAATAAATCTATGCATATATGGTCAATTAATATTTGACAAGAGAGCCAAGAATACTCAATGGGCAAAAGATAGCCTCTTCAATAAATGGTGCCAGGAAAACTGGATATTTACATGTAAAAGAATGAAAATGGACCTCTGTCCTACACCGCTCACAAAAATTAACTCAAAATGAATTAAAGACTTAATATAAAGACATGAAATCATAAAAATCCTAAGAGAAAGCCTAGGGAAACATCTTGACATTGGATTTGGCAGTGATTTTTTGAATATGACACCCAAAGCACAAGAAAAAGAAGCAAAAATAAACAAGTGGGACTACATGAAATTAAAAAGTTTCTGTACAGAAAAGAAATGACCAACAAAATGAAAAGACGATCTATGGAATGAAAAAAATATTTTCAAACCACATATCTAATAAGAAGTTAGTATCCAAAATATATAAGGAACTCATACAATGCAATAGCAAAAAAAGCCAAATACAATTGACCCTCGAACTTACACAGGTTCACTTATACAGGGTTTTTTTCAATCCATACATATTACAGTGCTACTATAATAGCACTGGTTGAATCCACAGATGTGGAAGCACAGATATGGAGAGCCAACTGTAAAGTTATAAGGGAATTTTCAGCTATGTGGTGGGAGGTGAGGGTTGGCACCCCTAACCTCCACATGGTTAAAGAGTCAACTGTAATCTGATTAAAAAATGGGCAGAGAACTTGAATAGATATTTTTCTAAAGAAAACATATGGATAGCCAACAGGTCCACGAAAAGATGCTCATCATAACTAATCATTAGGGATGTAAATCAAAACCACAATGAGCTGTCACCTCACACCTGTTAGAATGACTGTTATCAAAAGACAAGAGATAAATGATGACAAGGATGAGAATAAATTGGAACACTTGTGCATTGTTGGTGGGAATGTAAATTGGTGCAGCCACTATGGAAAACATTATGGAGATTCCTCAAAAAATTATAAATAGAACTACTATGATCTATATGATCCAGCAATTTCCTTTCTGGAATAATGTATTTGAAGGAAATAAAAACACTATCTTGAAGAGACAGCTGTACCTCCGTGTTCATTACAACATTATTTACAATAGCCAAGACAAGGAAACAACCTATGTGTCCATCAGTGGATGAATGGATAAAGAAAGTGTGGTATATATGTACAGGGGAATGTTATGCAGCCATAAAAAGAGGAAGTTCTCCCATTTGTGACAACATGGATGGACCTTGAGGGTATTATGCTAAGTGAAATAAGTCAGACAGAGAAAGACAAATACTATATATGATCTCACTTATATGTTCAAACTAAAAAACTCATCTTATAAGAACAAACTAGATTGGTGGTTGCCAGGCACCAGAGGGGCATGGTGGAGGAATGGGTGAAGGTGGTCATGACGTACAAACTTCTGGTAACATAAATAAGTTCTGGGATGTAATGTACAGCATAGTTGACTATAGTTAACAATACTGTGCTGTATATATGAAAGTTGCTAAGAGAGTACATCTTAAAAGTTCTCAACAGATTCACAAAAATTGTAACTATATGAGGTGATAGATGTGTTAACTAACTTAATTGTGGTAATTATTTCACAATATATACATATATCAAATCATCACATTATACACCTTAAACTTACACAACATTATATGTCAATTATATCTCAAAGCTGGAAAAAAAACCCGAAAATTACTTTGATTAACATACAATCATGGTTGACAGTTATTTTCTCTGAGTACATTGAAGATATTATCATACCTTGTTCTGGCTTTCACTGTCGCTTTTGAGGAGTTAGCTGTCAGTTCATCAAACCATTGAAGGTTCTCATTTTTCTCTTGTTATTTTAATACATTTATGTGTTTTGTGTTCTGCAGTTTCATGTGTCTAGGTACTTATTTTCCTGGTTAGGATTCATTTAGGCCATGAATACAAGAATCAGTATTTTTAAAAAATAAGTTCTGGAAAATTCTCAAGCACTATGGTTTTGAGTACTGCCCCAGCCCCCTTCTCTCTTCTTCCTTTCCGAAACTTAATTAGGCATACATTAGAACTTTGTGCTCCCTCATGTTGATTTAACTTTTAAAGTATTTTGTATCTCTTTTCTTCTATTCAGCTATATCTTCCAGGTCACAAAATTTTTCTTTCTTTATATCTAATATAATTTTAAATCTATCCATTGAACTATATGTTTTTCTAGAAGTTCAATTACTTTCTTTTTCAAATGTGCTGCTTTTCATATTTTTATAATCTTTACCTTTTTGATAATTTCAGTCTCCTATTTGCTTTCTTAGAATTTATTACAAACATTTATTTTATATTCAATATCTGATTTATTTACTTTCTGAAGATTTTATCTGATTATGTTGTCCAAAAGGTTTAATGATCCTCACTTATGGTATCTTATTTTCTTGTGCATTTTGTACATATTTCTCAAAAATTTATTTGTAAGGATGCCTGGAGGCCTATTTGAAAGATGTGTCCTGCTAGAAAAAACTGTCCTGTTTCTGCCACTGGCCTGGAATTTTTACCAAATTCTTTGTGCCTGTGTGCGTGCATGGTGTGTGTGTCTGCCTGTGTTGGACACCAATATAGTATGAATTTTAACTGCTATAATCATATCATAATTGGTTTGCAGTTATGAATTTTAATAACAGATATCCCTCTCCATCTCAGGCAGAATTTCCAGAGATGCAGTTTTATCTGCCTTCCTTTCGCAAGGATTTTGGGCTGGCCATGCACTGCTGATTGGGATGTGTTTACTTGTGTTTTACATTACACTAAATATATGGCCCTCAGAGGGATTAGTTCTATGCAGGAGTGTCTCATACAATAGATTTCCCACTTAGGGTGACCCCTAGACTTTGTCTCCCCCATACCCTCAAAGATCAAGAAAAAAAAGCCGAATTTACATAGAACGGCAAATTTCTCACAACAAAGACAGGTTCAGGGTTACTTAACTCTCTTTGTGCTTCCTTTGTTCTGAGTATTATTTACTAACTTGTTACCTGTAAATATTTTTCAAGATGAATATAGATGTACAACAATTCAGTTGTTTTCAGCAGAAGGGTCATTCATGATAACGGGTGCTCAAAAAATATTTGGTGAATCAATGAACGAATGACTTTTCAGGTCCTCCTGGGTACTATTGATGGTTCATCCAAACTTTCATAGGGAAAGGTAGAAAATAAAGCCTTTTCCCAGAGGATATTTTTGTGTATCAATATCTCTTCCAGAAGGCAATGCACAACAGGAATTATGAAGGAAAGAGGAATCCTCTTTCCCAACCTAAACTTTGATAAAAAAGAAGAAGAAAGAAAGAAGAAACAAGAGGAAGAGAAAAGGGGGAAAAATAATAGGATGATCAGAGAACAGCTCGGAGGTGGAACTCTAAGTATAGGCCTCTGTAGCTGGTGTTTACTCACTCATGAGTACTTCTTACATTACTCTTTTATATCTGGAATTATTGCCAATTATTCTACACATATTCCTACATATCTACTCCTATGACTATATTCTGACTTTTGAGAGTTTCCCAACCTCACACTGATCTCATCCAGTGTCACCACTCTAATGGGCTAGAAGAGGAACCCAGTGGTTTACTGAAAAAAAGTTAAATTGAAGATAGTTTGCACAGTGGAGGAAAAGACTTCCTCTGGGTTCTTCAGAATCCATTCCAGGGACCGACTACTTGTCTTTGAATTCTGTTCCCTCTTTTGCGTTAGCTCTTTCAAGAGAAATATGTTTCTCCCTCTACCCCACAGCCTGGGTGGTCTGAATCAGTGAAATTATGCCATTTCTCAGAGCTACCTTAACAGAAAGGTGGATGTAGATAGTCTGGTTCTTCCATAAGTCATAATGCTTTACAAGCACTTTGTTATCTCCCAAGATGAAATATGTGATATCCTGTAATGGGACCGAAGTATCAGGACCTTTGACTCTTCTCAGAGTGAGCACCATCTCCTCACGCCTTCCTTCTCTCCAGCCCATCATCTCACACTCTCCCTAGGACTGTGTGGCACTAATGTACACACTATTCCCAAAGATCAGAACTTGACTAGTTTTTCATCCATGCGTGTTTCCTGCAATGAGGGAAGATCTTACAAGAGCCATCGGGAGCAGAAATGGCAACATTTCTTGGGACAAGAAATGGCTTGTTAATGGCTGCCGTTAACAAGCAGAGCCCAGGAGGTGAGTGGATGGAATAGGACCTCCTTACTTAATGGGAGCTGGTAACTCACACTGTCCACATGAGAAAAGAGAGTGTTAAGTGGATGTCTAGAATGTGGATCATTCCACACACTGAGTGGTAAGAAAGGCCGAAGCCCCTCAGTCACGTTTCTGCTTAGAAAACTTTCTTGCTTATGTATTCCCATGTGCATGCACTACAGCACGGATTTTCTTTCTTTTTTTTTTTTTTTTTTTTTTGCGGTACGCGGGCCTCTCACTGTTGTGGCCTCTCCCGTTGCGGGGCACAGGCTCTGGACGCGCAGGCTCAGCGGCCATGGCTCACGGGCCCAGCCGCTCCGCGGCATATGGGATCTTCCCGGCCCAGGGCACGAACCCGTGTCCCCTGCATCGGCAGGCGGACTCTCAACCACTGCGCCACCAGGGAAGCCCCTACAGCATGGATTTTGCTAGTGAACATCATCCCCGTTTGCAAAGAGGAGTTTTCCTGGGCTCTCTCCACAATGAATCACTTCACTGGACTTCCTCCCGACATCACACTTCAATCAAAAACTTTTTGCACAAAATGTCACTTTCAAAGTTGAGGTTTTGGGGGAAAAAAGTGTCTTTATAAAAAATTCATGGCCACAATGATCTGATAATGCAGTGTTCTGATACCAGCAGATGTTTTGTCTAACATGTTCCCTGAAGCTGTACTCTGTGCCTTCATATCTTTCATTTCCAGTTGCTATCTGCTGACTGTGGGATGTCATGTACGTACCCTATAGCTATGCGTTGCAATTCGAATCTAACACCACTGTGCGTAATGAGCTTCACAAGATGCTTGTCGCAATAACTCCGTACTTCCCTAACCATATGGAACACAACACTCTAAAGCCCATAGACACTTTTTTTTTTTTTATTACAGTTCAGATCCTTAAAACATAATCTGTGTGATGTCTAGTGAATGTACGTGAAGAGCTGCTGAAAACAAAGTTAACACTTGTTCACATCATCTGTTACAAATGTCCAATTTGGGACAATAAATTTCCTCGGAACCTGTTCTTTTGCTGACTCGTTGCTTTATCTTTTTTCCTCTTTCTCTCACGTCGTTTTTTTTTTATGAACTATGCATATGTATTAAATGGGATTTGTTGTCCCTAGATACCAATTTGCATAAAGTACAAGCCATCATTGGTTGGAGAGAAGCAAATTACTTCTCCGGCAAGATCACACTTTTTTTTTTTTTTTTTTTTTTTTTAAATTTTAACAAACCGCAGGCAGAGGCTGTTAACAGCACTTAGCCAGATATGCAAAGTATCACTTTTCTCAAAAGCAGCTTGATCAATGAGGGGGAAGAAAAAAAAGTGAGAGGTGATATTATTCAATTAAGTCCCATATAAAGCTGACCTGAAACAGAAATGCCATACCTGTTTAGCCACCTGTCCACCTGTCGGTAAGCTGAGCCTCTTCATTTCCCCTTCAGTTCAGGTCAGGTATTCAAGTCTTCTGGGGAAAAAAAAAATCAAGAGACTTAGCAAAGAAGTGAGACCAACTCAGCAGCTTTTAAAAATAAAACTAATCTCTCAGTCTTATTCTCTGCTTCTCAGAAAACTCACTGTTTTTTATTTCTTTCTTTTCCAAGTTACTCTTGCCATTCCTTCCTTCATGGCTTAATAATCAGGCAGCATTCTGTCACCAGCTCTGCTTATAATTGCTGACTCAAAATATCTTGTAAATTGCAAGTCGGACCTGCACCCCTCACCTCTGCCCATCACTGAACGCTGATTTTCCCTAACAGATGCAGGAATAAATGTGGGATATTTTGGATGGAGCCCCAGCCTCCAGGTCCACACTAGTCCATGGCTTTCTCCTTCCCACTGCTCTTGTCGTGTACACCTGTGACAAGTTGGCAATTGCCTGAGTGATATCGCAGAGACTTGCAAATTCCAGCTTGTCCCTCTGCTAAGCAGAGCTGTGCTAGTTTTTGCTAAATAAAGAAACAAACAGCTCTCTCAGCCAAGAATCTCAGACAACGTATGGGGGGGGGGTGGAAGTTGTGAACCTTAGAAACAGCTGGGAATAAATGACACTCTCCAACTTCTGACAAATTTGCCATAGAAACTTCAGGAGACTGTGGTCTGACTTAGAGGCACATTTCAGTTAAGTTAAAGTGCCAGAGGCTTTGATATGTGTTATAGAATAATTTAATTTTTAAGATTATGTCAAACCATTCTAATCAGACTATAAATTTTTCACAGGTAACAAATACATCTTCTAACCATGGTAACCGCTAAAGGTAAACAAGGAGTCATTAGTAAATTCTCCTCCCCTTTCTGGAAAGGGGCACTCTATTGTTACTCATTGTGGAGGATCAAAGAAATGTGAATAATTATATTATTTACCTTCATTGTTTTATCAGGAGGCCAAGCAGAGATAGAAATACATGAGTGAGAAGCCAGCTTAGTTGGTGATGTAAGGACTTTACCCACCATATCTCTGGGGAAGACACAGAAGTGACCAAAACTCACCATTCAGAAGTCAGAGCCTTTGAGAGTATGAGTGTGTGTGTGTGTGTGTGTGTGTGTGTGTGTGTCCTCTCATTATTGGGTTCCTAGTGCCCAGAAAGCTGGACTTATGAGGTGCTCAGTACCTGTTTGTTATATGAATGAATGAATGTCTCAGCTGTGAATTAATGAACACGTAAAGTAAGTGGGCTGCCCACAAAGAAGTATTTATGTTAATAAATTATGTTAATAATCTTATGAGTAAAAGATTAATGAGATTCCTGTCACGTGAGATTTATTCCTCTAAATTTCCTCAAGGAGACACTTTTGAGTACCTAGATTGTTCTAGGAAATAAACTAAGCATTGCTGATAGCAAGATTAATACAACAGAGTCTGGGAGGTGGTGTGTGGTTGAAGAAATGGTATGGGTTTTGGAATAGAAACAAACAAAACAATACCACTTACTAGATCAGGGAACTTGGGAAAGTTACTTAATCTCCCTGAGCCATAGTTTCCTTTTCTGTGAAATAGGGAAAAATACCTATGGCATAGGAATGTTGTGATGATTAAATGAGATTAATCAATATCAAGTTCTTGGTACATAGTAAATGCTCACTGTTGGTTTCCTTTTTATTTCTCTTCCCCTATGAACTTATAATCTAATTCTATTCTTCTAGATGAACACAAAATATATATATCCCCAATAGAAGAAAATCTTGAAAGATTTAGAAAGCAACACAGAACTACTTCTTCTGAAAAGAAAAATTTGTGAAAGAAGGAGTCTTTTTATTTCCTTGTCCTGTCTCTCTTGCCTGTGCTCATGTTGTTTTACCTGCCTGGAACACCTTTATTTCTTCTATTCAATGATCCAAATTCTATTCAATTATCCAATTTCTAAGCCCTCAGTGTTTAGGAAACAGTTTCAGAGATCCCAAGTGGGCCTTTGCATTTTTTGTTCAACCCCAAAATTTAAATATTTCTGTTTTACTATGATCTATGTTGTCTTTTGCTGCATCACAAAGAACCCCCAAACTTAGTATTTTGAAACAGCAATTCATTGTTTTTCACATGAGTTTTGAGAAACAGTTGTTTCTCAGTGAGTTAACTGATGGCTGCCCTTCTGGTTTAGCCTAGATCCACGCATGTAATTGCATAGAGCTGGGAGGTTGGCTGGGTTGAAAATTCTAATAAGGACTCACTCATATGTTGGTCCTGACTATAGTCTGAAGCATCTTTATCCTCCTCCAGTAAGCCTCTTATCCTCCAATAGGCAAGACTGGTTTCCTCTGTGACACTCTCAAGGCAATGTTCCAATATGTTGAACATGGAAGATGCAGGCACACAAAAATCCAAAACTTGCACAAAGTGATTTCTACCACATGTTATTGGACAAAGCAGGTCAGAAGGCCAACTCAGTTTCAAAAGGATAGAGAAATAGATTCTAACTGCGGATGGGAGGCATGCCAATGTCACGTTGCAAAGAGTTGCGCATATTGGATTTGGAAGTATTTGTGGCCATTAAACAATCAACCTCAGGTGCTCCCCACCCTTTGATATTGAGGATTTATGTCCAAGTCCTCTCTGGCTGGGGCTTTTTCTCTGGCCCCCATTTTGAACACCCACCCTTATAGATTGTCTAGTTTCCGAAGATCTCTATAGGCACCAAATCCCTGTTTCCAGGTTTTGCATATTTAAGAGTCATGAATGTGCTCTTCTAAACAGAGGATTGTCCAATCTTATTTCATATTTTCTTCCTTATTTTATGATCTCTGAAAGAGGAAGGAATGATAGAAAATTATTTTCATGCTCTTACAAGATATGCTCCTTTTGAGAAAGCCTAAGTAAAAAGGGAGAAATATCTCAAACAAACAACCTAACTTTACACCTCAGGAACCAGAAAAAGAAGAACAAACTAAACCCAAAGTTGGCATAAGGAAGAAAATAATAAATATCAGAGCTAAAATATATCAAAAAGAGAATAGAAAAAATAGAAAAAAATCAACAAAAGTTAGAGGTTTTTTTTTAATAAAAAACAATCAACAAACCCTTAGCTAGGTTAACTAAAATAAAAGAGAGAAGACTCAAATAAATAAAATCTGAAATGAAAAAGGAGACATTACAACAGACATCTCAGAAATAAAACGGATCATAATGGACTCTTATGAATAATTATTTGTGAGCAAATTGGATAAATAACCTAGAAGAAATGGATAAATCCCTAGAAACATACAACTTGCCAAGACTAAATCAAGAAAAAATAGAAAATCTCAATAGACCAATCTTAAAAAAGGAGACTGAAGTAATAATAATAAAAAAAAAACTTTTCTACAAAGAAACGTCCAGAACCAGATGGCTTCACTGGTGAATTCTACCAAAATTCAGAGAAGTAATTCCAATCCTCTTAAACTCTTGCAAAGAATAGAAGTAGAAAGAATACCTTCAAACTAATTTTATAGGCAAGTATCTCCCTGATTCCAAAGCCAAAGATGCTGCAAGAAAAGAAAACTACAGGCCAATATATCTGATGAACATGGATGCAAAAATACTCAATAAAATACTAGCAAACTGATATGCAGATCTAATGCAATCCCTATCAAAACTGTAATGGCATTTTCATAGAAACAGTAAAAGCAATTCTAAAATTAGTATGGAATCTCAGAAGATCCCAAACTGTCAAAGCGATCTTGAGAAAGAAGAATAGAGTTGGAGGTATTACACTTTCTGACTTCAAGTTATAAATCACAAAGCTATTGTAATCAGGACAGTATGATACTTGTATAGATACAAAGAACAATGGAACAAAATAGAGAGCCCAGAAATAAACCAAAGCACACATGATCAACTAATTTTCACCAAGGGCATCAAGAATACACAATGGGAAAACAATAGTCTTTTCAATAAATGATGTTTAGAAAACTAGATATGCATATACAAAGAATGATATTGGAACCGTATCTTATACTACACACAGAAATTGACTCAAACTGGATTAAAGGCAAATGTAAGACTTGAAACTGTAAAACTCCTAGAAGAAAACGTAGGGTAAAAACTCGGGACACAGGTCTTGTGATGATTTCCTGGCT
This sequence comes from Orcinus orca, assembly GCF_937001465.1. Lineage (NCBI taxonomy): Eukaryota > Metazoa > Chordata > Mammalia > Artiodactyla > Delphinidae > Orcinus > Orcinus orca. Next base: position 42,076,404 of record NC_064571.1, read on the forward strand.
ATGACACCAAAGTCTAGAGTTTTTGGCTGCAATCCGTGGAAGTGATAGTTATAGTAGGTTTACTCCATTTTAACCAGCACCAAAAGAGCTAACATGATTTTAATGAATTATAATAATACGTAGGTACTTATCAAGAAGTTCATAGCAGTCTGAGGATTATTTTTTGGTGACACGCTGTGTTTAAAAAGATGTATGTAACAGGTATCAGAACATTCTTTTTCCAACATGATGCCTGTGTGTGCTAAAATTCAGTAACGATCTTAACGAAAGCCTTCAAAGATTACTGTCACCTGGCAGGGGTTCAGTGAACACATTTTTATTACAAATAAATATTGATAATTAAAGACGTAATCTGCAAATATGTCAATAAAAATATTTATACCACAGAAAACACTTCATTAAAGGGATCCTTTAAGCAATAAGTTAATCAACAAAACAGAATAGAGTTTGCTCTTCTCAGACAGGTATATGGTATGCAAAATACACATTACTTGAATTGCTGTTAATCATATCCTGGTAAATCTGCACAATTATTGATCTTAGTTGTGAATATCTTGAGACTACGATGCTTTATTGTCTGCTTTGTAAGCTGGCATTACCAAGAAGCATCACACAGTCCTTCTTACTTTGGGAAGTCACCACAGTTCTAAAATCTGGTGTTCAGCCTTGCAAGCTTGAAATGTTTATATCATCAGCACTTAAAGAATGCATCCATCTCTCAGGGAGAGGGTTGCATTACCTAAGCTCACAGAATCTGATGAAGAAAATAGAGTTCTCAGTTTTCAATGAGAACTGTAGATGTCACACACAAAAAGGAATATTTCTATTGTCTTGAATGACCCATACTCTTCCTATAGGCAGAGCTATAAAGGAAACACCATATTCAAAAGGTGTACTATTGAGAAGGATATCGGAACACGAAAAATATATTGATCTGAATGTTTAATAGCAGCATAGTTCTATACACTCCAACAAAGTTTTGTCTTACTACCTTATGACTGTGAGAATTTGGGTGCATCATTTGAACAATATTGAGAGTTTGGATTCCTGTTCTTGAATTGGCAGCAGATAAAAAAGTGAGGTATCAAGTATCTTATACTCTTAATCAAACAGCACAAATCCTACAGGGGCCACAATCGAATAACTAGTAGTATACTCCCATATGAACTATCAGCTATCAGCCATTTCCCACTTCCCTCCAAATAGATAACAAAAGCGATGGAGAATATATAGAGAGAGATCTCCTTTTATTGTGCCCAACAGTGGAGGAGGCAGCACTTAGACGAAGGAAGAATAAGAGACATAAAAAGGGAGCAAACACCATCACTGCCCCCCACTCCGCACCACACATTCAAGCCATCATTAAATACGCAGTTTGGTTTATGGAGATGGGGGGAGAGATCCTTGGAAGAAATAGGAAAGCAACAAGATAATGCAGAGCCATTGAAGACAAGAAAGAAAGGAAATTTCAAGAGGAAGGCAGTAATCAACAGGGCCACATGTGGCAGAGGGGTTGCATAGGCTATTGGCTACAGAAAGGCCTCTTGACCCTGTAAGTCAGATTTGAGAAAGCTCTTTGAGTGAAGTGCAATGAGTAAAACAGCTTTGATGGTGGGAGTGGGGAGGTTGGTCAAGAGCAAGATCACTTTAGTGAGGTAGAGAAAAGAAGGAAGAGGGATTTTCAATACAGTTTTGGGAGAGAATTATTCATTTAATATAAATACTTAAGCTTATCTTTAGAAAGAGGGAAGTCTAAAGATTCAGAGAGGTAGTATAAAAATTATTTATTGAGCATGTACTATGTATCTGATACTGTTTTCAGCACTAGAGACACAGTGATGAGAAAATATGCAAAGACCTTTGCTTCTTGTGATTTACATTCTAGTGGGAAGAGACAGGAAATATGTAAAGAAGCAAAATATGTAATTTGTTAGATGCTGATATGTGCTATGGAGGAGAAATATTCTCAAGTAACATTCAATCTTTTGAGGAGGAGAAATACCTCTCCCTCTAAGGAAAAAGGTAACAATATGAGATGAAGCTAGAGAGACCACTCTTAAATGGAGAGAGCATTGGGACAAGTAAGTCATTTGGTACAAGAAAATGGCCTTTTATCTCTGCTTTTGCTTAATACTTCTCTTAGCATATGTTTGTCAACATTTTGCTGGGCTCCTACTTCCATCAGTATATTTGTGCAGGAATTAACACATGTTGGAAGACTAACTATTGATGTACAATCTTGGTCCCTTCATTATGGATGGTGATGTAATTCCGTTACCAGGGTAGTACATCTTCCAATTACACATTCTATTGTCTCATTAGCTGCCATACGTCACCTGCACCTACCTATCAACTAGCACATTTTACTTCCTTATGTTCCCACAGTCATATTCAGTGACAATCAGCATATCCTGAATTGTCACAAGTACTAATTTCAAGTAGTGAACAATGTTTCAGTTGCATTTTCAAACAAGTTTATGTACACAATATCGTTTCAGCAAATGAATCGAATATAATAGAATTGATTTCATGCCCCCTCCATATGTGTATATGGTCTATTCCTTCTAACCATTGTTTTCAGAGTAACGTCCAATTTTTCATAATGGGTGGGAGACTCTATCTACATTTGTAGCCTCAAACATAATGGCTCATATAGTTTCAATAGCTTGCCCAAAGCCACCCAACATATCAAGGTCTTGATCAGGGTCTTGAGAGATGGGTTTTCTAGAGTCGTTAGCAATTTCAGAAACAATAAGGCTGTCCTGGAAAGGGTCTGTGAAGAAGGTCCCTGAAAATGCAAAGACCTCCAGAAAAAGCAGCATTCAGCATGAGCTACATTCTGCCTTATGAGCTAAACTATCATTTTCCTTCTTTTTCCTTCAGAATTCTGTTTGTCTGAGACCCTACTGTCATTTTCAAGCTTGGAGATATACAAATGTTCTCAACTGCATTAATCTCATGTCTATTTGATTCCCCATTTGAATCCATGAACTGAAAGCGCGAGATGGTGGTAACTATCTTCACGTCTGAATTCTTGTATGTGATGTGTGGACATTCAAAGTCCCAACTTCACTACCATTCTCTTTCTAACTCTGTCCTCTCCTATAGATGCCTGAGATCCAGGAACGCCACAGCATCCCTGACCTGAGACTTTGTCAAAGTTTCCCTCTCAGTTAGAGAATGTTGGTTTCCATCCCACTACAAGCAAACTCAAGCCTTAGTCGTTTACGCTCCCAGCTCTGTCTTAGCACAGACCCTAGGCACTGCTCAATCTCCCCCTAACTGCCTGATGCTTTCGAAAACAGTCTTTCATCACTCTTCCTTGGCCTGAAATATTCCAAAACAACACTTCTGGGAATTCCCAATCAGAAAATTTCCCTCACTTGTATTAACCAGTGAAGCTTCCACTGCAATTCTGACAGTGGCCATTTTTGCGTTCTCTCTTTCCTTTAGATTTTCCCAGTGGGCTAATTTAATCCCCTCCCCAACACCAGCCCCCTTCCCAAATCCCTATTCACAGTCTTCTTAGTGGTAGGTAAAGGGCATTAAATCCTAAAGGTTTCTGTTAAATTTCTTCATTCCTCTTTTGCTAACAGGAGGAAGCTATGTGTTTCTGCTGGGTTTGCTAGTGATGGGATTTTTTTCCCCTCTTTTCCCTAACACAGTTCTATAATTAATGCATGTTTCTTTGATTCTACATTTATATTTAACACATTTTAAAAGGTACAAAATGCGTTTTAAAGATGCTTCTTGTTCCCTTGTGATTATTCGAGTACGGAGGAGCCATGTAAGGATTATGAGAGAAACTCACAAGAAGGAGGGGTAGGCTATTGACAGAGACTCCCCAGAGCAGAAGCCATGTGAAGGGGAAGTTCATGGACTTGGAAACTCTTGCACCACCTGCTGGTAATTTAGGAAAGCAATTAAATGCCAGACATGGACTGACGCACTCACTCACTGTGGCATTTGGGAACAACCACACTCTTTGGGTATCATTTTATCATCAGAGTCTGGAGGGCTGACAGATGCTGAGCCTGTGCTTAAACTTATGGAAAACTTAGTTTTGGCATCTCACACCCCTGGAAAACTGGCTGATTTTAAAAAGAACCTTTTCTCCTCTTTCCCTCAATCCACTCCAACCGAACCTCAGCCTTGGGAGACCTTCAGGTTTTTGGATGCCTCTCCTTTCACTCTCCTCCAACTTTGCCTCCTTGGCAGGTTCCTAAGTGGCCTCTTTCTTCTCCAGCCCTTGCAGCTCTTTCCCAAAGAATAATGGCTACTTTGTTGTTAGCTGAAAGTGCTCTGAGGCATTCGATACATGCAGAGACTCAGAGACCCGGATAATTTCTATGGTCTACAAATCATGGAAGAGGGAAGCTCTGGGGAGAGGAAGGATCGGTGCAAGCTAGAGCGGGGCTTTTCTCCTTGCATACAGGATGCTCTGAGCTGCACCCCTCCCTGCCTTAGTGAACATCCAGCAGTCACTGCACTGATAAGGAAGCTACTAGAAGCTACTTAGCATGTAAATGTCACTCAATATGACTGGCCGCTATTCAGTAACTCTGAGACTTAAAGGATCCAGGTGATTTCTGCAGCCATAGTTCTCAACTCTTATACTACAGAAAAACCACCTGGGATCTCATATTAAAGGCCATGTATCTCTGACAGTCTCTGTCCATCCAGAGCTGGGCAATATGCCCCAGGAGCAGGCCGCATGTGTGGGAACAGACTGTGGGAGGATCCAAGGTTGGAGGCCAGCAGGAAGGAAGAGAGATACAAGCAGGGAGGTTCCATAACAAGGCTTGGGGGAATTCCCTGGCGGTCCAGTGGTTAGGACTCTGTTTTCTCACTGCCAAGGGCCCAGGTTCAATCCCTGGTCAGGGAACTAAGAGGCTGTGCAGTGCAGCCAAAAAAATAAATAAATAAAATAATAATAATAAAAAACAAAGTTCTCAGCAATAAAAAAACCAAACAAACCAAAACACCACCTGGGGAGCTTGTTAAATTGGTAGATACCTGGGCCTTGTCCCGGAGATCCAGATTTAATAAGTCTGAGTAGGGCTCTGGAATTTGCACTTCTCACGAGGCCTCCCAATGGTCCTGATGCTCAGACCAGTTTCAGAAACACTGGTTTCAGAAACGCAGCCAATAGAGTAAAGAGTTCTCTCATTGCTTCCATTTCAAAAATTGTTTCACCAGGTATATCCTCTGTTCTTTTGTCCCATGCTCTTCATCGTGGCTGTTTTGCAAGAAAAGAGGGATTACTTTTAGAAAATTAGAAAATACAGAAGAATAAAAAGAAAAATTAAATAGCATAATCTAAACTCATACCCAGAGACATAACTCATGTTAAACTGTTAACCTTGCTTGTGTATTCTTCTAGAATTTTTGTATACACACACACATAATATATACATATATACTTTTTTATATATACTTTGTAGGTTGTTTTGTTCAATTATCAATACATCAGAAACGTCTTTGCATGTTGACAAATCCATAACGTCTTCATCACCATTTTAATGGCTATTCTATTAAACATACGTATGATTATTTACCCAGTGCTTTAATGTTGAATATTTAGATTTTCCCAAAGAGTTCTACCCTTATAAACAAACCTGTGATGAACATTTCTGTGGTAGAAATGTCAAGTCAAAGGATAATAGATTTTAAGGCTTTTGATAAGTTGCTAAATGTCCCCCCAAAAATGTTTCTTGATTTACCCTCTCAGCAGTACTTTATAAAAGTGAGGAAACACACCCTTGCCACCCAGATATTATAATTAGAAAACTATTACCCATATGCTCTGATATAAAAATATTTTTAGTTTTTAATTGTGCATTTATTTGACTTATAGAGAAGATGAACCTTTCCTTAACTATATGCTCGCCATTTAAAGTTCCTATTCTATGAATTACTTATTCACATTCTCTGCCCACTGTATTCTTGTAACATTCCTCTTTTTCTTATTAACTAGGAAGAACTGTTCACATAATAAATATATTAACTCTTTACGGCTACATATTTCAAATATGTTCCCATATATTTATTAAAACATTGTGTTTATGATATTTTAATTAGTTTGCTTTTTTATCATACAGACATTGATTTTTAAGAGGTAAAAATGTGTACTTTATTTCGGAATTTCAACTTCATATGTGGAAAGACCTCTCCTACTTCAAAATTGTACCAAGATTGACTTAAGTTTTCTTCCAGTATATTTATAGTTTATTTTTATATGTAGGTCTTTAATCCATCTGAAAATTTTCTTGGTATAAAGATTAATTTTATTTTCCATATTGTCAGTCTATTGTCCTAATAGCTGGCAGTCCTCCTATTTTTTATGAGAGAAAAGTTCTGAACAGCTGTCTCAGTTATATACACATGCATGGTCTGGGAGAAAACAGAACAAAGTATCTCTTTAGAGAGTGCTTCCTTACAGGAGCTCATGGAAAACTTTCTCTTGCAGTTGATTTTGAGAGTTGCTGAGCTATATGACTTCCAGAAGAAGCCATGAGCCTTCCCTTCCCTTCCCACTATCTGCAGGTCAGTAGGTTTCCAAAGGCTGCTGTATCTCAGATCAATCGACAAGCAAAGGAGACGATAACAAAAGAAACCCAGTATGGTTTAATATCAAGATTTCATTTGTACACTTCAATTCCCTTCCATTCTCTCCCAGTATTTTCCACACTCCTCAACTGCAACATGAGAGAGTGAAGTGAGCACAATGTGAGAGCAGATGTGTATTTTGACCCTGGCTTTGTCACTGTGTGACCACTCAGCTTTCTGAATCTTTTGTAAAATGGGTAGGTGTGTGCTTTAGTCTGCTTGGGCTGCCATAACAAGATATCATCGACTGGGTGGCTTAAACAACAGAAATGTATCTTGCCACAGTCCTGGAGAATAGAAGTTCAAGATCAAGGTAACAGCAGAGTTGGCTTCTGCTCAGGTCTCTCCTCCTGGCTTGCAGTAAGCCAGCTTCTTGCTATATCCTCACTTGGCATTTCCCCTGAGCACGTGCACAGAGAGAGAGGCCTCTGGTGTCTCTCTCTTTTTAAGGCCACACCTTGTCCTATTGGATTAGAGTCCCACCCATATGACCTCACTAACTTTATTCACCTCCTTAAATGCCCTGCCTCCAAATACAGTCACATTGGGGTTAAGGCTTACACTTGCAGATTTTGGGAGGACACGATTCAGTCCATAACAGTGTGGATATCTAGATCTCAGACAGATGTAAACATTTTGAAAACACTTTTCAAATAGGTGTCAGTGGCTTTGGGAGAAGGAGCCTAAAAATGCAGATCGCATTTCCACTGAAGTCAGTCAGTCTGTTTTTAGCATGTCAGATACGGCCAGGGCTGTGTTAGAAGCCTCCAGGTGTTCCAGAGAAGTGTACAGCACAGTCTCTACCCTTCAACAGCTTGGTCTCTCCGCGTGGGAGGTGACACCGACCTTTGAAACAATGAGAGAATAGCACACAACCCACTGTGATTAAGAGCAAAATGAGGCTTCAAATAATTGTACCACGCAGTCAGATACAAAACGCATCTTTAGAGTTCAAACACTGACGGTGTGGTGAGCCTTTGGTCTGGTCCCTGGGCCTTCCTACATTCAAAGGCAAAGCAGAAGGATGCATCCCATTTCCTCTGAGAAAATGCCGTTGTTTTGAGCGTTGGCTTCTTCTGAATGGAGGCAGGTAGCTCTCGTTCCGAGCGGGTGGAATCTAACTTCAGTCAATGCATGGACAGAGGGGCTTCATGGAGTATCATCTAGTATATTTGGCACATTACCTCAGAGAAGATTTTCTCAGTGGATTACAGGAGTCATTGGTGTTTGGGACCAATAAAAGAAAGGAAGTAGTATCAGGCTTTTCTTTTCTGAAAATCCATGTTATTTTAGAAAATGGAAGCCTGCATGCCAAGAGGGCAGTTTCCAGGTTGTCTGAACCAGTCATTCTAACCAGGCCTCTCATTTCTCAGAGAAGGAAGAAGGTGAGTGTATCTGGAGACAAGTGTCAGCCTCTTTAAAGACAAGGAGCGGCATTAGTGATCGAAAAGCAGATAATCCCAAACACGGAACTGGTGAGAAACCAGGCGCATAGAGCAGGGCTGGTAGGAGGGCGTGCAGGGCTGCGGGTGCGGCTAGTGAAGCAGGAGCCCACCACGGCTAACGGAGTAAACCTTGCCCCTTCCCCCGTGATATCCCTTTACTTGCTTCTGCTCCCTTGCTCCTTCCCTCGGAAAGCAGGGTGCCAAATACCTGGCTGTGAGTCCCACAAGTGGAGCTACCTGAAGTGGTTTAACCCACTGCAAGTGTTGTACCAATCACTCAACAATTCCCATGGCTGCTTTTGTGAGAAGCCTCTCTCTTAAGCCTCTGGTTTAAGAATTTAGAGTAATCATGTAAAAATGATACCCCTGTGCTCCATGATCCGCTGAATCTCGCTAATGCCGGATCCCAGAAGAGGGCTTATTAATGGTGAGACGCAGTGCTTCTCTCTCAGCTCGTGTTTCACACGGATATCTCTTATGGATTCAGCTGTAAACCTCACTGCTGATAAAGGGAGTATAATGAACCTCCCTGCTCCATGAAAATGAAATCTAGGGCTGACGGAGGAGTTACCTGCTCTACCTCCTGGCACTGGGGCAGGTGTGCTTCCTGGCTGTGGGAAATGAAGGTATAGGGCCACCTCCTCTCATACCTCAGGCTTTTCTCTGCCATGGTGAAAGAGGCTGGATTTAATGATCACTATTTGGGACTGGAGAAGTGCTATAATTTCTTAACTACTTCCATAGCAATTACTTTGTCAGTTCTCTAGTGCTAACAAGATGAAGGACGCCTGATTTTTGTGTAAATTTTATGAAAATAAATAAGGCCTTGGAATCTCTGGACCCCGCGAACTAGATCATTCTAGAATATTTTGGGGTTCAGGAATTCTCCTGCTTTGTTCGGACTGTGACCACTTGGCTGCTGTTTTCTCTAACATGAGCCTGTGAGGGATGCTGAGGAAAATGTAACAATTGCCTGTCTGGGCCTCACCATTCCCACAGTCCTTCCCCATCCAAAGTCAGCAAGAGAAATGACAGCTCCTATCTTAGATGAGAAACCCTTTCTAGAGCCCAGACCTAAGACTGGTTGGCACACACTACTACAGAGCCCATTTTTGAGTGTAGAGATTCACACTTAAAACAGCTCGACTCTGTATCAAGCTTTATCCTTTCCCAAACACTCACACCCAAAATCTCGTTTGCCACTTAAACAGACAAGCGAGGGGCTAGGAGAATCTTGTTCTAGAGATGCTGTAAGTGGGGCACACACAGAAGCTGAGCTGTGGAACAAGAACTAGGATACAGGATTCCTGGGCTTTCAGCAAAGTCTCCTTCAAACATGCCATTTCTCTCAAACTAAGGGGTTCCCTTATTAACGTACATGTTGAAAATTGAAAGAAAAAATTGGCTCTCTGAAGAGATTAATGATTTTAACTAGACAGTTCCCGAGAAAAACATTTTTCTCCGATTTTCCTAATATCACAGGGTAACAGGTGAAACTTCAACCATGTGTCCCAAGTGGTCAAGCAGGCATCCTGGGCTGAAGCATCATTTATGCCTTCTCACAGGATGTACAGCTCAGGCCGTGATGACTTTGGGGTGCAGCCAGGGTTTTACTTTTGGAGAGAACACTTCCAGATAATTGGCTGCCCTGGAAGAATGTTCTGGTGTCTTTCAAACCATGCTGAAATCAAATCCTTGGAAAAGGTGCCCTTTCCTATAGAGCGAGGAAGACAAACCCTGGAGAACCGAAATCTCAGATCTGAAGGAACAGCCAGGACCCTTGCTTTCCAAACCAGTGCCCCTGCTGGTGTAACTTCTCTAGAAAGACACACACACATATACATAAATACCTGCAGATAACACTGATTGGCACTTTGTCATAAAAACTACTCTTTCAGCGGGTCCCCTCAGGCAGCCACCCTTACCTCATCTGAACAGATCCTGCCATTTTAAATTTACTTTTCACTTACTTAACCTTTAAGAAAAAGCACCTCATTTTCCTGACTGCTTATTGAATAAAGGATTCGTATTATTTTCCTTCCTCCAGTGAACTTTCTTGTACTTCATCGTATTCTTTGTGTTCTCTGCCGAGATGTCACTGTTGAGCAAATCACAGGTCTCAATGCTGCCCAGTTCATGCAGTGATAACTTTTTAGTCAGAATTGCTTGAGGTCATCTCAATGGGAGAAATGGGTAGGAATGAGAATTTACCCCGAACTTGAATTAAAATAACTTCCAAGCACTTCCTAGAGCAGGAACAAAGATGAAAGGGACCTCAAATTATGGGAGTGTTTGAAATAACAAGGCAAGGGTGTCCTTTGAAATATACTCAGCCACATTTGTTTGCCTTTAAGTCAGATCACCTTAGCCAAGGACATAGGGTGGCAGGAACAAATGGTTAATGCTTGTGGAAGGACCCTGGCCAACTGGCTTTTTTTCCTCTCTCTTTCTTTTACTTCTCTTTTTATATTATTATTATTTTTTTTAACTTTGGCTAGAATGCCCAGTAGGAGTGCAGACTGGAAGATCGGCTATCTTTTGAACTGGAGACATCACAGGAACCTGGGGAGGCTCCAAATTGCTAACCTGAGGCCGGAGAAAAACTTTTTTTCATTGAAGGGACTGCGTTTCTTTTTTTTTTTTTTCTTCCTCCCCTTCATCGAATGGCAACCCCAGTCCTGCTGGATTGCAACTGTCTTTGTTCCTGCAGCCAATCCTTATAGCTGGCTCACACTCTGCCACGCTCATAACCTCACACTAGAAAGGAGATTACAAAGAGGGGCAAACACCCTAGAGGGCTCCCCTTCATCAGAACCTTCCCTGTCAGTTGGGATCCTCATCTCCCGAGCCCTCGTCTGATTATTAGTGTACTGACGGAATAAAAATAACCTCATATTCCTACATGAATCATAAATAAAACCCTTTTATTTCATCAAAGAGGTTGGCAGGTTTATAGTCCTTTGCAATGCAGGCACGATGTGAATGACATACCTTTAATTTTGCTGACAAGCTCATCAGGGTTCGAATGAGAAAAGAGTGAAAAGTGGGTGACTTTGGAAATGGTTGCGCGGGAGCTTTTTGGTGAGGATAAATATTTCACCTTGCCACTGTAATCAGGAAACCAGCTGATCTTGGTAATGAACTCTTCAATTACAGCACACTTCTGACTCTTCAAAACTGCCTAAGCCAACAATACCACGGTGATTATTGCCGGTGTTACAGATGGAAACAACCCGAAGAGAAAGAAAGAAGGGGGAGGGAAGGGAAAGAAGAGAAGTGGTGCGGTGGGAAAAGAAAGCCACTGAAAGTTAACATAACTGGATTATTAAATTAGAAAAAGCTGTGGAGCTGGGCAATAGAAAAAGTATATTCCCCAGCTCCCATTCTTGTCCATTCCCCTCCCTATGTAGACTACCCTGATGGTTCCACAAATGCTCCACGGTTTTAATTAATCTAGGCTTGAGATCTCCAAATCAGAGACCCTCAAAATTTAAAGCCTCCATAGTTTGTATACCCAGTTCATTTGCTTTTGATTTCTCTAAAGTTTGATATATGATGTTGTGAAGTCCCTTCTTTGAAAGGATGCAAAGAGAAGCTCGCACAGCAATGTTCTTGGCGCTGACTTTCCTACAGGTAAATTTCCTGTTTCTTATTTAGATTAAGGGAGAATCAAAGGAAAGAAAGAAGCACTAAACACTGGGTCCCTAAACTACTGACATCAATCTTTCCAGCGCCTCAACAAAGCTCTGGAAATAAGGGTTTTAGGTAGAAAAAAAAAGAGGGAGCGGGGGAATGGAAGATTTTAAAAGTTAATTACTGGAAAAGGAAAGATGCCTCATTTTATGACAAGACCCTTTTGGTGAGTCAGTCCAGGAGACTGAGAACTCAGCCCTAAAGGATGAGCTTATACACGGCCTGGCTTTGGGGCTCCCCATTTAGCTTGGGGTTTGTTTTACTTCACACTCTACATTTTCCTCCATTAGTTGAGAAATTTTAGCAAGAGTAATAGTTGCTACCAGTGATCTGCAGGCTTCTTCCTATGAAAAATAGGTCAAACTTTACAAGGCTTGAGACTTCTTTAAGGCAGCCAAACAAGACAGAAGAGCTGAAGGGAACTAGGAAAGAAAGTATGATTTTCTCTCCTCAGCTGAGCTATGACCTTCTTGAGGCCAAGAGCCATGTTTTATGCTAATTGCATACCTTACACAGAGACTAAATGCTGCAATTCTGTTTTTCTAGGTAACATAAGACATAGGACAAGGGTTACTCAAGTAGCCACTGGAGACAAAGGGACTCTGGTTCTTCTACAGAGTTCCAAGACTCAACCTCATACGTCCAGTCAATCCTCAAGTCTCCAGATTATTCCAAGCGAGATGGCTTTCTACTTCACGGATCCCTTGGGCTTAAAATTTTTTCTTATTGTGGTAACACAAAACTTACATCTCAACTGTTTTTAAGCGTACAGTTCAGTGCTGTTAAGTACATTCATAAAGTTGTGCAACTGTCACCACCATCCATCTTCAGAACACTTTTCATCTTGTAAAACTGAAACTCCCTATCCATTGAACAATAACTTCCCATTTCCTCCTCTTCCCGACCCCTGGTAACCACCGTTCTACTTTCTGTCTCTATTTTAAGTACCTCATATAAGAGTGGCAGATCTGTCTGTTTTGTGACAGGCTTATTTCACTTAGCATGTCCTCAAGTTTCTTCCATGTTGAAGCATATGTCAGAATTTCCTTCTGTTTTTAAGACTGAATAATATTCAATTACATGTGTACATACCACATGTTGCTTTTCCATTCTTCCACTGATGGATACTTCCATTGCTTCTACATCTTAGATACTGTTAATGCTGCTATGAACAAGGGTGTAAAAATATCTCTTCAAGACCCTGCTTGCGATTCTGTGGGGTGTAGACCCAGAAGTTGAATTGCTAGATCATATGGTAATTCTATTTTTAATTTTTTGAGGAACTGCTGTACTTCTTTTTTTGTACAGTAACAGTACCATTTTACACTCCCACCCACAGTGTCCAAGGGTTCCAATTTTTTTTCACGGCCTGGCCAACACTTGTTTATTGTTTTCTTTTTTTGATAGTAGCCATATTAATGTGATTTATTATCTCATTGTAATTTTGATTTGCATCTCCTAATGATTAGTTATGTTGAGGATCTTTTCATGTGCTTATTGGCCATTTATATATCTTCTTTGGAGAAATGTCTATTTGAGTGCTTTGCTCATTTATGAATTGGATTGTTTGTTTTTGTTGTTGAGTTTGAGGGATTCTAAGTATATTCTGGATATTAATCTTCGTCAGACATATGGTTTGCAAAATTTTCTTCCAATCTGTGTGTTTAATTTTAATTTTGCTGATAGTGTGTTGTTTTTTTTTTTCCACAGGCTCTGGACGCGCAGGCTCAGCGGCCATGGCTCACGGGCCCAGCCGCTCCGCGGCACGTGGGTGGGATCCTCCCGGACTGGGGCACGAACCCGTGTCCCCTGCATCGGCAGGTGGACTCCCAACCGCTGCGCCACCAGGGAAGCCCTGATAGTGTGTTTTGATGCACAAAATTTTAAAATTTTCATGAAATTCAGTGTGTCTATTTTTCTTTTGTTACCTGTGTTTTGGGCATCGTATCCAAGAAATAATTGCCACATCCAATGTTGTCATGAAATTTTGTCCCATATTTTCTTCTAAGAGTTTTATAGTTTTTGGTCCTACATTTTGGGTTTTGATCCATTTTGAGTTAATTTTTGTGTATGGTGTTAGATAAGGGACCAAGTTCATTCCTTTTCATGGGGATATTCAGTTTTCTCAGCACCATTTGTTGAAAACTGTCCTTTCCCCATTTAATGGTCTTGGCACCCTTGGATCCCTTGATTTTTAAAAACAACTTATATATACTTGTGAGTCTGAAAAAAAACTTATTAGGAAGGTACTATTTTGCCAGGTTTACAGATGAAGACACTGTGACTCAGAGAGGTTAAATATTATACCAAAGATGATACAGAAGGATATCTCTGAAACAGCAACTCAATTTTCAAAAAAAAAGAGTTTATCTTGAGGACAAATGATGGGTGAAAGGCCTATTCCATACATCTGTAAGGAGACATTAATTGTGCTTCTAGGCAAAAGGTCGCATGGTAGCCCATAGGAGGAAAATACACCTGTAAGTAACAATGACAATGCACTACTCTTATTCCTCTAGATGAACACACAGGTGCTTACACTGTGGCCAAGAAAACCTGGCCTGTGATAGAATTCCAGGATCTGTTACACCTGCCACGGGCTCATGCACAAGACCCCCAGGCTGTGTGAGGAAGCATCAGATGGGCTCAAGGAGAGTATGTCCAGACTCAGACCACCTGAGAAACAGGGTACTCTCCCAAACTACCCTGAGAGTGAAGAAAGTAATTGGAACATAAGACTTTCTTCTGGAAAACAAGCATTTCATCAGGGCATGCTCTTCCTTGCACATTTATGACCATGAAAGAGATAAAACATTAACTTAAAAATATTATCTAACCTCACCTGCAAAGCCATATATACGTTGTTATAAAACAAAAGTCATGTAGCATAAGTGAAGATGAATTGGGGATGGAGACTAAAATAGGGACCCAAGGGTCTAACGTAAAACAGGTCTTCCTTCGACATCCATGCATATTTGGAATATCTGAGTACTTTACTATTCAACAGGCACTGTACTAGATGCCTCATGTCTATAATTACCACTACCCCTTACAGCACCACTGTGAGAAGTTCCACACATTTCCATGACACTATTTCTTCTCTTATGCTAGACTGGGCAACAAGAGGAAAGGTCCTCAGTGACCTGGGTTGCTCCTAGCTTCAGAATCAGACTGAACCCCTGGCCCGTCCCAAACCTGCCCGGTGATCAGACACTCATCCTCTAAAATAAGCAGACCACTTAATAGTGTGGTTGATTCAACAGCAACCTCCAGGTGTTTTTCTGAGGGCCCTGGGATTAAGACTTCTGCAGCTCACTTTTCTCTCTTGAGTTTTTCTTTTGTACCCCCAGCTTTGACTTTAGAGTCTGGTTTGGTCTAGCGAGTCTGGTCTAGCCTGTATTTACACTCTGAAGCCTGTGGAGCACAAAGAATAAGGCACCCATTAGTTGAATCAATGAATGAATGCTGTGCTGATTCAAATAGGTAATTCCATGGCTCCTGACATTGACATTAACTGTCCTCTGTGGGTAACACACTCCAGTTTGGCTTTGTGCTCTGGCTTCAGTCCCTTCTGAGCCCCCCCCCATGTTAAACACGCTGGTGTCCAGGTTCTATACCTGGCTCTTGATATAATAAACCATTTCTAAATCATGATACCCAGACAAATGCCATCTGCCAGGCTAGGTCCTTGAAGCTTTCCTAAAATGAACCACTTCCCCTCTCTGTAGAACCTTACTCTGCTCCTTGAATTAAGAGTTCGCACCAGATAGTAACTGTTTGTTGATGGGTTGTTGATGAGCATAGTCTGCCCATTGTTCAATGCAAGAGTCTCTTCTTTAAAAGCTTACGTGCACTCCCTGAAAATACTGCTTTTATGCATATAATGAATGTACTAAGAAATGTGTCTCGATTTGAGAGAGACAGAAAGAAAAAGAAATGGAAAGGATGAGGGAAAAATTGATGAAACCACAGAGAAAGACAAAATCAGCTCTATTGAATTCTAGATTACCATCTTGTCAAGATTTTTGCAAGATTCCTCTGCCACTCTTTCAATTTTCATTACTTTCTATTTTCCGTGAATAAAGCATAGAAACAGGTTCTAATTTTACCAGAGGCTTTTCATCAAATCAGACTTTTTTATTCTCCCTAGGTTATCCTAGTCACAAAAACGTCTCTTTTCAAAGCCTGCATAATATTAGCTAACTCTACTGGGGTATAGCTTCTTGCACCCACACAGTAAAGATGCAAACACTATTCTTTAACTTGACTCTAGTTATCTTTCATCACAGAGACTGACATTCTTAGTACCCAGAATCTTCACAGAACCTCTGAGTTTTACAGAAAATTTCCTTAATCACTGGCTGTGCAGACATGAACTTTTCAGACTTGAAGCAAGTCATATTTCTCTTCAGTGTTTTGAGGAACCCCAGATGCTTGATGCTCCTATTTCTAACCTGGGATAATGAAGAATTTTCTACAGATAAAGGAGATTTGTCTCAAGAGGGATTTCCCACTCCTCTCTGGCACAATGACCACATAATAGGTCACTACTTCTCACTGGGGCCACTTGGGATGGCTTAATTGCTTTGGAGAAAAATGGCAGAAGGTTTTTGCAGAGAAGCAATTTGCAAAGAGCTGTTCTATATAAATTCACAGTCTTGGTGTCACTATCCTCTATGTCAAAGCGTAAACTGAAGGATGTGTGCCAACACCCTAACCTTAAATCTAATGGCAAGGAGGAAAGGGCTGGGAGTCACACATTGAGGCTTCTCTTTGCTCACTTACAGACGTGGTTTCTAAGATCTTCCCTCTCCCAACAATGGACAAATCTGCATTCTTACACTTCTCTTAGGAATGAATACAGGTGTGTACTCTTGCAGACTCTAGATGTAGCTGGACATTTAGAGCCTGTAGTTGCCTTAAACGCCACTGTTACTCTTTCTCTTAAAATTGAGGTTACAGAAACACTAATTTGAAATGATATATGCAACCCCATGTTTCTAGAAGCATTCTTTAAAGTAGTCAATTTGGAAACAACCCAAATGTGTCTATCAGTAGATGAATGGATAAAAAATGTGGTGTATATATATACACACAATGGAATATTATTCAGCCATAAAAAATGAAATCTTGCCATTTGTGAAAACATGGATGGATCTAGAGGGTATTATGCTAAGTGAAGTATGTCGGACAGAGAAAGACAGATATCGTATCATCTCACTTATGTGGAGAATCTAAAAAACAAAACAAAAGAAAAAAACAAAGCCAGACTCATAGATACAGTGAAAAAATGGGCAGTTGTGAAAAAGAGGTGTAGAGTGGGACTGAAACACGTGAAGGGGATTAGGTTGTACAAACCTCCAGTTTTAAAGTAAATGAGACACAGGGATGTAATATACAGTATAAGGAATTTGATCAATAACATTTTAGTAACTTTGTATGGGGACCAATGGTTACTGGACTTATTGTGGTGATAATTTTGTAATGTATGCGATGATCATTTCACTATGCAGTACAGCTGAAACTCACATAATATTGTACATCAAGTATATTTCAATTAAAAAATGCAAGGATGTTAATAAAAAATTGAGGTTACAGAGCATCCTTAAAATGACACAATTAATTAATGTATATCCATTAAGGATTTGTTCTATGTTAACTGCTGATGAGTTCTAAAGAGGTCCTAGGCATAGTGGGGATTTTTGGGTTTTTTGTTTGTTTTTTATCAAAGAGCTTACAGTATAAAACCACAAGGGAGACTGCATGGAACTGCCGTCTGATAGACCTGAACTCCCAGTCCAGAGTCACTGCTAACTAGCTGTGTGGCTCTAAGTCCTGCAGGGATTTATCTATTTCCTCTCAACCTTGGTTTTCTCATCTGAAAATGGGATACTCATGAGATTTTTGCAAGATTTTATTAAGATAATAAGTAAGAAAGACATTTTCTCACGATGACTGGCATGTATGAAGCCCTCAATAAATACTTGGGAATATTTGACATATAGGTGTAAAGAGGTAGTATTTCCCAACCAAGCCTGCTAAGGTGAGGTACAAATTAAGGGTATGGCTTCTAAGGTATCTGAGAGTTCAGAGTAGAAGAAAAATGTGATTAGCTGGAGCAATCAGGAGAGGTTTCAAGAGGCTGAGGTGGAGTCAAAGAGACGGATTTGAAAAGGTAGATGTAAAGTAATCCAGGAAGGGCCAGTGGCATGATCACAATGGAACTGTGGGAACTCCAGGTGAATATGGACAAGAATGAGGAAATGACTGGGTCAGGAATTGAGAAGGGGACCAGCGGACATGAGCCTGGAAAGCTGGTAGGGATTGGGCTAAGATTATTTTCTTTTAGGAAGAAGAGAGAGTTTAAGATTTTGGCATGAGGTGGATGATTAACTGATGACAGGAAAAAATGTAGGAAGACAAATCAGACAGTGTAAATCAGGAAAGCATGGAGATGGGCAAGTAGGAGGGATGCCATTGGTAGAGTCAGGATGTTATGTGAATGGTGGGGCAGGAGATAGAAAAGAAGATAAGTGTATTTCTGGGTGTGTGACACTCAGAAAGAATGAGTAAAACTTGGGTTATGAGTAGATAGGAGTAGGAGGAATAAAGAAAAAGCCTCACAGTTGATTCTGACCTTTTGCTTCTGTATAGCAGGAAATGGTAGCCACCTTAACACAAATAGGGGAGTCAAAAGGAAGAGCTGCCTTTGGAAAGGAAACGCCAAACGCAAAAACAGGTGGTCCATTGCCCACAGTTCACTTCCAGGTGTCCCTAAAGGGTCTGGATTGAAATGAGAACATAGTTTCAGTGAATTCCAACTGGGTTATATAACATAATTTGAATATGAAACAAGATGTAGCATCTTTTCTACTCATGGCAAGGAGGGCTTTTTGCCAAGCAATGCTGGAACAGCACATCTATTTTGCTGGGCTGAGTCACTGTGCCTTCAGAAACGGTTCTAATCTCAGCTCTATATGATGGCTGTGGAAAAGTTTACTTCCATTTTTTTTTTTTTTTTTCTGAATCTCAGGATTTTTTTTTCCCTCTCTAAAAGGAATATAATGACATCAACTTGTCCTCCACTGCCACTGCAACACATTTTGAGAGAAGTTCACATATTTACTGAGAACATGTTCAAGGCTCGTCTTCTGGTTGCACCTGCTCGATCCTCCCAGAGTGCACTGCGGGTGCCTGTGAGGCAGGAAGTATCACGGAGCAGGGCAGATGTATTGATGTATCTGTTTCCCCCAGGAGACTGTGAGGTCTTGAAGGTTGGAACTATACTTCTTCATCTCCATAATCCTTGTGGTTAGCACGCAGGAAGTAAAAGAATCAATTAAGGATTGAAATGCGTATTTCATTTGTCTGTAGGGTAGGGGCCCTCTTGGTTAAAAATCTGGCTTCACTTTGATGGGCTCAGCCCCTTTCTGAGAGAAACACAAGGCAACTGGAAATGGTTGCCTCCTCCTGATGCTTTCCTGTTTCTTAATTATAAATACAGTAGTTTCTCACTAAATGAAAGGGTGCAAGACTTGTGTATTTCAGTAATACCCTCACTAAAGAACAAGGTCAAGAAATTAGTCCTGAGCTAAAGGAGAACGCAGTTAAGTAATGATGCCATCAAGAGCACATGTCCACATAGACCGTCCAGGCATTTACTGCAATACACACCTTCTTCCGGTAACAGTTGCATCTACATGGCATGGGTGTATGGGCATTTGGGGAAAAATCAAATATATCTTCGCCAGGCGGGTGTTTAAGTGCTGGAATATAATGGTATGTGGACCTCTGCAGAGTGGGACTAAGTGGGAGGTAGAGGAATGGAGGGCTATGAAAAATATTTCTTGGTCATACAATTCGAAAACCACATACAGGACTGAAGAGTGGCATTTTTATACACTGTGATGTTTCTTGTTTTTGTTTTAGACTAGGACTGGTCTTCAACAATGGATTGGTATACGGGTTGTTTTTAACTTTCTCAAGGTTCATTACTTTATTTTTGCATATCTTAGGCAAATACTTGGAATGAACAAGGAATTGTGTAATACAGGGGAAAGAAAATTAATACTAACAAAAATATTTTGCTGCTTTCTTTGCTAATTGATAATGATTAAGAGCAAGATAACTTGCAAATTGGGTAACAAAACCAGAAATGAGCTCCATATTTGTGAGCTGAAGCCTGAAGAGGATAATAACTGCATCACAAAATAGCTAAAATGTCTCAAAATTCCCAAGGCTTGTGGGTAGAAGCAGCTTACAAAACTCAAGTTTATGATCTCCTTTTAGTTCTGGTTTATATTTTACAAATACAGATATGTTAATTGCAGAAATTATGATGAGACTTGCAGAAATAGCCAATAACAATAAAACCCTTTGGCATCGTTTTTATTACGTTATGCATTGGCACTACTATCAAAGTACCAGCCTGATCCTTGTTTACCTATTTCATATCATCATAAAGGGTGCTCCACCAACAAACTGGTATATGAAACCCCATTCTCAGGTAACTGTGGTCATTGGAATAAAGATCTCAGGGATAATAGAAACCCATAAATACACACCAAAGCGAGGCTTCTCCTCCCTCCACCCCACCCCTAACCTTAACAAAGCACGTAAATAAGGAACAAAATGAACAAATTGGAAATGGTATGATGCATCAGAATATTTAGTTCCCCTATCTAATTGTTGGTTGAAGAGTAGAGAAAGAATGGTCCATGAGAAGAACAAGAAGTAAACAGTTTAGGTACTGTTTTCGTACTGCCTGGGACCCTATTTTGAGAACTGAATACAGTCATTTAACCCATTTTTGTGGCTATCCTGCTTTGTATTTTTGGCTCCGTCCTATATGGTATGGTGTACTGATGAACTTACAACACCAAAGGCAAGAAAACACATGCAGCCCATGTGTAATTAGCTATGGCATACAGCAGTATATTATCATTCGCTTACAAGTGAGTTTCCAAACTGCTATAGATGTTTGTATCAGAATGTATATCAGTGAGGAAAGAGAAGATAATCAAAATATTTCAAGCAGAATTTAATGCAGGAAATTAGGTACTAAAAAAAATAGCAGAAGAGTCAAAGCTCACGTTCTAGACTGAGTTTTCAGGAATATCTCTCAGAATGACTTGGGCTCTATAGAGCAGCTACACCCTCTAACGCTGCCAGTAGAGCTAAAAAAAAGGAACTGGGATTAAGAAGGTACCACTGTAAATACCCCATTGCCTGTCAAAATATTCAGGAAACTGGAAAACTGAAAAGCAGTGCCTGGTGTTTTCAGGGCCTTCACCTCTTCCCTCCTTCTAAATCTCACAGGTATAAATTTGACTGAATTTAATTTATGTTGAACTCTAGCTGCAAGGGAACCTGGGAAAATAGTTTTAGTTTTCTAACCTTTTCCAATAGAAGAACGATGAAACAAAGGCTGAATGTCCCAACCCTCTGTATCTTCCAGAGAATTGGAAACTAACAACAATTTGTGGACTTCCATGTTGAAAAAATGGCCCAGAAACTTTAAGTGCCACACTTTAGTTAGTTTCATGTAGTTAGAGGAGCAGCAGGTGGTGTTTGACTTAGGCCTAGAAGGATATGTGGATGACTTATGGATGAAGATGTTTTGGGGTAGAACAGAATGGATTAACCAGACGTAGGAAGTACCATTATTGCCCTGAACGCTAAAAATGACCCATTTGGGGTTTAGGTGGCATCTTCTGATGCCAGGACCAGGTCCAAGAAGAGCAATGTAAGGCATTATATGTGATGGTGGTCTGGGCCCCAAAACTTCCCTCACTAAGATCAAATCCATGAAGAGGGTTAGAGGGACCAAGAATAGACAGCCATCTCTACAGTTCTCTACATGTCTCAGCTACTGTGGAAAATTGCTTCCCCTTTGATCCCTAGTTCAAGGCTTTTTAAATGAAAAATTTACCAGTGTCCCTTGGCCTTCTTTGCCTCCAAACTCCTATAACATTGACCATCTCTACCACATGCTTAGTACTTAAATATAATGTCCTCATTTTGCTCAATAGTTGATTCTTGTGTATTACACAGGTGTTTCTGTGCTTAGTGTTTTTCACTTCCCTTAATGGGAAAGAAATATGATATCCATTATTTTTTTCCCTTCACCTCCACCCCATTCTGGGCACCTGTGCTTCCTTGGCCAAAGGGGCTTCTAATACAATTATTTTTGCCTGTGTTTTGAAAATAGAATTTCTTATTCTTTTAGTTACTTCTCTTCTTCCCTCCTTTCACCGTGCCTTTGTGTCTTTGTTTATGGCTTTGCCGATACTCCAGACCCTGGTCCCCTCTCAGAGTTACTTCCATCCTTATTGTCTCACTCGCTCTGGCTTCTTTATGCTCATCTTTACCTTAAGCCAGTCATTCCCTGCTTTCTGTATTTCCCTTCCCCGCCCTAGTTCACAGTCTCTAACTTTGGCTCAGTTCCCACTTCTTCTATATTTTTATACTTTATCCCATTTGTCTCCTTAATTGGAGTCCCTAGTTTTGTTTGTTTCTGCCTCTGCATCTGTCACCTTCTGTGCTTCCATTATTTATTTCACTCTACGTACGTACTATCTCCATTTTTATTTTTTCCTCTCTGCACTTCACTTGCTCTTTCCCATTCTGTGCCACTCCCTTCACCCATCCTGATATGTTACCTTTCTGCTTATATAGCCATATCCACATAAATCCTCTCACCCCTTTCAGCACAGAGGACGTCTGACTGGAGACTTCACCTTTTACACACTTGTCTCTATCCAGGGCATAGGACCTTCTGTCAGATGCAAGGTTCCCACCATCTACCACCTCTAAAGCCAGGTCTACCTCCCTGCTGCACTTTTTGCAAAGACAATTCAGTGCAGGAACAATTTGTTTTGAATTTCAACCCAGAGGAGTTTAACAAAAGAATCGCAATGTTGGGCTGTACTGTCTATGACATAGATTCATGGTTTGCCAGCTGCCTCTGGAGACATCTTCAGAGGAAAGATTCTTCCCTTTAGTCCTACAGTGTCTGCAAGGTACACACACACACGTACAAACATGCACACATGCGTACATACATATACACAGCATGGAACTACACTCTCCATCCATGCATGTATTTGTATAAGTGCACACACACACACACACACAGATACACAGGCACACATATATAAACACACATATCTAAAGTATATATACATATATATATTGAATATCCATATGTATATATATTATATACATAATACACACACGTATATAACATATATTTGTATTGTTTACATAATGTTTACGTATATGTTTCTTGTAGTTGAAATTATGGTAATTGAGTTAAGCGTTCAGTGAGGGCTTTATAATGACAAATACAAATAGTCTCTATCGAAGTCATGATTAGCTATTTAGAGAATAAAAACTAACAATGCTCTGAAGTTTTATCATACTTTAAAGATGTTTAAGCCACCTTCCATTAAATTATTTTATCTCTACCAACTGACTCTTTTATTGTTGCTTTGTTTCTTTATACATTTTCTTTAACCTCATAAAATATTCCTGTGAACTGAGAAAAGTATTAGAAGGGCAGAATGAAGGCAGGTTGTATTATCTAATTTTCCAAGTGTAGAAACTAGGGCAGGACCTGGTGAAACTACCTACTCAACTTGCTCTATCAAACAGGAGAGGAGCTGACACCTAACCAATGGCCCTTCTTCTTCTCCTCTCACAACACTTTTCATCCATATTTCTTGCCCCAGTTTAGGAATCACCCAAACTCAAAACTGTATATTTCAGTATCCATTTTGGGATCAGGCTGGAATTACAGGTCTTTATTTTCCATGTTTAGCTAAACAAAAATCTGATTTAGAAGCCAAAATTACAAAGATGAATGCATTAGATATAATGGATTGAATTGTGTTTTAAATACATACGCTTAAACATTCAGCAAAATAGGAGTTGAGGCACAAGGCATTTGTGGAAGCCCTATTGTTTTCAATACCACAGATACTTTACACAGCAGGAATTTAAGAGGAATTTTTACATTACATACTAAATATATTTTCCATACAAATCAACATTAGCAGTAATTATAAAATAATTTACCACCAAAAAAACCCTCTAAATTTTAGAATTTGAGTATCATACTTCACTTCCTGAGATGTGTAAACATGAATAATTTATGCCTGTGTTTGGAAGTATTCATGTTAAGAGACATTTTGGCTTAATAGAGGCATTGGTATCCACCAGGTATTTGGAAAACTCAATAAAATAGAAGAAATATAAAGTATATTTATAAATTCTACACCAAAACAAAGGGCGCCAAAAGCTCTCCTTCCCGCTCACCGTAATTTCGACAGAGTACCTATCTGGCAAGAAGGTACAGAGTGACTAAAGAATAGCCCTAGTGAAACAATTCACTACGAAATGAAGTTTAGCTTGCAGATTTTCCAGATTGCCACAGGAAGTATCAAAGGCTCAACCACTTGGGGATACTGAGGTGAGTCTGCAAACTATATTGCTTTGAAGACACCTATTTTTGCTTTTAGAGGTAGCATGCATGGCCACAGGCAGATAGCTGTCCCAACCATGTCTTCACTCCTGTCCCTTAATGACCTGCTCTTGGGATTTCGCTGCAACCTCTTCAGAGACCGGAATGGCTTCCCACAACCAGCAACCCTGCTTTTCCTCGGCAAAGTTGATCTAGATGACCTTGCTGATACATATTAATAGCACAAGTTACTATATTCAAGGAAAAACATGAACTCAATTTGGCTACAGATTAACAGTGCCAGTCTCTATTGTCTTACCTAGCACTCTTAATTGCGTACATTTAGCCCTCAACTGTAGAATAATTTTGCTTCAGATTGAAAAGAAACAGCTCTGGCCTTCGTTATTTTGGCATACAAGTCTCCAATATGACTCTGTTTCCTAAGCAGACATTAATGATTCTAAAACTAATATTCATTGTTTGAAGAGGCACAGCGGCCTTGGCATTTACTTAACCTTTTGTCTCATGTATGAGACTGAGTCAGCCTAAATCCTGTGCTTAATTAATATCTTTTCTTTTTATGGCCAACGTTATTTATTGAACAATTTGCATGTAACAATTAGAGCCATGAGAGCTTAAGAAAACTCTTCCAGCTCAGAAGTCTACTTTTTCTGATTTTTATTTAGTTGTTTTTTTAAGGTTGTTCTGATTACACAAATTCAGAGAAAGCTTAGCTGAAGCAATAGGGGAATAACTTACTGCAGATACATCTTATGTAGGTGATCCTACTTGCTGGAGCCCAAAGGAAAAGAAGGAAAATATTCCTTCTTTTTGAAAAAATATGTGACTTACATAAGAAAACTGTTGCCACTTTGCAAAGAATGTGGATTCATTTTAATTTAAATATCTTCAGAAAATTCATGTAAATGTTAGCCATTGTCTATAGGGGTGAGGCAAAGCTCTAAATAAGTCAACGTATTTAAGGAATGGAGTGTTATTTTAATGTTTTTTCTTTTAGAATAACAAGAAAAAAGTAAAAGTGATAAACTATATTTCATCTATGACCCCCAAATACTGACTATTTGCCATCTTCCTTCAAATTCCTGTCCATATAAACTCACAAATTTGGCATAAGTGTAATCATAGTATAGAAATCACATTTATATATATATCATGTCTTTCATTTTTGTCGAGGTATTGTTTTCAATTTGTCATACTGAATAGCTGCATAATATTCAAATAGTTGGATGTGCTCAATAACTCAATCCCATTTTGGGGGTACTATAATCTTTATAATGTTTTGTTATCTAATGTAGTATTGCAATAAACATCTTTGAAGAATACAGCTTGTCCACTTTTTTGCCATAGAAGTAGAATTACTGAGTGAAGTAACATGTTCTTTTCCCCCTATATGGTAACAATATTTCAGTGTATTTTGGTCCTAACAATGTTTAGTAGATTTGTTTGACAGCCTTGTCTTTGATGCACACTATTTAAATTTTTGAAGTTGTGCTAAATGGATATGAGTAAAACACATACATTTTCTTGATACCTTAGAGTTTATGCTCCCAAATCCAGAATTGTTTAAAATCATATTATTCAAAAACTTGATTCTTCTTCTAAATTAGACAGTACTTTGAGCAAAACCAAATCTTTTTAATCTTTAAGGTGTTTCCAAGACCTCAAGCTTACTGTTAAATCACTAAATGCCTATAGTCATCTAAGACTCCAGGTTGAAGGGTAGAAGGTACAGAAGATGTTTCTGAAGGTATTTTGATTTATATTTTGACTTGTACTTAATATGAACTTATGGTGTGGTTATTTCCCCCTTTCTGAGAGAAAACCAGAGGGTGCAAACTTCTTGTTTGAGGGCTCTAGCAAATCAAGGTCTTACTCTAGAAAATGCAATTTTTTTTCCTTTCCCAACTGGCATCTCAAAGACATTTCAAGTACTCATATTGCCGGATATTAAGCACTTCAGCAAGAAATTATCTAAATTTCCCAGTTTGCTCCTTAAAGACTTCTTGCAGCCTCTTCTCAAATTTGCCTGTAGAGTGCAGACTGTCTTGTGCACATCACTGAATTTACTCAGGTAGTAGAAACTCCTCTGTGATTCCAGTGCTCCCAACACATGAGAGATAAAAATGCCAGTTCATCACAGCATCATGACACATTTTCTGGAGAAAGATTTTGCCAGAAACTCCTAGCAAAAGGAAAGGCTAAATGTCTAATTAGAGATAAGAAATTGTTTACATAAATATTGATTAGTAGTAAAAAAATTGGTGAATGATTTAGCATGTTAATAATGCTACAACAAACACCCTTGAACATTTCTCTTTATAGCATGAGAACATTTCTCTAAGGTAGACACATAGAAGTGACATTGCTGGATGGTGGGAAATGGACATCTTCAATGTCTCTCATCATTGCCAAATTTCTCTCAAAATGGTTTTAATCATTTCTTACGTTGTCAAGATCCTTGATGCTATTGGATTTCAGCTTTTGCCTGAGAATTTTTAAATGGCATTTCCTTATTGTTTAATTTGCTAATCACTACTGGCATGGAGCATTTTTTCCCCTATCTGTTCAGTGGTGAATAAGGCTTCCCTTTTCATTCTAGCCTTATATTCAATAACGTTCATAGAAATGAAGTTGCCTTGCCTTAGTCTCCATGGGCCACCACAAGAATCCTACAAAAGTCTTGGGCCCTGTCTTCTCAATTTCTGGTCATCAAAGGCATTACTTCTCTAGGGTTGAAAGCCAAACAATTTAGTCAACTGTCATGGTACCACAAAAGAAGTCCACCAAGCTGTCAATCAACCAACCTGTCATTCCACCAACATGGCCCTACTCCTCTAAGTTTTAGATGACTTTTCTATCTTTAAGCAATGAAGACAACCCTAGAGGATTATATAATTATCCATTACCATGTTATGTCTTAGTTATTATTTAGTATTTTATGTGACATCAGTTGAGGCTCAGGTGAGATGATGAATAGGATGAGATAGGGTGTTACCTAGAAGAAAGTGAAAGACACTGATTTTAACTAAATGGTAAGCACCTTAGGATAGGAATTGTGTTTGACAATGATAGTAATAGGGTAATAGTTATTTGTCTACAATATATTAGGCACTATGCTAAACATTTTTATGTACACTATTTTATTTACTTTCATGAAAATACAGTGAGGTGGGCATGCTCTCCATTTAACAGATGAGGAAACTGAATGTTTAAATTCACAGAACAACTCCATAAGAAAAGGACAAAAACTAGAGATTGTCATACTGAGTGAAGTAAGTCAGACAGAGAAAGAGAAATATTGTGTGATATTGCTTATATGCAGAATCTAAAAAGAAATGATACAATGAACTTATTTACAAAACAGAAACAGACTTAGAGAACAAACTTATGGTTAGCGAGGGGTGGGGGGGGAAGGGGGGAAGGGATAGTTAGGGAGTTTTGGATTTGACATGTACATACTGCTATATTTAAAATGGATAACCAACAAGGACTTACTGTATATAGCACAGGGAACTCTGCTCAATATTATGTAACAATCTAAATGGGAAAATAATTTGAAAAGGAATGGATACATGTATATGTATAACTGAATCACTTTGCTGTGCACCTGAAACTATCACAACATTGTTAATCGCTATACTGCAATATAAAATAAAAAGTTAAAAAAATGGACAAAAGATTTGAATACGCACTTTACTTAAAAGATGTGGGTGGCAAATAAGCACCTGCAAAGATGCTCAACACTGTTAGTCATTAGTGAAATGCAGATATAAACCGAAATACCACTACACAGCTACTAGAATGACTTAACTTAAAATGGCTGATGACGCCCAGTGCTGACAAGAATGTGAATCAACTAAAAACCTCATACGTTGTGGTGGGAAAAAAATATGGTACAACCATTTCAAAAATTCTTTGGCAGTTTCTTTTGAAGTTAGACATACACTTACCATAGGACCCAGCAATTACACTCTTAGATATTTATGCAAGAAAAATGAAAATATATGCCCACACAATGGGCAATGCCTGTATACAAATATTTGTAGTGGCTTTATTCAAAATCATCAAAACTGGAAGCAATTCAAAAATCCATCAACTGGTAAATATATAAACAAACGGTATACTACTCAGCAATTAAAAAGATATGTACTGGGCTTCCCTGGTGGTGCGGTGGTTGGGAGTCCGCCTGCCGATGCAGGGGACACGGGTTCGTGCCCTGGTCCGGGAGGATCCCACATGCCGCGGAGCCGCTGGGCCCGTGAGCCATGGCCGCTGAGCCTGCGCGTCCGGAGCCTGTGCTCCGCAACGGGAGAGGCCCCAACAGTGAGAGGCCCGCGTACCGCAAAAAAAAAAAAAAATATGTACTAGTCATACATGAAACAAGAATGAATCTGAGAAGCATTATGCTAAGTGAAAGAAGCCAGACTCAAAGGGTTACAATTTGTATGATTCTATCAATATTTATGTGACATTTTGGAAAACGTAAAACTAGAGGGCCAAAAATTAGATTAATGTTTGCCTGGGGATGGGGCTCAGACTAGGACATTGACTACAAAGGATCAACAGGGAACTTTCTGGGAAGACAGAAATGTTCTTTACATTAGTTGTGATGGTGGTTATATGCCTGTACACTTTTGTCAAAGCTCATCAAACTGAACCCTTAAAAATGGTAAATGTTACTGCATATAAACTCTATTTTCATAAACTGGGACTTCTAAAAAACATTCCTGTATGATAATATTTTAACTTTTTTTTAAATCTGGGCATTCCCAGCATTTTAGAATAGGGCCAGACACCTAGTAGGCATTTAACAAATTAGTATTGAGTTAATTAAGAAGAAAGGTGATGCCTTGATCACGACAATAACATATTTTGCCTATTTCCCAGTTTTCTTTAGAATAGTCCAGCCACGATCACTCATGCCTGGCACCATTTCAGGAAGCTCACACTTATGCAAGTGATATTTCTGTGAAGCCGACCCATGAGTAATTTCTGAGTAGGTATTAAAACACTCTCATGTCTACAAGTCTAATATATTAATAAATGTGCTGTTTTCAATAAGACATCTAAATTTACATGCACCATCCTACTTGTTATGTTCAGTACTCAATTTTTTAATGTTTCTTGGACACTAGCCAGTATGTCTGAGTCCCTAGTTAGTTCATCTATTACTTTCTCGCCACAATAGATTTGGGTCTCTGCCAAGAAATAGACTAATACTGCATACAAAACTCCATAATGCATTTCCTGATCTGATATTTCCTTTCTGAGTAAGAGGGGGGAACACACACACACACACACACACACACACACACACACAAATCCTATCTATACACACAATCTATCCAAGTTAGGTAAACATTTTTTATTGCTGTTATTAATACCGGATGCCTTCTATAATCCAAATGTTTGCCTGTCCGTTTACATGATCCTCTCACCCCGAGGACTGGAAGGGAACAATGAGTTGTAAAATCTGATAATGATCAAAGATGATGCCTCTATGTGGGGAAAAAAAGTCAGGATTGTAGGAGCCCTCATTTCCCCAGGAAAAGCACATTGTCTGCATTTGATTTGGCCCATTCTCAGTGTCTTAATTTCAGTGATTCCCAAATGAGATGCTCTTGAAGATGGGAAAGGTTCTGTGTTGAAGAAGGGGCATTTTCCTGCCCCTCTTCATTCCCTTAAAACATAAGCACAGAACTAATGAATGCTATTAAAGATACTTCTAGAAATGGTTCTGATTTGTATCTGATGACTAACTAACCTGTTATTGCACTTCTTGGGCAGAGATTAATGGGAAATTCTTAAAGAATAAAGACTCTAACAAGCCTTAGAAATATGTGTGGGCCCAGACTGTACCACATGATCTCAGAAAGCCAAACCCTGGCTGTTAATATCCTTGACTAATGAACCAAGACTACAGTCTGTGCTAGCAAAGTGTCAAGAAATAAGTAAGCAGAGAGGTGACCTTTTAACATGCTTCTAAATGTAATTTTTAACAGAACAGTGTCAATAAATTCAAAATCCCATATGCTTTTGATCTGATATGGAAGTGCGATACATCAATATCAGACACAAAAGGGAAGGAAAGAAGAAAGTTGCAGAGAAAGGATAAAAAAGGATCTAAAAGAATAATCTACAGCTATGACACGAAACACCTTTCCTTCATGAAGGTAAATATATAAGAAATCCTGGTTCACTATTTCAACATTATCACCAGCATGAATATGTAATTAATAATGATAATAATAATTGCAGAATATTACTACTAATTCCCTTAATGGCTATTATCCATGCCTAGATTTGAGATATATTGGATGACCTAGCAACTACTCCTCTCCCCCTTCCAGCTCCAGAATTTTCCATCATTAGATTTAATCTTAGAATGTAGACTCCAGTGTCCAATAGATTTGGTGTCAATTTCCAGCTCTGGCACAAATTGTGTGACTGTTTGCATTGCTTAAGTTCTATAGAACCTCAGTCTTTTCATCTATAAAATGGGGCCACTAATAGGCTCTTTGTTGGATCACTATGAAAATTAAACAGAAAAATATGCATAAATTTTTAGCACAATGCCCGATAAATCAGAAGAGTTTTGAACTGTTATTACTGCAGTGACTGCTAATATTAATTTTGTTATTGATATTATACTAGAATTTCCTCTCTCCATTTAATGCCTATTATTTCCACCTTCCCCATTAAAGGGTTAACTGTTTAAATATAGTCTCATAACCTTCTTTGTACTCCTCACAGAGCCTTGGGTGGCTGAGAATGTGAAAAAAAAAAATTGAATGAGCATGGTACATTCCATGTTTAGGCCCTGTTGATTATGTTTCTTTATAATATCAAATACATACTTAATATGGCTAAAGACATACAAAAAGAAAAATTAAAGGTGTGTACTATTGGAGAGATTTGTTCTGGGTTTTTTTCCCCATCTTATCTCTCTAATCAGTGACAATGCCATTATTTAGGTGTATCCAAGTTTCAACAAACTTGAGTTTAGGACCATAAACATGATAAAAATGTGTTTAGGATGTCTGTCTAAAAAATGGTCAGTCAGCCAAAGAAAGGTCATTCCTCTAGTACCAGCAAAACTCTGTCTTTCCAAATGGCTGATTCTAATGTTTGGAGTATTTTGGATTCCATAGTCTTTAACATCCACCCTACCAACAATTCATGACTCTTTTCTCTTTCAACTCCACTTGGACCAGCAGATGTTGATGGGTGTCCTCTGGTGGACCAGTTTCTAAGCTAGATCCTCACTCTCCAGGGGCTTACAGCCTACAGGTGGAGGGGCATTACAATATAGTACAGTCAGTACTAAGGCAGAGCAGCTAATTCTTCCTGGAAAAGAAAAGAGTAGTGGACAGTGCTTTAGCAGTTTAGAATTGGAGCTGAGTCTGAAAGCACCCATTGATTAATATATTTGGCATAGCATAATAAGTGGTCGTATGGTACAGTACAGTGAAAAGCAAGAACTCAGGAGCCCGACTGCCTGTGTTTGCATCCTGGCTGTGCCACTGGCTGGCTAGGTGTCCTGGCAAAATATTTACCTCTCCATGCCTTGGTTTCCTCACCTGTATGGTGGGGATAATAATAGATCTTTTTTTATGGGTTTGCTATTAGGTTAAATAAGTTAAGTTCGGCATGTGGTAAGCATCATAGAAGAATGTGCAGATAAATAAATGAACAGGTCATCTCTCTTCTCACAATCCTTCAGTAGGTCCACGCAGAGATCCCCAACCTCAAAAAATTTATAGTCTCCCAAGGTTGGGGTCATGAGAGGTGGGAGGTAAGGAGATAGGCAACAAACAGCAAACATAATAAACAAGTAGTTATATAAGTGCTATGGAAACAAGAACATGTAGAGTAGGGTAAGGGGCCCAGGAATGTAGGGCAGGAACAGAGTTGCAATTTTAAATGAGACCATCAGGCTGGGCTCATTGAGAAGGAGACTTTAGATCAAACTGTGAAAGGAGGTGCAGGAGGGAGCAAAGCAGATTTGGGTTGTATGTGTGGGATGAGGATGGGGGGTTGGGGAGGAAGCAGATGATAGGCTAGCTCTAAGATGGATGGATGGGGTCTAGGCTGTTGAAACAACAGCAAGGAGGCCAGTGTGGCTGGGGTGATGGAGTGAGGAAAGGGAGAGAAGGAGGCCACTATGAAATCTCTGGCTTTTACCCAGTGTGGATAAGGAATCATTACAGCCCTTTTAGGAGACGAACAGAGCATGACATGATCTGACAGACATTTTTAACGGATTGCTCTGGCTGCTGTACTGAAAACAGACTACAGAAGACAAACCTGGAAGTGGGGAGACTTGTTGGGCAAATTTTGCAATAATCCAGGTCAGAAGTGATGGTGGCTAAGACCAGGATGAAGCAAGCGAAGGTGCTGAGAAGAGTTCAGATACCGGACATATTTCGAAGGAAAATCGCATGTTTCCTAATGGACTGGATGTGGAGAGTTAAAGAGAGGAGCCCAGAATGACTCCCAAATTGAGTTAGTGAGCACTGGAAGCAAGAGGCCAACAGAGCCACACGGCTCTGACAAGTGAACAAGCGGCTGCCTAGACCTAGGGCAGAGGGCCGTCTTAGACCCATCCTAGATGGCAGGAAGTAAGAAAGATGAGGAGTGTGGCTGCAGCCAGGAGGAAGATGGCATAAGGGAAAAGCACACTCCTGTCTGTCTCTCCTTTATCATCACACTCCTCTACTATGCTACCTCACTTCTGACACCGGATCAGATGTGTGAGGTTTTCACATCAAGCAATTCTGTGACACCAGCTAGGTGTCCTACAACTTAACTCAATTCTGATACTCTCTACCTGGAAATAGCATCAGATCCCATAGGTTAAGGGTTCAGTCCTACAAGACTACAACCTACCGACTGGCCTCCCATCCCCCGACGCATACACATAATTCAGAAGCCAATTGCAAGTCCAGGTTGTCCCCTATGCTTCTAACCAACTGACTATAGACTGGAGGTTCCAACATCCCTCTCTTGGAGTTCAATTAATTTGTTAGAGTGGCTCACAGAACTCAGGAAAACCGTTCACTTCCTAGATTACCAGTTTATTATAAAGTGATATAAGTCAGGAGTAGCAAGATGGAAGAGAAGCATAGCACAAGTATGAGGAAAGGGACAGGAGCTTCCATGACCTCTCCAAGCAACCTAGTCTCCCAGCATCTCCATGTTCACCAACCTGGAAGCTCTCTGAAGCCCTATCTTTTGGTTTTTTTATGCAGGCTTCATTACATAGGCATGATTGATTAAATAATTGGCCATTAGTGATGGAACTCAATCTCCAGCCCCTCTCCCCACCCTGAAGATCAGAGGTGTGGGGCTAAAAGTTCCAAACCTCTAATCATGGGTTAGCTCCTCTGGCAACTGACCCCCATTTAGGTCCTTCCAGAAGTCATCACATTAACATAAACACAGGTGTGGTGGAAGGGAGTTTGTTATGAATATCAAAAGACAACTTTATTCTTCTTATCACTTAGGAAATTCCAAGGATCTTAGGAGTTCTGTGCCAGAAATGGGGACAAAAACCAAATATATACATCTTTTTATAAACCACAATGTCACAGATGGAGAAAGAGCAGGATATGAGCAAACTAGGAGAAGCAGAATAGGGCCATATCTATATCATAATATACCTTACATGCGGAGCTCAGCGACTTGGGCTTTAGTTGTACAGGCAGTGAGGAACCGCTGAAGCACCACAGGCAGGAGACTCCCTGACTGCTGTTGTAGGACAATGCCTTCTAACAGCATGGCGTCAGGGGACAGCAGAGGGCTGGTGGTGGTATGGGCTGCTGCCATCGTTCTCTTCATACCTGAACTAAAGTAGGGGCAGCCAGGAAACAAAACTATCGGGTTTGAGAGAGGTTCTTCTAGGATGAAACTGACATACTTGGAAATCCAGTGGGTGGTAGGCTTGGAGAGGGTTGAAGAGTAGGGAAAACAAAATAGGGGACACAAGACAAGAAAGAGATTTAGGACATTAGAAAGCCCAACTATCTTAACTTTCTTGCTACGTTTTTCCTTTTTTTTTTTTTTTTTTCTCCCCCGGTCTGGTTCTTCTTCTTCCTATCTTAGAAGTCTAGGAGTTTGACGGATCTCTCCTGATTCTTGCATTTTACTTAGAGAAATCCTTCAGCAAGCATGAAGAAAGCAAGATAACCTATCTCCCTGAAAGGAATGAGAAAGGTCTTTTCATTTGGAATATTTAAAACGTGGCATAATTGTTAGGAGGCGAGGAAAGGGAGAAGGGAGAAAAAGGAAGGAAACAAAACACTCTCCAGAGAGGAGAGGAATTCTCATAGTCTCGCATAAGAGGCCAAGACTTTTATCCCTCTTTGCTGAACTCCCCCTGGGCAGAGTCTGCAGTCCAGAGCTTAACCTGTGACCATTCCTGGGTGGGCTTGTCTAGCCTAAGGCAGAAGCCAGTCTTGCTGGACACACTGAAACAAATTTTTTTAAATCGTCAGAGAGAAATTGGATTTGGGGGAGTCTGTTTGGCAAGACTTGGAGCTCCTGTAAATGAATTTTTAATTCCTGTAATGAGTTTTTTAATCTAGAGGCAGAGGAAGGGGGAGAAAAAAGGATATTTCCTATCTGTCCTTACCAAGCCAGTAAATAAATAGTTATAGAAAAGACTCAGACACTTCTCACTCATCCTTTTTAAAGTGTTAGCTGATAAGAGCTAATAAAATTAAGGACTGCCTACCTTCAGTGCTACTTTAGAATTTAAATGAAGAAATTCTCAATGACAGAGGGTCCCTCAAGGCCCAAAGGAATCTCCCTTTTAGAGTAGAGCTTCAAGAGTTATTTTCAGCCTATGTGTATATATATATATATATGTGTACTCTGAACATTACCCAAATAGACTAAGCAGTCTACAGCATCTTTATTGTCATCCATTATCTTGATCAACAATCACTGAGCCCACTTTGAAGCTACGTTGCCTGCTTTGCAAGAATTAACTCACTATTATCGTGCCCATATTACTGATGAAGAAGCTGAGTTTTACAGTTTTATGGTAAACTCAGTCATCTCACAGTGAGAGACCAACATTTACTGAGAAGCTACTAGCAACCAGGGACTGGGCCAGAAGCTTTCAAACCTCTCAGATTGATTTTATTTTCCCCATTTTCACTAATGCTCTCAGAGCTCCATACCTTGCCCAAGGTCACCGTGTTTGTAATGTAAATGTCCTAATTGTCCTTAATTTTAACCAAATACAATTTCTCCCAAGGTACTAGGAGTGTGGAAGGCCCTGTTCCGTTCCCAATTTTGTTGTTTTTCTTCCCTGTGAGTTCAGAGAAGGGGTGAAAACTAGGTATGTCCCTATCTATCTTCTTGATCTAAATTAATCATTGAAATCTCATTACTTTTGCCAGCAAATGATCTAAAGATGGGCATATAACTAACTCACTTCTGTCCTACAAGATAGAGTTGGAAGCCTGCTGAGGAGGACAATACTCCTGGAATAAAAACACAAAGCTTCAAAAGGATGAGACCTTTGCCAGTCTTCTGTCCGGAGAGCAGAGGTAAGGCTTGGAGCCGCAGCACCCATCTTAGGATCATAAAGTAACAACCATAGGACACAAGTCCCAAAGCCAACGGACAGAAGATGACAGAGCACAAAGAGATACAATGCCCGTTATGACATTTTTGAGTCACTGCACTAAACTTAGACTACCTAAATCTGCTGCCAGGTTTTGTTGCTTGCTTGTTTGTTTATTTGCTGTTGAATACTTCTTAACTGAGGCACTGGGCTCCTGGTCTTGTCTGTGGCTGTGGAACAGAGCAAAGGTTGTATCCACCAAATGCATCTCATCACCTAGGATTTACTTGTACTAATCGATAATTTCCTGCTTTTTGCCTCGGAGTACTTCCCTGTTTAGAATAATAGCTGAAAAGCAATGATGGAAAGCCATATCACTGGTAATACCTAACTGTAAGTACACTCTAAGGTAAAAGGAAAACAAAAGTAAGCTGCCACCAGGAACCCCTGGTCAGATACTCCATATGCAATGTTTAGATTAGATGGCATCAACAAAAAGAACTCATTACACGCATCACCTTTGGTTGAGTACCTACCCTGTACCCCATGCCATGCTTAGCAATTTACATTCACTATCTGATTTGAACATCACTTTAGGTGATTGTTATATCAATCACTATTTTAAAAGAAAAGAAATAAAGCTTAAAAGTAATAGCTGTTTGAACCACCAACGTCCATTTGGAAAGTGGCACCTTCAGGATTCAAATCCAGGTCTTTCTTACCACAAAGATATCTGCCATATTTAAAACAAATCAGTCGAATGAAATGACTGTCAAACCAGTGGTTGGATATCTCATTTATTTACTGATTACCTGAATAAACTATGAACACCATTGAAGGCCAAGTTCATCAAAGCCACCTGGTTGTTCAACTAAGGTGCCATTTCCATGTAGACTGTGTACACTGCAAGACTGGAATCCCAGGGACCATGTTTGCTTTTGACATCCTTCTGTTATCTGGGTCTAGTGTAGTTCACGTCAGCTCAAAGAACCATCTTTTCTCTGCCTTGAGAATGTAAAGCTGACCCGGAGACTTTCCCTGTCTTCAAGTTCCCTGTCTTCCCAGTCTAGCAGCGGAAACAAACATGTGTATAGGTAGAGTGCCCAACACCTTGGAGATAATCAATAAACAGTGCAGGACTAAAGAAATAACTGGAATAAATTAATAAACGGGCAAAGCAGCTGGCTGACTGGATTTTATTGTCAGTAGTTGATTCTCACTGTGCTGTCACCCTTGAGGCTTGGGTAAGCATCTCATTGCTAAAACAAGCTATTTCCCCCTCGATTTGACTCTATTACTGCAAAAAATTAGCTCACTGAAAGGAAACACTTTCCTGTCTAAGAGCACAGCGCTTGGTTGTCTCACTGACGTCTCTGCCACATGCACCTAAAACACATGGATGGCAACAGAAGCCTCACTGCAATGTGTTGTCACTTGGTTGTCATTCCAGAAGCATCATAGGGCTGTTGACCTTTGCTGTTAATGCTTTCAGGGAAAAAATACATACACAAAGCACTTGAAAAACTACCTTGTGTTGATGATCTAATTGTTAGTTAGATAACTGAAAATACCAGTAAAGGAATAAAAATATTTATGATTTGTATTTGACTTTGAATTTGTAGTTGAAAATGTACAGGTAAAAAATATAACCAATGAGTCTTTTGGAAATAAAGGGTTTCATCATTGTTATTTATTGCTACATGTGCGTAAGACTAAGCATGCTCCCACAGAGATATTTTATGCTCTCTCTTTCCTTGTTACATTAATGTTCGATTATGTATCAATCTGAGTGAGGTGGTGGAAGTTGGAAGCAGGGGAAAGAGCATGTTTATGCACATATTCAAAAGTGGTTTACGTATTAATTGCTTTTCTTACACAAGCATTTGCTAATCCTCCCTCCCCCAGACAAGACAATGCAATAGTAACTAAAAATACTGGTCCCATTCCCAACTGCCTATGGAACATATTCCAACGCTATTCTTTGTACAGGTCCCCAACTCAGCTACATTTCATTTCTAATTCCTAACCCTAAACCTCTGTTCTTAGTCCCAGCCTCAGTTCATCTTAACAGTGTTCACCAAGTCACTCATTTAAAAACTAAAATTCTCGTAATTATTTTTGATACCTTGTCTGTTGTTATCCAATATATCAAGTCCCTAAGCTCATGGATATAGGTATAACCTCTGGTATATTTTTCAAAATTCCACCCTGCCATTCTTGACTATTACCTTGAGAGGCAAGGTGATACTGAGGTTAAAAGTTTATAGTCTGGATATAAATGTGGATTCAAAGTCTACCTGGCTCTACTCCTCAATAGCTGTGTGACCTTCAGAAAACGACTTAACCTCACTCAACTGAACTTGCGTCCTCATCTGTAGAATGGGAATAACGATGGAATCTATTTTGTAGGGGCGTTGTTTTAGATGGTGTTTGGTATGTGGTAATCTTCCCAAACACATGGTATTATTTGCAGCAGTAGCAGGAGGAGGAAGGGGAGGGTAAGTGCTGTACTAATTTGGATAAGTGAAAATTTATTATTTCTTACAATAGGAAGAATAAGAATTAATTAACTCAGCAGTTCAACAGTGTCATAAAAAGCCCAGGTTCTTTCTTTCTGCTCTCCCACGTGGTCAGATGTTTTGCAACATTACGTCTGAGCATGAAAATAGCCAGTGGAAGGAGCTGTCCAGCCCGGTTCCTCTTTATAAAAGGAAAACAGTTTTTCAAAAGCTCCTAGTAAATTCTCTTTGCATCCCACTGTTCAGATCATGTCACACAGCACATCCTTAGCCAATCACTAGCAAATTAAGTGAATTTTCCACTAAGATGCCTTAGACTAATCAGGATTTATTCCCGATTTGGGGTTGGGGGTGCCTCACTGAGAAGTGGGTGCACAAACACAACTGGAATTTCATTACGGATGAAGAAGTAAGAGTTGGGTTTTTTGGCAGGTCATCAACAGTGACCCCAATAAGTACATAGTTGCAATTCAGGTCTTCATTGTTTCTTGTATGGGTGACCACAATAGCCTCTGAACTAGTGGGCTTCACTCTGCTTCCCTTCCTCCCCAATCCATTCTCTATAATGTTGCCAGGTCTTTCTAAAATACAGACTTGATGCCTCCTTAAGCTTTTGCTTGTCTTTCTACATACAGGACAAAATGCAAATTCATCAGCATAGCACTGCAAGTCCTCTATGCAACAGTCTAAGCTTATATTTCCAGCTTCCTGATGCCTATATTTCTCCATCTTCTCAAATACACACAGGCACATTATGCTCTCAGCTACACAAACACACCAGCAACTTCTTGCTTTGTACCAGCAACTTCCAAGCCTTGTACTTGCTTCTCCTTTAACTTAGAATACTGTCCTCTCTATCCCAATCCAGCTGGTTGTCTTATTTACCCTTCAACATTCTTCTTACTATTACTTCCATTCTGAAGTCACAGACTGAATTTGTCACTCCTTTGCATGGTAT
The DNA here is from genome assembly GCF_937001465.1 of Orcinus orca. Taxonomy (NCBI): domain Eukaryota; kingdom Metazoa; phylum Chordata; class Mammalia; order Artiodactyla; family Delphinidae; genus Orcinus; species Orcinus orca. The sequence goes on from NC_064571.1 coordinate 42,115,687, forward strand.
CCAAGCATCACAATATCCTCAGAAAAGAGACTGCAGGGGCTTCGCTGGTGGCGCAGTGGTTGAGAGTCTGCCTGCTAATGTAGGGGACACGGGTTCGAGCCCTGGTCTGGGAAGATCCCACATGCCACGGAGCAACTAGGCCCGTGAGCCACAACTACCGAGCCTGCACGTCTGGAGCCTGTGCTCCGCAACAAGAGAGGCCGTGACAGTGAGAGGCCCGTGCACCGTGATGAAGAGTGGCCCCGGCTTGCCACAACTAGAGAAAGCCCTCGCACAGAAACGAAGACCCAACACAGCCAAAAAAATAAATAAATAAACAAATGTGGGGTTTAAAAAAAAAAGAAAAAGAATTTAAAAAAAAAAAAGACTGAAGAATTGCTCCCCTGGAGAAAATGACCTCAGAGAGAAAAACAGCTGTCATTGTAAGTTTTTTGTCATTATCTGAATTCTTAAGATATGGTCATAATATATTAAATATCATTATATATATTGATTATATGAATTTAATTTAATGCATAAATAATATTAAATCTTTATTTGTATATAAATTGATATAAAAATAAATACTATATTTGAGAATACCACCCACCTAATAAAATTTTTATAAGGGTTACATAAGTTAATAGGTACAAAGAATACAGCTTAATGCTGAGAAAAAGAAAGTTAATAAATGTCATTTACCTTGACATCACTTTACAACCTCTACCTTCACTTGTTCATTTATAAAACAAGTATTTATTGCTTACTATATGCCAGACACTGTTCTAGGATCCCATGAACATGTGAGGCAGAATTGTAGTCCAGTGGAAGAGATGAGGTAAGCTAGAATCACCAGACTGCTCCCCAAGGGTTGAGTCTATACAATTGTAGATGAAATTTTAAATTGCTGCATGTATGTTACAGGAAAGAATAGCTTACACATATATTTTTATATTTTGCCGTACTTAAATCTCCTAACATGAGTTTGGTGCAATGCTTGCTAGTGGGTGTTGGCAATCTAAAGACACATGGGACTCACTGTAGGATATATTTTCCATTTTTATTAATGACTACAGATTTAAGGCTATAGTAGTTACTAATTTCTTGAGGCCATGTTAATTTATGAAGACAAATTATATATATATATATATATATATATGTCTCAGTTACTAGCTCACAGAAATATGTACCTTCAAATATAAATCTGTTAAAATTTTGACACTCTCTGAATGAAAACAGCCCTGAATGGATAATTTGGTAACTTTAATAGAGTTTACTGAGCTTTTTAAGGACAGTTCCTATTTTTTAATACTATTTGATGATTAATGATACATTGATTGAGAATTAACAGCTATCTTGTTTATACAATTCATTTAAAGGGCTGTTAAGCCCCAAGCTACGATTTAAAAAATTATCTAGGCTCAGTTCAGCATTCATTACACTAAACATCTCAGCCAATGGCAGTCCAGAAAAGTAAATATCACTTCATCAACAAAACACAGAAATGCTAACTGACAGATGGCAGAGTCCAATCAGATATTTCTGCAGAACTAACTGGCTACTTTTGCAGCATCTGCTTCGTTTTGCTAACCGACCCTGCTTCTTTAATTTGCTCTTCTGGAAAAGAGAACAGAAGAAGAGATAGTATGTGAGTCTGCAAAATAAAAGAAAAATAAATGCTCAGGGTTTGTGTATACGTGCTCTTAGTTTGTAGGAAACAAAGGCCATAGTTACTTTTGCTACTTATCCTAAAATTTTTGTGGGAGAAGTGTGAAATTTAGTCAAGTGTAGGGGTCTACATTTCGATGCTCTGATGCCAGGTACTCAGATTTTAACAAATACAACTGAAGTAGAAGATAGAGAAATCAGAATAATTTTATGGAAAAAGTTACTACAAAATCCTGGCTATATTGTCTTGCATTTATGTAGGGAGCTGTGTAGGAATTTAGTAATCTCATCCAAATATTCTTTTTTTTTTTTTGAAGGGCCCGAATACTTTTTATTTCTTTTCTGCCCTTTAATATCTGATTAGTTCAGCTGATCATTGGAAATGCTGACCTAGTGGAAAGCACAAGAAAGGGAAATGTTTTTTTTAGATTTAGGATTTCCTTTGTTCCACATCCATCCAATTTCTATAGTTAGCTACAACCTTTCCACCCAACCCCACCTCTCTCATCCCCCGTCCCCAACACACATAGAAAAATAGAAAAAGTAGCAAAGGAGAGAGAACAGAAGAAAGAACCAGACAGAGAGGGGAAAAGACCAGTCATTTTATATGTTTTGCCCACATGGCATTCTACCTTTGAACCTTCCAAATGCAACTTCATACATTGTCTTTTGACATTATGCAGTTTGGAATCCTGAAAGCTCTCAGTTTAGACAACTAAATTATTACTTGTCAATTTAGCTTGGGATGAAAGACAGGTGTTTTGTTTCACAGTAAAGCTCCATTTAGAGCTTACACTGGCTCTCAATCCAATCCCAGCTTCTTGTTGTGGGCTGGCACTGAAGTGTATCACAGTAGGAATTATCAGTCAGCTCCCCAACAGTCAATCCACACAAGATCCTTCACCTTGGTTCCTCTGGATGGGCACGCCTAACTCCGTTGAAAAGCAACTGATATAAAGACTCCTTCCAGCTCCAAGGGTTACAGTTCTTGCTGATATTCCACTACCATTTGCCTCTAACAAGAACTAAGCTGAGCAAAGTGAAAATCCCTATTAGTCTTCTTAGAAACTGATGCAATACTTTATGAATCTTTAGTAAATATTCATTAGGATGGTGTCCTAATTTATTGAACAGTTATCTATTTTCATATTTCTATTTCAATGAAATAATATAGTGGATTTTCTCTGAACAGGAAATTTTCCATGAGGACATATGCATTTGTTACTCTGATTTGAGGAGCTTAATGCAAAAGGCCCAGTAAAGTGGCTAAAATTATCTCATTATGAGTTAAAAAATAAAGCCTTTCTATAAGTGTCTTCATTTCTCTACGTTCCTCCACCCTGCTATGGTTTTCAACATTTCTAGTATCATCTATTCTAATCCATGCGATAACGAAAGCCAGTCACTCATACCTATTACCAGAATATAAAAGAACTCTGAGCAAGCCTACAGAAACCAAGCCATAGTTCTAGGAAAGTTTCATGCTGTTTGCCTCCTACAGTGGAAAGTGACTACTGGGGCTGTCATTTACCATGGGTGGGACTAGGGTATACTAGATCTGGTAGATTACTTACTGTTAGTAATTCAATATACTTTGAAAGTGATGAAGGTTTAAGGTGAAAGAAGTCTTAGTTCAGTATCTATCCAAACTCCACCACCATTTTAAAGATAATTGGTTAAGTAACTTCATCAAGATCAAAAGATCGAAGTAGTTCATGGCAAGGACAGGATTAGATCCAAGTATTCTGCTTGAAAAACTAGTTCTCATTCCACAATATTGTCTTGAATTGAATTTTTTATGCAAATTACATTTAAACCTCTTTATGGGGGTCCCTAAATCTTTTATGATCAAGTCCTGGGTCCTTTGTAGGCATGTAAATTGTTCAGTTAAGGTTTAACTTAGAGAATATTATGACTACATACTTATAGTAATTATGTAGACTCCGTTCAACTTTGAATGTAGTAATCTCTTTTCCTTTTCTTTTTCTAATATTTATTTATTTATTTGGCTGCACAGGGAGGGTCTTAGTTGCAGCACGAGGGATCTTTGTTGCTGTGTATGGGATCTTTAGGTGCGGTATGTGAGATCTAGTTCCCTGACCAGGGATCGAACCCAGGCCCCCTGCATTGGGAGTGTGGAGTCTTAGCCACTGGACCACCAGGGAAGTCCCCTCTTTTACTTTTATTTTTCCTGAAAATGCTTACATTAGAATGGAGTTTCAGTGAAAAAGTTCTACATGAGCTTCAATAAATTAATAATTCCTTTCAATGAGTTTATAAAACATCTTGAAGATAAAAGCACTATCTTATTATCAATCTTTCAGGGCCTAACACAATGCCTTGTCCATAGAAAGACCTTAATGGATATTTATTGAATTTCTAATTTGATGTGTTTGGTTCAGGTTCCTAGCCCCGTGTTATCTGTAATTCATTTGACTAGCTATAAACTATATTAATTTCTCTGGGCTAAACTGGCTATTAACCAACCAAACTGTTATGAATCCATCTTTGCCTTAATATTCAGCTGGGAGTATGGTGATCAGATAGAAGCATGACCTAACTGATTTGGCTATAGGATGTATAGTGGGGGAGATACAATTAAGAAGAATAGTTGGGTTTTCTTGAACTCTCAGAAATTTCCTGTATTAAAATAGACCAAATGTCTGACTTGCAGTTTTTAAAATAAATGACCAAGTATGTTTTTCATGTGTCAAGTGGAAATACTGATACAAGACTATTGTAGAAAATCAAATGAGATTAGAGGTGATAGTAATAAAAATGTCAAAAGCATTACGTAAACAGAATGACATTGGGAGCAGTAATCATAACTACAACAAAAATAGTAACCCTGAAGTTTACTACATATTCTGGGGTTAAAGTAAGAATCTTGGGTCAATTCTTAACAAACAAATAGACAGAAAGAGTTCTTCAGGTTCTAGGGCCAATGACTCAAGACATAAAACATGCAGTAATTGACAAGGGAGGGTATCTGTACTGGCCTTTCGCTCTTACTCTGTCTATAAAAAAGAACTTCATTCAAATGCATGATTGACAATGAAATGGAAGTTTCATCACATTGCCCTACTGTTGACCTCAAAGTTGACCTCCACATCACCCCTCAGTCAAAATGTTAGAGGATTCACTGAACGCAGTTTTAAGCTGGATTCAGCTGAGTTTGCTGAAGAGAAAGCCAGAGTATTGTATTTGCAGTGGTTGTTCTTTAATTCTGTGGTTGAAGGCTCCTTTGGCGTGATTAACTTTGACCATATCATCAATTTATCAGTCTACTGCCAAGATTTATTTCATCCTTCATTTTCCAGGTATCTCCTAAACTGTTAGGAATAAGCTATCTACTTTTGATTGAACTGCAAAAGATTAGTATTATGGGGTCTGTTCTGCAAGGGACCTCTAAGCCAATTTTCGAATTTATCTAGATAAAAAAAGTAAGTGAAGAGGTTAGAACTAGAACCCAAATAGAGGGGGTGGTATGGGTGAATTTTTAGCCTAAATTTTCTCTGTTTTTTTGAGGACAAATCGATTAACTGTTGAAGGGATTAGCTGTCGGAAGGAACTGGCTAATCAGGTTTAAGTTACATAGTACATGGTTAACCAAATTGTTTGGTTTTGATAATTTTTTTAACCAAACATTTTCTTTGGCTTTTTCTTAATGTGACGACTATAGGAAATCTCACAAGCATAATGTAAAGCAGTTAATTTATGAAGCAGTTCAGTCAAAATAATTTTTAAGTAGTTCAGTCAAAATTATTCCATGAAATTATACACATCAGTTGACTCCTTGCCTTTTTACCATAAACATTTAAATCCCCATAGTTTTTTGAGATCCCTGAAACCACATATACCCAATAGTATTCAAAAGATTGAATAAAGTTTACGTAAGTTTGTACTACTATTTTTGTGTCTACAAATGCAGCTTAAATTGTTTTCAACTGAAGTATAGTTGATTTACAATGTTGTGTTAGTTTCAGGTGTATAGCAAAGTGACTCAGTTATCTATATCTATATCTATATTCTTTTCCAGTTTCTTTTCCCTTATAGATTATTACAAAATATTGAGTAGAGTCCCCTATGTTATACAGTAGGTCCTGGTTTTTTGGTTATCTGTTTTATATATAGTAGTGCATATATGTTAATCCTAAACTCCTAATTTATCCCTCTCCCCCTTTCCCCTTTGGTTAACTGTAAGTTTGTTTTCTACGTTTATGAGTCTATTTCTGTTTCATAAATAAGTTCATTTAAATAAATTTAAAGTGTAAAATATATGATTTCATTATGCATTTTCTTATATGTATAAACTGTTGTCATGCAAAATGACCTGCGACTTTTTGACATTAAAGAAGCTATTCTTTTTTTTCTAAAATATTGGAAACAATAGCTTAAATGAAATGACACTCTTTTTTCAGTCTTTAGTCATTATACCATAAATTAGGTGCATTCCTGACTTCCTTCCACAGGAAACTGTCTCTGCCAAATAGTCACTTTGGGGACTTTCTAAACATAAAAATCATTTTCTTTTTTCCTCTTTGACCCATAACCCTTGACACATCTGAACTACCTCTTAATTATCTTTAGGAACTGTAGAGATTTGTTAGGTGTCCTGTTAGGTGTGAATGGAAGTTTCTGTCAACTTAATGAATGCTAAATTCATCAAAATGTTATTTTTACAACATAAAAATAAACCCCTAAGCTTTTGTATTCACCAGTTCCCAGAAGATGAAGTTCATATTCTTTCAAATACTATTTAAATTTCACCACAATTTGGGGCTTCCCTGGTGGCGCAGTGGTTGAGAGTCTGCCTGCCGATGCAGGGGACGCGGGTTCGTGCCCCGGTCTGGGAGTTCGTGCCCACATGCCGCGGAGTGGCTGGGGCCGTGAGCCATGGCCGCTGAGCCTGCGCGTCCGGAGCCTGTGCTCCGCAACGGGAGAGGCCGCAACAGTGAGAGGCCCGCATACCGCAAAAAAAAAAAACCAAAAAAAATTTCACCACAATTTGGTCTCAATCTATCAGCATCTTATATACTAGAGTGGGTGTTGGTAGGCTTTGTCCACAAAGAGTGAGACAGTAAATATTTTAGGCTGTGTGGGTCATACAGTCTTGTAGCTACCATCTCACTCTGCCGGGTGGAGCAAAGGCAGCCATAGACAACATGAAATGAATGTGTGTTACTGTTTTCCAATAAAACTTCATTCACAGAAAATGAAATTCGAATTTCACATAATTTTCACATGTCACGAAATAGTTTTCTTTTGATTTTTTCAACCATTTAAAAATTTAAAAACATTCTTAATTCATGGCCTGTACAAATATATATGGTGATCCAGATCTGGCTAGTAGGCTGTAGTTTGCTGACCGCACATCAGAGCCCTGGTGAAGTTCCTATTTTTTCTGAACATACCCTGAGTTTATGTGCGTCCACACCTCTCCTTATATAGTTTCTATGTCCTATGTTTTTCTCTTCTTTGCCTAACTAAACATTATTCTTGTGAAACTGAGCTCAAATGACACTCTCTCTGAGAAGACTTCCATGATTGTAACTCAGCCTTCCATGCTGGATCAAATTCTTATTCCACTGGATTCCAATAGTACTTTGCACATTCCTGTTATAGGAACGGTGCAAAAAAACTTAGAAGGCATTTACTGAGTATTTCTTGAATAAATCAATACATGAATAAGTGAATGATGGAGACACAAATTAATAACTTGTAACAAAATTGTTCGGTGAGTTGTTTCCACAGACTGAATGCTAGCTCAACATGGGTAGCTGGTGGTACTCACCTTTCTATCCCCAAGGCCCGGAAAAGTGTTTGGCATGTGGTCATATATTAGTAGCTTTTTGTTGAATTAATGTTTTTGGGGAATATCTCAGATACATACTTACTTACTGGAGAATGGATTTTATTATTTATGGATATTCTTACATTTCTGGGTTGAAATATTTCTATCTGATTCTTTAGAAAATCGCCTTACCAAGACCCCTAAAGCTAAGTTAACAGTTACAAACATCCACTTTCCTGTCACTACTTGTAGACACATGCTTGTTTATGTTTGGCTAATTAAAATTAATCACCCTAGTTCTCCCTTCCCTTCAAGGGCATTACTTCCCATTAACTTCAATGAAGCTTGTTTGACTTCAATGGAAGTTTTTACCTGCATAGGGACAGTGAGGAATCAGGACAAATATCTTTAAGGCTGTCATTTGTCACCATGAACAAAAGAAAGAGAAATCCTTAGGCATGAGGCGCAGTAGCACACTTCACGTGCCTCTCTTAATTCTATCCTTGCTGACAACCCATGACTGCCACATAAAAGGAAGCCTCAGAATTATAATTGAATGCTTCTGAAATATCAGAGACAGAACCTCTGAAAGGAGGTTCACAAACTTATTCTTTGGCAAGGTTAGTGATTTGAGTACCTACAAACGGCCAGGACACTGCTGACAGCATTTCCAATGCAGAGCATATGCATTCACTTTGAGTCAGTATTGAATAGGAAAGCATGGTAGCTTCACTTTCTTCTACCAGCACACGGTTCTTTGGCAACCCTCCCCTATTCCGAACACTCCTGAGGAACAGAAAGTTAAAGAGGGAGAGAGGCGTCTGAGCAGCCAGAGCGATATCATAGCATCCCTGCTCTACAACTTGAGCATTTTCTTCCTCGTATATTTCACGCGGCGTATGGCAAAATAGGGTGCCAGTGAGGTGAAAATTTCCACAATTTTTAAGGTTCTCTAGATAGCAAAATGTAAGTCAAGCTAAGCTTATTGTTTCTAAGCCTTTCTTGCACTAAGTTGCTTAATTATCACAGGAACAGTGCAGCATTCCTCCAGAGATGACTGTTGCAGAATCCCCATCATACCGTCATAATTATACCATACAGCGACTGCTTTGACTGAATTTTTATAACTTCTTTATAGGACTGTTTGCCAATATTTAAAAAATATATATATATATACTCTCCCCAGCTCTAAGGCTTGACACTCAAGTTCCTTCTTGACACCCTTCCCTCTTCAGAATTAAACAGAATTATTAGCTGAATAAGCTGGAAGAAATACACAGCAAGTGATCACAGGGCAACCCACAGCCACCCAGATGGAGATAAGGGTGTTAGGAAAAAATTATATTTATTGAATTCCAAGTCCTACAGCTGGGGCTTTATATATGTTACCTCATTTAAATGTCCTAAATTGTTCATAAAGTTATTGCCTGAATTGATATCTGGAATTTATAATTAAAATTTTTTAATTTTAATTATAAAAAGAACTGTTCCCTAAATTGTATTCATCCTCGGCTTGTCCTGGTTAATTAGTTTCTCTCCATCTAAACAAAATATCTCTTCTTACCTGAAATTTCATCATTAAAGTCACCCTTTTAGTTTAAGACACTCTCTGCGAAAGTCTTCTATTAAAGTGTTCATTACCTGGGTCAGATAACACACTAAGCCACTACAACGCACTAAAACTTTGACAGAAATCAAGTAGTCAGATTAAAACAGCGTTGCCTTTGGGAGAGAAAAGATAAACGGGGCTCTGGGAGAAAGCTATTGATAGATCTTAGATGTCGAAACCAGGAACCATTCAGGTACATGGGGTTCTAGCCTACGTGGGGCAGTGTGTGTATGCTGTGTTTCATAGTGGTGGGGGATTGCACGGATAACACAAGCATCACGGTTAAGGAGTGCACCAAAACCAAATTCCACCTGCTTCACAGTTCTGATGAGGACGAAGGGCATTGCAGTAAACATAAAACCCTCTGGTCTCTCGCTTTTCCACCCTCCAACCGGAAGGTCCTTTGCCTTCTTTGGTATTGGCTTTCCAGTGGAGCAGCAGATAACAAGCATAGTGTGGGCTTCAAGGCGAGGACTCCACTGAAAAACGAAGAATTGCAACATCAATCACCATAATCAATGCTAGAGCCTGAATCTGGATTTGGATGGGAGGCTGAGCAAATCTTTCAGTCAGCAAAGGAGACATTTCTATTCGCAGAGGTTTCCTGTTCTATTTCTCTGATCCAGAGAGAGGTGTTCTCTGGAGAGTTTATTTCTTATTGTTTTAGCTTCTTCTGTGTGCTTGTTTTTTCCCATAGCGTAGCTTAGCAAACCTCCTCTTAACATCTTCTGCCTCTGATGCCCCTGTAAATGTAGCAGAATGCCCTGTATATGCATTCATGTAATTTCTCTCTATATAGGTCATCTCCTCCTATCCAGAATCAAATGTATTATTTCATACAGTATTTCCCAACTTTTCCTGATGGAAAGTGTTACCTAGGGTAATTGTTAAAAATACAGATCCCTGGGCTCTAGAACCCACGCTTACTAAGAGAGGGCTGGCAGTCTGCATATGTAACATACAGATGATTCTTACCCTCTGAAAGCCCATCACCACCAGACCTGCTCCTTCTCCTGCATTGCTTGCACAGGGCTGGGCACTTGGGGGACACACACTCAACAAAATGTCATGGACTGGGTGAATAAATCTCTTAGCTGTTGTAACACCAGATGGCCAGTCTGTTCCTCCAGCCTCCATCGGGTTAGTCCTCAAAGTCTGCTGACCTTAACTCTATAAGAATCTTGGGTTGAGCTCTCCTCTCCGTTCTCATTCTGCTCTCCTAACCGAGGTGCCCTTCATCTCTTCCCTGAAGTAAGTACATAGCTCCTTCATTCACCTTCTCTATGGCCTCCCCCACTGGTATCTAACCCCTGAAGTTCTACCAGAGGATTATTTAGGAAACACAGATCACTCCATTGCTTGAAAATCTTTCAACAATCCACCCTACTTCTTCCAAACTTGGAAGAGTGTCTCCAATGCCCAGATCCTAGCATTAAATAGGTCCCTAAAATATACAGAGATATAATTTGTACTCAAAACTCTTCAAAACTTGGCCTCAACCGAACATTTCAGGTTGATCTCTAGTCTCTGTCTGCATCTCCTTCAGCGCCCCCAACAGCCCCTGCACAAGCCCATACCTTACTCCCTGCAATTCTTTCAACAACTAGGCCATTCGTATTTCTGTCTCTTTCTTTTGCTAGGGCTGTCGCCTCTGCTTCCGATACCCATTTTCCCCCCTCCTTCTCCTTCCCTACCCAACAAGAAACTCCCATTCCAGCCATAAAGTGACTTCTTCAAATTTTTGTTAGTCTCTCTCTGGCCATTTTAGTAGGTCTACCTGAGCCCAGATCAGGATCTTTTTGAGTCCTGACCTGTTTTTCCCCTTTGCAGTGCTATGACATTCTCTGTAATCATGGGGTCAACTGGATGCCCCGGAAGCTCCGGGGTCATTCTGGTCTGCCCTGGGACCACATGGCCAGCCACTGCCAGGAGGGTGGACTGGTGAATGGATTTCTCCTGCTCATCAGTCCAGTATTTCTTTTGGAGTGTCGTATCAGAATGGTATGACTCTAAAGTCAGACACAGGAGGATCTTAGGCTACCAACAGTCCTCTGCCAATCTTTGGCTTGAGCCATGTATGTAACCAATGTGTTATATCTCATCCATCTATGTTCCAACCAACCATAGTACCACCTTCAGTCTGCAGTAGCTGAGGGTGATGGGGGTACAGATGTCATTTTTCCAGTGTGCCACTGCTGTTGGCATTCAGATAAGTCAGCCCATCCCTTCCACAGGCTCTGTGCCATGTGCCAGTCAGTACTCTAGGTGGTCACAACTATCTCCTCTGAAGATTTCCAAGATCATTGCTCCATAATGCCAATAGGTCCTTCCCATTAATGTTTTGATTAATTGGTTAATTGATATGTTCACATCATGTCAAATCACCCAGGTAGGTTTAAGCCAGGCTGATCCAAGGACAGACATTTCTTATGCAAATGGATCATTCTTTCTCAATCTCTTGTCAGTTGTTTACCCTCCCTGCTGGGGGAGGTGTGTGGAAGGCAGACAACATTGAAAGAGATCACATTCAAGGAATGCAACGACCACAGCCTAATGAGTTCAAGAGAAAACTTGGTCGGACGATGTGTTGCTCTATGTGTGCACTACAGACTTCTGAACTGTAAACCTAACATAATCAGGAAACAAGTTATTTTTCACATCTTCTTGCATACTCTAGGCAAGACTTACATCTGTGGCTGTTATCAAGGAAGCACAGAAACAACTTCTGAGATAATTATTGGAAACCAGTATTTGTGGGCAGCACAGTGGTTGATGAGATGATGTAAGGAATGTTATAATCAGCATTTAAAAATGGTACAAGAGAACTGCCGAAGCAAGAAGATCAATATTATTTCAATAGATACGGATCCCAAAGACTCATGACATTATAAGAAATAACAGCATTACTATCTTTTTCTCATTGCGGGAGTTGTGATTTTAGTCGGAAACAATAAACCTTAAAATTAAAGAAAGAAAACATGAAGAGAAGTTTCCTATAACTGAACAGGAAGAAATGGTGCTCGGACACTGAAGGATTTTCATATACATCAATTACACAATAAAAAATGCCTACGTTTTCTTCTCTACCCATTTTTCTAAATCTTCAGTGATTGGCTCTTGAATTTTGTAATACAATTTAAATGGTTATATAGAAAGAGATTGTTGTTTGTTTGTTTTGACCTAGGGTCCTGCATATCTTAGGGGCAGCCCTGTTTGGTCATGTACTGCTCTAAGCAACTTATGGGCAGCACCTATTTTCATATTTAGAACAGCTCTATGAGACAGTTATTACCTTATTACATAGAAAATAAAACCTAGGGAAGTTAAGTAATTTGCCCATGCATACAGTTAGTCAATGACTGAACGGAGATTCTAACTCAGACAACCTAATGCTGATGTATATATACAGCAACCATAGAAACACTAGGACCAAGCTCTCCAACCCAAGTTGTATTTCCTGGATTTAGGCTAACCTTATACTTGTCGTGAGGAGTATTATCACCATCACCGCTATCTCTAATGAAATATTTGTTGAAAATTAGGTATATGCTAGACACTGTTCTAAGCACTGAATGTGCATTACTCATTAAATAATTGTAACAACCACATGAGGTACATAAAGATAATATTCCCATTGTACAAATGGAGAAACTGAGCCCCTACAGTGATTAGGTAATTTGTTCAAGGTTACTCAGCTATCATTGGGAAAACAGGGCATCAAATAAGGCTCTCTGACTCTGGAGCCCAAGCAAATCAGAACCAAAGATTCTGGTTTGGTTCCTTCAACCTGCATTTCTGAACTAAATTGGAACTTACCAGACACAAACCATCACAAACCATAATATATGACTGGAAATGATGTGTGATTTCACACTCTGTCTGGTGATTGTTTCCATTTATTTCCACATGCCTTGGCACGATCTGAAGGCTTAGCATCGCCAGTGCATTGACACCTCTGGTTCTTGAAGATATGTTCCTACTGGAAAGATTCGTATGATCTACAGGGTGAGCTTTGCAGCTGGTTGTGGCGGGGTCACGGGGGCGGAGCCACAGCTTCAATTGCCACTGAATGAAAACACCCCCAAAAGCAATGCGTTTTTATTCAAGAATATGAAATCATTTATTCACAAGGAAGTCACGTGTGTGACGTATGTATGTGTATGGAAATATGTGTGCCTATCCTATTTCTTTCATATTGTTTTTTTACTTATTTTAGTACTTCCTTTTTCATGTGAGAATAGAGAATTTTATAATTGAAGGTATATATTTAGCCATACATAGACATAAGGAATATATCAACTACCACATTTGCTATAGATACCTTGGCTTACATACAAATACAGCACAATGCCAAATATCTGGCTGAAAATTGATAATAACAGTCAATTAGCCAAGCATGTGGAACTACTTGGAAAAATTCAGAGAATTGATTAAGAATTCCAATTTTCATTTAGCTGCCTACCACTACACTCCTTATCATTTGATGTTTTTCTTTCACTAATTAAAGCAACAGATATTTTACTCTTTCAAACACTCTTAGCAATAACATACCTACAAAAAATCTGCAATAAAAACACAATGGCTTAGAGAGTTACAAAAGATAATTTTTATCTTTTTTAAAAAAATTCTCATTCCAAGCAAAAATTCGGATTCATTTACCTCTATCAACTCCTTGTTTCAAATTCCACTGATCATTTACAAATGGTGAAAAACCTCTTTAGCCCATTCTATATTTCATCCCAGATGACTGAACTCTGCATTTTGATTTCCAAATGAGCAGATAGATGTACTGTAATAAGAACACAAAGAGACAGGTTTGTAACTTGGTACATTATGGCAGCAGGTTCAAAGCAGTGCTGTAAGCCTTTGTTTCTGACTCATGCAGATAAACTCCAGCATTTTCTAGCACTGTAACAATGCAGAATATGAAGGAGAAAAAAAAAAAAAGAAAGAAAGAAAGACGATGCAAGAAAGAGAAAGAAAGAAAATGAATTAAAACAAAGCAAAACTCTTGGGCTGGTTTAGGCTGCAGGGTATTTTCCCAGAGTTCTGTCCAAGAATAATCTAGTAAAAATGTGGACAGAGAACCACCGACCCCTGCTTTCCCCCGAACATATGCAGCTCTGATCAGTCTGGTATTTCAAGAAAAACAAGGTCTTGAACCCGAGTCCTCAGACACATAACAAAGCGCACTTCACAGCTGTGATGCATAGCGACGATCGGCTCCGAGGCCTGAGTGGGTCCCAAGACAATGCCTCCTTTATCACCCAGAGGACAAATATCTAGACAGCAATATTTTCTGCTTGAATGCTTCAAGCAGCTCGCACAACTCCTGACTGAAAGGGAAAACTGAGCTCAGAGTGTTTGCTGAGTGATTATTTTAATTTACTACTTGATGTAAATCTAAATGAACTGACACCCAGCTCAAGATGGACAGAAAACAATCATCACGGAGGGTGGAGGGCTGTGGGAATAAAAGGAGGTGCAGGAGAGGGGCTGATGTTACAGTAGCATCTGAGGTTTAGCACAGGTCTAGCCAACTTTGCAGCGGTAGTGTAATAGATGGGGGGGCAGGCTCAGCGTTCGTTTCCTTCTCTCGATTACCATAATAAGTTCTGTAATTTTGTGCTGTTTATTTATCAGGCGGGGATAACAAAGGAAGCAGAGGAAGTCTGCTCTGGAGGCACCATGACAAAGCACCAGACAGAAAGCGGTTACGTGTGGGGAGATGAACAGAGACACCAATTCTCAAGCACCTGATAATTCTTTCTCAGTATTTAGAGGCAAAAATTATCGTTAAGAAAAACAACTACAAGCACAACAACACAAGCTATACAGATGAGAAAACGGGGTAAGATGGGGATAGAGGAAAATTGAAGGGCAACTTGACAACTACGTTTTAATTACTTGTCCAAAGCTCTCTTTCCTTCGTGTCAATTACTTGTCCAAACTTAGTGGTAGAGATAAAAGATTTTTTTTAAAAGAGCCATTTGGTTCTCTCCTTCCTTCCTTCTGTCACATGTGGCCCTTAGCGTGGAAAGTTCTTCAGCTATGATGAATATTTCTGAGAAACTAGATGGCAAAATCATAGCTGTGTCTGGCTAAGATGAACATCAGATTTCTTTGTAAGATATTATACAAAGCATCAGTTCTCTCTCTCTCTCTCTCTCTCTCTCTCTCTCTCTCTCTCTAGCTCATGAAACACTGCATTAAACAGTCACAGGACCAACATATAGATGCCTATTTCCAGGTTTGTCTCTTCTGTCTAAAAAAGACTTTCCTTTCAGCCATGTCTGCCTGGCATCCCCTTCAGAAAAGTAGCAATGTTTGCTAATGAGCATACTCCTAGTTATTTGTAGCCCTGTTATAAATGGCGCAGGGTATGCATATAAATCCCCACGCATGATTCTGAAAATATGTCCAATAGAGGAAAAATATATCACCCCCTGTTTTACACAATCACAATATGGAACAAAATTATGGTTTCTATCTTTTTTACGTGTCCTTACCAGCCAGTTTAAGAATGATGATTTGGATAGATCTGGACATGTGTATATTCATATTAAACTTTAAAATATTAAACTTATATATTATAAACTACATACATATATAGCATTTACAACTTTATCTGTTTAGTGCATGCAACACTGATATAGATACATCTGTTGGGTACAGTTGAAAACTATCCATTTCCTATGTATCTGAGTCACTGCTTTTCTAACTAGAGCCCTAGAGTTCTCTGTAATGGCCTTGGGCACTACCATGGGGGTACCATATGTGGTGAGTAAGGAGAAACCAGCAGAGTTGTCTTCTACCTGTGCTTTTGTCTTTTTATATGTTGGGGTTGTTGAAATTTTGAGTAAGATTTTATTTCAAGAGAGGCAATGCAACATTTGCTTTAAAAAAGATTTTTTTAAAAAGGAAGGAGAGAATTTTCTTGCAGATCATTGTTCTAGATTGTTCTTAAAAGACTGTGTGAAAAGTAACAGAAAAAACACAGTCACCTGTACAGATGCTGTCTGTACTAGATGCCTAATGCTTTGTGAATTAAACACATATAAGCATCATTTATGTTATAAAGCTAAAACATTTCTAACATTGCCTGGTCCTTGTCAGTGACCATCTCTATTTGTATATGTAGGTACATACATGTGTGTGGTTTCTACAAAACAGTAGAATTGCTTCGAGTCTTCCTTCAGGTTTGTTTTAGTGCCTTTCTGACCATAAGTCACTTGTATACCTTTCTGTACACAGTATCACAATTAACAGCTGGTAGATGAAGGGTGCACTTAGACGCTAAGGATACAGAGATGATTAGGATAAGATCCCAGAACTCAAGTCATGGGGTTAGTTTGATTTTTGTTTTATTTGGAAAGCATACTAGGGTAGGTAAGGTATGTAAAATATATTGCGATTGGGCATGTAAGCCCTTTCTGCGATTGAAAAATGTCATAAATGGTCTTCTGCCTCATTTATTGGGGGAATCCCATTTTAGGAATGAAAACTGAAGCACCCCATTGTCAGTAAGTTTAAAACATACCTCTTTGATTACAATGCCATATCAAATTTGCCTGTGATATACACAACTTGCAAAATCTAGCTACAAATTCTAACATGTTTCTTTTTTAAAACAACTGATGCTTAGACGTTAGAACATTTTTTTTTTTTTTGGTAGAAGAAATAGTTTTTTGGTTTTTTTTTTTTTTTTTTCTGCTTTTTTAGTGCATGAAAAAGTTGACTCACAGCCTGGTCTTTTTTTAATACCTCTGACAGTGTCGTGAAGAAGAAATTATTCTCTTGACTTACAGTTTTATCTGACTGTAACTTATGGACAAGGAGTAGCAGAAAGAGAAAAGAACTGATTTGACTGACTAATACAGGAGAATGTATTTGACTGAATAATCAAACTGGGAATTTTCTTCTAGGTTATCGTTCGTCACTCACATGAACTTGGACAAGACCAAGCAGGAAACTTAATAGGCTTTAAAAATAACTCTTTCATAATACAGTAGACCATACAATACTGTTTAGATTATTTTATTTCCATAATAAACCCTCATTAAGTATATTTATCTAATGATATGACAGAACTGAAGGGAAAGAGAATATAAAAAAAATGTGCATGTGTTAAACATTAGCCCTTGCAGAAGATTTATAAATAAATTACAGATAATTTATAGAATCATGCCATATTTATAATTGCATGTTTAAAGCAATCTTCTTATGGTAATTGTATTGTATGGCCGATTCTAAGAAGGGGGAAATTATAAATTTATATTTCCTGAGTTTACTGAGATGTGCTGTCTTTTATAGGTAAAATCATATTGTGTAAAATTCAGAGTGGAAAATTAAGCTTCTATTTCAGTGTGACTCATACCCCATTACTAAACGTTCAGAAAGCTCAGCATAAAAAATTAAATGTTCACTATTTCTCAAAGAGGTCATAGCTTAAATTCCAAATTAATTTTCAAACAAGGCTGCTACAAAAGAATCAACAAACTTTGTATGACAAAGCAAAACTCTGTCGGTGCCTTCAAGATAAGTGATAAACAGGTCCTCCTTGGAGGAGAATGAAGGATTTCAACTTCCCTTGCAGATTTCCAGTGAATGCTAGTTCCTCCTGAAATTATTTCAACATGAGAAATAAGACTGAAGCTGTAAAATACCAAAGTAACCAAGAAAGCCAAGCCCACTGATCCCAAATGCATCACTTGTTAAGATGTCCCTTAACACTTTGGACAGGAATAATTAAGTGAATTAACCTGTCATTGTGATGAGAAAATTAAACACATTATGCTGTATACTTTTAAAAGTATAACATAACCTTATAGAGTAGGTTGAAGGACCTGTTAATTTATACTTTTAGAGGAGAAAACTGATGGTGAGGAGATATGCCCAAATAAATTCATTCATTCAACAAATATTAATGTTTAGCAATCACCTACTCTACTCCAGGCACAGCTCAAGGTGCTGGGAAAACATCTGTGAACAAAATAATGTCTCTGCCCTCAAGGAGTTTACATTTTAGCTTGAGAGATAGAAAGGACAATTATATGGAAACATTGTTTAAGGTACAGAGAAAAATGAAAAGGGTAAGAATAGAAAGGGTAATAAGAGATACTCTTTTTGACGTATAGTCAGGGACATCCTCCCTAAGAAGGAGACATTTGCCCAAAGATCTGGATGAAGTGAGGAGGATGTAAAGATGTAGCCATAAAGCATTTTACACAGTGCAAAGACCCTGAGTTGGGAATAAAGCTGGTGTGCTATAGGACAGCAAGTATAGCAGACGAGAGTAAGAATGGGAAAAAGGGGTCAGAGAGGTAGGTGCTAGTTAGATCATTTAGGGCCTTCCAGATGAAGGTCAGAATAACAGTCAGGTTATGCAAGATCATGCTTGGTAACAAACAATCCCCAAATCCCTGGCGCTGAGGACAACTTTCTTGCTCACACCGTGTCTACCCCAGTTAGGTTGGAGGCTCTGCAGTGTGTCAGCCTCATCCTGAGAACCAGGAGGATGGAGCAGCCACTATCAGGAACATTGCTGGTCATAGTGGCAGGGGGAAAAAGCTCTGAAGGGTCTCCTATTAGCAATTAATGTCCCAGAGTGGAAGTAACACACCGGCCAGATCTAGTCAACATTCAATGATGGTGCAGGTAGGAAGAAGAGACACTGGTGGGAAGGAAGCACAGTTCTATCACGTGTCCAGTAAGGGAAGAACATTAATGAATCCTGTGGTAAGAATATTGAGTTTTATTCCAGTGAGATGGGAAGTTATAAGAGGCTGATGAACTGTTTTTACAGGATCACCTGACCTTTGCATGAAGAATATAGAGTTAAGGTGGCAAGAGGGAAACAGAGAGACCAGTAATTAGATTATAGCAATAATTTAGGTGAGACATAATAATGGCTTGGGCTAGGGTGGTAGTAGTGGGGGTTGGATTTAGGATGCCATGTTGAGTAGAGTTATGCCTAAGTGTGTGAAAGAGCCTGCTGAAATATAATGGGAAGTGATGGAGTCTGTGGCCAAACTATTTTTAAGCCATTAACATCAGCCAAACAAAACACAAATTTGCAACTTCTGTAGTAAAGTGTGCTTCCTAGTTAAATAAAACCAATAGAAATAACAAATGAATAAATAAAGCAACCAATTCACTAGTCCTGAGTCTGAGGAATGTTAATGACACTTGAGCCTATGTCACATGGTAACACATAAGCCGGTAAAACAAAGCACTCACTAGCCAGGTAAAAACAGCTTAACCAGGAAGTGTCAGATTGATCTAACATCTATTCAAAACCCATTATTTAATTTCCACCTCAAAAAAATTTGAATTGGACTATGTGAATCTTGTGATTCTAGGTTCAAAACACAGGCTGCTAAATCCTCTTCACCACTGAATAGTGGTTCTATGAACATTTGGTGTGCAAAGTTTAGTGTGTTAAGAACTCACCTGGCATGCATAAATGACAGTTCCTGTGTGCCATTAGATCTGGGGTGGGCCATGGGAGTCTACATTTCTAGCAAGTGCTCCATTTGGGTGTGGGCAATCTAGGGACCACAACTTGAGAAATCATGGCTCTGCCTGATTCTTAAAATAAGTTGCAAATTTGACCTCTTCTCAGTCCATTCTCTCTTTCTGGCTGATATCATACAATGACTTCAACTACCATGTTTTGTTTGTTTTTTTTTAACATCTTTACTGGAGTATAATTGCTCTACAATGGTGTGTTAGTTTCTGCTTTATAACAAAGTGAATCAGCTATACACATACATATATCCCCATATCTCCTCTCTCTTGCGAGAAAAGAAAGGAATCAAGATTGGAATCTTCAATAATCCCATAACTGTCTCAAACTGGGATCTGGATTCATCTTCCTATAATATGGAGAAATATATGTTCGTTAATGTGAGTGAAAACTGAATTTGAGAATTTTTACTTCTTCTTTTCCACAATTCTTTATTCCCTAAACTTTTTGTCATAAGCATTAATTACTCTTGAGGAGGAAAAACAAAAAGAAAAGAAGAGAAAAAGGCATCTTATTAAAGGAATACATTATAAAATTTGGAAAAGAAAAAATTCTTATATCTCCACCAATATAACGAAGCTATTTTTATTTCTCTGTGTTTCTTTCAGTCTCTATTCATATATTTTATAAAAATGTTCCTACATAGCTAAAAAAATTGTTTTGACCTTTACTAAACAAGGACGGAGTTTATAGTCTTACAATTCCCGCTAAATTCTTATACTATTCTTGGATGTGGTCAGCAGCTATTATTACTCACGTTCAGCAGTGAGGGAGAAGGCTCTGAGGGAAGTGATCCATCAGATGCCATGGTTTCTCTATCTCCCTTTCTCTCTCTCTCTCTCTCTCTCTCTCTCTCGTGTTATAGATTTCTTACAATATTCCAGGCACAGTATTACATTCTAGAAACAAAACACTGATCAGAACAAATGGATCCCTGTCTTCCCATAGTATGTATTTTTAAAATTTTTGTTGAAATATAGTTGATATACAATGTTGTGCTAGTTTCAGGTGTATAGCAAAGTGATTCAGTTATGTATGTAGGTTATTACAAGATACTGAGTATAGTTCCCTGTGCTATACAGTAGGTCCTTGTTATTTATCTATTTATATATATAGTAGTGTGTATATTGTAATCCCAAACTCCTAATTAATCCCTCCTCTCACCTTCCCCTTTGGTTACCATAACTTTGTTTTCTATGTCTTTGAGACTATTTCTGTTTTATAAATAAGCTCATTTGTATCATTTTTGTGATTCCACATATAAGCAATATCATATGATATTTGTCTTTCTCTGTCTGACTTCCTTCATTTAGTATGATAACCTCTAAGTCCATCCATATTGCTGCAAATGGCATTATCTTATTCTTTTTCATGGTTGAGTAATATTCCATTGTGCATATATGTGTGTGTGTGTGTGTGTGTGTGTGTGTGTGTGTGTGTGTGTACTGGTGTGAGGTGATACCTCGTTGTAGTTTTGATTTGCCTTTCTCTAATTATTAGTGATGTTGAGCAATTTTTCCTGTGCCTGTTGGACGTCTCTATGTCTTTGGAGAAATGTCTATTTAGATCTGCTGTGGTGTGTATTTTAGAAGCTTTCTCTAGTTCAGAGAAGTGAGCTTAATAATACTCAATGAATAAACAACATCCACTACTCCAGCAAGAATATTTTGATTCTAGTCAAATGGTATTCACCACAAAAATGAGTGTCAGAAACTGTAACATCGACTCAACATTTGGTTGAATTTAGAGGAGATATTTGGTTTGGATACGTTCTAGGGTATCAGAAGGAATCAGATGGCTCACCACAGTCTTGTTACCACCACCTGGCCTTTTGAAATTCAGAGCAAATAACATTTTGTTTCCTGGGGATTCCACAAATATTCCAGGGCTCTCCACACCCCTTTCTTTGGACATACACTCTCAACTTAGGGGCTAAGCAAGTAACATAAGTGAGTGATGTGCATCTGATAAAAATGCACATGTGTGAATGTCTTATGTGAATGTCTGCCAGGTACTGAAGCAAACAGAAGAGAATTTAGTGCCATCTGATTGTTGATGAAGGAATTTGGGCACAATGCTTCTAAAGTAAGTGTTTTGTTGTTTTTTTTTTTTTAACAGCTGAAAATCTGGAATATTAATACAAAAATTTCCATTTTAAACTATTAGCTCAAAAATTTCAAAATATTACATGAGCCAAATAAAGCATATCCACAAGCCATATTTGATCTATGGTTCTATAGTTTGTGGCCTCTGTCTATACACCATAAATATTGGCACTTGTCACTTAATGAATTCCTGTAGCATCCTTCATCCCAGTGAGGTTGTAAATTCCATGAAGGCAGGGTCACTTATGTATCATGCAGCCCAGTGTTGATCATATGGTGGGTGATTGGAAGGTAGTGTACCAAGAGCAGGGACTCAAAACCAGATTGCCTAGGTTCGAGTCCTTGCTACCCCGTTTACTAGTTACGTGACTTTGGGCAATTTTCTTAATTTATTGTTGCTGTACTTTCCTCATCCGTTCAATGGAGATGATGTTAATTATATCTACCTCATAGGGTTATTTTGACAATTAAATGAGTTCATACTTATAAAGCACTTAAAATAATGCCTGGAATATAGTAAGAACCATAATATATGCTTTTAATGTAAGTTAAATTAAAATAGATACATAATTAATATACTTGTTATATAGAATTGAGGGATCTACTTATACTTCCAATTTCATTAAATGATAGGAACTCGTTTAGAAAATGAGTCCTTTTTTCATATTTATATAAAGAGTCAAAGGTTTAAATATCTGACCCAAAGAATATCAAAAGTATAAAACCTAACCATAAACCTTTTCTGATTTTTTATACTTTTGCTTTTTAAGATTTAAAAAATATATTTCTGAAAGGAAACTAACAAAGCTATATGAAATGTTCTTTGCTTTTTAATCCCAAGCCACAGGTGCGAATGCTTCTAAACTGCTAATGAACATCTGGGCCACTAAGTGCACTGGTTTTTAAGGTTTCCTATTATTTATTTGTTATGTGCTAGCCCATTAAACCATTTAGTGATCCCTCATAAATTAAAACAAACTGATCACTTGCATCAAGTGTTCTAATAAAAACTATTTTTCAGTACAGAGGATTTCTATGCTCTTTTCCACATTGGAGTCACACTGGTATACAGACTGTGTGCAGATTTTCTGCACTTAGAGAATTGGTTACTGAGGCATAATTTAAGATATGCTTCATATTTTAAAGAATGCCTATTGGTTTCTGTTACTTATGGAAAATTTATTGTCACCAATAGTTAAATAAGATAAAGGAATATTTTTGCACTCTGGCACAACACTCAGAAGAACTGTAATAGTAGTTATTTTATTTAATCCTCACAATATTCCCATTTCCTCCAATTTTACTACTGAGGAAACTAAGATTTAGAAATGTTAGATAATGGAAAAGCTGACCAATTTCACAAAGCTCGAAAGTGCCACAAATGGGATTTGAATCCAGCCTGGGTGTGGACAAAAGAAAAATGTTTTGGAACCTGTTCAACTCCATAAATTGTGGTTTGAGGCTGATATAGGTAGAGTGTGACATCAAGCCTCAACACAATCAGCCAAAGGTGTTTATTGAGCAGCTAGTATATGCCAGGGGCTATTTCATTCTCTGACTCTTCTGTTATCTATTTCTATGCAGCTGAAGTTAAGAATATTTTGTCAATAACATACATGGAACATCGCTTCTACATAGAGAGCAATGGTTCTCATAGTGTGGTTCCCGGACTAGCAGTATCAGCAGCATCTGTGAACTTGTTGGGAGTGCACATTCGAGGTCCCCACCACAAGCCTGCTGAATTAGAAACGTGGGGGCGAAGCCCAGCAATCCACATTTTTTTTTTTTTTTTTTTTGGCGGTACGCGGGCCTCTCACTGCTGTGGCCCCTCCCATCGCGGAGCACAGGCTCCGGACGCGCAGGCTCAGAGGCCACGGCTCATGGGCCCAGCCGCTCCGCGGCACGTGGGATCTTCCCGGACCGGGGCGGGAAGACCCGTGTCCCCTGCATCGGCAGGCGGACTCTCAACCACTGCGCCACCAGGGAAGCCCCAGCAATCTACATTTTAACAGACCTTGAAGGTGATTCTGATGTAGGCTTAAGTTTGAGAAGCTCTGGTAGAATGGCAGAGAGCCCCAACTAAGAATAAGAGGTTTGTAAAGAAAGAGAAGGGTCCCTGCTCACAAGACCTTTAAAATCTTAGGTGTAACTACTGTAGAGAACAGGACATGAGCAAACAAACTGTAAATGGAGAGAAATGGGAAAACTCTGAAAAGAGACCTGATTCCCTGAGGGCAAGTGGTCTTCCCTGGAGATAGCACAGAGGTAGATACTGCCTTACAAAAGTAGCAGTCCTACCAGGGGCATTATTTGATTTTCTTTCAGAAAACTTCTGGTTATGGGTACACCACCTGAGGTGTAATCCCATTCTAATCTGAAAAGCATACAGCCCCTTTCCCTTGCCAGCCGCCCCTCCCCTACTCACAAAATATTCATCTCAGGAAGCTGTCACCCAAGTCTACCTGTGTAGCTGCTTTGATGTATTCTTTTTTTTTTAACATATATGTAACAATTTTTATTGAAATCCAGTAATCACAATGTAGTAGGTCTAGTAACTGCTGTAATTTAAAACAATTTTTTTATTGGAGTATAGTTGCTTCACAATGTTGTGTTAGTTTCTACTGTACAACAAAGTGAATCAGCCATACGTATATGTATATCCCCTCTTTTTTGGATTTCCTTCCCATTTAGGTCACCACAGAGCACTGAGTAGTTTCCTGCACTATACGGTAGGTTCTCATTAGTTATCTACTTTATACATAGTATCAATAGTGTATATATGTCAATCCCGATCTCCCAATTCATCCCACCCCACCTTTCCCCCTTGGTATCCATATGTTTGTTCTCTATGTCTGTGTCTCTACTTCTGCTTTTTAAATAAGACAGTCTATACCAATTTTTTCAGATTCCACATATATGTGTTAATATATGATACTTGTTTTTCTCTTTCTGGCGTACTTCACTCTGTATGACAGTCTCTAGGTCCAACCACATCTCTACAAATGACCCAGTTTCGTTCATTTTTATGGCTGAGTAATATTCCACCATATATATGTACCACATCTTCTTTATCCATTCCTCTGTTGATGGACATTTAGATTGTTTCCATGTCCTGGCTATTGTAAATAGTGCTGCAGTGAACACTAGGGTGCATGTGTATTTTTGAATTATGGTTTTCTCTGGGTATATGCCCAGTATTGCGATTGCTGGGTCAGATGGTAGTTCTAGTTTTAGTTTTTTAAGGAACCTCCATACTGTTCTCCAAAGTGGCTGTATCAATTTACATTCCCACCAACAGTGCAAGAGGGTTCCCTTTTCTCCACACCCTCTCCGGCATTTATTGTTTGTAGATTTTGTGATGATGGCTATTCTGACGGGTGTGAGGTGATATCTCATTGTAGTTTTCTTTCTCTTGATTTCTCCTTTTCTCCTATCCTTCCTGAACCATGGGGCTAAAATCACCAAACCATTCAGAGTTAGATTTTGGCAATCACTTCCAGTTTTTCAAAGCAGTCACCAGGTCTCTGAGCCTCTGATGTGCCACCTGTTAAATGGGTGGATATCCTTCCACATCTAAATTTTTCTGATTCTAAGGATCTGTGACACCCAGACAAACAGTGAGCTTGCGTGATCTGGGGGACTCTGGCTGGTGTGATCAGCTGAGACACTGACTTGACTAATGGCAAAAGCCACAGCGTACATAGGCACCCAATGAGCCTGTTGTGTCCATGCTCTAAGCAGTAAACCAGATTCATCCCAAATATTTTCATGGTCACTGAGCTTGGGACCATCATTCCAAGAAGGGAAAAAAGGGAAGAGCAAGAGAACATGAGATTGCTTCTTATTTGTCCAGATTTTTACTTTGCACTTCCGTGTTTGTATTTATATTCCAAGCACAAAGAACACCGTTTATTTGTATGTTTGGGGCAGATGGCTACTTTTAAAAAATTAATCACAGCTTTTCTAGAGGAAGGAGGATGGTCAAGATGAACCACAGTGGCGCCTTGCAGCCTTAAGATGTCCATTTTTAAAGCTTTATTTGCAATGTGGTGCATGATAATTGACAGACTTGACAAGCATTCTGGTTTCATGGGCTGCATGTCAGGATTCCTGCCCTATATTTCCATATCACGGAGCACTGCCAGTGTGTCCTTGAACTAATTTAAAATCTCCCTGGGTTTCAGGTTCCCCATCTTCACTGAAGGCCCCACATCATTTGCCTCTTGCTTGCAAGATGTTTCTAAGCATGCAATACGCTGTCCTATTGCCCTGAGAGATTTCTTATCTCTTTATCCACAATGTTGATATCTATTTGCTTATCATTTAGAAAGAGCAACTCACATTGTATATTTCATCCCCCCCAAATAACATGTGAATTGCATCAATCGGTGCAAAAAAGTCGACAACTGGTTGTTTTAGTGCCAGAAAGCCAGTTTGACTCGATTATTTTTTCAGTTTTTCAACTTTCTGCGTTTTACACCATATAGGTAGGAAAACAGCTTAAATTTTCTTAAGACTTGTTAAGACCAGTATGTAAGGATGTGAGGTTCTCTCTTTTCCCCCAAATTCTGAGTTTTAATTAACCCTGAGGGGAAGGGAGATACAGAATATCTGATAATATTAGACTCCATTACCTCCAACTGATTTGTTGTATAAAGAATACCTTTAAAAACGACTGGTATATTTTAAAAACAGAAATCTAGTTCACCTACTGCAGTAAGAACAGAACAAAGGGCTTATCTTGCTGTAGGTATAATGAAGCAAAATGCAATTGATAAAGATAATCAGATGGTACTGGATTGTTTTAAACAGTTACTAAAAAGAAAATGTGTGCGTTCAAAAGAGGTTCAAAAATTTTTTTTCACCCAGAGCTTTGGAAAGAAACAACCCATGTTTGTAATCTTGTCCATATTAATTTTTACCGCCATGGTCAAAGAGCCCCACCAGACTGAAGGTTGTGAATTTTTTATTTGGCTTGATCATAGAGGAATTAGCTCCCTCGGTGAACCAACCTGAAAAGACTCTAGTTTGGGGAAATAAGCAACGTTCACAGGAAAGAGGAAGTTTGAGGCAAACATATGGCTGAAATGCTCTAGTCGATTTCAGATCAAGCTGAGAGAGTTGAGATCCTTTGGTTCAGGGATCCAGTTCACTGCACATTCCTACTGTGCCTGACTACTAATTGCATCCTATGTTTGTCAATCAAATATTTGCAATTAACAAAAATATTCCCTTAAGAGACATGTAACAGAGCTGGCAAAGGATCTGGTGCTTTGCTAAGTAGAGCTAGCTGCACACAGAAAATTTTTAAAAATATATTAAAAATATTCTGCTGCTGATGACACCACTAGATGCTCCCAGTCAAAACATTAACAAGCAGAATAGGTGGCATGGGGGCTTTTCAAAGGGATTTTGTTCAAAGAACAGAAACTTTGATCTCCGTGTCTCTGACCCCTCCTCCACCTCTGATTCTTCCATCTACAAGTACATATAGTGGTTTAATTTAACTCGGTTCATAATTTGCCTAAGGATAAAAGTTGATCTAGATTTTTTTTAACTCCAATTTTACATATGCTCTACTTTCTTACTCCCCCCCTCCTCCCCACACACAGATTTCAAGAGGGAAGGCTGGAGAGGAAGGTGACTGGAATATTAAGAACTATGTGATACTCGAGGAAACACTAATTTGTAAATTGGTAGAAATGCCAGTAATTTGTTGGGAATTGAAGACCTTCTGTATTTGAGAGTGAAGCTTGGCAGCTGTACACTGCTGTTTTATAAGTCAATATTACATCTGAAGGTGCTGTTTGAATGTTTGTGTCATTGGGGCTTGTCTCCAGCATAGTTCTGCGATAAGAAATGTTCAAACAAAACAAACACAGTCTCTTCCCGGTTCTTTAGGATAAAGTCCAAACATAATTCTACTACAGGGATATAACATTCAAATCAACTACAGAACTTCTGTAGTTACATAAAACCCCTCGACCACAGAAATGCTATTGAATTGGAGATGCTCTGCAATATTCCCCAGGACAGGACTGTGTGGCTGTCAGATTAACAAAAGTCAAGAGGAGGTGAGACAATGCTCACCACCACAAAACGAGCTTGGTGCATAATGAACGGAATATGCATGCCTGTTTAGGAACTTAAGGTGAATTCAGGGTGACTTAGGGTCACATAAGGAGCCACAACGGTCACTACCTGGAAAAGTGAGCATTAAAAATTAGTCATCTGGTTTAAATAAGTTCATCTCAATCTTTGTAGGTACCATATAGGCTTAATCAAAAATAATTGCTGAAGTGAATTTTTCGGTGTTGTCTGGTTATTATCGGGCTCTAAGCTTCTGTGATTCTGTGCTGTGATTCTGGTTACTGCGGGAGAGTTAAAGCTGAGCTGCTTTTTTTTTAATGAAAATGTTCTCCTGTTTATTTATTTTTTGTTTTTGGCTGCATTGGGTCATCGTTGCTGCACGCGGGCTTTCTCTAGTTGTGGCGAGCAGGGGCTATTCTTTGTTGCGGTGCGTGGGCTTCTCATCGCGGTGGCTTCTCTTGTTGCAGAGCACGGGGCTCTAGGCCCGCGGGCTTCAGTAGTTGCAGCACGCGGGCTGAGTATTTGCGGAGTGTGGGCTGAGAGTGCAGGCTCAGTAGCTGTGGCGCACGGGCTTAGTTGCTCCATGGCATGTGGGATCTTCCCGGACCAGGGAGCAAACCTGTGTCCCCTGCATTGGCAGGCAGATTCTTAAGCACTGCACCACCAGAGAAGTCCCTGAGCTGCTTTTTGACTGTTGTCAATTCTCCCAACCGTTTAGATATAGCCCACTTGCACAGTTACAACTGGGGTGAGCCATGAAGAATGGGGTGTTTAGAACAAATACATTAATTCATTTTCATGGCTAAAACCTTATATGGAGTCAGTAGGGAAAAAGTGTCATTGTCATTCTCATCTTACTTACTCAAAGAACTATCACTCTCATAGAGGTTATTAGGAAAACAGGACATACCAGGGATTGTAAAAACTCAGAACCTAGCAAATGATGGGGCTAAATGCCTCAATTGTTCTGGTTCAGTGGTTTCCAAACATTTTTTATCATATCCCCTATTAGCAAAATAGTTTTGAGTGCACACTTCCAATATGTCTACACTGTACTAATAAATTAGATATATTATAAAGCATTAGCAAAACAGACAAATTTAAAGGAAAGGCTAAAAAGTAGATAGAAATCAGTGCTGTCTTCCTGAACTCCATCTTCTTTGTAGACTGAGATCAGCACACTCCACTCTCGACAGTGGTGAGGCAGGTGAACTTGGCAGGGCCCCAGCTGTTCCTGAGTGGTCTGGCTTTCAGGTGGACTGGAACAGAGAAGCAAGTGGGAAACCCTTGTTTGCCATCACAGAACACCAGCACTAAGCTGAGGATTAAGTGGGAAGATGGCTGCACCTAGATTTGCAAAACTGCATAGAGAATACTGTTGGTTCATTTTAATTCCATCTGCACAGAAGCACAGAAACAAAGAGCCCACTAATAACCAGATAAAAATTAAAAAATTCTCCCAAATAATTCTTTTTGATTAAGCCCAAGTGCCATCTAATAATGGTTGAGATTGATTTTTTTTTAAAACCAAATGACTAATTTGCTCAACACCCTTGGTATGGAAGAGAGGGAAGGCCAAGCAGATGAGTGTGTGTGTGTGTGTGTGTGTGTGTGTGTGTGTGTGTGTGTGTGTGTGTGTGTGTGTGAGAAAAATCCCAGGGGAATCTTAGTGGCGGGGAAAGAAAGGAAAACTAACTTGACTTCGGCAGAGAACACTGGCCCTGCCATTTGCAAGCTGTGTGACTTTGAGGCTCAAGTTTGAGTAACCAAGTAGAACTCACTTGATCCTTTTTCTCTTCAATTACTTTTCTGTCAAATAGGGATAATAAAGTCTATTTTTCAGAGTCATTTGAGCATCAGGAATAATTTATATAAAGCAATTCACAGAGTGTTTTGTAGTAGCTGTTCAATAAATAGTGGCCACTCCTGTAATAGAGCTGGAGGAGACGATAGATCATTTTGTCTTCAAGTGCAACAAATACTAATTTTTGTTATTCTGAGAACATTTTTCTTTAGAATTTAAAGTCTCTTCATTTCCATTATCATATTTAATCCTCACAATGAATTTGAAAGTGGCCAGGACAAGTATAATTATCCCCATTTTAGAGGTCTGGAAAGATTGATAAATCATGGTCATACAGTGGTGAAGCTGAGAATCAAACTCAGGACTTCTGATTTCTGGACCAGACGTGGGAAGGAAGCAGATATATTTGGTACATATTACTTTCTATCAAATAACTCAACCAAATAGGCTGTATGTGTATATGTATATATGTACATATGTGGTTTAAACATATTTTTTTTCATCTTTTGAGTTACCTCTGTTTAGTCCAGTCTTTCTCCTGTCTCTCTTCTCTCCATCAACTGGCAAATTCTTTGATAATAAAATTAATGTAGCAACATGATGAATTGAAGCAATGAGTAAAGCATCTGTTACATGTGTTCTCACTAAAACTTTGCTTTGGCTGTTATTTTGAGACATAATAAGCAGTAAATATATCTTTCGCTAAATATGTTTTTGGTTTTTCTTTTTCTTCCCATCAACTTAAAAGTTGAATGATGTTTACCAAAAAAATTAAATTTTAAAAGGAGAAGGGGAAAAATAACAAGGACAGAAAAGCAAAAAAGAGGCAAATTTCATATCCACCAACACCACCCTTGGCTCTCCCATCTAACAAATTATGCTGCAAATAAATGCAGGGAGGGCTCCCCTGGTGGCGCAGTGGTTGAGAGTCCGCCTGCCGATGCAGGGGACACGGGTTCGTGCCCCGGTCCGGGAAGATCCCACATGCCGCGGAGCAGCTGGGCCCATGAGCCGTGGCCGCTGGGCCTGCGCGTCCGCAGCCTGTGCTCCACAGCAGGAGAGGCGCGCGTACCGCAAAAAAAAAAAAAAAAAAAAAAATGCAGGGCACTTAAGAAATATTGACTGGCTTCCTTGCTGTTTCTAGACAAGACAGACAGCTATGTATTGTCTTGATTTTGGTGTCTGCACTGGGTTGAATAGTGTTCCCCAAAACTCATGTCCACCAGAACCTCGGAATGTGCCCTTGTTTGGAAATAGGGTCTTTGTAGATGTAATTAATTAAATTAAGATGAGATCATACTGGATTAGAGTGGTCCCTAAATGCAATATGACTGGTGTCCTTATAAGAAGAAGGGAGAACACCCAGATCCAGAGACACACACACACAGAGAAGACAGCCATAGGAAGATGGAGGTGGAAATTGGAGTGACGTAGCTATGAGACAAGGAATGCTAATGATTTCCAGCAACCACTAGAAGCTAGAAGATGCAAAGAAGGATTCTTCCCTAGAGGCTTTAGAGGAAGATAACCCGCTGACCCCTTGATTTAGGACTTCTGGCCCCTAGAACTGTGAGATAATAAACTTTCGTTGTTTTAGCCATCAAGTTTGTAGTAATCTGTTATTGCAGACCCAGGTAAATAATACAGTTAACTGTAATATATTACAGCTATTGAAATAAACTCTGAATACTAGCATTGTGTCACTTCTTAGTGGTTATTTTAATTTCTTAAGATAACTGTCCCCATGCAGTTTGATAAGAACAATATTAACAGGCAACCAAGAGCTGGGGTCATTTCTGTTTTTGCTTTCATTGAATAAATAATAAACTTGAATTGCTTGACTCCCTCCAATTAAAAAATTATTAATTAATTGCATTTTGTTTCAAAAATAGAAATTATGAAACACCAATTTAAAAAAGTAACTACAAGCTTTGGATTTTAGATTTGTGTGCTACTACTTTTTGTATGATATTTGAAATAAAATTTTATGGCCCAGTCTAATTGGCTAAATGTTAGCCTGTACCCACAAATCATGAAGAACCCTTAGGATGAAAAACTGATTTCGGTTCTTGCCAGAATTTCTCCATCTCCACATCATAATTTTGAGCCCAGTTCTGACCAAGTCACCTTCCCGGATTGTACTCCCGTTATAACTTCTTTTTTTTTTTTTTTTTTTTTTTTTTTGCGGTACGCGGGCCTCTCACTGTTGTGGCCTCCGCCATTGCGGAGCACAGGCTCCGGACGCGCAGGCTCAGCGGCCATGGCTCACGGGCCCAGCCGCTCCGCGGCATGTGGGATCCTCCCGGACCGGGGCACGAACCCGCGGCCCCTGCATCAGCAGACGGACTCTCAACCACTGTGCCACCAGGGAAGCCCCCGTTATAACTTCTTAAACACACACATTTATAATATGCATAACCTCCTCCCCGCTTTTGAGTAAAAATGCCTAAGGTGAAGAAGAAGAATCTAAGCTATCTTCTGACGGTTTCAAGGTATATACAGACATAGATATGTTTTTAAAAAGTAAGCCGTTTTCTGTAGAACAGATACTGAAACTCTTCATGCCTCCAACACCTTTCCTGTAGCATCTTAACTCACAATCAAGCCTCTTTCCCGACATCCTTTTCTAACGTGGTGATAAGTTCTTATGTGAGAAGCTGGGGTTACAATTTTGCTCTCTTTGCTCTTAGGTTGTTTGCCAGGAGGCCAGTTCTACAAATTTTAATTTCATGGTCCTTAGGATTTGCCAAAGGTCCTCTCCAGCCCACCTTGGACTCACTATCACTAAAGTGTAAGCAGGGAGTGGAGAGAGTTAACATAGCTAGCATCTTTTGAGAGTCTGCTATTTGCCAGACACTGTGCTAAGGTCTCTACCTATTTATCTCATTTATTTCTCATCTTGGAGCAAGGCATTAGCATCCCCCTTTATAGATGAGACAACCGAGGCTTAGAGAGGTGAAGTGATTTGGCCAATAGGAGCTCATAGCTAGTAAGTAGCTATGGCATAATTAGAAGCTGGCTTTTTCTGAAACGGCTGGGCTTTCAATTTTTTCGTTTTGCTTCCTGTGTGCAGTTAGTAAACCCCCGAAGGTGATAAATGGATTATCTAGGAAAAATTTTAAACAGTCAAAAATTAAAATACCACACACAGATACAGACATATCTCATTTTATTGCACTTCACAGACATTTCGGTTTTTTACAATTTTGTGGCAACCCTGTATCGGGCAAGTCTATCGGCGCCATTTTTCCAACAGCAATTGCTCACTTCATGTCTCTGTGTCACATTTTGGTCATTCTTGCAATATTTTAAACTTTTTCATTATTATTATATTTGCTATGGTAATCTGTGATCAGTGATCTTTGGTGTTACTACTATGACTTGCCGAAGGCTCAGATGATGGTTAGCATTTTTAGTAATAAATTAAAAAAAATTAAGGTATGTAACTTGTTTTTCTCAATGTAATGCTAATGCACACTTAATAGACTACCGTATAGTGTGAACATAACTTTTATATGCACTGGGAAACCAGAAGATTCATGTGACTCCCTTTATGGTGATATTTGCTTTATTGTGGTGGTCTGGAATCGAACTTGCAATATCTCCAAGGTATGCCAGTATTGCATAGGCAAGAAGTTGAATGGTACGACATATTTTTAAGTTTTTAACGGGATAGGGCATGGCTGACCTTACTGTATTCACTTGAGGATATGCAGAGGTCCGTGGATCAGCTGGGTCATTCTGATGATCTTGGCTCAGCTTCCTTACATGTCCAGGGGAGGCTGGCTGTTGACTAGTCTAGGATGTCCTCAACATGATTGCCTGGAGCAACATGGCACTGTTTCATATGTGTCTTATCCTACAGCAGAATGGCAGGCAGGTTCTCCTGCTGATGACAGGGGACAAAAATAAGCAAGTCCAATGTCAAGAAGCTTTTTCCCTATATTTTTTTCTAGGGGTCTTATGGTTTCAGGACTTACATTCAAGTCTTTAATCCATTTCAAGTTAATTTTTGTGAGTGCTGTAAGAAAAGAGGCCAGTTTCATTCTTTTGTATGTGGATATCCAGTTTTCTCAACACGATTTATTGGAGAGACTATCTTTCCCCTTTGTGTGTTCTTGGAGTCCCTATCAACAATTAATTGCATGTATATGCATAGGTTTATTTCTGGGCTCTTTATTCTTTTTTTTTATTCCAGTGGCATACTGTTTTGATTACCATTTTTTTATTCCAGTGCCATAATGTTTTGATTGCCATAGCTTTGTAATATACTTTGATATCAGAAAATGTGATGCATCCAGCTTTGTTCTTTTTTCTCCAGATTTCTTTGGCTATTTGGAAACTTTTGTGGTTCCATACAAATTCTAGGATAGTTTTTTTCTATTTCTGTGATAATTCCATTGGAATTTTGATAGAGGTTGCATTGAACCTGTATATCACTTTGGGTAGTATGGTCATTTTCATAATATTCTTCCAATCCAAGAACATGGGATATTTTTTCATTTATTTGTGTATTTTTCAGTTTCTTTTATCAGTGTCTTATAGTTTTCAGATCTTTCACCTCTTTGGTTAAATTCTGATTTCTTGGAAAAAACAGCAAAAGCACAGCAACAAAAGCTAAAATAAATAAGGGACTATAGCAAGGGACTATGTCTAGCAAAGGAAACAATCAAAAAATTGGAAAGGCAACCTACAAAATGGGAGAAAATTTCTCCAAACCATCCATCTGCTAAGAATTTAATATCCAAACATACAATGACCCATTCAACTCAATAAGAAAAAAGCAAATGATCAAATTAAAGATGGGCAAAGAACCTGAATAGACATTTTTCCAAAGAAGACATACAAATGGCCAATACATAAAAGCTGCTCAACATCATTAACCATTAAGGAAATGCAAATTAAAGCCAAAATCACCTCACACCTGTTAGGATGGCTATTATCAAAAAGACAAGAGAAAACAAATTTTGGTGAGGATGTGGTGCAAAGGGAACCTTATACACCAGGAATCCTCAACCCCTGGGCCACAGACTGGTACCAGTCCATGGCCTGTTAGGAACCAGGCCGTACAGCAGGAGGTGAGTGGCAGGCGAGCAAGCGAAGCTTCATCTGCTGCTCCCCATTTCTCCCCATCCCTCACATTACCACCTGAACCACTGCTCGCATTACCACCTGAACCATCCCCCCTGCCCACCTCCCCACCGCCCTCTGTCCATGGAAAAATTGTCCTGCACAAAACCGGCCCCTGGTGCCAGAAAGGTTGAGGACCGCTGTTATACACTGTTGGTGAGAATGTAAATTGGTACAACCATTATGGAAAAGGGTATAGAAGTTCCTCAAAACATTAAAAATAGAACTATCACATGATCCAGCAATCCTACTTCCTGATATATATCCAAAGGAAATGAAAAAAAAAAGGATATCAAGGAGATATATATGTACTTCCATTATTCACAATGGCCAAGAATATATAATGGAATATTATAAAGACAAAGCAAAGAAGAAAATCCTGCCATTTGTGGAAACATGGATGAGCCTGGAGGGCATTATGGTAAATGAAATAAGCCAGACAGAGAAAGACAAATACTGTGTGGTATCACTTATATTGTGGAATCTAAAAAAAAAAAATTTAAAGCTGATTTCATACAAACAGGTAGATGACGGTTGCCAGGAGCTGGGTAAAAAGAAAATGGGGAGATGTAGGTCAAAGGGCACAAACTTTCAGTGTGAGAAGAATAAGTTCTGAGGATCTAATGTACAGCATGGGGACTATAGTTAGTAATATGGTATTGTATATTTGAAAGTTGCTGGGAGTAGGTCTTAAGCATTCTCACCTCACACACAAGAGTTAACTATGTGGGATGATGGATGTGTTGATTATCTTGATCTTGGTAATCATTCTGTAATGTGTATGCATATCAAATCATCAGGTTGTATAATTTAAATATATACAAGTGTAATTGGTTGATTTTTCCTCAATAAAATTGGGGAAAAAAAGAGTGAGCAAGTCCAATCCCACAAGCCTTCTCAAGCCTCTGTTTGCTTTATATTTGTGATTATCCTTTTGGCCAAAGAAGTCACATGGCTAGGCTCAGTCAGTGTGGGAGAATACTCCAAGGTCACATGGAAAGTTCATAGTTACAGGGAGGAGTAAATAATGGGAGTAATTAATCAACCACTGAAGCTTTCGCACAAGCAATGGGGTACTTTAAGGAACTCAGTCTCAGTGTTACTCCAATCTCAGACCCTGTAATGCAGGCTTAATAAATGCTTTATCCATGAATGAATGAATAAATGAATGCATGAACAACAACCCTGCTCTAAAGTAGGCTGGGGCATCTTGCTACGTTTTGGAGGAAAAAGTCTGCTTACTTTAGTCTATAAACATAAGGAAGGATAACCATGTTCTATTCCTCAACAGGTTTTGTTTTCTCTTTCAGAAAAATTCCTATTCTTAATAAGTCAACGTGATTCCTGGGCACTATTTATGTTAGAATAAGATGGAAACACCCCAACAAAACAGTAAAAGAATACTCAGGGGAGGGTAACAGATCAAATTGTTGAACCCACCTTCGAGTTTAGACTGATGCTTCACTGGATTAGCTCTGCTCCCCTCAGGCAATTATATGGGGCTTGTAACACTTCTTCAGTTCTACACTCATTGTCATAACAAACCTCTGGTTTCACTGTCTCTAGCACTGTTTTCTCTAAGATTTACCATATGAGAACAACAAACACTAAATAGAACAAGTATTTCTGCTGAGTTAAAGCTCAGCCACTCAGCTCACACTTTCATGGATTTATCTTGGTGTCTATATAGCTTCCCACCTAAAAATCTATATTTCTTTCCAACAGTAGTTATCGCATCTGTCTGGCTCTAGCCTAATCCTATATTTTTTAGCAGCACGGAAAGAAGGTGGGAATAGAAGTCGTCCGTAAATTTGGCTGGAAACATGTCGTTCAGTATGTTGCCTTTGTAGAAATAAAAAGAGTATTTTGAGCCTGCTATAAAACACGGTTATGATGGTTTGAAAAGAAGCGACAAAGTTGTGTTCTACTTGGAGATACATGAGATGGAGCTAACGAAAGGAATCTGAAGTTTTGACCTTTAAAAAAAGTGTTATTATATTAGCATCTTTCCAAGAATGGGGTGGCTTAGGTCACACTAATCTTAGAGTTTCAATGCCAGGGAATAGATGGAAAGCCCTCTTCCCTGCCAAGTTGTGCTTAAAGTTTTGATCCTTGGGAGTCCGCAGTCATGTGTGATAAATAGCAATCAGCAGCTTCACTCTGGACTCCGTAGCCTGCCCATGGGCTCTCATGCCGCCCACAGAGCTGCTCTGGAGGCAAATGATGCACTTTTAAGTAGCACATTAATATTAAAAAGAGTTCAGCGAGCAGATCAAGGACAAAGCCATTCATTCCTTCATAGGAATTTAAGCCTCTTGTAAAACGCCTGTCACTTCCTCATACGTGTCAGATTGCCCTGGTCTCTTAAAATAGATTCAGCCCACATGCATGGCGATTCACACATGTGGTAGCATTGAATGGTGACAATGCCCTGAAAACACAGAAGGGTGCCTGGCAGTAGGTGACCAATGTAGGAAAGAATATCCATGGAAAGAAAATATTTCTTTTGCTTAAATAAATATACTAGCACTTTTCTTCAGAGGCCATTTTGTCATCATAAACAAGTCTCCTGTTGCTTGAATTTCAGTGTTCCTTTTCTCCTGGGAAAGTGGAGGAAAAACCCAAAAAACTATCCGTACATTTCCCTCAACCTACCTCCTATCTTCCTTTACAATCTTCTCAGTAGTTTTTCTTCTTTGACCATGGTTCAGAAGCAGAAAGCAGGCTCTAGCTTAGATCTTGCCCTTTGATGTCTTGGGGTAAAAATTCCCCAGAATCTATAAAATGTCAGCACTGGCCTACCAAAGAGTGTTGGCTTTCTGTCAACAGAAAGTGTCTCTCACACCTCTGCGCTTGTTGATGGAATAAATATGAAAAAGAATGTTACATGTAAAAGTCGTGTACGTTTAAAACACTCTATGCCAACTAGATATTAATTTGAAGGCTATTACCAGAGATCCTCTCTCTACTGCTTCAAGGAATGTGGGAAAGAAAGATAAGATGATCGGATAGAAAGAGAAGCTTCACACAGGTGAAGGTCTCCAAAAGCGGACCCTGAACAAAGTTTGGGTGTAAGATGTTTGTTAGGGATCAAAGAAGGGGGTAGGAAGCAGAATTAGGCAGAGAAAGAAGTCTAACCGCTCTACAGATCCAACAAATCCATGGCTCCCCCAGGAAGGAGTTCTGGAGAGAAACTTGCCTGTCAGTGTCTCCACCCTGGGCCAAAATGGCCAGGTTTTGATGCCCTCACTTCACTAGGTCAGTGGTATGAGATGCCACCAGAGGGGGCAGGACATCCAACAAGTTGGTCTCATCAGCTAAGCAGTCTGCTCACTGTACCCCCTGCAGTGGTCAGCAAGTCCTTCTTTGAAGGGTCCTCTGGGCAGCTCCTCTCCAGACACCAGCAACATGCATACATAGAGGAAAAACCATGTGAGGACACAGCAAGAAGGCAGCCATCTGCAAGCCAAGAAGAGAGGCCTCAGAAGAAAACTTCCCTGCCGACACCTTCATCTTGGACTTCTAGCCTCCAGAACTTTTGGAAAATAGATTTCTGTCATTTAAGCCACCCAGTCTGTGGTATTTTGTTTTGGCAGCCCTAGAAAGCCAAGGCAGTCTTCATCCTCCAGGGTGGTATTATACAGATGGTGTGTTACAGTGAAAGCCAATCACAGACCAGTTAAACATTTATCAGCAAGTAGGCCAAGAGCTGTCATTCAATGTGTGTTACAAGCTGAAGGACTATGGTCTCCTTTATATGGTTGCTTGAAAGGATCACTAGATGTAGATGAGACATCGATTGGTTGGCAGGATTCAGCTATATTTCTAGTTGGAGACAGACAACAAAAATCCTCCAGTCAGAGACTATTGTATGGTCTCAGTGTCCCATTACAATGGCTGGAGGCCTTAGAGGTTAGAGTCTATACTCTATGTTCTGTTCATGAAAGTGTGAAAATACTGTAGAGTGTTTCTAGCTAATCCATATGTCCTGAACACTGCTTATACTAATTATGAGAAAAATTTTAACATCTATTATGCTGATTGTAACTTACACGTGTCAATGTCAGTTTATTAATTATAACAAATGTACCACTCTGGTGAGAGATGTTTATAATGGGGGAAGCTAGGCACGTATGAGAGCAGGGGGTATATGGGAAATCTCTTTTCCTTCCTCTTAATTTTGCTATGAATTTAAAACTGCTCTAAAAAATGTGAGTTTTCAGGGATTAACTCAGTTTTTTTTCCTTACTACGTCTGTGCTCTTACTAACCATCTTCGTTTAGACTAGCTATAGCATTGGTGAGCCTTAATATAATCCAAGATATCATTATTTTGAAATCCAAAAATTAATTTTCTTTGGGGATATCTAATTGTCTGAAAACACAACAAGAAATTCGTATACTTTGTGGTCTTGTTTTGTAATAATATACGCTAAATTTTCCCATTCTACTTATTGATAAATACTGATAAAGATACACAGATACAGCTATGGATATACAGATATACACATGCCTACATATACATATATATGCATATATATATATATATATATATATATATATATATATAAAATCACACAAACAAAAGTTCTATGAGGTCCTCAGTAATTTTTCAGACTGTAAAGGAGTCCTGAGACCAAAAAGTTTAATAACCACGGCTCCTGGCAATGTCTTTTTAGGACACAAACACCATATTTATTTCCAACTTTATGTTTTCTTCCCTTTACCTTGGCTAAAAT
This sequence comes from Orcinus orca, assembly GCF_937001465.1. Lineage (NCBI taxonomy): Eukaryota > Metazoa > Chordata > Mammalia > Artiodactyla > Delphinidae > Orcinus > Orcinus orca. The sequence continues at coordinate 42,155,132 of NC_064571.1, forward strand.
CACAAAGTTACCTTTGACTTAGAATTAAATTGTTCTGGAATGAATAGTATTATGAGGAGACAATCAAGGGGAAAGAAGAACAATGTCTAGGGGAAGCATCAAGATAAAAGGAAAGACTATTGAAACTAGTAACTAGTCTACTAGTGAAAGACTGTATAGGCCTGTGATAGATTTCCTCTTGCTTCAAGCGGCTGATTCTCACTTCTTTATGTCCAGGGCAGGGAAGCACCCTTACCCACAGGACTGCCATGCTAAGTGAAGGGGTAACCCAGTGCTCAGTATGTCCTCACCTATTTTGCCAAGAGGCAGATGAGCCTTCCTTACTCCTGCTGTGTGATCAAATGGTGTTCAGAAGCCAAGAAACTCTACAGGTGTTTCAACAAAGCAGCAGCATTTATAAGATGGCAATGCAAGGTGTCAGGAGACAACTGAATGGCCAACTGCATGCAGTGTAACTGTTTGATAATGAGCAGAAGAGAAGAGGTTTTGCCTTCAGCCAAACTTGGTGAATCTTAGCTTTGGGACCAATATCCTGAACCATCATCCTGTCACAGATGGCCTGTTCTCTGGGAAAAGGAACGTCCATGGAAGCTCACTGTATTTTAGACCTTTAGACCTTAAAGGGCCCAACACTAACCCATTGTGATGAGTTAAGTATATATGAAGCTGACAGATCAAGTTAAGTTCCCTTTTACCTTCCTCTGAATTAAGCTCTTTTCTCTTTCTCTCTTTTTCCTTCCTTCCCCCCTTCCTCCCTCACCCCTTCTTCTTCTCTCTCTTTCTCATTTTATATTAAGAAAAAATGTACTTGGCCAAAAGGCATTTCCCCAAGTGCCAAACATTTGCAGATATTTTCAGATGTAAGCGAAAGACAAAACACAGCAGGTCTAGCTCAGCTAGGTCTGCTAGCACCATAGCTGTGAAGCAAGAACACCATCACTGGCCACTCAGCTTCCAAATAATAGGGTGATTGTGTGTGTTTTCTTGCTTTCTTCCCATTCCCAAATATTCAATAAACAGATGAGTTCTCTTTACTTGCCCATTTCTAATATCCAGCCTTAACTTCCAAAACTGCTGATGCATTGGGACACAAACACTAGAGTGGCTGCAGAATTCCTAGGGGACATTGGATTCAAACTGATCTGAGCTACCAGCTCATGCCAGCTTGGGCAGGAAGCCAGAGTCGATTCAGTTCCATCTTATCCCTCCCCCTCAACCTCCAGACTTATCCTGTGTCCTGGATTCTTTACTTCCCCAAACAGACCACATCCATATGATCATCTTTCTGGAACTATGCGGAGGGCAAGAAGGGTTTGTGAGGGGAAATGGCTGATGGATGAAAATAAAAAGTTATCTCAAGCCCATCCTTTGAATACATGCTAATGTAGTTTTATCCAATTCATCTATGTAAGTTTATTGTGTTAGTGAAACACAGAGATTTTGTTTCCATCCTCTGTACTTGTAGGGCCCTGCCTCCAGGGTTGAAGTTGGAAATCTATTTATATTTGGTGAGAATGGCCCCAGGGGCTCTGCTCACTTCCCCAGAAGCCACTTCAGAGTGAAAGAACTGTAACTGGTAGTGCCTCAACTCTGTTCATATTTATTCCATCTTCTCCCTCTTAGGTACTGTTTGAGGCCCACCTAGGTCAAACTACATCTTTTAGAAATCCTCACAAGCTTCGTCTGAGCTTCTTATTTCAAACTGGGGGTAATTCCAATTATCACATTACCAGTAGCTCATAAACATACAGGCCATGACTCACTCAGCTCCCAACTGAATACAAACTTAGGAGTGAAGTGTTTCTAAAGGTCCCAGATGTTAGTTAGCATTTTCTTCTGTCAAAGGGCAGCAGTGGGGTTGAGGATGCTTATTTTCACCTTCAAATATCAACTTATCTTTGCCAGTGCCAGGAAACATCTTGTCATTTCTCATTTTTTGATGAACTAAAGGGACGGCAAATTAGTCTACAACATTTGTGAGGGTAAAATCTTTAGTAGTAGCAGCAGAAGTAGGAATTGTAGGAGTAGCAGTGTTAGTATTAAAAATGATTATTGGGGCTTCCCTGGTGGCGCAGTGGTTGAGAGTCCGCCTGCCGATGCAGGGGACACAGGTTCGTGCCCCGGTCCAGGAAGATCCCACATGCCGCGGAGTGGCTGGGCCCGTGAGCCATGGCCGCTGGGCCTGCGCGTCCGGAGCCTGTGCTCCGCAACGGGAGAGGCCACTACAGTGAGAGGCCCGCGTACCGCAAAAAAAAAAAAAAAAATTATTGGCAGAAACTACCAAAAGCTATTGGTAGCTCTACCTTGCTACTGCTCCCTCTAAAGGTGAGAAAGCCAAGCATCTCCCTTCCCCAGGTTTCCCTGAAATGAGGGGCTGCCCATGACATGTGAAGAAATTTTTCTGGGATGTTAGGAGGCCCTAGAGAGACTTTTCTTCCTTCATATAAAAGGACAACGAACGATGAAGCTTACGTGAAACTTTCCCCTTCTACCGCCTTAAATGTTAGGATCCTGGCCAGAAGTAGAGCTGCGACATTGTGACCATGAAGGACAAATCAAGAAAATGATAACAGAGACAAATCTAACCTCGAACCTCGTCAAGCCAGCAAGACAACGCCAGTTACTGCCAAGTTCTGCATTCCTCATCACGTGAGAAAAGCAAATCCAGTGGCCATCCTGAAGTTTAGCGTTCTGTCTGTGATATGGAGGATACAGGTACGTACTTTGCAGTGGTGACTGTGGAAATTCGTTTTAAGTCTGAGAATCACATTGTAAACTATAAAATTCTACTAGACTGTAAGAAAGGCATTGTTTGGGGAGGGTAGTAGATTGGATCATTCATGCTTTTAAATCCCTATCCATAAGTGTTAATTGTGTGTCTAATATTCACTGAGTAATCCTCTAGTTTTTGAAAGTGCACAAAGGACCCAGTCCTTAAGGAGTTTACAGTTTATTAAGTGACTCCTTCATGAAGTCATCTAATTCCTGATATAACACCACAGAGAATAAAACAAAGAATTATTAAATTATTTATTGCTAAATTACAAGATACTGAGTGCTAGTTCTACATAAATTTGAATAATAATCTTTAAGATATATTAAGTGCTTATTATGTTCCAAGCATTATTCTAAATATTTTACATGAACAAAGTAATTGAATCCTAGGATAACCCTGTGAATAAATATATTACCTTCCACAATTTTCTCACAGTGAAATTGAAGTGCAGTGGGGTTACACGCATTGACTAAGTTCACAGGCGGTAAGTGGCAGAGCCAGGTCTGAATCCAGGCACCCTGGCTCAGCGCCACTGCTCTCCTGGAAAGATCAAAATGTCAGACCACTTGTTTGTAACCCCTGCTCCGTTGCTTACCTAGTTTTGTGACCTAGGACACAGTATTTATAAGCCTGTTTTCTCATCTTCAGGATGAAAATAATAGCTACCTAATTGGGTTATTTGAAAGATTAAATGAATAGTGTATGCAAAGCACCTTGTGAAGTAACTGGCACATACTAGAGCCTTGAAAACGGTTTCTCCTATTGGACTGGTGGGATGGTTTGGAAGCCTCAACACCCATTCCATTAGGGGCACGGAGAGGGAGACATCCCTCCAGAATGTGTTGTAGCTCTTGAAATTCAAGTCCTGCTCAGAAAATTGTCAGATATTTTTAGAAAAATTATTTCTAGGTCATTGTTTCAACACCGGCAAGATAAACGTCCTGCTAACTCTCTTATGAGACAATTTTTTTTTCTGGAAAAAAGAAATCTTATCTTGGTGTGGGTGATTGTTAGGAAAACTAGTGAGGAAACTAGTCACAGTTCATACAGGTAAAAAGACAGAAAAGAATGGGAGTCACATCATAATTCATCTACTTCATAAATATATGCTAAATGCTCACCACGTGCCATACCTGTTCTAGTTGCTGCCAACCCACCCTCCGACCCACCTCATAGTGTATTAAGGTGCTACAGTATCAAGGTCCTCCCTTTAAGACTATGTAAAGGAGGGTCCTGCCACACAGAGGTGCAGCATTTTCCTCCTAAAGCAGAGAATGCTGGGAAAGGTGGGTATGGGGAGAGGGGAATGGTGAATTTCATTAATTCAATTATTTAAATTAGACAACTATTTACCTCATAAAACTCAGAGAGAGAGAGAGACAAGATGGATAGACTTGGTATCAATGCATGAGTTTCTGAGCAGAGGCCTGAGATGTTTCTCAAGGACAGGTATAGATGGATCATAATACTATATGACTCAGAATATCTAAAGGGAATTAGAAGGAAAGTGTGTTTGGGGGAAAGATCCCAAGAATGAAGAGGAGAGCTACCACGAGGCAATGGAGAGTATGTAAATAAACTGCCTGGCACATAATATAAGTAGGGGCTATCAGTCTGGAGCTGAAGGTCTGAGGATAACCCAGTGCTATCTCACCAGGGAAAGACAAGTTTCCTTGGACCGTCATGACCAGACATTCTCCTGCTGAAGGGTGGCCTGGAACCAATCCTTGTCCATAGAGGGATAGAAAAAGAGTGGCTGGAACCAATGCAAATGGTTCTCATTTGTAGTCAATCAACGCATGTCTTCTGCCTTCCTGTGGCTAATGGGAAGGGGTCCCGTTAGAGCTGCCTTCTCTTAATCATCACATTGGGGGAGTTTCAATTATTTATATAGTAATCAACTCTGAGTGGAGAGCAACTCCACTTAATAAATGAACAGGGACTAAAATGGACCTTATGGCAACAACTCACAGTGCCAGTTTAACATAGGCCAACTGTGGGTTCTCCACCTCCACCTCCAGGAAGAGAGAAGTTGTGACATAATTAATTGGGGCCTCTTTTCTCCAGAGGACCTTCCTCTCTTCTATGTGACACCAGACATGTCTCCTGAGCCCGTCCCTGACTCGAGCGGTAAATTCCTGGGCTGATCTTTATGCTGCCACTAAAGTTCTCTCTAGGGGCTTCCCTGGTGGCACAGTGGTTGAGAGTCCGCCTGCCAATGCAGGGGACGTGGGTTCGAGCCCCGGTCTGGGAAGATCCCACATGCCGCGGAGCGGCTGGGCCCGTGAGCCATGGCCGCTGAGCCTGTGCTCCGCAACGGGAGAGGCCACAACAATGAGAGGCCCGCGTACCGCAAAAAAAAAAAAAGTTCTCTCTACCCTCTTGGTTCTTGCAGCCCAGTCACACTCCTTGATTCAAGTTATGCATTTAACTATTTGGGGGTGCTATCGCTCTAGCCTGTTTAAATCTTTTCTTACCTTGAATCTGTCAACAAATATAGAGCCAAACCTTGCAACTTGGTGCCACCCATACAAATGTGATACACATTCCATTTTTTGCAACATGGAAACCCTTAATAGAAATGCTGGGGAGACAGGACCAAGAACACGACCTGTTTCTTGGCACTGAATATGACATTCCTAACTCGAATTGACGTATTAATGAAAATACTATGACTGGTCAACAAGGAATGGGCTGACCTAATGGTAAAACTGTCTTCTACACACTTCTTTGTCTTTTCCCTGTAGAATATAATCAGAGATCTTGAAAAATCTAGATTTAGAAAAACCTGTTCCTCAGACTCATTTAAGCCACAGTGTAACATTCATTTATTAAGCTGCTACCATGTATCAGATCCTTTCCTACAACACGAGATTAACACTTAGTGGCATAGAATTGCTATCAAAAACTAAAATACCTCTCATCTGTCATCACTTGTTTTTAGTGAACCCGTGAAGGCTTCAATACGGATAGCTTTTTTAAAGATTATTTTTCACAAGATGGAAATTTAAAAATTAATTCTGAAACTTCTAAGATATGGAACTTACTAACATGTTTCCAGAATGCACATTTCCTAAGTTTTTGTTCTCAGAACATTTACCTATTTCCTATCTTCTTATACCATTCCCATTCCCATTTTTCACAAAATTCTCCAAAGAATAATGAGAGTTCCACAATCATTTTATGTTTTTTTTTTCTCTATGCTGTTGTATAGTTACTCAAAACCACACACCTGAGAACCTCAATGCATTGGCATACGCTATCATAGTAACACTATAGAAATACCACTGTCATATATGCTGCATCACTCCTAAAAATGTTTTGGACAAGCTTCCTATTACCCATTGTATCAGTCTCAAACTTCATTGGCTGATTTACAAGACCTTCTAGAAATTGATTTCTTCTTACTTCGTTCAAATTATTTCTACTGTTTCTCAATTCTCACTTCCCTCTTAGTTAAGCTGGCTCACACTGTCCATTTTTATTTCTAGGCTTCTGCTCATGCTATTTTCCCACAGTGAAATGTCCCAAACCTCTTTTCCTCTCTATTTAAATGCCAACACTTACTTTAATTTTTTTCTCCTTCAGGAAGTCATCATCTACTATTAACATCCCACACTGATCTCTCTCTCTCTATACTGATTAGTCACTCACTGTGTGGTTCAACAATTTTCTAATTGTTTCATCTATGTCAGGCTTATTTTATCAGATACAAGCTAAGTGCCTCAAAATGTCTTTGTTTTGCTCCCTGTGCCTGGGAGGGGTTGAGTACATGTTCTACTTGGCACAATAGCTTAATTGCTGTACAATTAAGTATCAAATATAAGCCATGATATGTAAAGAAATTTTGAAAATGCAGCTTATTAGGATTCCTGAATGTTTTAGAGATAATCTCACACAGGTCACAACTTCAGATGTTCTACTGCAATTGTCAATTTTCACCAGTATTTTACATCACATTTGACAGAGCCATTTCCATAACCCATGGTATCTCTTTTCTGTCCTGGAATATGAAAACTCCCCTTGGGACATCTAATGAACCCTTTAATTCTAAAAGACACATCCAAGCAGGAGGATAAGTTCTATAAGCCCCAATAATTGTCTCAAAAATCAATGCATTCTTACAGTTTTTGAAATGCAAACAGGCAAAGATAATAGAAACATTTTTCATTGGGTTTTCAAGATAACTGAGTTCATTGAAAAAAAGAAAAAACACATGTGTATGTAGTCTGGCATAGTATATTTGCTCAATAAGCTATTAATATAGAAAAGAAACTGAGCCTCCCTGAACCATGTGGGTTGGAGTCAGACAGCTACAAACATATCTAGTTAAAATCATTCTAAGTCATTCAAAATGTCTCACTATGGAGGGCTTCAGGCGACCTTGAATGAGAGCTCCGGGCTTGTGCTCGCTGCACAATGCTGTGTCATAGGTGATGATTTGAGGTGACAGGAAAAAGAAAACTGCATTATGCTGGTGGTCGAAAACAATCACAGAGTAGCTTTAGATACAGATGGAATAATTTGAATTTAGATATTACAAACCCTTAAAGGCAGAAAAGTTCAGTGATAGTAATGACTGAAGCAGAAATTCCTGGAGAGCATCTTAACCTTCAAATGCTTTTTCAGTCTAGTCTGCTTCTTTGCTGAACTTCCCTTACAGCCTTGGGTGAGCTCCATAGGAACTTACACATCCTTAGATCCTTGTCACATCCTTAGATACAGATGGAGACATTTGTCCTTCCTAATCGATTGATGAAAAAAGGGTTGATATTCAAATATTAAACCTAATTTCTTGATCATTCTGAGTTTTGTTTGTTTGTTTTATTGGTTGGTTGGTGGGTTATTTAAGGACAAGATTAGGTTGGCTTTTTACAATGAACATTGATGAACTTGATCTTATTTCAATCTTATTTGAAACTCTTGTGTCAGTTTAACTCTATCAATCCTTCCTTCCTCTCTTTCCAGTGTGTTTTACAACATTCTTTCTAAAAATATGCTTAATCTTCCACCAATGGAAATTAAGTTATATATTTTTACATTATAGACTCAAAATTAGATGAGGGTTCCAAATAACAAAACCCAGTGGACAGGTCTGACATTCATTCTCGTGGCAGATGAGATTTCCTAATATATTAACATTAAAAAGAAAACAATGGAATGGAGCCAGATGACATAATATGGAAATTTACACTCTTATGTGGAAACTAGAGGTAGATAAGTATAGGCTGGAGGTCTGTATGAGAATAGGGTCAGGAAGGTGGGAAAGGAACTTACATATATTAAGTACACACAAACTGTCAACTACCACAGTTAAATACTCAATCTCAGTGCTCATACCTACAAAGTCTATTACCTCTCAAATAATTGTCTTAGTTAATCCAGTCTAACACAAGTACTTGTACAAAAAATTTTGTCTATAGGCCAACTAAACAGTTCCAAAGATTTTCCTTTCTTTAGTCCAAAAATAAGCATTTTTGCATGACAGCAAACTTGAAACCGCTATGTGAGGTAAGTGTTTTATATTCCCCACATTACAGAGGAGGAAACAGAAGCTCAGAGAGGTTGATCAATTTTCTCAAGGTAAAAATAACTAGTGAGAAGTGGAGTCAAGGGTTTAACCTAGTGTTTATCAGACTAAAAACCACTCTTTCCAGTACACCATGATGACTCTAATGGTAAATATTAAGAAAAGGAAAAAAGAAAAGTAGAAAGAAAAGAAAAAATGGAGGGAAAAAACCTTGCAACATGAATCTCTAAGGAGGGAACAAAAATAATAAGGCAGGGAGAGTGTTCAGATGGAAAGAAAAATTGGATAGGGAAATTTGTCTTAAAGTCTCAAGTAATGCTTATTTCTACATAAGAAAAGTAAAATTTATCAGTTTTTCATTTAAATAAAATACAAGCAAGAGCTAATTTTAATAGAAATGCTATTTTTCTTAAAAAGAGGAGTCTGGGATCTGTCTTAATGTTTTAATTAACTTTGCCATTATAGATATAGTCTATATTTATACATATATCTGATTTGTCTCCATTTGTTTTTTTAAAATCACGTTAGGGCTTCCCTGGTGGCGCAATGGTTGAGAGTCCGCCTGCCGATGCAGGGGACACGGGTTCGTGCCCCGGTCTGAGAAGATCCCACATGCCGCGGAGCGGCTAGGCCCGTGAGCCATGGCCGCTGAGCCTGCGCATCCGGAGCCTGTGCTCCGCAACGGGAGAGGCCACAACAGTGAGAGGCCCACGTACCGAAAAAAAAAAAAAAAAAAAAAAAATCACGTTAAACACCACCAAAAAGCTACACTGTGAATCTTAAGAATAAGCTTGACTGATATTTCCACTTTTCAACTATTTCTTTTCGTATCAGGAATACACTGACAGCCTTAATGTACGTTACCTGCATTTTTTGCCATCTAGAACCCTGCAAGATAAACTTTAGTTTTAGCCTTTCAAGTCCTTAAGGAGTTTCAGTGCTATTTCAGGGATTTTGTTATTATCCAGGTACAGCTATGAAAAGTACTTTGAAACACAGTCCACAAACCTCCATTAAGGCTATCATGTTTGAAATATAAAGCTCAAAAAATTAGCCTCTAAAATGAATTAGACCTACCTGGAGTCCAGAAATCCTCCCTGGAGATGATGTCAGAGCCTTTACTCAAGAAATGTCTAAGCACTTTGTTGGTGTGCGGGGGGCGGGGCGGGGGAAACCTCAGGAATTCTCCTCCCTGGATTTAATGTCCCCAGATTTAAAATGTAAGTATTAGAAGCTGAGCCCTCGACCATCTCCCTTCATTTCTTGACATCTTTACGACAATGTATGGTGCAGTACCTCTCTTTGCTGCAATTACTGAACAGACAGCACTGTAGGCAATGCAAGTTGCTCTTAAGGGCAGCAATTCATTCTGAAGAGATGTACAAACATAAACTCTCAATCGTGGCAGGCTTCTACGAAACCTGAGCACTATCTGTGAATTTTCGTGCTCTCCTTTTTAATCATTCTGTTAGCTCACCTCTAGAACCCAGTGGCCTAATTTACTAATTAATAACTATTATTACTTAATGGAATTGAAAACTGAAATTACTGCCTGCCTTAAACATAATAAAAATTGGCAATCCATTCAGAGTTTTTTGAGGGGCTGCTTCATTTATTGCACAATCCTGGCAGCTGGGTAGATGTCATTGTCTGCTTGCTCCATGGCCCTCATTGCTAGATGGGATTCAAAGGAGGTGGCGGATTGTTTCTCTACACATTCAGACTAGAAGAGAAATGGTATATATCGCAATATACACCTGTAGGATTTTAATAGACAATACTCATTCAACCAATAATTACACGATTTAAAAATGTCTGTCTTTTTTATTTGTGTTTGGTCCTCCTAGCCCCAGCTTCTCTTCATAACTTAACAAGTGATTTCTAATCTCAATTTCTTTCCTTATTTGCTAAATGAAAAGTTCTAAAAGAGAAATGGATGATGTAAGTTCACTGTCTCTCATACAACCAAATCAGTTAGTAACCAGGTTAATAAATCAAGGGGAAATTAAGCAGAAATTATTACCATCAGCATTTTTTCTTGTTGTAGATGCCCTTACAGTTGGCCAAGTCAAATTCTGTTTATAGCAACAAAGTTTGTCCTTCCAACCTACCCTTCTGTTTTCTACTACCATTTCCAGTAGCGGTACCAATATTATTTCTCATTACCTTCATCCACGTTAACTTTCAACAGTCATTACAATATGTTTGCAAATTAATGAATATTTGTCTGTTCAATCTGAAGCCTAGTGTCTACATATGTCAAGTACCAGCGGAGATGCTGAGATTACAGACATTCAGAAATCCTATTCCCACTCTCAAGGAGCACATCATATAGCAGGGAAACCAATGTAGGAAGCACGTGAGAAGCACTATGAAAAAATATCTTCAAGGGGAACAATAAAATTCTGAACAGCACCCTAAAGACTGAAGGTCAAGTCTGGAAAGGTTATAACTACGAAGAGAAAAAACCAGTGCCCCTCAAACCACATAATCTGGTCCAGATAATCCTAAAACCAATTATGAAGGCAGTTCCTCAAAAGGAGGCGAAGAGTTATCAAGAAAGCAGATGCAACAGGCTAGGAAAAGATGCCTAAATATGTGGCATACCTAGTGTGGGTCCCTACTCAGCTTAGCAGATAATTGGCCAAAATGTCAGCTCATCCTCAAGGTCATCCCAATTATCCGTTCCATACAATCAAGCTGAAGAATCAGGTTTTCATGGCTAAGAATTCGTTGAGAGTTTTGCCTCCCATTTTCTAAAGGTATTGTCATGTCCCTTAAACTGAATCTCATTCAGGTAACCAGTCAATCATCTACTGAGAGCCCATAATTTCTCAGCACTCTGGGAGGCCATCCATAGGGGATACTGCTCTGTTCTCTATTTTCTCTCTTGGTCAGAGGTACCAAACAACACCCACTAAAAGAACAAGTCCATTCAAAGATGCCCTTCAAACTTGAACCATCAAAGTCTTGCTCCATATTGAGCAGAGAAAAATGCAAACTCCCACGAACAGTTTACAAATTGTTCATCTGATTTAGTCCGACTGTATACTTTTCTCTCATTTATAATTAAATAAACACAAAACTAAGCAAGAAGGATACAGGAGAACAAATGCTCAATCTGATGTTTTCAGTCACAGAATACCAGAAGTTAAAGTTGAGCCTGAATAAACTGTGTTTTTTCCCCTTAACATCACTAACATGACAATCACTGGCACCACTAGGTTCTAGCCACTCCTTGTTTTCAAATGTTAACATCCCATAATCGTAACGACAAAGTCATTGGCTACTTAAATTCTAGAGTTCACACAGATATAGGTACCAAATACTATTCTAGGTCTAAGCACTGTTTTTTTAAATAGATCTTTATTGGAGTATAATTGCTTCACAATCCTGTGTTAGATTCTGTTGCACAACAAAGCAAAATAGCCATAGGCATACACATGTCCCCATATCCCCTCCCTCTTGAGCCTCCCTCCCACCCTCCCTAACCCACCCCTCCAGGTCATCGCAAAGCACTGAGCCAATCTCCCTGTGCTATGCTGCTGCTTCCCACCAACCAACCATTTTACATTTGTTAGTGTATATATGTCAATGCTACTCTCACTTCACCCCGTCTTCGCCCTCCAACCGCATGTCCTCAAGTCCATTCACTATGTCTACCTCTTTATTCCTGCCCTGGCATTAGGTTCATCAGTACAATTTTTTTTTCTTTTTTTGAGATTCCATATATATGCATTAGCATATGGTATTTGTTTTTCTCTTTCTGTTTTTCTCACTCTGTATGACAGACTCTAGGTCCATCCACCTCACTACAAATAACTCAATTTCGTTTCTTTTTATGGCTGAATAATATTCCATTGTATACATGTGCCATATCTTTATCCATTCATCTGTTGATGGACACTTAGGTCGCTTCCATGTCCTGGCTATTGTAAATAGGGCTGCAATGAACACTGTGGTACATGTCTCTGTTTGAATTATGGTTTTCTCAGGGTATATGCCCAGTAGTAGGATTGCTGGGTCGTATGGTAGTTCTATTTTTAGTTTTTGAAGGAACCTCCATACTGTTCTCCATAGTGGCTGTATCAATTTACATCCCCACCAACAGTGCAGGAGGGTTCCCTTTTCACCACACCCTTTCCAGCATTTATTGTTTCTAGATTTTTTGATAATGGCCTTTCTGACTGGCGTGAGGTGATACCTCATTGTAGTTTTGATTTGCATTTCTCTAATAATTAGTGATGTTGAGCATCTTTTCATGTGCCTCTTGGTGATCTGTATGTCTTCTTTGGTGAAATGTCTATTTAGGTCTTCTGCCCATTTTTTAACTGGATTGTTTATTTTTTTGATATTGAGCTGCATGAGCTGTTTGTATATTTTGGAGATTAATCTTTTTTCTGTTCTTTCATTGGCAAATACTTTCTCCTGTTCTGAGGGTTGTCTTTTTGTCTTGTTTATAGTTTCCTTTGCTGTGCAAAAGCTTTTAAGTTTAACTAAGTCCCATTTGTTTATTTTTGTTTTTATTTCCGTTACTCTAGGAGGTGGGTCAAAAAAAATCTTGCTGTGATTTATGTCAAAGAGTGTTTTTCCTATGTTTTCCTCTAAGAGTTTTATAGTGCCTGGTTTTACATTTAAATCTTTAATCCATTTTGAGTTTATTTTTGTGTATGGTGTTAGGTAGTGTTCTAATTTCATTCTTTTACATGTAGCTGTCCAGTTTTCCCAGCACCACTTACTGAAGAGGCTGTCTTTTCTCCATTGTATGTTCTTGCCTCCTTTGTTGTAAATTAGGTGCCCATATGTGCATCAGTTTATCTCTGGGCATTCTATTGTATACCATTGATCTATATTTCTGTTTTTGTGCCAGTACCATACTGTCTTGATTACTGTAGCTCTGCGGTATAGTTTGAAGTTGGGGGGCCTGATTCCTCCAGCTCCGTTTTTTTTTCTCAAGATTGCTTTGGCTATTCAGGGTCTTTTGTGTTTCCATAAAAATTGTAAGATTTTTTGTTCTAATTCTGTGAAGAATACCATTGGTAGTTTGATAGGGATTGCACTGAATCTGTAGGTTGCTTTGGGTAGTATAGTCATTTTCACAATATTGATTCTTCCAATCCAAGAACATGGTATATTTCTCCATCTGTTTATGTCATCTTTGATTTCTTTCATCAGTGTTTTATAGTTTTCTGAGTACAAGTCTTTCACCTCCTTAGGCAGGTTTATTCCTAGGTATTTTATTCTTTTCCTTGCAATGGTAAATGGGAGTGTTTCCTTAATTTCTCTTTCTGATTTTTCATTGTTGGTGTATAAGAATTCCAGAGATGTATGTGCATTAATTTTGTATCCTGCAAACTTACCAAATTCACTTATTAGTTCTAGTAGTTTTCTGGTGGCATCTTTTGGATTTTCTATGTGTAATATCATGTCATCGGCAAACAGTGACAGTTTTACTTCTTCTTTTCCAATTTGTATTCCTTTTATTTCTTTTTCTTCTCTGATTGCTGGGGCTAGGACTTCCAAAACTATGTTGAATAAAAGTGGCAAGAGTGTACATCCTTGTCTTGTTCCTGATCTTAGAGGAAATGCTTTCAGATTTTCACCACTGAGTAGGATGCTTGCTGTGGGTTTGTCGTATATGGCCTTTATTATGTTGAGGTAGTTTCTCTCTATGCCCACTTTCTGGAGAGTTTGTATCATAAATGGCTGTTGAATTTTGCCAAAAGCTTTTTCTGCATCTATTGAGATGATCATATGATTTTTATTCCTTAATTTGTTAATGTGGTGTATCACGTTGATTGATTTGCGTATTGAAGAATCCTTGCATCCCTGGGATAAATCCCACTTGATCATGATGTGTGATCCTTTCAATGTGCTGTTGGATTGTGTTTGCTAGTATTTTGTTCAGGATTTTTGCATCTATGATCATCAGTGATATTTGTTTATAATTTTCTGTTTTGGGGATATCTTTCTCTGGTTTTGGTATCAGGGTGATGGTGGCTTCGTAGAATGAATTTGAGAATGTTTCTCCCTCTGATATTTTTTGCAAGAGTTTGAGAAGGATTGTTGTTAGCTCCTCTCTAAATGTTTGATAGAAGTCGCCTGTGAAGCCATCTGGTCCTGGACTTCTGTTTGTTGGAAGATTTTTAATTACAGTTTCAATTTCATTACTTGTGATAGGTGTGTTTATATTTTCTACTTTTTCCTGGTTGAGCCTTCGAAAATTGCACCTTTCCAAGAATTTGTCCATTTCTTCATGGTTGTCCATTTTACTGGCATATAGTTGTTTGTGGTAGTCTCTTATAATCCTTTTATTTCTGCAGTATCAGTTATGATTTCTCCTTTTTCATTTCTAATTTTATTGATTTGCGTCCTCTCCCTTTTTTTCTTGATGAGTCTAGCTAAGGGTTTATCAATTTTGTTTATCTTCTCAAAGAACCAGCTTTTAGTTTTATTGATCTTTGCTATTGTTTTCTTCATTTCTATTTCATTTATTTCTGCTCTGATCGTTATAACTTCTTTTCTTCTACTGACTTTGCGTTTTCTTTGTTTTTCTTTCTCTAGTTGTTTTAAGTGTAGGGTTAGATTGTTCATTTGAGATTTTTCTTGTTTCTTGAGGTGAGATTGAATTGCTATAAACTTCCCTCTTAGAACTGCTTTTGCTGCATCCTCCAGGTTTTGGGTTGTCGTGTTTTCATTGTCATTTGTTTCCATGTATTTTTTTAATTTCTTCTTTGATTTCTTCAGTGATCTCTTGGTTATTTAGTAGCACACTGTTAGCCTCCATGTATTTGTGTTTTTTTACAGTTTTTTCCTGTAATTGATTTCCAATCTAATAGCGTTGTGGTCAGAAAAGATGCTTGATACAATTTCAATTTTCTTAAATCTTCCAAGGCTTGTTCTGTGACCCAAGATGTGATCCATCCTGGAGAATGTTCCCTGTGCATTTGAGAAGAAAGTGTATTCTGCCACTTTTGGGTGGAATGTTCTATAATTATCAGTTAGATCTATCTGGTCTATTATGTCATTTAAAGCTTGTGTTTCCTTATTTATTTTCTGTTTGGATGATCTGTCCATTGGTGTAAGTGGGGTGTTAAAGTCCCCTACTATTATTGTGTTACTGTCGATTTCTCCTTTCATGGTTGTTAGTGTTTGCCTTATGTAATGAGGTGCTCCTATGTTGGGTGCATAAACATTTATAATTGTTATATCTTCTTTCTGGATTGATCCTTTGATCATTATGTAGTGTCCCTCCTTATCTTTTGTAACAGTCATTATTTTAAAGTCTATTTTATCTGATACGAGTATTGCTACTCCAGCTTTCTTTTGATTTCCATTGCATGGAATATCATTTTCCATCCCTTCAATTTCAGTCTGTATGTGTCCCTGAGTCTGAAGTGGGTCTCACTGCTGTCTTTTTTTTTTAATGAGTGGGATTGTGTTCCCATCTTACTGGTTGTTTGGCCTGAGGCTTCCAACACTGGAGTTTGTAGGCTATTGGGTAGAGCTGGGTCTTGGTGCTGAAATGAGGAGTCTGTGAGGATTTACTCCAAGGACTATTCCATTGGGTCTGAGGTTCTCTGTTAGTCCAGTGGTTTGGACTCAGAGCTCCCACCACAGGAGCTTCGGCCCGACCCCAGGCTCAAGAACCAAGATCTGCAAGCCACGTGGGACAGCCCAAAAAGAAAAAGAATAATAACAAAGTAAACAATAAAATTAGACTAGGAAACTATCAGATATGTTAGAAAGAATGTACAAATAAAAATATAGATGAATCAACAACCGGAAGGTACATCAGTGCCACAATAGTAAAACAAGAGGAGGAGGGAAAAAAAAAAAGGGTGGAAAGGCTTTGGCTGTAGAGGGTGGGGCTTAAGCAAGGGCAAGGTTTGGGCAGTGGGTGGGGCCAATGCTCACAACCCACAGGGCTGGAAAAGGCCCTGGGGGCTGTGGGGGGTTGGGCTTAGGCTCAAGGAACAGAAGGGGTCCATTCGTGCCCCTCACCCCTGGTCTCAGAGGGCAGGGGACCTCACCTGGGGCCCAGCAGGCTTCCTGGGCTAGAATGGGCTGGGAAAAATGCCCTCCTCTCCTCTCCTGCTCCTCCAGTCTGGGAAGGCCCCGCCCGCCTGCCTCTCCTGATCTCCCCAGCCTCCCTCCTATGCCCCCAGGACCAATGCAGCTGCGGGGAGGAGGAAGACTTGGAGGGCAGGGAACGGGCCTCGGAGCTCAGCAGGCTCCCTGTGCCCGGGTATGCAGGACAATTGCCCTCCTCTCCTCTCCTGCTCCTCCCGGAGGGCCCCTCTTGCCTGCCTCTCCTGATATCCCCGGCCTCAGGGGTGCCGATCCTGTCTGGCCTCCACTTCTCCTACCCCCTCAGTCCCCCTACATGCTACTGGTTCATTTTGGGGTTCCTCCCATCTCCTTGGGCTTCACAGTCCCCCACCAGTGGCCGGCAGGCGCCCTAGTTGTGGGAAGATCCTAACTCCTCGTCTTCCCACACCACCATCTTGATTTTGCCTAAGTACTATTTTTGTATACATTTTGGGGTTGTCAAATTAAGAGGAGGTAACAACATGGATGGGACAAGTAGCTGAGATCTCTTCCCCTTCTTGAAGTTGTCCCATTCTCAAAACGTCCATTCAAAGAAATTATTGCAAACTAGTCAGTGGATCTGACACCCAAGGGAGAGAATTCTAAAACAACAAAGATAATATAGATCAGGGGTTGGCAAACTCTGACCCACAGGTCAAATCTAGTCATTAGCATGTTTTTGTAAATAGTTTTACTGGAACTCAGCCACACCCATTTATGTATTTTCTAAGGGCCAAACAGCAGAGAGTGGTAGTTGAGACAGAGGCAATATAGCCTTGAAAAGCCTAAAATATTTACCATCTGGCTCCTTATGGAAAAATTCTGCTAACCCCTGGTACAAATTAACAATCCCATATTTGCAATATCTCAAATCTAAAATATTTTTAAATGACTTTGGCAGAAAAACCTGAACTGGGCTGAAATCCTTTGGTAGCCATGGCACAACCTAACCTGAATTGATGTGAGCCTATTTATAGCTTTTATTTATCCCACTGGGAATATTTGCATGATTTACAGAAGAAATACTGATATGCCTTATTAAAGGGAGCTGGCCCAGACCCCACTGGGGGTGTTGTAACATTCAGTATACATCTCTCTAAACTCCAAAATAGTCTAAATCCTGAAAAATATCTGGCCCCGAGAGTTTTGGATTAGACTTAGTGGAGTGAAGATGTCAAAACTCTAAGATAAAAAAACATTTTTTAAAAAATATTTCATTATTGAACATGATTAAGGGTATCAAGTATATGAAGTGGGAATGGGAGAGCCGTGTTAAATGCCACTCAGCACTACAGTTTTCAGACAGAGACAAACTTGTGACATGAATGATGTGTATTTTGTACTGAGGTTTGCTGGCCTCAAAGTGTACACAGGGAGAGGGCAATATCATTGATATTACAAAGAGAGCCAAATGCTAAGATAGATTTGAATACTGCCTCTGTTATTCATGAGAAAAGCAGCATTCTTACTTTCAAGTGTCCTGTGATGTTTACTTTTAGTTCTTTAAAAGGTGCAGTCCTATAGCAGTAATAGTTTTACAATATGAGGAAACTAAGTTTCACCTAAGGAATTCATGGATCTTGGGAAACGACCAAAAGACAGATTAAAGAGTCTTGCATTGTAAGACTAAACTTAAGTCAGTTTCTAAACCTGAATCTCAGGCATGGCTAGAGAGGGTTGCTTTCAAGCAATCCAAGAGTTAACACTGGTGCGTGTGTTTGTGTGTGTCCTTCTCACCACCTCCAAGACAAAAAGCTTAGCCAGCAGCACCGTGATAGTGCTTTATGGCAGGGAAAAGAAGTGGACATAAAAACATAATATGTCTGATAGGTGCACAAAGTAAGTAGCAGCCTGAGTCATCAGAAATCAAAGAAGGAGAGATTTTTACACTGAATATTTTGATTCCAGAAAAACTATTGCATAGCACCTGTAGCATGTTCAGAAGGCCCTGAGTCACACACAGGAGTCAGAGAAGCTCAAAGGCTATAAGCAAAAACAAGTCAACATCAAGAGTTTCTTCTCTGAATAACCAAAATAAGCCAGAGCAAAGCAGGGTTCAGTGCACATGGCTGGGACCCATATCTCTACATGTCTGACTAGGGGTGGAATGAAGGGGGATTTGGATCGCTTTAGCAGTCTTATTGACTTTGGCCAGTGGATCAACCATGCAGTAATTTGGCATTACCAGCAGACATCACACCATTCCACACAGCTTTTAACTTGGTATTGTATCCGTAGTCTTTCCAAAGAATGTCTCCCTTTCTTTTTAGATCTCAAAATAATTAATGAGAAACGCAGACATATTCTTAAAAATATGAACACTCAAAAGCCAGACTGATAAGCCATACAAATTGACACAAGCTGCCAGAAGTGGAGGTTACGTTTCTTTGCCCAGTTATCAAAGAGATCGCATGCCACACAGAATGGACAGCAGATTAATTTGATGAACTCTCTGGGTATAGCAGACTTTGAAATCTAAAAAGAGGCCTTCATGCCAGTGCAATTACATCAATATTATATGGTGCCAACCCTTGGCAGGACTTTTTCCCCTCAGCCAGCAATCATATATAAAATATCTCTTAACAGTATTGTCTTACAATGGTGTGTGTGTGTGTGTGTGTGTGTGTACACATATATATGGCAAAAAATTATCAACATCAGGGCTCAAAATGATCTAGTACAGGAATAGGCAAACCTTTTCAAGTAAAGGGCCAGAGAGTAAATAGTCTAAGCTCTGCAAGCCCTAGCGTCTGTAGCAACTACTCAAATCTGCCATTGTAGCAGAAAAGCAGCCTTAGACAATATATAAATGAATGGGTGTGGCTGTAACTTGCTGCCCCCTAATCCAGTGCACAGAGCTCTACTGAGAATGGAATTGAGGCCAGATCTGTGACAGAATTCACTATTCCTGAAACTACCCTTCAGCTATCTATGCCTCCAGGGAATCAGTACTTCTGAAACCTCTGGGTTTGATTAAGGTACTGGTATATTTGGAAACCTAAAAGAGTGAGAAGGTGGTAATTCTCTCTGTAGGTTTTCTAATCATTTCCTATGTGGTTTCTTTGGAATATTACTCAACTTTCCTGTACTCCTAATCCTAAACTTGGGATATCACTAACTAGTATTAACCTCCAGAATCAAAAATCAGAAAGGCATACTGAGTGCCCTGGATATGAAAGTTGAGCAGTTTTAACAAAAGGAGGTTAAATCATCTTAAACATAGATTTAGAAGGCCTGCAAAGTCAGGACCATCTTCACTATTTCAAATGAAGGTATTAACAGGTTTAGATGTACAGAATCAATCATTTGTATTTTATTTTATTTTTTTTAAAGAAAAGAGAGGAAAGAAACCTCATCATTCTTAGCAAGAGTTTTTTTTTTTAAAAAAAAACTTTATTGGAGTATAATAATCATTCTTAGCAAGAGTTTTTTTTTTAAAAAAAACTTTATTGGAGTATAATTGCTTTACAATGTTGTGTTAGTTTCTACTGTACAATAAAGTGAATCAGCTATATGTATACATATATCCCCATATCCCCTCCCTCTTGCATCTCCCTCCCACCCCTCTAGGTGGTCACAAAGCACGGAGCTGATCTCCTTGTGCTATGCAGCTGCTTACCACCAGCTATCTATTTTACATTGGGTAGTGTATATTTGTCAGTGTTACTCTCTCACTTTGTCCCAGCTTAAACTTTCCCCTCCCCGTGTCCTCAAGTCCATTCTCTACATCTGAGACTTTATTCCCGTCCTGCCCCTAGGTTTTTCAGAACAATTTTTTTTAGATTCTATATATATGTCTTAGCATACGGTATTTGTTTTTCTCTTTCTGACTTACTTCACTCTGTATGACAGACTCTAGGTCCAATCACCTCAGGACAAATAACTCAGTTTCGTTTCTTTTTATGGCTGAGTAATATTCCATTGTATATATGTGCCACATCTTCTTTATCCATTCATCTGTTGATAGACACTTAGGTTGCTTCCATGTCATGGCTATTGTAAACAGTGCTGCAATGAACATTGTGGTGCATGTCTCTTTTTGAATTATGGTTTTCTCAGGATATATGACCAGTAGTGGGATTGCTGGGTGATACGGTAATTCTATTTTTAGTTTCTTAAGGAATCTCCATACTGTTCTCCATAGTGGCTGTATCAATTTACATTCCCACCAACAGTGCAAGAGGGTTCCCTTTTCTACACACTCTCTTCAGCATTTACTGTTTGTAGATTTTTTGATGGTGGCCATTCTGAACGGTGTGAGGTGATACCTCATTGTGGTTTTGATTTGCATTTCTCTAATGATTAGTGATGTTAGCATACTTTCATGTGCTTGTTGGCAATCTTTATGTCTTCTTTGGAGAAATGTCTATTTAGGTCTTCTGCCCATTTTTAGATTGAGTTGTTTGTTTTATTGATATTGAGCTGCATAAGCTGTTTGTATATTTTGGAGATGAATCCTTTGTCCGTTGATTCATTTGCAAATATTTTCTCCCATTCTGAGGGCTGTCTTTTCATCTTGTTTATGGTTTCTTTTGCTGTGCAAAAGCTTTTAAGTTTCATTAGGTCCCACTTGTTTATTTTCTGTTTTATTTCCATTACTCTAGGGGGTGGGTCAAAAAGGATCTTGCTGTGATTCATGTCATAGAATGTTCTGCCTATGTTTTCCTCTAAGAGTTTTATAGTGTCTGGCCTTACATTTAGGTCTTTAATCCATTTTGAGTTTATTTTTGTGTATGGTGTTAGGAAGTGTTCTAATTTCATTCTTTTACCTGTAGCTGTCCAGTTTTCCCAGCACCACTATTGAAGAGGCTGTCTTTTCTCCATTGTATATTCTTGCCTCTTTTATCAAAGATAAGGTGACCATATGTGCGTGGGTTTATCTCTGGGCTTTCTATTCTGTTCCGTTAATCCATATTTCTGTTTTTGTGGCAGTACCATACTGTTTTGATTACTGTAGCTTTGTAGTATAGTCTGAAGTCAGGGAGCCTGATTCCTCCAGCTCCGTTTTTCTCTCTCAAGATTGCTTTGGCTATTCAGGGTCTTTTGTGTTTCCATACAAATTGTGAAATTTTTTGTTCTAGTTCTGTGAAAAATGCCTTTGGTAGTTTTATAGGGATTGAATTGAATCTGTAGATTGCTTTGGATAGTATAGTTATTTTCACAGTGTTGATTCTTCCAATCCATGAATACAGTATAACTCTCCATCTGTTTGTATCATCTTTAATTTCTTTCATCAGTGTCTTATAGTTTTCTGCATACAGGTCTTTTGTCTCCTTAGGTAGGTTTATTCCTAGGCATTTTATTCTTTTTGTTGCAGTGGTAAATGGGAGTGTTTCCTTAATTTCTCTTTCAGATTTTTCGTCATTAGTGTATAGGAATGCAAGAGATTCTGTGCATTAATTTTGTATCCTACTACTTTACCAAATTCATTTATTAGCTCTAGCAGTTTTCTGGTAGCATCTTTAGGACAGAATCAATTTAGATAGAGATAGATAGGTGAATAGATAGATAGATGATAGGCAATCAGTATAGAAACATGAATATGAACACATATTTTCTAGTTGTCTGTCAAAGGGCTTACACCTCAGTAACAGTGAGCACACCTAGAGCCCAGATCCTGTTTAAAGGCCTTTCTCCAGGAAAGGAAACCATGAGTCCTTGAAGAGACAGATACCTCCAGGACTGAAACTGAGAATACAACATGATTCTCGACATCTTTTGTGCTACAAATTAAGAAAATGCTCAAGGAATAATAAGGACTTGTCAAAAAGATATAGAAGCAACCTGAAGTGGTCACCACTGTCCATACTGGGACAATCTGAACAATGAAGTAAATAATGGCAGTAAGAGATTATTCCCTATAGAATAAAAGAAGAATGTATGAGCATAGACTGATATAAGTAAATGAATAAATAAATGAGGTGGGAAAATTTTCTTCGAAACAGTAGAATTACAATTCATAGATAAAGAAGAAGTGATATAATTTTAAAAATCAACATAATAATTATTTTAGGCAAAAATCATCAGTAGATACTAAATTATTAGGTAAAATTGTGGTGAGAAACAGGATATCTATATTGTCTCAAATTATCTCCCCACAAGACACTTATTAATTTGGGAAATGGAAAATTGTGATTTTATAGTGGAAAAACCTAGCAGAGAGTATCTTAAAAAGTGATCAAAGTTAGTACCACAAGTAAGGATGCTAATCAATACCATGGGTCTCCTAATATGATGTGCTGAGAATGATATAGTATTTCTTCATGGAATTCCTGCCAAAATACATGAACTGAATATAATTATCAAGAAATATTGGCAAACTTAAATTGAGGAACATTTTAGAAAATATTAGGCCTGTGCTCTTGAAAATGTCAGGGTTATGAAAAACAACAACAACAAAAACTGAAGATATGTTTAAAATGAAAGGAAACTCAAGAGATATGGCAACTAAATAAAACACTGGACCCTGGAACATAAGAAAATTTTGCTTTTCTTTCTTCATAAAGGACAGTAGTGGGACAATTCATAAAACTCTCTTTAGGTCTAAGGATTTGATTAATAGTATTGTGTTGATGATAATTTGTTAATTTTGATAAATTATCCTGTGATATTTAGAGAGAATGATAAAACAAATGTGGTGGAATGTTAACACAGGAGAATCTGTGGAAGAATATATGGAAAATCTTGGTACAATTTTTGTAACTTTCCTGTAAGTCTGAAATGTTTTTCAAAATAAAAAGTTTAGAAAGAAAAATGTATGGGTCTAGAGCCAGAGTGTCCATGTTTGACTCATGGCTATGAATTTATTACTTTGGGCAGTGTTATGGGATGGATTGTACCCCAACAAATCATATGTTGAAGTCCCAACCCCAGCACCTGAGAATGTAACTCCATTTGGAGATACAGTCTTTAGAGAGATAAGTTAAAGTGAGGTCATTAGTGTGAGCTCTAATCCAGTAGTGTTGGGTGTCCTTATAGGAAGAGGAAATTTGGAAAGAGATGGGTGCAGAGAGAAGATCATGTGAAGACAGAGGGAGAAGACAAACATCTACAAGCAAGGAGAGAGACTGTAGAAGATCCAACCTTGCTGGCACCTTGATCTTGGACTTCTACCCTCTAGAACTGTGAGTGAATAAACTTCTGTTGTTTAAGTCACCTAATCTGTGGTACTTTGTTACAGCAGCCCTAGAAAAACACTACTATAGGTTACCAGTGTAAACCTTTCCACTTTTGTTTCCTCCTCAGTTAAACAGGGGTCACGGTTATCTACCTCATGGGATGGTTATGAGGATTCAAGGAGATCATATATATAAAGTGTTTAAAACAGCAACTGGTATACACAGTATTTAGAAATCAATAAATTGTTATTGTTACTACTACTACTATTACATAGCTGTTCCTAATTAAATTATACTGTAGCAGAAATAAGGTAGCATAGTATTAAGAAGAATGGAACACAAAAAATGCTGTCATAAATTGATTTACTTTTTAATCTTTTGGTCAGTTGCATTATTTATCTCCACAAGAGGGTAATGGTATGATACTGAGGAATATTGGTCCTACCTATTTGCCTGGTGTATCTGAAATAATGATCCACTGTTCAATGAAATTTACTATTTAGAAAATCTTATATTGGTTCCATTATTATGTAGAGAGATGTAATTCCTGAAGGACAGAGATAAGTCACATGAGAAGAATAAGGCTCATAAAATATATACTTTTAAAACATTTAAGTCAATCATTGAATGTTTACTATACACTGGACACTGTAGTAAGTGTTCTGCATGTATCATTTTAATCCTCAGAACATTCCTTTAAATTATATATTATTTTATCATGCCATTTTATGGATGTGGAAATTGAGGTTTAGTGAGATTAAGTAATTTGTCCAATGTCAAAAAGCTAATAAATAATTAAGCTAGACTTGACTTTTTCTTTTTTAATCCAAAATCCATGATATTGTCCGTTATGCTCTATGACAGCATTATTATTGCATCCAACATGTTGGCTATAAAGATACATCTATACTTTTGCTTTTAATGGAAATTAGAACTATGTAGATATAACTTCTGAAAATTGATTTGAAGTACAATTTTTGTGTGAACCAAAAGATATAAAATTTTTTGTACATCAAATTAAAAAAAAAAATCAAAGGCAAACAACAACTAGAGGGAAGAGGCTGCAAATATGATAACTCAAACTTGAGAGAAAATTCTAAGCCATTGAAACAAAACAAGCAAAGTCAAGGGGAAGGCAATTCCCCAAAGGGGAAATTCAAATGGCTAACAAACGTGGGAAAATATTTTGGCTATTAAAGAAGAAAGGTAAATGTAAACAAGTTGCTTGCCTTTTGTTTGGTTCTGTTTGGTTTTCTGTTCATATTTCTATTAAATTTACAAAAAAATGAAGAAATAAAAAAATTCAATGTTGATAGCATGTAGTTAAACAGGCTTTCTCATACATTGTTGATTGGAGTTAATTTTGCTCAATATTTTGGACAGGACTTCTCTAACAGAAGTTAAAATACCATAAAGATGTTTATTATCATCTCAATTACATTACTATCAGGAATGTAGTCTATGGAAATTGTCAGAAATGCTAATAAAGATGTATGCAAAAAGACATTCATTTCAACGTGTTTTTAATAATGAAAAATAAACAAGAAACAACCAAATCATCCATCACATTAATGGAGAAATGATAGGTAAATTCTTTTATACATAAGCTGAACTCTATGAAATTGCCAAGTTAAGAAGTCTAAAAATAAAAAGGTTGGGTATCAGCAGTTTCATATAATTCAATCTAATATATGCAATGGGTTCTTTCACATTTGTTAAACATGTTTCTGAAAAAAAATTGGAATAATAAGAGGAATGCTGTTATGTTATATGAGAAAATCAGAACGCTAAATTGCTATGTAACATAATATCAACTATGTACAAAATTCATGGAAAAGAAACTGGAAGGAAATATGATACCACAGGCCTCTGGGTGTTGGGATTATGGATGATTTTTGTTTCCCTAGATTTACTCTACTTTCACTAATCTATATGGTAAACCCATATTTGTAATTAAAAAAATAAGGAAAGCTAAACAAAATCACTATTTTTAGCAAGTTATTTTTGCTCAGATTTTAAAAATATTATCCATTTAGGTGGATGAAATATATTTTGTGGGCAGAAATGTCCATGCGTGTGCTAGCAATTATATCATTAGAGAATTAAGGCAATTGATTTTCCAAAGCGAGTCTTCTGTGGATTTCTATTAATTGAAAGGCACGTATGCTGAGGATGAGGACTATTGCTATAACTATCTCCATAAACTAAGGACCTGCCAATGTTTTGTTTTGATGCTGTGTTAAAGAACTTGTTTACAGAAAAGCTGGCTGGAGTGAATTTATGAGAGTTCTCTATGTGATGATTGACATCTTCATCCTTTTTTTGTATATTTGTATTCAGATTGGAGAGGTTCACTGAGTAGATGTGTTTGAACTCTTCCTTCATTCCATCCTTGACATATTATTGAGAATCTTCCATTAAAAAAAAAAGAATTTAAGTGGTTATATACTCATATTGTTAAGGACTTGCCAGAGAGGCTCACCCAGGTGTCATTTCTGATTTCTGCTGGTTTCGCGTGGGATCTCTGATTATTCTACATGCAGAGGTTCATCCATCATGGTGCTCTTACCTTTTTTTCAACAAAGTCTAAGGATTTTCTTTTCACCATACTGCAGCAAACAGAAGCACCATAGCATCATGGACTGGTGTCAAGAGAGTAATTGAATATAAAACAATTCTGCACATAAGGTTGTTCTAAAGAAGTAAGGACAGTATCACATTGTCCCCATGAGTTCTCTAGATATCATGAACTAATTCAAGAAGGAGTGGGCTGTGTATTTGGGAGAAGTTATGTAATACAAGAAACTTTAGCTTGAACTCTCTCCATAAAGGTATCTTCAGAGCCATAGTGTGAACTTCTTTACAAGATTGTCAAAGATCTCTCTTTGCAAGAGAGTTCTTGTGAGATTTCTAATTTATAACAGAAGTTGGCAGTGTCTTCAGGAACCACCTCTCAGTTGCTTTGGGAAGAGTCTACATTCTGGATGCTCTCCTCTACCATCTCATTCAGAATCTTGATTCATCAGTGAGTCCCTCTCCACTGTATCTTCAGTTTGAAACTCTCTAATAGCTCTTTGTCTGGACTAGAGGCTAAAAAATACTCAAGTATCTCCTACTTTAAAAGCAAATATAAACCTCTTTTGACTATAAGCTTTCCTCTAGTTATAACCTTCAGACTCAAGTTTCCAGGAAAAATGGTCTATCCTCCCATTCCTTCCTCAAACCATGGTCATTATTTCACGTCCCCACCATTTTGTTGAAGGTGATGTATTACCAAATCAAATTGACACCTTTTCATCTTTAGCATACTTATGTTCCTTCCTGAATTTTAATTTCATAAAGTTTAGCCTAAATGATTCATATCTTTATCTGCTAAGTGCAATGTGAAAGGTAATACAAGGACTGTGAATAAAAGAGAAAACTTAAGTTAATGTCTTTGTTTTCCTTCCCACTCCTCTCGTTCTTCAGTTTTGCTGAAGCCAAGTCACACACTCTCACACACACACACACACACACACACACACACACACAAACTACTCATTTCAACCTCAACCTTGTTTATCATTTCTGAGTCTGAATAAACCTGCATAGATATATTCACTCCCTTTCCTGCTGATGCGATGGTATCATGACGGGAAGGAAAGACAAAATCAGGACACCTAGGCCCAGGTGTTCTAACAACAGTGGAAAAAATAGCTGTGACTGACACCAGTGGTGACAGTGTGTGTGGGAGTGGGGATGGAGTATGCCCCTGAGGAATAGCTAGAAATTTGTCTCCTCCAGAGAAATATGCATCCATTCTAAATATATGCCAATACTCATAGGTACTAGGAATAAAGCAGTGAAAAACATACAGTAATCCCTGCCCGCATGAAGGTTACATTCTGATGGGAAATTTTATTCATGCCACAGGCCTCAGGCTTGCAGAATCAGAAGTCTAACTAGTGAGCACCCAAGCAGGGTTCATTTTCTAGAACTAGATATACATTAACTAACCCCAGAGAAAATGGTGAGAAAAACCAGAGAGTTAATGTGGTAGAAAATACTTGCTTGGAAGAAAAGTCACTGTGCCAGCATTGGCGCATTCCCTCTCTGTAGTCTGCAAGTCAAGCTACTTGAAAATCCACCCGCAACCAGAAATTGATTTTTGTTAACTTAAAGATTGCCAACATACTTATTTACAATAAAAATGATAAGACAACCTAGATCTTGCCCATATAACCATCCTATTTCTTCCTTAGAGAACCAAATCTAACCGTGGTGAGCATGGACTCAAAACAAAGGAAGTTAATGAGGTGAACTAGAGGTTAGAAGCATCAGGCTTAGCTAGACACATCCGTCTCATAATAGAGATAATCTTGCTCATAGGACTTGAAAGCCTAACAGCCCACACTTACTTCTTCAGTCCTAGATGGAACTTGGAGGATTACTGTCAACATTGCTATCGCAAAACTTCCGATTATACATGTTAGCATATCTGAAGAAAGAAGATGTCAATCATATCACAGTCCAGCCTTATAAGCCTGGAAGCCATTAGGTCTCTTGAAGCTAACTTTGCTGAACAGGGCTCTGATCCTTATGTACAGATTGGAAGAATTAGTGCTCGGGGCACAATTTTATTTGCCTCATGTTCTCAATGAAAATAGTACAAACTTTGACAAGTCTTAGACAACATCTCTAAGCTTTGCCATCTTCAAATGAGTGGATTGAATTATTTCATCAGTTTCCTCTAGTTCTAGGGCAGAGGCAAACTAATGTTGGTACCACAGTTGAGTTCACCTGGGAAAGAAGTTTATCCAATGTAGACTGGGGCGCTAATGGCAGGGTTGTGGCCAGGAAAAGGGTGTTGAGTGCCTAGTCTAAAGAATGAAAAAGGGAGTCAAGTCAGAAATTAGAGGTAATCAAGTAGGAAGAAAAGTCCGAAGATGACTATTTAGAACTAAGATAGTATACGGATAAACTGAACTCTTTTAACACATGTATGTATGTGTGTGTGTATGTATGTATTTTTGGTAGTTCTCAACACCATCAGACTCAATACTTCTTTCCTAAAACATATATTTTGTTATATATTACAATAAGGCAATCAAATGTTTGAAATTACATGGAATCACTGTGCATGTCAAAGAGCTATAAATGCAGATGGAGACGTACAGGTGGATTAAGTGGTGAATCCAATACCACAAGCTGGTCAGTGACGTGACTGTCCAAAACAATAAACAATTCCCTGGCATTGCCTCCAGTGAAAGAAAGTATGCTCTCCTTTGACTTACAGGGTCGTAACACTCCAGAAAAAGTCAGTATATGTTGAAATTGTGCTAAATACATAAATATCAAAGTAGAGTTTGCTCTAGGCTGGATTAATTGCAGACTTACTTATATGCAGTTGTTGTAGGGAATTCTAAATTTTTATAGGACAGAGGGGAGTTCTTCATTGTGCAAGATTACCTAGAAGCCTTGGCCAAGATCATTGTGATAACCAATAATGCTTCCTAAGATTTCAAAATTTACTGTAAGAGGCAAGACTACCCTTCATCTCTTGCCCCCCATCCCCTCAGTGGGTATTGTTAAGAAGAGAAGCAGTGGAGGAGCATGGATGTTTTACAGGAAACTTGCCAGCCTGCTTATCCCTAAGCTCCACATTTTATGATGTTTATTGTTGTGGTGACAACCTCCCTCCAGGGATTCTCAGGCTCCACTTATTCCACTGCTATCCAAACTTTTGGGGGAAGAGGCACGCCATGGTTTCACTGAGATCATAGTTAGGCTTCATTTGAACAAGACAAACCAAAAATTTCTATTTGCTCCACTAGGCTTCCCCTGATTTCCTGGACAGGGAACTCCAATACACATGGAGATCTCCCCAGCCGGCCATACAGTGTTTCTGGCTCACTTATCATTTAAACCATAAGCTTCGGCTTCCAATTCCCTCAAACTGACAGTCTGGGTTCCCCAAACGTAGGAATTTTAGTGAAATTTTTTAAAAAGGGAATTGTGGGTGGCAGAAAAGGATATAAAAGCTTATTTTATCATATTACCTGATTTCTTTAAGAGTCTGGCACACGGGCCTATGTTTATTTTCATGGCTGTCCAGCTTTCAAGTGGCATAATGTGTGAGGGGATGTGTATCTATATGTGTGTACGTGTCTGTGCATGTGTCTGTTATGCAATATATTTATGAACTGTAAGGATAATTTACTCCCATGTCAAAGAGTCAATCAATAATGGGACATATTTTTTTGCACATTTGCAAATTTTGTCAGGTAACTCAGTATGGGGTTTAAAATGAAATGGAAGAAACAAAAGATGATTAAGGGGGTTATCCAATCACCAGTCCCTCTATTCCTTCTGGAATGATCCCTGTTCTGGACTTCTTATATAACCTGTACGAGGCACTATTTTAATATGTACAAAGCAGCCCACAGGGGTCCCAATACTATACCTTTCTAAACAACAGCATTAGATAAAAGAAAAATGTTTAAAATACCAACTAATGATCTGAAGAGCAGGTGTTATTATGAAATTTCTTGGGGTTTTAAGCGCAAACCAGGTGTTACAAGGAAGTGATAATTTGAATATTTGATACATCTTGGCATCTGCCTGCAAGAATCACACCCAAGAGATGGATTCTGCCTAGTAGGGAGAACGCTAAAGCTCACTAACGCAGCATTCCTCGGCGGAAGTCATCATTCTAATACTGTCAAACAGCACCCAGACTTTCTTATCGGGATGATAGCTCTCAGCATCTTGAGAAGTATTAGATCTTTTTAACCTTGGGGGCTGTCATAGGACATTTAGCCAATGACTGAGGGTGGCCCCTACCCTTTGAGATTTCAAAGGGAAGTTAACAGGAGTCTTGCCACACCCACAAAGAGCTGAGTGCCTTGGAATCCTATACCAGTCACTGGTCATCATTATCTGGGCTCATGGCTCTAAAGCATCATTGTCTTGTATTCCTCTATGGCCAGCACCCTGGGGAATGTTCTGTGAGCTGTAGACACATAATTAATATTTCTCACTGACTCATTGGCTGTTCCGACATGAAGGGAAGCAAATAACCTCAATAAAACCACACCGTAGTGGCTGAAAAACTCTCTAGACCTACAATGTTAAATGCCCGTTCTTAGTGCACTTGCTAAAAATAAAACAAATTAAGCTGGTCAGATTCTGGAAAACAACAATCTCTTAGGGCTTTTTTGAAACCTTTTCAGAAGCTATTCTATCATACAAACAGAACCTGTTTCTAAAATACTTATTCATTCAAAAACACGAAAACTCCACCTACAAGTCCAATGGCTATTCTACTCTGGCTAATAAAATTGCCTTCTCTTGAGTGATTTTTTTTTCCCTCCTCTCTCCTGAAACACAGAATTATACTCCAGAATCCAGAATACTTTGATTTTTAAAATAATAAGATACGTCCTCATGGGGAGAGACGTACAGCTTATTTCAACCCTAGACAATCATTCCCATGTCTCAAAGACTCATTGAACAAACATTGTTGTCACTGTTTATACAACAAAATGTTCTTTCCAGAGGACTTACAAATACATAAATAAATCGCAGGATTTCTGCACACTCAGAGTCAACCTGCCAAGTCTTCAAATAGTTAAGTTGAGCAGTTTACTTAGAAAGGCTGACAAATTTGCTTCACTTCAAAATATCATTAACACCAATAACACATTTGCCCAAGCCTATTTCTAAGTTGTAAAAAAAGATTGCTACAGATTAAGACCCTTGATATAATGCTATAAGCTCCTAACAATGGTATCTTTTATAGTGAAGAGCAACTGCAGACACAAATTGCCCTCTTTCCTGCACCTTTTTCACAAAAATCAATATTAAAGTAGTATCTGCCTTAACTCTCCCATACACTATATGAGAAAAAACCACAGCCGTGCTTAGGACAGTTTAGGTCAATAAAGAATCAATACTGTGGTTGAATCTGTAGAAAGATAAAAGACTTAGAACTCTCTACACAGAGACCCATTGTTTTCTCTCTATTCTGTAACGCAGCAGAAGGGCATCACTTGTCTACGCTTGTTGGGGGGGAAAGGTATTTTTCTTCCCTTTTTTAAGGTCGATGTGCATTAAGTGTTGGTGAAAAGTAAAGGGGGCACAACCCACAAAGGGAGACAAAAGGACTGCAGACACTATTCCTTCTATTAGAGTTTTTTTGGTCTCTCTCTTTTCTCTTCTCTGAGCAGTTCCTTCATGGGTGAGGGCGGGGGTGGGGTGAGTATAAAGGAGTTTCTTACACAAATCCCACGGTAAAATGAGGTCAGGTGATACTGAGAGATAGTCCGGATTAGAATCTTGGCTATTTTGTGTGGTCTGGGCCAAGCTACTTATTTTTAAGCCTGTTTCCTCGTCTGCAGTCAAATAGAAGAACAATATTAGCCCACTTTTAGAATTTGTAATGGGTATTAAATGGGCTTACCAATATCCTAGCACATGAGTGACTGTAGTTCTCAGCAGTCTGGCAATTAGATGGGACCCCATGACGAGTTCTGACCAATGAACTGTGAGAGGAAGTGACACATTTCACTTCCAGGCTGAGGCAGTGGGCAGCCTGTGCCTTTCGCTCATTCCCTGAAATGGCAAACTTGGAGGAGGTCTCCTGTTGAGAGGTGGAGCCACTAGACCAAAGCTCCCTACGTCTCTGGGACAACACACAGAGGATGGCTGTCCTAGAGAGTCACTCAGATCTGTGGGATTCCAAGGGCATTGGTATCATAAGACTTAGACTTACAGAATTTCTGGTCAATATTTGCTTGTTTGTTTGTTTTCTTTCTTTCCTGTAGTTGCATTTCTTCAGCAATACGTACATCCCAAGGTATGTCACATGATTTTCTTATTTGATACCCAAACCTTAACACAGATTGTCTTTAGGTGTCTATACATTTTTTCTCCCTTGCGCTGCAAAAATGTTCCTTGCAACTTCTCTCACTCTACAAACTGTAAACACTGAGGAGCATCCTTCCCCATCCTGGGATTGTTTCAGGATGATTAATCAGAGAAAATCACAGCACATTGTTTAGTTATCTTATTACCCAGAATTATTGATTAATTCTCGACTGAAGGTTCCCTGCTCATCACCACTCACCTCAGTGCTCCCTTCTTTTTACCTTCTCTAATGTCTAGAGAATTTGAGGTAATAAACACAGGGAGAAGACAGCAGGTGTTACACAACCTTCTGTTGTCTTGGGGGCACTCAGCACTCAGCCCAGGGCAGTTATCCCACCTTCCCGACTGCCACTGCCACTACCCTGGGCACCTGGGGTCAGAGCTGAAGCTCTGTTCCTGCTGCTGGAACCACAGTGGGATAAGTCTGGTCAAAATGCCAGTGATCTGTGGTCTGTGCAGAGTGACCACATCAACCAACCAGGAAACTCTCGTCTGGGGCAGATGTCAAGCAGGTGGGGAACTGGGCAGAGCAGGGATTGAGGTTCCTCTAACTACGGACCACAGGAGCTTGGAGGTGGCCTGCAAATGGGTTCGTGCACTGCCTTTGGCTTCTGACAGACTTGTGATCGTGTCAGATTGAGCTGCTTTCTAACTGACTGGCCCTGGCAGCTTCCTTCCTTTTCCTCTCCAACTTTTGATTTTCTCATCTCTAAAACTGGGGTATTATTAACCTCACTGGGCTATTGCAAAGATTAAATTAGGTGTTATAAGTCAAGGACTTAACAGTGACAGGAAAACTGTAGCTTTTAGTTTTTCTTTTTTTTCCTTGAAGACCCTTAAGGGGATGCATCGAATCTGGACTCCAGGTGGGAAAGAGAGAAAAGAAAAGTATATTCGTGTTTGTGTATTCGAGGCTTACGTCTTAGGTAACTCTTATCTTCAGAGAGAAAGGGCGAGAAAACAATGTATGTACAATATCAGGTACAATCTATTTCTGCCCGATGAAGAGGAGGTTGTGATATTTGGGGTGGCAGGGCAGCTACCTGCCTCCTGTTTGTGCGGAAGCCACATTCTGATCCTCAGGGGTTCACTGGGGTCCAAGGAAGCCGAGGCGCACCTCACATCCTTTGGGGCTATTAGTCACCCTTCAGTCATGCTCCTTCCCTGGCTCACTGCTCTGCAGAATTATTGCTCTTCCAGCCCTCCACTCCCAACCCCTGCTCCCATGCAATACTTATGTCAACGCTGCCAACTGGTTTGGGACAGGCTTAACATCAAAGTCTTTTATTTAGATTTTCCCTTCATCTCCAACTGACTCCATCCCAAACTCAATTTCCTCTTTCCTCTTTTTCAATTAACTACAGTTGCCCAGAGCTGGGGATATAGGAGGAGATACTAGGGGCATACATCTGTCATCATTTATCTGGTTGTGTATGGGGTATGCTGACATTCAGATCCCTAATAGAGCCTGTTGGACTCAAATAATTCTAGACATATTTGATTTTTGTAAAAGATAGAAACAACACACAATGAGCCTTTACATCAACCACCCAAGGGGGTATTTAGAGAGAATTTCCAATCTATTCATGATCTGTTATTCCCAGCCCCAAAAGTTTCCATGTTATAGCAGAATACCTTGGGACTCCATATGTTATGGGAACACAGCAGAACCAAAATGAGTTGAAAGAAGAATGTGTTAGATTCAAACATGGAATGAAACAGTACACTAGGAGCCCTTGTTTCATGGTCTCTACCTGGGACCCTGGGACAACACAGCCATCTCAGCCCCATTCAAGTGTGACATTTCTTTTGAATATGACAGTGGCGGCGACCTTGTCATTAACTGATGCTATGAGCAACATTTCAGCTTTCATAATTCAGTTAATTTTCAAGCCACTGGTTACTGAACCCCCAGTTCAATTTTCATATAATTAAACCCCCCCCCCCCCACACACACACACTCTCATCCACAAAACATCCACAAAAGTGACAAACAGAAGAGGAAAACAAAACCGGAAACCCAGAAAAGCTAGAAGCAAGATTCAAATCTATTTCTGGTTTCCTTTTATTACAGGCATGTATACATGGAGGGGAGATGATTAAAAGTCAGTTGGGGTTGATGGGGGAGGAGATGGGGAGGGCTCGTGTTTCCATTCCTATTAGTGTTAATACACAAAGGTGAAATACAGCTTTGCCTTCTCTCTTTGCTAACCAATATTACACACACACATGTGGGGAAAAAAAAGATTGGGTAAAGGAACACTACATTTTCAATTTAGATACTGTTTCCAACATTTTATGGAAGTCTTACAAAGGACATTTAGGTTATGTCTTCATAATAACAAGAATTTCTTTGAAAGCTTAAAATTTCAACAAAAATACTTAACTATCAGGTAACTAAAATCCACATAAGGACTTTTAAGGAGAACAACTAGCTGTTTCATCTGTAGTAGCAGAGGTTTGAATCAATGCTGAAAACAATCAGTGTATCAGAAAATGTGTTTGTTTTCATATATGGGTCAGGTGAAATCTGCTAGATATTAGTATTTACCATGGCATTCTCTGAGCTTGTTATTTGCATGAGAAGCCATACAAAATTTAAAAAATTTAGTTTCTTTCCTAACTGGATATGATCTTTTCTTACCTATGCAATCTTATCTTTCTCAAAGTGACTTGTCACGTCAATATGTGCCCTTCTCTCTCTTGACCTTGTTTAAATAACATCACAATTTTAGGATATTTTATCTGCTGCTAAGAGAGATTCAAATTAATATTAGCCTTCTGCTGATACTGTGTTTCACAGGGAAAATACATATGAAACTTAGGGATCTGAGAGGATTAGTAACCAGATTGTAAATCCCTTGAAATCAGTTTTATTTCCTCTCTCCGTTCCTCTTTCTCTTTTTTCCCCTTCACTATCACTTTCTTTTAATCTCTCACTTCCGTAGCCCTATCTGCCCTTTATAATTCCTTGTTTACACTCATGGGCAGAAAAAAAGAGGAAAATAATAAATAGCCAAAGAAATGTTATTTTAAGATCTTGAGGCCTCACTTCTCTCGTATGCAAATAATTTAAACAGAATCTGGCCAGGATTTCCACAATGGGTCAGTTAAAATCCCACCGTGTACCAAGAGCTCTGCTTTAGTGGGGGAAGGAAATCACCTGGGCCTTAGCTCCAACTCTGCTTGTATTTGGAGCGACCAAATGTGCAGTGTGGTAGAAAGTATAAGTACCCGAAAATTGAAGTAATTTAAAACAATAAGAGTAGTGGAAATTATTTAATGCATAAACGATAGTAAAAAAGGACATACAGTGACTTGTTAACATTATTTTTGTCAGTGGGATTTAAGGTGAATTTATTTTACTAGTAACGTTCAAAGTATTTTATATCTCTCAAATCAGTACGAAAAGTGGATATTTCCTTCCTCTACTTTTACCCTTCTTTTTTATTTTATTTTATTTCATTTTATTTTATAACTTAACACATTGTGTATCTACTAGGCTTCAGAATACTGAGGAAAGGGAAAATCTCTTAAGAGGACAGGGGGGAATCAATAGATACGGGTCCCAGGCACACCAGCCATTCAACCTCCTTTTTTGTTCTTGTTGCTATTGTTATACATTATTTTGCAAAGACTCAGGCATCAGGATGAGCACACTCTGAAAATGAAACAAAGAACTGAACAAAAGGAAGCTGCCCATCTCACAGATACTCAGCAGTCTGCAGTTCCCTGAAGCATAGCTTGCTCCCCAGGTGGGCATTCATGTCTCAGAGGATGGGAGGGACCTACATCAATTCTCCTGAGAGATGAGCCCACCATCTAATGGATCTCGATGTCGGAAAGACTTCTATGATACCCATCTCACATCCTCCTCTCCTGAATTTCTTCTCATTACTCTCAGTTAGAGCCCTGCTTCAGGTGAGATAATTCTCCCGTCTCCTCCAGTCCCATCCCTTCCTGATTTTAGTAGATGCCTATCAGCTGCCCCCTAGTCTCTGCTTAACCAAGCTCTACACATTAGTTCTTTTAATCTTTCCTCATAAATCAGTTTCTCCAGGCCCTTAATCATTCTTGACAGATGATTTACCGAATAGTTTACCATCAGAATGTGAGATCCTTGTCTTTGAAAGTGTATCAATATAAATTATTAAAAAAAAAACATTATTGGTACTGAGTCCTTGGGAAGGGAGAGAGAGAGAGAGAGAGAGAGACAGAGAGAGAGAGAGACAGAGAGAGAGAGACAGAGAGAGAAAAACACAATAAGTCTTTAAGGAGATCTAGAACAAGAATTCCAGAGTCTTAAATGAAAATACACAAATAATTGCTATGTTACCAAGAGCTCTGAGCCAAAATGAGAAAAAGTATCTTCCCCACTTCATGGAAAGTAAAAATAAATGCTATTTCTAAAAGGTATACTGACCATTTAATATTTCATGTAGTAGTTAAGTCAAGGAACTTTTGAAAAAAGTTTTACTGCAACTCTGTGAAAGAATAAACAAGTTCTAGTAATAAAAGCCAGCTATATCCCCAGGCAGTGCTTGCCTCACCTTCATGCTCTTGGCAGGGGTACTTGTGAAGGAGGTGGAGGGAAGAAGAAAAAGAACACTGTATCTGCTGTACAGCGTTGCATATAAACTTCCCAACGTGGCCTAGGAACTTCTCAAAAGCTTTCTGATCTTTTTACAGCCTGACACCTTGTTCCTCTACAGTGACATCATGGCTTTTAAGGATAGGAGTCCAATGGCACTAGTATCTTAAAATGCTCCCAACCCATCAAAATTTGGCATTTGATACTTTTCCTTAACAAACTTAAGTTTCCAACGTTTTCTTTGGGTTTTGAAGAGTTCAGCCTTAGATCCCAGATAAGTTTCTATGTGTTTACAAACTGTGAGGCCAACCCTGTGAGTAGCACCCTATAAAAGAGGCCTGACTGGTAAGGTGGCTTTACTGCAGGGAAGTTGGATAGAGAATGAAAAGAGAGACAAAATAGAAAACAGTCTGGATTCAAGCAGCAAGGCTTTCTTTTTCATTTTCTCGAGGTTCAGCAATTTGCACCTCCTTCCCCATTCCTTACGGGTCTACTCTAACCAATAATTTTCCCCACAAGACCTAAAAAGAAAAAAAAGAAATCTAACCTTCCCCATGATGCATCAGGAGCTGGGGCTGCTGAGCTACCTCCCTAGAGACAGAAGCACGGCCTCTTTGTTTCTAAAGTACCAACAAGGCAGGCGGAGATGCTG
Source organism: Orcinus orca (assembly GCF_937001465.1). Taxonomy (NCBI): domain Eukaryota; kingdom Metazoa; phylum Chordata; class Mammalia; order Artiodactyla; family Delphinidae; genus Orcinus; species Orcinus orca. The sequence goes on from NC_064571.1 coordinate 42,192,797, forward strand.
TGTTGCAGGGGCTCGAGCAGGCAGAGCAGAGACCACTATCCAGCCCTTCTTCCCCAGAGAAGCAAGTGGCACTAGACGTAGGGATTGGAACACTGACATCCGTCTCCTTCAGGGTCTGCGAGAGCAGCCTCTCTAACTTTCTGCGGTAAACAACCCATCCATCGCTTTTGTCTTCTTTTGCTTTTGTTTTTACATCCATCGTGGACCTCTACGTGTCCTCCTGGGCGTGACGGGTACACAGCTTCACAGTATGCAATAACCCCACACAAGGTCAACAGCGTCTGAACTAGTCTGCTCCTTCTTCAGAGAAAGGAAGGCACTGCTCATGCACTCGAATGCCGTGGCAGCGTCACATTGCTATAGAAGTTGCTAACCATTCCCTTCAGTTTCTGTACTTACCACGTCGTGGAACCTTTCTAAACAGTTTCGAACTGTCACCCAGCCACCACACTCTGAATGGAGCAGGGTCAGCAAACTAGGCCAATGGGCCAAGTCCCACCCAACGCAAGCTTTTGTAAATACAAAAGACACTTACGAAGTGTTCACGGATGCCTCCCATTACCACGGCAGAACTGAATAGTTGTGACAGAGTGTGGCCTGCGAGCCTAGACTATTTCTTATATGTCCCTTTAAGAAACAGTTTATGGACCACTGTTGAACTAGAGCACATCAGGCAACAGAAAGAGGGGGTAGATGTCAGCAAAGTGTACACCACCCACCCTGAGGCCACCCTTCCAGGAAGAGATGAGGTTTGATATTTCTCACACGCTGCTTGTTCTGGACTGGACTATTCTCTCCAGAAAGGAAGATGCCAAGGTGTTTACTTTGTACTCCAGCACACAGGCCTAGGAAAGAGTTACACAGCAATTATCAAGAAGAAAACCTTTCTGGACCTTCTGTGTGTGTGTGTGTGTGTGTGTGTGTGTGTGTGTGTGTGTGTGCGCTCCCTGCATGTGGGTATACAAAACCATTCCAAGGCTGAACCAAGTCACTACAAACTTGCTGTGAGAATAACCAGCTAAAGCCCACTGACGATGTTCATAAAGGAGTCCTTTTGTTAAAGAAAGCCACTCAGGAAGAGGGAGGGAAGAGGCGGAGAGGAGGTGCAGCCTGCCTTTAAGAGGGCTCTAGCGCTTCAATCAGAAACAGCTGTGGCCAGTTTAATGCTATCACAGGGCTCATACAGATGTGACATCATACAGAACTAGAGCTTGGCCAAGGAGTTTTACTGGCAAATACCTTAAACTCTAAAGATTTGGTTACAAATTTGTATGTGGCATATGTTTTCTGAATGAATTCACAACTGAGAGCCAACACCATAGCACAACCCCGTCTAGTAAACAGGGTGGTGGGGTTTGGTTTTGTTTTGCGGTACGCGGGCCTCTCACCATTGTGGCCTCTCCCGTTGCGGAGCACAGGCTCCGGACGCGCAGGCTCAGCGGCCATGGCTCACGGGCCCAGCCGCTCCGCGGCATGTGGGATCCTCCCGGACCGGGGCACGAACCCGTGTCCCCTGCATCGGCAGGCGGACTCCCAACCACAGCCACCAGGGAAGCCCGGCGGGGTCTTTTTTTTAAGCTTTGAATTAAAATCTTTATTAATTTTCAGCTAAAGGGAAGTAAATGAATTTGCCATCATCCCAGTTTATTACATGTCTAACTAGAAAGATTTGCACAACCAGACCAGTATCCTGGCCAAGTAGGAGGAATGGGGAGGCACTTTATATTCTAATTTCAAACTGCAGGGTGTCCCAGGTGTACTGTATAGCATTTCCTGCAATTTACCAGCAAAATAAGCAGTCTACAGGAATGTGTTTGCCATACTGTACATTTGTATTAATTACCCAGCAGGATAAAATGATTTCTTTGTGATAGAAAGAGTTGTGGATCTGCAGGAAAATCATTAAACCAAACTGGGAAAAAACAGACACTTTTCTGTTGTTAAGCAGTTTGGCTGGATTCAGGATTGGAGGCTGGGAGTATGTAACCGGTAGCATTTTTCTCATACTCAGTTTTCTCCGGGAAAGGAGAATAGCCACTCCAACCAAAACTAGCAACCAATGCTACAAGTGCCAAAGTGGCCACCAAGGGGTCCCAGGAAGTCTGGGACACGGTGCCTTCCTTCGAGCAGTGTGATCTCCTCAGAAGGTAACTCGGGATATGCGAAGTTACAACAAGGAAGCAAAGGAATCAATGCTAAGTGGAAAAGACAATAAGTACCAGAAAGTTCAGCGGTGGAGAGAGGGCTGCAAAATGAAGTGGTGAAAGAAAGCTTTATGGAAACGGCCGAGTTCAGGCAGATCTCACAGAAGGGTAATCCAGGTAGGCCTGGAGAATGGGAATTCCAGGCAGTGAGGTGCAACAGGGAAAGGAGTGGGGAGGAGCCAGGTAAGAGCAGCAGGGTTTCAGGTAACGAAGCGTGGCTGGAAAGGACGCAATGTGCACTCAGTGCGAGAACAGTGAAAATGGATGGAGGGAGGGGCCAGGAAATAACCGCGGTCGAGCACATACTTTGTTCCAGGTGCTTTATGAGCTAACTGAAGCAACACAATTCTTTGAGGTAGGTGTTATCATCATCCCCATTTTAGAGATGAGGAAACTGATGTTCACAAAAGGTAAATCACTTACCCAAGGTCCTGAGACAAATAAGGGAAAGAGACATTCAGAACCACATCTGTTCACTCCGATGTGTATTTTTATGCTACCCGAATGGTTTGCAACCCTACTTGCCTATCAGAATCATGCTTGGAAATGTAAAACATAATAAACATTTAATACCTGCTCCAGGAGATCCCGAGGCAGTGGTTCTGGGCAGGGGTTTGGACCGTTCTCTGAGGGTGTTTCTGAAGCTCGGGCAGTAGGGTGGATTTTCCCCCTCACACAGTTACCCTGTTTGGGTGGACTTCTGTGCTTTGCCACGACCCTACCTACCCTCCATGCCCAAGGAGCTCTTTGCATCCACCCTGAAGTAATCGGATTGCCATAAACTAAGAGCCCAACCCCACCTTTCAAATTTCAAATGTCCTCCACAAGCTAGAACTTCTACTGAAGACTGTGAGATGATCAGCAAGAAGTTTCTGACCTCTGTCTTTATATAATATGGCGCCTTCACCTGAGTTTCACAGGAAGCAGAGTCTAGGGCCCAGTGAATGCGCTTCGGTTTGCTTAGGAACTGAACGCGCAGGAAAGCAAAGGGGGTGAGACAGGAAAGAGAGTGCACCGCTCAACTGGCCCCTGCTGGGGAGCACATGTCCCTGCTCACCTCATGTTGTCCACTTGATCCTAAAAGGATGCTGTGTGACAGCTGTGTCTCACAACACTTGGTTAGTGGTAGGAGGGCGGGAGATATATCTGCTGGCTTCTGCCTATACCGTTGGTCAAAGGCTCATTCCACGGGGCATTAGCTTCCCCACGCTCTAGGGCTGTACACACGTGAGTCCTCAACGGTCCTGCAGCGTCACTCACACCGGCGTCAACAGTGGAAAAAGCCAGGGCAGGGGGAGGATGCACACAGACCCGTTCACCCCTGAAGTGGTAGCTGTGCAGCCCAAAGCTTCCCACATGAGCTGAGATCATCTGAGGTGGCACATGACGGTCTGACTCATATGTTAAGACTTTTCTCCTAATTTCATGGAAATCTCTTTTTTTTTTTCTTTTTTTTTTTGGTTCGCGGGCCTCTCACTGTTGTGGCCTCTCCCGCTGCGGAGCACAGGCTCCGGACGCGCAGGCTCAGCGGCCATGGCTCACGGGCCCAGCTGCTCCGCGGCACGTGGGATCTTCCCAGACCGGGGCACGAACCCGTGTCCCCTACATTGGCAGGCGGACTCTCAACCACTGCGCCACCAGGGAAGCCCAAAAAATCTCATTTTTTTAAGATCCTCAGGTAGTTGTCCAAAAGAAAGCACCATGGTACTAGAAGGAGCAATAAGAAATCGAGCAAAAAGTCCTAAAAATCAAATGCACCTTCCCCTGCCCTCTCAGAGCTTTCCCCGGGATCTATCAGGGCCATACTTCATCTTAGACGAACGTGGAACAGGCATACGCGGCAGGCTTTACTCACCAAATAAGAAACTTTGCTATGGGAATATCAAAGTTCAATCAAATATTTGATTGATGTCAAATAATAGCTGTACTATGGAATATCTGCACCCTTCTCCAGGGGAAGAAAGGCCTGGAATCATGTCAGAATGTGTCTTTCCTCATTTCACTATTTTCCTATTTCCTCTGCTAGGTAAAGATGTACACACTGTATAGACAAAGACTGAACATATAAAAGAGATTTACAGGATGTTCACAGAATAAATAAACAAACAAATCCTGATTAATTATCCATCGCATAAACCAGTGGTTCTCAAGCTTTAGCATGCATCAGGATCACCAGAAGGGGTTGGTAGCACAGAATCACCTTGGAAGGGTTGGCAGAACACAGAACACAGGTGTGTCCAAAGGTTGCTGATGCCGCTCTACCCTGGGACCGTACAATGTGAACTAGTGACATAAACTAACCTGAATCTGTCACTTTTCATCAAATGACTACGAACCTGATGATTATGGGAAAATGTAGAGATTATTTGATTTTTCTGAGTAATTTATGTTTGACACAAAACCCTTCTGGTTGAGGATTTTGACATGAGTGTATTAACCCTTTCCATTCAGGGTGTGGCTCGAGGACCAGCAGTGTAATCATTGGCTGAGAATTCATTATGCATGCAAATTCTCAGCACCAGCCCAGAATCACTGAATCGAAATCTGCATTTTAACAAGAAACTCTGGGTAATTTGTGTGCACATTAAAGTATGGAAAGCACTGTCCTAACCCATTTTTTTTTGCTTTAGTAAGAATAGAGATGAATGTATCAATACAACTGTGGAGATCATGGAGTACTTCTCCATCATCCCTGAGTTCCAGGACAGAAGTAGGACTTGTAAAGATTGCATTAATTCTAAAACTGACCTCAGAGCATTCCAGTGTAATTTTTTCTTTCTTTTTTATAAATAAAATAATTGTTTGCAATTGTGCTCAGTCAATAAAAAATCCTGACATCACTGTACTTTCTTGCTTCTTGTCTCAAAATCCAGTAGGGTCTGGGACCAGAAAGGTAAAGGTTAACGGTCAAATCCTCTCTGTATCACATATTTTTTGGGTGAAGATAGTGATACTATTGAAACAAGAGGTTGACAAACTTGTTCAGTAAAAAACCAGATCTTCAGTATGGCCTTCTAGGCCATCCAGTCTCTGGAACAATGACCCAACTATGCTGTGGTCGCCTGAAGGAGCTTCCCAAACTTACGGGTAGCACTGAGTTCTAACAAACTTTCTTACAAAAGCAGGTAGGGAGCAGGTTTGGTCTATGGGACATAATTTGCTGGCCTCTGTTTTAAACTCTTTGAGCCTAAGTTTCCTTGTCTGTAAAATGGGCTTAGAAAAACCTACCTGGGAATGTGTGTGTGAAGATTAACCCAAATAATGCGTGCCTAAGTGTCCAGCAGAGGAGTTTAATATTGTGAATTCCCTGATTCCTTTTCAATTCCCCTAAAATTCACGTGCAGAAAAATTCTAATTAGTTGACCATTTTGATTAGACAAGTTCCAGTTCATTCAGTTCCTACACAGGCACACACAGACTCTCTCTGTCTCTCTCTCTGTCTCTCTCTCACACTCTCTAGAAGCCAGCATACCCCTCCAAGCAGTGGTTTTGAGGTGAATGTGATCGAAGAGAGGAACACAGATATGGAAAATCTGTTGAAGTTTTGACTTGCATCATTTCTGATTTCTGTATCTTTTCAGGATGCTCCGGATCTAGGAGAACTTTCACCACTATCATATGATGATCAAGCTAAGGAAAATGGAGCAGGGGCTCCACGAAGGTACATGTTTGTATATGTATACAAGCAGCTGTGGCATACCCGGAGGGACTGAAGCCTGACGAAGAAGCTGGTGAAAATACAGTGACTGAAGGTGAAAGGAAAAAGGACAGGTTAGGAGGGAGGACAGAGAAAAGCTCTCCTTATGAACGAAACCTCCTGTGAGGTTAGGGGCACAGAGGCTAATCTGACTTTTTATCCTGAGACTGGGTGCGTGGGATAGCTAATTGATTCAGAAGTTACTAAAATGCACCAGCAGAATTGGATCCCCCTTCACCTTATGATCAGACAAGCCCCTGCGGAAGGGGACTTGGCCCAGTGAGTTCTCCCATATATAATCTGAACTTCGTCCTATGGCTTTCTTGCACCCCTCACACCCCAGCATGGCTCAGCTCCTTCCACAAAACAACCTACCGTGTGTCAATCCAGTCATGTTTCCTGAATACTCTGCACTCCTGAATCCTCGCTGAACCAAATATTCTGGTTTTGAGGCACCCTGTACCCCACATTTGGGCCACCACCTTTCTTTTTCTTTCTTTGGAGGGGAGATTTTATGTGCTTCTTTTCAAGGTCATAAAGAAATTAAACCAAAGCCCCACCTCCCTTTCCTTTTCATATACTCTGAATAGTTCTAGAGAAATTTTCTAGAGAAAATAGAGCTTAATTTCTTGGAGGTGTTTTGTTGACAAGAAAATGGAAAGCATGTGTCCCAGCCTCACTTATTGTGCTTCCAAGTAATGAAAGTATTTAAGAAGGTACAATTATGATCTTGGCAAGCACCTGGGGCTCTTGGAACTGTTTTTTCACACTGAATAAACACTGCAGATAATCTGTTTACGTTACACTGTTCTGAAAAGCTATCTACAACAAAAGGCCACAACCATCCTTTAGTTTCCTTTTCTTGAAAGGAAAAGAAATATATTGCACTAATAATTTGCTGAAAATGATTTCATTGTCTCCGTTTTCACTCTAGCCAGACAGAAAGAAGTTTTAGTAAAGGAGTTTATGGGTTTCTTATTTTCCTCCACTTTTAACTGAACAGTGCAATCCATTTTTTTCTAGTTACCTGAAATTCTTCTTGTTGACACTCCCTGGTGACCCAGGGTCACTTTCGTGCCCTGAAAAATTAACTCTAACTCCCTTTGAATAATGTACCTTCAATCCATTTCATCCTCTCAACTTGATTGACTTTGATTAAATGATACCTTAAGTTTCGTGCAGACCTCGTACAGCACCAGAAAAGAGCACGCAATCCATTTCTCTTTAGGCCAAAAAATGAGAGGAAATGGTAAGGAGCCTCTGAGTTGGAAACACTAGCCAGAAAAATGCATGTCTGCAGCTTGACTTTAAATTGTACAGATGCTATGGAGTCATTATTCCCCTACTGTAGTAGAATGCATCCGAAAGCCTAGAAAGTTGACACAGGAAGAAAAGAATCAATGGCATGTTCACATGTTTTTGCAACGTTGTGAGATTCAGTGAGCAAGTTGCAGGACCTTATGCTCCGCCTCTGTTGCCCTTAGGAAACATGTGGGAGGAATCGCAGTGCCACAGGTTATGTTTCTGGAGTCAAATACTAATAAAAGTGAAAGAAAGAATTCTTTGTGATCTAGTCCATCCTTTTCAATTTGCAGGTGTGGGGACTGGGGTCTTGAGAGCTGAGGTCAGACCATCTGCTGATTCTATATGGTGTCCTTCTGCTCCACCCAACGGCCTCCTTTTTTCAGTGGTGAATATCCTCCTGGTGCCGAGAACCATTTAGCTCATGGGGGTCCCTAAGCCTCTAACCACTAGGGGGCAAAAATAACCCAGCACTCTCAGTAATTCATCCCAGCTGAGCAGCCCCATTTCCTCCAGCCCCATCCCGGGAAGTCTCTTTCTAGAGATGTTTTGAATTAAGAAGTTGCAATAACATTCTCACAGTCCCTCTCAGCTCTGTGGGTTGGCCTCACCGAAGGCAAAAGGAATTCACAGCAGCCCCCTGAACAGCCTGGGGCCTGTTTCTCCAGCAGTTAGTTATAAAGAGAGAAACCCATTGTCAGAAATGACCGTCTGGTTCTACCTCTCAGCCCAGTATCTGCTGCGTCCAAGACCATTATCAGAGCAGAGAGAGATGGGACGCTGTCTGTATCTGCTTCCTGTTCCTTTAGGAGTTGCGGGTTGGGACCATCTGGTGTTCCTGCCTTTCATAGCTGAGAGAACAAATGCAGTCAAGGATGCTGTTAGAAGAGTCAGTGAGGGGAAGGGAAGGCTTAAGGAGGTAGAGACTGGTGATGCTTTCCCATACATACATAGCCCCGTGGTAAGTGCCTTGCACACTTCTGTGTGTTGAATAATAAATGCATGATGACTGAGTGAGTCTATTATGAGTCTCTTCCCAGGATATTGGTGGGGTATGGAGAGAAGAATTTATCAGCCCATCTTACAGATGAGAAGTGAGGGAGAGGAAGTGGCTCTCCCAAGACCACCACATGAATCAACTCAACCTTTTAACTGAAGTAAAACTGAGGTCATGTGCTCTTATAGACCACAACGCTTGACTTAGCAACACTCTAAAATTTCCCCATACTTGATAATGTGATACACGGACTTGGCGGAAAAAAAGCGTTTCTTTTTTTCAGAACGAGTGCCAATCTCATATTATTACCCACTTGACTCTATGCTTAGGGATAAATATTACATTTTTGTAAAGAATGTCATAACAGCACTTTCATATTTGTTTTAGTTTCATACTATGACATCATGTGATATAGGAGGAGTCTCTGATTCCTCAACTGGGTATTAAAAAATCTGAAAATAGGGACTTCCCTGGCGGTCTAGTGGTTAAGACTCCAAGCTTCTAATGCAGGGGGTGCAGGTTCGATCCCTCGTCAGGGAACTAGGATCCCACATGCTGTGTGGCACAGTCAAAAAAAAAAAAAAATCTGAAACTATAAGAACTATTTTTGGAAAACATTGGCTTAAACTGTATTTGCCAGTTTTCCCTTGGCATAGGGACTTTTGAAGCAAAGATTCCAGATTACATTGCAAATTATATTTATTTACTTCTATTAAGACTAACGGGGAAGGAGATGCTCACTGGTGGGGAAGGAAAGCACTTTAGACCAGAGGGAATTATGTTCTGAATATTACTCTGCTGCTCAGAGGAGAGTCTAAAACTCAGATTGTCTTTTTGCTTTAAAGACAATTTTCATACACATACACACACATTAAGAAAAAAAAAACCCACAACTTTGCTTCTATTTTTGTAGGTATAACTGAAGAATACAAAGATGCTTAAATATTCCCCAAGTTTCTCTCCTTCCTCTACCTGCACCCCAAATCTGGAAACAGCATTGAAGCAAACAGCACACACAAAGGCATGTGTATCCACAGTGCCACACCGGGGGAGGAGTTATCCATTTGGCATGGAATAGGTTTTTCTTTCTGACAGCAATTTTTCTGACTCACAACCATAGACGTCACATTAATAAGTCCAAGGGAACAAAAAAATACCAAAGCTGGACAAGATCCCAGTCATTATATGCAAAATGGAGAGAAGGAAAGCCAGAGGAAGGGGGGGGGCAGAAACCCACTCTTTGATGGGGAAGAAAAACGGCACGAAAAGGGAGACTTAAAAAGACGTGTCATGGGACCCACTTTAACCCTGCCTCCTCTGGTACATTTAGCACCTCTGCCATCAACTCCCCATATCTCTTCATGGGCTCAACCACTGGCATTTTAGACCCCTCCAGGAGTCCCACCGTCCTTCCAAATAGTGTACAAGTGGCAGAGTGTGGCAACTTCAAAACACTGAAAAGAAAAATGAATCTCCTTCCCCGCCACCATCATTTTTAAAAATGGCAACTGATGTCGCCTGATGCGGAGGCTTGGAGACCCAATTATACCACATTTCATTCAAGCGTCAGCGATTGGAATAATAGTGCCTGACAGTGAAGCCCCTCTGTGAAATGATGCCGCCATTTTAGTTTGTACTGGCCCAGGGTCTTCCTAAATTCAGGCTTGGAGTGGAGCCCAGTACTATTTTCTTTCAAGGTCTTTGCTTCCCATGTCCTTTTTCTCAGTTCTTGCTGCTCAGTCCTTTTCTTTGCTACTGTGGCTGGGGCCATCTCGCCCTCTCCTCCTCTGCCTTGGCTGGCCTTGACACCAGTGGCTGCTCTGTTTACTGAACAAACGCATCATTGGAACATTTTCCACACTCCTTGTGCCAAACGTTTTATGTATTTGGCCTTGAGCAGCCTTTTGGATGGTGTGACGAGGAGCCACTGAAAAACCATGTGGCGGCCCCTAGCTCACATATTCTAAGGAATTTTGCATATCATCGCCACTGTTATTAGTAGCCGCCATTCCCTGAGCGTAATGTGCACCTCCGAGTGTTAATTAGAATAGTTTTTCTTTTCAGGATGTTTTCCTACTAAGGGCCTCCCCATCATCCTTTATGGTCATTAACAGTTAACTAAATGGAATGCTTACCGACCCAGACCTTCCAGTCATGCAGGCAGACGCTAGTGGATGTGACGTCCTCCCCGACTTGCCGCGCAAAGGGGCCGTCAACTCCCGTGTACTTACTCGGCTCTTCAGAAGGTGGCAACCGCATCTCTGATGACTCAGGCAAGAAAAGATGTGACATGCCTACATGAAAACATGGGTTGGAAGGATGGACTTAGTTTTATTGATAATAACTGACCATTCCTCAGTTATCTGCAGCATACCTCCTGTTAGACAAGGTTTGTCATCTCTTCCCACCATCTGAGGGACTTTCAGGGATGTCTTCTCTCTCTCTCTCTTTCTTATTCACCAAACCTGTCTGCATGTTCCTGGCAGAATGCTAATATCAGAGCAGAACTCAGCCAACTTTCATCTCTGATCAGTGATCACCTATCCCATAAGCCCTGGAATATTGACCTATATATCTGGGTTGAGAAACAGGATGGTGATCCCAATCTTTTTCTTGGAGTTCACTTCCCACCTTTTTATTTCTGGCTTGGCTAGTCCTTTTGGACACAGACACTTGGCTCCTGACATCAAATTCACTGTAGCTTCAGTCACCCTACAATAAACTACCAAGAACAGGGCCTTTCAGCCAACTGGAGTTGGTCATAAAGTGTGAGCAATAAATAAATATTGAAGAGTTTGGCTGTTGCCATACCATAACCTAGCCTATTCTGACAGTGAGGTAAACATGAAAGCAAATAATTTTCAATGGAAAAAAAGCACAGAAAAGGAAGTGATGAAGCCTCTGAAAATTGAGAGAGACTGGTTAGGGGAGATTTCTCAGGGCAACAGCTGAGCTGGGGTAGGAGGTAGAGGGCATAAATAGGAATTTGCCAGATATAAGATTGGCAGGGAATTCCAGACCAGAGTGATGACGTGTAGAGAATCATGTTGTGTTTGGGGAAATTTTAATTATTTTTATAGATACAGAATGAAGTGCTGTTGGGGAAATGAGAGAGAGATGAGCTCTGAAAGGTGGTTTGGACTTGGATCATTCATACCAACTTTCCTGGGACAGTCAGTATACCCCTGTTGTCCTGGTGTCCCTTTTACTCTCAAGGATATCCCAGTTTACATGATAAATTATATGGCCATTCTACTTGTATATCATTATTATAAGACTGGTTTTTATATTATAGATGATGGGGAGTCAACAGGAAGGAGATAAGATTAGATTTAGATTATAGAAATAATCCTTTCACAGCCAAGTTTTGTAGTGACTGCTAGGTACCTCTCAATGTTCTTTCTATCCTTCTTTAGAAATAAGAACCCTGATGCATAGCAAGCCCAATATTATCTAGCTAAAAGACTAGGTGACCCAGCCTCCTTTGCAACTCAGTATGGCCATTGACCAAGTTTTGGCCACAGAGATGAAAGTGAGTGTTACATGGAATATTTGAAAAGTCTCTTTAAGGAGTGAGGGGGTACACTTAATTGGATCACAAGTACAGACTCATAACATTGCAAAGCCTTAACTTAGGAGAATACAGGCCCCGGATGACTTAATGGAGTTACCCTGGAAGCCCTAGATTGCCTCCTTACAAACTACTGTTATGTGGGAGATAAGTACATTTGTTTTATTTAGGCAATGTTTTTGGATCTTTCTATAATAGGCTACTGAACAAATTGGGAACCTATAGTTCAACTTTTCAACAAGACTCAGTTAGGCATCAATCCATTGGAGAGGTATAAGAAGCAACCATTTTGGTCCAGGACTCAGTGTCATCCTCTAAGCCAACTTTATCAAGGAGTCCCGTATCTTGAGAGCTATTGGACTCTCACAGATAAAAATGATCATTTTCCGTCTGTCTCCTTGGGTCTCATGTCCTTTGACTAGAAGCTTTTAGTCAGAAAGTTCTCCTTAGAAACTTAGCTCTTGGATTTGGTTTTTTGCATTTTAATAATTCAACTGAAAAATCTATTGTATTTTAAAATACTCTCTGTTGACTGTGCAGTGAGACTGATTTTTTATTTTTTACATCTTTATTGGAGTATAATTGCTTTACAATGCTGTGTTAGTTTCTGCTTTATAAGAAAGTGAATCAGTTATACATATACATATGTTCCCATATCTCTTCCCTCTTGCGTCTCCCTCCCTCCCACCCTCCCTATCCCACCCATCCAGGTGGTCACAAAGCACCAAGCTGATCTCCCTGTGCTATGCGGCTGCTTCCCACTAGCTATTTATTTTACGTTTGGTAGTGTATATATGTCCATGCCACTCTCTCACTTTGTCACAGCTTACCCTTCCGCCTCCCCATATCCTCAAGTCCATTCTCTAGTAGGTCTGTGTCTTTATTCCCGTCTTACCCCTAGGTGCTTCATGACTTTTTTTTTCTTTCTTAGATTCCATATATATGTGTTAGCATACGGTATTTGTCTTTCTCGTTCTGACTTACTTCACTCTGTATGACAGACTCTAGGTCCATCCACCTCACTACAAATAACTCAATTTCGTTTCGTTTTATGGCTGAGTAATATTCCATTGTATACGTGTGCCACATCTTCTTTATCCATTCATCCAATGATGGACACTTAGGTTGTTTCCATCTCCTGGCTATTGTAAATAGAGCTGCAATGAACATTCTGGTACATGACTCTTTTTGAATTATGGTTTTCTTAGGGTATACACCCAGTAGTGGGATTGCTGGGTCATATGGTAGTTCTATTTGTAGATTTTTAAGGAACCTCCTACTGTTCTCCATAGTGGCTGTACCAATTCACATTCCCACCAGCAGTGCAAGAGTGTTCCCTTTTCTCCACACCCTCTCCAGCATTTATTGTTTCTAGATTTTTTGATGATGGCCATTCTGACCAGTGTGAGATGACACCTCATTGTAGTTTTGATTTGCATTTCTCTAATGATTAATGATGTTGAGCATTCTTTCATGTGTTTGTTGGCAATCTTTATGTCTTCTTTGGAGAAATGTCTATTTAGGTCTTTGGCCCATTTTTGGATTGGGTTGTTTGATTTTTTGTTATTGAGCTGCATGAGCTGCTTGTAAAATTTGCAGATTAATCCTTTGTCAGTTGCTTCATTTGCAAATATTTTCTCCCATTCTGAGGTTGTCTTTTGGTCTTGTTTATGGTTTCCTTTGCTGTGCAAAAGCTTTGAAGTTTCATTAGGTCCCACTTGTTTATTTTTGTTTTTATTTCCATTTCTCTAGGAGGTGGGTCAACAAGGATCTTGCTGTGATTTATGTCATAGAGTGTTCTGCCTATGTTTTCCTCTAAAAGTTTGATAGTTTCTGGCCTTACATTTAGGTCTTTAATCCATTTTGAGCTTATTTTTGTGTATGGTGTTAGGGAGTGATCTAATCTCATACTTTTACATGTACCTGTCCAGTTTTCCCAGCACCACTCATTGAAGAGGCTGTCCTTTCTCCACTGTACATTCCTGCCTCCTTTATCAAAGAAAAGGTGACCATATATGCGTGGGTTTATCTCTGGGCTTTCTATCCTGTTCCATTGATCTGTATTTCTGTTTTTGTGCCAGTACCATACTGTCTTGATTACTGTATCTTTGTAGTATAGTCTGAAGTCAGGGAGCCTGATTCCTCCAGCTCCGTTTTTCATTCTCAAGATTGCTTTGGCTATTCGGGGTCTTTTGTGTTTCCATACAAATTGTGAAATTCTTTGTTCTAGTTCTGTGAAAAACGCCAGTGGTAGTTTGATAGGGATTGCATTGAATCTGTAGATTGCTTTGGGTAGTAGAGTCATTTTCACAATGTTGATTCTTCCAATCCAAGAACATGGTATATCTCTCCATCTATTTGTGTCATCTTTTATTTCTTTCATCAGTGTCTTATAATTTTCTGCATACACGTCTTTTGTCTCCTTAGGTAGGTTTATTCCTAGATATTTTATTCTTTTTGGTGCAATGGTAAATGGGAGTGTTTTCTTGATTTCACTTTCAGATTTTTCATCATTAGTGTATAGGAATGCCAGAGATTTCTGTGCATTAACTTTGTATCCTGCTGCTTTACCAAATGCATTGATTAGCTCTAGTAGTCTTCTGGTAGCATCTTTAGGATTCCCTATGTATAGTATCATGTCATCTGCAAACAGTGACAGCTTTACTTCTTCTTTTCCGATTTGGATTCCTTTTATTTCCTTTTCTTCTCTGATTGCTGTGGCTAAAACTTCCAAAACTATGTTGAATAAGAGTAGTGAGAGTGGGCAACCTTGTCTTGTTCCTGATCTTAGTGGAAATGCTTTCAGTTTTTCACCATTGAGGATGATGTTGGCTGTGGGTTTGTCATATATGGCCTTTATTATGTTGAGGAAAGTTCCCTCTATGCCTACTTTCTGGAGGGTTTTTATCATAAATGGGTGTTGAATTTTGTTGAAAGTTTTCTCTGCATCTATTGAGATGACCATATGGTTTTTCTCCTTCAATTTGTTAATATGGTGGATCACGTTGATTGATTTGCGTATATTGAAGAATCCTTGCATTCCTGGAATAAACCCCACTTGATCATGGTGTATAATCCTTTTAATGTGCTGTTGGATTTTGTTTGCTAGTATTTTGTTGAGGATTTTTACATCTATGTTCATCAGTGATATTGGCCTATAGTTTTCTTTCTTTGTGACATCCTTGTCTGGTTTTGGTATCAGGGTGATGGTGGCCTCATAGAATGAGTTTGGGAGTGTTCCTCCCTCTGCTATATTTCAGAAGAGTTTGAGAAGGATAGGTGTTAGCTCTTCTCTAAATGTTTGATAGAATTCGCCTCTGAAGCCACCTGGTCCTGGGCTTTTGTTTGCTGGAAGATTTTTAATCACAGTTTCAATTTCAGGGCTTGTGATTGGTCTGTTCATATTTTCTATTTCTTCCTGATTACGTCTTGGCAGGTTGTGCATTTTTAAGAATTTTTCCATTTCTTCCAGGTTGTCCATTTTATTGGCATAGAGTTGCTTGTAGTAATCTCTCATGATCTTTTGTATTTCTGCAGTGTCAGTTGTTACTTCTCCTTTTTCATTTCTAATTCTATTGATTTGAGTCTTCTCCCTTTTTTTCTTGATGAGTCTGGCTAATGGTTTATCAATTTTGTTTACCTTCTCAAAGAACCAGCTTTTAGTTTTATTGATCTTTGCTATCGTTTCCTTCATTTCTTTTTCATTTATTTCTGGTCTGATATTTATGATTTCTTTCCTTATGCTAACTTTGGGGTTTTTTTGTTCTTCTTTCTCTAATTGCATTAGGTGCAAGGTTAGGTTGTTTATTCGAGATGTTTCCTGTTTCTTAAGGTAGGATTTTATTGCTATAAACTTCCCTCTTAGAACTGCTTTTGCTGCATCCCATAGGTTTTGGGTCATCGTGTCTCCATTGCCATTTGTTTCTAGGTATTTTTTGATTTCCTCTTTGATTTCTTCAGTGATCTCTTGGTTATTAAGTAGTGTATTGTTTAGTCTCCATGTGTTTGTATGTTTTACAGATTTTTTCCTGTAGCTGATATCTAGTCTCATAGCGTTGTGGTTGGAAAAGATACTTGATACAATTTCATTTTTCTTAAATTTACCAAGGCTTGATTTGTGACCCAAGATATGATCTTTCCTGGAGAATGTTCCACGAGCACTTGAGAAAAATGTGTATTCTGTTGTTTTTGTATGGAATGTCCTACAAATATCAATTAAGTCCATCTTGTTTAATGAATCATTTAAAGCTTGTGTTTCCTTAGTTATTTTCATTTTGGATGATCTGTCCATTGGTGAAAGTGGGGTGTTAAAGTCTCCTACTATGAATGTGTTACTGTCGATTTCCCCTTTTATGGCTGTTACTATTTGCCTTATGTATTGAGGTGCTCCTACGTTGGGTGCATAAATATTTATAATTGTTATATCTTCTTCTTGGATTGATCCCTTGATCATTATGTAGTGTCCTTCTTTGTCTTTTCTAATAGTCTTTATTTTAAAGTCTATTTTGTCTGATATGAGAATTGCTACTCCAGCTTTCTTTTGGTTTCCATTTGCATGGAATATCTTTTTCCATCCCCTTACTTTCAGTCTGTACGTGTCTCTAGGTCTCAAGTGGGTCTCTTGTAGACAGCATATATATGGGTCTTGTTTTTGTATCCATTCAGCCAGTCTGTGTCTTTTGGTGGGAGCATTTAATCCATTTACATTTAAAGTAATTTTCGATATGTATGTTCCTATTCCCATTTTCTTAATTGTTTTGGGTTTGCTATTGTAGGTCTTTTCCTTCTCTTGTGTTTCTTGCCTAGAGAAGTTCCTTTAGCATTTGTTGTAAAGCTCGTTTGGTGGTGCTGAACTATCTCAGCTTTTGCTTGTCTGTAAAGTTTTTAATTTCTCCATCAAATCTGAATGAGATCCTTGCTGGGTAGAGTAATCTTGGTTGTAAGATTTCTCCTTCATCACTTTAAATATGTCCTGTCAGTCCCTTCTGACCTGAACAGTTTCTGCTGAAAGATCAGCTGTTAACCTTATGGGGATTCCCTTGTGTGTTATTTGTTTTCCCTTGCTGCTTTTAATATGTTTTCTTTGTATTTAATTTTTGACAGTTTGATTAATATTTGCCGTTGCGTGTTTTTCTTTGGATTTATCCTGTATGGGACTCTCTGCGCTTCCTGGACTTGATTGCCTATTTCCTTTCCTATATTAGGAAGTTTTCAACTATAATGTCTTCAAATATTTTCTCAGTTCCTTTATTTTTCTCTTCTTCTTCTGGGACCCCTATAATTCAAATGTTGGTGTGTTTAATGTTGTCCCAGAGGTGTCTGAGACTGTCCTCAGTTCTTTTCATTCTTTTTTCTTTATTCTGCTCTGCAGTAGTTATTTCCACTATTTTATCTTCCAGGTCACTTATCCTTTCTTCTGCCTCAGTTATTCTGCTATTGATCCCATCTAGAGTATTTTTAATTTCATTTATTGTGTTGTTCATCGTTGCTTGTTTCATCTTTAGTTCTTCTAGGTCCTTGTTAAATGTTTCTTGCATTTTCTCTATTCTATTTCCAAGATTTTGGATCATGTTTACTATCATTATTCTGAATTCTTTTTCAGGTAGACTGACTATTTCCTCTTCATTTGTTAGGTCTGGTGGGTTTTTACCTTGCTCCTTCATCTGCTGTGTGTTTTTCTGTCTTCTCATTTTGCTTATCTTACTGTGTTTGGGGTCTCCTTTTTGCAGGCTGCAGGTTCGTAGTTCTTGTTGTTTTTGGTGTCTGTCCCCAGTGGCTAAAGTTGGTTCAGTGGGCTGTATAGGCTTCCTGGTGGAGGGGACTAGTGCCTGTGTTCTGGTGGATGAGGCTGGATCTTGTCTTTCTGGTGGGCAGGTCGACGTCTGGTGGTGTGTTTTGGGGTGCCTGTGGACTTACTATGATTTTAAGCAGCCTCTCTGCTAATGGGTGGGGTTGTGTTCCTGTCTTTCTAGTTGTTTGGCATAGGGTGTCCAGCACTGTAGCTTGCTGGTCATTGAGTGAAGCTGGGTGCTGGTGTTGAGATGGAGATCTCTGGGAGATTTTCGCCATTTGATATTATGTGGAGCTGGGAGGTCTCTTGTGGACCAGTGTCCTGAAGTTGGTTCTCCCACCTCAGAGGCACAGCACTGACTCCTGGCTGCAGCACCAAGAGCCTTTCATCCACACGGCTCAAAATAAAAGGGAGAAAAAGTAGAAAGAAAGAAAGAAGAAAAAATACCATAAAATAAAGCAAGATAAAATAAAGTTATTAAAATAAAAAATAATTATTAAGAAAAAAAATTTTAAGTAAAAAAAAAAAGAAAAAAAAAACGGACGGATAGAACCCTAGGACAAATGGTGAAAGCAAAGGTATACAGACAAAATCTCCAGAAGAATACACATACACACTCACAAAAAGAGGAAAAGGGGAAAAAATAATAAATCTTGCTCTCAAAGTTCACCTCCTCAATTTGGGATGATTGGTTGTCTATTCATGTATTCCACAGATGCAGGGTATATCAAGTTGATTGTGGAGATTTAATCCGCTGCTCCTGAGGCTGCTGGGAGAGATTTCCCTTTCTCTTCTTTGTTCGCACAGCTGCGGAGGCTCAGCTTTGCATTCGGCTCTGCCTCTGCGTGGAGGTCGCAGGAGGGCATCTGTTTTTCGCTCAGACAGGACGGGGTTAAAGGCCGCTGACTCAGGGGCTCTGGCTCACTCAGGCCGGGGGGAGGGAGGGGCACGGAGTGCAGGGCGAGCCTGCGGCGGCCGAGGCCGATGTGACCTTGCACCAGCCCGAGGCGCGCTGTGCGTTCTCCCGGGGAAGTTGTCCCTGGATCCCGGGACCCTGGCAGTGGCGGGCTGCATAGGCTCCCCGGAAGCGGGGTGTGGGGAGTGACCTGTGCTCACACACAGGCTTCTTGGTGGCGGCAGCAGCGGCCTTAGAGTCTCATGTCTGTCTCTGCGGTCCGCGCTTTTAGCCGCGGCTCGCGCCGTCTCTGGAGCTCCTTTAAGCAGCGTCTTAAACCCCTCTCCTCGCGCACCAGGAAACAAAGAGGGAAGGAAAAGTCTCTTGCCTCTTCGGCAGGTCCAGACTTTTCCCCGGACTCCCTCCCCGCTGGCCGTGGCGCACTAACCCCCTGCAGGCTGTGTTCACGCCGCCAACCCCAGTCCTCTCCCTGCGCTCCGACCGAAGCCCGAGCCTCAGCTCCCAGCCCCGCCCGCCCCGGCGGGTGAGCAGACAAGCCTCTCGGGCGGGGGAGTGCCGGTCGGCACCGGTTCTCTGTGCGGGAATCTCTCCGCTTTGCCCTCCGCACCCCTGTGGGTACGCTCTCCCCCGCGGCTCCGAAGCTTCCCCCCTCCGCCACCTGCAGTCTCCGCCCGTGAAGGGGCTTCTAGTGTGTGGAAACGTTTACTCCTTCACAGCTCCCTCCCGCTGGTGCAGGCCCCGTCCCTATCCTTTTGTCTCTGTTTATTCTTTTTTCTTTTGCCCTACCCAGGTACGTGGGGGGTTTCTTGCCTTTTGGGAGGTCTGAGGTCTTCTGCCAGCATTCAGTAGGTGTTCTGTAGGAGTTGTTCCACGTGTAGGGGAGGAAGGTGGTCTCCCCGTCTTACTCTTCCGCCATCTTCCCCCCTCCCCTTCAGTGAGACTGATTTTTAATTGGATGGGAATGTGTGTGGAATACAGAGAAAGGAAAGAGGGGAAGGAAAGGAGAAAGCATTTACTTTTGAAGGGACAACAGCATTCTAAACTAAATGGCTATCACCAATTAAGTGCTTTGCTATGGATAAATGCACATTTCTACCTCTGCCACTGGACTTACTGTGTAAAAAGAGCAAAAGCAAAGAAGTGTTCCCTTCATGCAAGACTCCTGATCAGAGGAAATAGAAAAATGTAGATGATTTAATATATACATATTAAAGCAGCCAAAGGAAGAGTGTAAGGCAGGCAAGCAGTATATGTAAAGAAACAAAAGTAGATCTAACCAGATTATATATTAAATAAAAGGCAATGAATAAGCACTGAGTGAAATTTTATATGTGCACATTACACCAAACCAGTCAAAGATTCTGACCCCTGGCACTGTGGAAATGATTGCAGCCATCTTCTTCTTTCTGATGCTTTCAATAAAATCATTCCCAAGAGAGCCAGGGAAAAATTCTCTCTCTCAATAAAATGTGAAACCGTCGGTATTATGAAAAAGCATACTAATAATTGGATAGTGTTGTGAAGTTACTTTCATAAAGCCTCCCTTTTCGCTTCCCTCCTCAGGTTTTAATATTGCCCAGTGAGTCCATCAAATCACAGGGGTTTTGTTGGAGATAGAAAGTTGCAGCCTTGATTGGTGGCCTTGAGAGGTGCGGGTCAACAATGCGCATATCAACAGAGATAAGTTGTGAATGATGTGCTCTGAGTTCCTAAACACAGCCCACCTGAAATGAGTATGCTTCTCAACAGCCTCAACCGTGAATAAAGGAGTCAAGGTGGTGCCTGGGCTCTCTTGGCAGAGGGGAAAACGGGCTCCAAGTAGCAGGAGCCTTCAGCTAAAGTCACCCTGAGCTCTACAAATCCAGGGCTACGCGCTGAAGGACAGCTAGGAAGGCTGTTGCAACGGTGAAGTAGGAGACTCTGGAAGCTGAAGTCTTGTCAGTGGCAACGAAACAACATGGGAATGTGGGATTGGCCGAGAATGTGAAAGCAAAAGAAGTCTGCGACAGCAGCCGGGATGAATGAAAGTCTGCAGTCACAGCAATTAGTACCAGTCGACAAGGTCTTTTAGAAACATGTCAGCGGAGGGAGTCCACATATGGTACCTCTTCTACACCTTTCCAAAACGGGGAGAAGAATGGGAGCAGGAAGTGGGCTGTTGACAGTAAACATTCAAGACAAGGGAGATGAAGAATTCTTTAAAAGCGGCTGAGCCAAAGGCAACTCTTCCGTTTCAGGATGAGCCAAAGGGAATGAGCGCTGCTGGTCTGGCCAGGTGTTGGGCCTCACTGTTCTCTGCTGCCCTTGTGTCCTGCTCACCACCGCCCCAAAAGCCACAACACAGATGGTACCACTCAGCCTCCTGCTTGACTGGATCACCTTGGCATGTTCTCTGGCTGCTTCGCTGAGGTCTTAATCTTCCACTTCCTCCCCCATACCTCATGGGGTCAGCTCTGCCATCTCCCAAGCTGACCAAAGAGTTCAGTGGAGGCACTGTCACGTTCCACCCAATTTCCAGCAAGTCAAGTCCGTTTGAAACTGGTATCCACGATAAGACCGAAAGAGCAGAGGGGCAAATGGGATGTGTGTACGGGGATGAGGGAAATTCTACAGAGATGCGGATGGAGGAAACTAGACTGCAGACCAGTGGATCTGCAAGCCTCTCAGGCTGACTTTAGCACTCACAAGTTGAGTCAGCTTCTCTCTAGGAAGAATGGGCTTTCTTCCTATGTTACACTCCAAAGAGTGCGACCCATCTCAATGTGCTCCAGCTTTTCATATTTTGATGATCAAGATGTTTTCACTAGCAGTAACACCATATAGATAGGTTACAGAATAAGACAGTTGGCCTAGAGGAGTCTGGAGTTAGAGAGGAGGAGGGGGTGTTTGTGGGAAGAGCTGAAACACAAGCCATTTGCGTCTCTCTTCTTGACACTCTCCCAAAGGAACTGTGAACACGTATCTTCCCACATACTGAAGGGCTGGCAGAGAGTGTAAGCTCTAGGTGGAGTACGCTTTAATTTTTAAAACCAACAGTAGACCATAGTGTGTTCAGGTTTAGGATACTATGTCATTTTATTCCTTCTACTCCTGGGGTTTCATGGCCCATTTATTCCCCTTCCTTTCAGGTATCCAGGGTGTTTGTCCAAGTGGAGAGGCTCTGATCTCTGAAATAATAGTGCTTGGAGGTAATATGTTTTTCAGGGAAAGCTTTAATCATTTTTTCCATAGGTATCAGAGAGCTGAATCCTGAAACCACTGGGTAGAAGGGAGGGATGCACCAGCTTCACGTGGTACCCGCCTATTTAAAGGTGCATTTACTCTTGCTTAGGAAGACCTAAAGAAGCTTCGACTCTTAAACTCCTTTCCTTGGTCTTGACTCTTCCTTGTCAGATCTCATACAACCCAACCAACAAAGCCAAAGAAGAAAACCTTCCTTCTTTTTTCCTGACCTGAGGAGAAGACCAACTTATCCAGTTGGGTGAAAGAAACCAAAGCGAATGCTGGGAGGAGCAGCAGGGGCTCAACAATATTTGCCTGTTACCTGAAGAGAGAAGTGGCTGTTCCTAGTGAGGAGGGGTTGGGAAAGGAGCGTTTCCTCCGAACACAGCACTTTTGCCTCTTGTCATCTCCACCAGAGACCACTGAAGTAGCGAGCACTTTGTCAGATACGGCCTTAGAGAAGAATAGAGCACCTCTGAGAGGAAAGTTTTTGTATAGCTTCTCCCCAAAAAACAGCTGTCCACCACAGGTCACCAGGGTGCTGCTCGGAGCCTGGAGGAAAAGGCTTTCCTCTGTCTTTCCAGGTAACTGTAGCTACTCCTCCTTCAGACTCAGCAGAGGGCCATGTGGACCTCAGGCTTCTCCTCTGTAAAGCAAGGCATTCAGACAACAGCAGTTTTCTGAAGTTATATTCTACGAGAGCAATCTTACCAGTGAAAAGGCGGCACAAAGGTTACAGTACCTGGTGGGAAATCGGAGACCTTCCTCGGCTGCGTAACAAAGCCAAACAGTTCAGGAACTTTGGTTTCTTTCTCTGAAAATGAAGTAGGGAGATAAAATGGAACCTTAATTTCTCTTAGGCTCCTTCATTTTCAGACTTTCCTGACTCTAAAATGTCGTCATTTGCTCCATATAAACAAGTTTTGTCTATGTCCTTGGGTGAGAATAAAATGCTTTCTTTCTCAGAGAGATTGGGATAGATTTGCTTTTAAAATTCTTTTCACCAAGAAAACCTGAGCCCAGGCACTCAGGGAATATGTAGGCAGGAATTGGGTCATTTCAGGGGACAGGGAAACATCCATGTGGTTTCTTGTTATAAAACGGAGAATAGGGAGTCTACTCCCTTCAAGAAATGTTTATTCAGTTCCTACTGTGCTCAAGGCTCTGAGTCAGTTCTGATAATGCATTCTTGAATTTTCAAAGCACTTCAAATGATCTTAACCAACACCAACGTGAGCTGTATCATAGGATCCTCAGAGAAGTTCTGTAAGACGACCCAGTACCGTGCCTCTGACTTTTAGCTGTGAGGAGACTGAAGCCGGGGTGCACCAGGCAACGCTTACTCACCAGGTCTTGGCCCTGGAGAGTGGCTGCACTGGGACTGGGCTCCAGGTCACTGGGGTCAAACCCACTGTCCTATCTACTCTGCTGCTCTCTATTCAGAAAACCACTGGATAGCTTTCTGGGTTAGGAGAGTTTGCAGAATGACGATTTATTTACAAACTAAATGGGTCTTTCCTACTCCTTTTTTGTTACTTTTTATTTTTTAAAAGAAGTCATTTTTATTTGTTTTGTTTTTCTAAATGGAGTCACTTGAACAGAGAGTTTGAATTATTCAAAATGGTTTCACTCCACCCCGAGTTTCCTTAGTATCTGAGGATCAAAGAAACGTGGAATGAGGAGGCTTGGCAAATGGAAGGCAGATAATGTATAGGTAAAGGGAACCCCCCGGGGCACAGGGCGGCCACACTCGCCACTTTAGTGCTGACCCAAGGACTGAACTCATTAGTTTGATAAACATCACAGCCACCCAAAGAAGCAGAGGGAGGGTCTGCGTGGCCTAGAGTGACAGATAGAAACCCGGAGACAGAGGCTCTCGTAAGACAGGGGAACTTGATAACAAAGCCAGTGATCGCAGTTGAGACGTCTGCCCGGCACCCTGGCTACTGAACACAGACTCCCAAGTGCATATCCGCAAATGTTCGGCTTTCTCTTTAAAAACACTCTGGGACTTTAAAAATGAACGCAAACCTCTTCCCTCTAGGCAGGTGTGCATGTGGCAGCACACACACAGACACGCTCACAGTCATTTAACAAGGATGAGAGGCCGTGATCCCAAAGGCTTTCCAACCTCCTGTCCAAGGAGAGTTCCCGGCTGGCCTAATCACTGGCAACAGCACACCTGAGCATTTCCCGCTCAGCACAAAGTCGAGAGGGGCTGGGAAGCTCGTTCTTTTGGAAAAATAGTATCTGAGGCTAGAAACAGCCAGTAGATGCTCAACCATTTCAGGGCCTTAACAAGCAAGTTGGGGAAATCGTCTCTTCAGAGGTTCGAATATGACTCGGCCTCTGCTTCAAAGTAGCTAAGTCGATAGTCTGCTCTCCATCAAATTTTTCAAATAATAATAATACTAATAAAATTTGAAAATTATGATAATTATGTGCTCTGTACCCTGGATGGGGGTAGACGACAGTGAGGCATATTTTCTAATGTAATTAAGGCTTTCAGCTGGCCCCTCCCCACTGCAATTGTTATTTCAAAAGTGAATTAATAAATCATGTCCAGCCTGCTCAGAATAAAAATTTGTCTTGAGGATTCTTGTTGCAACCTGCAAACTCTGATTCAGAGCCAGAAGAGAGAGGTTGGGTAAAACTGCTATTAGATTGGCCTGTGCTGGGTCCCACCCTGGGATAAACTTTTGGGGAGGTTTCAACTGGGACATCTGGAACCATTTCTAAGCTTTACTGCAAACAATATGCAAATAGTCTCTACCCTATGTTCACTTATGGTTCCCTATGCTAAACTCGAAGCAATTAATGCTGACTCCTGGGTGCCCAGGGGACTCAGCTCTCCTGTGGTTTACACGGAGCACTTTAGCTATCATGATGAATTAGTGTAAGGCTTGGTAATGCACCTTTGAGTATGTGAGGCCTTTTAAGGCTGTCGGAGGTCAAGCTTGTGGCTGTATAAAGTACATTTTCCCTTGGCAGACCAGAGCCTCTGACGGCACGCAAGGTTGTATTTCTATTCATCACGGGTTCCAGATTCCAAATGTCCAAAATCACCATCTTGTTTCTCTGGACAGCCGATGTTTCAGACCTACGATGAGTCAAGGCAAATATTTACCAAGAAGGCCTGGGAAGAGCACTTTGCATGCTTGGCGAAAGAATAATGTGTCAATTCAGAGAAGAGGTATCATTTTTCTTTTTGTCCGAACACGGAGTGGGTGCAAAACCCAGGGCAGGGCACCACCGATTGGAAATCTCCCATCTGGACATGGGCAGGTTCTAGCCAGTAGTAACTCTGCTGATCTCCCTTTAAAAGGAAAGCTAGGGAGACAGGGCTCATGGCCCAGAGGTCTCCCTGGTCAATGTTGTTTAAACAGGTAGGTGATGGAGTCAAGAGATACCGGGCTGAGAGCCACAGGCATGGTCCCTAGTGGTAACTCTACAATATTTGATTTGGCCTTATACCAATTTTTAATTTCTCTTGGATATTAATTCTCATTGCTAAGATGAGAGAATTCCAGGACCATGTTATTGGTCTCTTCTAGGTATGAAACATGCTGGCTGTATTTTCCTCAGCCGTGTATTTTTGCTAGTCTGTGATTTGTGTCTGGTGCAGAGGAATGCATTAATGGCAGAGATTGAAAGGTGCATCACACTCTGTGCCACTTCAGTTCCTCATCTCTTTCAATATCTCTCTTATGAACCCCTGTACTTTCCTGGCTGTGTGGCCTTTGACAATCCTTAACCAATCGGAAGCTTTGTTTCCCATCCATAAAGCGGGATGAGAGTAGACCTTACTTTATAGAGTGGTTGTGAGGATCAAATGAAAAAATGCACATGAAGCACATAAGCATTCTGAAAGTGTTAGATGTTAGTAGCATCTATAGACTTAGCATTTGCTAGGACCTGCCCTGTACCTTCTTGCCTCTGTTTTTCTGGTCATTATATTAGTTTCCTATGGCCGCTGTACTACAAACTGAGCGCAGTTTATTGTCTCACAGTTCTGGAGCCTACGTGTCTGACATGAAGAAGTTAGCAGGGTCAGACTCCCTTTGAAAGTGCTAGGGAAGGATCTGTTCCAGGACTTTCTCCTCGCTTCTAGCAGTTCCTTTCCTTGTGGCAGCCTAACTCCAGTTCTCACATGGTGTTTTTTCTATGGATGTGTGTCTGTATTCCAATTTCCTATTTTATTAGGACACCAGTCATATTGGACTAGGGGTCCACTCTACTCCAATATGACTTCATCTAAACTAATTACATCTCTAATGACCTTATTTCCAAATAAGGTCACACTCTGAGGCACTGGCAATTAGGACTTAAACAAATGAATCTGGGGGGGGAAACAATTCAACCTGTAACAGTAACAGTCATATCCCCTGTCTTTAACCAAACTCTCCTAATCTTCTTCAACTTCTAAGGTCCTGCTGCCCCTTTGAGACACAAATGAACTTCTTAAGCCTTCTCTGCCCATTCCCATCTGACTCAAAGAGGTTCTTTCTTTGAAATTCTAATGTGACTCATCTGCATCTCTTATGTGAAACTTACTTTTAAGTCTCCTCATGTGGTAAATTGTCTTTATTCCATATGTACTTTATACCTTTAACTAGAGGAGAACACTGTATGTAGTTGTATCTTCCCCAGCTCTTAAAACACTTCATTGTATGGAGTAGAAACTTAATAGCTACTCTCCTTTAACATAACAAATATTTGAAGAAAACACCTGAAACAAAGTCATGACAGGTTTCACATAAGGCTAATGAGAATAAATTTTCATCCTTCTTAACTATTCTGCATACATAATGGCCTTCAGAAGCTTTCTGACCAAGACTTTTG
This sequence comes from Orcinus orca, assembly GCF_937001465.1. Lineage (NCBI taxonomy): Eukaryota > Metazoa > Chordata > Mammalia > Artiodactyla > Delphinidae > Orcinus > Orcinus orca. The sequence continues at coordinate 42,219,339 of NC_064571.1, forward strand.
TGAAGGTGTCCATCAAACCTTGTTTGTAGACATCGTGTTCCTCCAGGTGGCTACTTGGATTCAGCCTGTAGCCTCAGTACTACTAAGTTCTAGTACTACTAAGTACTACTAAGTTCAGCACTGTAGGAAAGAGGCTGTCAAGAAGCCCCCATTGAACCTTCTGGGACTCCGTATCGAGTCTCTCTTGTGTTAATTCTGACTTTCTTCTGAGTCATTGTATTCCTAAGCGCCGGTCATCTGAGACCTCCAGTTGTGGTGACTCCTCAGTGATGGAAGAAGTCTTAGGGACCATGTTGTGTATGGTCTCTGTAGGCCTGGGTCTTCTTACGTGATCCAAATGGCCACTCCTTGCTACTGCTGAAGTACTTTCCTTATATCAACTTGCTTGCTGGGCTCTTAGGTTTTAGGATAGTAATCTTTCTGATAAATTCTTCTATACTGGGTTCTGCCCTACACTTGGAACAAACCAGGTACCTTGTACATGGACTTCTTATTTTACCAGAACCTCCTCTCAGAGGACTCTTGCATACTCTGTATTTCTCTTTAACAATTTAGCCTCTGTTTTTATTTTCAGCTCATGCGTCTTTACAATTTAACCAGGTTACTCTCAAGCTTGTTCTAAGAAATGACCTAAGGAAGTTGCAGAGCACTTAACTGCAAAACAAAAATCTCATGAGATTAACCACTTTTGATGAAAACCTATTCTTTTTTTTAAAATTTTTATTGGAGTATAGTTGATTTACAATGTTGTGTTAATTTCAGGTGTACAGCAAAGTGAATCAGTTATACATATACATACAGCCACTCTTTTTAAGATTCTTTTCCCTTATAGGCCATTACAGAGTACCGAGTAGAGTTCCCTGTGCTATACAGTAGGATGAAGACCTATTCTTTATTGGTCCAAAATACACTATGTTAACTCTATAATCATTTTTAAAAAATTGACTGATCCTTTAAAAGTAGTACTACTTGTTGACTAAAACAATAAGCATGGGTTGAAAAGCGAAGTGCATTAGAACAAATGTGATGACTCTTGAGGTCAACCAGAGCTCTGGGCTTGAGGAGGCCACAGAAGCTGAGTCATAGGGATTTTATCGAGGTGACACAAGAGAAGATGCTACAACCTGCAAAGTGCTCAAATTTCCCTGATTGGTCACAATACAAGTGTGGGAATGAAGGAAGCTGGGCAGCTTCCATCCTCTTGTTTGTGTTTAATTTAAATTGGAATCAAGTGCTGAATAGACTCGGAGAGAAAAGCCCTGCTTCCTCACACACATGTTCACAGGAGGTATTGGTTGTGCAGCACTGCTTAGTGGGAAAAACTTGACACCAAATTGGCCTGATGTTTAGCTCTAAAGTATTGATCCTTGGAACATCGAAAGCTACTGGCAAAGAAGCCATACGAGAGCCATGTGAGAGCTGGCTGGCCATCCTTGATAGAGGCAACTAACAAGAATAATAAAATTGGAGTAACATTCACCAATAGATAGTCAGCCACAAAAAGCAGCCTAATGAAGTGTTTTACTTTAAGGTCCTGCTTTAAATTAATGGCTTGTTTTCTAAACACTTTGTCTAATATAGATATAGAATTAGAGAAAGTGAGAGATGCATATCTATATATTAGATAAAGTGTATAGACAAACCCTATAGATGCATAGATACATGCATGTCATTGTTAATGTTTAGAAGAAAATATTGGGTCATTTATTCTCTTAAAAACAATATGTATTGAAAACTTATGCAAGAGCTACCTGCTCCCCCGCAGGGCAACATCATTAAATGGGAGCTATCTCAACCCCAGAGAGAGTTGGGGGCAGAATTGAAAACTCTGTGAGGATGGGGCCAGTCCAATCTGACATGCAGAAGAACACACGATAATCTACAGTCCCATGAGGGGATCACAATTCTACAGCAACACAGAGTGGAGAGCCAAGCCACAGCCCCTACGTGCTGACATAATGGAGCCTTTCTTGTCTAGTCAAAAGAGATAGAGGCCCAAGGAAATTGCAGGGCAAGCCAAGACCTTGGGGAGAGGTTAGATGAGAACAGGTGAGAAACAGTGAATGAGCACTGACTTTAATTTATAACAAAACCAGGAAGAGAGGAAAATGGAAAATATCAGTAAGCTCCTTGAATTATGTTTATGAATTTCCTCCTTTGTTTTTGAAGCTGATTGATTAAAAACTTCTCTGAGCTATTTAACAAAGCATTACTTACATTAAGCTTGGGAAAAATACCAAAGAGAATAGCACTTTGATTCCACTAATAAACTCTTAGCTTATTAAAGTAGAAAGTTTTAAAAAATCTAATTACTTCTTTGTCAGACTTCTGACTTATTTATGTTTTGCTTTCTGCCCTGTGTAAAGTGTGCCCTGACACTGATACGAGATGTTTTAATGTAGATACAAGCTGTATTGATGTAGAGACAGGTTTAGTTGCATGATCAGAAAATGAAAAGCAACAGAATAAAATTGCATTTTTTCCAAGCTAAAATGATGTCAGTTCATTTCTGTCCCATACAGCATTCTGAGGTTGGAATGCGGCTCCATAAAGTCGTCTGGAGCCAGAATGGTACTCTGGGCGTTAGAAGCCTCACGTTCCTTCTCAGTTGTCACTTTGCCATCTCTAGGGTGTTAATCTTGTTCACAGTCCAAGATGACTTACCACCGCACCACACTCCAGTCAGCAGGAAGCAGAGGAGGGGATCGAGACACACATCTCTTTTCTTTAAGGACACATCCTAGGAATCAGTGGCCTCATGTTCCCTAACACACAGTTGGTCAGCATTTAGTCACATGGCCATAACTCTTCTAATGGAGACTGGGAAATGTAGTTTTTATTCCAGGCAACCATATGGCCAGCTGAAAATCTGGTGTCTCCTCTTTATCTTTGGTTTTCAGTAGTTTGATTTTGATGTACCTATGCACAATTTTTTTTTTCATATTTGTTCAGATTGGAATTTTTGAACCTTTTTGAGTCCAAAACTTTATGTCTTTTGCTCAGCTTTGGAACATTTCACCCATTATTTCTACAAATAGTTTTTCTAGCCCATTCCTTTCCTCCTGGGACTCCAATTACATGTATATTTGACATTTTGTTATTACATTACCTGCTCCCAAGTCTGCTTACTTCTCAAATCTTTTATTCTCTCTGTTTTTTCAGACTGAATAATTTCTATTGACCTGTCTGCAAATTTGGCTCTCCTTAGTTGTCCCCATTCTTCTATTAAGCCCATTGGTTACATTTTTATTTCATATACCATAGTCTTTTAGCTCTAGAATTTCTGTTTGCTTCCTTCTTAAGCTTTTCTCTCTGCTGAGCTACCCTATCTTTTCATTAATTATAAGCATATTGTTCTCTACATCATTACACCTAATTGTAATTGTCTGTTCCAGCATCCTAGGCATCAAGGGGTTGGTTTTCGTGGATTGCCTTTTCTCTTAAGAGGGGGTATCATTTTCCTGGTTCTTTGTATGTTAAATATTTCTGAAGTATATTCTGAACGTTGTAAATATTTTGTCATGAGACATTGAATTCTCTTATATTCCTCCAGAGTCTTTTGTTTGTTTACGAGGTAATTAAGTTGGGATTCAAGCCAAAAATTCTGTCTCTTGGGTTATAGGTCAAATCCTAGTTCAGGTCTTTAATATTTTGCTGGACTCCATTCTGCCCGTGTATGGTTCAGAGTAAAGCCAGAGATTTGGGCTGAGATCATGCACAGAAATTGGAGTTTCTTCTCCTTGTCTCCCTCTTACCTAAGATGGACTGCTACTTTCCAGTCACTGCATTTGCCTCAAACTCTTTCCTCTGTCCCTTTATGTCAGAAAGCCTGTAGGTTTTCTATCAAAGTTTGAAGTGCCTTACTCAGTGTAGCTGTGGCTTGCCCTCACTCTAAGAGCCATAAAAACTGGCAGATCAACCTGCCATTCTCTTTTCATAATGTATCATCTCCCTTCAGCATCCACCTGCCTTGTTCAATCTCCAGTGCCTTTGAGTCATTGTCTATTTTGTCCATAGTTTATAGTTGTTATCTGTGAGAGGGTCAGCCAGTAGAAGTTTACTCAGCCATACCAGAAATGGAAACAAGTTTGAACTTTTTACTACAAGAAAGGAGAGCATACTTACTGCGGAATGACTAGCAGCCTCTACCCACAATGGCCTTCCCTACATCTGTGCTTCTCCTATAGGACACACTTTTCCTTTTGTATCATACTCAATTTTTCAAAGAAATTTGCCACTGAATACTTCATGATAAGGCACAAGGGCTTGCTTTGTGATGCATGTGTTTCCCAAATTTGGTATATAAAGCTAATTATTATTATTATTATTATTTTTTGCAGTATGCGGGCCTTTCACTGTTGTGGCCTCTCCCGTTGCAGAGCACAGGCTCCGGACGCGCAGGCCCAGCTGCCATGGCTGACGGGCCCAGCCACTCCGCGGCACATGGGATCCTCCCGGACTGGGGCACGAACCCGCGTCCCCTGCATTGGCAGGCAGACTCTCAACCACTGCGCTACCAGGGAAGCCCAAAGCTAATTATTTTTTAAATAAAAATTTTAAGGGTTTTATCTTGCATGTTGCAGTAGGATATCCTAGGAAATGCAGTTTCTTTCTATATACACAATGGTTTAACTGTTCAGATAGAATATACTAGCTGATAATCAGTCTCAGAGCCAACCTGAAGCCTAAACAGAGACTAAAGACCAAGATTCTTGATGTTACTGACATTGAAATGATATACAGAGGCTAAGAGCAAATATTAGCTCTTCTACTTAATGGCTTATTGTTAATGGTAGTACATCAAACAAACCAACCAGAGAGCACTGACTCCCTACTATATATTGAGCACTGTGTTATGCAAGATCTAAATGCCTGTGTTATTGTGTTGTCACTCAGAAAGAATCTACATTCTTCTTTGAGAAATCTACAATATGTTTCTATTTTTAACTTGCAACCACAGAAAATATGTTATTATAAATTTCAATTTCCAGGACTAAAACACAATCTAATACTTGGTGTGATATTTGCATACGTCTCAAAGAATTCCTTCCTTCCTTCCTTCCTTCCTTCCTTCCTTCCTCCCTCCCTCCCTCCCTCCCTTCCATCCTTCCTCCCTGTCTTCCCTCTCTCCTTCCTTTTCTTTGTTACAAGAGTTGCAGGGGGTAGGCAGATGGAAGTGTGAAACTCATTTTCATGAGAGATATGACTATGAGAGATAAAAATGAATTAAAATATTGCCTGGTGAGATGTTTCTATTTTACTATAGATTTATGAGCCTATCTCTTTCTTGGTGAAACCGTTCCAAAATATGGGAAATTGAATTGAAAATTATTAATTTTATTTCAGAAACAAATAGGAGAGCACCATGAGAGAACAAATACTAAAACACAGGTATTTTAAAAATGTAGAACAAATAGTACATCTCTGTTTTTTAAATGCTTGTAATCCAGTGATAATCTAATGTCAGGATCTGGAGGACAGTACAGTACTATGAGGTACTCAGAAATCTATACGCTCAACAAGAAATGTATGAATAACTAAATGTATTAGTGGGAGTGTGAGAACTTTAAATGTTAAAAAAAGTACCCATTTTCAAAGAGAAATGGGGACCTACTGCACTCAAATATAACCATTTTGTGGGACACAATTAAGAAATAAGGTCTTCTAATTAATAGAAATTTAAAACAGATTTTTTTAAAGAGTTTTTAAAAACAGAGAGCATGCAACAAAAAAAGAGGTTTATTATGTATTCATGATTTGAGAATACTTCTTACTTTGTAACATCAGGGATCACCATCCTGAGTCTGGACAGCATAGTGGTTAAAAGCCAGATATTAGATTCTCTTCTGCTGATTATAAGCTTTGTCATTTGGGGCAAATCACAAACTTAGTGCCTTAGGGTTTTTTCCTCTGTAAAATGGGTTTAATAAACCTATTACATTGGGTTGCTATGAGAAGTAAATTATTTAATAAATATAAAGAAGTAAGAACATATCTAGGACATAATTAGGGCTATTTCAATGTTAAAAACAATTATTATCCCAATAAATGATACTGAAGCTGGGCATTTGGGTTACTTTTATTTTAATGTCCTAAAACTCTATTTAAAAACCTTCTTATACTAATGTCAGTTAATATATGTAGTACTGGGTTTGTGTAAAGCAGATCGTAGGCCATTTATCTGCAAGAAACATCTGTTAACCTTTTCTCCATCTTGATTGGTTATATGTCTATGGGCAAGACCCTTTTCATCACATGAGGTATATCAGATTCCTCATCTGTAAAATGTTGAACCTATAAAGCTGCTAGCAGGTAGGGTTTGTGTTCTGTGCACCAGAGCCTAGCACTGTGCCTGAAACATAGTGTTAGCAAATAATGGTAGTTGAAATAAAGAAGAGTAACACTTTACCTGCATGACTATGAGACACTGAATGAAATAGTCTCTAGAGAGTCCTTATAATTCTAAGATTTATGACTACTTATTAGAAATTTCTAATGGATAGAAATTACATTTGACTGTTTCATTTTAAATAATGATGATTTTCAAAACATAATGTGTTAGCCTTTACTGACCAACCATCAACTGATGATGAGCATTCAATTATTTTCTGGTATGAGAGATGAGTCTCGAATGATATACACTCTCTTTCCTGGTCTTCTTAGTTACAAAGAGCATGGCTATATATAAAGGCGCATTTTCTGGTCAAGAAAGAGGGTCTTTTCTATTTAAGATCTAATAAGCCCAAGCAAGATTTATTTTATTTTATTTTACTTATTTATTTTTTATTTTGGCTGCGCAGCATGTGGGATCTTAGTTCCCAGACCAGGGGTTGAACCCGCACCCCCTGCATTGGAAACAGGGAGTCTTAACCACTGGACCACCAGGGAAGTCCCCCAAGCAAGATTTTAGTGTCATCTCATGTTGCATCTTTCAGAGCATGGCATGCTGGTCCCTGGCACAGGAATACTGACCCTCTTAGCCATTACAGACTGCCAGAAAGGAATAGATCTCCTGTGCCTTGATCATGTATGAACTCCATGAAGAAATACTTGAAGTCAGTCTGAATAATGTGCTTGACGTGTGCGGGTGTGTGTGCCAACCCACCCACCCACCCACACGTTTCTAGTCAATGTGTAAACAAATATGCAAGACGACTCACTCTCCTATCCAGAAAAAAATATATAAATTCTCAAAAACTGATGATCCTCTAAATGATTCCAGAACCCGAGAGAAATCTGAGAGGCAGTAATAGAGCTACGCTTTACACAATAAGATGCTTTAAATACTGCAGTTTTATCCTTTGGCACTACACTAGGACATGTTAATGATTGCAAGCCTTAAGGGTCTTAGGAGCATCCTTACTTCCAAACACATGACGGGGAGATGGGGAGATGAAGCGTAGGGGGCAACTTGTAACAATCTTCTTGCTCATATGACCAACCATTCATTTACTCATTTACACATTCAGTCCTTCACTATTTACTTAATATTCTGCCCATCCACGTCCTCAAAATATGAGATGGATATAACATCATTCTTACCTCATGCCCTTAAGAATTTTCCAGAATATTAAAAAAGTGAAGCTGGATGATGTTTGTGTGATTTTCCTGAAGTTTCAGTGAGCACCTCTACCTAAAGCCTAGATGTTTGTTCTATGAAGACATTCAAAAGTGTGATGTAGATGGCTATCTCTTAAAAACTGCAAAGACGAAAAGATTTATTAACACATAGTAAATAAAATGTACATAACAGTCAATTTTCTATATGATTGGATTAAACTTTTTTTCTTCAAAATTTTTTTTTTTTTTTTTTTTTTTTTTGCGGTACACGGGCCTCTCCCATTGCGGAGCACAGGCTCCGGACACACAGGCTCAGCGGCCATGGCTCACGGGCCCAGCCGCTCCGCGCCACGTGGGATCTTCCCAGACCGGAGCACGAACCCGTGTCCCCTGCATTGGCAGGCGGACTCTCAACCACTGCGCCACCAGGGAAGCCCCAAGAAAAAATTTTAAGAAAAACTTTGCTCATCTGTATTTTTCACAATTAACATTTTTAAACAATACCTTATTTTTTTAAAAAAGGTGTTTTCATTCAAGATGGAGCCATGATTTCATGCTTCAACATATATACTCTATTTTAAATGTGTAAGTAGATAAATAACTAAGCAAAATCTTAAACTTCCCAGAAAGATAAGACATGTCACCCAGAGGAGATGACAGATTTTTGACAGCAGGTTTTTATCAGCAATGGTTGAGGCCAGAAGATAGTGAATTCTTATTTTTCAATGAATTCACAGAAATTTAACCCCAGAATTTTATGCCTAGCTATACTGTCTTTTAAAAATAAATAAAATAAATCCATTTTTAGATGTACAAAAACTGAGCATGCTTTTTCCCACACAGACCTTTATTAAAAGAGTGTTTAAACATATGCTTGTGTAAAAATAAAATAAAATCTAAAATAAAATAAGAAGGGTTTGGGGGGAAACCAGACTGCAAAGAGAACAAAAATTGATTGAAGTTACAGGATAATTTAAGTCTATATTGATTGCTTTCTTAAACCCTTGTTCTTAGGCTAATATAAGTAAAATTATGACTCTAGACAATAAAACCAAGAAGAGTGGGATGTTTAATAGGTAGCTAAATCGTGCTAAAACTATTTTAGTATTTAGGAGAAAAATTTTTTAAATTGAGTTGCCATAGATATATTTTAAAAATTATAGTCATGAAAGTATGTTTAAAAATTAATGGCACTCATTTAGTGAGCTGAAATGCAATGCATGTATTCCAAATCATCATAGAAAAAAAAAAGTACATGGTGAAGGTTGGCGAGGAATATAAAGAACTTTAATCTGAAAGAACGCTGAAATAAAGAAGAAAAGGAAAAGGATAGCAAATAGCAAACACAATATCTGATGGTATAACTTACCCAAAACATACAGTAATCACAGTAAATGCAAATGGTATGAGCAAACACACAGTAAGTATATAAACTCCTACATCGAGAGACAGTGATTCTTAGAGTAGGTTAAATGGATAAAGTTATATGTTACCTGACAGAGCTCGCTTAAACCAGCCACAATGAAAGGTTAAAGACAAGATAAGAAGATAAGAAGCCTGCAAAAGAAAGAAACATGCTGAAGTTGCAGACACACAGTACAGTGTCTTTTGTCCAGCCAGGCTCATGGCCAATGCTGGAAGGTCCCAGAGCCAGGAACCAGCTTGCAGCTACCTTCAACCCGTGGCTAGTGTGGATACTGAAGTTGGAAGGATAGAAAACATTTTCAGCCTGATCCTTATGGATAAAATCTATTCGTCAATGTAGGATAGGGATGGGGTGAGACAGTGAAAAGAAGAGCAAGAAAGGAAAAGAGGGGAGGGAGGGAAGAGAAAAGGGGAGGGGAATCATGCAAACAGATGAAAACAAACTTTTCCTGAAGCTTCTTAAACATGCTCTTATAACCCCATGCTAATGTGTCCTGCCATAAAGGTGAATTTATCTCTGCTGAAGAGAACAGCTGATAGTTAGGTGATGTCTGGCTGGGGAAAGCATGAAATATTTAATCAGGACATGCTTGGTATTGGATACAACTCATGACACTCTTGGCCTTGCCAGATGTTCATTTCCATCTCCTTGCCCTTCTCTCCATCCGAGCTGCACTCAGTTAAATGTGTCTTTGGAATACAGGCTCTGAGGCATTAGCTACGGACTGTCACCTTTGGTGAAATACATGCAGAATGTAAGATTGGCCTTCTTCCATTGAAGTTCAAGGCCCCTGCTAAAACAACACTGCCCAGACCAATTTCAGAGTCCCTTCAAGTTTGCTTTATAAACTATCACATCAAGGAAAAATAGACAACTCAGCTGAAAATGAAATCAAAGCTGGCCTGGAACACAGATATGGACTTGGAAGGTCAAGCTGATATTAAGCCAGAAGATGAGTTTGGTTTCTGGAGAGCAGAGGTGGGTATCACTGTGTTTTGGGAACTGAGTATGTTCAGAATACATAGCTCTTTTCTCCCAACTACCTTGAGATGTCCAGGCATGCAAATAGATGCTCTGGTAAACCCCAAACATCATTCAAAAGTTACTGGAGTAATACCACTACAGAGAGATGGAGCCAACAAACATTTGGAGCGGCCTGGACCGACCACTTCAGTGAGGAAAATAATGTTAGCAAATGTTGCAATTATAGATAAAGAAACAGAAGCTCAGAGAGGTTAAATGACTGGTTCAAAAACACTCAAGCTTATTGATAAATAATAGACCTAGAACTAGGCTGATGGCTGATGGAATCTCCTAACTCACAGGAACGGACAATGGGGGAAAAAATCATTATAATGCAGCTTGCTAATGTGCCTGATCCTCAGAAAGACGTTCAGGGCATTCAGGTAATGATTGGACTAGACTCATTTGATGCGCACACTAGTTTACATTCTTGCCTTGTGCACATGGTGACAAAGCAAGGAGCGAGTGCAGTGGGGTTAAGCGCTCCGTCTGAATATGATTCATTATGTCAATAAGGCAGTTGGCTAATGGTTTTAGTTTTGAAATGAAGTCTTTTGAGTTTTACAGCCAGCTTCAGAGACTGATTCAAAAGACCCTTGATAGCACTGAAGAGTTAAACCATACTTCAAAAGTCCTTAATGTTCAACTAGAAATACAGCACAGGCACTGGGACATTCTGATTCTGGGTTGGGTTCCTTGGGAAAAGGGAGATGTTTAGCAAGAAAGCCCTTAAATGTTTATAGGCTTTGCATTCACTATTGAAATGCAAGACAGACATAGAGCCAAGTCAGCAAAATAATGATTACTGCAAATGGGTGCGCTAAGTTGGGTTGTTAGCAATTTATCCAAATTAAGAGTTGGGGCTTTATCATAATCACTTGAGAAGTATGCCATTCACAGCATCATTTATTTTCACATGTGATGCTCATCCTAATTTCTAAGTTTACCACCATCCCCTTCCAAAATATAAACATATAGTCTACTCAGAGCTCACTTGAAAGAGTTCTCTCAAGTTAGAAGGTAAATCTAAAATAGGGTACAACATTTTTTTTCCTTTCAGGAAGCTGTCCAAATTTTGAGTTTTTATTTAGATTTTAAGACGCTTTAGGCATTTGTTCCTTCTCATTATTTTGGTTATCATACAGAGTATTAGATAAAGTAAGTGACAGCACACTCAGAAAGGATAATTAAAGAGAGCTTAATAAAGGGACAATTAAAAAGGCAGGGATAGGGGAAACTTAAGGTTTGTGTAGTACTTTGGGGTTGGCAAAGGTTGGGATTAATTACCACTCCTAAGCCTGAATGGACAAGGGGTGGAAGTGGTGATGGAACCCAGAGAGGCTGGCCACAGCTGGGGAGAAGGCTGTCTAACAGGAGATGTGGTCTCCAGTATTGAAACACAATCAACCCATGGGGACCCAGCAGAAAGGGGGCTGAAGGAACAAATACCCATTCCACTTTCATCTTTCCTTTAGACCTGCTGGGGCTTCCTGTTAACCAGAAACAACTATAAGCCAGAGGGTAAGGAGTACTGCGAAGTAGACCATATATCTTATTTTCCTGCCCAGAGCAGAGTGGAGAGGGGTGGACAGTGGATCAAGGTAGGGGTGGAGGGTAGGGCTGGGGGTTTGGAATGAGAAATATATAGCACACAGATGCTGATTTTTTTGGTGTGGAACACTGATAATGGGGGAGGCTTATGTGCTGATACACGTGGGGGCAGGGGGTATATGGGAACGCTCTGAACCCTCTTCTCAGTTTTGCTATGAATGTAAAACTGCTCTAAAAATAAGGTTTATTAATTTTTAAAACAGAGATATTATTTCAGTAGAGCCCAGAGAACTCTTCGTTATCAGAATCCCTTTCCCAAAAGATACACACACATTCGGCAATTCTAAACAAGATTAGTAAAGCCACAATAAACTGTCCTTTTTTTGAGAGGTTCCTCTAGGAATTTCAGGGAACTGGTTCAAAATCACTTGTCTATTATTGTGTGGACACTTCTGCTTCCCAAAAGAAGAGTGAGTCATGGTACAAGAGTGAGTGATGGTACAAGCAGTGTTCCTTCTGAAGTGTTTTCTAAGGATTTGACCTGAATATTCAGTTCTATAAAATGAGAGAAAGACTGGGAAATAGAAAGAAAAAAGTATTCTCTTGAGTTTTAGAAGGAGTTGTTCTGGTGAAGAAATACACTATGGGCTGGGGGAAGAGAGCCCAAGTCGACTGGGGCAATAACATTTCATGTAATGAGAGTAAAGATAGAATTTCTGTCATTCAGAGAAAGTTCTTTTGGTCAGTTTCAAAGTTGGAGACGGGGAGTCAATGATGTTATTTGGGTAAATAAGAATCAGATAAACGTACTTTCAAATCCCAAGTCCACCATTTCCCAGCTCTGTAAACTTGTCCAAATTGCTTAAGTTTTTAGAAACTCAGATTTCTCAGCTCTAAAGTGAGGGCAAAAATACTTAGCCTAGATCACTTTTTGAGGAAATGAATGAAAAGTGTATGTCAGCTCTTCAGCTGGTAGGTTGATTGGTAAATAATAAGTTACCAATTATTACGATTATATTTATAATTATAAAATGTGTATTATTATAGCTCTTAATTATAATGGTAATATATAATAATAATGGTTTCATATTATTACCATGATAACAAGTTGTCTAAGCACAATCTTTTGAATCAACAAGTATATATTAAAATCCTACCATGCACTAAATGCTTTCATACAAACTTGATAGAACAAGTCTAAGATGGGGTCCTTCCATAAGGAAATTGTGACCTAATAGGGGAGATAAGATGCACATGCAAGAAACAGCAGAAAATATCAGACAACATAATTAGGCCAATCATGCAGTCTATACTGTAAGTGCTAAAGAGGTTCAGAGAAGAATAACGTCAAAAGGACTGAAGATTCAGGACTCATTTCATGGAGGAAGGACCTTCACGTTAGGTATGGTTTAGTAAGGCTAAGAAGTGGGCGGGGAGGGACAATCCTTGTGGTAATATCAGCTGGAAGACAGATACCAAAGTAGGTAAGCACAACTTTTACTTAAACAAAAGTCTGCTGAGGGGGAGCTGTGGAAAGCAGGCTAGAGAGGTGGGAGTGAGGCAGCAGTTGGCTACAGAAAGAAAGTATTTGGGCTTCATGGAGTAGTGATTGGATAGCTATTGAAAGTTATTTAGAAGCTGAGTGACCTGACAAACACAACATTTAGGGAAGGTCAGTCTAACCAAGTGGGTGGTGGAAAGTACAATGGCTAAAGTCAAGAAGATCAACTGAGGAGTTATATTACCCCAAACTTTCTCTTTTTATTTTGGAACATTTTGTAAAATTTGAATTTTAAAAGGTGAACATGTATTGCTTCTTTCATTAGAAAAGATATTTTTAAAGGGAATGAACTATTAAAAGAAAAGTACAGTATTAAGAAATACTTTCGTCTCTCTTGAAAATTGTTAAATTAAGTCAGATAAAGGAAACAGTATATTTTAGTTTCTCTTTTTACCTTAGCTGCTAGGATTCTCAAAATTATTTTTAATACAAACCTGGTGACTTTCCTGAAAAAAAAAAAATATATATATATATATATTTTTTGCAGTACGCGGGCCTCTCACTGTTGTGGCCTCTCCCGTTGCGGAGCACAGGCTCCGGACGCGCAGCCTCAGCAGCCATGGCTCACGGGTCCAGCCACTCCGCGGCATGTGGGATCTTCCCGGACCGGGGCACGAACCCGTGTCCCCTGCATCGGCAGGCGGACTCTCAACCACTGTGCCACCAGGGAAGCCCCTGAATAGATTTTTGATGTTGTGCTCCCTCTTAGCAGCTCTAGGCAAGACAAAAGGAAAAACATAAAATTTCTTACCTAAGCACCCTGCTACTCACAGCTTCCATCAGAGTACCTGGAAATTGGTTTTACCTCCAGGAAATAAGCGATTAACCAAAAAGCATACAATAACTCCTATGCTTCCCAGAATGTGCTATCTCATGACTGAGGTCACAAACAAAGTTAAATGGCTGTGCCATTAGGGGAGTGGTAGGTCAGCCCTTGCCAAAAACAAAGAGTTCTAGAAGGAAATGTCGGCAGAGCCCACCCCAGCAGAGTGGAAGAGAGTAAACAGCATATCAAGCCAATATAATGTGATAATGCTACAGTGCCATCATGATATGACCAACGTTTGGTGAGTGTTTACTGTAAACCAGACTCTGTGCTAAGGGCTTTAATTGCATAATTCATTTAATCTTCAATCCAAGGAGATAGGCATGATTATTATTCATTCCCACTTTATTGGTTAGAGAAATGGAGGCTTAAAGATTTAAAAAGCCACGTTCAAAGTCATGCAGCTGGTGAATGGCAGAGCTGAGGCAATACAGCTTAGTGGTTTATACCATCGCTTCAAGGGCAGTCTGTGTGGGTTCAGATCTCTGCTCTCCTATATGTGAGCTGCATGACCTTGAACAGGCAATTTGAATACTTTCTAAGTCTCAATCTATTCATCTGTACAATGCAAATACTGGTAACACCTATTTATTAGGTTGTCATGAAATAATGTGTGCAATGGGTGGGGCACTCACAGACACACAGTAAGTGTGGTCATAAATGCAGAAGGGCAGGCAGAGTTGATGGTGGAGTTGCAGATGTCACAGTGCTAGATCCTGTTGTATTAAGCGTTCCCATCATCTCCTAATTCCCCTTTATCTAATTCTGTGATTGCCAATCAATCATCTCACCAGGCATCTTCTTTTCTGATAGGAAAGGATATGCTGGCAAGACCCCGTGTCTGCCCCATTTGCCTGATAGGCTGTTTGCTTGAAAGTTATATTAATAAATCAGCATTCTAGTTTTATTCAGCAGTAACTGACCTTTATTAGCAGGAATTGACACCATTGAGTCATATACTGTCAAGATCCACTTTCGGAGTCTGAAAGTCTAAAGGTGAACGAATGGCAAGTGGATAATTCACCAAAGGAAACCTGCTTTAAGGGGCTCTGTGAGGACTGCAGCAAGGCCTTCTTTGGAAGGCCCCATTATCACAGTATTACAAGTGGACAGACACCCATAGTCTTCAGGATACCAAGGGAGTACTGAAAACTAAGTCCCATGTCACAAAACCAATTTCTCTCCCTATAGTGGGACCCAGGTGACTCCTTTGGAACCCCCTTTGGATGTCCGGAGCCAATGCCAAGCTGTGTGTCCCTTCCCCTCATCATTCATTGAGTCCATTCAGAGAAGAGCTCAGGCAGCCCAGTGTTCAGTAATTGGGACATGTGGGGATTCCAGCTCCCTGCCCTAATTTCATATATTAAAGTAACCAATTTTCCTTTTTAAAAAATTCCCCTGTTTGCCGCTTCCCTCCTCTCTCCAGTCCTTTAGTTATTCACTTTTTAATTGTATAACGCTACCAAAGACGCCTGAACCCTACGCAGTAAAGAAATCTGAGTTTTCTTCCTGATGCATGTAAAATCTCAGATGCCTGGATTCCGTGCCACGCTGTGCTCTGTGAGGATGGGAAACAAAGGGGTGAAGGACAGTGGCGGCCTGGTGTCTTAATAAGATGCAGATCAGCCGAAGAGCATCAGACCATCAAATCCAGGGTCTGCGGCAACGGCACACCTTTTGTCAGGCTTGGAATGGGCCGAGATGGATTCGGGGCTTTATTGAAAGATCATACAGGATGACTGCAAAATCCCATTACTTGTTGATTAAGTATTGATTGCCTCAGTATTAACAAGCCAGCTAATATGAAGTGACCTCTGAGGCCAGTGGTGTGGGGGGAGGGGGAAGACAATTTACTAAAACAGGCAGGCAGATGAATAAGAGGGCTAGATTTGCTCTTGGCTTTTAGCTTCGGTTAAAATGTCACACTCGATAGTGCAGATCAATGCCCACTTTATTTCCTCACAGCCGTCTTATTACCGTCATGAGGCTGCCTCCTTTGATGCTTTCTAATGACCCTCTGAACTGCCTGCTCAGCTCACCCTCCGCTTTCAAGTGAAAGGAGAGCCCTCTCTGCTCCCTCACTGCTGACGGAGCGGCCATGGATATGAGGCTGGGCCACGAGGACCAGCAGAGCCTTGTCCAGGGTCAGCGGTGCTGCACTCGCTGCGCTTTTCCCCTTGTCCTTTGCTTTCCTTTGAGCATCTTCAGCATGAAAGCTCGTCTCCTCTTGCCAAGATTCCAAATAAAGCCGAGGTGGTGAAACAAGAGGCTGAGCTCCAAACTCCCACCCAAGGCCACCATCTGGGTCAGGGGCTCTATGACTTCATTCTCCAGGAAGGGAACTCTTGCCTATTTGAAACCTCCCCCTCCCATCCAGAAATGGATGTCTTTGATGATGGGAAAAATAAGTAAGTAAACAAATGACTTGAAAAACCAAAATTCTCCCTCACTCCAATCAAGCAAACTGCGATTTAAGAAGGCCTATGGCGTGTGCCAGCCAAAGGAATGGTAAGCAGTCTTCTGCTATGGAAATCTTAGTTTACTTTTTAGTCTATAAAGAGGAGCTTTTGTGAACATGCTCTGCTCTTTTAGCAAGGTGTTTGGTTTCTGTGCTGCAAAATACTCTGCTGACTACTTAGTCTAGCTTTCTCTGAGTATAAATATTTCATGTGCTGGCCAGTGTAGGGATTTGTCAATGCCCTCCTATTGGCCAGAGGTCTGGCTCCAACTTTCTGCGTCAAAAAGAAAATAGAGAAGTGAATCTAGTGAAAAACTTTCTCCCTGGCAAACATGCTCAATTGGTCTCTGAAATGAAAAGGTTTCCAGCACTTCATGGCTAGAGGGAGGAACAGAGAAGAAACTTTAAACTCTCTAAGGCTGGTATTCAAAGCCAATGTCGACCTGAAGATGAAAACCATAATAATTTCTCTGGGGCTTTAAGAAACTGCCTCAGTCAGTTTTGTTGCTGCAAAATTCATAATTTAAAGCCTCTTCCCACCTATTCCAGCCTAAATTGGGTGAATAAAGATCATTTCTCCCTTTACTTAACTATATCAGTCTCTTTTCTCAGGGTCTTAACAGGCTTCCATATAGAGTCTTATAATTCAGAACCACTCAAAGTCCACCACAAGCAAAACCATTTTCCTTTCTCCTCTTCCCATCTATTATTTTCTGCTCTTACAGGAAAATCCACTAAATCCCTCCCCCACTTTCCCTATTTTTCAACTACAGTCTCTAAATATTTATTTAATACAAACCATGTGTATATTTGCAGCATTAAGTTGGCATTCAAAGGTTTGTTGAATGAATAAACTC
This sequence comes from Orcinus orca, assembly GCF_937001465.1. Taxonomy (NCBI): domain Eukaryota; kingdom Metazoa; phylum Chordata; class Mammalia; order Artiodactyla; family Delphinidae; genus Orcinus; species Orcinus orca. The sequence goes on from NC_064571.1 coordinate 42,236,601, forward strand.
ATTTCGAATTATTTTTCATTGAGTTCATGAATTTACTGTGTGGTTCTGTATGGTATAAAGACTAATTCTCTCTACTCTACAAAAATTGAGACATCATAATGAGAAGCCTGGCTTGCATTCTTCCCTCAATCTCATGACCCCCAATGAATCTGCTGGAAAACCTATATAATAATGAGTTCTATAATGAAAGAAACTTTTGGAAGAAAACATAAACATCTCAGCAAAGAACATTTCATATTTCTATACCCAGGAACCCCTGTATGGGATAATATCCTGTTTAATATTTCTGCAAAACTATTCTGGCCTCAGAGAAATTTTTCAGCTTATAAAAATCTCAACCTAAGATATAATACAGGGATAAACAATTAGTGGTCTCAGGAAAAGTTTATATAAATTTATGGAAAATAGATACACAGCAGGAGGTGAAGGGAAGTGAGGCTTAAATAGAAAACACTCTTAAGTTTCTGAGTTTAGTGTCATTCTGCTTTCATACCCAGCCATACCTTCTGAAAAAATGATTAAATACGTGTGATCCGTCTCCCTTCTTTTGGTTCAGATGCACTTTATTCATAACTTCAGGAAATATTTATTAAATGATGACTGACTACTAGGCACTGTAAAAACATACCTGAACAAATGCATGGCACCTGGGCCAAGGAGCTCCATCTAAGGGAAACCAAAAGAATCATAGGAACACAGCAATGTAACAGATCTAAAGCCAAAGATGATTAAGACTCTAAAAATTATTGACCAAATGATTCTATCCCGAGGGACTGCCCAGACGCAACTGGTGTCTTGATTTCTGGCCTAGTCTCCTTTGACTGAGTAGATGAAACTAGTTCACTAGATTTACCCTGAAACCAAAGTTGACATCATGACCTTCCATGACTCTCAATGACCAATGAGGCAAAAGTTAAACAAACAGCGTTTTTTTAGTATTACTTGGATGAGTTTTAGGCATTTCAATGACACCAAAATAGTAATAGTATTTGTGCATACCTATGTGTTTATTTGCACTAACTCTTAAAAAATGTAGGGACCAGTGCTTTGAATTACATCTTTTCTCAAAATGTTGCTTTATGAAAATCTTTTTTTGTTTTGTTTTGTTTGTTTTGTTTTTTTGTTTTGTTTTTAACAACTTTATTGGCGTATAATTGCTTTACAATGGTGTGTTAGTTTCTGCTTTATAACAAAGTGAATCAGTTATACATATACATTGAAAATCTTTGCTATCTACCTGATCTTCCTCAGCAATCTCACTTTTCTGCACTCCCATAGCTCCTTCCCATCCCCGACCACATGCTTGGGAAACACTGAAACACTGAGTTCTTGGCCCCAACCCTGCCCCAATTCTGTGTTTCCCATGTCCTTGTGCCTCTGAACACACCATTCTCATGCCTCAGGTATATTCCTCCCTCTTTCCTTCCCAAAGATAACTTCATCTATAAATATGCCCTGGTTTTTCCTGAAAGAATTTGTTCATTTCATAAAACTTTATATTTAAATGTGTTATTTCCTAGCGACTGTGCTAGGTACCAGTGATTCCCAGGCTAAAGGACTCACACTGGAAAGAAAATATGCAGACAAATGATTATGATGAAATGTGACGATATGCATAATATAGAATACACAGAAAGGTTACTATTAGTACAAAAGAAGCAGTACTTCTTTCTGGAAGGGCGAGGCAAGAATAAAGATGTTTAAGTACGGGCTTCCCTGGTGGCGCAGTTGTTGAGAGTCCATCTGCTGATGCTGGGGACATGGGTTCCGGTCCCGGTCCAGGAGGATTCCACATGCCGCGGATCCCACATGCCCGTGAGCCATGGCCGCTGAGCCTGCACGTCGGGAGCCTGTGCTCTGCAACGGGAGAGGCCACAACAGTGAGAGGCCCGCATACCGCAAAAAAAAAAAAAAAAAAAAGATGTTCAAGTACAAGATATAACACAGGATGAGTAGAGTTTTAAAAATGTAAGGTGGCATGCCATTTAGGCCAGAGGGAATAGCAGAGGAAGATGGAATTGTATGGTGTCCTGCACCTACGCTCACAGCTTTACTACATTTCATTTTTAGTCCGAATGTGGCTGTCTCTTCCCACTTGGCAGTGAACTCCACAAAATCAGGTCCTGGTTCTCATTATCTTGTGGTCTCCACTGAGCTGGTGGTACTCAAAATGCTTTTGAATGAATGATTTTATAAAATTCTCTCCAATCTTTCACAATAGATTAGTGAAAAGATGAATAAGCACTTTTATATTTTTAACGCTCCTTAGTAGCAACCAGGTCTGCAACACAAGAAGATACACCTAAAGTGAGTTTCCAATAGGTCAGACACATCTCCTTTAACAGGTGTATCATGTACGCTAATGGTCTGTAGTTGGGCATGTATGTAGCTATAGTGGTGGTGAGATGGGTGGGTTTGGGCTGGTCAGACTTTTAAAATTTAAAAGCCACACGTTGTCACTGGCATCAGCCCTCATGGCCTGGATGAGGCAGGTGGGTGGAATGAGTAGGAAGGTAGAACAGGCTCAGTGTGGGTGGTGGAGGAACTAAGGAGATGGTTATAGAAGAAAAGAAAAAAGGTGAACAATGTTCTATGTTAATAATCTCATTTAAAGGGTCAGTACTGTGTGACAATGAAATTCAGGGTCTGGTTATACTAGAATGTGGCTGGTGGGGAGTTAGGGGAAGAAAAGTTGGGGCAATTTGTGGTTGTAAGTTCAAAGAATATTACCCTTTAAAATACAGAGTGACTTTAAAGAATTAAACTGAAAACAGACAATATAAGAACAAGTTTTTGTATGGCATTCCCAAGAAGAAATAATACACTTGTTATGCATTACAGTCTGTGCTCAAAATGCTATTTCAGCATTCTGGGTATTAAAAAAAGAACCTTATGTGGTCTTGTGGTGAACGACTGTGAAGGATTATTTAAAGTAAACTGTAGGGAAATATAAAACAAACCCAGCTAATTTATCACAACAGTGAAGATGCATAAATAAGATGTCTATGAATAACAAGGACAGCCTACCTATTATTTTAAAAAATTTCATTTTTAGGAGAAAATATACCACATTTTATTTAAAGGAGAATGACCCCTATTTCTTTTCCCACAGCTGTATAGCCTCTGGTACAGCCTTAGTTATTACTATGAATATAGCATGATGGCTATTTTGGAAATGTTTTAATTATATGATGAGCCTCTGGAAATGTTGGCTTGAGAGATATATATCTTCACACTCAAGACTAATATTGTCTTACGCCTGGGAGCTCAAGAACTCAGCAAATGTGGCTACCAATGAATCGCCAATCAAAGAGACAATGGATGATGAGAGTGAAGATATGCCTGTGTACCTTGTGATTTTTTCATTAACAACATGTAGCATATTATGTAGAAGAAACCTCATTGTATCTCTCTGCGCAAGTGATTTAATGCGTAAACATCCTAAACGATTTTTCATAGAAGCCACCAATGATAGGCTTGGATTTTTATCTGAGTCCCTGAGTTTTGTGTTGTAGTTCCGAAACCAGCATGCCAGTTCCTGTAGCACTGACTACCAGTTGTCCAACAAACGGTTTCCCCTGTCCTTCTGGTCACAGTTACACTGCATTTCTCAGCCTCCCTTGCAGTTAAGCTAGAGCCATCATTACAAACTGATCTCTGGCAAATCCCCAGCCCATAAGAGCTCCCCAAGGGCCCCTCGCCCTGCCTCTTTCCCTGTGTGCAGGTGAATAGAGAGGTCTCCCAGGATCTAGAAGATGGTGGAGCCACAATGTGGGAGGAACCTAGCTCCTGAATGAATAAAAGGACTTCTTTTCACTTGTACATTTTCAAGAAGCCACCTTTATTGCGTAAAGTCACTCAGATTTGAGGGTTTTTTTTCTTGTTGTTGTTACAGTTGTTAGCCTGTAATTTATTCAAATATAAAATCTTTCTTGTGTCTTTTTTCCATGTTTCTGTTTCTTAACCAAACTTTAGCTGGCCTATATTCTTGTGCCTAATAAACAAGGGGAAATAAACTAGGCGAAAATATATGTTTTCATTATTGAGAAATATAAGAGAGGATGAGTAACTAAATCATATGAACACCCTTGTAAGGATAATATGAAATATAACCAAGTCATAGATGCCTTCAGCATGTCTGAAAAGGAATAGGTGAAGAAAACAACATATAAACAATTCGTATTGATTTAAGAAAACCTGATTGGATCAAACATAGTTTGGGCATGAAAATGCGCCATGAGTGACCTATATCACTGATCATTAATCCAGGTCTCCTTGTGTCAAGTGAAAGACAACCAAGACTTTTAAAGCTCCCTTTGGAAACCCTTGTCATCATGAAAATAAGTTCATGCTTCCTGGAACATGTTCATTTATCCTAGCTGTACTATTCTGAAAACCCCAGGTAGGTTTTGGGTACTTGGAAACACTGAGTCTCTTAGAAATTTGAGATGCCAGCACAGTCCAAGTGTCTTTTTTTATTTTTTTGGCTGCGTTTTTTTGTTTTTTGCCTGCATTTTATTTTTTTGGTCTTCATTGTGCACGCGGGCTTTTCTCTAGTTGTGGTGAGTGGGGGCTACTCTTCTCATTGTGGTGGCTTCTCTTGCTGCAGAGCACAGGCTGTAGGCACGCGGGCTTCAGTAGTTGTGGCACACGGGCTCAGTAGTTGTGGCTCACGGGCTCTAGAGCGCAGGCTCAATAGTTGTGGCACACGGGCTTAGTTGCTCTGCGGCATGTGGGATCTTCCCGGACCGGGGTTAGAACCCGTGTCCCCTGAGTTGGCAGGCGGATTCTTAACCACTACACCACCAGGGAAGCCCCCAATTGTCCTTTAAGTAAATTCCACAGTGATGCAGAAAAAGATGTGGCAGTCAAAAAGATGTTTGTTGAATACTCTCATTACTCAGGAAAGTCACATATATGAAAGCCCTACACCTTATCCACCAACACATCCACTAAAAACCCATCAGGCTAGAATTCTCCAGTTAAAGAGACTGCACATGAAAATTCATAGAAAGGACAGATTTCAATACATCATCCTCAAGAAGTGATACTCTCAGAGGTTTGCACCACTGCTCTTTTACAAAATCCTTGATTTGCTTTTGATATGCATTTTCACCCTTTCAAACGCAACCAGATCTCAGTACATATCACATTTTTAATGAGAAGAAACAAGCAGGTGTTGATGTGCTATATATAACTGCTACAATTCCAGCTACATTTGTCTAATGGGTATGGATATCACTTTTCAACAATACACTAAGAAAAATGAAAAACCAAATAAAAACCTATTCATGTATTTGGCTTCTGGAGAGAACATATTTAAATGGTTGCTTTCATATATTTCGGGAGGCTGGTGAAAATTAGCAACATTTAGAGATTACTGAGAAGACACTTATGTTGAGTCAAGCTCACATTATTAACAATTTGCATATTACTTAATAACCCATGTGTCTTTCTTGAAAGCATCTATGAGTGGAAATATTTATTCCTTCATACACATCACTGATTGGCATTTCTGTTATTGAAATCCATGCTATCAAAGTGATGAGTCCTTACCATAGGTACGTCCGTCAACTGCTGTTCTTATCAAAACATCTGTAATAAGAATATATGCACTTTTAAACCATGGAAAGGTTGATATAACAATGTGGTTGTAATCTTTGCTCACAATTATCCAAAATCCTAACTTACACGATGCTATTGGTTGCAAGAAATTAAATCAACACCATCATCATCAACAACAAAGCATTTATTAAACATGTAGCCTCTGTAAATAAAATGTTTGGGGATAGAGGTAGAGGAGTTGTGTAATGTGCATTCAAAGAAATTACAGATTGTTGGAAAATATGAAAAATTAACATGAGAGTAATAACTACTAATATAGGCAACTTTAAAAATAATCAGTGCTTTAGATTTACTTAACTAAGGTTCATTGACAGCAAGTCTGAGTAGAACAAATAAAGTCATTACTCACACAAAAATGGGGCCCAATCTGGGCAATAGGAGGTGATCTAGGAAGGTAAGTCAGTGGGTCCATTGAAGTCTGGGTGCTTGGAAACAGGACCTAGTCGTGTAGGTTTTCTGAAATGTGCCCTTTCTCAGTTTGAGGAAATTCCCTTCTATTCCTAGTTTGCTGACTGTATCATAAATGGATGTTGAATTTTGTTAGCCTTTTCTGTACCTTTTATGATTATCACACACACACACACACACACACACACACACACACAAACTTACCTCATGTATTTTGGTGGTATGGTAATTTGGTATTGATTAGTGAATATTCAAGTAGCCTTGCACTTTGGGAACAAAACCCACTTGGTCATCATGTATGTATATACATTTCATGTAACAGCTGGATTTGATTTGCTAGCATTTTGTTCAGTTTTGCATCTATGCTCTTGAGGGATACTGATCTATAAATTTTTTTCCTACAGTGTCTTTGTCTTGTTTTGGTGTCATTGTAATAATGGCTTCATAAATTGTGTTGGAATATGTTATCCTCCTCTAATATCTGAGTTTGTGTACAATTGGTATCATCTTTTTCTTAAATGACTGACAGAATTCACCAGGGAAGCTACCTGAGCCTGGAATTTTTATTTTGAGAATGTTTTTAAATTATCAATTCAATTTGTTTAACACATATCGCTATTTATATTTTTTATTTATTCTAGTGTCAGTTTTAGTAATTTCTGTCTTTCAGACAACTTATTTGCTTCATCTAAGTTGTCAACTTCATTGGCTTAATGGTTTTTATAATATTGTCTTATATATATTTAAGGAATTTAGGATGCTCAGTGGTATCACCTCTTCCTTTCCTGATGTTGGATTCCTTTCTCTCCAATCCGGCAGGTGCGAACATGAATGTCTTCCAGGCCTCTGTGAACTCTGGGCGGGTGTTCAGCTTGCAGCACCCCAGTGTTTCTTCTTTGTTGAGCCCTATGGATTTGCCCTGTGCAATTTCCAACCAGAGACTCATGAAGACCCCTAACAGATCCCGAGAGCTCTGTTTTTGCCTTGCTCCTCTATACTGCTTTACATCACAGATTCTAGCCACCTCATTCTCCCTGCCTTCCAAGGTCTGTCTCCTCATATCAGTGATATGACTATTTCCATCTTTGGTCCACTACATGCCTTCAGGCTGAAAGCCAAGGTGATTGGAGAGCTTACCTCACTGGTTTCTCTTTTCAAGGGGATCACAGTTCTGCCCCACCTGTTTTCCAACATCTGTAAACAGTTATTTCATATATTTTGTCCAGTTTACCAGTTGTTTGGAGTCCTTATAAGTCTGGTACCAGTTAATCTGCCATGGCCAGAAACATTAATGTTTTATTAAAGATGGGAGAAACTGAGACTCAGATATGTATCTTTTTCAGTGTATACAACTAATAAACATGATTAAACACCCCAGCTATACTTTTTCCACTCTATCATGCTGCCTCTCAACTTATTCAGCAGATGTTTATGGAAGGCATAGATAGAATTTTGCTAGATTTAAGATAATCCCTCAAATTTATCTAATTGGAGTAAAATGATATATTCACATGAAATAATATAAGACAGTGAATTATACAATCTGTGCTAGCAAAGTTTAAAGAAGATGGGAAACAATGTTTTGCAAAGTTGTTTTAACTGGGGAAAGTTATTGCATGTAATAGAAGTACAAGCAAAACAGAAAATATAATACTGAGAAAATATTCAGTGGTTGACATTGGTGAGAACTTTCTGATCTTAATATGTCTTGATGTCAACCATACTGATCTCACTGGGGTCAAGCAAAGTCGTTCTTATCTTTTTATCTTCTCTACAGCCCCTGAAAGAAGTCTATTTGACGATTATTTAGTGTCTCCATTGTAAGGCAGAGATCCTAAAAGCTCATTTATTTTAATCAGATTGAAGGCCTTAACAGTAAGAAAACCAAACACATTTTAGCTTTAGTGGACAACTTAAAATGGTTTAAAGCAACAGATTCCACAGAAAACAATTAAGAGCACCTAAAAATCTCAATGTAATTGAATTAGTTATTTAAAATTTGGTTTGCATAAGGATTTATTTCATAATTTAAGGTATCTGTATATGAAGGAATAGACTTGGTAAAACAGCCAAAAAACAAACAAACCAACAAACAAATCACAAAAGAGTTTACCTATGAGATTTATTATTGTTAAGTGTCAAAACGTACTCCTCATTGTACAAGCAAGTGACATGCCCATCGCATAGCAGAATTCCTGAGTTTGAGGCTTTTGAATAAATATTAGCATCCTTTATATTATGGCTGCTGTGAAATACCCAGAAATGGGAGCCTTTGGCTACTTCTCAAAGCTGTCCCACATTTCCTGAACTTGTAGATGCACTAGGTGTTACAGGTAGACGTTTTTTCCCGTTGTTTCTGGGTGTTGGTAGTCATTTGATTGTACCTAAAACAAAAGAAAGTAGTTTGCTGATATTTAGGCAAAAAGACACACAGAATTATTGATGTCTTCTTAGAATGATTATGCACATAGGATGAGAAAGAATCCCAAAGTGAGTGCAGACAGAAGAAAGTCAATTAATACATAAAAAATGGTTGCTGGAGTGGATGTATTGAGCACGCATTTGCCTCTAAGCCTAAATGTTTGGGAAAGCATCTCTCACTGAATCATAATTTCTAAATTAAAGGTAGAGAAAAGCTGTTGAGGATCATTTCCACCCTGACCCATGTGATATGTGTGAGGGCTTGTGGTTCATCCCTATCACTTTTTCCTGAAAGTGTGAATTAAGCATCTTGATATGTTGAGAGAAAACCGTCACTGTAGTCCTGATGGTCTGAGGCGGACAGTCAACAGCACACAGAAATCACATGTGTTTTCAAACGTCTATGACTAGAGTAAAATAAAAATGGGCTCTGTTGTACGTATTAGTCAGGAGTCTCCTGACTGCAACCTGTAAGAACAGCTCGCTCAAACTTGACTCAACGTGCAGGGCGCCTTGCTGTCGTGAGCCTCGGGGACCTGTACTAGCATGGTTTCTGGGCTTCTTTCTTCTGTCGGTCGGGACCTGGGAATTTGAGTGATCTAAAGTCGGGTTCCTCAGACTTGATACTCTTCCTATTTTGGGCCAGCTCATTCTTTCGTGGGGGCTTTTCTGTTTATTGTAAGATGTTCAGCAGCTTCCTCAGCCTCTGCCCCATAGGTACCAGTATTGCCTCCTGCTCTAGTTTGACAACCATAAATGTCTCTAGACATTGCTAAAGGTCCCATGGGGAAAAAGATTTTCACCAGCTGAGAACCACTGGCCTAAAGATTAATAACATGTACTGCATAGATTCAAATTCTGTCACTATCACTTTCTAGCTATGTGAACTTGAGCAAGTTACTTCACTTCTATGTGCTTACATTTCCTTATCTCCTTAATGATGATTCTAGCATTATCTACAAGATAAGGATACTCTGAGGATTGAGATCTTACAAGTAAAATTCTTAGAACAGTGCTTGTACCTAGTCAGCCTTCAGCTGATGCTAGCTCTTAACATTAACAGCAAGGTTCCCTTCATATGGTAAAGAAATGGCTTCTGGCAGCACCACATTAAACAGAACTAGCTTAATAACTTCAAAGGAATCAACAGCTTTTTTTCTCCCAGGGCATCAACTAGTCCAGCTTGGGTCATGTGACTGTGTCTTGAACCAAGTACAGCTGCCAAGGGGATGGAGTCCTGTGAATGGCTAGGCTTGGCTCAAACCAATCCCATAGCTTAAAAGAAGAGACTTGATTCAAAGAAGTGAGATGGAAAAGCATAATGGACAGGCAAAGTCCAAAGCCACCATGGTCTACTTCAGTGTATAAAAACATGTGCAAAGTAGACTTCCTACCTTGGCAATTGATTCACAGGTCATGAAAACGTGTCTCTAGTCACATTTTGGTGAATCTCCTGGGGCAAAGAGGTCAGCAAATGATCAGACCAGACAATATCAAGATGTGACAAGAAAATGACCATCTGAAAAGGTATCAGAGGCAGACCTGCTATCCCCAAAACTAGAGGCAGGGAAAGCCTGGTTGCAGCAGAAGAAATGGACATGCTGTTCTTTGCCAGTTTTGTAATGAGAAAGACAAAGCTGGAATAGTACCGATCAAAGCCACCATTCATTGAGTTCTTCCCAGGGGATAGATGCTATATTGTGTTATCTCAATACAACATCTCTGCATGGTCATTGATATGATTCCCATTTTTAAAATGAGGAGACTGAAGGTTTTCTAGAAAAGATGAGTAAATGTGGCTAAGGTTCACAACCAGTAAGGGATGGAGCCAGAATTCAAGCCTAAGCTTGTCTGACATCACAGCTCCTACCCATCCCCACACTGCCATCCCAGAGTCTGACCAAAATGCACAGGAAAGCTAAGCTACCAGATTTTGGGTGGGGTGTGTGTGTGGGTACATACTTACTGAAGAAGACAGGGCATTAATTAGGGCTTTCCTGATTGGCAAGTGAGCCCAGCAAGCACTGCTGTGTGAAATCTCCAAATTTCACGTACTAGGGATGGAAGTCCAGACAGGATGAGTCCTCCCTGCCAGAAATTCACTTTTCTTGCCTTATGGTTGTCTTGAGTTTTTGCGCTTTCAGATGTTGCCTTTCGTTTAACAACCCAGCTCAATTCAACTTCTAGTCAGCGCTAGACTTAGACAAGTGGTCACCATGGATAAGAAGAAAACAAATTTCAAATAATAAAATTTACACTTTTTTCCGTACATTCATTACATAAACTGCATGTGACATAACATTTCAACTTCATTGGAATTGCTTTTCACGTCAAAGTTTCCTCCATTATTTGTGATTGGATAGCCCTAGTTATTCCTACTTGGTAAAGTCTTGACCCAGGTTAGTTGCACTGAGACACCCTTATTGTGAGTGATGATGCAATGAACATGGGGTTGCAGATAACTCTATGAGATCCTGACTTCAATTCCCTTGGATACCTACACAGAAGCAGAATTGCTGAATCATATGATATTGAACAAATTTCTTTTCTTTTTTTTTTTTTTCCAGTACACGGGCTTCTCACTGCTGTGGCCTCTCCCGCTGCGGAGCACAGGCTCCGGACACGCAGGCTCAGCGGCCATGGCTCACGGGCACAGCCGCTCCGCGGCATGTGGGATCTTCCCAGACCAGGGCACAAACCCGTGTCCCCTGCATCAGCAGGCGGACTCTCAACCACTGTGCCACCAGGGAAGCCCCTCCCATAGGTTTTTGATCATCGTGTTTTCATTGTTATTTGTCTCTAGGTATATTTTGATTTCCTCTTTGATTTCTTCATTGATCGCCTGGTTATTTAGTAATGTATTGTTTAGCCTCCCTGTGTTTGTGTTTTTTACGTTTTTTTCCCTGTAATTGATTTCTAATCTCATAGCGTTGTGGTCAGAAAAGATGCTCGATATGATTTCAATTTTCTTAAATTTACTGAGGCTTGATTGGTGACCCAAGATGTGATCTATCCTGGAGAATGTTCCATGTGCACTTGAGAAGAAAGTGTAATCTGATGTTTTTGGATGGAATGTCCTATAAATATCAAGTAAATCTATCTGGCCTATTGTGTTATTTAAAGCTTGTGTTTCCTTAGTAATTTTCTGTTTGGATGATCTGTCCATTGGTGTAAGTGAGGTGTTAAAGTCCCCCACTATTATTGTGTTACTGTCAATTTCCTCTTTTATAGCTGTTAGCAGTTGCCTTATGTATTGAGGTGCTACTATGTTGGGTGCATATATATTTATAATAGTTATATCTTCTTCTTGGATTGATCCCTTGATCATTATGTAGTGTCCTTCCTTGTCTCTTGTAACATTCTTTATTTTAAAGTCTATTTTATCTGATACGAGTATTGCTACTCCAGCTTTCTTTTCATTTCCATTTGCATGGAATATCTTTTTCCATCCCCTCACTTTCAGTCTGTATGTGTCCCTAGCTCTGAAGTGGGTCTCTTGTAGACAGCATATATATGGGCCTTGTTTTTGTATCCATTCAGCAAGCCTGTGTCTTTTGGTTGGAGCGTTTAATCCATTTACGTTTAAGGTAATTATCGATATGTATGTTCCTATTACCATTTTCTTAATCGTTTTGGGTTTGTTTTTCTCAGTCCTTTTCTTCTCTTGTGTTTCCCACTTAGAGAAGTTCCTTTAGCATTTGTTGTGTAGCTGGTTTGGTGGTGCTGAATTCTCTTAGCTTTTGCTTGTCTGTAAAGATTTTGATTTCTCCATCGAATCTGAATGAGATCCTTGCTGGGTAGAGTGACTTGGTTGTACTCTAGTAACCTAGTTACTAGAGTAACTAGGTTCTTCCCTTTCATGACTTCAAGTATATCATGCCATTTCCTTCTGGCTTGTAGAGCTTCTGCTGAGAAATCAGCTGTTAACCTTACGGGAGTTCCCTTGTATGTTATTTGTCATTTTTCCCTTGCTGCTTTCAATAATTTTTCTTTGTCTTTAATTTCTGCCAATTTGATTACTATGTGTCTCAGCGTGTTTCTCCTTGGTATTATCCTGTATGGGACTCTCTGTGCTTCCTGGACTTGGATGGCTATTTCCTTTCCCATGTTAGGGAAGTTTTCGACTATAATCTCTTCAAATATTTTCTCGGGTCCTTTCTCTCTCTCTTCTCCTTCTGGGACCTCTATAATGTGAATGTTTTTGTGTTTAATGTTCCAGAGGTCTCTTAGGCTGTCTTCATTTCTTTTCATTCTTTTCTCTTTATTCTGTTCTGCAGCAGTGAATTCCACCATTCTGTCTTCCAGGTCACTTACCTGTTCCTCTGCCTCAGTTATTCTGCTATTGATTCCTTCTAGTGTATTTTTCGTTTCAATTATTGTATTGTTCATCTCTGTTTGTTTGTTCTTTAATTCTTCTAGGTCTGTGTTAAACATTTCTTGCATCTTCTTGATCTTTGCCTCCATTCTTTTTCCGAGGTCCTGGATCATCTTCACCATCATTATTCTGAATTCTTTTTCTGGAAAGTTGCCTATCTCCACTTCATTTAGTTGTTTTTCTGGGGTTTTATCTTGTTCCTTCATCTGGTATGTAGCCCGCTGCCTTTTCATCTTGTCTATATTTCTATGAACGTGGTTTCTGTTCCAAAGGCTGCAGGACTGTAGTTCTTCTTACTTCTGCTGTCTGCCCTCTGGTGGATGAGGCTATCTAAGAGGCTTGTGCAAGTTTCCTGATGGGAGGCGAGACTTCTTGATCATTTTAGCAAGATGTAAGATTGAAAGTTGTATTTAGAGAACTAGACCTGATGGTTTAAGTTAAGGAATCCAGAGGGAAAAGAAAGGGGCAGGACTGGGGTGAGGCACCCACTTCTTCTTCCCCTGGAGAATGGCAGAAAGAGAAAGATGAAAGGTGGGAGAAAGGAAAGCAATTAGAGATCATGGGTCTTGATGGTTTCTCTTTGGGCTGCAGTTTAGAGGGCAGATGTGTTAGAGAAGCATAGGAATTATTGTAAGGAAAAGGAAATTTTGTCCAGATTCCAACTGGAACTCTAGAATAGACCTTTCCTTCGTTGTTCTCTTCCATCCACATCCTTCTATCCTAACCCTACCTTACCAACCTCTAATGCGTCTATATGAAAGTAAGTTTGGCTTCCCAGCCTGGTTATGCAGAGAGAAGTCCTTCAATTCTCTTTCATGGGCCAGGTTCATATCCTGTGTGGAATGGAAGAGACCCAGAAGTTGCTTTGTCCTCTTAAGAAGGAATTTAAAAGGTATTTGACATGAGATCCTTTAGGACTGTGACAGCACATCCTGTGCCAATAGGTGGGGTAGCCTTCAGCAGAGGTTGGGAAAGGGCCAGCCAGGCATGAGGTGGATGGAAGGTATGTCAGATCCAAGGTAAAACTAGGTCATTAGGGAGAGCTGCTGATAAAACCAAGAGAGGAAGGGTCATGAGTTACCCTGGCCACAGACATCATCCATAACCACCAATGGCAAGAGGTGTTTCTGCATATCCTCATCCCCTACCTCCATCTGATTTTAATTTTTAGGAAAGTCATATGATAGGGTTTGTCTAAATTCAGAGTGGGCTGGGTCCCTGCAGTTAGAACTGCAACTGTTTGCATAATGAAGATGAAAAGGTACAGGAAATCAACTCTGTCATCTAATTTATGATGGCCACAACCACTCACTGTTGGCCAGACTTTGGGAATTTGAGCTTGCTGCCTACTGCATGTCAGTGAGAAGGGCTGGCCAGAAGAGAGGATGGACAGTACAGTGACCTGGCCCATAGCCTGGACTTGCACACAGCCAGCAGCAAAGCAGCCACTAGCAAACTGGCCAGGAGACATGAGCAATTGAGGCAGCTTAATCTAATTTTAATAAATATGGGGATTTTACTTCCCTCAAAAAATAACAAAAACAGAAAAGAGAGAGCCATTGCAAATATCCTCCGTTATACCCATTCATGCCTTGAGGCTACATTTCAGCTCTGTGCTGATATGGGCGTTCTTAGTTTCCCTTTTGTTGTGCTTTAAAAATGTATTTGCATATTGCAAAATACTCCACAGGCATAAACTGAAGTCTTGGTCCTTAAACATAAAATATCCAAAATAAATTATGTCAAAAAAATGAAACTGACAAATATTTACAGTTAGTTAGGCATCGTGAGAAATAGAAATGAGGAAAGGCGTGAAGCTGACAATCGAGTTACAGTGACGGATATCAAGGCATGAGAAGCTTGTGGCTGCCCATGGCAAGAAGAGGTAGACTCAGACTGAGCACAGTCAATGCCCAAGAAACAGAGAAGGGAGAGACCACCTCAGCCAGTGGTGGGGGCTGGGGTTTACCCTGGAGGCTGAGCCAGATAAAGGGTGGGACTGGGCAGTCATGGGGGCAGATCAATCTACAAAGGATGCTATACATCAGAAATACAATGCCAATTAGCCCAGCCTGACACTCCTTGTATAATTTTCACACTGTAAATCGGCCCAGCTACAACCAGAGTAGGCAGCATCGCAGTGGGGAAAGTGACAAACCCACCCTACTGGCACTACTAGCTTAGTAGAGGATTTTTCCAAGTTGGGAGGCACAACCCAGGCCAGCCTCCAGTCCCAAGAGCAGCTTGCTGATGCCACCTGGTATCGCAGTCCTTGGAAGCTGAAATTCTGTAATTACTCACAGTAGCCAAGACAGGGAAACAACCTAAGTGTCTGTCAGTGAATGAATGAAAAAAGATGATGTGGTGCACACACACACATTCACACACACAGAGGAATATTATTCAAGCCATGAGAAAGAAGAAAATCCTACCATTTGTGACAACTTAGATAACTCTTGAGGGCATTATGCTAAGTGAAATAAGTCAGATAGTAAAAGACAGATATTGGGGCTTCCCTGGTGGCGCAGTGGTTGAGAGTCCGCCTGCCGATGCAGGGGACACGGGTTTGTGCCCCGGTCCGGGAAGATCCCACATGCCGCAAAGCAGCTAGGCCCGTGAGCCACGGCCACTGAGCCTGCACGTCCGGAGCCTGTGGTCTGCAACGGGAGAGGCCACAACAGTGAGAGGCCTGCGTACTGCAAAAAAAAAAGAAAAAAAAAAAAAAAAAGACAGATATTGTATGAACTCACTTATATGTGGAATCTAAAAAAGACAAACTCAGAGAAACAGAGAGTAGAGTGCTGGTTACTGGGGGTTGAGGGAGTGGGGAAGTGGGGAGATATTTGTCAAAGGGTACAAACTTCCAGTTATAATAAGGTTAATAAATTTGGGGATGTAATGTACAGAATGGTGATTATAGCTAATAATACTGTATCATATAATTGAATGTTGCTAAGAGAGTAGATTTTAAATGTTCTCACCACAAAAAAGAAACAGTAACTATGTGACAGGATAGAAGTGGTAGCCAATGCCATGGTGGTAATGATTTTACAGAATATAATGTATCAAATCAACACTTTGTGCACCTTAAGCTTACACAATGCTATGTATCAATTATATCTCAATAAAACTAGAAAAATGTTAAAAACAGAAACTTGTTTAAGGTCATACAACTGGAAATGGTAGAACTGGTTTTGAACTTGTACTATTTTCAGAAAGTCTAGACCTTCCCTACTAGGAAGCCTTTCGAAGACAAAACTTTAACCACCCTGCCTTGTAATATGGGGGCTAAATTAGATGATCCAAATACAGAGCAATGTCTATGGCTTTATTCCATCAAAATAATGATTTGATACAGAGATGAAAACAAATTCCACAAGGTCTCTTAACTTGAGAGTTCTTAACTTTGTTTGCTATCATCTTTGTTTTCCTAAAGCCCAAGAAAATGTACTTAATATGCCCAAACCAATACAGCCTGTGGCTCATGGCTAAGTCCAAAAAAAAAAAAAAAAAATCAGTATTTCCAGGTTGAGTAGGAGAAAAAGCAGGATGTATTGGCTGATTGCTTTATATAAAACAGAGAAGAAAGAACAAAGAAGTTGCCACTCTCTTGTTTTGTACAAGCAGCACCCACCACAAAGATTTTGGGCTTCATGGAGAGAACTGGAGATCCTAATTCAGTAGGTGCCCAGGCAGAGAGCATTTAGAACATGGGGAAATGGAAGGAGCAGTGGCCGGGCTAGGGTGCCACAGCAGAGTGAAAATTGCTCTTACAGTTATGTGTGATGGCCTGGACGTGCAGAAAAGAGACATCCTTCCACTTCCCTGTGGAACAAATGTCAACAAGCATCACATGACAGATGAAGTTGGAATTTACCTTTGCCTGTTCTGAGAAAACAGCTCCAGCTTATGTCACTTTTATATGTGTGAATGTTGGTGCCCCAGGAACACGATAAGCATCTTGAGAGCAGGAACTGTCTTCCACTTCTTTGTAGACGTACCAGGTGGGCAGGTAGACACCTTTCAATAAGTATGGAATGAAGGAGCTGTCCCTGCAATGGTCATTCCCTTCCATTTCGCTGTAGCATCTGAAGAGATGTGCAAAAAAAGGAGAGTAATTCTGCAACTCAGTGAATTTCCACAGAAACCCAGCCATAAATTATGAATATCCCCTCCCTCACGGGCTCCCCAACCTTTTCTCTTGTCATCACCTCCACATCATCTCTTCTTCCTCCTCTTTCCCAGCAAATCACCTTACCTTTTCCTCCATGCTTGGCCTTATAGCCTCCTAAACCCAGGTACGTGGACATGTGTGCTCTCACCGCACCTGCTTATGTAGGTTTTTCACTAGCTCCCATTAAAGTCTGGAGCTACTTCTCCATACTCTGGCTTTGGCACTTTTTTCCCAGTATATTTTGATGAAACCAAATGGTTCTGACATATCCATATGTACCACACTCTGCCATAGATGAATGAGGAAATAGAGAAGGAAGACAGAAGAGTGGTGGGAAAAGTAGGTGAGAGAATGAGAGTAAAGAAGCAAAGCAATAACTTAAGTTTGAGAAATACAGACATTACTAAAAGCCGCAGAAGATAAAGTATTCTAACCCTTAAAATGAGGTACAGAATGTGGAAGAGTATTGCAGTATATGAAAATACAAAGAAATTCAGGGCAACACCCAGAAAGTAGGGTGGGGAGAGACAAACAAAATCGAATTGTGGCATGTTATTCTTTCAAAGGAGAGAAGGAAACTTACTTAGCATGATATGATCAGAGAGAATAGATTAAGCTTGAAGACAGTGGGGCTGAGCCTGAGTTACTGAGAGATTAGAATAATTTAGGAGAAAAGAACCAGGTCCCTCCGAACCTGTTAACTTCCTGACTCTGTGACATTTCTCTTTCCATGTCCCAGACCCACTGAAATGCCAGCTGTCTGTGATAGAGCCCCATGGGGTTCAGCGTTGGAAGCTGTCATGGCCACATGCAAAAGGTGAGCTTAGGGTACCCGGAACATAAAGTGCTTCTCAGAGCTCCCCCCACCCCGCCTGCCATCAGACCTGCCTTTGACATTTTAGGACTGAGGTCAAGAGTACATGTATCATAAATCTAAATAGTAAATTATATCAAGCTAACAACCATTAAAAAAAATCTATTCTTTTTTAAAAATTTTATTTATTTAATTTATATATATTATTGATTTTTGGCTGCATCCGGTCTTCGCTGCTGCACACGGGCTTTCTGTAGTTGCGGTGTGCGGGTTTCTCATTGCGGTGGCTTCTCTTGTTGCGTAGCACGGGCTCTAGGTGTGCAGGCTTCAGTAGTTGCGGCATGTGGGCTCAGTAGTTGTGGCTCACGGGCGTACTTGCTCCACGGCATGTGGGATCTTCCCGGACCAGGGATCGAACCTGTGTCCCCTGCATTGGTAGGCGGATTCTTAACTACTGAGCCACCAGGGAAGTCCCCCCAAAATACATTCTATCTCCCTACCTTGGTGAATATAGATTTTTAATAATCTGGAAATTCAGCTTCTAAAATTAAAGCTTTTGGAGTCCATGGAATACTCTACTGAAACTTGGAGGTGCAGAGAAAGCTGGTCTTCAGTCTTCAAATCCTGCACTTCCTACACACAACACCCTCGTTTCCCAAACAGCCTTCATCCTGTACCACATTTACATGGACATCCTCACCTGCATATACAAAGCCAAATTTTTTTCACATATTTTCCCTGCCAAAAGCTACCCTTTGGCTTCCTTTGACCACTCCTGAAGCCCACATCTTCCAGTCTAGCAGTTCAGTCTGTCCACAGGAAGACGGAACAGGGGGTAGTTTGCACTGGCCCCAAAAGCAGGCTTGGGACACATGGAACACGGTCTAGAAGTGAGGACATAGTCTCTGCTTGGGCTCACACCCATAACCCTGTATGTTCTTTACTTTGTGGGGAGGAGTGCAGCCAGGGGACGACCAGAGAGAAGGCTTCAAAAGCCTGATATCCAAGGCCTGTCTTGAAGCACTGCCCCTGTGGTCATTAATTGTGCATACTGGGCATTTAACTGTGGAAACCACTAGGCTAGTCTGAAAATTATGCATAGCAGTGAAAAGGGATACAGTTAAAGTGATAAATGGGAAGGATAGTTCAATGGTTGTATTAGAAAAAGTAATCAACTCTCATACCTCACAAATGTCCACCAGGTTCCTGGTCTCAATAAATGGCACCATCAGAAACCTGGACTCACTCTAAGTTTCTCCTATGCCCTTGCCACCATATTATGCTTCACCCATTCCATTTCCCAAATGCCTTTCACACAGGTTGCTGAGTGCAAGGCCACCCTCTGATATATGGCCCTTGAGTAGGCTGATGTGCTGAGGGGCAGGGAAGGGACCAACGGCCACGTGAAGCCCCTTGTCAGGAACTTCTTACACATTTTCTTTTGGAAGAGATTGACTCTTGAAGGGAAGATTCATGTTGGATTAGAGAGGAGTGGTTAGGCCATTCTGAATCTGTATGTCCTTGCGCACGAAACTATGAGAGGAAGAAAGGAATCAGGCTTTCATTCTTTTTGTTTATTTTTAGCGTAGTTCATCTTTAACATTGACCAGAGCCATACTCTTCAATGGTAACGTACCCTTCTGTAAGGGCATCAAGAAGCTATACTTGTGCTCTCTTCTGTCATCCCTCCAAACCCTTGACCGGTTGGCCAACTGGATTATCTCTGAGAATCCTTCACCTTCCAGGGACCTTTAAGAATCCCTTACACAGCAGCGCCCATAGCTCAGGAAACACAGCTCTGCTCAAGCCTGGAGGTGAAGGCTTCTAGCTTGGCTGGACAAAGGTGTGAGAACCTGAGTGTGATGTCAGCCGACCACGTGGACAATTTTAAGTCAGCCCCAGTGTGTTCTCAGCTGCCCAGCTCTAAATAGAAGTCTTGTGGGCAACATGGAACCTCAGCTGTTTTATAACCATCCTCCCAAACTTCAAAGCACTTGGCCCAGATGAGCCAGTGAAATCAGATATACATATATATTTTTAATTTTTATTTTATACTTCTCATGTCCATGCAGTTGGAATCACCTGTAAATTAGGTGTTACAGCATTGTAGTTTGGTTAGATGCAATGGTTTAGAAATGTAGCTTTAGTTTGTGATGAGATAATAGCTGCTTTTCTTTGTTGTGACAGTAGCAATAAAGTTACTACGATGTAAAATGTGGTAACCAACCCAAACTACTGAAACAAAGCCACGAATCAGAGGCTGCCCAGCTCTGAGAACTTTATATGCAGAAGTGACAGTGGGTTGCGATCTCTGAACAAGTAGCACAGGGAACCCTGTCATAGCCATTATATGGGTCGTCTTTGCTGTCGGTCAAATCACGTTCCCCAAACTACGTGGTAAAATTCTGTTGGGATACAGAAAAATTTAATGCCATTTACATCACACAGAGGGGAGACTTTGTTGAGCCTAAGCTGGTATTCAGATGTGTCTGGACAAGTATGAAGAACTGGTGTATTGTTCAAGGTCTCAAGGAACCAATTTTCTGAGAAAATTGGCTGGGAAAGTACTCTTTTGTACCATTGCCTGGGAGAAAGCCTGAGATGGAGAGGAAAGTATCATATTTACGTGAGATATTCTTCCTATTTTGACTTTACCTTGCATGCCTGTACCTTGTAGACTGCGCTATAGGCGAAGGTTGAATGTTTTTTTTTTTTGAAGGAAATGTAAGCTAAGGGGCAACCACACTAACAGTTTTAATGCTCTGGTGATACAATGTGCCATGGAGTGCAGGAGAGATGCGTTTTCACTGGAGGGCTCCCAAGTAGTGAGGACAGAAGGGGGCAGGTTGAGAACTTTGGACGCAGCAGGAGAGAAGTAGGGCCCTTGGCACTGGCCTCAATGTTCTTATCAATCTTGGCTGCACTACGGTGGCAAAGCACCACTGTCAGGGGCTTTAAGTTGAGCCAACGTTAACAAGAAAAGTAAGAGACAATCCATGGGCTTGTGTGAAGCAACCCAGGAATGCCAGGAAGTATTGATGGGGGGTTGGGAGAGAGGGACATATGTGTGCCTCTTGCAGAGTACTTAGTTCCCAAAGGTTAGGCAAATACCAGCAAAATTTGGGCTATTACTGTGATTGTGACCCTGTTTGTACCAGAAGCTAGCAAAGCTAAGATGACATGAGTTACAAATGGTAAAAACTTTGGTGTGATACTAACAGCTAATATTTATTGAGTATTTACTATGTGCTAGAGATTGTTTTACATGCTTTTCATATATTATTTCATTTTTTTACAGTAACCATGTAAAACAACTCTCACTGTTAGCTCCATTTCTCAGATGAAAGATTTGTAGCACTTCAGTCTTACCCAAGGTCATAAATACTAAGTGGCTGGCCAGAGCTGGGAACTGCACTCATAGAGTCTGACTCTCCAGCTGTGCTCATGGCTTTTACGTGATTCCACCCTTATTCACACTATTCTGAGAGCCACTTTTTGTATAGCATTTCAGAGCGATGTTTCTCTACCAGGCAATTTCCCTGGACCCCGAAGTACCACAAACACACCTGTATCAGTAACTTTATATAGATATATAATACCATGCAAAGTATACAACAATGTAAATGTCTTCATATACACACACATCACAGGAAAACAATTTCCTGAGCCCATCAGAGAATCAAATTTCTGTTAATTTGGTGGAAAAGGACAAATGTTCTAAGAAACACTAACTAGGGCCCAGAGGAAAAAAATGTTACATTTTCTGCACAGCGACCCATTGTGAAGCCACCCAGTTTTCTTAGAATTCCATTTTAACTCACGCCAAATGGGCCCTCCCAATGGCCCTGGAAACAGCATCCGGATGTTCAGATCCCTTACGTGTGAAAGGCATGCAACCAGATACATAAAATCCGGGGCTCAACTTTGTTTATAGACTTTTTTTTTTTTTTTTGGCTGGTTAAAAAGCTGACAGACTGTATTACAGCTAACATTCCCATATTGATTATACCATTTCTGAGGCTGGCCTCTCTGTGACAGGAGCAGCAGAATTAGTTTTTTCCTTGTTAAATATTTGTAAATCATTCGTACTTTTATGGGGTACATAACCTGGCTGTTACCCTTCAAATAATCTTCTTGTTACTTGTTTAAACAAGAAATATCTCCTAGAGTGCAGTGTCACTTTTGTCCTTCAATGAGACTACAACATAAGGACTTCTCTTGCTTGTGAAATACAAAAGGCCATCCAGGCCATGGTTACAGAAGATAGGTCTGTAAGAGGCTCTGTCCAAAGAGACTCAAGAACATCCACTGTTGCCTCTTGCTCTGCTTACACTACTGGGAAGCAGCTAGACTGGGAAAAAATGTTTTATTTTCCTTTGTTTTTTTTTTTGCTTTTTGTTTATTTCAAGCTACTGAGAGCCACAATTGTCAGTCTCAATCATTAAAAAGCACTGGTTTGGGGTTCATAGTGGAAAGTATTAATGCCACCTATAATTACATCATCGTAGGGTGAACATAAAGCATGCATTATTAAGGTACAAATCTGAAATGCGGCTTTTTCTTTATTGTGTCCATTGAGAGTCACTACCTAAAAATAGGCAGCATAGGAGGCCATCCAAATATTCCAACAATGCTACAGTTATCAAAAGGCTCTCGGAAATCCTCTTTGGATGTGGACCGTCCAGTATAATAGCACAGCCCTTTGAATAACGTTAATGATCATAAATCCTTTCTTCTTCTTTCAAAAGTTGGAGTGAATTTGATTTTGATTAAAGAACAAAAGTCACTTGACTATAAATCTGATAAATAAGTTGCATTAAAAACACCGTGTATGGGTTCGATTCCTGGCCAACGCACCAAAAAAAAAAAAAGAAAAAACTGTGTATGTTGATATAACATACATAAAATAGCAAGATATAAATCTAAAGTGAGGAGTAGGATTGTGTCTAGTGACTTGTAAAGAAGCCAAAGATCTGTGCAAGAGCAGTGTCCCTGGAACAGGCACAGAGCCTGAGCACAAGCTCCATGTTTGTAGGTGGCAGAAACCCATACAGACCAGTGTAAGTACAAATTATAAGAATGTGCAATAGTTCACAACACCTTAGGTCAGGCTGCAAAGTTGGGCCCCGCGAGAGAACATAATCATAAATTAGAAAGCCACAAGAAAGGAAGATCACTTGTTTACTCTTCCTGAGACCCCTGGATTTCATCACGGCATTTCATGGTGCCTTTTTTTTGAGTCTTTCTCTGCAGATGGGTTGACTACTTCCACAGGAACTCAACTCAAAGAGCTAGCTGAGGCTGGCCTGCGACTAGCACAACCGAGCAAGACAGAGAAACTGCTGGGGTCATCCGGCCATGCTGTGGATGGAGGGTGTGGCGTGTGGGATGCAGGCAGATGCAGTGCAGTAGAGAGCAGAGGAGGTTAGGTGTTGGTGCCTGGCCCAGGGGGATTGAATGACATAACGCCACTGTTTGGTGACTTGTGAATACCCAAGATGGCTTGCTTTAGAGCCAGAACCTAGTGCTTAAATGTCTTTGAAGGAAAGACACATTTGGACCACGTTTTGAAGGCTGTGCATCCAGATGATGGCTACAGAGAAGGCAGATCGGTGTGTCTGCCTGCCAGGTGAAGAAAGATGTGCAGGTAGGCAATGATTCCTGTGCTTGCTATTCAGTCTCCAGCTCATACTTTTTTTTTTTTTTTTTAATGTGAAGGCCAAATTTTAGATCTCAATGGAGAAGAAATGAGCAATTATAAATTTGGTTTATACCACTCAGTCCCCTCAATCCTTTTTGCATCCCAGGCAAATCAATGTGTGGCCCTCTGTATCAATTATTATTATAGCTGCACCAAATGGTTTTCCTGTGTGTGAACACACACACACACATATTAGGACAATAAAAACCTTACATTTACATACATTTAGTAGTATTCCAAAATGTTTAAAAAATTTTTCCTTCGTATAGTAACTGTAGAAGACAGAACAGGGGCTTCCCTGGTGGCGCAGTGGTTGAGAGTCCACCTGCCGATGCAGGGGACACGGGTTCGTGCCCCAGTCTGGGAAGATCCCACATGCCGCGGATTGGCTGGGCCTGTGAGCCATGGCCGCCGAGCCTGCGCGTCCGGAGCCTGTGCTCCGCAACGGGAGAGACCACAACAGTGAGAGGCCCGCGTACCGCAAAAAAAAAAAAAAAAAAAAAGCTACTTTAAGACAGAACAGTATTAGTTTTAGCCATACAAAATTGTCATTTTTGTTAGTCAAAAGCAGCCGATTTTATATACTTCATCTTAATATTAGCATAACCATTTAATACATGAGAGATGTTAGGGAACCGACCTGGAGTTTTCCTGTCTCCTAAGTTCTTGAAATAGAACCAGAATCCATGTCTTCTGACCCTTATCTCAGTGTCATTTCCACCACAATATTATATATAAAGATTATATATACCCGTATGCAATATAAACCCAACCCAACTGAAAACAAACTTGCCTATGTTTGTTTTGTGATAAATTTACTACAGATATACGTAACAAGAAAAACTTCAAGAAATCTGCTTTAAATGCTCTTCATTAATTTTTTGCAACCTTATGCATTTTTTTCCAAATTAGCAAAGTGCAAAGAATCAAGTCACTTATGCCATGAAAAGATTACATATTTAGCTTTTCAAATTAGTTAGCTAGGAGTAAATTATTTTTTACCTCTGCTGTTAGGGTTCAGGGAGCTAAAGAAAAGAAAAAAGAATTGTCTGATTAAATGGAAAAAAATAGAATTATTATGTCATGAAAAATTATTTCTCAACATCTCTTATTTTTCTTTTTGAAAGAAGTGAACCAAAGTCTCTCCATTTTGAGAAAAACAGAAGTATATCTTTTGTTTCTGATATTGTCCTCTTAAACAATATCTGAAACGGAATTCAAATCAATAACCCATTCCCTCTTCTGATTATACTAATGTTTCTTTAAAATACAGATGTGTTTCGAATGACTAAATCATCTATCACTGGTTAGACTTGTTTTTAATGCTACAGGGGATTCAAGCATATTATTATACATGCAATGTTTTCCCAAGATTTAGCAAATGACTATCAAACATGAAAATACAGTTTAACAACTTAAACTAAAAGAAATGTACATCATTAATTTAAATTCAATTAGCTGGCTGCAACCCAACAAACGGCACTGGTTAAGTGCCTCAAGTGTGTGGTGTGGGAATTCCACGGGTCCAGCAAGCCCCTGATTTCTGTGAGCAGCTCAGCAGTTGTTTGGTTGCCCTGGAAAACAGACCCTTTCTCCCCACGCTGCACTCACAGCTTCTCAGGGCAGGGGGAAGATGCCACCAATTTGTTTACCCATGAATGCTTTTTTGAGAGGAGAGAGACCTCTGTGCTTCAATATTTTCCCCTTGGACGGAAACTTGGGGCGGGGGAAGGGGGGTACTTCGGTGTCATTTTACTGTTTTTATCTTTCTAGTTATTTGAGAAGGTTCTTTTACTTTCTAAGCTTAAATCCTAAGCAAAAAAAAAAAAAAAAAAAAAATCTGCACTATTACTCATTATTATTTCCAGAAAAAAAAACAGGTTATCAAAAAATTCAGGATGGGAAGAAATCTCCAGAAATGTCCTCTGATTGCAGGTGTATTTCATCTGATACCTGGTGGATAGAGTCAGTAGGGGAGGCTCTATGGTAGAGAATCAGAAAAACAGCTCCCTGTACATGCTCTTTTATACCACTGAGATTCCCCCTACACACGCACAATCTCACACTAATTTTATATCATTGGTCTATGACTGTACAAGGTTGTCCATGTTGAGTGAAAACAACACATCTACAATAATCCTTTGTTAACACATATATTCTTGGTGTGATACCCTTCATTGATTATCTTTTTTAGGTATATGATCCCATTTTCTCTTTCAATAAAGTCACTGCTTAGCTTTGACTTCATGGATGAGAAATGGGATATAAAAAAGCCACAAATTAGTAGCTGTGTCAGTGGCAACTACTGCAACACAGTAAGAGCCCAGAGCTGCCAGAACCCCAAACTCAACGTCTTAAAACACTAAGCACTTATTATTGCTCGCAAATCTACAGGTCAGCTGGGCGGTTCTGGTCTCTTCCGGGCTTCCTCTTATCAGCTGTGGGTTGCATGGTCAGCTCTGCTGGTCAGGGCTGGGATCTCTCATGGATTTAGGGGTCAGCTGACGGTTGGCTGGTCTAGGACGACCTCATTCTTTTGCTTGATGGTTGGCTGATTTTTGACTAGGACAACACGGGTGACTGGTCCATCATCATCACCCAGCAGGCTAGCCCAAGCTCTTTCACAGGGATCCAAGACAATGAGTGCAAGTTCAAGTCCTCTTGAGGTCTAGCCTCAGCTCTGGCACATCTTTACCTCCCCTGAATTCCATCAGCAAAAGTAACTCACAGCATTAGACCTGATTCAAGGGTAGAGGAAAGAGACTTTGCTTTTCACTGGGAGAAACCACAGAGTCACATTACAAAGGGCGTGGATACAGGGAGGTGTGAACATTTGGGCCACGTAAAAAGTCATTCTATCACAATAGTTAATAGAATGTATGCAAAGTATGCTCCATGAAGCACTGGTTCCATATGTTATTAATTGGTAGTTTGCAAAACAAGATACGTACACACATGTATAAAGGGAGCAGGGTGGATTTCCATGGCCAAATACAGCTGGAAAACTGCATTTATCTGCAATGCCTAGAAATGAGCTCGCAGGGACAGTGGCTCCAGCTCTCTCCACAGAGGCAGCCATAACTCCCCATAAGTTCAGAAGCTCCTTCTCCTCCCAGCAGCAGGGGATGCCCTGAGACACAATTTCCCAAAAACTCCTCAAGTCTCCAGATACCAGGCAACTAGAATTTCCAGCAATACCCCAAATGGCTGGTGTCCAAGTTCAGACCGCTAGATGTCTGAGCCCAGTTCCATCATTGAAGACTGTTCTCATGCTTACATCATATAAAGGGAGAGCAACAGGGTGGCAGATGCCTTTACAGGAAGACGGCCCCTCAGAATATCCAGCTGTGCCCTGCCCCAGCACAGCGCTCTCACATCTCCACAGGGCTCTGAGAGAACAGGGGCCAGCGCACCTGCTGAGATCCAGCACCAAATGACATTTGCTAGTGTTTGCACGGAGGCCATTGCATGAGCAGGTCAAACACACATTCTCAGGATTCTTTGATTCTTTACTGTAGAACCTGGTGCCTTTGGTGACAGACTCTCCAATGCACAATATACCGTTTCCCAAGGTGTTTTGACTAAGAAAGCTTTTTTCAAGGAACATCTTGCAGAACTGGTATTATATAGAATGCACTTTAGGAAATCATGTCTCACCTAAAGGATATATTTCAGTAAAATAAATACATCAAAAATGCAAATTCATAAAAATGCTCCTTGTTTCTTTTCTCACATATGTTTATTCTGCTTTCAATCCCTTCTGACCAGTTTCTGACAGCCAAAATAAGCAACTACACAGAAGCAGCTAGAAAAGAATGAATAAGTTGAGGTTAGAAAAGGACAAGGCCAAGAAGGAAAACAGTTACAGCTGAAAGGTAAGATATCCCAGTGCCTGTTACATTTTACGCACCCCACGAAAAATGCACGGAAGCAGCACCTGTGCGCAAAATTTAATTTGCGTGACAAAGAAAAGTAATAATATATTATTCACTCAACGAATCTTAGCTATGCCTCTACTATGTATAAGTCGCCTGGGTTACTGGGGACACACGATGAAGAAAACAGAGCCCTTGTTCTCAAAAGGCTTACCCTCTAGAGCAGGAGTCATCAAAGTAGGGCCCACGAGCCAAGTCCTACTTGCCTCCTGTTTGGGCAAATAAAGTTTATTAGAACACAGCCACGCTCCTTTGTTTCTGCATTGTCTACGGCTGCTTTATTGCTACAAAGGCAGAATAGTGCACTTGCTACAGAGACCGTATGGTTGGCAAGCCTAAAATATTTACTGTCCAGCCCTTTACACGAAAACAATTTGCTGACTGCTTGAAGACTCTCAGTCTATCTTTAACTGCCTCAGCTTCGTCTTCTTTCCCTTAGAAAAATTTTTTTTTCTTATGGTTTCAATTATTTTTCCTATAGAAATGACTCTGTAATCTCTATACCCAGTCACAGGCACGGGAGGTATTTCTAGAATTTCTCGATCCATCCTATGAAGGCAATTACCTGCTGCACCTACCCTTCTTTTTAGTCCTCTCTCAAGGTCAGAGTTGACATGTAGATTAGAGAGAAACACGAATGTGACCATTCAGATTTGAGGCGCATATAAAATACTTTAGTATTGCTCTAATAATATCTTGATTTACTTTGGAAATTCTCAAAGTGCTTCATCATAATTAGTTTCTTTACTTTAATATGCCAGGGAAATTTTTTAAAAAATCACTGATATTCTCACTGTCCAGTTGTGAAAGCAGATGCAAGAAAGTTAAGGGATTCACAAAAGAGCTTGATTCCCTGACAGTGAAAGTTACCCCCAAGTTTGAGCAACAATGCTGCTCCTTCATTATTTCCCACGCACGATCTAGACTTCCATTCAACTGGCCTTCCATGAATTTTCTCCTTCAGGCCCTAATTTCAATTTAGCTACTCCCTGTCCCCAGATGGTGCATGGCAAGAGGCATAGCCTATGCTCAGCACTATTATTATTAAGTGAAGAGATAATGCTGTAAAAGTCAGTGTTATTTTTCCCCCAAGAATTCCCAGAGAGAGCGTCTCTGCCTATGTGCTTCTCTAAGTCTCCATTAGACTGCTCGTTCCCTTGCTCCTTCTGCTTCCACTGCACAGGTTGTTTCTGTCCCTATGTAAAGGTGACAGTGGTAAATGCAATCAGCCCTGGATGAGTACAAAGTCTCTAAGTCTGCCCTTTTTCTTCAGCAAAAGCACTTACTAAAGGAAAAGGTGACTTCTCTCTACTAGCTCTGAAAAGCAAATTTCTAGGACTGTAGAGACTTCGGGAGTCTAAGAGATTTTCATAAAAGAAATAGAAGCATGACTATTTTTCTCCTAGGACTGCTGTGTAGCTCTGAAACTCCATTCACTCACTCCGTCCTCCATGTATTGTATTTCAATAAAAACTTAATAAACAGAATATTAAAGATTTGAAGAATTATACAAAGTATTCAATTTCTAACCCTGCCATTTATTTTATTTTTATGAGATATCAGGACCAGTTTAATAACTATAATAAACATAAACTTTGACATTTATAACACTATTCACCAGATTAATACCAGATAATATTTTCTAGAAGTGTCATTTTAATAGGAATAAATGGGTAAACAGATATGTCTTAGACTTACTCTACCAAGATTGCAGGAGCTCAATTTTTGAAAGCAAATTAACAACCAAAATCAATATTTTCCCTGTTAATTCCATATTCACTGAAAGAGTTTTACTAGTAGAAGATAGCAAAAGATATGTTCGTATTGGACCAGCCAATGCTGCCTTTGATGCATATTAAAAAGAGAGAGTTCTTCTCACTCTATGAGTTTTAACCGATGGCTCTGGACCTGCTCCTATAGGTCTGTTTACAAAGCCCCTTGTACATGCACATGAGCACAGTTGATGACTAATATTATCAGATTCATCTGGGCAGAGGGCAGTAGGATGTATTTTGTTATTAACATTTCTAATTTCTCATTGCCCACTGCTCTCTTTCTTCCTATTTCCTGGTTAAGACTTTCCAAGATGTTGATGACTTCATAGAAGACCCAAAGACATAAAAAAGAATATCAAGAGAAATGGATGTTTCTTAGACCCTAAAGGAAGAGTAAAGAGGTTAGTATTCAGAAAATCGAACCACTTTAGATAAAGGCCACAAGTTGTCACACTGCAGAGAATGTGTAGTCCAGTACCTTGTAAGTTACTTGGAATCCAAATATTTTTAAAACTCTCCAAACTTTATTTTACCAATGAATAATCCCTAAACCATAGTAAGATATCATATTCACACATAAAATTGAAAAAAATAAAAACTTTGATTAGTATCAAGGGTTGGTGAGGGTACGTGAAAATGGGGATTCCTCTACACTGCTGGTGGGAGTTAAAATTGTTGTAGAAACTTTGGAGATCAATTTTGCAGCACTGGTCACAATTTAAAATACTCATATGCCGCAGAATAGCAAATTCATCTTTCACCATCTAATTTCTTACATAACTACAAAGAGTGCCTCTAGGAGCTAAGAGCGGCCAGCAAGGAAAAGGAAAATGGGGATCCCAGTTAACAAACTCAGAAAATTATTTCTCCCAACAACCAGTAAGCTTGGAAGAGGACCCCTAACCCCAGATCATAACTGACACCTCGATTCAGCTCAGTGAGACCCTAAGTAATTAGAGAATCCAGCCATGTCGAGCCTTTTTTTTTCTTTTTTTTTCTTTTGTCATACAAGATAACTCACAGGATCCAGGGAATAAGACATGGATGTCTGGGCGGGGGGTACATTTTTCAGCTGACCACAGATGCTTATTGAATATAGTATATATACTTTATATAGTATATATACCATAAAAGACAGAATGTCATCTACCCCCTAATTGAAGCACAATCTTTGCAGGGGTTTGGAGAAAATAAAACTCACTCCCAGTTGAGAACAGCAGAAGCTGTTAAAGAAAGGGAAGTGTAAGGTATGCCCTGAAAATAAGTACGGATTTAAAGGCAGGAGCAGGTAGAGGGAAATTCCTAACTAATGGAAGATTTGGATAGAAGCTATAGAAGGGGATAAGCTTAGCAGGTAGATTGCAACATTGGCTTAGAACCTTGGGTTTTAAAACCAGATTCCTGGGTTTGAATCTCACTTTGCCTTTCTCCAGCTGTGTGTTTTTGACCTCTGTGTACATCAAATTGTTCATGTTCACAATGGATATACCAGCATCTAACTCATAGAGGTTTGGTTTTGTTACAATGCTTAAGGTACTACGAAAAATATTTGTATAGTATGAAATATAAGTTGCTATTGTCACCTCTAAGTATCTAATATATCCTTATTGCTTATGCATTTTGATTAATTGCCTCAAACCCCTTCAGAAATAGGTAGGTAGAAGTACAAGTCTTACATGAGTTACTGAGAAGAACTAAAGTTTCTCAAATGAGTCATTTTCTTTACTACTTGCAATCCATGCCCTATAGAACCCTAAGATGAAACTGTAATGATGAAACTCCACCATGGTATTTTTAGCTGCAGAATCTTCAACTAAGGAGGCTTTGCAGATATGTTTAAGTTAAGGGTCTTTATGAGATAGGGAGATTACCCTGGATTATCCAGGTGAACCCTAAGGCAATTGTATGTATTCTTGTAAGAAGGAGGGAGAAGGAGATCACACACACACACACACACACACACACACACACACACGAGGAAGAGTCAGTCTGACAATGGAGGCAGAAATTGGAGTGATGCAGCCCCAAGTCAAGGAATGCTGGCAACCACAAGAAGCTGAAAGGCATAGCGAATGGATTTTTCCCCAGAGCTTCCAGAGGGAGCATAGCCCTGCTGACATCTTGATTTAGGTCCAGTAACATAGACTTTGGACTTTTGGCCTCCAGAACTATGATACAATAAATTTATGTTGCTTAATCCACTGAGAGTGTGCCAATTTGTTTCAGCAGCCACAGGAAACGAATACAGAATTATTCAATTCAATATTTTGAAAATAATTTATCTAAATCAATTAAATAATTACTTTTCACTTTAAAACTGGATCTTTGGGCACAGGATCCTGAATAATGAAACTATTATAAAGAGGTAATTCTGTATTATGTATTTGGCTAACTGTAGCAAAAAGTCGTGATTTAATCATAGGATATTACGAAAGGAAAAAAGAATCTGTGAGCATATGTAATGTGAGTTCAACTTTCTGTTTGCAGTTAAGGAACATGTTGATATCTGCCACTAAAAGTAGAAACAAAAATTTCAAACAAAACACAAATTTTAGGGGCTTCCCTGGTGGTGCAGTGGTTGGGAATCTGCCTGCCAGTGCAGGGGACACGGGTTCGAGCCCTGGTCCGGGAAGATCCCACATGCCACGGATGCAGCTGAGCCCGTGTGCCACAACTGCTGAGCCTGCTCTCTGGAGCCTGCGAGCCACAACTTCTGAGCCTGCGTGCCACAACTACGGAGGCCTGTGTGCCTAGAGCTCGTGCTCTGCAGCAGGAGAGGCCACAACAATGAGAGGCCCGCGTGCGCAATGAAGAGTAGTTCCCACTCGCCACAACTAGAGAAAGCCTGCACGCAACAACAAAGACCCAATGCAGTCCAAAATAAATATAAATAAAGTAAATAAATTTAAAAAAAACCCACAAATTTTAGCTTTTATGGTACTGTTTCCAATAAATGGATACATGAGCGTGCTTCAAGGTTCAGTGATCAGTTTCACTTCTCACCAAAAATATCTCTATTTGTTTCTTCTGGTAGAAAAATAAATTGAACAATTGTATAAATCCCAAAGGTATCCACCGAAAAGAATTACATAAAAAAGACTGGCACTTTCAGAGAAAGACTGATGCTCTTTATTTTCAAGGACTAAGATTTATTCCAGAGGACATCTAGTATTTCTTAAATCCTTAATAACTGAAATATCTTCCACTATTTTCTAAGTTAAATGTAAGATCTCTGTAACTTAAAAGAAGAAGTCATTATATACGACTCTGATCAATACAAAATTAATATTGCAGGTACAATGAAACACTGGAGCAAGTTTATAATAAAAACCTTCAATACACCCTGTAAGTGCTGTCAAAATGAGCAGGGAGTTGTTTTTCATTTGAGATCAGATTTTTCTTCTGTCGGCAAACAGATCAAAAGGCAGGACATTTCACTACTGGAGAATCTCTAATGAGAGGGCAGTAAAACACCCACCTTTCTGACTGCCACTGGATATCAAAAAATTACTCACTTCTGAGTCATAATTACCCACCAAAAATTTAGATCAAGTGGTCGTCACGTCAGCCAAATTAGTACCTGACAAAGAATGCTTTGGGCAAGGTTGGCAGCTGAGAAACAGGAAGTGAGTTGCCAAACATTATTAAAACTTGAAAAGAACAGCCTTAAAGTTGTGTGACCTACCATTCGAATACTCAAAAACCACTACAGAGAGAAAAATCACACCTGCGCAGAAGGGACACTCAGGGAGCCAGTGGAGGAGAAGAAGCAGAGGAACTGTCACCCAATCTTCGCTCACCCAAAGGGTCACGGCCAGTTTCCTGCTGGGTCATTATTATCATTATCACTGTCTTTTTAAATGTGACGAAGTCTTGTAATGGTATTTGGAAGGAGGTGGAAGTTCCAGATGTTTCTTTACAACTGACTCTGAGGGCCACAACTGCTTTCCGAAAAACTCTTGCCAGTAGTTGGATTGCTTCCGAAGCAGGATACAGTCGGGGTTTACATTTCTTCATGGCCAACAAAGAGGGTAGCAGGCTCAGCTTAGATTCTGACCAGGCACCTCACGTGACTCAAGTCTTCACGTGTGAGGAAACTTGGCGTGGGTCAACCACCTCAGCTTGTCTTTGTCTTGGTGCTAAGTGTCATCTGGAAGTGGATGGAGAACTCTCAGGAGAATTGAGTGGTCTCTTGATATTTTGACTTTAAATTAGTCTCCCTGAGTCACTGAAATTCAATTTTTTGTTTGTTTGAACATTATTTTTGGTAGAATCATTGCAGTATTCACTCACCACGCAATCCATATTCATATAATTCAACTTGAACATTACAGATATAGGCAGTGAATTCTGAGTTATATTGTCATTTATTTTTTCTTGATCCATATATAGTATGTGTGATCAAAAACACCAATAACACTATTCATTAAGGACTGCTCTCGCCATTCCAAAGACTTCAGACAAATGGTCTTTTGTCAGAAGATTTGAAAAACAGCAAGCATTGAACCAGATCAGAAGTCACCAAACTAGGGCCCACGGGCTAAATCTAGTCTAGTCCATTTGCTTACGTATCGTATGTGGTTGCTTTCCTTGCTACAATGGCTACAGAGTTGAGTAGCTGTAACAGAGACAACAAAGCAGAAAATATTTACTATCTCACTCTTTACATATACAAAATTGCCAACTGGACAAATTGCACTGGATAATGGCATGGGTATTATTTGGAATGAAGTCTTTACCACAGGATCATTCTCTGGTTTCTGTATCATTATTGTCTAAGACTCTCTTGACAGTATTCAAGACCCTCTATGATTGGGTGCCTTGTCCTATTACACTAACACTAATGTCCAGTCCTAGTCTATACTGTGTTCCCTGAACAAACTACACACATTTACACTTGAATATTATTGCTGGCTCCAGGGGTACAAAGTCTATTAAGATTTGGTTCCTATCTGTAAAGCAGAAGGTCATTACCTAGAAAGCACAGTGTCTGTGTCAGCACAGGTGTCACCTACATGTGTACCTTACAAGTAGTTGAAATAAACTGAACTGAATTAAAATATACAAAGAGAATTATTGATATAAGTGTACATTATATTCCATCTGGCATCACCTCCAAACCAGGTCTTCTTTGTACCACAATCTTGCAGAAGAAACTCCTTGATAAATCCTTGAGTTTACTTAACAGCATTTTCTAAGTTCAAGTCACACAGCAAAATTAATCTACATTATTTGAAACATTTTACTAAGTTACTTTTTCTGTATAGGTCTTGGAAAATTTTCTCTCTCTTTTTTTTTAACGGTACGCGGGCCTCTCACTGTTGTGGTCTCTCCCATTGCGGAGCACAGGCTCCGGACGCGCAGGCTCAGCGGCCATGGCTCACAGGCCCAGCCGCTTCGCGGCACGTGGGATCTTCCCGGACCGGGGCACAAACCCGCGTCCCCTGCATCGGCAGGCAGACTCTCAACCACTGCGCCACCAGGGAAGCCCTTCTGTCTTTCTTTTGAGAGAGGGAGTGGGGGGAGGGAGAGGGAGAGGGAGAGAGAAATATAGGACTATACTCTGAACATTAAGGACTGCTTTGTTTTGGTTATGGATAATTATTTGTGCCATGTCAGAGATTCCATTATG
This sequence comes from Orcinus orca, assembly GCF_937001465.1. Taxonomy (NCBI): domain Eukaryota; kingdom Metazoa; phylum Chordata; class Mammalia; order Artiodactyla; family Delphinidae; genus Orcinus; species Orcinus orca. Next base: position 42,271,461 of record NC_064571.1, read on the forward strand.
ATATTTCTTGATATAGTAACATTACTGATACTGCATTTTTCTCCTGAGGTGATACTTGGGGGTCCACTTATGAAATTGTGTTTAAATGAAGACTAATTAATTGTAAAAGGACCTCTTAGCAAAGACTGTTCAAATTAAATAATAATTACCAAATATTCTCTTCACTTTATGCTATGTAAACTCAGCCTCTAAGTTTCACCAAGCTCTTAAGATGTCAGTTCTGGCTGGTAATTACTCAATAATCTCTCTCTTCAGTGGTATAAACTCCTCAGGTTTTTCACTGTTCCTTAAAAAAAAAAAAAAAAAAAAAGAATTTCACCTTTGATTTTCATCTAGACATGTATCACCTAACGGCTGCAGGCATTCTAGTTCCACAACTCATCTGAAATACTCCTAACTGCATGAAGAAAATCATTGGTGTTGCTCTCAGGAATCTAAAAGATATTGCTACTATAAGTTTGGTTTCAGACTGGAACCCTAGACCTTTCTGGCACTGAGACTTGAATACTTTTACTAACTGTGACTATTGCGGAATGTTAAAAAAAAAATGAGTCTGTTAAGTAGAAAGGAGGAATTTCCAGTGACTTTTAATGAAAATGCACATGTTATTTCAGATCTGTTCTAGAAGCAAAGTCCTTGTCTTTGGCACAAGTGTCATAATCATTCCATGAGCCTTCACCAAGTCTAACTGTATCTGGGTGCAAAGTAGCTGGCTTGTCTTCATGACAAACTTGTGTAGTATCCATCTCACTTATCTAAGTGTGAAGGGCATATACTATTTCGTGAGTTATAGCAAGATGATTTCCCAAACTCTTAGCAAAAAACAGAACCAACTCCAAGAACTCATTAAAATATACTTAACTTGAAGCTAAAATAAAAGTTTCATGAGCAAAGGACGGGTGAGGTGGGGGACGGTATGAGCATCAAATATCCAGCTCTATAAATAATTCTTAGATTTAGATGAGGTCATGAGTAGAATCCTCATGATGGAATCAGTGTCTTTATACAAAGAGACATCAGAGGGCTTGCTCTCTCTCACACCCTCTCTCTGCCACATGAGGACCTAGCAAGAAGGGGGCCATCTACAAACCAGGAAGAGAGCTCCCATCAGAACATGGCCCTGCTGGCAGCCTGATCTCAGACTTCCAGCTTCCAGAACTAGAAGAAATAAATTTCTGTTGTTTAAGCCACCCAGTCTATGGTATTTTGTTATGGCAGTTCGAGCTGACTAAGACACCTGGTGTCCAGAAGATTTTCATAATTTTTAGTAAAGGACATACCTGCAGGAGTGGCCTGAGTCTGATGCCTTGATTAATACGTAAACAGACTCTGAGTTGCTCTTCTTCTACTTATAGCCAAGATACTATCTGGCACTACAGTTTTGTTTGATAGACAGTATTGGCCCATGCCTGTCAACGAACCTGCGTGAAATAACATTATTACTGTATTATGTCGAGTTAGACTGCATAATATTTCCATTGTCGGACACACATGATGAAGAGATTTCAAAGTTCTCAACTGTTTACATAATTAGCATTACACATTTGTAAAATTAAGGTACCACTATCACCGCTATTACCATATTTCCTTCTTTCCAGGCTGCTGACACATTATGTGTGTTCACTTTTGAGAATGATCAGAGGAGATGCCTCCATCTCCAAAGGATCTCTGTGTCCTCACAGTCCCTGTGGAAGGTTCCCAAAACCCTCACTTCATCTTGTGACCTTGCCCAGAATTAAATAACCTAGGCCAGCTTAAGGAATAAGAGAAGAGAACAAGAGGGAACTGGCCTAAAACACCTGGCTCTGAGTGTAGTTTATCAATCCGCTGCTGGTTTGAAAGGATTATGTAGCCATAGGCTATTTCCGGATAGAAAGATGGTTCAGTGACATCCCTCTGGTAAATAAGTAGCCATTCCTCCTCCCTCTAAACGTCACATTGAAGTAGGCTGTGTTTTCTGATTAATTCATTTTGAATACCGCTGACTGTCTGTCACTGTAGTCATATGTCACTGGTGGCAGCTCAGAGAGTCTAACCTTCTTTAACATCAGTGCACACAATTCATTTTAAAATGTGGTCTAATAGCTACCAAATACCTGCAAGGTAAAGGGGAGATGGGATGCATTTCCCCTCAAAATAGCCTGCAACCAAATTTATGAAAGCAAACTCTATAGGCACAATAGTGTTCTTTGCGATGCAAAGGCTGTAAACCACTTGGAAATCTCCCCAAAGAATTGTCTTCATTGTTTACCAGAGTCTGACCAAGCCCTTGGTACTCAGACATGTGGGGAGATAAGGCACCTACTTAAGTTTTCTTAGGTGTATAATTAGAGAGGGACTAGAGACCATGACCCCTTGTCTTTGAGTGGTCTGACAGCATAACCCTAGGTTTTCACAACAGCAAGCACCCACAGGCAAGCTCCGCTCAATGCATCTCACTTTTTTCAGTTCTGGAAGGAGAGTGGCTTGGTGGAGACCCTGCTTTAGAGTCAGGAGTCAGTTCACATCATAACTCCTGCTGTTAATTAGCTTCTAGATGTAAGGGAAGGCAAGCTCCTAGGCTTTCCTGATCCTCAGTTCTCCATCACAAAAAAGCAATAGTGTCATCACCTCCTTAAGTTGCCTTGATGAGCCACTGAAACCCGGAATGGGACCCTCTAGCACCTTGTTCCTTGTTCTTTGAACACCCAATGGAAACTACTGCTACTAAAATACGTGCATTGCTTTTATGCATGGCCATGTGCAAAAGTGTCAAGGCTTGGACCTAATCTTGCCCCAGGCTTTGGCCTCCACCTCCAACAATAAATACACACTCCTCTGTTTACAACTCCATAAACAGGGACATGTGTTTCTGTTAACAATGCATTCTCTGGGCTGTCTCTGTGATCAATTACTTTATATCATTTTCAAATTGCCACATGTTTACATCTTTCCAAAGAGCTGTCCCCTGAACGAAAAAAGTCCTGCCTGACTCTGGCATGGTCAGAGGGCTTCCCTTCAACTTATCACATCTCGAAGTGCCACAGACAGAAAAGCTTCCAGGCTATTTGCTAAGAAAACTAGCATAAGCTGCTTATCAGAAAATATTACGTATTCCCTGAAAGGTGAGCTGTTCTGTCAGTTGTTTGGACTGTGTGAAATTCCTTTTTTGTCATGATAGATCACTGCACAGAAGCTAACAGTAGACTGACATCTCCCCAGTGGATGCCAGGGCCCTGGGCAAAATCCTGAAAAGCTAGCCTTTGCTTTCAGGACAAGTATGCGATGGTTGGAATCCAAGCCCTATGTAATAAACGTAAGTGGTATTAGTGTTGTTTTAATTGTGCGATTTTTTAAAAGATTTTTAAATTTTAAATTAATAATTTAATCTTTAATTTAAGATGAAAAAATTTTAAAGGTAAAAATCAGTCAACTTACCTTGTGGATTCAGAGCCTACGTAAATCATGGTGTTCTCCGGTATCTTACACTGGCCGAATAATTTGGTAGGAAATATTCCATTCTCTTTTTGAAACATCTCAGCTTAAGATTCAATATCCAAAATTTCAGTCCCTAATGGAGTACCATGAGAAGCTGAAAGCTTGAGTTCCAGTCCTGTTCTATTAGTTATTGGTGGCACTGGGCAGATCATTCCAAATTGCTGAAACTCAGTTTCCACACCTGTAAAATGTCAATAAAAGTATCGTTGATCTCTTGGGGGTAATTATGGGACTCATGGGAAGGCACTGAAGTAAAACTTCTTGTTCATGGCACAGGCCAGGACAAATGTAAGGTGAGGAAATTACTACGATTATAATCGAATGCATTGTCAAGTTGCACACAATCACAGTGCAAGAGGCTAATTACTGCCACTCCTGGCTTTTGGTTTTATGCTCAGTGTCTTGGGCCCAGCCAATCAGTGCACTGTTTTTATGCTGGGTGGATAATGACACAGGAGGACGGGATTCTGCCTGGTTTATGGTCTGGACTATACACATTTGCATTTTGACCAGAGACCTGGGAGAATTTACTGTGCTTCATGAACTTTTACAATTGAGTCTATTAAGGATAATAATGTTACTAATAACAATAATAATAATAATTGGACACTCAAAGAGATTAAATGGCTTCCTCTAGGACATAACAGCTAGGAAAGGATCAAGATTTAATTTACGCCTAACCCTGTCTGGGTCAAAACAGCATAATCCTGAGGCATGGGGCTTCACAGACTCTGTTCCCTGATAAATCTTCTGAGAAAGGCAATGACCTGAAGTCACGTAACCTTAAGTTCCTTCCTTTCGTTCTCAAGAGCAAATAGAAGTGGTTTACATGTGATTCTTGGGGATGTAAAGACAGAGCCCCCAGTCTCAAGTTTGGAGCGGATGTGTGAAAAAATACAGGAATATTTTAGATTGCACTTACCTTCCCTCCTCTTTCATGAGAAGACTCAAATTCTCTCTCTCCTTCTCTCTCTCTCAATCTCTTTCTCCTTCTTTTCCTCCCTCCTCTCCTCCTTGTTTCTTTCTCTCTCTCTCCCTCTTCCTATCTCTACCTCTACTTCTCTTTCTGTCTCCCTCTCTCTAGGAGAAAGATTAGCCCAGGAATAACAAGAGATTTTAGGCATCAGAACCATATTTGAACACCACTCTACCACCTCCTAGCTGTGAGCTTGGGCACTGACTCAACTGCTCAGACCTCAGTACCCTGGAATGTGAAGGAAAGAACCCCACACCCCTTTGCTCTATGTAAGGCTAAGGTGCTGTGGTGCAGACCACAGAAAATACCATAAACAAGGTGTCTAGCAGGATGCTTGCCATTTTCTCTAATCTACACATAATATCTAAACAACTGGTACTAGAGCAGCAAACTCAGATCACTCAGATTTTATCACCTTCTAAATATAAAGGTACTTGACGAACTAATGCACGTTCAAGGAATTGAATGACAGCTGTCAGATCATGCAGAGTGAGGCAGCATTTTTCTGGGTTACATGCCGTTTGGCTACCGGTTCATGGATGCATCTTGCATGGCCTCTATAGTTCTTTTCCATGGTTGGAAAGCCTCTCATATGTGCTCAAAGACCAGTATATTTCAGCCTCATCCCTTCCCCATCTCTCCTTCTCCCTAATCACTCTGGCGCCTGCTATGCAGCCGGCCAGAGCGCTGAATGCCTGTAGACAGGAGTGGAGGATGGTGCTGGGGACGGATTTGGTTTGCTTTATTGCAGTAACTGGCTTTAGGCATTTTCAGCATCTAACCTCATGTCCTTTTCTGAGCTTGTTACAAATCACCTCTATTATCAGCCTCAGTGTCCGGTATTAGGCAGGAATTAAAGTCCACAGAACTGAAAAGAGCTACTATTTAAAGCCAAGGATAGCCCCCATGTGAGGGACAGGAAACAGCCCCTGAGACCCCCCCCCCCAGTATCCCTCCCCAAAGACTTTCTCTGAATTCTCTCCAACTGCTACTTCCTTTTCTTAAATGTAGAAAATATTTCCTGATTGTGCAAAATCCCAAGCCACGTGCCTGCAGAGCACACCTGTGATTCAAAGGTATTTCTGTTATGAGAATGACTGCACCAAAACTGCATGGGAAAGCAAAGTGATAGAAGAACTTTCTGGAATCTTTTATTTATTCATTTATTTATTTGGCAATTTAGATGAATCACTTACCCCACTGTGAAGAAGCAAGATAAAGAAAGAATTGTTTTTCTGACAATTACCCACGGCTAAAGTAATCAAAAGGCCAAGATATAAACCCCTGAGCTGCGCTGTTTGGGGTTTGCTCTGAATAAATAAATATAATCTAAAACATTTATTTCTTAAGTATTCCAAAATTGTCTGCTTTTTGGATTTGGCATTATCCTTACTATTCTGAAAGGTACACCTATTTCTGTTTCAAACGAAAGTAATAATAGACATTTTTGAAGTGAAGGACGTCTGTATGATCTGCTATATCTTTTGTGGTGCATTCATCTGTAAATGTACTTTATAAACCACAAAATTGTACAACATAAGGTATTTACTGCATGTGGAGTGTATATTTTTATTTTTACCCATAACCACAATAATAACAGAAAGATTGTTGTCTTGCTCGCACCATAGACATAGCAACACTATCTCCCCAAGCTCACACCTGAGCCAGGTTCTCTGCTTCCTTGTGAATCTGCAGACTAGACCTGGTGAACCCTTCCCAATCTGACAAATGTCAGAACCCATCTACCCGAGTTTCCGTATGTGGCTCCGGCTAAGAACATCACCACACAATCATACATTTTTACAATGGGTCTATAAAACAACCATTATAATAAATGTCTGCTTAATTAATACATTAGGACATAAAGCAATTTATTATGCTCTTATTTGCTATCATTCTCCCTGTTCAAATTTAATAATGCAAAAAGGTTTCTCAGATGCCAACCCCTGGAAATAATAAAAATACATTCATCATGGATATTGAATGCAGACATGCCTGGCAGTACTGCTGGCAAAGAGGAGGCAGTCAAATGTGGAGAGAGAAACTGGGGGCTGTTTGCACAAGCCTGGCTGGAATCAGGTCTCTACGATAGAGGAAGGAGCCCAGTGCAATTCTTGGCATGGCAGCAAGGAAGGTGTCCGGAATAACTATGACTACAATTGGCAACAAAAGGGGGCGGCAGAAAGGGAGCTGGGGTGAAAAGCTTTCGAGTCACTTAAATTCATGAGGGCTATGGAGGCTCAAATTGAAATTATCTCACTCTGTGCTGATAAATAAAGTAGCTCTGGTACCTAAATCATGACACTAACTATACGTTTCGATTTTTTTAAGTAGTGATTAGGTGGATACTCTGGGGAACCTACCAGACTTCGCAGAGATAACAGACTCAACTTAATATCAACTTAAAAAGAGACTTGAATTCTAACCAATCTCATGTAATGAATTGAAATTCTATAGCTTTCAGAGGGGGAGAAAAGATAAAAAAGCGACACGGCTCCATTCTCTAACTTGCTGTCAGGAAATATAATTTGTGCTCTCGGTGATTCACCTAGCTCATATGCAGCATGCAAATTTATTTCCCTAATAATCAGACCTGGAGATTGCCCAAGAGGATTAATAGCATCATTCCTTATGACCGCCAGGATATTATGCACCTCTGACATGGAAAAATTGTGTTAGTTCTACAGAGAAAACGCAAGGATATTTGTCCTGCTAGACAATATAATAGGCTGGTGCATCATCAGATTACAATGTCATTTCAAAAACCTTGAATACAAATAATGTACAGTGGGGGAAATGTTGGAACAACCTCTCTTAATTCAGTAGCCTTGAATTCACATGTATTTTTGTGTGTGCTCTGCGATGTATGCATATTTTTTATTAGAGCTTTCCAACATTGCATGCAAAAAGGCAAGGATATTATATATTCTATGAGTTCTTGTCATTGTTTCTTAGAAAACGGATGAAAAAGAAATGAAGAAAGGGGGCTTTCTATGGTTTGAGTTTGTTTTTATCCTACCCGTACACAGCTGAAGATAGTGTTCAGAAGCAGAACGTTCATAGGCATACACTGATCGTCGGGGTTTATATATGGCATGTGCTTCTTGTATGTATAAGATACAGATATCTAAGAATTCAGTTTCCACTCATGTCTTTATTCAAACATGGAGTCATTCGTACATTCAATCACTTACTATTTGATACTCAAGGTAAAACAATGTACTTGATAATTGTTGTTTGGGACTCTATTTTATTTTATTTCTTTATCTTTCACTGTGAATCGGTCAGAAAATTTCCAGAACAGTAATGTCTCCAGCTGTACTTTAGACCAAAGAACGCTGCCTTGAGACAAGACCAAATTTCATTATTATGCGCATGGGAGCAATAAGATTAGCTCCTACTGCTGCCCCTAAGGTGGAGCAGCAGGATGAACCAATGAGATGATGCTAATGTGCATGTTAATAGTATTCTGCTGGAAGAAGTTGGGATAATTAAACATGTACCGTCTCTTTAAGACAGAGCGGCACACATTTTCTTCAGATGGGTGTTTACAAGAATTCCAATTTCAGGTCATAGCCATTTCTGAGATTGCTTAAGAAAGAGATGGGAATAACTTATCTTATTCATGTATTCAAGGAACCTTATAAAATGTGCAAAACATAACAGTTTTAAGGGGCAAAACATGCATCTTATCTTGACAGAGCTGCTTTATTATGGGTACTGTTGTATAGTGACCTAATATATGGAACATTTTTAGCTAATATACCTTGTAAGAAACCAGCCTTTAATGTGATGGATTTTATGGTATCTCATTAGGGTGTGTTTATATAACCTGATACTAAACACGTTTTCAGATTCATGTTCCTTATTAAAATTGTGAGCCACATTGATTTTTAGTTGGAACAGCCACAGAGTCATTTTTACTATTAAGAAGGGTAGCTCTGAAGTTATTCCCAGAGCACAACTATTCTCCATACAAACTTGGGGACTTACCCTTTTATAGCTTCAGTGAGCTGGTCTTCATGGGATGGCCCACTGTCCTCTTATTGTTTAGAAACCTCTAGGTTATTATCCATAATGCAGAATAGCCAATGTCATAGGATTTCTTCTTTTTCCTTTTTTTTCTGGAAGGAAAAAAAGAATCCTGTTTATTTTCCTGTTGTTTTCTCATCAGTATCTTTGAATTTATGAGTTAGTCTCAAATAATATTAACACATTGGCTCTGGAGAGATACATATCTTCACATCTGAGCTTCTGGGGTTTTCATAACTAACACTACCAGTACCAGCAGTGTTTGTATGAAAGTGGCAAATTAAAAAAAAAATCTTAACATTGCAAGTAGTGTTAAACAAAATAATGACTTTCACATGGTGAAGTCTCCGTTTTGTAAACTGATCCTGTGAGGTAACTCAGAAGTCAGCCGTAAATAGTGTCTCAGGGTATTTCAGTGGAGTCAGGGGAAATAATGACCTAGAGGTACTGTAAATAGTTTAAATTATTGGAAGGTCTTTCTAAGAAATGTAACGTAAGAAGGGAGAGAAATGTTTTTTCTCTATTGTGAAATGAGTACCCTTTTGGAGGTAATCCAAATTCAGAATGCAAATATTTAGAGAAAAAGACTATTTTTCGAGAAAAGCAAAAACTTTACTTTTCCTACTTGTTTCACAGAATCTAGTTAACACAATCCAACCAGGACCGAAAAAAGAACATCCAGACAGAAGCACAGATATGTTTATTTCACGCTTGCATTTTAAACTAAAATCACAAGGCTTTGAGAGAAAAGGGGGGATAGACTTTCAACAGCAACATGTAGAGAACCTATGGAATGGGTATCATTACTCATGAGAGACTGAATAGTTAATCATGTGATTTCATTTTAACCAGGTTTATAACTTTAACTATAATCCTGGAATTGTACTTCACAGCCTGAAATCATCGCTATCTATATTTGGCCTAAGAAATTTTAAGTCAGAACCTGTCCTCCGAAAAGAAGACAGTTTCTCTTTATTTTGCCCCTGGCATGCTATTCATTATTAAACATTAAAGTTGTGTCAATTACTTTCATATTTGATTATTATCCCAGTTATTCTACCAGCTAATCAGGTCTTTTTAAAGACGTTTCTGGCAGTGACTATGAGCTGATGTACAGAATAGAATTATTTGCGCTTTTTGTTTCCTAGTTCACCATAGCTACCGGCTATTTTAATTCACCCAGCCACCCCACTACCCATTACCATCATCCCCAAATAAGATAACAGGATGACTTACCCACTTGTTTTAATCACTGTGAAATTGAACTTCCAAGTTACTCTTTGGCTAAATACAAGAGCCAGTTTCATGTGCTTGCTTTAAATGGGGATGAACCGAGTTATCCTGAGGACAACTCTTGTTGTTGTATTAACAGCTTCACAGTTATTCGGCCTGAGGTGTAATTATTTTACCATTATTACATGCAAAGCTTTTAACAAAACAGTCATTCCCTCCATTTAAGCAGAGAGTTTTATAATTTATTACATCTCTTTGGTCATCAACACACTATACAAACAGTTGGCCACCGGTGACCAATTACATTAAGGTTAAGCAACATAACTTTAAATTAGAAATAAGCTCATGTATCTTCATCAAGGGCCTGCTGTGTTTTCACTGCTGTTTATGAGATGATACTAAATGTGGATATAGAGCACGCTCACTGGGACCAATTCCTTTCGGCCTGAAAATGGGAAAGTCTCCAGTGTACCCGAGTCCAGAGCTAATTAATGGGATAACATCTGCTTTAAGCATTCAGCTGGAGTAATTTCTATCAACTTTCCAGAGAAGGTGCAGGGGACACTGTCAGAGAACTAAGTATCTATCATGAGCCGTATTAAACTGTGACAGGCCTGCAAAAGCACATTTCTGTCTTGGTTTTGTATTTATTTAGGGTGTAGCAGCTGTCAACACGGGGTTTCCTCCCATTCTGCCTTTCTTCAGCGCGTGAATAATTGTTTGGGGGTTCATAAGCAAATAAGCTATTATATATACACATAGGCCAGGGAGCTGTTCATGTTTTCAAAACTCCAGTGTAGGAGAGATAAAAGACAAGAATAAAACAGCCACGTTCCTTCTGAAACAATCAGTTTTCGCCACAAAGACATTTATGTTGTTTTATCGTATTACTTAAAAACGCAGCAGGATTTGCTAAAGAGAAATACCCATACTGTAAAGCTTCCGAAGGGATAAGCCCACTTATTTCATGTTATTTCATGTTATCAGCTCTTGTACAACACAATTCCAGCTTTAGTAGTGACTAAATAAAGGCACCTGTCCTGTGTGGTCATTTACATAAACCCACCCTGAATGGAGGAAACGAAGCAATTTCTCTGACAACTTAAAATAAGGGATGTGTATGGAAGCAGCTAGGACAGCAATTGCTTTGTCAGAGGTTTCCCACCAATTCTAATTCTTTATTCATGTACTTTGTTTGTTTGTTTATTTCCCAGGGCAGTAGGACAAAGAGTCCATCTTAATTAAGATTTCAGGAGGACCTATTTCCATAGGCCTGCTCTTTTGGAGTAAGGCAAATGAGTACACTTCCTATACAATCACACAATCAAGCAAATGGCACCCACCTTTACGGTTCCAATGGTCAATATAAGCAGAGAGGAAACATAACACGTTGTTTTTACTGTGTGAGCTGAATTATGTTGATGTCACTTTTTAATAATCATGGACCCAATAGGTGTGGTATACATAAAATATGATCCTGAGGAAGAAATGATAATAACGACCGTTTACCTTCACCTGGAAGCTGATGGGGTCAAAGACCAAATGCCAGTTCACAACAAGTATGGGGGAATTCACGGTCTAAAATCCCACAAGCTCCTAAAAAGGGTGTCACTCAGGGTTATTTAGGGAAATAAAATTGAGAGGCGCATCAGGATATTTTTAAAAGAACCTTAATACTTATACCATAGAGGAAAAAAAGTCAGAATTTTCTTTAGATATTTAATAATCCTATGAAATTTTTAATATTGCTAAATTGAAATTGTGGCTGTCCCCAGTTCACATTATTTATGCAATAATCTTGCAGTAAACTAATAAGTTGTGTTGGTTAATTGCCAAGCTATTTTGCATACAGTTAAGTTGTGCATATAAAAATACGCATGATGAAACATGTAGTATTTTATAACCCAGAGCAACTAACATGCTCATACCTAATGCATGCACGCACACTGTAACCCAGGACAAATTGCTCGTGTTAGTTGCTACCACAGGCTGGCAGGCCAGAAAATACATTTGGTGCCTAATATGCATAAGCACAGAAATATGGTCAGGCTCATTACTGTAATAAAGCTGTGATTTGCCAGTAGGATCAGTAGAAACACACTTGAAGCAGTCTGTCCCTTCCACTGGCTCATGTGCCATAAGGCAATAAGGTTGTAACAAGGGTGAATCCTCAATTCATTTGGGCTACCTTGTCTGGGTTATTTGAACCCTTATTTGCCTTCAGGGGCCCATTTGCTTGTCCTAATGTGTACACAGTGATAATGTAGCCATTTACACAATGAGGAAGGTCTGCAAAACAGGAGTCTGCTCGGCAACAACGTGAGGGAGCAAGAGGGTGGAGAGCTGGCAACTGTTGGTCCAGTTACATAATTCCGCGGAGGAGCCTTCAAATCAGAGAGGTGGCTTTTGAATGTGTTTGAGAATAAGTAGAGTACTGGACAAGTAAAAAGCCAAGTGGGTATCTTTTTAGTGCTTTGATGAAATTAGAAGCAGGTTGATGAAACAAAATGCCTTGGGTCCTCTGCTTGAAGTTTCCATATTACACAAAAGGCTCTTGAAAAATTATAGAATTTACATTGAGTAGAAGGCAGGTTAAGAAGAAAGTTTGCTAGTTGGAGGGGAGATTAAGGGGTCATTTCCTGTGGGAAGGGACATTCAGTAATAACACAAGGGAAATCTGAATGAAAAGGTGAAGGCCAGGTGGCCCTGAAGTGGGCCATGGTGTCCCCCGAAAGCCCTCAAGCATCTTGGAGCCCTGTCCTTCTTGCCACAGTCATTGCATAGGCTCGTGAAGGACATTCTTTGACAGTCGAGAGCTAGAAAATTAAAACCCAAGTTTGAGGTCCACCAACAGCAACTTTGAAGATCAGATGGTACATATTTTACTCCTGTTTCTTTCTTTAGCTTTTAATGAATGCTTATTTTGTATTTTTTTTTTTTTTTGCGGTGCGCGGCCCTCTCACTGCTGTGGCCTCTCCCGTTGTGGAGCACAGGCTCCGGACACGCAGGCTCAGCGGCCACGGCTCACGGGACCAGCCGCTCCGCGGCATGTGGGATCCTCCAGGACCGGGGCACGAACCCATGTCCCCTACATCGGCAGGCGGACTCCTAACCACTGCGCCACCAGGGAAGCCCGCTTGTTTTGTATTTTTACATACCCATGTAACAGACTGAAGAGCTGTCGGTGGAGTATATGGAAGAAAATTACTAAGTGAGGTATCTGTAAAGCATGCGTCTTTTGCGAGGTTTGCAAGAGATTCTACTCACCAACTAGAAAAAGATAATTCAGAAACTTGCAAATTCTGTTACCAGCATTACTTACCATACTTTTCTATAAGTATCAAAAGTGCCAAAGAGACCTTGTTGCTCTGGCCAACCTCAATTAACTGCTTCTTGGAACACTGTGTTGAGAAAGATTCTGAGGTCGCATGTGGTCTCACATGCATGAAGGGGAGAATGGTAGAATGAATTCCAGCTCTCTCACCCACAGGTACCAGTTTTCTAGTGTCAGATGTCATTCACGGCATCCTATCCTCTCACATCTGAGATGCCCTTCTGCATCCCTCATTTTTCAAGAGGCAACTCCACAGAACACTTTCAGACCTTCTTTATCTTGGTGTGCTAGGAACATTGGGTTAGGCTATATAAAGAATCAGTATACATTATTTATTATGCTTCTGCTATACATGTTATTAAATATGAATAATTTTTAGTCACACACCTTCACGTGGAATATAGAATATATAAAAATAATGTTCCATCTATGTTGATTCTCTATGGGAACTGGGCAAGCCATGGTGTAAGTAAAAGAGAAAGACCTGTAGCCAATGAGGAGCACATCCAGGTTGGCTTAATGGAAAAATGGAGGAGACAGCTCTTGGGGGAGTGTTGTTTGCAGGGATTTAGAATATTTGAACCCTGCTGCCATTATTTCCCACTGGCCTTCAGTGGTGTCTCAGATGCCAGCAGAATAGATACTATGAGTTGATGTATCATCTCCAGGATGCCCCAAATTGAAGGGAAGCAAGCTACTAGGCAAGGGTCACCCTTTATTTATTATTTATTTATTTATTTATTTTGCGGTACGCGGGCCTCTCACTGTTGTGGCCTCTCCCGTTGCGGAGCACAGGCTCCGGACGCACAGGCTCAGCGGCCATGGCTCACGGGCCCAGCCACTCCGTGGCATGTGGGATCTTCCCGGACCAGGGCACGAACCCGCGTCCCCTTCATTGGCAGGCGGACTCTCAACCACTGCGCCACCAGGGAAGCCCAAGGGTCACCCTTTAAATCAATAACCCTATTCCCTATTATCAGATCAGCTACTCACTTCCAAAGAGAGGACAGGAGTCTATGGGAACGGCAGGATTTTTTTCTTTTGTTATTTTAAAGAGACGAGACGCAGATTGTGTAGGAACCTGAGCAGAGAAGAACTGCGCTGGGAAAGGTCTCTCCAGACTAAGCTGATCGCAAAGGCTCTGGGTTCCTGAGAATAAAGGATGTCAAAGCAGATCAACACACATCTTTTACATACTTCCTAGATGCTCTGGGATCTATCGCATGACACACAGGCACAGCACGAGCAGATGTCTGAGGGTCACAGATAAAATGGCTTAGTACGGGAGATCTCACTCTACTTTAAGAGACCACTTATCTTTGTTTTTACTTATTATCAAAATTTTGTGAAAATTGTGATTTTTACTCTGTATCAGAAGACATAGAACTACAGCTGACATTTTTTCATTTACTCACTTTCGAGAGCTTTGTCACTTCTGGGAATTCAACATTTTTTCCCCCACGTGGGCATTTTCGTTATCACATTTTACCACAGTGAAGCCGCCCCTGCCTCTGTTGCTCTGCTTATAAGCACAGTCTCTGCCCTTGAAGTGCTTCTGCCTTCGTGGAAGAGGACGGATGAGACAAAAGGAAGAGAGTGCCTGCCAAGATTCAACATTATAGACATCTCACAAGAGCAGCAAACAAACAGCAGGCCGTTGGTCAGGGCATGATCACGTCTGGGCCCCAGAGGGAGACAGGCAAAGCCCAGCTCAGCGTTGGGCCATCCTTAGGGAATAGGCCTAAGACATGCTTCAGGAAGATGCTCAGGGCTGGTCCTTCAGAATGGAGGCTGTACCTCATCCTGGGAAGAAAGGCTCCTGAAATCAGAGTACAAACGTCAGCCCGGGACCATCATTTGTGGCCACTTTGATCACTGGTGTACTCCTTTACAGACTGGGTCTTTTACACGTGAGGTTCCCAGGGGAAACACTGGTTCAGGGAAACAAAAACAGCTATTGATGTTTGGTTTACAGGCATTCCTGTACTTTGACTTTTCTTGTCTTCCTTACTCTCCATGTTCCCCTTTCTTTCCACCCCCACTGCCTCGCTGAGGTCTCCCTGGATTTGATCTACTAACCTGGGTGCTGAGGCCGGATTTGAAATCTTCTGAAGGGTGCTTAACATGCCAGAGTTAACAGGCCTGCCTGGGCCAGCTGTCGTCTCAGAGCTGCCACAAACTCCACGGATTGTTTGGCAATAAAAATCAGCTATAAAAGTGTGAAAAATACCAGAGACCCAAAGGGAGAGGGAGGAGAAAGGGGGAATGGCTCTTACACCCTTTTAGTGGACATCTGATTTATTTTTTAAATGGAAGAGCCACTTTTATAGCTACTGTAGTTCAATTATCTCTAATTTTACACATTTTATGCAAATTCTCAGCATCTTAATTGCAAATGAGAAGGAAACTTATTTTTTAAAGCAGAAAAACAAGGTATAGTTTCGTATTTTCTTTTCAATTTTTAATTCCTGTTCTTGGTTCAGCACCATTAAACTTTTAAAACTCTTCTTACACAGTTGTTTAAAATTATGTGTAATATAAAGCACACTCACATGTTCACAAACACCCATAGCCTTAAACAAGTAGCTAATTTTACTCTTAGACCTCACTCTCCCTCTTGGAGAAGATACTCTGATGTCCTCCTACATATAGTTTCAAAGGACTGCGAAAGAATATACTCAAAAGGCTTCACAAAGAAACTCGGTGTCTTACAAATCAAGCACACTGGAACATATTCTAAGCATCAAGAAACTTGGCTGCAGGATTTTTGCCTAGATGCTCAGATTTCTAACCAGGAGTGTGCCGGCAGACGTGTGACAACCAACTCTCTGGAGAGGTGACAACTAACTCTCTCTGATTTGTAGCGCTTGCCAATTTCCATGGTGTAAACACTCCTGCTATGGCCCATTTCAAGCTACCAACAGGATACCAGTGAACCTGAAGGTGCGAAGAGATGGGCTCTATTGGTTCTCAGGAGCAGAACTGCCTCTAGCACGCCACTACTTTCAGCAATTTGGACATGCTTCAGGGATTTCAACTGGTTTTCTTCTGATGTGGGGTCTCTAGAGGTAAAAAGCCAAAGGAAAACAAGTTTTCCACATTGGATAAAGATTTCAAAGATTTTATAGGCAGACAGAAAACTTAGCAGTATGCTTCCAAATCTAGAGTCACGAGTTTTCGTCAAGAATCTGGCAATTACTAGCCACCTACCCTGTGCCAAATCTTTGCCATGAAGTCTGTATCTTCACGTCTAAAATGTGAAAAATAAAGTGTGCTCCGTTGTGGGCCTATCTTCTAATAGCAAAAGAGCTAACAGCTGTGGAATCACTTGACAGACTGAAAGGGATAGGCAAATAAAAGCTAAATATCTTCATGGTTTATTTAACCGTTATTGGTTTACTCAACAAATATGTCCTGATGTCACCATAGGAAACACAAAGATGTACATAACAGAATACATAGAATGATTCTTCGATAAATAGTGATTAGTGTTTTCATCCGGATATTCCATACTGGCCATGTGTGGGAACTTTAAATATTTTTCTGAACACTGAATCTTGAGAAAAATTAGTCAAGAAATCAGGAAAAGGGGAAAAAGTACCATCACTCTCTCATGAGGATGAAAGCTTAATCTGGATCTGCGCTAGACTTCTCCATTGAAAAGGACAAAGAGAGCACTGAGAATGTTCTAATTAAGATTCCCTGAGAGGTGGGCTTCCCTGGTAGCGCAGTGGTTGAGAGTCCGCCTGCCGATGCAGGGGACGCGGATTCGTGCCCCGGTCCGGGAGGATCCCACATGCTGCGGAGCAGCTGGCCGGTGAGCCACGGCCGCTGAGCCTGCGCGTCCGGAGCCTGTGCTCCGCACCGGGAGAGGCCACAACCATGAGAGGCCCGCGTACCGCAAAAAAAAAAAGATTCCTTGAGAGGAAGGAGACAGGAGTGCCCACAAAAGGTTTCAAAGATGGTAGCTAAGCTAGCTCCAAGCCTCCTCACCCTGTTACCAACAATATTACATTGTAACCTTCCTCAATGGCCCACACAAAAAATCTGTGGCCAAGAGACTATCCAGTCCAGGTCCTCTCTTTCCTTAACAACCACATTTCATTCTAGCACATCAAGCAGGGGGAACATAATCATTTGCCTCCAACAAAAATCCAGACTCCTCTGCAAACAGAAGCAACTGGAAACACAAAGGAAGGCTGTGTGGGTAGCACTTCTCATTAGGCCCTCTGCCTAACAATAATTAGGCTCGCTCCCATTACTGTTGGACTCCGGGCAGCTGGTCCAATACTTATTTTTCCTAGAGGAAAATGAAGAGTACGTACGAGTCCCCGACTTTTACTTCTCCTCTTTCCTCCTTTCCCTTTGTGACTTCATGCTGGTTTGCAATTTGTGTTTTCACTACTGTAGTTGATTCTAGATACAGTCGATCAACTCATAGCCTCCTTAGTAATGGAAGTGCATCTGAATAAAATTGCGTGAAGCTCAACACTTCGATGGAGAGAATCCCTACCAGCCCTTTCATCTTGTATTTAGCCGGCTACCCTTCACTGCAGTTACATTTATAGCATAATTAATGAAATAAGCTTTTCTTCTGACTTGCCTAAATAGCAGGATAGGGTGATGTGGAAACTATTTGTTAGGAAGTGCTACTACCTAAATGGTCTGAGACCTTTCTACACAACCCCTGACAGCTGAAATATTCCATCCTGAGCATGTGACTGAAACCTGACAGGCTGAAAAATACACATGCCTCATAACGCATGTCAACAATTTTACTATCTGGTACAAATGGAAACTTGCTGAATTTATTCCTTAAAATGCTTTTTATGCTTTCTTTGGTTCTGGCTTAGTGGTAATGTATTTAAACGTCTGGAAGAAATATTCCAAAGAATGAACCACATAACTTTAGTTGAGATGCCTACATTTCAAACCAAATACTGGCAGATCAGTGAGTATCTAGGTTAATACTCTCCTTATTTGGTTAGGATAATCCACGGAGACACTGACTTATTCCTTCAGATCCTGCCTTTTAACCAATCAATATATCTAGGGTTATGTTTTCAGAAGGCAGGTGATAATTTTGGAGATAACATCTCAAGGTGCTGCTGACATTGAGATGCATATTCAATATGTTCTTGGAGTGACAGAACACAGCAATGTTGGAAAATCTCCCCAGGATATGTGCACGGTGCACACCCACGCCCAGGATGCCACTAACCTTTAATTCTTGAAGCTCTAATATAGATTAAGCACACTGGCTCTTTGTAATGTCAGTGAAAATTTGAAAATTCAAGGGGTGGGCAGTGACTACCTTTCCCTCAGATGGTCCTGTCTTTTCAGTGTAGGGAAACCCCTACAAGCAAAGGAAAGAAGCAGCTTTCCACCCAAAGGTCAATCGTGGGGATGGGAGGAAGAGCCGTGGAGGACAGCAAAGCAGTGAGCTGGTAGTTTGCCTGAATTAGCACATGTCACTACCCACACAGAATAGGGATCACACGAGAACAAGGGAAGGTGAGGGAAAACAAAGGAAAAACATGAGACATGGATTTTTCAGAATGTCATTAAAATGTATCTATTTTAATTTCACAGGATGAAAATTATCTGCCTGCTTTGTATTAATCTTGCCTTGACTGAAATTAGTTGTCAGACCTCAGTTTATAGCCTAATTACCTTTTCCTAAGGAACAAAAAAAAGAGGTAAAAGAAATAACAATAAATTTGTAATGGAAAAGCTACAAGTTTATAGAATTAGTACAGATTGGGGATGGTTCTAGGAACAGGGTTTGAAAATAATCTAAACAAATCTGGAGAAGCCTTGTGTTCCCCAGACTAGGATGTTGTTGGTTCTCTCCATGTCGTTTGGTGCCATGGTTATGACTCCTGGCCACAAACACTTGTGAGTAAGTAGTGCTCAGGGCAGCTACAGTGTAGCGTCTATTTTATTTGGCTCTCTTATCCAGCCAGCCAGATAATCGAGGGTTCACACTCGAGATCATGGGTTGGCAACATTTTGTGTTAAGGGCCAAATGGCAAATATTTTCGTCTTTATGGGCCATATCGTCTCTACCACAATTACTCAGCTCTGCTGTTGTGGTACAAAACAACCATTGACAATATGCAAACAAATGAGCGTGACTGTGCTCCAGCAAAATTTTATTGACAAAAACAGGCAGCAGGCCAGATTTGGCTCCCAGGCCACAGTTTGCCAAGCCCTGCTCAGGGCAATTCAACCAACGGAATGTGGGAAGGAACCAACGTATGCACAGCATGGCATACAGTAAGTGTTCAACAAATGTATTTTTGAACAAAAATGAGTATCAGTTAAGCTAATAATAAAAACCAAAGATTTTTTACTCAGTAGGAGAAATATGGACCTACCTCCAAGTAAGAATCCATGGGTTAAAAAGAAAATAGTTTTAGTGAATTCTTATAAACAACAAAAATAAGTAGTAGATGAATATGATGGTGACACAGGCAAGATAAGCAAAAACACCTGGCTTACAAAAGCTTAGCAAAAGGCAAAATGCTCTTCACAGTTAGCCATAGAGAATGGCACCATATTACGACACCATGTAATAAACGAGCTTTCCAGATAGGCCCCTCTGCCATCAACACAAGGGAACGTTGCAGGAAGGGTTAGCTCAGGCAGGGCAAGGCAAAATGTATTTTTTAGAGATATGCATCAAAATGAGCAGCTTTTTAAAAATGATCTCCCTTAAAAGGATGAGCTTCAGTTATGTCATAAATAAGCACCAGATTTGGGAGGAAAAGTTCTGGGTCTCAATCTTGGTACTGCTCCTTGCCTTGTTTGGCCACTTTTCCCCATCTATATTACAAGGGTTGGACCAGATGATCTGTGATACTCAAACCCCGACTCTAAACTCCTGGGATTCCAATGTCAGCTTCACCTATTTGCTCTTCTAGCGAGAGGATCCCTGACTTATTCTAATATGCTTTTTACCTAAGCGTGTAATGTTGAATTGCCTTTGTTTTCTCCTCTACTGAGCAAGTTTCCATTCCATCCCAACCCCCTCACAGCAAGAGTCTCATCTTAAATGTTAAGGTAGCCCATCTTCCCCATAGGTAACTAGGGACAGGATGCAGTCAGGACAGCAGCCACAGACCCCTCTCCAGGCCGAGCCTGTAAAGTCATCCTGGGCGTCCTGAGCATGCCTCAGCTGGTGGGGCTTTCCCCATTCAGTGCCTGGACCATTGCCAAGCAGATCTGTCCAGCTGTAAGCCTGATTTTATATAGTTATTTTCACTTATTTTTTATTTCACAAGATGTAAACGAATCTGTTTAACTAGGAAATCACGTCCCTTGAAAGTGATTATAACCTAATTTGACATGCAGTATTTGTATACTTATTCTAGTGTTATGATGCATTCACTGTGTTTACATAAATAGAGATTTCTGTATAATTACTACGAGATAATGTAAAGAGTTAATCACATGAAATCCCCCAAAATCTCATTTGAGTGAATTTTTTTAACTTGAATTCCAAAATGTTCTCTAAATCTTTTTTGAAAACCTTTCAGAAACATCTACTATTGTCATCCGTTCTTGTTTGTTCATTAATTGATACAGTCAGATAATTTACTGTGTGCCTAATATGTACACAGATACCAATAAAGATAAAAAAGACACACCTATTGCCTTCAAGAGCACTGAATCTAAACAAGTCTGGTACCGCATCACGAAGAAAGGTAACCTCTGCCCTGATCTTGTCTGCTTATCTTGGATAATCACTATATTTTCTTCATGAAAAATACAATGGAAGAAATACACAAGAATGCTTTGCATGAAAAGGAATATCAAGAGGAGAGAGACAGGCAAAATTCACATGAAATTCTAGAGGAAGGGCTGCAAATATTTTCAAGTTTTCTTCTTGTTATATTTTATTGACAAGGGAAGGAATTTCCCCCAAACTGGAATATTTTATTAAAACTAGGGAGGAACAATCACATAAAGATCGATCCAATAGCTCTTTACTTCTACAACAATTTAGGAAAGACCTATCTGTCTATCTTCCTGAGGTTAGGCAAATGCTTCTCTTTGCACTCATTTGCCTTCATTCATTCCATTTATACCATATGCTTGCCCCTGCCTTAGCATCTCTGAGGGTTAAAAATTAGGTAAAAGGCCTACCAAAGTATTCCAAGCTGTGTGGATGGCAAAAAGAGGGCTTGAAAAATGTCTACGATGGCATCTGTAGATGTTAGGAAGGTGAGGGTGTCACTGCATGTGTACACTTCACGAACACCATCCTCTCATCACTTTCACTGGACGCTGCATGCTCAGGTGGACCCGGGAGGAGAAAGTATCTTCACTTCTTCTAGGAATGTTATTCCTCCATCGCCATGTTCCAAACCTTCTCTCAAATCCTCGGGCTCTTATTTTTGTGTTTTCTAGATGACAAAGACATTTAGACATAGTTATAAAGTCATGTCTTCAGCAAAATAGAACATCTGTATTTTTTGAGGATGACTTTTGTACAGTTCCTATCCAAAATTTGTCAGAATGAGACACAGAGATTCAGGAATAAAAGAGATTACAGGAGTTGCCTCTGATACCCTTAAAAAATGCAAGTCACTGTTTTAAACCTAGGATCCCAATACTTCAATGTAACTTTATTCAAATTAACGTACACTGACTAAAGTACCTGATATGCCCAACAGTTCATGAGTTCAATTAATTGTCTTCAAAAGAAGGAATAAAAAGTACATACCATTTGGCAGTAAGGTCCTGCAGATCTAAAACATGTTGTTCATTACAATGAGCATGGCATTATATCACTATCCGTTGAACTATTTATACACAAACTATTTCTATAAAGGAATTATTCTTAAACCATTAATTAGGCAACCCTTAAAATGATGCCTCCTGGTAAGCTAATGAACCATGTACAGCCTACTTGCTATGTTCGTTTTTCATGCAAGTTCCATTTTGTTCTCCCATTACAGATGCCGTGTAGTCATCATGGTGAAGAGGCAGAATAATGTGCTTGGATGTGCTATTAGTACCATGTTCCTATGAGCAAGTTACTCAACTTTTCTGTGCTTTAGTTTCACTTCTTACAAAATGGGAATAATAATTCCCATTGTTATGAGGATTTAAATAACATACATAGAGGGGACTTAGACCATTGATTGGCACATGAGAAAGACACAGTAAATGTTTGCTATTTGTAGTAGAAGCAGCAGCGATCACACTGGCTTTGGACGGCATTTACATACACTCACTGCTGTTGTTTTCCCTGTTCATTTTTATTCAACCTATCTCTAAACTCTAAGCCCTTGTGGAACATTATCAATGCCAATAGGGGCCTCAGGTAATGACAAATTATCCATTTAAGTGTATGTATTCTCCCTACCCCTGAAATCCCCACTACATTTCAATCGTCCCTTAAAGTGGCTAATTCTGAAGGGACTGTGTCCATGACCATTTGTTTATTTGCATATTGGACATTTCTAGTGGAAACACTAGACACTCATAATGACGTTAACTATCAACAGTATAGGAAGCTCCCTGATCAAGTTCCTTTTTATTATCTACCTCTCCTTTTGGCCTGCTTCCTTTCTAACTGAGCTAGCCCACACACCCAACCCAGGCTACAGAAGATAAGCACGTGTGAAATACAGAATTTCCGAGTTCCACTTTCCTCCCCCTTCTACCAATCAGTGCTTATTAAACTCTGAAGGTAAGTTTACTTATTCTTGACATGAGTTCTTCGCGATAATCATCGTAGGAAAAGAAAGTTATTTCTCTTGCTGCATCTATAGCATTTTCTTATGGCACGTCCAAGCCAACCTGATCCAGTCTTGAGGGAATGAAAGGAAGTCTCTGAGGAGAGTCTTCTCAGAGGCGGGGGAGTCCGCAGGAGCACCACGTGTCCCAATTTTGAGGTGACTGCTGCAAATTAACATCCTGTCTCCCCTGCGTTCCCGACAGCAGATTGAATATTCTCTTCCTCCAGGTGTCTGTTGATTGCCTGAACTGTGATAGTGCTGCTTGAAATGGCAAGGGGATGGGGTAGATTTGGAGTTATCCAAATCAAAAACACGTTGGAAGAGACTCGCAGTCCAATCATAGACTCTGTGAGGCCTCCTGAGGGTGGTCAGGTTTTCAGCAGAATATTAGTTGGTTACTTAACATATTCTATTGTCTTCATTAAAGGCTTTAAATCCAGCTTTGCTTAATTTTACTAAATAAGATACCTAGAAAATAGAATCCCTTTTCCTCTCCATTGGTATAAGGGGAAAGCATTCCCCTCAATCAGTGCTCTTTCCACATGGGAAGAAAATGTGATACATGGATGTCTGTGTCTGGTCTACTACTAAAACGTGCATAACATCATTTAATGCAGATACTCTTCCTTTCAGATTTTTCAATTGAGGGACATGAGAAATTGGTTTTTTTTGTTTTCATTTAAATTTTCTCTAAGCTCTAAAATGCAACGTTTTGGATTTGAGAAACTCAAGTAAAAGGCAAAATATATCAGAAGTGTCTTGCTAAGTGTTATGTTGGTTTCTAAATAAACTTAGGAAAGAGCTTTATTCCAAACAGGATTAACATTCCTCCGGCTCACCTTCGGCAAACATAACTTGCTTCTGCTGTGGCACACTCAAAGGGGGAAAATATTAGATGTGAAATTTATAAAAGGTGGCACACAGAAAAAAAGCAATGCTTCACAAAAAGCAATGCCTCTAAAAAGTAATATATTATTATTAGAGCAACAAGGTGATTGAGTGATGTCACTCATAACTTTTCTCTAACAGCTAGAACACCTGCTCCAACATTGTTTTTGTTCAGATTTGCTTTCTTTCTTTGCTAGAACTACTTACTGTAATAATAACTACATGAAGTCATTTACAAAGGTGACTGAACTATCTTCTGTTAGGGTGTCAAACTGCCCCAAACTGGAAGACCAAATAAGAGTCTAGATGTTGGACTGAGAAACAGTCTTACTGTGAAAGACTGATGGCTATGCTCATCCTTACTGTACATGCTCCCAACGTGGGCCTCACTGCCTTTGAGAAATTCTCACCAAGGCCCAAGGACCAGTTTACAGATTGTTTCTCTAAGTTTTCAGTGAAAACAACCCAGACTGGAATGAATCAACATGTTTAAAGGACTGTTAGGCCGCTCTTCTCTCTTCCTAGATCTCAGTGATTGTTACAAAGATGAAGGGTCCAGTCATTCCTCCACCTCTGAATTGTCATTTGACCTATGAGTTACTGTCATTTGACCTATGACCTGCCAAGTTACTGGGGCCCTATTTATTTCTATTGTGTGGGAAGAAATCCACCTTATTTATTATTGGGATCAAATATAGGCGAGAGACATAAATGTGGTTGAAAATTTACAAGTGTCTGGTGATCGATATTAATAACAATTTTGGGAATTATTTGGTAAAAACTTATTATTAATCAGCATCTAAGAATAGGCTTGGGGGTTGTAAACACACTTCTTATACCAGATTCCTGATTTATCCACTTACCTAATTTATATGCCTTAGAAATATCTAGCCACCTCAGTGCCATACGTCCTTGAAGCACTGACATCTGCTATTCTAGAAAAGGCTATCTCGTATGGTTTTCTATTATAACAACCGAACTTACATCTTAATGGGATTCAATAGGGTTCCTAGAGTAGAGGGAATAATAATTCATGTCTGAAATTGGGGAGCTATGTCCCCACTAACATCTCAAATCCAGTAATCTGTCAACTCTTCCAAAGTCCGACTTGATTCTTCCATTTCTTCCCTTCCCCATTTTCGCACCCCTGCTCCAAACCCACGTCACCTTTCCCAAGAATACTTAAAGGGCCCCCAACTCACAAATGGTCTCTTCTTTTCCATCCTTCCTCACTCCAATCCATTTTCCACAGAGCAGCCAGAATACATTTTTTCAAATGTTCATCAGATTATGTCATTCACTGTTTAAGTTTTGTTTTCAATTAAGCTTAGAATAAAATCCAAACTTCTTAACTTTGCTGATAAAGCCCTATAGACTCTGGTCCTTCTCATTCTCCAACCACATCTTGTTTCATTTACCCCCTTTCAAATAGTTCAGTCACAGGCATGTTTTTGAGCTCCTTGAACATGCCAACTCTTTGCATAAGCCATTCCCTATACCTGGAATGCTCTCATCCCTGTCTGAGTTCTCAGTTCAGATGTCTCTTCCTCAGAAAGATCTTCCTTGATTGTCTAGTCTAAATTAGATTCTCCTTCCTACTTTCTCATAGAACCCATTGTACTGACCACAGTTTAATTCCGAGTCTGTGTATGCAGTGTTCGATGTCCATCTCCCCTACTAGACTGGCAACTCATGAAAGCAATCCATTTCATTTGTTTAATTTGTTCAGTATGGTCTATCTGGTACTTGTATACAGTCTGGCACATAATAAATTCTTTTGAAGAGAGGGAGGAAAGAAGAGAGAGAGGAGAGAAGACAGGGAAAAAAAGAAGGGAGGGAGGGATAATGGAAGGAAGGAAGGGAGGGAGGGGGGAGGGAGGAAGGGAAGAGGGAAGGGGGGAAGGAGAAAAAGGTAGTCAAGCTAGCATATTTTCAATTTTACCCATTTTGTCACTGACAAGCCGTGTGACCTCAAGTAAGGCATATAACCACTCTGTGTCATCTTTCCTGTGTATAAAATGATTCAGCCTCATCAGAGATAGGAAGGTAAGAGGGGAGCATTTGATAAGAGTGCAATCTGCCCTCAAAAATGCAGACAGTTCCCTGCATTTGGGAGAAGGAGGAAAGTTGGAGTAGAAGGGAAGAAAACCTAGAAACAAGTTGGTCCTACTCTGGGGTTGGGTCTCTGCGGGTACCAGAAGGGCAGAGGGACGAAATCCTGAGATAACTTTATTTTCCCAGAGCAAAGAAAACCTGTCCAGGGAGATAGCAAATCTATTGAACTTCCTCACCGCCAGTATTGCACAAACACCATGATTCTCCAGTGAAAGAGAGGGGCCCAGAAAAGGCCCTGGGAGACCCTGAATGCCTGCTAGGTAAGAATGAGGTGTGCCTCCGCGGTGAACTGCATGGACTGGTGATTGTGGCAGGATTGACACATGCTCAGTGGACGGATGCCCCACCAAGGGCAGATGCCTGCCCGCTCCAGCCACCTCCGTCGCCTGGGTACTACTGAAGGCCCCAGAAATGAGGGACAAGTTCGGGGATCTGACGGGAGGAAGCTGAAATGACTGAGGTTACATTTCTGCCTCCTGCAGACTGGGGGTTTGAAGTCAAAGGAGAATAATTTACGTAAAATAGTTACATATTCTTATGCACCTCAATTTGTGAGTTGAACTCCAAACCTGCCACATAATCATTTTGATTAATTTCCTTTGTCTTCCACCTCATTGACCACGCACTCTTTGTTCCCCTCATCCTTCACTCTTGTCTGATTCTCTGTCTCCATCTATCTTCTCCTGGTCTCTTCTTTTGTTCTGCTCTCTTTCTCCAGCATTCTCCTCCAGACATCTCCTTGGTACCCTGCACTGCCTTCCAGCCCACGGTACCCAGAGCAAGAGAAACTGAACCCTGAAATGGTCACACAGTCTGGTCTCTGCCTCCATCATGGGCCTTCCAAGCTCTGCTGCCTTTCCAGTGTTTTATAACCTCTTGTTCTCACCTGCTCCCCAAGTGGCTTTTCTACAGTCTTTTTTTTTTTCCTTTTCTATTAGGACTCCTCTGCGATTTTACTAATAACATTTCCACTGAGCAAAACAGCTTATAAAGAAAAAGGAAAGAAGGACCTCTATGCCTGTGAGATAATGGCCAAAATTCTTCACCCGACTTTCAATACCTTCCCAGAATGGAAGATTCTATGCCATCCCTGCCCCCACTAGTCTCTCATAGAAGCCTTTCTCTCCACCTGCTAAAGATCCAGGTCTTTAGCAAATTCATATATCTTTCATCTTTAGCAAATTCATATATCTCTTAATCTTATCTAATTCGCTGCTTTTGCACAGTCCTTTCCCCTACCTAAAGTGGCCTCTTTCCTCCTCTTCACCTGTGCTAATTTTATGTGTTAAGGAACAGCGGAAGACGTTCCTGAACACTTCCTGTACGCTCTAGCCCACATCATCACCCCACCCCCTCACTTCAAAGCTTATATCCTTATATCCTGTATCCTTCTCTTGGACCCTATTCATGTACTGTCATATGAAGTCACCTATCTCTTTACCATATACATTTTCCCTCCTGAGTGAGATTATTAGATCTTCAAAGTTGGGAACTTATCTTTTATATTGATACTATTATTATTAACAATGAAAACAGTGTTACATAGGTAGCAGGTTCCTCCCAGATGCATCAAATGACGTTTATTGAATGAATCCATGGTATCAACTGAATATATGTTTTTTAATTGAATAATGAGATACGGAAGAAACAAAGCGAGCATGTATTGGGTAAGTGAACGCCTGAAATGAAGCCAGCAGAGTGCCCAGATGTTCTCACCCATGGGGACAGTTCCACAGTTCCAGGTCACAGTTGGATGATATTTACAAGGCTTAATACCATCCTTACTGACTTATCTCAAGTTTTCACTCATATCAGAAATAAATGCTTTTGTCATGGAGCCTAATTTAAAATTCTTGGCATATAGAAGCATTTTATTCATAAAATGACTGCTTATAATTATTTGTTTTGTTTTAATATAACTCAAAGTTACCAGAGAACATTAGATTTTTCTGATGGCCCAGTAAAGCCAAAAGCATTTCAGAAACAAATCTGAGCCAGAGGGCATTATTTTACAGATGAGGACACGGGGGTGCAGAGAGGCTAAATAATATGCCCCCCAAACACACAGCTAATGGGTGAAAAGATCTGGTCTAGAATACAGATCCCTTGAGTCCCCACACCATATTCTCTTCTACATACATCCTGCTGCCTCTATTAGTGAAAGAATGAAAGGACATCCTGCAATATAGACAACCCCCCAATTTTTTTTTGTAGAACAGTACCTCACAGTTTAATTGATCTATGTATTTATTAGCTAATATTAATGCAGCAGAGGGGACAAAAAGCTCACAAACAGTCCACATATTTCACAAGACACATTGCAGGAAAAAAAGTGACTAAGAAGGACCAATAGTATCCTAGGGTCTTGGTGGATGCATTCCTGGGGGAGATGGACCTCTTATTTCTGGGGGAGGGGGTCTCATTCCTGGAGGGGCATGCCTCGAGTAGAAAGAAGCCCAATCGGTGGGCCCATGGATGGTCTCATAGCAGGTGGAAGAGCCATAATTCCTGGAGGTGGGGTTACTCGAGCAGCAGGTGTAGTCCCCCGTCCTGGTGGATACTGAGTTGGGGTTCCAGCAATGTTGCCAGTAGCAGGAACTGCAGCAGCTGTGACAGTGCCTCTTCCTTGTGGGGTCATTACCTGTTGGGATGGGCCCCCAACCCCTCAGACAAGGCCTGCTAATCCAGCAGGAGCCTGGGGCATTGGAACACCAGTTGGAACACCTCTGCCAGCTGCCCTACCAACCCCAGGGCCTCCTGCAGCTCCAGCAAGTGGAACCCAAGCAATGCCAGTATCTCTGGGGGTTGGTCCCTCCACAGTCATGGAAACCAAGTTCTCCCCTTGCAGCAACACCAGACCCAAAACCCGCTTTTCTTCATGCTCTGGCTACTTAGCATTCTTTGGCTTGATCTTCCTGAACTCATCACAATCACAGAGGATCAAGTTCATATGCTTGTCAAAAGCCTTAAAGGCACCAAGGAAGATCTGGTCATCTTGCAAGACACATCTCATCCTATAGTAAATGTGCTGCAGCATCTTGCTTCTCTTTCCCACAGTCATGATTGCTTTTCCACCAAATCCAATGTCCACAGGAAAGTTTCAGGATCCTTAAGACCTAAGGGAAGGCTACAGATCAAGGTATGACAAAGGTTCTCCTACAAACAATGCAAGCTGGGGCGGAAGCTTCGAATAGTAGATAGAGCCTGGTTTTTTTCTTTGTTTTTCTCTCTTGGAATCTGCTACCTGGGTGTTCCAATACTGCTTTAACCACCTCTTGGTGTCTCAGCTAAGAATGCCTGTCTCAGTTCCGCCTGGAAATCCACCACACGTACTTGCTGCTGCTGCTGAGATCGCCTTGGGTACAGGTGGCACTCCTGGTTGTTCAGTGAGGCTGTGCTTCTCCGTTTGACTTGGACTTCTCCCTCTGGTACGTGCTGTTCTGTGGTCCATCTCAGGTGTAAATGGTCCCTGGCCCGCTCCATCGCGCCTCTGGCTGCTCTTCAGAACACAATGTTAGGCATCTCCGGTGGCCGCCCCACTCTACGCTGCCTTTGCTCAGGTGGCACCAACTAATAGGCTGGCTCTCCCTGCCAATTTTTAAAATGCTATAAAAGACTACAGCATAACCTATATCATGCTGTGTGTAGGAGAAGCATAATTCCCAGCACCCTAAGCAAATCCCTGTGGCAGCTCCTCTCAACACAGGCAGGATTGAAATGGATGTAAACTTGTGATCCAGGACTAGGTGCACATGGGACAGCCAAGCTGAGTTGAAGCCAGCGCCAAGACTTCAACCCTGAAGGCGCAGGAATGGCCAAGTGGAAATCAACCACCTCCACCCTCACATTTGCTTTGTCTTTGAAGATCCTCAAGTAGCCATCCCTCCTTAGTCAAGTCCCTCATCCGACTTTAAACTTGTCTCAGCTGTGTTAAAGGGAGGCCCAATGGCCTAGCCCTCCAATGTCACATACGTACCTATTATCAGTGGCCTGCTCATGACAAGGACTTAATCCACTCACACAGGTAGGTGATACCGAAAAACAACAACAACAAAGCAAACTTGGCTAATTAACCAAAAGATTGGATTTCATAGCCGTTTGTTGTTCGCTAACCATGTGGATTTGATTCAGTCTACACATGTGTATCAAGAGGGGATTGGAATAGAAAAATGCTTTTCATATAGTGTTCCCAGGAACACTGGGGTCTCCCAGAGGGACTGCTATGGTTTTATCAGGTTAGGCATCCACATGTCCCCAACCTGACTTCAATCAGACCTGTTCTGTTTTAATCTACATTAGTATCCTGCTTATGCTGAATCAGAAAACAATCCTGTGGGAATTCCCTGGCGGTCCAGTGGTTAGGACTCCGCACTTGTCACTGCCGAGGGCGTGGCTTCAATCCCTGGTCAAGGGATTAGGATCCTGCAAGCTGAGCAGCTTGGCCACATTAAAAACAAAACGAAACAGAACAAAACAAAGCAACCCCCCCCCACACACAAACACAATCCTTCTTTAAAAAACAATAGTAATAAAAACAAAACTGCCTTGTAAATCCACATGTTCTCCAATCTATGAGGTATCTGGGGGCAGGCTGGGCCTCACGGAGCCTTTCCGATCATACCAGGTAGGTCTGAGCCTGCCTGGGGTCAGTCTGCATTGGTGAAAGTGCCCACCACAGAAACTGAAAGAAGCCCTCTTCCCCTCGAGGGCCCTCTAGGCCATGAGTTACTGAGGATTCTAATTCATCCAAAGGTTATAGATGAAATAAATTACTTTTCTCTATTGCTTAGACATATCGTAAAAAAGCTCCGGGGTCTTAACAAGTGTAATTCAATTCAATTCAATTCAATTCAATTATATTCTACCCATTAACTTAGTACTGTTACGTGTTGAGGCAGAGATTTGACATTTTGTTGTTGTTGTTTATTTTTGTTACTGTTTTTTTTTTTTCCAAACTTACCCCAGAAACTGTAGCTTCTACGTCTCCCTATGTAAGAAAACTTAGGGACTGATGTCCTTTTTTCTTTTACGTATTTCCATTAAATTCTTCCAATCTTTATTTAACACCAACTGAGCATCCATTACCAAACTAGGTGCAAGGAGAAAAAAGTTTAAAAGATACAGTCCTTGTACTGAAGGATTTAGTGCGTATCTGAGAGAAGAAACTTCCACACACAACACCAGCAGGTAACAAAGGAAGAGTGTTAGATTAGCTACAAACACCTGCCACAGGTAAATGCTAAATTTGCTTGGTAGTTTGCAAAGGGTGAGACTGGGGCAAGCTGAAGTTCTCAGAGGTTTGTTACTGTTTGTTGAAGGGCTAAAAGTATTTGTACACAAGCGGAGAAACACCCCTTATGGGAAAGGCGAGAAGTTAGAAGACAAGCCCCAAGGGGCACTAAGAGGACCACCTGCTTTGGAGGGAGATAAAACTATGTCAGGGAGCCTGGTACCCAGCCTCCGCCTTGGTGGAGGTTGCTGGTCAAATAACTTACCTGCTCTGGATCACAACCCAGCATCTTCCAATGGAAGTCAGCTCCTGGTCTCCTACATATCTCGAAGACGCATCTCCCTTTAAATGTACTTAATGCTTGCCACATGTTTAGTGCTCACTACCTGAGAGAGAGGCACACGTTATTATCACCATACTCATGGTTTACCACCTGCCTGCCTCACTTGAACCCGTTACTCATGTCATCCCTCTCCCAGGAGGAGCCTTTTGTCATCTCCCAGAGTTCAGGTATCTGCTCTTTGGAAGATGAATTGACTACATGTTAAATTTTAAAGTGACCACTTCCAAATGCTTGGGGAAACATAAAATGGACAATGGTATTAGGTTTGGATTCCCCAGTAAATATGCTTATTTTTCAGGAGTAGAGTGTGCCTGAGGGTCGGTCAGTGCCTTCTCAAAGGCAGTAAGAAACAGCCCGCTGAGTGATTTAGGGAACACAAGTGCCAAATCCTCGTCCAGAGTAGGGGGTCTTCCCACATGTGAACAATCTTCCACATTTTCCTATGTCTCCCATGATCTCTTTTTCCTAAGCTAGCCATGATAATCTGGGAATAAATTCACATTTTCTAAGGGAGAAATACTGCCAAGCTTGTTAATCTCATGCAGATGTGATGTTACTTTTACTATGTTGTAATATGGCTTCTTAAAAAACAAGTTGGAAGGAGGTGGGGGGAGAAAAGCCCACCAAAAAAAAAACAACAAATATTCGCCAACCCATATGGTCAGTAATTGCAGTTTAATGGTCCTCCTATTACAAACCTAAGAGGCAGCAGTCTGAATTACCAGTAGAGTATTAATAAACAGGAATGAGTTAATAGAGCATAAAGACCTTCTCGTGGAACAGTGGGGGAGTTGAATATTCTTTTCTTCAGTCAGCTGTAAGTAATTACTGCATGGTGTGCTTCTGACTATTACCATAACAGAGCAATTGGACGTGAAGAATGGATAATAGTACGGACATGGAGGTATTTTTAGAACATCAGCAGTGAAGCAGGTAACTGGCCTACTCCAGTAGAACCTTTAAATAAGTTTAGAAGACTTTTTTTTCCCCCTCTCCTTATGACATTTAGCCAGGATAGAATTTTAAAAAGATCAATCTAATAAATTATTTAAGATAACTTTACAAAGAAGATGCCTGTGATATGTAAATTAGAAGGCAAGAAGGGAGGAAGGAAAAGTCTAAAAAGCCCTGGTGGACGGGAGGCATCTAGCCGACGTTACTGTAACTACATAATCACAGGTTCCTTCCTGCTCCTCTGAGACGACAGCCCGGATGCGAATCTGCTTCACTGGCTCCCACTGGCTGTTCAGGTGAAAGTGAAAATATTCAAATCAGAGCTGTAACTATGATTGCTGGAGTTGTGGGTTTTCTAAAATTGAGTTAGTCATCCTTGGTGATTTAATGATGCATATCATTTATTTTAAAATATTATTACAGGGCACTGACTGAGCGGCGGCACCTTCTTTCCGGGAACTGGCCCTTATTCAATGCGGCGGGGGATATCAGGGGCTGTGGCGGGCTGAGAGGCTGTCTAGCGGCACAACATATGTTCTCAGATGCAAACAGCTTGAGACTTTGATTCAGAAAGGGGTAATTTTGCAAATGCACACAAATATCATTTAAGGGATATTTTGAAAAAAAAAAATTTTCAGGGTATAGGTCCTTCCTCCTGCCTTCCGGCTGCATGGGCCGATGCTGATTTTTCACTTTGCAGGTTGGTTAAGCATCATGGAGTGTTTTGGTTCTCAATCAAGAATATTCTTCCGAAGTGGTTCCAAAGTCCTGCGCTTGAAAATAAACGCGTGTCCTCTTTGTCTCCTAGCAGCATGTGTCCCAGCGTATAACAGCAGCTCAGGACAGAGCGAAGCAATGCCTTTGATTGAACAGTCCTATAGGTTTTAACCTGCCACTCGCATGGGCGGGAAGATTCCTTCAGTTTGCTATCTTCTTTGGGCAGTGCTGCCGGCTGAAATCCAACAGGGGTGGTTAGAAGCCAGGACCCAAGTCCTCCTCCTGGCAGGATTCCCGTCCTACCTTGTGGCACAGGAGCTGAACCGAGCATGAGCTGCCTCAGTGCTAATGACCTCCGGGTCCCACCTGAAAAGAAGAGGTGCAGCCATTGGGACAGGTGGCCATGCTTAACTGATCTCTGCCCACTGCTTTGAAGTCCTCTGACAAACAAACGTGTGTGAAATAAACACGGTCACATTTATTTCTCCTGAAAAACCACATGATTGTGTCTGAGCTCCACCAGCCAGCATACTCTGATTCATCTAGACGCAGTCCCTTTCTTGACAAAAGATGCTGTGGCGCAAAGTTACAGCTGGGGATTTCACTTGTTTCGCTGGTCGTTCTTAATAGAAGTCAAGGGCACACCTGTAGAGGTGTTGTTGTGACCCAGGGAGAGCAGCCGCTTCTCCATGTGGCTGGGTTTGATTTACTTTTTTTTCCCAAGTGTTTGAAAGGAGAATAGCTTTCTTTTCCTTAAGTCTATACAAAGATAAGGGCAAAAGAAAATCTGGCTAATTAAAGGCCAATTTTTTAATCAAATTTTTCACATAGGACCAAGATTAATGGTCATTTCTAGAAAGTCCTCAAGATCTTATGATCAAGGGCAGTTCAGCGATCAGCACCTCTGTGTTTCTGACAGAGTGACATTTTAAGATACTTATAAGTGACTTTATATGTGAGCGTACTGTTTGTGGTCATGAGTGTGCCCCACTTGAACTTATATCACACCCCAATGAATCATGAACTTCCCAAAGGCATGGGCTGCACCTTTGGGGTTTATACCAAGGGTTGCGTCGTATCCCAAGGACCAGCACAAAGACTTCCCAGGAAAGGATATCATCTTCAAAGAGGGCTGTCACTATTTTAGACCTAGAAAACCCTCTGGGGAGCAAAAGAATAAGAAGTTTCTCCCAGGAGTGAGACTAAGGGGGAAAAGAAGGCGCCAACGCCTTTATATCTCCAGTTATCTCTCAGAAGCCCAGGGGGAAAGAAATACCTGGAATTGTTAAGAAGCCAAGTAGTTTCGAGGCCACCATTTTACCTCTTCAGTGTTTCAGCTGGGACCACCCTAGTCAAGAATTCTTAGTATTTTCAGGTGTTCCCTTTGAAACACTCAGGCCAACACTCCAATAAGAACCAATGAAAAGGTAAATTATTTAGATTTGAGTATTCAGCTCAATCTGGATAAAACTTTCCAGACTGGTTGACTTCAGCTGCCCTACTCATGGGCTATCATGACAGCCAAGAGAACTCACAAAAAAACTTTTTTTTTCAACATTTGATAAATAATCCTTTGAAAATGTCCAGTTATATGATAATGCGTATAACAGTGATAATAACTTAGGTCTAAATAATCTCTGCCTACTTCATCAATTTCATCTCCTTACCACCCTTCCAAGGACTTACTTTTAGTTCCTCCATCACCCTGAGCTTATCCCTGCTTCTGGGTCTTCGCACCGTCTGCTGCTTCTGCCTGGAGAGCATTCAGCCTCAGTTTAAATGTCGTCTCCAAGAAACTACTCTGAATAGCTTTTCAGGCATCCTCTAAGTAAAACTCTATTTTCTTCACAGCATTTGTACTAGTTGATATTTGTTTGTCTGTTTGTTTGCATGTGTGCTATTTGAAATGTTCTCAATTCTTGACTCCCTCTCTGCTCTAATGACCATGCCAGGTGACGCGTAACTGTGCATGTTATGTATGCTTAGCTACGTGACTTAAATTGGTTAACTAATGTTGGCAGGTGTGTTGAGAACGGAGCCTTTACATATGCCGTGTGTCTTGCTTGCATCCTGATGCTCCTGCCTTTCCCTATAAGGAAAATACGTCATAAATAAACCGTTTTTGAAGAAGAATGAAGAGACTCTGAGAACAAAACTGAACCTAGTCAGAGGCCTAGAACCAAGTCCCCCGATGACCTGAAGTAGTGCTGCTTCAATCATTAGCAAGAAAGTAAACACTTATTGTTTGAGCCTCTGAGATTTGGGTCATGTTATAAGGCTTGTCATTCATCATTAACATGCCAATTGCTAGTTGATATAAAAATTATACCAGAAATGGGCTTCTGCTGTCAAAAAACTTTAAAATATGTATCATTTGGTTTGGGATTTTGTGGTAAGTAGAGAGAAAACTATAAAAAACTGTAATAAGAAGCTGGAAAAACAACCACCCATATGCTGTAGTAACAAAATATTTGATAAAACTACTGACTGCAATAATCTAGAAGGCAAAAAAAAAAAATGTACTAAGTGTACCTGTAGCATTGGGCTGGGAAGTTTTTGAGGCAGAATGTTCAGAACATGGGTTGGCTGCTATTATCTGAATTTGATAAGTTACTACAAGAAAGAGGTGAGCTTGGGAAAAAAATGGTTTGCAAGCAGGATTGAGGGGAATTGAGAGAACCTCGAGATTCTGGAAATTGTAAGTTTGAATCATTAAATCATTTCTCTCTATGTAAAGATGTGGTCATCAGAACGTTGCCGTAAAGTAAAGACAAAGTCAAGAAAGTGGTTTGTCACACCCTTTTTTAGGACCCCTGAAGAGATTCAGGAAACAATTTATGACTCACAGATGACTAACACATGCAAAGTACCTGCACTTATATCTAGAAAGAAGCATGTCTCCAAAACAACTGTGGGTAAGGCATTTGGCACATGTAGTTGACTGGAATCATACATAGCAAATCCATAAAGTTTTTGAGAAAGCTGTATTGGAAAAATTTCCACAGCCTGGATTTAAAAAGACTATGTTTGAGATATATAAAGATCTCTGGCTCCCAAAATCTTACAGGTGGGAAGCAGGCTGAGAAATCAGCCCAGCTGCCCAAGAAGGGCATATTCCCCAGTATTCATCAGAAAAGCCAAAGTTGAGAAAGGAAGGCGATCTGAGAGCAGAGTGCAGACCCACGTATAACAGTATCTCGGTGATAAACTCCCAGGTGCAGAACCAGGGCCTAACCAAAGTATATAACAGCCTCTTTGTAGGGGAACCTGGCAGAATTTCGAACTTGCTATAGACCAGTGACTTCTCTGTTTCTTTAGTTTTTTCCTTGTTGGATACAACTGTTTTAATTGGTTTATCCTGTCCCTATTCCAGAATTGTATGTTAAATGTATGGGGGGTGGCTAACATGTAATTCAGTTCATAGATGTCCAGATCAAGAGCAGTTCCATCTATACCTGACACGAATCATTTGAGCCTGATGCCGTAACTGAGTGAGATTTTGTGGGTTTCTTGGGATGGCAATAAGTATGTCCCATATGCAGAAGGATCCTGAACAATTGCGACCATGAGGGTAGATTGAATTATTTTCAATTCTTTATTTATTTCCTATTATAAAATTATACATTTACACTTTTTCCCATAAAATTTGCAGCTCTTCTCACCTATGAATGAAAATTTCTTCTCTGGTCCATTCATGTTGGGCTTGGTATGTGAATTGTCTTGGTTAATGAAATACTACTAAATGTGACTGAAGCAGAGTTGTAGACTTGCTGGCATGCTCTGGCTTGTTCTCTTGCACTCCTGCCATTCCCCACGAGAAGAACATGCCCCAGGTAGCTGCTGGTCCAGGGAGAAACCAGATAGGCAAGGGGGAAAGATCTGATACCAGCTGACAGTTTTGAGTGAAGATAAACTGAACTATGCTAAGGTCAGTCACCTTCCAGCTGACTCACAGAACTGCTAATAAAAAAATAATGTTTGGTACTTCAATTTAGAGATTTTAGAGTTGTTTGTTTCAAAGCATTACTGTAGGATAAATGCTGACTGATTACATGTTTGTTTATTATCTGCCCTCATGGAAATGTAAGCTCTATGAAAACAGAAACTTTTTCTATCTTGTTCACATATGTATTTCAGTGGACAGAAACATTCTAGGCACATACACATTGCACAACACATATTTTTAACTGAATAAATTAAAAACATATAGTTAGAAATTACCAATTCAACATGAGCTATCTACTAGAGCGCTATTTGGATATACCATTTACGGAAAACTTAAGGTTAAATTCACAGTGGGCAAAGAATGGAATACCTATAGGAAAAAGAAGCCATTTGAGTTCTTCAGAAGAAAAATTTAAAGATCTCCTTGAGTGGTATTGTGGACGGCTGATAGAGGGACAGCTGTGATGACTGGACTAGTTTATTTGGTTGAGAGAAAAAGAGTTACTAGGAGACAATGTCACAGTTGTCTTTATATCTGTCGCTCCTGCACAAAGTGGGTTCTCAATACATGTAAGTTCAAATGTATTGACTTTCAGAACTCATAGATGATATATACCCTACTTTGCCTTTAGTTACGAAAGATATCTACATGATAGCAAATAATGCAGCCTCTACTTACTTCTTCACTCTGCTGAAAACTCTCTAACTTGGGAGGAGCTTGGTTGTGCCTTTGGGATCAGCCTTGGAGAACATGGTACTCTTCTCTTTCCACAGATAAGCAAACAAACCAAAAAAAAACCCAAAACAGGAGCTTCACAGATATTCTTAACAGAACTTGTCTTTTAGCCTTCTATATTCTCCAAATCAACCCATTTTACTTTCTTATTCTTCCTTAGTAACCCTGTCCTTTAACCCAAACATCCCACCCTTAATTTAAGGCAGTACTTCCACTGAACAGTTTATTTCCATCCCAGCCCCTAGTATTTACTATATATTGTGCTGAAATCCTGGAGGTGAAACATTTGAATAAGACATAGTTCTTGCTACCAAGGTGTCTATTGGAAAAGAAAGGCAAATAATCTGAGTATGTTGCTTTAAAGTAAGTGCTACAGTTGAACAATACATCATGAGAATACAAAAGTAGGACATCTAAGTGATACTGAGGGACCAACAAAGCATGGAATTTGAAATGGAAGTAGGAGGTAAAGAATGAGGATAATGATGTGAGAGAAATTTCCCCAAACATGCTTTTGTTTATGCTTACATCCAATATAAGAAAATAATATCAGTATATCCCTGAAAGAAAACTACTGAAAGGTGACCAGATATGTACTCTTAGAAAAGGGAAAAAGGATTTCATAGTCCTCAAAGACTCTCAGAGTATGGCATATACACCTTACCACAATCTCAAGAAAAGTGATGAAATGGCAAGAAAACACAAAACAGCAATTATTCTGGGAAAAAGAAAAGCAGAATCTACTGACTGAAGCAGTTTGTCCACTTGTTAAAAGTGCTTTGTTTTTTTCATAGGCACTTGGAGTCAGTAGAGAGAAATTAAAAAGCAAATGAAGAAAGTCTAGATTGTAAAAATAAGACCAAATTCTATAATAAAGGAGAAAACAGGATGGAATTTGGTCTGACATAGCAAGGGTGTGAAGGGACAAAGGATCATCAGAGTCTGGAACACTTTATAGAAACTAAAAAAAGAAAATAAAATCTTGTGGGTTGATTGATTGGACAAGATAAGGTGTCCTGAGGCCAAGCGTTCAAAAGTTTATGTGGTCGATTCTAAAGTTTTCTTAGTAGATGTCATTTTTGAAGATAGCTGGAAAACTTTTGGTTAATTATATTTGTGAAGTAAATGTATATCCCCCAAAGTGCTTGTTTTATGTCTGCTTTCTATTTTTTAATCTCTCATATCTGTCAGGACTACATGGTGCCAATGACAGTACAAGTTAGTCTTTGAATATTTATCTTCCCTTCTCTCTTTATCACTCCACTCCAGCTGATCTTCCCACCATCCTGAAGGGATATGCAGAGTTGGTGTTCTAATAGCAAATCTTATTCTAATATTTCCTGAAAAGAACTTGCTTCTCAGGTATGTATATGTCTTTTTGGAGGAAGACAATTTTAGTAAGAGAGCATGCAATCTCCTAGACAACTTTTCTTTCAAGGGACACATTAATAGGAACTCTGCCACACTTCTTTATTAACTGAGATACAAATCATGGAAAACCATAGATAATTCCCTCCCAACCACAAATTCTAATATGAAAACTATAAATAATTGTATGATTCTTTTGACAGAAACTGAAGGCAAATCAAAGAATGTTGCAAATAGGCAGATGCCATAATTACATTCTCTTCTTTTAAATGTTTTTATGATCGTCAACACGTCGTAATTGTTATTTTTCGTTGTCTTCCTTTATATATTTTTGTCAATGGTGCAAAGAAATAAAATATCACTGAAAATACATATAGAGGAAAAATTCTTTGAAAAGAATGTGCCTAGTTGAAAATAGCTTATACTTTTGATCTTCATAACAAATTGGGTAGGGTAGGGTAGGGGCGGGAGGTAGCCAGTCAGAGCAGATAAGAGGATGGTTTTTTAGTCATGGATGCCTGGGTAGAATCTGACTCATTAGCTATAGGATCTAGTGCAAGTCAGTTAACATCTCTCAGGCTCAGTTTCCATCATTCGTAAAACAGGTATGACAAACCTACCTCACAGGCTTGTTGTGGGGATTAAATGAGGGAAAATAAAGGCCTTGGTACCTAGGACTAAACAAATAAGTCTGTAATACCGGGTAGAATTAGTATTGCAAAAGTGTTACTTTTTTTCCCCACTTGACACGTGAGAATCCTGAGAGAGAGAGAGATATTTAACAGACATAGGTGTCCATACAAGCAAGGTAGGGGACCATGATGCTGACCGCACTGAGGGAAAACCTCCTCTTTGAGCTTTTAATATTCAGAGGCAACTGTCCATGTTTAGCGCTTATAACCAGAAAAAAAAATCCATTAGAAAACTATGTACTGATGTCATTTTAAACTTAATTATGGAATATCTTTTAAACAAATGTGCCAATCTAGTTACAAACTTTCAAAAATACAGTGAGTCATAGAGCATTGGCAGAGCCCTGAAAGGTCAGACTCTATCTACAGGGTAGCTCACTGTAGTTTCTCCCCCGCTGGCCGGCCAACTCTTACCTAATGACATAATTAAATGGCTATAAAGTTCCATAACTCTTGCCCCTTTAATTAACTGGAGGAAAACCTCTTATCTTCTCAACGTTGAAGATAGCGCTCTTTCACTTTGCATAAGTTTCAAAAGGCTAATATTCAAACTCCGTAACAATTGCAAATAGCGCTTATTTTAAAAAATAAATATGTAAGAATTTGAGCATAAGTGCAAACTTTCAACCAACTATATAAATCACCAGCTAAAACTGGTTCTGTATATCTTGTTGTTGGTTTTCACCAAACATCATTCTAGATAATAAATATAAACTTAGCAGAAGTCCAAATCCCTGCATCAAATAATTCCTTTGAAAGCTCTTTTGGACTCAAGAAGTTTGGCACCAAAACCCTTCCACAGAGGCTCAAGGTCTTTACAAAGAAAAAGTGTGAGCTTGGGACCAGACACAGAATACACGCTGTAAATTTTACAAAAGTTTCTTGAAATCACTTCCATTGTGCCTTTGACCTTCCATTAACTTAACTGTTCTAATTCAAGCAGAAGTTGAAATTATCTCTACTAGATGTATAATAAGGGGATGACCACATAAAAGAAACCCAGTGGAGCCACCTAGCTAGAAAGAGGAAGGAAGAGAATTTATATTCTTTAAACTATTATTACTTCCCATGTGACAAAGGCAAGACCCAGAAATTTCTTTATGTTCCCCAAGAAAGTACTCAGGAGGGGCTGAGTTGGGCAGAGTGGGCTTAGCACGGGGGAGTGTGATAAAAGTTAGGGTACCTCCTCAGCTGACACTCTGGGCGGACTTTCCAGGACAGGGGCTGGACATTATGTGGCAGAGACTCAAAAAGCATCAGCAAAAACTGAGACAAGTCAGAGGCATCTAGGGGTTTCTGAAGTACTGGCCACATAATAGGAGAGCAGGTCCCAGGCCAAACCTGATGTTGACACCTGCAGGGCAAAGAGCATCCCGTCCCAGGAGAGATCTTGCCACAGAGACCTGCAGGGCCAGACACAGGACAAGGACCCAAGCACCCCTCCCCTCTGCTTCCATGGAGACAGAGCAGGCCCCTCAGCAGGGATGTGTCTTAGGTTGGGAAGGTTGTGCACAGATGTGAGGTCCATCTGTGCACAGATGTGAGGCATCACCCTCACCTGGAGAACCATGTGCCCTGGTGCAGGCCACACTGATCTGGAGGAAGGGAGCTTTCTGACATTGGCCATCTCAGAAGAGTGGCCTCTTTTTACAATTCATTCTAAGTTTAAGTCTGTGTTAGCTATAGCCTTGTCTCTCAGACACCAGGACATCATCTTGAAGAAGAGAAAAGTGAGGCTGCGGGGGGCACTCTGAAAGAGTGAGCATTTTGCTAAAGGGACTAAGTCTTTCAGTGAAGACTCTATAAGCCATCGTAACCTGGACTAGTCTGAATGTTAAAATGAAAGGAGACTTACAAACTGGAAGTGACTGAAGTATTGCTAATGGATAGTAAGTTGTTTTTACCATTCAATGAAGTGGAATTACATGGGCCAGATGAGAGTTTCTAGAAATTAAAGGGCAGCATTTATTTTCTGCATATTTGAGCGTAGCATAAAGAAATTTCCAGCTCCATTGTGTGTGTGTATGTGTGCATGTGTGCGTGTGTAACATAAGGCTCGAGGACTGTATTCTAAACATAATCACGGTTTTTTCTGCATAATGATATTACAGATGTTTATATTTTTGATTTTCCACTTTTCACTGCGAGAGGAGCAATTTCTCTGCAAGGAACATGTATTAGCTGTTTAAAATCAAAGATGGATAAAGGCTATTTTTAAATCATTTGTTTATATCTGCTAGTTGTTTTTGCCTAAACCCCAGTTGTTTTTAAAATCACGTGAAGTATTTGGTCAGTCAGTCCTGTTTCTGTATATGTATAATATGCATACAATTTTTTATTTTATATAATTTTTTAAACTCATAACTCCTTTCTAACTTTAACTTCGCTCTATCTTAATCTCTTTATTTCAAAGATCATGTTGCATCTCCTTTTTTCTCTTAAAGTTTCAAAATGGCCTTTGGCCAAATGCAATAAAATTTTGCCCTGACCTGACATAAAGCATGGAGTATGTATATGAAAGCACTTTGAAAACTTTAAAGGACTTTAAAAAGGCATGGTGAATTGGTAGGGCAAGGAGGGGGAGAAGGGGCACTGGGAGGAAACACAAGAGGAGGAACTAGGTTGTATCTTCACATACATAAATTTCAAAGGTCCTTCCTGTATGAATTTGCAAACAGAAGCAAATGGAGTCACTGCCTGGCATTCTTGAATGCTCACAATTTTATATCGTTAACCCATGCGTGTGGCAACATAGTACACCCCTTCAGGTTGACATTTTTCTGCATCCTTTGCTGCTGCTAAGAGTAAGGGACTGCCTTCCATAGAGTTACAAGTAACTGGGAGCTACTGGTCTGCTTGGTGGGAACCCCGAGGCTACCTCCTGTACCTATATTGTTAAGAGCTGTCCTAGAAGTGAGTCCTAATTGGGAAAACTCCTTTAAATCTGGAAACTATCTCTAGTGTTTAGGTTTTTTTGTTTGTTTGTTTGATAAGGAGGACCCAGAGATCCCAGAAGAAGGAGAAATTCTAAGAATGCGTTCCCAATTTGGATTGACTTAGAAGATTAAAAGATATATAATTTGATGGCAAAGGGTCCATCTTCCGTTTCCAGGCTCCCCAGTGTCAGCCTATGGCAGAATAAGTAGGTTTTAATGGTTAAGAGCCTATAATGTGGAGTAAGAGGGATTCAGATTCAGATTCCAGGTCTACCGCTTGTTAGTGATATGACCTTCACCTCTCTTTGGCTTAAATTCCTCATTGTAAATGGGGATTATAATAGAACTTATTTCATAGGGTTCTTGAGAGATTTAAATGCATCAGTATATGTGAAGTGTGTACAACAGCATCTGGCCCTCACTAAGTGCCCCATAAATACTAACTGTTATTATTAAGAAGGAATCCTCAAGTGTATCCAGACCACCACCAGCCTCTGAGGTTCACATCTGTCCCCCCAAAGAAGATAACCCTGAGAGGGCCTGGAAACGCTGAGAAAGGAATACTTCTAAGAGCTTTGCAGAGTTGAAGCATGTGTGATGCCTACCAGGCCTTCTGGATGTGCTTTGGCAGAAGTAGGGTTGGGGGTGTGCTGCGTTAACCACACTTTCTGGATCGGTAGGCTTTGGGATGACCCCATGCTCTGGGATGTGGTTCTGAAACACACCCATCTGGAACAGGATTCAATGGTCTTGTGCCTTCTAACAAACAAGCACAGGAAATGTCTTAACATGGGAAACAATATTGAGTTCATGGATTTCCCATTCTCTCGCCAGCCTTTCTGAGGACTAATGGTTCTCAAGCAGGCATTGAAATGAATCCTATTAGACCACATAGAAAACCTAGGAAATGTGAGGCACAAAAGTGTGCTTTTACCTGGAGGGTCCTTCTCTTGTCTTCCTTTTTTGACCAAAGGAGAAATTACAACTAAGAAGGAAGCAGAAGAATCCCTGAGTAGATGCAAACATTTCTTAAAAACAAGAGCATTACTTCTCGGGTGCCTTCAACATATCCTGGAAGGGCAACTTTTACAAGATTCCTGGCTTTTATGGGGTTCAGCCAGATCTTTAGCAGGCTTAGGTAAGTTAATATGCAATGAAATTGTTAATAAACACATCCATTTTTTTCTAGATGGTATTAAAAATTGATCAGCTGGCCTAATACCACACCTCACACCTCTGCTCAGAGCAGAGTGCATCTCATGAATACACACTTCGGAAAAATGTTAGAGTTAGTCCTAAGCCACTCCTGCTCTGTTTTAATTCATTCATCAGACACGTAGTTCTGGTTATTTTTCCCTCTCTCCGTTCTCTTCTGTCCCCACATCTTCCATTCCCTGCTTCATCTCCCATGATGGCCACTTATTAAATATATATATATATTAATAGGCCCATAGATATTACAATCAGATTTATTTTGGGCAGCACAGATCAGCCTGGATTTCCAGGGTACAGCTCAGTCCTCCACCACACACACATTTCCTCCCACTCCAGTGATTGCATTTCATGTTCCATCCATCCAGTTAAGGAAAACAGAGGCTAATTTAGGAGCCTCTTTATGCCTGTACATATTCAGTCAGAGGGGTCACTGTTGATTGATGCAAGACACACTGTCCTCCAAGAGCTCGCCAGGTCCCTGCTGGTCCAGAGACGAGCAACCAACAGTAACTCACCCTTAGTGCCTGTGCATTTCTGTGCCTCCAGCTACAAACAGTCAATAAACACCAGAGGCAACTTATGTTGCCTTAGATCACTAATAAATGCCTCCCACCACCCCTCAGAGCCCTTTCACAGAAATGTATTTCTCTACAGACAGATGTCAAGCTCTAGCAGCCAATCACTACAGAAACGCCTCAAAGGCTTGAAGGAGGAGAC
This sequence comes from Orcinus orca, assembly GCF_937001465.1. NCBI lineage: Eukaryota > Metazoa > Chordata > Mammalia > Artiodactyla > Delphinidae > Orcinus > Orcinus orca. Next base: position 42,316,121 of record NC_064571.1, read on the forward strand.
AGGGAGGGAGAAGAGGTCCTCTCCAAAGACAAGAGCTGTGTACTTCCCCCTAATAAAAATTGCTCCCTTTTGTTGAGTGCTTCCTCTGAGCCAGGTACCGGGGTGAGGCTTAATCTGCATTATCTCATTCATTCCCCACAATTCTGGGACTCAAAACTCTAGCCCAACTTACAGATGAGGATACAGAGGCTCACAGAGCTTACAAAGCTTCTACTTTCAGCTTCTCCGCTCCACACAAATAGGCTTGTGGATGCGTGTTACAAAAGCAGCTGGGAAGCTCCCTGGATGACAGGCAATTCAAGTTGCTGTCTGGACCTCAGAACACTGCCACTCCTTCCCTAAAGATGGAAGAAGGTTCCGTGGTTTGGTTACTCCACAGGCTTCCAGTAACACGCCCCACTGTATTCTGCCCATGATCTACACATTGTCAATACCTCCAGGGCCCTCTATTGCATTTTAAAGGTGAGCGCTGAAAATTCTGACAAGTTTCTTCTGGAACTACAACGCACTGGGTGCTCACTCTTTCTATGCTACCGCGGTAAGTTCTGCCAAGGTTATTAAGGGAGTGAAGTGTCACCTTAGAAAGAAAAAAGAAAAAGAAAAGAATGGCATGGTCACAGTCTTCCACAATTATTTCCAATCATGCAACGCTCAACAAAGCCAGCCCCTGCCAGCCCCTGGGTTAAATGCTAGGGATAATGAGAACAGATATGCCTGGACCATAGATTTTATCACTGCTTTTCCTTCTTCCTCTGCTCTACCTCTATTTCATTATCTCTCTTTATATGCACAAGTCTTAGAATTTTGTGGCAGAATGAAGCAGCTGCATCGACCAAAAATCTATTTGGCTACCGACTACAGAAAAGCTAGTATCTCCACATCCTGAAAAGATCATATAGCTGGACACTGGTTATGGTCTGATAGGTTAGAGCTGTCAGTTTCCCACTTCATCATGCTTCTCTCTTGCAAGAACTGAACCACAGACTATCAGGAACTTTTGACTTTTTCTCTACCCTCCTTGGAAACTCACAACACATGAACATTAAATACCCAAGATAATTGCTTATCTGTAGTATCTGCTGCATGAAGGACCCTGGGGATGCTGCCTTCCATCACCTCTTACTGAGCTGCTACTCTGCAGTGTTTCTGCAAAGTGAGGGAACAGACACGAGCTGTCTCCTCCTTTGCAAGAGTGCAGAAGAAACTGTGGGGATGGTAGATCCAGGCTTGAATTTGGGGATAATGATCACCACCCTTTTCTGTTCTAGAAAAAAATGACCTAATATGTTGAAGCTAATAATAACATGAATGATAGTAATATCTTATATTTCTACAGGGTTTCCCTATTTTTCAAGCACGTTCACATCTATGGTTTCATTGGCTCCACACACCAAGCTGCGCTGGTATAAACATTGTGATATGACTTCCCTGGTGGTGCAGTGGTTAAGAATCCGCCTGCCAATGCAGGGGACACGGGTTCGAGCCCTGGTCCGGGAAGATCCCGCATGCCGCGGAGCAACTAAGCCCGTGCGCCACAATTACCGAGCCTGCGCTCTAGAGCCCGCGAGCCACAACTACTGAGTGCGCGTTCCACAACTACTGCAGCCCGTGTGCCTAGAGGCCGTGCTCCGCAACAAGAGAAGCCACCGCAATGAGAGGCCCGCGCACCGCAACGAAGAGTAACCCCTGCTCGATGCAACTAGAGAAAGCCCACACGCAGCAACAAAGACCCAACGCAGCCCCAAATTAATTAATTAATTAACAAAAACATTGTGATATTTTTCTCAATGATAACACATCTCTGTATTTCATTTGATCACCACAGAGAGGGAAATATTGCTGTCCCTGGTTTAATCAAGGAAGAGACTGAGGGTTTGAGAGAATCATTTTCTCAGGTTTTACAGCTACAATTTAAACCCAGGTGATTCTTTGCAAAGTCCAGTGTTTATTCCTCTCCAATAATCTTCATTTGATACAGGGGGAGACATGGAAGAAATACATCACCTGTGCCGCAAAAGCCACCCGTCTCACCTCAAGGACAGAAGTCACAGTGTAGGTATGAGGCCATGGCCAATGAAACCTTGCCCAGAGCCTTTGTATGGACTGCAAATCCAGTCCACTTCCCAAAAGCTAGGCTCTTAGAGAGGGATTCTGTTGACACTTTCTCTGCGGGTTTTGTTATGCTTGTTTTTGTTGGCCCAGGGAGCCATCAGCCAGGGACGTGGCAGGACGACTGAGCCAAGGGGCGGTCTGTTCACACCCAAGGGACAGGGGTATTTCACTAAGTTGCTGCCGCTTGAAAGGGCTGGAGCTGCACAGTCCTGCTCTCTCCCTTTTTTGTTATTCCTGAGATAATAAATAAACACTCACTCTGTTGTGTCCAAAAGACCCTTTTCAGGAGACCTGCTCTTGCTGGAAGTCTCCAGAGCCTCTTCACCTGATTACAGTCAGATGTTGGGCATTTCAAATTAAATTAGAACAAATAGCAAAAATGAAAGGAGAGTGGGAAGAAGGAGAAACAAACCAGCAACAATGGCATTCATTTAAAGTAGCCAATGAGAAACATGGCACCTGAAAAACTCAGCTGACACTGGCAGAGACTGATGTCTGTTCTCTTGTCTCAGGCTAAAAAGATCCATAAGTGAGAAATTGTAGGGATGACAACTCCAGGTCCATTTTTTCTAGACTATTCTGAGGCAGAGATGGCCAGGATAAACAGGAAGATGTTTTAAACCTAGACCTGAATTTTTATGGCTCTGGAACTGTGATATGATCTCTTTTTGTGAAATGATGGCATAGGCGAGATATGAGGTAGAGATCTTGGAAGGGGGTGAAAATATTTGTCCTGTTGTGACATTTTTCTTCTACCAAGTCCTGCCAAGGATGAAGTGTCAGCTGAGCTCAAAATTCTGCTCAAGATGTGCCTAGAGAGACCCACTGGAGTGTAGATGGATGGGAAGGCAGGAGGTGGATTCTTGTAATACGTGGTTTCAATATGCTCCAGTGTCAGTAAGATACTTTAAAATTAAGTGGAAGGATTCATGGACCAAGATGACAGTATGTCCATCACAGAGTGATTTCAACGAGAATTCTTACTGTTCCATTAAAAACAACTTGAAATCAACCAGCCCAATGCTATCACTTATTTCCCCTGCACTAAATATCACTGGATCCTAGAATAGCATTAAGATATGTGATAAGATAATCTAGCTTCACCATCCAGATGCTGAAAGGATGTTTATATTTAATGTGCTTTTTCAATCCTATTCGCCAAAGTACAGTAAAATATATTGTCTTATTACAGTACCCTCATCACAAAGAAACAATGAGCCCACAGAAACATAATTCGTATTATATTGTCTGTCAGTAAGGGAGGGCTCTTCCACAAACTCAAACCCAATTTGGATAAAATAAGCTATTTGGTGCTAGAGAGTTAGCCTGTGCCCAAAGTAGTTGCATTCATATTAAAAGCCATTATTAACTAGGCAAAGAGATCAAGAGAGCACAACAGATGATTACCTTATAAAAGACATTCTTGCACAGAGCGTTACAAACACAGTTTGGTCACGTGGCTGTCCCCTGATGTCATTCTTCCTCTTAATTTCTACTGGCCTCGCATAAGTAAAACTTTCAAGTCTCAAAAGGAGCTGGTGCTATGAGTATTTTCTCCAAAATGTGACGATCCCCTTATGAAAAAACAAAACATAAGAATACAGGAATGATCAGTAAAAATGTCTCTTAAGGCCATTATTTTTAGCTGAGTGTTGTTGTGACTGTTTCCATGGCTAAACCATGAACATGTTTTCTGCACAAGCCCGGTCAGCTAGTGGCCTTAATTAACTTTCAAATGGAGAACGCTGCGGTTTACCACTTATTAAATAGCCACCATACCAAGTTACAGTCTAAAGCTTCCACACCTCACTTAGTCAAGACACCTCGAAAAACCCACAGTGCTGAATAACCGGTGATTTAAAAATAGGTACCACGTGTAATTATCAGACTGAACACACAGGCTGTGAGGGAAGTTTCTGAAAAGCCCGGGCAGCTCTCATATCCAGATCAAATGATTTAATTTGTAAATCGAGGCAACAGGGTAAGTCATTCAGAGAGAATAGAATAAACTGTTGTTATTCATTCAAAGGAATTCAACAAATACTTACGTGCCTGCTTTGTGTTCCAGATACTGAGTATTTTTCCAGATTTCTCAAGGCGAGGAATTGCAGGACATGGTAAATAGAGGAATATGGTGAGGAAGAGGATCGTAGTTTTAAACAGTATGCCCCCTAGAGAAGGAAGAACGAGCCTGAATACCACATGCAAGTAGCCTAACCACGCTCATTTCACCAAGCATTTTATTCATGAGGGAGATGATGCAGTTTGAGATTCAATCGAGACAGAATTAGTTTTTGTGATTAGCTAGGTTGAGTGGTTAAGGTATAGTAATCATAATGATATCATTATTTTTTTCTCTCCTCTCTCTCACACGATACTCAGACACACACATACACACACCCCTTTTGCCCATATCTCTTTGTATTTGGCTTGTGAATCCTCACATGCTACAGTTATCTGTGTTTCAACTTGTGTACACGGCTCAGGAAAAAAAAAAAAGTGAATTCACCTCCCATTGAAATTCCACTGTGTATAAAATAGTCTTGGAATTTGAAGGAAGAAAGAAACCCTTCTGCTACAAAGAGAACATGTGAAAAGGCCAAGAGAGAGCATAAATGAAAAAATATATAAAAATGCAAATGTTCCTAAACTTCAACTTTGGATGGACTGAAGCATAAGTGAGAACTTCAACAAAGCAATAGAAAAGATGACAGCTCAGAGTTTCAGAAATTTAAGACAGCAGCAGGATTAGACACTTTGGGTTGTCTTCGCACACATTTCTTATGGGAGTTAATTCCATTTGACATGCAAGACCAAAGCAAGATTACAGAGGCATAGCCCCATGGCGAGGTGTATGCTGCAGCTAAAAGCTGGGATTTGAATAATTGTGCAGGCTTACTCCAAGAATCAGGCGAGAACAGAATGAACGGATTATTACAAGGAACTTTGTACATTTTTAACTGCTGGACTTAATAAAATACCCTCTATGTGAGAGTAATGTTATGGTCGTCTGCACTCACTCTAGCTGAAGTTTGTGGTAGGATCCATCAAAAATGAGGAAAAACAGAAGCTGTTTTAAAAAAAGAGAGAAAGAAAGAAAGGAAAGAATTTTGTAATGAATGACTGGGGTGGGTCATGCCCGTATGATTTACAGAGGAACAGAAAACTTGGAAAACTTGAGATCAACACATTCAAACCTCCCCCCCGCCCCCCCAGAGGTACAGGGAATTCATTTCCTGTGCAAAGAAGTTTGAGGAAAGTGAAGAGTAGAGTTCAGGGAAAGTGGGCCACAAAAAGGTAGATTTTTATTTTACTATTTCAGCTCATTAGGGAGGTCATTTGTTACTGAGAAAACTTACTAACCCACACATCATTTTATATATATATATATATATATATATATATATATATGTATGTATAAATGTGACCTCTTCCCTTGGAATCTGTGGAAGCACTTGTCTGTAAAAGGCAGAAAGAGTAACAGTTCTAAGGACTTCTCACTGCTTAATTAACTGTCCAGTGAGAATTATTAAAGATTTTTATATAATTCTTATTTAGCACTCATTAAAGTGAAAGATACAAATGCTGGACAATGCAAGGTTCAGGGAAGCTTTAAGAAAGAAAAGTTTGTGTTGCAATAGCTGAGAATTATGACAAGCTGCCTATTAACGGTAGCCAGGTAGACCTCTGATTTCAAAAGTCACTGATTCAGATCTAAAATGATTTGATTTGATTTTCTCCCTTAAAATGTTCTTCATCTCCCCTCTTCCAGAGGGCCCATTTCTGATCCTCCCGCAGGCCTCACCAGCCTAGTCATGACACCCCAGAGGAGGAAACTGCTCTGGGACCAAGGCCCTGGGGCGGTGCGCCCTCTGCTGGGAAACACGCTTGGAAAAATCCCCCCAAGAGCCTGCCCCCAGGAAGCCAAAAGGGATACACATTTTCAACTGTGAAAACCTCTACTGTGAGCGGCGTCTCTCTCATAGCTGTGAGTGGAGATTAGAGGAGGGACAGGAGAGGATGCCAGGGCTTCATTATACCAGAACTCAAATGCAGCTCTCCTCACAAAACATGTCTGTCAACTTCAGCCTGCCATGCAAAATGGCAACAGGAATGATGAACACATTACAAATTTGTAGAGCCTAAAATTAAACTCCACCTCATTTATTTCATAGTTCAGCCGGCTGGGGATGGCTGACATTAGAGGCACACATCTTTCCTGATAAGCTCTGTGGTTTCCTCCTTAGAGAAGGGATTTTTGTGCTCTGTATGGACGCACTCACTCTTCTTGAAACCCCATTTCTGCTTTGGTGGAACTAGAAAGAGGAGGCATGTTGCAGTGCTCTGCTGAAGACAGCTGAGAATCGCAGCCCTGGGAGGGAAGCAAATGGATGTGCTACCAAAGGAGGACGAAGAGCTAGCTTTTCCCTCCTTGCCTCTGTGCGTCGTTTAGATCTTTGATACTGGAAGGGTGGTTCACAGACCAGAAGCTCCAGCATCATCTGGGAGTTCGTTAGAAAGGAAGGAGCCCAGGTCTCACCAAGACCTACTGAATCAGAATCTGCATGTTCACAAGATTCCTGGTGATTCCTAAGTACCTTAAACTTTGAGAGGTGCCACTGAAGACACTGGGAAAGCTAAACGGCAAGCAAGACTAGAGCATTGAGCTTTGCAAGTGGAAGGAAGCCTCGCCAACTTCTGCCTCCTTGGATAAGGAAATCAGGGCTCAGAGAAAGACACAGCTCTGACACATCTAAGAAGGCAACTTTACATCGGCCTCAGTTTGGTTTGCTATGAAAGCTGGAACACAGCAATCACAGGCTTTTTGCAGCTGTGTCCCCACCACATACTAAAAACACAACAGAATGTGGCACCAACACTACAGTGATGTAGGGGATCGTTCCCATGTGGGAGGGACCCTGTCTTCTTCTAATCAGCTCTGTACTACTGAAAGGACTTGTGTAAATTCTGCAGGAATTGACATAGAAATGAGATTCTGATATTCCTTCTATTCACATAATGATTGATGAAACACGTGGAAGAAAACTGAATTATGTTATAATCTCCCAGGGAAACATAATTAAGTTGTAAAGCATTCCCATGAAATCCTAAAAGCCTTATATCATTTAGACAGTGACTTCTACTACATGATCAATAATTATATTAATTAAAGATAATTATTTTGATAGGACGGTTTGACTCTGGTGCTCCAATCATTCTTGATCCGATGTATTGATTCAATAGCGAAGACTTGGTTGGAACCAGAGCCAGATATAAAGAATTCTTTGGGGGCCCCCGAAAGCTTTATGATATTTATGCTAACTTGCACAAATTTGTAATTCCTGACCACCAGTTTGATGCTTATTCATACAATCCAATGGGTAATACTTGTGCAAGATCAACAGAGCATTCTAGTCCCTATTCTTCATTCTGTATGACCTAGAGGCAAGCTATCTTCAGCAAGTAATAGATAATATATAAAATCAAATATTCCTTGAACTTTCAAAATTCCAGGACATCCAATGCATTCTTTGTCTTTGTGTATGCAGGATTCTCTAGCACATTCATAGCAACTCTGGGGCACTGAGCTAAAGAACCTGACCTTGCGTTAACAACGCCCAGGAAGTTGGTGTGAGGGTGGACCCTTAAGCTTTCACTATCTTTCTTTGAAAACACCTGATTGTGAAGATCAGCCCTGGGACACATCTGGTGGTACACATTTTAAGCACAGGCAAAAACTGAGACTTCCTTTTGAATCTCTCTGCACTTTCCAGAGACACACTCAATGGGTATGTACCTTCTCACCTTCATAAAAGCACCAGTGAGCATCATCAGAAAGCAAGGAATGAGATAGAGATATAAATTGAAAGTAATCGTGCAAGAAATCATATAACAAATGAGCAAGATTTAGATTTTTTTAAAGGCAACCACCATTAATGTTGTTAACTTCCTTGAATTCTCCACGTTATGCAAGATAACTGTTTTTTATTTTAACATTAAAAGATAATATAGTTGAAAGAATCACAAAGAAATCATTACAATTATAAATTATTTCATCAGAATTTTCTTAAGTTATTTGGAAAGCATCTTGCTGACTAGATGCTCACTATAGAAGAGACTGTAGATTTTTCTCTCCATGAGGTGGAAAGTACAGTATCTGAGTCAAGACTTAGAAGCCAGTGCCACCTGGTCTGAATCTTGGATCTGCCACTTACCACCTATGGCTTGAACAAGGAAAATAACCTCTCTCTATGCCTCAGTTTCCACAGCTGTAAAATAGGGATAATAATAATACATACCTAAAGCGGTTATTCTTAAGGATCTAGTGAATTAATAAGCATGAAACACCTGGAAATACATGAGTAGTACTAAGCACTCAATTTACACTGGCTGTTATCAGTATTGCCCTTATAATTTATGGAGGTTGACTTACTTGTGGTCATATTACAATTTATTATAGAATAGTCTTCTTTAAACCCAACTTTCAGAGCATCTGAAAGCCAAGTTTTAGTCTCCAGCTTAAAATTTATTTTCCTAATAGAGTAACTTTAAAAATTATTTATGGAGACTTGCAAACACAAGCTTACTCATGTTCTAGCCTGATAGCACGTGCGCGCGCGCACACACACACACACACACACACACACAGAATAGTAATACCTCACAGACCAGTGCTGGAAGTTGCCCCACAAGGGATTTGCCAAAAAGGAAGCTAAATGTGACCCACTACTCTAGTGAGAGATCTTACCATTCAGAACACAATACCCTGAGAACAAAATAATGCAGAAAGCAGCCCAGAGTTTCCTTTGTCTTTCCTTGGGTAAAATCAATTCCGTTATTATCCACAGTTGGGTATAGAATAGCATACGAACAGCGTGGCTTCCGCCAGCAATACCTCTCAGAGTGGTTTGCATGCGTAAATATTCTACACCCTGATTTACTCAGCATTGCCAAGAGAGAAAAGGGGAGATCCATCTTAGGTAGGAAAATTTATTCTAAGGAACTCTTAAGACAGTAGAAAAGACGAGAGAAGAAAAATCGGGGTGAATTCATATAGAACCAAGTATGCTAAGCTGCCCTGAGCCTCAGGCATAGAGTCCAAGGTGATAAGCCATATTGCCAGGCCTAATATCTTCCTCTCTGCTCTTTTATGGGACGGGGGGTGGGGCGGAGTTGTTTAGCCATATTTCCTATGCCTGAAGGGGAGCTGGACCACGTACACAATGTTGCGCATCAGAGTGAAATAGAAGAATCTTCCCAAAGAAAGTAGGCAGACTTGTGAATGTGGTATTGCGGAACCCATAGAATAGACTGACAGTGATTGAAAGCAAGAAAATGACTTGGTCTTTCTTAAAGCTACAACAATTAGGCAATTGAGCTAACTAATAGTATCTGAGGAGATGTAAATAAGTTTTTTAAAAATTTTTATTAACAAAGGGAGTGAGCAAATTTCAGCCCAGGTAGAAGCAGGTAAATGATTCCTCCCCAAAGGCAGAGTGAAGATTTCTCAAATGAGCTTCCTCCTCAAAGAGATAGAAGTGAAATATATGAAGCAAGATGACAATATGCTGTTGCCTAAATGTAGGCAGGGATGGTATCCTATTCTATAGACCACGCTGTGAGTAACTGAATGCAAGACAAAGCAAAAATATAGAAAAGGCCACTCAGTAACAGAAGCATAAAAATGCAGTGTGTGTAACAGTACTGAGAAGGGTACAGCTCGGCAGAACTGATTAATAAGGAGAGCGGTGAGCAGAACAGAGTGGATTTGCAGAGATCAGGATGTAGCAAGCTTTGTCCAGAAGACTGTATAAAGTTCTTATTGGCCTTGAATCCAAAAGTAGGTAAAAAACCTACCTCCCATCGTGAAAGCCCCCCTGTGATCTTTTGGTGTATCTTCGTCAAGCAACTTATCTTTTCCCATAAGACATTTAAAAAATAAAGTTTATAATGATATTTGTATTCTCCTATGCCAGCCATTCTCTATGGTACCTCTCCTTTCGAATGGGGTTAAGGGGAAGGAACACATGGTAGTTTTGATGTTACAGCAGGACCTTAAAACAAAACAAAACAATTTCATCCACAATAGCTGAGATCTGGGAAAACACAGAGCTTGATAAAGCCTAAAGGTCAGGTTCCAGGATGAGTAAGAACAAGAGTCAGAAATGGAAGATTGCCATGTGGGTGTCAAGAACCTGGGCATCTGCATGTCCAAACTCTAAAGACTCCACACTATTGTGAAGGGCGTCACCACTTCCTCCAGTTCCAGGCAACAGCTGATAATTTTGGGAAGGGATAAAGAAAAAGAAAGAGCCAGCCTACAAGCCCTCAGGAATCCCAAAGCAAAGGTGATGTTTAAGAAACATGGAAGTACAGGCAACAACTGACAATGGTCATGGCTTGGGCAAGCAGAAAGCACCTCAATCTGTGGGCTTCTCTAGGATAATCACAAGATAAGGTGAGAGACCATCATTAAAGGGACAATTTGAGGCTATGAGAGCTACTCCACCACAGACTGGGGGGTCCCCTTCTCTGTTTTAATCTGAGAGTTCTGAAGCCACTTCTGTGGTCAGGGCTCTAATTTCTTCTGCGGGGACTTTGGAGTGTTGATGTTAGGCTAGGTGTCAGTGTCTTTAGTGATGGGCAGGAGAAGAAAAAAATAGTTCTTTGACCTTTACCAAGGTAGACATCTATGCCTCAGATTCAGAAACAGAAGCTCCAGGGACAGAAGGAAGCCAAAGGACTCCTGCAGTTGTGTTCACAGATCACCCGCACTGGGTGCTCCTGGAGGTAATGATGACTAATTAGGCCAGCAAGACAGAAAAATAAATCAATAGAAAGAGAAGCGTGTATTTATAGGAATGCAAATGCAACTCAAAATCAGGAAACCTTGGCCAAGAACAATTCTCAAACCTTTCACTGGTTGAAAGTCAAGGAAAGAGAAGGGAAGATTTCCCCACAACAGTCAATCCAGAATTGGCCAAGAAGTAGAGGGAACTGCCGTGCCTGTGAGGGGAAAGCACTACGTACCTCATGGAGCCTCAGGCCCGGCCGCTTCCTTTTCTCATCTCGACTTCCTTGGTATGTTCTTTCCTCTGTTTTTTAGGAAAATTTTTTTAAAAATAAGAAAAAAATACATACATATATATATACTTATATACACATACATTTGCGTGTTTATCATATTCTTTTCTATAAATGGAAATAAAGACAAAAGAAAAGTCTAATTTGCAGTTCAGTTTTCCAGCCTCAGTTCTGGCTCACCAATGAATCTTCTTATATACAAAGCTGACTGGAGGGAGGGGTGGGATTGAATAACAAATTTATGTGATACAATCACATCATTTACAATCACATAATGGACCATATCCCAATTTTCAAAAGGCATAAAGTATCCTCATTAATACGATAAGTGCAGCAGTCAAATCAGCACTGTGATTTTATCAGGGTTTTTGACTGTACATGAATTAGAATGTAAAATGCATACAGAATTTTTAATGGGAAGGCTTTAACATTCACTGAATGTATTTCTTACTGTCATTTGCATCACATTAAAGTGAAATTCGACATAAAAGGATAAAGAAAATATGTCCTAAATTACAGTTTTTCCATAGTTGTCATGTCCACACATAGAAAAAACTGATTCATAAGCTTGAACACGATCCTCAATCTGCAAAAGCTGCACTGGTTCCCTATCTGTCTGTGGGTTTTATGTGGCCGTCAGGACTGGGTAGAGCTCAAGAAGGTCAGATTGTCAGGACAAAGCTAATAAAGATCATGGGGGTAGGGGGGTCAGCTCAGAAGAGCAGATGATTGTATTCACTGTCTCTTATTCTAGTAAGTTATTAAACACTGTGACTGCATTTTTCATTCCATACAAGACTACTGAGAAGTCACTCATATTCCTTGGAAGTATTTTGTTGCTCCTTTAGAAAGCTTCCGTCTTCCACTGAGTTCACTTCAATAGAGTTTATGGACCTAGACAGAATGTTGTAGAAACCCAGTTCTGTAGATTTCACCCTGAATGGGTATGCATACATTGCCATGTACCTGGGATATACATATTAAACCTGTGCATGCCTTCTCGTATGTTGAAATATGATCCATGCGTCATAAGTGAGTGTCACGGTAATGGCAATTGGGAAAGTGTGCCTCGTGGCTTCTATACACTGAGGCAAAAAAGCAACTTGTCATTTCTCATTAACCTCACATCGCACACAGAGAAGTTAGTGACTGGTACATGGCAGCTGACACAGAATCCTGAGAATCTGAGAAAGAATGTTATATGTTCTAGAAGAGGCTAAGGTGTCACCTGCCGGACTCCAATAGACTAGGAATGGTGTATACTCGCTGCATACAGACTGACTACCTCTCCACTGGCCAGCACACCTGGTCCAGGCATGGGAATTCATACTCTGCATGGCATAGCTCTGTTATCATTTTAACTCTAAATAAAGAGAGGATGCTTCGATCCCTGGCTGGGGAACTAAGATCCCACATGCCACGGAGTGCAGCCAAAATCTAAAAAAAAAAGCCTTAACTTTTATGGGGATTCCCCTGGCAGTCCGGTCCAGTGGTTAAGACTTCGCCTTCCAATGCAGGGGGTGTGGGTTTAATCCCTGGTCAGGGAACTAGATCCCACATGCATGCTGCAACCAAGAGTTCACACGCCACAACTAAGGAGCCCACCCGCCTGCAGCAACTAAGACCCGGCGCAACCGAATAAATATATTTTAGAAAAAGACTTTAAAAATGGTATACATCAAAGACAATCTTTGAAAAAAAAAAAAGAGAGCATGCTACCATTCACCCATTAGAAAGACGTGCATGGAACTTGGGGTTAAATAATTTGAATTCACAACAAATCCTGCAAGCCTATTTTGCTCCTTAAAAAAACATTTTATGTAGGTACATGGCACAGGCCCACTGGAATGAATGGACTTCAAAATGGCCAATTATCCATTTTAGTCATTTTATCTTTAATACTTTGTTTAAATACTTTATCTTTGATACAAATCAAAGACTGCATAGACTAGTGTTTGTCATTAATGGCCACATATTGCTGTCAATTCTGGTTCATCTCCCTTGAATATACATAGATTGTATATATCTTATACTATTGTTAGGAAAATGCACCAATGCCCTTCCACATCTAGAAAGTTTTCAAACATTTACAATGGCCACAGATTTTACCCTAAGTCCCTGTCTTTTCTTTTCTTTTTCGTTTTCTTTTCTCTCTCTCCTTCTTTCTTTCTTTCTTCTTTCCTCCCTCCCTCCCTCCCTCTCTTCCTTCCTTCCTTTTCTTTGTATTAACATAGGAATTGGAATTTGGCCCCCAAAAAGGGAAATATTCAGGTGTCTGGTCCATTTTCAGCCATGACCAAATTGTCCTCTTTAATACCTAAAATACTTCAAATGACCAGAGCCTTGTGAAGAAGCCATTTATGAACTGATGGATCTTAAAATTAGCAGAAATTTTCTGATAACACTATTACTCGATGCAATGATTTCTGTCCCAAAATGTATGCGTATTACCATTATAGACTTTATAACGCCCTTTTAGTGGGCAGTTCACCTGTTAGACTCCTGGCCCCAGCTGCTCAGAGGCTGGGAGAGCATTAGCAAGTTTCTTACCCTCTCTGAGGAACAGTTTGCTCATTTATAAAGAGGGAATAATAATATTTAATGTACTGACTTATTATGACTATGAAATAGGATGATGTACATCAAGGATGTGGAGTAGTTCCAGGCACAATGGAAACAGATCATGCAAGTTTGACTGACCATGCAAGACAGACATTTTACTTCATTTTTGCCAAAAGATACGTGTCCACACATTTTGTAAGAATCAAATTAGATGCTATGAAACCTGATTTCCATCTGTGGATTTCCATCCATGATGACTGTGTAAGTTCAGGTAAGAGAACCACCTTCTTCTCCAATAAAATTAGGATAACTATCTTTAACTACTTTTCCAGTCCCTCCTGACTCCCAGGAGATGTTACTAAAATTCAGAAATTAAGAGAATACTACGTTCCTTTTTTATTATTTGATTTTGTTTAGTAAAATTGTGTAGATTTAAGGTATACAACATCATGATTTGATATGCATATACACAGTGAACTGATGACTACAGTCAAGCTAATAAACATATTTTCTCCTCATATAGTTACCAGTTTTTGTGTGTGTGATGAGGGCACCTGAAATCCACTCTCGTAGCGTATTCACAGTGTTCAATACCTTATTTTAATTATAGTTATCATGCTGTACATTTAATACTATATTTTTTATTGCTTATCAGGACTCAGAGAACACAATTTATTTAAATACCTTCTATCACACTCTTTGTTTTTCCATAATTTCATCAGGAACATAGTTACAAGTTGATCATTTAGGCTGCTATTTCTTTGACTTAAAAAAAAAAAGAAAGGCACAAAGTTTTCTAGTTCTAACTCACCTCCTAACTCACCTTCCCCATAATACAAATACATTTTTACCTAATTTATACAGAGAGAGAATGTATTCTTTCTGTGACAATATGCCTGCGTAAATAATAGCAAAATAGATCAATATTTCCTCAAATTCCACATCTGTTGCACAACACCAGGTATGTCTAAGTCATTGCCTTCCACCTGGAGATGAAATCAGTCATCTGTCTCAATGGAGTCAAATTTATGCCTCTATTTTTTCCTTCCTTTTAAACGCATGCTGTTTGTTTTACAGGATCTTATTACCGATGCTTCGTTGTTTTCACATTTTCTGCTTGTAAGAATGGTCCTAGTAAACATACAGTTCAGATGCATTACAACCTCAAAGATCTCATATCTCTAAAATGACTGACTACTTAAATCAGAGGCATGATAGTCTAACTTATGTTACTCATTGTTTCATCTCTTCTTTACTGGAAAGAAATTGCTAATTTGTAATATTTATAATATACTTACCTAATTTGCTAAGTAAGTTTTCATTAAATTGCTTTCACCTTTCTTTGAGGCTTTGCCTACAAAAAGATGGGATTGGGAGACTGATCTAAATCAGCTATGCTACTAATTTACCTGAACTTGAATTTGTATTAACTCCTTACCATTCAATTGTTCAAGTTCAAACTTTTCCCAATAAAATTTATTTCTATAAGTAGACAAAGTCATAGGTTTGATCCTGGCAGAAATGAGGACTTATAGTTTTCTATTCAACAATTTTTAAAAGTAACAGAAAAGTTAAGAACCAAAACTGTAAGTCACTTCATTCATGTACAGCTTTATCTCAATCTCATTGTTTATACAACATATTTGTATAATGATAAATAATTTGGGTCTTCATTGGGCTTCACCAACTCTCAAAACTTTGATTTCTCAGACCATGCTTTCGAAAAATCTTCTGAACATACTCTTAAAAAGACCATATCTATCTATCTATCTATCTATCTATATCTATATCTATCTATATCTATCTCTCTCTATATATCTCTCCACTTTTCTTTTTCCAGGTGACAGATGTTTTGTTTTGTTTTCCATTCTCTCAATCATTCTCTCATTCTACCACTCTAATAATTTTGATCCATTTCCCCTGGTTTATTGTAATGACTCAGTCGTTTTTTGAGAAATGAGTCTTCAACAGAAGACTTTTTATCTCATGTATTGTATTGTGATTGACTTCCTTCATTTACACATCTGATCGACTCTTCTCTTCCATCCTTTAATTTTTGATAGGCTATGCATTATGACAGTAAGAGGGACCATCTATGATATATATGTCCATCAAGAACCAAGGAGCTAGTACACGTAGGGATGTCCTCTGCAGATTTATGGGGAAAGGTAGATGGTGGCTCATCCCCTGCCAGAAGAGTGGACAGAACTCTGCCTCACTCAGTGGATTCTAGAAGTGCTTTGGGATGACCCAGGAGCAGGAGAACGGGCGTCAGTCTATACTCATTGCATTCATACATTTTTCTTTCAGACAGCTCATATAATGTTTGCAGACGCTTTAATCAAAAAGAATTGACCTTTACAGATTTCATATTCCCTCCAAGCCCCAAGCTCTATTCTACAGTTGTGGAAATTTCCTAAAAGCATCAAAGTGCTGAACAACAGAACCTAAGCAAAACCTCAAATTTCCCTATTGCTCCACAACTTCTGTCTTTCTAGACTCTGCTGAAACCCTGCAGCAATAAACTTTTACAGTCCATCAGTCCCCATTTCTAAATATGAAAAAGGCCAGAGAAGTCTGTCCTGTTTTGAAGTCTCAGCCTCCCAGGTCATGAAACTGTCCTTCTCCTTATTGTAAGTAGATTTATGCTTTACTCAATTCCATATCCAACAATTCATCTCATAGTCAAGGTACACCATGAGGTATAATACTTTAAATGCATTTATGTGAATGTATGGCATTTTCTTTCTTACCCTCCCACAAGAGCATATATAGAAGAGGACTGTTGTCATTACTTATGTTTATTCCTCCTGCCTACATCCAGAGAATTTCCCAACTAGTGCAGTTGAAGTCTATACAACCTAGCAAACTTGCTACATATTACCTTCATCCCAGTCAATTCCTCTTTCATTGCAGGCACCAGTGCATTGACACTGACACATTGATGTTCTCCTTGTGAGAATTAGCCTATCACATTCATTTACATCCACTTAATTGCTGCTGCTATTGTTTAGTCTGTTAACCTCCAGCTAGGGTGCAATTCACGTGAACGCTGGGGAAGCACAACCATTCGATTAGTTCTGCAAAGTAGATTAAAATCTTCTGACTAATTGGAGACTGTCCATACTGCTGCCTTCCCCCCAGTTCTAGGTTGAACAAATGTCATGTCTTCAAAGGAGGGCTCTTAGCTGGAATACAGAAGGCTTGACCAGACCCAACAGCATTTTTAGAGCATGTCTGTGTACAGGGCACTGTGCCGGGCACTATGCCAGCAATTGTCACCAATCTGGTCTCTGCCTGCAACCTGCAACTAGTCTTTTGATTGGCAGTTCGCCTTCTTCCATTTCATAAGGAGCACACGCACACTGGAGAAACTCCAACTTGGTATGTGGCTAAAGCATTGGTATCTCAAATTGGTAGGAATTTTCATTTTGAAACACAGGCACCGAAGAAAATCTATATGAAACAGTTTGTCTAGTTTGGGAGAAAATGAGGATTAAGAGTATAATAGATTGACATATATACACTAATATGTACAAAATAGATAACTAATAAGAACCTGCTGTATAATTTAAAAAATAATCATAATAAACTGTAACATAAAGGTAGGAAGAAAAGAAGAATATGAGAGTCTCGCTGGATCCAAAGCATAAGGCCACGTTTAACATAGCTAATTTATTCAGAGCCTATCTCTGATGTGATGGCAAGCATGCTTTGGTAACTAAGCAGGTGCATGGTTGTAGGCAACAAAGTCCCAACGCTTCCCCTGGTAACATGTTATCACCGTGTATACATTAAGCTGAGGTGTTTTAAGATGTTTAATTACATTTTATCTAAAGAAGATAGAAAGATTACCTAACCACTCCAGGAATTCTAAGAAATCACAGTAGGTCAAATTTCTTCATTTAATCTAAAACGTCTGTCCCAATTTGGTTTCAGTCTACCTCTGCAGCATATATGCTCAAAAATCCGGGCACTAAAAACTAGTAACCCTTCCTCAAATGTATCAGATTTTCTAATGGCCTGATGTCTTTATGTTGTTCCGGGTTATCTGAGGTTCGTTATAAAAATTCTAAACGCATATAGGAAGAAGTTCTTACATTGACCGGAAGAGTCAACATAAGGAATGACCTAGAAACACACCAGGTGCTTTACAGAAATTAAATCTCTGAATCACCCCAACAGACATGCAGAAAGCTGTCATACCTGTTTACTGGCAGACTGAGGCTCTGAAAGGTTGAGTGACCTATGAGAGGTGACACAGTCATGAACAAAGCATTGAACCGAAATCCGGTTCTGTGTGACTCCAAACTTAACTTTTTCTGACTACATCAGGGAGGTGTTCTGTAAGAAGAGGGAAATCTTGCATTGCAACTTGAAGAAGGTGTTAAGTGCACACAAGGCAGACAAGAAGGAAGTCAACATTTGTAGAGAGGAAACCTTCCTGTCTCACCAGATGTAGGTGGTGGGTCACAAGAGCACTGGGCAGTTGACAGAGGAAGATGAAGGAAAATAGTGATAGAAATTGCTCAGATCACGTGACCTCTCTGAGGGCAAATCAAAAACTGGTACCCACGCACCAGCTGGAGAATTTCAAGCAGTCTGCGGAGAGGATAAAGGAGATACTGAGACTGACTAGGGATCCAGGGATTCTAGGACTTAATGACCATACTGCTGACTCTCTCCTCTGAAGATGCCAAAGAGGAAAGCATTTCATTACACTGTCTCTACAGGCGGCAGAAGTGGTAATTACACAGCAGATCATAAAGTAGACACCTTAGGACAAAAGGATCTGGCTGATTCATCAGTGTTTTGTCCCTCTGACCTCTGTTTTACCTTTACTTTGTACATGAAGGAGAATGAAGGAGATAAGCAAGAGCGAGAAGGACACACCTTTTTGGAAGAAAGTCACAAAGCAAGGATTACCCCTAACATTTGAAGTGTCGGGAGGAAGACCACAAGGCCCATATACTATATATGAAAATATTTTAACATTACAAAGCAATCTAGTAAACTGTTGACAAAAATAGGTTCTATCCTCCTATCTTGATTAATATACTATAATAACAATGAAGAAGTCCAGCTGTCAATTTAGAATCTTCGGGCTTCTTGGAGTTCTGTGCTGGAATTGACAGAAGAGGGAAAACTTATACCAGCCCCTGACCCGCCTCCTTCTCTCCCCATCCCTGCACGGGGAGGGTGTTCATGTGTGTGTGGACACGTCTTCCTACATTTCCATGCTCAGGGCATACCCAGCTCTCAGGGGTGCAAAGGCCACAGGTAAGGTCAACTTCTAAGAGAATGGACTAAGGGAAAAGGCCTGCACAGGACGTAGAAGTGGACTTGGGGCCATTTGGGCAGGAATTTAGGGGTCTGGTATATTCAGAGCTTGGCCTAGAAGGGGGCAGGTGTTCAGGATCTGGTTGGGAAAGTCCTTTGGTACTTTGGATACTTGACCCCTTAAGGAGGAGGAACAAAGTGGGCTCAGTAAAGCACGGGACACAAGGCAGGGGCAGCTTTTGCCTGGGTCTGAAAACAGTATTGCACAAAGAAGTAAAAAGAATACCTTCCTACAACCCGTATGTACTGTTTTGGCACCAAAGCTTCTCGTTGGTGCTTCACTAGCCTGGCACAGTCTCAGGTGGCCCCAGTCATGTCACAGCACATGGCAGCCCTGCATTAGGCATAGTCTTCAATAAGAGTCCTTGAAAAGTTGTTATGAGTTTTAATGTTAATCTTTTTAAATTTCAAGCAGCTCAAAATCTTTCAAACTCTCATGCAGCAGTCCACATTATCCATACCTACCAGCTCATACACAAAGATTCAAATTGCCATAAAACAATGGAAAAATTTTGAGACGCCCCTTAGTTTCTCCATTGACAACACACACACACACACACACACACACACACACACACAGTTTAACTAGCTATTCAATACTGTCCTACGTAAAGGCTGAAATTCACCAGAAAATTGAACCTAAGAAGCCTTAGCTTCTGCCTTAGCTTACTGGCCTGGCCACACAGTTCACTCAACCAGAAAACTCTCAATCAGTTCAAAATGGAGAGCTTTCCTCTACAAACTCACTCTACAAATTGTGTTAGGCTCCACATCACATCTACCCTCCTGCAGCCCTAGTGGACAGAACAAGTTTCTCTGAGAGGATCATTTCTGTTAACCAAACTTTAAGTTCTTTTCCCAGATCCCTAACATGATTTGACTGAATTTCTTGAAGCTTCTGTGTGTAAAGGTTGCAGAATGTCAATTCTCTAGCGATGGGATTTGGAAAAGGGACCGAAACCCAGAGCCTTTATTCAGAGTATGTGAGGAACCACCTTTATTACTAAGTATTCCATACAATGATATTATAGCTATTTGCCATGTTCCTTTTATCCAAGGGTTTGACACAATTTCTCACCATTCTGAGACCTGCTCCAAAAATTATATCAATGATAATCAATAATATTTATTGAGAGCCTATGACGTTCCAGACATTGCGCTTGGTATTTTTCATAATAAGTTCTCTTCTAACCTTATGCCAACCTTACGAAATGGTTATGGTTATTATTTTTTACTATTATCATTGTTCCTGTTATTGTTATTATTGATATTATTATTTTTACACCTTTATTGGAACATTACTGATATTATCATTATAAAGATGAGAAAACTGAGGCTTGGAGAAGCCAAGTAAGTTGTCTAAAGTCACATAGCTAATAAGTGGCAGGACCCTGAGTCAAAACCAGACGTTATAACAGATTGCAGAGGCTTTCTATTTCATGACACAAATACCCAACTGCGTTTGTAAAGCAAATTTCTAGGAGACACAAAGACAGGCAAACATTCTTCTACCTCTTCAGTCCTTAACCTGGAAAGAAATTAAAGGAGACAGTACCAAAGTGGAGTAACAAGAACCATATAATTTCCCGTCCCACCTGAAACAACTAAAAATAGAGAAGAATTTATATATATATATTTGTAAAATATATGTATTTTACATGTATTTGTATTTTCCACAAAATATGTATAAATATATGTAAATTTATGTATATATATGTAAATTCTTCTTTATTTTAAAATATATATATATGCAGTTTTTAAGAAATTAGACATTAAGTATCTAAAGTGAGTGATATCTGAGAGATAGAAAATCAATGAGATAAGTCCTAAGATTGCCTCAATTTACTGCCTTGCGAGAGTTCGTGGGCTATGGTACCGAGGAGAAACCATTTTACTGCTAGATATTTACTCAAGAAAAATAAAAGTGGATGTCCATACAAAGAGTTGCACGTGATGTTTAGAGCAACAGCTGTATTTGTAACAGCTAAAAACTAGAAACAACACAGATGGATAAGTACAATGTGGTATAGCTATACAATGGAATAGTACTCAGTAAAGAAAAAAAAAAGAATACTTTTTTGGCTCTTTTTAGACAAAAAGAGAGCATACTATATGGTTCCAATTTATATAAAATTCTAGAAAATGCAAATGAACCTAAAGGGACAGAAAGCAGATCTGTGGTTGCTAGAGTGCAGGAAAGAAGGATTACCAAGTGACACAAGGAACTTTGGGGGATGAGGGATATATTCACTACCTTGACTATGGTGGTGGTTTCATAGGTGCATATATTATGTCAAAACTTATCAAATTTTACACTTGAAATATGTGCAGTTTATTTTATGTCAAGTGTGCCTCAATAAAGCTGTTTAAGAATAGTTTAACAAGATGAAAGGTTTCTATCTTGTTTATATATTCCTTTTGGTTTCTTATCACTGAATACAAGCTTCATAAGAGCAGAGATATAGTTTATTTTGCTCATTTTGGATCTCTGGGATTAGGTGTTCCAATGATTACTTCTGAGTAACAATTATCCCAAAATACAGTGGCATAAAATGGCCATATGTCATGCTCATGGGATTCTTTGCATCAGGAATTAGGGCAGAGTTGGGATGGTACCTCTCTGCTCCATGGTGTTTGGGGTCCCAACAAAATTGCTGGGAACTGAAAGCATCAGGGCTCCTTTTAATCACCATGTAGTCAGTCATGTGGTCTCTCCTACGTGGAGGCTCCAGGGGAGCCAGACTCCTTCCCTGTCACGTCTGGGCTCTCAAGATCTGGCTCCCAAAAGAGATACAGGAAGAAGCTGTGTCACCTTTTAGTGACCTAGCTCCAGAAGTCCCAAAGGATCTCTGTCATCACGTTATTTTTAGTTGAAGCAGTTATCAAGACCTGACCAGGTTTAAGGTAAGAGAACATAGACCCCACCTCTCAGTGGGGGAACTCGCAACATATTTGTCAACATTTTAAGAAGAGCATGTGGGAAGGCATATGTATTGGTTCAGCCACCTTTGAACAATTCAGTATGCTACACGGTGTTTGTATCATAAAATGAATATATGAACAGGAGTTAGTCATTTCAACTTGGTTTGCAGTCTTACGTGCTACATAAAATTAAATTCAGGCATCCATTCCATAGACAGTTGGAATGCATCTTTTTATATAATGTGGATTCAAAGAAAAATGTTATAACCTACACCTTGGATGGAAAAGCTTATATTTTAATAAGATAAATACATGAGAAAAGATAAAGAGAAAAACATAGGTAATGGCAACTTGTCATAGAAGGTTTAAAACATAGGGGAAGGTATTTAATACTATCAGGGCTTTGAGAGGGCAAGGACTACTACCAGCTGAAGAAGCCAGTAACTGCTGCATGAAATGTGTGCTACCAGTACTAGAACTTGAAAGATTACTAAGCAGAAGATGCTGGAAGACAGGTGTTGAAAGTAAGGAAGTCAGCAGAAGAGTTTGGTGAAGAAGCTCTCCAAGCCCAGCACATTATCTGAAACCAAGAACCCTGTGGAGCAACAGATTCTACACCCCACTTCCAAGATGTTTTAATTTATTAAATGCTCTCCCCTGCCAGAAAATCTGGATGATCAATCAGATTTTAGAACTACTGAGCCATAGGGTTTACATAGATGGGAGTAAAGATATCTATACAAAAAGGTTGGGCCCTCGGGCTTCCCTGGTGGCGCAGTGGTTGAGAACCTGCCTGCCAATGCAGGGTACACGGGTTCGGGCCCTGGTCTGGGAGGATCCCACATGCCGCGGAGCAACTGGGCCCGTGAGCCAAAACTACTGAGCCTGCGCGTCTGGAGCCTGTGCTCCGCAACGGAAGAGGCCGCGATAGTGAGAGGCCCGCGCACCGCGATGAAGAGTGGCCCCCGCTTGCCACAACTGGAGAAAGCCCTCGCACAGAAACGAAGACCCAACACAGCCATAAATAAATAATTAATTAAAAAAAAAAAAAAAAAAAGGTTGGGCCCAAATTATAGAAGACTTGGGATATGAGTCAGTTGGTCTGCAATAGGTGCCAATGATTATTTCACCTATATTAATTTATCACAGGACCACGCTTTCAGCTAAATCTAACCTTGCACAGGGTTGACAAATCAGATTATAAATTAGCAAATGAAAAATGATAAACAATAGTAGCATTACATACGTGAGGATACTTAGACAAGCCTACAGTGTGACTTTAAATTTTAGTGTTTTAAACATGCAATTTTAGAGCCAGGAGAAAGCTTAGCAGTCTTTTAAGTCATTTTCTTAAGGTCACAGACCTATTTATTTCTTCCCTAAAAGTATGTATGAAGTTTACTGATAGGCACCCTTATATTCTATGTGGAGGAGACAGTGAAAGCTGGTTTCACAGGGATAGTTTTATTGGAGAAATACTTTGTGATATGGAATGAAAGGTGCCTTAGACACATAAGATGTTATGCCTATCATACTGCTGTCATATTATTTATAAAGCAGAGGCTTTTTGTATCACTTTAAAAAAATAAATTTACTTATTTGTTTATTTATATTTGGCTGCGTTGGGTCTTCGTTGCTGTGCGTGGGCTTTCTCTAATTGCAGCGAGCAGGGGCTACTCTTTGTTGTGGTGCACGGGCTCTAAGCACGCGGGCTTCAGTAGTTGCAGCACATGGGCTCAGTAGCTGTGGCTCGCGGGCTCTAGAGTGCAGGCTCAGTAGTTGTGGCACACGGGCTTAGTTGCTCCGTGGCATGTGGGATCTTCCCAGACCAGGGCTTGAACCCAAATCCCCTGCATTGGCAGGCGGATTCTCAACCACTGTGCCACCAGGGAAGCCCTTGTATCACTTTTGTGCACTGGTAGATTTTGGCAGTTCTGTGGTTTCCTTTGGTACATGATTTATTGTGTCAACTAATCCTGAAAAAAAAAATCTGCAGTAAATAAGTGGATAAATTGACATTGGTCCAGCAAGACAGTTTGGTATGAAATTTAAGTTCATTTGCACAAAATGACAGCAATAGGAGAAATGCATTCATTGTTTGCCAGTTTTGAATAGCTAAGTCTGTTCTTTACCAAAATTTCTAATTTCTAATTGGGATTCTAGGTAATATTTCTCTCTCTCTCTTTCTCTCTGAATGGCATCTGTGGGTCTCTTTTGATAATGAATACGCCAAGGGACCCAGAGTTAAGTCTAGGCCTCATAACTAGGAACATTTCCATCAAAGATGGTTTGTTAATAATAAAGTAAGGAAGGAAAAAAGCTATTTGCTTCTTTTGTGTCTCTGACCCTCCCTTGGTCCTGCCAGGCCTGCCTCAGCATCAGCAGAGTTCAGTGGTAATTAAAGCAACAGTGTTGTGAAAAAAGTGTGAATTACTTTTACGGGAAGACTTGGATGTTGTTAGTGACTGACAGAGCACAGCAGGGGGCTCTGCTGGATATTAAAGAGTGATGGTAGTCCCTGGGTTGTAAGGTGGCTTTTCAGCACAATACAAAATTGTGACTTTTCACAAGTTGATATCTCTGGAACCATTCAAGTTATCAGCTTAAAATTTAGAATTTTTTTCCTTTGGCAAGGTTGTGGAGCAAAACTCTGTCACATTTCATGAAATATGGTATGGTGGTTGGAATGATGGAGAGCTAAAGTATATTTTCTTTCTTTTCTTCTGCAGGATTTTTGACTTTATTATGGAATTATTTCAACCTTGAAGATTGTTGAAAATAGTGAGGAAAAAGCTATAAAGGATCATATGTTCAACCCTCTCTTGGCAAGTTATTTTAATGTCAACTACCTAGGCTTTCTGTTTCTGTCATTTTCAAAGAAAAAGGAAGTACAAACCAGCACTCTGTTGACAATGCCAAGGAATGCCAACTCTGCACTCTCAACGCTGGGGTATAAATATCCACATGGATGGTGAGCTCATGTGAGCAGAGCCAGCCAGGAAAAGTTCTGATTTGCGCTTTATCGCTGCAAATCATGTTAAGCCACCTCCCACACAGGTATGCTATAATGTTGATTCTGTTCCTTATCCAGTGAGAAAAAATGTCCTTAGCCAAATCCAATAAACCACCTTCTGCAGACGTGAAGCAGAAGCATAAAATAGCTATTAATCACTTGCTATTTTATAAACTAACAGACACTACTGGTGTTCCTGAATCAGGTTCCTAGAGCACACACGGATTCTATGTTACAGCATACACCAACAGACTGGGGCAGCCTGCCTTGGTACAAGAAAGGATAAAAATGCAACTGGAGGGCAGTGGGAAATATGTATGTAATGTGAGCCTGGATTAGTGTTAGATTTCTAATGTAAATAAGAAATATACCAGAGAAATATAATATACTGGAGAACACATATGTTCTCTATTGTTGATCACTTTTTTTCCTTAAGTGAATGGACTGAGATGATAAGTGAAATTCCTGCCATTGGCATATTTTCAGTAACCCTGGAAACATCTAATAGCAGTGGGACACCTTGTGGATCAATGACACAGCAGAGAAGAAAGCAGTATTGTATAGTGGAGGACAACACAGACATTGAAGACCTGATGTCCTCATAGACTGTGCAACCACAACTTCCTCATGTGTAAAAGGGGTGTAATAACCAAAAACCACCTTACTTTGAAGATTGAGTTAATATTTAAAAATTGTTGAGCAAAACGCCATAGACATGATCTGATAAAAGCTGTTACTATCATCAGCATCTTTATCATCATCAGCATCATCAAACTCAGTGCTATTATGCAGCAAGGTGAGTCTGGGAATTCACTTTGCTTTTAGATATACTGATTTTGTTTGATTTACCAAGCAGTGGGGTAGTACTTTTAAAGCAGTGCAAGGTTACAAAAATGGCATTTAGGGGATGAGACTGTGACATGCCAAACAATAGACTGTTTAAATAGACAACAATGATATAAACAGAATAAGTGGGGTGCTCCAAATGACATTCTTTCACCCCACTAGTGCAAAGTTTAATTAGTATGTAAATAGCATACTCATTTACAATTGACATAATGCCACCTCTTTTTCATGCCAAGCTGTCAGGGCCTATGAAACTGCAAAATTCCTGACACTAAACATTTGTTGTAAACTGATCCTTCCAAAAGTAACTTAGCTAAAGCAGAAAAGGCAGGAAAGGTGATAATTGTGTTTTTTTAAGCCATTTCTCCTTTCTTTCTTTCAGAAAAAAGGGTCCAAACTGCTTTTGGGGAGAAATTCACCACATTCTATTGGGCTGAGGGTAAATTCAGAAAAAAAAAAAAAATTAAAAAAAAAAAAACATATGAACCACCAACCCCAGAGTGATGAAAAGCAAAATGGGTAAGGAAAAAAATACCCTCAATTGACACAGCTATTTTCATCACATCAAATCAGCCATCTGTTCTTGACATAGTTTATTATCATTAGGAAGATTTTCTCAATTCAGACATGGTGATGAGGAAAGATGAAGAATTAACCAGATAAATAGCCAATTTGGAAAATTCAGGCTGAGACCCTTTTCCTCAATTTCCAGCCCCTCTTTTCTCCCTGCTCCATCATCACACTCCAATTATTCCAAGAAAAGCTTCAATGACATGATTAGACATGTTTATGGTATTGTTTTTCTCCCACTTGCATAGGCATAACAAACTAAACACACTAGGTAACAAATGATTCAGAGGTGATCGACAATGTACAAAAAAATAATAATTTTCCATTGTTAAAAAGGGCTGCGTAAACTTAGAATGACTCGTGGCTACAGTTAAGGGGGAGGGAATTAAATACTCTGAACTGAAGTATAAAAATGCTGATGTTTTCGTCCTGAAATTTATTCATTAGAAATCCATCAATTTACCTTGGGATAAGAGTGTGTAGAGGAGAAAATGTTCTTTGAAATCATCACAAGGTAATTCCAACAGCTCCGTGTGGGATAATCTGGAAGGAATAAGTAAACATTGGACTCTCATAATAAGAAGAAAATGTTTAAATCGTATGTTTAATATTGACTTCATAAAGTGAGGTTGGAAATCCACAAAAGTTAAAAGCTCATAAATTTAGGAAAAAATAAAAGAAAACGCTTGACAAATTTCAACACAACTACTCAGAAAAATTAGTCGAGCTGGTTATTTTATCTACATAATGTCAAAAAACAAGTTTGATTCTCCTTAAATAGTTCACAAAATCATCATGTTAGAATTATACGAACCTAATCCACAGATTTGGATTATAATTAAAATCATATCTTTTTGACTGAAAATTTTAAAATATTAATAGCAGTAACTATTGAAGTTCCACCATGCAAACTCCTTCATAAAGATACTTCTATCCTAACACCCAGGTTATTTTGTGTGTATATATCCTTTCTTTGATAACATTCTTGTGATCTTTTATTCTTATCTTTATACTTGTTACTAATTGTCAAACGTGTTATAACTCCTCATTCTTCATAACCTACTAGTCATCAATGTTGCTAGACTTTTCTTTAATGACACACTCTTTTCTTGATTTTTGTCTATGTCATACAATCCTGACTTTCCTCATAACTCTTAGAACGCTCTTGCTTTTTTTTCTTTTTCTCCAATAAAGCTAAGAATGGACATAATCATTCTACCACAGCATTCATCAATTCAACAAATGTCTGCTAAGAAACTACTATAAGCCAGGTGCTGTGCCAGGTGCTAGGGACACAATAGTGAGCCAAACAGATGTGGTCCTTGCCCTTATGGAACTTAACTTTCTACACCAGAGGTCAGCAAGCTAAAGCCCTCAGGCCAAATCCAGCCAGTCACCTATTTTTGTAATAGGTTTTTACTGGAACACAGTCATGCCAATTTATTTGCCTATTGTCTGTGTCGCTTTTGGTCTATGAGGCACAGTTAAGTAGTTGCAACAGAGAACTTTGGCCCACAAAGCTTAAGATATCTACTCTCTGGTTCTTTACAAAAAAAGTTGGCTGACCCTGGTAGACTCCAGATCCATCTTCAACTGTTCTAGCTCTGCATACTTTCTCTCAGAGAGTGTATTTTTCATTACTTATGGTTTCAATTCCTTCTTCTATAGAAATGACTCCACAACCTCTATTTACAGTCATGACCTCTCTTTTGAACTTCAATCATAGATTTCTAACTGCCTACTCAGCATCCCCACCTACCCACCCACCAAAAGAATAAATCACCATTACTTCAAGGTAGCTAAGATTGACTTCATTTTTTCCCTAAAGCCAACTGTTTACTACATCAGGCACTCAATCACTAGGATCTGAAAATTTGGTGTCTTTATTTCCTTCCAACATCCAAGTAGCAAAAAATAAGAAAAAAACAAACTCACATATTCTTTACGTCTGTCAAATAGTTTTTGTTTCTATTGCCATCACCCCTATAGGCTTAAACCCCCAAACCTCATCCTTAGAATAATGTCATCACCAGTCTCCCTGTGGTCAGTCTCTTATGTCTCCAGTGATCTATCGGTCAGTGATCTATCTATACACCACTTTGTATATCACAGTCCTCCTCAGTAGCTCCCCATTACCAAGAGCAGGGTTGTCAAACTGTGGCTGAGACTGTCCCATGTGAGGATGCTGCAAAATGACTTCAAGGGGCCCACAAGTCCCATTGGACACACTGAGAGTTTTCTGATGCTGAGTGTCCCGAGTAGATGCACCACTATCTCTATGTTTCAAAGGTACATAGATGTTTTTCTGATAATTAAAATACAAATTCGCTTCTTAAAATTACATTTCATCGTAACTTTTTCCCACTCTCTATTTTCCCCAGCAATTGATTCTAAAGGTGCAGCTACTTGTTTTCTGTATTTCATAATGAAAGGGTCCTCACTGGCCATTAAATACCTACTCTATCTTCAGAGAAGGTCTATTATCAATTCACAGTGGAACTATGGGAGGCTAGGACCTCAGCTTTTGGAGGGAAAAGTGAAAGGGTACAATAGTCTAAATGCAACTCTCTTCCTTTCCTCTCTCCTTGGATAAGAACTGCAGACTTAGAGGACTTTGTGGGGTACAGAAAGGCCTTGGGGGGAAAAAAAGGCTGCTCAGGTCTAACTCAGTTCTAGACTTGAAAAGAAAGGAATACATGTATCCTGATGTTTCTACACTTTCCAGCTCTGGTGATCAGAGAGGGTAAGCAGATCAGGATTCAGGACAGAAGCTTCAATGAATGATATGTATTTGGCAGCGTTGTCCTCTCAGTCATACTTTTTAGAAACCTAAAAAAGGTGGTGGAAAAGAGAACATGTGTACAGATGTAACGCAGGGGCCTCTAAGTTCACATTTTTAGCCTTGCGGGATCAATTGCTTTCAGCTTAGCCCTTGTGCCAGGTCCCAGCTTTCTCTCCCACCACCTCCCTATGATCTGTCTGATACGTGGTGGTGATTCTCCTCTCTGCCTGGCATGTTATGTCACTGTATCTCTGGCACCCAGTGCAGTGCTATCAACCAGCAAGCAGAGAGAAGCACAAAATTGTGTTGCCAATACCCCCTGGCTGCAGAGTAATCCTAAAGCTCTACCTTTTGTTCATGTGTTGATTAGTTTGTTATGGTAAACACTCAGGCTGATTTACAGAAACCGTATCTCAGAATTCTCTCTAGCATCACAGAACTTAGAGGGAGGTAGAATGGGAAAGTGGGACAAGATTTGGGGGAAGAATTATATCTATCAGGTGTGAAACTTTGAGTTAGTTGATTTCTCAGAAATTCAGTCCCCTCTGTGGTAACTTGGAATAACCACTGTGACCTCATTTCAGTTACAATGACTACAGGAAATTAAGTATGTAAGGGTCCAGCGTGGTACTGATACATAGCTGGCACCCAACAGGCGTTTCAAGAAGAGGGAGGGATAGATGGGGATTTGGGACTAAAACAAGGCCCTTTATCCATATTCCACCTGCTTTAGTGTAGGTCTGAATTATGGTTAGCCTAGGATTACATTCCAAGGATATCTGCAGGGGCAAGTTGCTCTGATCCAGTCAAAGGGAATTCTTGGATCTGAGAGTGATTAACCAGGAGTGAATTAATATTTATTGAGCTCCTAGGGCACATCAGCCAGTCTAGCAGGTCTTTTATGTATGTTTTATTTCATACTCACAACTAGTCTCTGATATAGATAGGATTATTTCTCCTGTTTATGACCTTAAGAAAAATAAGGCCAGAGAGGTTCAGTAAATTCCTTGTATCCACTCAGTTATTAAACAGCAGAGGACTTGCAATCAGGTCTAGGTGATTCTAGAGCACTTCTGCTCCTTCTAAATCACCAACCTATCTCTCCTATAGACTCTTTATGAAGTCACCCTTATCAATGTTCATGGCCACTGTTCAACTTCCTTGTATATCATCATCCCTTTCTACATCCAACAGATTATTTCATTTCATGAATAGAAAAGGCAGCAAGTGTTTACAACACTCAAGTCTATATATTTGAAATAATAATTATTGAAATGTCTGAAAAAAGCAGGACCACCCTGAGAATAAGTGCAATCACTCCCTGTGAGACAGGGAGTTGGTCATCACCTAACTACCCAGAATTAATCCAACTTGGCTCTGATGGAAGCCACAACCACTTATGGCTGGCATGATGCCTTTCATCTGGGTCTCTGATCTGTCTGAAAGATAACTTTGATTTCTGGAAAGTCTAATTTCCTGTCCTCACTTGCTGCAGCAGGAAGTTGGTAGAAACTGTTTACATCCAAGACTTGCAGGGTACAGCTCTCAGAACCTGGTTCATATATAAGTAAATAGTAAGTAAAATAAGGATAAAATGATGACATTCTTCAAGAAACAGCTTTAGGTCCTTGAAAATGATTATTTCTGTTTGCCTGCAACTGTAAAAATGAGTTTCAGGCAATAGATTTTCTTTTATATAGTAAATGATAAATGACCATTTAAACATTGACTCATCCACCAACCAAGATATAAAAAAACATAAAAACTTACTGCGCTAACAGGGAATGTGAAGACTGAAGTCACCTGATTTTTCAACCCGGTGATTACACCATGGGGACATTCATTTGTCTTTACTTCAACTCTGGAATTGCATAAAATATATTCTGCCAGCCAAGAAAATCAAGCCCTTTAGCTCCTACACATTATATATTTTTTCCTGACCCTGTATATATGTTTTTCATCCAAGTTAGTATATCCTCTTAGACTTTGAAAACTGTGATGTCGAGTCAACTATCCATTCTAGCACCCGAGAAAAGTGGGAATATCCTTCTTTGAATACTTACTTTGTCAAAAGAGCATGCAAAAATGTTATTCACTTGTAAGGGTCAGAGCCTGGGCTGGGAAATTGCCTTCCATACTGAGATCAAATCAGAAGAACCAAAGCAAAGAAAAAAAGAGATACAATTTCAGCAAGGGAAATTTTTTTCTGTAAGCACTTATTATTTTTACTCTTTTCAAAAAATAATATCACAAAAATAAATATCTTCACAAAAATAAATATCCCATGTTCACTTGCCACGTAACCTCAACAACACTAGCAATATAATGTCTTACAGTTAAAATGTTTAAACGAGAGAAAAGGAAAGAGAGTAGAAACAGGAGGAGAGAATGTAAATAATTTTTCTGGCATCAAGGGAAGAGGGGAGCCTGACCTTGAAATTTTCAGTAAGTACTTGTCTGGCAGATCACAAAATTCAACCAATTCAATATCTTCCTTTCTTAGGTACAAGTGCTATGGGATAAACATTTTGGCTTTAGATAATTGTTATTATCCTCTCCCACTCCCCTGCCCTGCTAGTCACAGCAGGATACATTCTTTGTAAACCTATTATTTTCCACCATTAGTGTATCTATGGTTTTTAAATGGATCTCCAAAGCATGAAGTAAGTGATATTAAGGAATTAATGCCAATTTTTACTTACCGTTGACAGCATTTCTTAAATAAGAATGCAAAAATATTGTCATGTCAAATATTAGATGGTGGAGCTAACCTCCACCCTCACCCCCAAAGTAAAACTACTTATCTTCCCCTTTAGAAGCAACCTTAACTTTAACTGAACAACATTTTTATATATCTATTTGCATATAAACAGATTGAAATGCATATTGGCTTCCTATTGCTGCTATAAAAAACTGCCACAAATTTAGTGGCTTAAGCAAGATAACTTCATTATCTGACAGTTCTGTAGAAGTCTCATGAGGCTAAAATCAAGGTGTCAGCCTCTTCCTGACAGTTACAGAGAAGAATCTGTTTCCTTGCCTTTTTCTGTTTCCAGATGCTGCTTACTTTCCTCGGTTTGTGGCCCCCTTTCTCCATCTTTAAAGCCAGCAATGACTAGTTGAGACCTCAAATTCTATCATTTTTGACCTTCTGCCTTCCTCTTTCCTTTTTAAAGACCTTATTGATTACCTTGGGCTTGACCAGATAGTCCAGGATAATGTCTCTAATTTAAAGTCGATTGATTAGCAACAACCTTAATTCTATCTGCAACCTGATTCTACTTTGCCATGTACAGTAATATATTTACAGGTTCTGGGGATAGGGACATGGACTTCTTTGGGCATCTTGCTTGCAAAAAAATTTATACATATATATAAACATATATGTATATCTTATATATATATGAGATAAATACTGAACTCTAAATAGATATTTTTTAACTTGGTGTTTTAATGGTTTTATTTTATGCTTTTTTCCTTTATTTTTTTGAATTATAGTTGATTTACAATGTTGTGTTAATTTCTACTTTACAGCAAAGTGATTCAGTTATACATATATATATATATATACATTCTTTTTCATATTCTTTTCTATTATGGTTTACTACAGGATATTGAATATACTTCCCTGTGCTATACAGTAGGACCTTGTTGTTTATCCATTCTATATATAATAGTTTGCATCTGCTAATCCCAAACTCCCAATCCATCCCTCCACCAGCCCCATTCCCCCTTGGCAACCACATGTCTGTTCTTAAATAGATATTTTTAAGTTGTGTTACTTTTTAAAAAATATGCTTCTAAATTTTAAAATAAAATGTTATAAAAATACTAGATGTTTGAAGTTATGTTTTTAGAACAAGCTTCAAGTTTAGAAAGGTTTGACTTTCTTTTAGAAATATGCAAAAAAAACACCCCAAACCCTTTCTGCTTCTCCTTTTGTCTATCTCTTGGTGTTTTCTGCTTTTGGTATAATTTTTGCATCATCAAGGTATGTAACACTTAAACTCAGTCCCCAAAACTGAATTTCACAATTGGTTATCTGAGGTTTATATTCAAATATAGTCAACAGTCACTATCAATCATTTCTCCATTCCTGAGTTATTTATTTTAATTCTTCTCTCTGTTGCCTGGTATTCACCTTCATATAGTTCTTCATTTCAAGATAGGTTCACAGATGTTGTACTTCCCTAGACCTTCTATGCTTAAGAATATCTGGTTTTGGTTTTGATACCTGGGTAATAAACATCTTGAGTCACACTTCCTTAACAGTAGGACTTTGCAGGAATTTTTCTATGGTCTTCTGGAACTAAATGTTGCTTGGAGAAGTCAGAGGCCAGCATGATTTTTTTATATGATAGTATACTTTTTTTTTTGCCTCAATGAATAAACATTTTTTTAATTACTTGAAATTTAATATTTTAACCAGGCTAAATTTTATCAGTTTTTTTTTCTGGAACATAATATCTTTAAATGTACTTAATCAGTTTTTCCCTTAATTTCAGAGAAAATTTCTACTATTACATGGTGGAATTGTATGTTCCTTTTATAGATTTTCAATGCTAGGATGCACATTATAAATTGCATTAAATCATCTTAATCTTCATTCCTTTGTAATACCTTATTTCTAATTACTTTTCTTTCTTTGTCTTTTCCCTCTGCACTTATTGTGAATGTCTTAAAGACTTCTCTATGTCAGTACTTGTAGAACAACTGTGTTTACAGGTCTGCAGGATGGGTTTCTGGAAATAGGGAGGCTAAATTGTGGCCACCTACCTAAGGGAGTCATGGCATAGTACCTATGAAGCTGTGTTCCCATATCAACATTGACAATCTAAGCTATGTTTAGTTCTTTATAGCTTATAGAGCAATTTCATGTATATCATCTAACATTCACACAGTTCTGACACAGACAGGGAAATATTATTGCCACTTTTCAGGTGTGTGTAAGCAGTCAACTAAATCACTTGCCTATAATGAGAATATTAGATAATGTTAATATAAAACCCATTGCTGTTTAGCTGACTCAGTCTTTTTCTTCCTTGCCTATCTCCACTATAAAGGAAAATACTCATTTTCCCAGCTATCCTTGCAGCTGGAGGTGGCCATGTGACATATTTCTGACTGATGAGATGGAAGAAATTCTGCTGCAGGGGTGGATTGGGGGAAAGCTTTTGCTTTTCTGATAAAGCAGTGGGCAGTGCTGATATCTGTCTCCCCCATTCCATCTTGGCTTGATGTGAACACAGTGCCAAGATTCGGGGCAGTCATCGTGGACCCACGAGGAAAAGGCCAGGAGCAATTCAGTTGACATCAGCTTCAACAAGGTTGAGTCATGGAACCAATGTCATCAGCCCCCTGCCTATCTCTAAACCCCTTATTACAAGAGAAAAATAGGCCTCTCTTTGTCTAACCCATATTAGTAATATTTTATACTACTTGTGGCCAAAGCATTCCTAATACTATCAACTGATAGTGTTGTAGATGCAAGGAGATGATTTAAGCTCAGTATCATGTATAAATGTATCTTAAATTTGAATAATAAAGAAATAGTTTATAAGTTATAATCATTTTTTTTTCCTGTTATTAACAAGATTAAGTTACCTCCCATAAGGAACAGAGACCTCACCTGGGAAGAAAAATTTTAGCATTTTAACTCATTGGGCAAGCATTCAAAATAAATTTTTCCAAGAAGCAAAGTTAATTCATGCCAGTTGAACAGAAAATAATATTAGTTTAATTCATTGTGTTTCCAAGTAAACCAGAAGAATATGAATGACTAAAAATTCTCTGTGTATGAATCTAAATATGTTTACTGATTTGCAAGACTGTGCTAGACACTGAATGATTATTTTCATTTACATAGTATAAGCAATTCACTTTCTCATACATCTTAAAAGTCTACCTACACAAGAGATAAGAATTACGTTTTTTTATATTAAAATTGATATAATTTCATGAATCATTTTCATTGACTGATGATTTATAAACTATTCCCCTTCTGGAAAACCATTATTTTTTGAAGCCTCTACTAGTTTCCAAAAAAAAAAAATCCCAACTTAATAAGTATCCTACCATGTTGTGACAATTTACAAGTTATGGGTGATCTGGGCAAATCTCTTAATTGGTTTTGAATTGTGCAGTTTGTCTCAGGATTATACAAACATTAAATAATTCAGAGTCTAAATGAAACCTTATAATGGAGCACACCAAAGTTGTTTAGGCAAGTTCTTTTTTTTTTTTTTTTTTGATAATCAGATAATTACACATAACTAGTCATCATTACTTTAAACAAATTACGTTCTGTTGAAGCATGAAAGAGGTTTCTTGGCACTAGTTTAACTAATCTTATTGACAATAGGTGCCTGTTGGCAAAACCTGTTTATTGGTGTTATGGTTTGGTTATACAGCATGTGTAGTTACTGCTCTATAGTGAGTTCCTCTTAATTATACCATTTTTCAAATAAATATTTGTATCTTTTATTTTGAAAAATCACAGGTTCGGTCAGCTTGGCAAATGTGTATATATTTTCAATACAGAATGCTTTGTCTTTTATTCATTGTAGATTATCTGTAATAATACACTGCTTCATGAGACAGCACTAGTGAAGAAAAACAGGCAAGCAGTTATTTGCTGTGCATTTAAGTACTTAAACGGTCACTCTGCTTTCAGACATTCTTGCCTGACTAATTCACTGGAGTCAAATGGTTTAGAGTGCTGTGTCATGCCAATCAAGAGCATTAGCATCGTTTGCGCATTGGAAAAGCTTGTGTTCTGAGGAGGGAACCTTTGGCTCTGTCTACAATGATTAAGTAAAACTGAAAACTAAGGCATTTACTCAACTAATTCTGGCGAAAAGAAAAAAAATGTGGGGTTAATTATTCCAGTAGTTGTAAATGGTAACAGAGTTCAGTAGATAAGTACCACACACTATCTTCCCATTTTCTACAACTGGAATGTTTTTCAGTTTCTGTAGAATGAGGGGCACACTAGGAATACGATCACGGAACATCGCTTAGGGGATGGTCAGAGAAAAGGGGACAGCAAAATTTTCCATCTCTCATTGCTTTACAGGCTTAGCAGGTCTAGGTAGGATGATGATAAACCATTTCCACATAGTTGAATATACACCTAAAAGATCAGCAGCCTTTGGCCACTTAACTTTTTTTTTTTTTAACATCTTTATTGGAGTATAATTGCTTTACAGTGGTGTGTTAGTTTTTGCTGTATAACAAAGTGAATCAGCTATACAAATACATATATCCCCATATCCCCTCCCTCTTGCATCTCCCTCCCACCCTCCCTATCACACCCCTCTAGGTGGTCACAAAGCATCGAGCTGATCTCCCTGTGCTATGTGGCTGCTTCTCACTAGCTATCTACTTACATTTGGTAGTGTCTACATGTCCATGCCACTCTCTCACTTCACCCCAGCTTACCCTTCACCCTCCCCGTGTCCTCAAGTCCATTCTCTATGTCTGCATCTTTATTCCTGTCCTGCCCCTAAGTTTTTCAGAACCATTTTTTTTCTTTTAGATTCCATATGTATGTGTTAGTATACGGTATTTGTTTTTCTCTTTCTAACTTACTTCACTCTGTATGACAGACTCTAGGTCCATCCACCTCACTACAAATAACTCAATTTCGTTTCTTTTTATGGCTGAGTAATATTCCATTGTATATATGTGCCACATCTTCTTTATTCATTCATCTGTTGATGGACACATAGGTTGCTTCCATGTCCTGGCTATTGTATCTAAACAGACTTGCAGTGAACATTGTGGTGCATAACTCTGTTTGAATTATGGTTTTCTCAGGGAATATGCCCAGTAGTGGGATTGCTGGGTCGTATGGTAGTTCTATTTTTAGTTTTTTAAGGAACCTCCATACTGTTCTGCATAGTGGCTGTATCAATTTACATTCCCACCAACAGTGCAAGAGGGTTCCCTTTTCTCCACACCCACTCCAGCATTTATTGTTTCTAGATTTTTTGATGATGGCCACTCTGACTGGTGTGAGATGATACTTCATTGTAGTTTTGATTTGCTGATTTGCATTTCTCTAATGATTAGTGATGTTGAGCATCCTTTCATGTGTTTGTTGGCAATCTGTATATCTTCTTTGGAGAAATGTCTATTTAGGTCTTCTGCCCATTTTTGGATTGGGTTGTTGTTTTTTAAATATTAAGCTGCATGAGCTGCTTGTAAATTTTGGAGATTAATCCTTTGTCAGTTGCTTCATTTGCAAATATTTTCTCCCATTCCGAGGGTTGTCTTTTTTTTTTTTTTTTTTTTGCGGTACGCGGGCCTCTCAATGTTGTGTCCTCTCCCTTTGCGGAGCATAGGCTCCAGACGCGCAGGCTCAGCGGCCATGGCTCACGGGATCTTCCCAGACCAGGGCACAAACCCGTGTCCCCTGCATCGGCAGGCGGACTCTCAACCACTGCACCACCAGGGAAACCCTGAGGGTTGTCTTTTCGTCTTGTTTGTTTTCCTTTGCTGTGCAAAAGCTTTTAAGTTTCATTAGGTCCCATTTGTTTATTTTTGTTTTTATTTCCATTTCTCTAGGAGGTGTGTCAAAAAGGATCTTTCTGTGATTTACGTCATAGAGTGTTCTGCCTATGTTTTCCTCTAACAGTTTGATACTGTCTGGCCTTACATTTAGGTCTTTAAACCACTTTGAGTTTATCTTTGTGTATGGTGTTAGGGAGTGTTCTAATTTCATTCTTTTAAATGTAGCTGTCCAGTTTTTGCAGTACCACTTATTGAAGAGGCTGTCTTTTCTCCATTGTATATTCTTGCCTCCTT
Organism: Orcinus orca; assembly: GCF_937001465.1. Lineage (NCBI taxonomy): Eukaryota > Metazoa > Chordata > Mammalia > Artiodactyla > Delphinidae > Orcinus > Orcinus orca. The sequence goes on from NC_064571.1 coordinate 42,354,160, forward strand.
TATCAAAAATAAGGTGACAGTATGTGCGTGGGTTTATCTCTGGGCTTTCTTCCCTGTTCCATTGATCTATACTTCTGTTTTTGTGCCAGTACCATACTGTCTTGATTACTATAGCTTTGTAGTATAGTCTGAAGTCAGGGAGCCTGATTCCTCCAGTGCCATTTTTCTTTCTCAAGATTGCTTTGGCTTTTGTGTTTCCATACAAATTGTGAAATTTTTTGTTCTAGTTCTGTGAAAAATGCCATTGGTAGTTTGATAGGGATTGCATTGAATCTTTAGATTGCTTTGGGTAGTAGAGTCATTTTCACAATGTTGATTCTTCCAATCCAAGAACATGGTATATCTCTCCATATGTTTGTATTATTTTTAATTTCTTTCATCAGTGTCTTATGGTTTTCTGCATACAGGTGTTTTGTCTCTTTAGGTAGGTTTATTCCTAGGCATTTTATTCTTTTTGTTGCAATGGTAAATGGGAGTGATTCCTTAATTTCTCTTTCAGATTTTTCATCATTAGTGTATAGGAATGCAATAGATTTCTCTGCATCAATTTTGTATCCTGCTACTTCACCAAAGTCATTGATTAGCTCTAGTAGTTTTCTGGTAGCACATTTAGGATTCTCTATGTATAGTATCATGTCATCTGCAAACAGTGACAGCATTACTTCTTCTTTTCCAATTTGGATTCCTTTTATTTCTCTTTCTTCTCTGATTGCTGTGGCTAAAACTTCCAATACTCTGTTGAATAACAGTGGTGAGAGTGGACAACCTTGTCTTGTTCCTGATCTTAGAGGAAATGGTTTCAGTTTTTCACCACTGAGAATGATGTTGGCTGTGGGTTTTTCACATATGGCCTTTATTATGTTGAGGTAAGTTCCCTCTATGCCTACTTTCTGGAGGGTTTTTATCATAAATGGGTGTTGAATTTTGTCGAAAGCTTTTTCTGCATCTATTGAGAGGATCATATGGTTTACTTTTGAAGAATGACACTCAGGGTTTATAAGCTAATTATTGTGATATGGCATGCTAAGTTATTAGACACTTTTTGTTTTGAGTGTTAGGAAGTCTGTACCCTTCAGCTTAAAATATTCCGATACTTATATACTTTCAAAAGTTTAAAACAATTATGCTACAAGGAAAAATGGGTCAAATTTTTCTTTTATATTATCTTCTAAATTTTATAAAGCACTTTTATAGGATAAGTGCTTTTACACCCAGAATCAGTTACCAAAGTCTTTCCTTTCCCTGCTAATTTCAATGCTAACTCTGTTATAAATGAAGTTTGCTTACAGAGGTGGGCCTTATTTATGTGGGCTTCCTGTAAAGGTGAATTTTCTCTTCTGTTCCATTAATCTATTTGTCTAACCCTGTGGCAATGTCACCTAGTTTAGTTTCTATAGCTTTATTAATTATTAAATTTTTGATATCTGAAAAGGAAAGTCTCCTCACTTTGAGTTTGTTTTTTTTTAATTCAGGAGCACCTGTTATTTTAGAATTAGCTTACAGGTTAAAAATTTATAGGAATTTTAAATAGCAAAAATTGACTCTTGTTATTAACAGGTATCTATTATTTTGTTATAAATCACCCTAAACTTAATGACATAAAAGAATAATCATTTTGGTTTTCATGTATCACAGTTCTGGGGTTCAGCTGGGATCAGCTGGACAGTTCTTTCTTGGGATCTTTCATGTGGTTTCAGTCTGATGATGATGGAGGCTGGACACATCTTAAGGCCAGTCATTCACATGTCTGGAGGTTGAAGCTGGATGTCAGCTGGGACCTCAGCTGGGATGTTGGCTGGAACTACTCCACACCTCTTCTCCCTGTTGTTTCTCTACTTCCCCATGACACAGGGACTAGATTTCTAGAACAAGCTAGTGTCACAAGGGGTCCAGGCAGAAGTCACATCAATATTTACAACTTAGCCTCAGTATCACATACCATCATTTCTGCCACAGCTTAACCAATTAAGGGAGATGAACATAGACCCCTGTCCTCACCTCTCTGTGGCAGAAATGTCAATAAGGCATTGTAAGGAGAATAGATGAGAAAGGGAATCTTACTGTGGCCATATTGGAAAAAAATGACCTGCCACAATTCTATAGATCAATTTAGGAAAAACTAACATCTTCAACACTATTGAATTTTCCTATCCATTAACATGGTAAAACTCTCTTTATTTAGATTTTCTTATTGTATTTAAATAAACTTTTATTTTTCCACAAATATCATATACATATTTTGTTAGAATTTTCACTAGGCACCTTATTTACCTTTTATGTCATTGTAAAGGTTATCTTTTTTAGAATATATTTTCTAGCATTAGTTATTGGTATGTAGTAGTATTGCTCATTTTTATATGCTAATTTTGTATTTAACAAAACTGCTATACTAATTAGTTATAAAAAATTACATCTATATTCTATTGAATTTTCTACATAGACAATCTTGTCATCTCTAATGATGATAGGATTTTTTTTGATTATAGGATTTTTTTCCAATTCATTTTAACACAAACTTATACAGTACTTACCACATTCCAAGCACTGTTTTAAGCACTTTTAAATAATAACTAATTTAACTTTCCTCCATCAAGGTAGGTATTATTATCTCCATTGTATAGACTAAAAACTGAAGCATATAGAGGATAAAATACTTAGCTAATAAGTTTAGTTATTGAGCTTATTCATTACTTAGTTCACAAGCAATACAGAAATGATTTAAACCTAGGCAGTCTGATCCAAAGTCTATATTCTTAAACATTAAATCATATGGCCTCTAAATATATTTTCTTCCTTTTTCTTCCTTTACTGTACTAGCTGAAGTTTGTAATATAATGTCAAACAGAATTGGAGATAGCAGGCACCCTTTTGTTTTTTATGATATTAAAGCCAATGTTTTCATTATTTTATAGATAAGTACTATGTTTTGTAGATTACTGTTCATCAGATTAATGTAATTCCTTTCTAGTTTTACTTTGCTAAGTTCTTTTCCTTCCTTCTCTTTTCTTTCATCACTTTTTAAAAAATAACAACTATCTATGTATGCTTAACTTATTGAAGGATTTTGCTAAATCTATTAGGAGAATCATGCTATTTTTGCCCATTCATCTCTTAGTTTGGTAAATTACATTATGTGATATTTCTAATGTTTAATCAATCTTCCCTCTGGAAAGAATTTCATATTATTACACATTGCTAGATGCCAGTGTTCTAATATTTTGTTTAGGAATTTTGAATTTTAGTTTAAAATGAAATTGACAATTTTTTGTCTCATACCTCATATCATGTTTAAGGTTGACTGAAAAAGAACTGAAATGTATTGATATTTTTCAAGTTGTCTTTTTATAAATTCCATTTGAATTTCCTACTGATAATAGAGGTAGTTGGTATGATAGCAATTTTTAATAAACATTTATGTTTTGATACTTCCTTTATGGCAAAATGTGTTGAATTTTTACAAGTATTCTGTGTACTTGAAAATAATAGATATCATTTCGCAAAACTTACTGAAATAGTAGATTCAGACAATGGTTATCATGGATAAAACCATTAGGAGAAAGGTTGATGGAGAATGAAGCCTGGAGGAATCAGGCAATCACCAAATGAATCGGCTGATTTTTGCATTACTAAAGGAAGGACAAACAGAATTGGTGCTATCTCATTGTAATGCAAGAATGTTAAGTAATTCCACCCTTCCCAGTCCCAAATTGAGACAAAATCTATTCAAGCCTTTAGAGTTAAATTCCATTTACAGAGACTAAAGAAGAATGAGGAACAAGTTAATTAACACCACAGTGAAGCAATCAGATAAATCCAGAATGTGAGATCTTTTTAGAAATGACCCAGTTTCTTTAATCAGTCAATGGCCTAAAGAAAAACAGAGGCAGGGGGTTGGGGTGGTGGTGGAGGGGGGGGTACTTCCCTGGTGGTGCAGTGGTTAAGAATCTGCCTGCCAATGCAGGGAACATGGGTATGAGCCCTGGTCCGGGAAGATCCCACATGCCGCAGAGGCACTGAGCCCATGCGTCACAACTACTGAGCCTGCGCTCTAGAGCCCGCAATACTGAGCCCATGTGCCACAACTACTGAAGCCCGTGCTCTGCAACAAGAGAAGCCACTGCAATGAGAAGCACACACACTGCAACAAAGAGTAGCCCCCACTCACCACACCTAGAGAGAAAGCCCATGCACAGCAACGAAGACCCAGCACAGCCAAAAATTTGAAAAATAATTAATTACTTAAAAAAAAAAAAAAAGAAAAACAAGGGGTAATAAAGGAGAACAGCTTCTTTGACCTTATTTCCAATAAACCAAGTGTAAGACACATTCTTAGACAATCAGGATAATTTTAATATAGTGTGGACTGGATTTTGGATGATATCAATAAATTATTGATAATTTTATCGGAAATATTTATGTTATGGTTATGTATAAACAAGTTCATGTTTTTTAGAAATTCTTGCAGAATTATGAAGAGATGGTATAATAACACAGTCAAAATTTGCTTTAAGTTTTGAAGGAACAAAAGAAAAGAATATGAAACATGTTCTATATATGTTCATTAGATCAAGCTTGTATAAATTTTTTCAAATAAATATCCTGATTTATTTTTCTCAATTAATTATAGGTATAGTTAAATATTCACTTATACTTGTATTTGTCTTAATTTTTGTTTTATATATTTTTGAGGATAAAATCTTGCTTTATATATTTTAGGTGCATAATATTTTTAAATTTTTTATTTTCCATTGTACTGAGTCATTCATCATTACTTAGTTATCTCCTTTAATCTAAGTAATCCTTTTTAGCTCAGTGTCTACACTGTCTGATATTAATCAACTGCACTAGATTTTTTTTCTTTTCTTTTTTTTGGGGGGGAGTATAGTATTAGTGGTATACCTTTTGCATTCTTATACATTCAACCTATTTGCATTTTAATGTACTATATATGTCTATTTGTCTTTCATTGTGTCATTTACTCCATTTAGATTTATTATAATTATTGATGGATTCAGGCTTATTTCTACCTTATTTTGAAGTACAGATTGGTCACACCTTTTCTATATGTTTCTGCTGTCTTTATTTTCTTCTTTTGAATGAACAGAATATGGTCTCTGATTATATATTTTTTCTTTTTACTTAACACTCTATTTCTTTTAATGATTACTTTAGGAATCTTAACATGCATACTAATTTATCAAATTCTAAAGCTAATCATTTTCTTTACTCTCCTTCTGAACAAATGTTAGAAGACTATAACTTTGATAACTCCTTCCCTTTTCACGCATTATTGCTTTATGGATTTTTATGTAATCTTATTTTTTTCTTTTAGAAACACAAAAGTTTAAGTATTGTTTTATATAGTCAATGTTTGTTTAGACTTCCCAACTTATTAGTTACTTTTTTTGATCCTTATTCTTCCTTGCATCTCAGACCTTTCACATTGAACTGCTCTTATTTTACCCTTACTCTTGAAAAATACTTGTTGAATTCTAGGTTCACAGTTATTTTCTTTTAAGGCACTGAAGGTATTCTATTGTCTCTGGCTTCCACTGCTACTGATAAGAAGTCAACTATTAATTTAATCATATTTATTTAGACAATTTATTTTTCTGTCTGATTTTGAGATCATCTCTTTGTCTTTGGTGATATCCAGCTTTAGCATTATATATTTAAATGTGGACTTTTAAATTTATCCTACTTGGGATAACTCAATCATGTGTTCTCCCTTTTTGTTTTTGCTGTACTACATTCCAGATAATGTCTTCAGATATAGTTTCCAGATTATTAACTCTCTTTTTATCTGTGTCTAATTTGATTTTAAAAGTACTGAGTTTTAAATTTCAATTATTATATTTTTCTTTCATTGATCTCTTTGGTTAATTTTATACTTGCTTGGTCATTGTTCTAAATAAACTCCCCTCTCCTACTCATTTTTATCCTCTATATTAATTTATTAAATATACTAAACCTAGTCTTTTTTGATATTTCCAATATAGGAAGATTTCGGGTAACATTCATTCTGCTCATGTTTCCTGTTGCTTTTTGTGTTTTGTAATTTTTGAAATTGAGTTCATATTCTTTGAAACTTTACTTACACCAATTTGTTGTGGCTTGGATGGAAATAGGCTCCTTTAGATAGAATCTGCATTTACTCTGGCTAGGTGCCTGGGGACACTAGTAATTCAGCATCACTTTAATTGATGCATGGCCTGAATTTTATTTGAACATATCCAGGCACTGTGGATTCCGTCTGCAAACCCAGCCAGTAAAGATTGGCTTGTGGTATGAATTCCCAAAGAAGAAGTCTTTCCTTTAGTCAAGGTTCAAGATGAGCAGTTTATCTTGCTGATCCCTTGGGAAAAGGTAATATTTCTACTTACTGAGAGTGTGGCTCTTTAGGGTCCCAGCTTTATGGAGAGGGTCACCTTTAGATGCCATATTCTTCACTTGTGAGCACTGCAACCTTTGAGAATGTCAAAAGGAAACAAGTTTAACTGGGTTTGATCATTGCCCTGAGGACAAAAATTATACTAACTGTTTTACTTGCCCCTTGGGTTCTTACTTTCACTTCATTTTTGACCTCTGAGAACTAACTTTCTTCCCATGCTACTGATATACCTAAAATATGTATTTTTATATTCAAATCAATACTTTTAGTTGTTTATGTGGGAGGATTCATCTCTGTTAAACTACTGGAAGAAACAGTTTCAAGAACTCCCACACCACCTTTGTCTGAGTGAATTACTTAAATGACTGGGAGAACTATCTTAAAAGTAGCGAATCATGTGCCTGGGTTTGCACTAACCACATTACTCACAACTGGCAAGATGCAATGCAGCTACAAGTGGCTCCAATGGTCACAGTAAGTAAGTGTAAATACCATAACATTCTCAGAAGGCTCACATGACACCACATTAACCTAAGAGAAGACACTGAAATTCATTAGGTAGTTCCTTAGAACTTAGAATCTTAATTTAGATGGCAATAGTGGTAACTACAATAATAAAGTCGTTTGGCTGAGTCAGTGAAGGAAACTGGAGATTTGGGTTTGGAGTTAAAAGTAGTGAATATGGTTCTGGATTGTCTGCCCACAGGTGTGTCTTCTAAACTCACCTCTGCCATTAATGGTTTCTGTGAAGCTAGGCAAGTCGCCTCTCTTCTCTGGGCTTTATTTTACTTATCTGTAATGTAAAGATGCTGAAGGCATGTGAGACAAAATCTGTGGTCTCTCAACCCTCAATTACCACTTTATATCTCCTCTAGGGTCACCATATTTCTTCTGGTAATATGCCCACTACTCCTAATGTTCGAAGGGTTTTTACTTAGTGATTCTGAAATGTTTCAAAAGATAATGAAATTAAGAATCAGCTGACTCAGATTTTACTGGAATAAAGGAAAAAAGAAACCCAGATTACCCTACACAAGAGTTATTTATGAATACTAGGTAGACAAAAGAGATTTAAATGTAAGATATATCATAAATCATATTTTTTATGGTGAATTGTTTTCCTTTGCTCAAATTCTAGGTAATTTTCTTTTTTCTTTTTTTTTTTTTTGCAGTACGTGGGCCTCTCACTGCTGTGGCCTCTCCTGTTGCAGAGCACAGGCTCCGGACGCGCAGGCTCAGCGGCCATGGCTCACGGGCCCAGCCGCTCCGCGGCATGTGGGATCTTCCCGGACCGGGGCACGAACCCGTGTCCCCTGCATCAGCAGGCAGACTCTCAACCACTGTGCCACTAGGGAAGCCCCCAGATAATTTTCTTATTGTTGTTGTTCTAGTATATTCTGTTAGCCCATTGGCTATGTTGTGAAGCTAATGAAGCTCAGGGTTTAGGGTCCCTGATTTGTATGTGACTCTTCCAAAGATCTTTTTCCTCTCATTTTAAATAACATTAATTAAACTAAATTACATTAAATAACATTCCTCTCAATTAAATAACATCAACTTTTGTACTTAATTTTTTGTTTGTAATTTTATATATTTTTCAAAAGTGGGTCACCCAAATTGTATAAATTTCAGGGCCCACAAAACCTGAGTCTGTCCATTTTATCCCCTTGGTTGATAAAAGAATACATATTTCCTCCTCAATTTCTTTGACTTATCACTTCCCCTAACTTTCATTAAAGAAAGAAAGAAACAGACAAACAAAGGGATTTTGATTCAGGTGTATTTATAGAGGAACATGTTTCAATATGGCTCTGACCTGTTAAAACCAGAGAATAATTTTATCATTATGCAAAAACTCTTTTATGATTCATTTCCCTCCAAAGCTCAAACTTTCTCTCTTTTTGTAAGCCTATGTCCTTAGAAGAAATAACTGGTCCCTATAGTGGCTGTAACATTATAAGATGTGATAGTTCTATTGAAGAAAAATACATGTAATATTTTAATTCATTTTCCAAATTCGACTGAACATTCCTACCACCATCACTAGTATCTTATAATTTCAAAAGCATTTATGTACAGCTGAATTTGGAAAGGGATGATTTATTCAATTGCTTCATGTAGTTTGGAAACTATGATAACTTCAAACTATGTTAACTTCAAAATAGAATAGATTCTGTTTGTATTGTTTTTACATTAAAATTATACTCTCTCACACAAACATATATATATATATATATATATATATACACACATACACTATGTACTATGGCTGGCCATTTCTAGGAATTTGGGTATTTTTGTCAAAGAAAAGAAGCCTATTTTAAGATTTTATTTTACATATTTTATTTTTATTTTGAGGGGAATCCAAATATCTACACCATGAACTTAGATTCCTATAGCTGCCAAAACTGACAGAGAATTAGCAAGGCAGAGCCAAGTTCATGCAAGACTGTCTACGGCACTCTTATAGCTAAAGACAAACCAAAATATTGACTAGTTCTTCTCAAAACAGCATGTATAAGTTGTGGCTGAAATAAGCCTGATGTAAGAAAGAATACAGATGGCAGTATAATCATAGGCTGGGTCTACACAGTGCCAAACAACCCATTCAAAAGTGAAAAACTCAGTCGATCACTTGGTAGTTTTGTCTACATGCCACCAAGCAACAGGCTTGACTGACTTCTTCCCAAAATTAACTGAGCTTCTGACTAGACTGAAGCAGATGTTTTATCACTATGTATAGTCAGTATTAGTTATCAAATCTATAATTCAAGTAAGTTTCTTGATGAATGATGAATTTCTTTCCTACATCAAAACAATGTGAAAGTGGTAAACAAAGATCATCTGCAGTTTTTAATAATTTTACAGCCTAGATTATGCATGTGCTCTGCACAGTTTAGAGTATGACTGACAAATAGGGTCTCTTCACTTACATGCCTGTCTTTAATATTTCATTAATTTACTTGGCATCACTGCAACTCAAATACCCATCGAATGGTAACTAAAATTCACTTTCTTCCTTTACTCAACAATTTCCCTGGTATATACAATGTATTTGCCATGAATATATCAAAGGACTACCTCCATTTACGATGACTGCTTTTAACATCTTTTTCTAGTTCTTAAAAAAAATGCCTCTTTCACTAAAAAGTAGATCACAAAATCCTTCAAGTATTTCATGATTTAAAAATAAAAACAATGAAAAAAAGCCATTTTCAAAATGAATTCTGTGAGAGCAGAGATCTCACGCCTTTGGTCTCTGTTGTGCCTCCCCGCATCTAGAACAGATTGGGCTTTGATATCTATTTATTAAATGAATGATTAGATGAATTGGAGCACACCATGGTGGTAGCCGTTGACAACCTGTGGCCTGGTAAGAAGGAAGTGGGGGAATAAGGGCTTTAACTCATTCCCCTCCTGTCCTACAAATGTACTGCCTGTGCAGCTGTTGCCGAAACCCCATTGCAAACAAGAAGTTGAGGGAGTCTGTCGAGAACAGAGCTGGGTGGAGAAGAATAGGCTGTGGATCTAGAGTGAGGCAAAAATGTAATATTCACTATCTGCACACTACTGTCCTAGTGTGGAATTACTGAGGATAAAGAGTTTGGCATACATTATAATTCTTACAATTTTCACACATAACACACATGAAAATGACATATGTGTGTATACACGGCTGTATGTATAGGTCAGCAGATAGATCGATGGATAGATGATAGATGAAAATGCTCAACACCTGAAGTCAAGAAAATTGATTCCTTCCCACATCGCTTGAAGATGTTGTGTCAAATAAACTTTAAGTTTCTTTCCAACTATATTATTCATCGACATGGGCTCATGTGAATGCCCTGAGAGACCATTTACTTTTAGAAAATGAAAACTTTTATTTAATTAAAAACGTAAAACATGGGCTTCCCTGGTGGCGCAGTGGTTGAGAGTCCGCCTGCCGATGCAGGGGACACGGGTTCGTGCCCTGGTCCGGGAGGATCCTGCATGCCGCGGAGCGGCTGGGCCCGTGAGCCATGGCCGCTAAGCCTGCGCGTCCGGAGCCTGTGCTCCGCAACGGGAGAGGCCACAGCAGTGAGAGGCCCGCATACCGCAAAAAAAAAAAAAAAAAAAAAAAATGTAAAACATATTTTAGAGAAGCTGGAAAATACAGAAAAGGGTAAATGAGAAGTACACAAGTGCATAAACAATGCTTCCAGGAATTATTCTCTCCTCAGCCTCCACAAGGCACTTGTCAGAAAATAGGATGGTTTTCTGGGTCCATCTCTAATCACTTCCTTTTTTTCTGACTCTGTCCATCTTCTATCCACTATTTTTTATATACTGTCAGTTCTCTTCTTTTCAAGCACAAAGAACAGGCAGAAGAATGAATGGGGGAAAAAGCAAAGGACTCCACTCTGGGAAAGCATCTCTGGAAATGTTTACTGCATCAGTATTAATATCTTCCACAGAAAAGAGGACTTGCCTGCCTTCTGAGACCACAGAAGCAACTGCCTTTATTCCACGTTACCTGTGACATGCCCTACGGTACAATCTCTACGTGCTTAATGCACAGGTCCTTTGCAGTGTTAACAGTGGGCTGATGGGGAAATTGTACTTTTATCTTTATAAATTTCTATATTTCATTATGTTTTCAGCTAAGCAATGGATGGAGTCTGACTTAGCCCAAGGACCTCTTTCCTGTTTGTGGGGATTTTTTTTTTACCTTCACTTTAGTACCAGGAAGAGAAAAACTTTCTAAACTTACTCAAAGGATATGGAAAATATTTCGTCAAAGCTCTGAATTTCCTGAGCCTGACTTTTAAATAAAACCCACCCAAACAGAAGGAATTGAAAGATTTAGGGGAAAAAATCATAAAGCACTTATTTTCAGGTTGGCTAAGAAATTCTGTTTGTTTAAACAGAAGCAAACTTCCCATAGCCATTCCCTACCACCCAAACCCATAGCCCTTTCTTTCTGGAAGCATGCATGTTTGCCCTGACCATTAAGGAAGATAGATGCAAATACCTTTTCTATAAGAGGTAGGTCCTTCTTTTGTACACTATGTTAATAATATACACAAGTCAGGGCTACCAATACAGAGAACACTCTTAGGACTTTCCTGAAATCGTTCACCTGAATATCATGTTAAAACAAAAATAATGTAGGTCTAGCAGAAGAAAACATTAGGTTCTATTACCATTATCTTATTTATCTGTTTATTCAAACTCACCTCATTGAAAAAATTTTTTAAGTATTTAAAGCAGTGATCCTGCAATATATCTTCTTTGCTCAATGTGATAAGAACCAAACAGAGCTGCTTTAAAATCAAATGGGGGCAATTCTTTCTTTTATTTTTCCCAGGACATTTAGGCCTCCAGAGTAAACTGTTAATAGATGTAGAATGTTTCTATTGATTAATTCAGTGTGCCAGCTATGATATGATTCACAGAAGGCAAAAGAAATGCCAATGCTTTCATGACACAAAGACACATTATCGAGAATACTGTCTTTGGCTCTCTCACAACTGGTAGGCAAGTTTTACAGAAAAAAAAAGAGAAGCCTTTACACCCGAAGTGGTGCTAATGCATAACTTAGGAGAGCTGTAATTGACATATTCATAACTCTTTTTCCTGTTAATGTTAGGTTAGATATTATTTAGTAATCCTTTACTATTTCAGAAACTGGGTGAAGATTTGTTTCAACTGAAGAATGAACTGAGGTACAAATGATTTTACGTTGGGACAAGAAAATCTCTTAGGTTGGATAAGGTATCACGAATATTTTGGCTACGTTGATACACATAAACAAATGGTAAACTGAAGTAATTAGCCTTAAAAGTCAGGAAAATAAAAAGCAAGAGGTTTTAACATCCATTACAGGAATCTTAATGGTTTGTTTGATTTTGCTGGTATACTTGTTTTGTATTTTATTGGACTCTTTGATTTGGAAAATTGCCTGATTCACCATTTTACAAGCCTAGACAGATAATTAGTTAATAAGCTTACATTAAGCACCTACTCTGTGTCAGGTTTGGAATTATAAGGATCCTATTTAACCTCAAGATCTGCAAAGGTGCCAAACAACTAAATTTTAACAGGAAGATAGCAAGTATTTCTAAAAAGACTTGACAGTCATAGCACTTTCTGAAATGTTGAAAATGAAACTCTTATCTCATGGCACAATCAGCCTTGTTCCAAACCCAAAGTGCATTGAAAAGTGTGGGTTGAGTGGGTCAGGTTTTTATCCACCTGGAAACTTTGTGAACCATCTCAAAACAGTGAGCACGTTCCTTGATAACTGCTTTGTCCTTCTGTGTCTACAAACCTCTGATGTGGACTCCGTGACAAAAGCCTTCTCACAGTCTCCTTCCTGGGTAGCTAGAATCTGGCAAAGGGGACCACAAGAGACTTTCTCATCTTCTGAGAGCTTGGGGACCATGTTGGCTTCTTCCAAATTCTTATTTTTTTTTTTCCTCAGCATCAGAGAGGAGTGCGTATCCTAGGAATAAACCCAGCAGATACAGTAGTAGAGCATGCATGACTGGGTGAGGAGAGATGCATACTTGGTCCAGGATATAATTCAACTGGCTTTTCTCCGTGTAAGAGAAATTCTGTGTGACAAGCAGTAAAGGAATACCAATCTCTGGTCGCTAACAATAAAAATAGTATCACATAGACAGAAGTAGCCTTTAAACCTCACGGTTTCTCTATATTTTCCTCAATTGTCACTTCTTTGGACACCATCTGTATCAAAGTATAATAAGAAAGCAATTCCAGGAGACTATCAGTTTAAAAGGAAAAAAAAGTAAAAGAAAAGAAAAAAAAAACACAGGCCTGGAGAGGGGGCACCACTCGGCATCAGGTCACTGAGTGTATTCATTATTTGTTCCCATTACCATGTTATGTCTTAATTACTCTGGTTTGGCTTCCCACCCAGGGTCACTATGTCACAGCTGGTTTTCTGCCCATCTCTAATTAATAAAGGCTCATTTAGTATCCAAGTTTTTGAAATAAACCTCTGCTGAAGGATACAGCAGAAATAAAGAAACAAAAAGCAAACCAGAAATGATCAGAGTTGCTCTGACAGTAACCTTGTAACATAAAGAGGCCTTTGGTTCAGGCCTTCTCTGGGTTACTTTTTAACCTGGAAAAGAGGTCCATTTGATTTGATTTGGAATTTCTGGCATAATTTGTCAGTGGTCAGATTTCGCCCACAGGAAGAAAAGTGACCAAGGTTGCTAAACGCTCTACATCATTTGGGACTTTTTAAAAATGGTTATTCATTCATGCTTCTAGCATGTAAATTAATATTATTTTGCAAAACACAAAGGAAAACTTAACGCTTTCAAATGGCAATATAAAAAAATAACAGGCATTCATCAAATGATCTTATTTTGTTTCTGTGTCATTGCTTCTTTGAGTATTTTGACACAATAAATAAAGACAAATTATGTAAGAGCCT